>NC_090934.1:402193585-403443585 GCF_040938575.1 Ambystoma mexicanum
ATACCGTGACACCCCCTAATTTACATACTCCACCACGCTCAGCCAGAATGACGTCTAATGCCATCCGGTTCTGAAGTGCCACTAACCTTATCGCTTTCTGTTCTAAAGTCATGTTATAGAGTATGTGAGTGGTCCGGTTGATGGTACTCTAGAGTACTCTTGCTAGTCTTCTGATATCTTCCGAGTTTAATATTTGCCCCCAAAATGGTACGAAGGATTTTGCTACGTCC
Organism: Ambystoma mexicanum; assembly: GCF_040938575.1. Taxonomy (NCBI): domain Eukaryota; kingdom Metazoa; phylum Chordata; class Amphibia; order Caudata; family Ambystomatidae; genus Ambystoma; species Ambystoma mexicanum. The sequence goes on from NC_090934.1 coordinate 402,193,816, forward strand.
CCCAGAACTTGTGATGAAGTATCGCCATTCTCGTCCCACCTTGGACGAGCCTTAGAGTTTCTATGGTGCTTGCTATGAATACCCCGGGCAACAGGATTCCTAAATAACAGGTTCCCTGCCAATCCCTAGGTAGCCATGGGAAAGCTTCATTACCGCAAATGAAATAGACAGGTTCGCCTACATAAAAAAGGTCTGTCCTCACTGGTCAAGTTCGCAACATTGGTGCAACACTTGAAATCACCCATTGACTGGGTACCATTCCTCTGTATGCAGAAAGAAATTGAATCGGGGCTGTGGTTAACCAGTGTAGGACGGTGGCGTGGCATCCCTATTGCCTATAGGAGCCATCTTGAAAGCGATCATAGATTGAAAAGGACGAGACAGTCTATCAGAAGGCCTAATAGAAGCAAAATTAAGCTTACTCCTATTCGCAAAGAGTGAGCATTCCAGTGGCGTTAGAACTTGTTTCTCAAAATCATTCAAATTCGTTCCATCGAAGTTCCCCGAGATGCTATCGTTCCATCGGCCAAAGAATAGTGCCCTTAAAGAAGGATGAATATACCAGCCCAACCTCTTGTCTCCATGTTGCGGAACAAATGGGAGCAGACCCAACAATTAGATTTGTTAAAAATGGCATGTGTGGCATTCATTATGAGTACTAAAGTGTTATTGGGGTGACTGTCTGTGCTGAGAGTCTCTAGGAGAGTGTGTGCAGATGCACGAAAGGTGTAGAAGCAGTAGGTACATTTTCTGTAGGAAAAGAATTTCAAGCGGATGTACTTCTTCCAAATACCAAAATCCTAGGGCAATTACTATTGTGAAGCCGGTTAACATAATCACTAGACAACAATACTTTTTTTTAGAGTCCACGCATTCGATTGTTCATTGTTTCGATTAGGCACACAGTCATTTGTTCCGTAAGAGTGAGAGCGATTGCAGGCATTGTTTCTTCAAACAAAATAGTCCAGAGTTTATTTGCTGGCGATCTCCTGATCGCGTGTTTTCTTAGTCCTTCCCTAACCCTAGCCAACAGAATTCCTTACGTGCAAAAGAACAGGGCCAAAAGACAAGCCCTACGATGATTTTTCCTGATGGCACAGCCGAACAGTGCAGTAAGTCTAAATCCGTGGACGCAGATTGTACCTTGTGACTCCTGGTACTGCGTGATCTGCAAACAACATGTCGTTACTTCCTGATGGAAGTGGTGGATTCGTGACAGACCCCGACAATGGTGAAAAAGGATCTGTGGGAGAGTGCGGAGATAAAGCGGCTGTTTCCCCAGGCCCCACGGGCTCAGGGAGAGTCTCCGAAACACTCTTGATGCTGCTCAATGCTGCATGATCGCTGGTAGCAGTGCAGGTAGTAACCAGTGGACCCATATGCCTTCAGGAAGGTAACATGTCCTGGGGTGACACTGAGCCCGGTCCCCATGCTCCGTTGCACTACTTCAGTAGTGTTGTTGCAACTGGGTCCCCTGAGTATAGGTTCTCCTTAGTTGTGTGTTGTTTTGGACCCCGTTTCAGGGTTCTGTGTTTATTCTGCGTATACAGAAATATGTGGCCAGCTCCATTTTTTGGATAGCCGTATTTAGTTGAGGATCCCTTTCATCGGGTTCTCTTTCTTGTGGCCTTTGCTTCAGGCTGACCCTGTTTCAGGGTTCTGTGTTTGTTCCGCGAATACAGAACTATTTGGCCAGCTGCATCTTTGGATAGCTGTATTTAGCTGGCGATCCCATTCAAACGGGTTCTCCTTCTGTGGCCTTTGTTTCAAGCTGACCTTCTTTCAGGGTTCCATGTTTATTCTGCGTATACAGAAATATTTGGCTCGCTCCATTTTGGGTAGCTGTTTTTAGTTGGAGGAGAAACAGTTTGTTTGTTGGGAATATGGTTTGTTGTGTGCTGTCCTTGGCCTGCCCCTGTTGTTGGGTGGCATGCTTCACGCCTGTTGTGCCCCGTATCAGGGTACTGCGCTGGAGCTATCACTCAACCCCTGGCTGTTTATCTTGATTTGTAGTGCTTGTGCGAGTTTTTGTGGTAATTTAGCTTGTTGCTTGTTGTTTGTGGCCTTGTTGTACCCCATATCCGGGTACTGAGTTCTTGTTACCCTTTGTCTCATGACTGGTTGCCTGATATGGCATTTATATAGCGCTACGAACCTTCTGATATCCGAGCGCTGCTCATTATTACCCACCGTGTGTGGGTAGAATTGTTATGTTGTTGCCCGTTTTGGGCAACTGGTTGATTTTGTGTCTGGAGAGTTTCAGGGTCTCTGTTCTTTGTGCAGAGTGTTAAAATTGTCTTTACTTGGGCTTCATCTTTGTTACCCCGTAGCCTGGCAAGGTATGACTACTTTGTCAATTTTGTTTGCCCCTTGTTTCGCCCTGCCTAACGGGAAAAGAAAATGACCATTCAGTTTGGGCACCTTGGCTGTCCCGCATAACCCGGGATTTATATTTTTAATGCTTGCACTGTGTGGTTGTGGTATTTGGAAGCTATTGTTCCTGCGTTTGTCTTATTCCCAGTGGGGAGGGAGGGGGGGCTTGGTTTGGCCTTCACGGGGTTTGCACCTCCTTCAGCAGGCCCCGCTCTGGTGTCCCTGCCCGTGCTCTACTCACTGTGCTGTCAGCCCGGCTGGTGAGCTATCCGCACGGTTCTTTGTCGTCTCTCGCTTTTGACACCAAATTGTTGGCGCCTGGGCTCATGATACAATGGCCTTGTGAAAATATGCTGCCCTCTGTTATTTACTGATTAGTTCTATACGGACGCTATTTAAATAAACACCAGTAATGTCCGTAAAGTATGCTATCTGATGTAATTGTCGGTCCGTTTTGTGACGGCAGCTTTCAAAATAGACAATGCACCGTTTAGCTCCACTCAATAATAATTTGGCATTTATATAGCGCTACGAAACCTCGGGTATCTGAGCGCTGCTTATCATTAACCACAGTGTGTGGTGCTCACTTATTGACCTAGGAAGGATGAACTGCTGAGTTTGGCCCTGACTGGATTTGAGACTGCGTTATCAAGTACTGTACGGATGTTAAGGTGCGCACTCTACTCGCTGTGCCACTTGGCCGGCTGCATTGACTTTAAATAAACAAGTGCTACTTTCGTTTCTAGTAACTTAGAAAAGCCAGAGCGGGTTCGGCGGCTACAGCTTATTGCTTTTGTGAGGCAGCCTTCGGGATGTTTAAGAAACCTTTCATTTACCTCGCACGTGCAATGTATTTTGTTGATGCTTCCTGTATAGCTTGCCTCTATGTTCTTTGCGCAGATGTTTGTTTATATTGTTCCGACTGTGCTTTTGCATGCTCATTAAATTACAGCTCAGTAATTTTAAAAAATGACAACAAAGTCTAAAAACTTACTTTTTTCCTTAACAATGTTCTCAGCCTCTGATTGCCTGCTTTGCACGTGCGCTGAGGTATGTTTTTTATGTGGGAAAGGTTGCTTAAGGCATGCTAATATAATATAATTGCGCTTTAGATCAGGACGGGGGAAACGCTTAAAAACAAACAGGTCATTTACATGCATGCATTTTACTTCGGCAGCCTTGCTAGATGGCGCCCGACAATGCAGGTCATATCAATGTATGCATGTATTTTTTTTCAAAATTGGTTTCACACTGTATGTTAACATAATGCCGATGGATATTTAAAATTAGCTTTAAGGTGCCTTTTACGAATCCTTAAATCCCCAAATACACATTTTACGAGTAATGAAAAATGAAACGCGAGTTTGCTTTTCTGTCGCTCGCTCTTTCTCTTGGTCAGCTGCCAAAGTGATGTTTATTTAAAAACGCACTGGCCTGAAGCTTTTCTCTTTGCCTCGCAGCCCGACGCGGGAGCTCACTTACTTGATAAGGTGAAACAGAAAAACGCCGTCTGTGTTGGTATGCTTTGAATTCTACTGCTCGTAAGCCGTACCCACGGCTGCCCACTGGTGTGTCCTGAGCTCCTCTGAGACTTTCTTTGTTCGTCAATTTTGCCGTTTCCCGGGACAGCTTGGTTTTCGAACAGTAAAATGCTCAAGGAAAGTTAGCAAAGGCTCTGCGGTTGCAGTGGACTTTGTTTTCAGAGTAAAGCAGAAGAAAAGAGTGGAGGACGCTGAGTGAACAGCGAGCCTCAAAAGGAAGAAGAGACTCTGAGTGAACACAGTACTCTTTGGTTCGGGTCCCCGTGCAGGGTCCACAAACTGATTTGTCTTTTGCTGCAGCAGCCATTATATAGGACCCAAGGGCTGTCCCTTGGGTCATTCTGTGTGGTGGGGGCTGTGGTGCCAGCCCCCGGCCAGCATCTGCTGACAGCTAATTGCACCTTATGGTGCCTGAGCCTAGCTCCCCCGCCCACTTCCTGCCTTTGGTGGGCCCTGTTGTTTCATCTCCCTGTGCGGGTGGGGCAGGGTGTTGAATAACACCCTGCCCCTCCCTCTGTGTTTCCTGGTGCGGCGACTGTGCTCGCCTTTGTAGTATTATGGAGGAGAGGGGGAAGTGCTGGCCCATTTGTTGGGCTGCAGCTCCCCCTCTCCCCTGCCTAGCCAGCCATGGGGCACTGGTTACCCTGCTTCGCTTTGTGAGACCCTGCGCATTGCCCAGAATTTCTGTATCTTCTGTATCGTGTGGCAAAGGGAAGGGAATCCTCTTGACATGCGACGTGTGGATCCAGTGCTTTCATCCGGTCACTCTTACGGCTGTCTGTGTGGCCAATAGGACCTGATGAGGGCCCCACCAACGCGGTGCGAGACAGGATGCTCTTTTGAATGATTTGATCAGCACCCAGCTACCAGACAGTATGCTGTGACCTGGGCCCTTGTACTTGGCTGGGAGGGCTTCTCGCACCTGTTGATATATCAAATACAGATTTTTAGTTAACCGGACACAGTAATCGGAAAAAAGTACATGTTCAATGTCCAATTTAGGCTTAGGTACGTTCCAAATGTTAGATGGCCTACCCATAAACACCTCAAAAGGGGAGAGCCCAGTCCTAGTCTGTGGGCTTGTTCTCATTGACAATAACACGATCGGTAAGGTGTCCGGCCATTTCAGTTTGGTGCCGGCACACATCTTAGCGAGTTTGTTTTTTATGATTCCGTTGTGTCTCTCTACCAAACCAGCACTTTGAGCATGTCTAGCCGAATGGAACAGTTTATCGATCTGTAATCCCGCGAATATCTGCAGAATTACAGCAGCGATAAAATGTGGAGCATTGTCCGACCAGATGCCCCTTGGCAAACCAAACCTAGGAAAATATTCCTTAAGCATGGTTTTCGCCGTTGTCATTACTGTGGCATCTTTAACAGGAAAGGCTTCAACCCATTTACTAAAGGCGCAGATAACAACCAATATATACTTGTAATTATTTCAACGCTCCATTTCAATGAAATCAAAGTGGATGACCTCAAAGGGGACAGAATGTGGGACGAAACTACCCCTTGATGTCTATATGCCCTTTCCCATAGTATGCTGTATACAGATCATACAACTCTGAACAAAACATTCAGCTGTTTTGGAGATTTTATCATTCACCCAGACATGTTGTAACATTTTGGACTTTCCTCGCACAGATGTGGGTGGGCCCATGAGCCATTGCGACCATCATTGTAATGTACGCATCTGGCAACAACCATTTTCCTTCTAACTTGTCCACCCAACACCCGTCATCATCCAATCTTGCCAAACCCTCAGCCCATTGTTTAGATTCTTCTAGTGTGGCATCGGCTTGAATATTCCTTACAGATTCGATACCCTCATCCATAGTACAAACATTTGTGGCTTCCCTTGAAATATACATTTCTGAATAGAGATCAGTGGCAGTTGTTTGGCTATCTGGTCAGCGAAAGCGTTCCCTTTTCCTACATCATCTATGATTTTCTGATGTGCTGCCCATTTCATGATCGCTAATTGAGTGGGGAGTGCAAGCGCTGAGAGTAACCGTACTATCAAGGAGCCATATTGGATCTTAGTTCCATGTGAGGTCAAGAAACTTCGTTCTGCCCAAAGTCTACCGAAGTTATGAACCACCCCAAAAGCATACTGGCTAGCAGTATATATATTTACTCTAAGCCCTTCGGAAAGTTCACAAGATCGAGTCAATGCTATAATCTCTAAGCAGCCGTGGATGTACCATCCGGAAGTTTGAAACAAGAGCCATCACAAAACAGCTCCCCTTGTGGATTATTCAAAGGAGTATCTTTAAGGTCGATTCTGCCTTTGGTCTCTTGCTCTGTGGTGTAGAGGCAGTCATGTGACGCTTCATCACTGCAAGCAGTACCTTGTGGGAAAGGTAAAAGTTCAGCCGGATTCAGGACGCAACACCTCTGAATTTTAATGTGCGGTGCAAACAAGATCAATTCGTATCTCGTTAATCATGCAGAGGTGAGGTGTTGTGTTTGTGTTCTGTTTAATAGAACATCTACAGATTAAGGTACCATCAGGGTTAAAGCATGGCCTAGGACCATACCCTCGCTCTGTTTTACAGACGGAGCAGCAGCGGCGACAGCTCTCAAACATCAGGCAAAGCTCATGCAACAGGATCAAGGGTGGAAGAAAAGTAGCCGCACGGCCTATTCTTCCCTCCATGTTCCTGCGTTAATACAGCCAAAGCACATCCATCATGTTCATGCACATACAACACGAAGGCCTTTTCATAATTTGGTGTGCCCAAAACCGGTGCTGAACACAGTGCAGTCTTGAGCAGACCAAACCCTCCTGCGGTTGGCAAAGAAATGCCCTTCTTTCTCAAAGCCAACATTGGTTTAATCGTTAACGAGAAGTTCGGGATCCACTGCCTACAGTAAGAAGCCATTCCTATCAAGGCTCTGACTTCCTTCTGTGTATTTGGGACAGGCATGCCAGAAATGATTTTTATCCGTTCAGGCGTCATGTCGACAATACTGAAACTTTTTGAGTGAAGCTTTGTGTCCATGTTTTGCTAGGTGAATAAGCAACAACACGGTGCCCTCCTTACAGGCACTTTCTGAGTCAGCAGCTAAAAGTAGATTGTCTACGTACTGAAGTAATGTACAAGTGGTAGGCAACTCAAGTGTATCAAGCTGCTCTTTCAAAGCCCTACTATAGATGCTCGGACTTTCCGTGTAACCTTGCGGTGCACGTGTGAATGTAAACGAGCGTCCCCCTAAGGTGAACGCGAAAAGGTATTTGCTATCCTTGTGTATAGGAATGCTAAAGAAAGCATTCTTAAGATCTACAACACTAAAGTGAATAGCAGAAGCCGGGATCATGGTTAGTATTGTCGTCACATCAGGCACAATAGGAAATTGTGGAGCAACAATCTTATTGATGGCATGTAAATCAATGATGAAATGAAAAGGAATTGCATTATCGCCTTTCTTGTACACAGGAAAAATCGGACTATTGCACAAACTACCTGCAATTTCCTCAATTACCCCACTATGTACAAAATCGGAGACTATGCATTTCAAAGCTTGCTCACCATCAACCGAAATCTTATACTGAGGAATACGTGGCAACTTTACTTCATGTTTCAAAATGATTTTAACAGGCTCAATTTGTAGACATCATTGTCATCAATTGCCCACAAACACACCGGAACGTCACGAAATTGCGGCGGCAAAGGTCTAGTCAAGAACTGAGAGACAGAAAGTTGCTGTGGTGAAATCGTCACATGCACTCCATCCGAAGAAAAATGAATTACCGCATTTAATTCCTTCAACAGATTCAACCCCAACAAATTCTCTCCACAGTTCGTAGTCAAAAGAAATGGACAGTGATCCGTGAATGGACCCAATGTAATCGGTACCAGCGAAGAAACCGGACGGACTACTGGCGTACCAGAAAACCCTACAGAAACATTGGTTTGCCCTGACAGTGGAATGTTTGGAACCCGTGAATGGTCAATGGAACACTTCTGTGCTCCTGTGTCTATCAAGAATAGATGTTTCCTATTTCCCACTATCATTTAAACGTAGGGACCTTTTTTGATTGACGGGAATAGGCGTCGGTTCCAAACCCTGCTTCGGGCAATCCTAGCAAAACAAAATTTCATCAAAAGAAAGGTCTTCAAAGAGATAAGCAGCAAAAGGATGATCAAAAATATTTCTAAAATCCACACTCAGCGACTGATTATCCTGTGAAAAAGGTTGCAAATTTTGAGAAAACTGACTTCTAACAGCACCCCCTGCCCCAGGGCAGCCTCTGGATCGTCTACCCATGTTACCAAATGCGTTCTTTCGACCTCTGCTGGAGGATTGGGCATTGTGCTCGCCAATTACCCTCTTATCTGCAATAAGCACATTGGTTCACGTTTACAGGACCCAACGGCACATTTCCCTGTGGAGTATACTGTCCCCTAAATTGTGATGTACCCCCTCTAGGGCCTCTAACAATTTGTTGTAATAAAACTTTAGTCTTCAAGTCTCCCTTTCTCTTTTCGATTCTCTCTTTTTCGTTACTGACTCGGTTCTCATAGTACTGAGCCATATGCAAAATTTCAGACTGAGACTTAGCTTGCCAAGCGCTCTCAGAAGACATAATTTGCGATTGGATGTCAGGCAACAATCCACGCACAAATTTATCTGCAAATAGTCGTTTCCCAGACTCTGTGCTCAAATCTTGTCCACTGAAATCTGAAAACACTTGTTCGAACTGATTAAAGAATTCGGTAGCACCCTCAGACTTCCCTTGGACACAAGCAGTAAGTTTGTCCCAAATAATCCTTCTTTCAGGAATCATAACTTTTAGTTTTTTCACTATTCTATCAGGCAAAGTCAGTATTACCTGTGGCGGTCTCTCGCCAGCTGGCCTTTCTCTATCTTGTCTAACTATGTTAACCCATGTGTCCCCTAACCTGGTACATCGTCTACAGTCCTAATCTGTTCCCACAAATCAATAGGTAGGAGCACGGGAAATAACAAATCTATATCACTTAGAGTAAATACTGACGACTGCAAAACGGATTCTATCTCTTTATAGAACCCTGTTGGATTCTTCCTAATATCGGGAATGGATTGTTTAATGGTGTTCACTTCCTGTCTTGAGAATGGGACGTGAACAAACTGTGGCACATAATGTGCAGGAATGTCATAGGCAGCTGTGCCTGTTCCGCATCAGCTGGAACCTCAACTTTTGGGACAAATGTCTGCGGAACCTCTCTCATAGGCAACTGAGAGATAGGAAACGCCGAACGCTTACTGAGCAACAGAGCTAAATTGAGCGCTAAAACAGCTGAAGGAGTGTCAGCCGAAAAAGCTCTCTTATAGATAGTCAATAATTCTGCGGGACAACAAATCTTTCTTTTTATGCATTCATCCTGCAGGTATTCTACCATTACCTGTATCACTTTCCTCTGCCTTTCTGGCGTATACTGACAATATGTGTCATATACTTCTACAGGAGATATCGGCATGTCTGAAATCCATCTAATTGCATCTTTGTGCAAATACGTGTTTCCTCATTTATCGACTTATAACAAGGAAGAAACCGTTTCTGTACAAAAATCGTATTGAAACTACCACCATCAATTTCTTCATTCCGTAACCTTTCCAACTCCGTTCTATACTAAAACAAAAACCTTTCGACGTGCTCATATACTTTCTCTGCAGTATCTCTTGAATATGCTAAAACATTCAGATCCCTCAAACCTTGTGGGAGATCTGTATCATCTAATCTGTTCCACATTACACATAAATGAATTCCCAACCCTTCAATAAAAACATTTTTCTCAGGAAAACTGTCTAGATTAGAGAGTGAGGCAAAAACATCAGCTTGTTCACACCCTTTCCATGCATTGTTTGGCCCATGCAGTCAAATCGTGCTTTCTCTCTACTTTAGACACAGTATTACGAGTTACAATCTTTGATTCCGCTCCCTTATCAACTACAAGTGGGACAAGACCACTTGGAAGAGAAAGAGTAGACAAATATTGTACAATCGATAACAAAGGTGCTAACACTGGTGCAGAAGGCAGATCCATCAGACCCATAACAGTAGGCAAAGGCGGAGGTGCGGGTGGAGGAGCAACGATAAGAGGAGGAATAACAGCCGGAGGAAGAGGAACAACAGGAGGAACGATAGGCGGATCAGGGATTACCTCGGGAGGAGGAACGACAGCAGGAAGAGGTAAAGCAGCAGGAATAGGTACATACGGATGTGGCGCAGTGGCACCAGGCCTTCGTTCATTTAGAAGTTTGTCAATCAACTCATCAGATACATGAAAGTCTTTAGACGGATAGATTTTCTGAATACCAAGTGAAAAAGCCCTATCCATACTCCTAACTGACTCAGACTGTTTATTTTAATCATACAACAACGCTTTTTCGGCGTTGGACATGTGACGGCGCGTATGTTTCTCTCTAGTTTTAAGTTGCTGCATAGCTTCTTTTTTCCAATTCTGGAAAACGTCAAATGCTGCAGGTCTAGCCTTTTTCTTTAATAATATAGACTCTAAATATTCTATACGAGGAATTTCAAAACTACCATTGGTTGGCCACTGAAGTTCGGAAGCATGTCTAGTTTGTCTGTGCCAAATATCATTAAACACTATACTACCAATGCCGTGCTTACAGTACATAGTACACGCCGGAGACCCCTCCTGTGGCGCCGGTCGGCTAAATTCCAAAGATTGTCTGTCCTTGCGGAATAATGCCCTGAAGCAGGTAGACAATTTTTCAGGCATATCAGATTCCTGGTGTTACCTGGTCAATAATTGTGCTTGCGAGTACAATAGGCCAAAACAAATTATCAGGATACTTAAGAATCGGGTCACGACTCACCTGATCAAAGGACAAAGGAGGGCCGATCGGATTTCTAAGGACAACAAAGGACCCACGTGGTTGGTGATTTCGGCAAAACTGCCCGCCTCGATATATGGACCCTCGTCAAGATGCCGTCTCGGGCCGCGGGCTCACCGTCCAGGGATCGGATCGTGCAGTACTGTTGAGGTATCGCTTCTCATCCAAGAAAGGGGCCCCCTTTTTCACCATCCGATCCCAGTCCGATAGCCGCGTCAACCTTCAACGAGATGGCATCAATCTTGAGGGTCCCTATTCGGGTGCCATCTGTAAAAGCAAAAGGAAATATCGAGGCTGAGTACCACAAAAGGAAATACACCAAACACAGGCTTATAAAGATTCACAGATCTTTATTCTACTGCGCAGTTGCAAAGAAACAAATTCAGATAGCTATCTGGCCCTCAGTACATCACAGTGAGTACCAGCCCTTCAGTAATAATGTCCGGCATCTCTGCAAGTTAATAATCAGTGGTCTAGAGTTTGTGCCGAGTTCACTTATGGCTTATACAACAATATGCACACGGATTACATTTGGTTTACATTCAAACAAGTTACAATGGCAAAGTGTATTCCAGGATTTAGCAGTAAGCCTTAGCACATATCCCTTCACAATGCAGTTCAGCCATTGTCCACGCTCGACATTTGCTTTGTATTGTCTTCGATGTATGTTCATGGATGAGGCTTATTGGTGCAGACAATCCTAAGACCACAAGTCATGTACGGGACAAGGTCTCTTTACCCAGTCTAAACATTCGGCCCCCAGACAGTCTAACCATTAACTTGGTGTAAAGGTCAGGAAGGCTTGGTTACAAGTTGGAAACACAGTCCACCATTTTAGAACACAGAATTACATATGAACAGAAATCAAAATGGCGGACGATCCAAAAATGACGGCAAAGTTGATCTTAAATTGGAACTTTGCAACGCGGTTTTCTTCACAGAGCGACTAGGCTTAGGACAATATACATTAGAAAGGAGGCACAATATGATTTCCCGTTTAACACACTAAGGGAAGTCCCCCTGTATGCTGCCAAAGGGAACAGACATGATTTCTGTGCATTAATCTTAATACTGGATAACACTGCGTATCACTCGAACACATCTAAAATATACTGTAAATTGGTACTGGGTGTTGTAAGTACAGGAGCATATCGTCTGCATATAGAGAGATTAAATTAACTCTGCCCTATGCGACTATGCCGGCTGTGTAATATTCCTTCCTCAAGTACACCTCCAACGGTTCTAGGGCCAGTATAAACAGCATAGGAGACCACGGGCAGCCCTGCCTGGTGCCTTTCTCCAACTGCCATTGATCTGAAATGTGGGCTCCTGTCCTGACTCTCACCATTGGGCTGGTATGTAGCAGTCGTACCCATTTTATGTACGTAGTTCTCATGCCAAAGCTACGCAGTACCACCATCAGCCATGGCCATCTAACCGAGTCGAACGATTTAACTGCGTGCAGCGCGTCTACCGCATATTGATGCATGCTTCCGTGGGTACTATCTATGACGTGGTGTAGTCTCCTTAAGTTATGTGTAATGTTCCTGCCTGGCACATAGCCCGTCTGGTCCGGGTGTATAAGATGTGATATTACTGGCTTAAGCCTGTTAGCTATCAAGGATGTGAGGATTTTCCCGTCCTGATTCAGCAGCGAAAGCGGTCTATAAGAACCACAGTCGGTTTCCGGCTTATTGGGTTTTAATAGTGGTACTATAATAGACTCTCAGCGACACCAGCAGTACACCCGTGTCTAGTGCCTCATGGAACATGGCAAGCAACGGGGGCTCCACATCCGCCACAAATTCCTTGTAGAATTCACTAGGCAACCCAGGGGCTTTACCCGTCGGCAACTCTCTTATGGTGGCTTCCAGCTCCTCTATGGTTATGGGGGCTTCCAGCATATTGGATGTCTCTGCGTCTAGCTTAGGGAGATCTATCTGCGACAGGGCTTCTTCTATCTCTGATGAATCCGCCTCTGACATCTCTGTATAGAAGTACTTGTAATAATCATAAAAGCACTTGTTAATACTTTTTTGCGTGACGCACCCCACCCGTTCCCTTCCCAGTATCTCTTATCAATCCTTGTTTAGACTCACTTCTGTATAGCCAGGTCAAAAAGTGTCACGTTTTATCACCCTCTTCTCTACTAATTTCCTGTAATTCAGCTTAGCCAGTCTTTCCCAGTGTACTAGACATTCTTGCTGTAGTTTGGCTACTTCTTGGGCCCGTTCATTGGGCAAGTCCGTGGAGCAGTTCATGGCTTCCAGCTTAGCTTCCGTTTTACTTTAATCAGTTTCTATCATGGCTTGTATGCCTTTAGCCTTGGCGATCGCTGTCCCTCCGATCACTACCACAAAGGCCTCCCACAGTGTGCCAGTGGAGTCCACACTACCTGTATTGTGCCTGAAGTACTCATGTGCCCTGGGGGGGGGGGCAGGTTCACCATACTACCACCAAAGGGACATGATGCAATAGCACCCTCGCCTTGAATTCCGCTGTGTTAAACTCTCCTAATGTCTCCTCTCCTGTAAATATGTAATCTTGTCTAGTAAATAGGTCTTTAGGGGCTGTGTAATGAGAATATCCCTGATCGTGCGGGTGCAACGATCTCCATACATCTGACAATTGGAACACTTACAATAATATGTTTAAAGCTTTGGCTGGGGGGCTCGGATGCATTATTTTGTCATCCAATCTGTCTATGTCAGAGTTCAAAGTACAATTAAAGTCCCCCCCCATATCACTGTGCTGTCCCTGAGTTTACCGACCTGGGGGTATGCTGTTCAGAAGTATGCTGCGGTATCATGGTTCGGTGCATAAGGGTTAATGATGCACACTTCTCTGTGTTCCACCAGCCTTTGGATGACAATCAATCAGCCTTTGTCATCCCCAAAGGTCTTGCAGACTTTAAATGGCACTATCTGTGCCATCCATATCAACACCCCTCTAGCAAACGCAGAGTAGGACGAGCCCACAGTTGTGCCGCTCCATTTCCTAGAAAGTACTGTTTGCCTATCCTTCATGAAATGTGTTGCTTGCAGGAGTGCAATGACTATCCTCTGGTGTCTCAAATATGACATTATTCTGTTACGCTTAATATAACTTTTGAGCCCTCTAACGTTCCATGTAACTATCCCGTATAAGCAATTTCGTAAATAGCAACAGTCCGATGCAGCTATCACCTGTCCAAAGTGTGGGTCTATGGGCTAACCCCTTCTTAACTATCCCAAATCCACTACCAACCCCTTCCCAAACAATTGCCCAGCTCAATACCTTGCGCTTTGGCATCCCTGCGTCCCTCCCCTATCCCACGCTGCTTGTCCAGGGGGCTGGCGTGCAGCAGGTGGATACTCTACAACTAGTATAAAAAATAAACAAAATCCATTCTTCGGGGAAGGTCGCTCCTCCACAGTACACTTCTAGTGGTGCGCGCACTGCTGGCTCCTATTGTCCATAGGTATTGATGCCTGCATTCTATGTACAAGGTCCTTGTCCATTGCAATCTGACAATCACCGTCCCAGTGGCAATCCTCAGGTTATTCAGCGTTTGTCCCCTCGTCGTCGCTTGATGGACCTCTTCCGAAGGCAAGTTCTTTGTCCATCCACGTGTGAGCTCCTCCTTGTTGTCGAAAAAAAAGATGGCGTTGCCCTTGTTGAACACCTTCAGCATTGCTGGGTACAGTGACATGTACTTGAGGTTCGCTTCTCGCATCCTTCTCTTGACAGAGGTAAAGTACATCCTTTGCTTTTGCACCTGCAGGGTGTAATCCGGGTATGAGGATATGTTTGCCGATGCTCGTTGAATCATGCCTCCCTTCCGGAAATGTTCGAGAATCTGTTCTCTGTCCTTATAATTTAGTATCTTAGCTATTATCGGCCGTGATGGGGCACGTGGAGGTGGCCTTCTGGACGGGGACCGGTGAGCTCTTTCTACCGTGAAGCTCTGTGTGAGGGTGCCTGGGCCATTTTCTTGCAGAAACATATTCTCAATATAGCTAGTGGGGTTTGCACCCTCTTCCCCTTTGGGCAGTCGGATAATTCTCACATTAATATGTCGAGCACAGCCTTCTGCATCATCCACTCTGCCCTCAAGGTTCCGCAGTTGCTGTTGCAAATTAGATGCATCTCTGGAGGTGTCTTTCTGGGTGGCTGCATGTGTCGCTACCTCCTTTTCCAGTATCCCTGTGTGCTCCGAGAGCATCCACACATCTTGCTGCAGCAGGTTCACGTCTAGACTAATGGCATCCATTTTAGATTCTAAAGCAATCTTCAAGGCCGCAATGGAGTCCAGGACCTGTTGATCTCCCTTGCTACGGTTCGAGTCTCCGTGTGTTGACAGGGCTTACGATGCCGCATTGTCAACCACGGTTGTGGATTTAGTGAACGTGTCCAAGGTCAGCTGCTTAGACCTGTTCTTTTGTGACTTGGACGCCATGGTTGAATTGTGGTTGGCCCGGGAATACTCTCCCGACAACCTGCTTGGTTACTTGCTCCTGCCCCAGGGGGACCGGATGCCTCTTGGATACTCACTTTGGTACTGAGCGACGTCCGCATACTTCCACAGTGTCTGCCACCTCGGGTCTTCCCGGAGCAAGTCCGACCCTCTGTTTGCATGCCCAGCAATAGTGCCCATCCAGATCAGCACCTTCCAGAAACGACGATGTTTGCGTGTTGATTTCTTTACTTGTTCCCTATGCGATAGAAGGCCTCCTCGGGGTCCGTTTGCGGTCTGCCCTATCTCCAGGAGTCCGCAGCAGTTACACCTGTGCCTCCTTTGACCTTTCTCTGGTCATTGTCGCCTGCTTGCTGGTGAGAATATATGCACGCATATATTCTCTCCCTTGCCAGGGTGATGCACCTTGGTGGGCTCTCCTGTACTGTTTCACCTCCCTTTCTGTTATTGTTGCGGCTGCCAGTGCGGTTCTGCTTGTTCGATAGTGCCTCGAGGCAGACAGTCCTGTTTGTCCCTATCGCTTGCTTGCCAAAGTTTCTCGCTTGAACCAGTGTACCATGAGAGCAGACGGGTCAGGCACTTGCACCCATCTTGTGGGCTGTCCTGTGAGGATTGCACCACAGTCAGTAGCAACTTCTTCCATTCCATATGGCGGTTCTGCACTCTCTCTTCACACCCGCACCCCAGAACTGTGCGGTTCCCTTTTCCCCAGGCATAGCCGATCCAAGTTTGCTGCCTCATGTGCCCTCTGAGGGGCACAATCTGCTTTTGAGCCTCCCTTATATGGTTCAGCCTGTCAGGTATCCACACTGTGTTCCTGCAATCTGTGGTTTGCAGCCCTGCCTTCCCACTCCTATGCTGCCACCCTTTGATTGTAGGCAGCTCTGAATGCCCGCTGTTATTATGTCCAAAGGGTATGTGCTATACCCCTTTAACAGGACTGCTGAGGGAAGTTAGTTTTTAGTTGCTACTGCGTTCCAAACTATAAAAAAGCTTACAGCTTCAGAATTGATACATTGTGACAGGGCTCCGGTGCTCCAACTTTCTTCCCCATTGCTATGCTACTTGTTGCTTGTGAAATGATCCGCTCACCGTGTAGCAGTGTTTGTCATGCCCAGCGGTGCACGCTTTTGATGCATATCACAGCTCAGGGCTTGTTCTGCTTCGTTACGGCCCCACATTCGGCTCTGATGAAATGGTGTTTGTTAGTTTGGAAATAGGTTCACGCTCCACAACTTTACGATCGGCTCGTCTGTGGATTGTCAATTCAAACTTTGCGTGCATTAGCCCGAAAGAGGACCATTGCCTATGTCCTCCGTTGCACTTCAGCAATGTCCTTGCTGTTACTTGAGATGGTAGGGGGCCACCACGTTCGGCTCAAGGTATGACCCCGCTGTACTGCGGCAATGTCATTGCTGCTGCTTGAGTAGGTGGGGGGGGGGCCGGCCACTCTGTGACCTCGCCACACCAGCGGGTCCCCTGCCGGGCTACTGTATCACTACCTAATGTCTGCTTTTTGTTCCTTTTCCCTGCCGCACACCTCCTGCGCTTTCCGCCTCCAATCCAATGCCACGCTACAATCCGACATCCCTTCACTGCGTCGGCTGCTCTTCTCCTCTGTCCTTCTTCGGTTCGCACTTTCAATGTAGCCTTTTATGTGTAGCTTACCAAGCATCCCATATTGCCACAGTCTGCCCTATCAAGAATGGGGAACACGCCGTCGACCCAGTCCTCCACAGCGCCCTCCTGGGCATCGGCCTTCCTACACTGCTAACAATGTGCTTTGTTCCGTGGTGTCTTGGTTAGGTGCCAGTGACCGCCATCTTTGTTCGCCTCAGCGTTCCAGACACTTTCTTCTGTTATGTATAACTTCCCAAGCAGCAAACCTGTAACAACCTGATTTTCTCCACTTCGTGTCTGCTGCCTTCATGCAGCTGCTAGTGATTTCTAGAGCATTTGGATACAATATAGCCATTCCTACAGGCCAGGATCAGTCAGGATTATCGGGAGCTTTTTAGAAGAGCTTCCCCACAACATGGCTGCTAAGCCACACCCCCCAGAGGCCCAGAGCCGATTATTGGTGAATAACTGGCATCGGCATCCCAAAGGACATCCAGTGAGGCTTGTACACTGGTCTGTACCCCACTGCTCCACTGTCAGCAACCTGGAACCGCAGCCAATGCTGTACCAGATGAGTCACCAACATTCTGTGATGGAAAACCCTGTATTGGCATTGCATTGTTCCACTGAACCCCTCACATTAAACCAAAGATTCAGCCTCACTCGCAGTTTCCCATGTCAAACCTGACCGTGGACAGAGGTTCTCTGGACTGGTGCCCCAGATATAGATAAATGCAGCCGTGAGGGTTCAAAACCCTGATCAAACTTAGATCAGCATGGAAAGCTTGACTGTGGAAATCCGTCAAAGTTTTTGTTTGTGTGTTAAAGAGTTTCAGCGTTGTTATTTTTACTGTACACATTACACTGGTAGCATTAGGTGATGAAATAAACAGCTATTTTCCATTAAAAGTGGAAATTGATGTTTATTACCTGTGATAATGGTTTTACACTGGACTTGTTGGTGAACTGAACACCCTCGTAAAATATAGGCCTGGAAGATGCAAAAGAAACTGCAAAGTCCTGCGGAGCACATTTCAAACACAGCACCCTTCCCTTAGACCATGCAGCACCCCAGCAGATAGACCTAGAATTGCAAGTTGCTACCATTTACACAGTGTCTAGAAAGAGTGCCAAGAGTAAGACTGCTAATTATGAGTTTAGCGGTATTACCGACTCATTTATAGTTACAGCATGCAGTAAATACAGGTTACCGGAAAGGTCTGCATGATTCCAAGTTGTGAACCTTTTCTGTTACTTTTCAGTTTGGAGCAGCATAGGAATCCATTGGGTTGGGTATTGACCACAGATGTTGATAACCACATGTGGTAAAGATTGTGTGTGGAGGTAATTCCCGCCACAAACATTGGGAAAGACTTTCTACTTACCTGCAAGAAGTGCTTCAGTTCACCTTCACTTTTGCTAACTTAGGCAGTGGCAGGGAGACAGGCTGGCCTGGCTCCTTGAATGACTTGTCTCTCTTCTGCTTATGTGTTTTGCCTACCTTCCAGCAAAGGGTTAACTGACTTTGCATTGGGGGGCTGTATTGAAAGTACTTACCTGCTTAAGAATAACTGTGTGAATACTTGTTTTATTCTGAACTCTCTTCTCTTTAACACTGCTCCCAGGAATATTATAAATGCAACAGTGATATATTAATGTCAACAGCACGTATTGAATTCCCCTGAGGGTGTACGTAGTGCCTGTGTGTCATCCCAAATGGGTATTTGCTGATTTAGAAAGCTAAGAGTGTGGATTTTTGAAGTGCATTTGTGTGTTGCTTTATATTGCTGCCTTCTGAAAAAGGCGTATTCTAACTGACTGATAAATAAATTAATAATTGTTTAATCAAGAAACCTTGAGTGTAAGAGTTTATTTGAATACTTGTCACTGTGAATATCTGTGTAACTCCTCTATATCTCACATTGACCCCTCTTGAGATAAGCCTGGCTGCTCAACACGCTACCAAACTGTGTAGTACAGACTTATACCAAAGGTTGGGTTCCTATTGCCAGGAGGTCAGGGTTGTTTTAGTGCACCCAAAGGGTTTTGCATACAATCGTGCCTAACACCCTGGGTGCGCTCAGGCCGTCCCCTTCTTCCCTCTGTTTGCTCTGAGCGCATACATTACCAAGGCCAACTTCCTCCTCTCCTTTGGCCTGGGGACACTCAGGCTCTCTCCTTCCAAACTTTTCTGTCCTGGGTGCAGTAAGTAGAACCCACTACTACATCAATTCTCCTGCCCTGGGTAGTTTCTGCTTGCTCACCAACAAAGCAGAAATTTAGAATATTCTCAGGCACAACTGCTGCCCACAATACAGCGGAGTGAATTAACTCTTTTATTCCTCTTTGTTTTCCTCGCCCTGGGTTGTGGGATATCTCCTTGGGGCCAGTGGGTGCCCTGCTTCTTTGCTCCTTTCCTTTGCTCCTTCCTCCTGCAACCTCCCCCCCCCCCCCGTCTCACTTGCAGGAGATGATTCATCCTCTCTCCCTTCTCCAGCTACCTGGCACCTCCTTCTTCCTCCCTCTCCTGGGTTCAGATGAAAAGACCAAATTGTCGCCAGTGTACTAATGCAGGTTCTTTGAGGTGGCAGGTAAGACTGTAAGCTTCTCTGCTAAGTTGCAGGACAATCAGATATCATCAGGACATTAGGTCGTTAGGAGCAGGTGAACAGATCCTTCAGGGAAACCCACTGGCTCCCACCACCCAGGTTACATAACTCCAACTGCCTGGAGGGAGAACACTCTCTCAAGCACAAACATTCCATGCACTCACATAACATTCTCTCATGACCTTAAACCATCCATGCAGGAAGGGAGACAGGATACAACAATGGTCCTGCTCTATGTGTTTTGTAAAGGTACAGTATTACCTTTAGGATGCTTTCCGTAGTCAGAGCTTGCAAACACTCCAAATCGCTGCAGCCTGTGTTCTTCAAAAACACCAGATTGTCCTTTTCGGCTTCTTCCAAGGTAGCAGTGTACACGTATGAACCGCTCATGTCAATGGCACCTTGGAAAAGACCTTTTGCAAGAGGTGACATCATCATCGTCCATACCGAGGTTCCCCCTGTAAAGACAGTGGAGTGTGAGGTAAGGGGAGAAGAGACATGAGGAAGCAGAGACCTGGGGTCCAAAGACAAATGGGCAAAGTCAGGAGCACATGTTGTTTGGGGTGCATACGCAGGACATAAGGCCATTGATAAATGGAGAGCAGAGAGACATGGATAAATGAGGCATGAAAGGGGAGGGGTGCTTGCTCAGCAGAGACGGTGGGCCAGAATCAAGGGGAGGGTCGAACAAAAGGGAGGACAGGAAAGGCACAGCAAGGGTAGGACACCATGCAGCAAGGAAAAGCAGAAATACGTGGAAGCTGAAAGGGTAAAAACATTGGTATGGGATCAGAAACATGGGAGAAGCAACAGGCACGCAGAAGCTGAGGAAGGGCAAATGCTATAAATTAGTTTTTATACTGTGCCAAATAACCACCATAGTATTTTCAGAGTGCCAAAACACATCCATGAAGTGGCATACAGTTGTGAAGGAAAGAAGATGAGTGAGGGAAAGCTGCAGGGTGTGAAAGTTTGGAATGGAGGCTACAAACACCTGGAGGGATCGTTGCAATGGAGGAAGAATGACATGCATTACTTACCGTAATAGCATATCTGATGATTGTATCTGCTTAGATTCACATGCTGCGCATATAGTCCGACATCTAGTGGTAATCGCGGAGTATCGAGAATCGAAAGGGGACGTCGACATGGGTGTCTTGTAACACTATCCCTAATATGACGTGCAGTGTACCCAAAATCCCTCATGGGTCGAGGTTCCTCCGGTTGTGTTTTTTCTGCTGTGAGGGAGCCTTATGACTATTGTGAGTGAGTACAGATAGAGAGAAAGTAGTAAGATGTCTATGTTCCTTCTACTCTGAGCGAGGAGGAAGGGGGGGCGCATATGAATCTGAACTTGTACAAAACTCCAGGTTGCCACTTTCCAAATGGATTTGAGAGGAACATTTCTAATGAATGCTAAGGTAAGCCCCAATGCCCCGAGTAGAGTGTACTCTAGCCTTGAAGGGCAGATCTCTCTTGGCAATAGAGTAGCATAGTGTGATGCAGTTTACAATCCACTTTGAGATAGCTGATTTATAGACAGGGTCCCCTTCTCTACCATCCGCCACGGAAACGAAAAACTGGTTTATTTTTCATAGTGGTTTCTTTTTTTCAATATAAAATATGACTGCCCTGTGAACATCAAGTGTGTGGAGGTTTCTTTCTGCCACATTAGTAGGGTTCTGTTAGAAGGTTGGTAGTTCTATTGATTGGTTCACATGGAACTTTGAAATGAATGTAGGCACAAATTGTGTGTGAGTGCACAGAACCACCTTGTCTTTGTGAATTGTGACAAACGGGTCTTGAACTGAAAGGGCATGCAGTTCACTAAATCTTCTTACTGAAGTGACTGCCACTAGGAAGGCGGTCTTGTAAGTGAGTGCTTTAATGCTAGCCTTATGCATAGGTTCAAAAGGGGATCCCATTAGCCGAGTTAATACCACATTTAGATCCCACCCAGGAGCTGGGTTTGAAAAAGGCGGATGAAGTCTCTTAACCACTTCCATAAAGGCCTTGATTACTGGGATCTTCCACCACAACACCTTTTTCTGGGACGTACTATAAGCTGAAAGTGCAGCTAGGTGGACATTCAGGGAATTACAAAACAGACCACAGTCTATTAGGTGAGTCAGGTATAACACAATATGTGTCGGTGAGCAGTCTATGGGATTGATGCTCTTGGAATTGCAACAGATGACGAAGCACTTCCATTTATTGGAGTAGCAATGTCTGGTGTTAGGCTTTCTTGCTTCTTTAAGTATGTCCATTCATCTCTGAGGAATTTGGAGGTGCCCAAAGTCTAGGACCTCAGGAGCCAGGCCGCTAAATTGAGAGTTTGCGGGCATGGATGGAGTGTTTCCCCTTTATCTAGTGATAGCATGTTGTATGGACAAGGTAGCTTCATCGGAGGAGAGATTGACATCGCCATCAGATGGGAGAACCAGGGTTGGCGGGCCCACCAGAATCATAGTCACTGGCTGGTTCCTGGTGTATCGTGTGTACTATTTTGTTGAGTAGGAGAGTCGGGGGGGAAAGCGTAGACAAATTTCCCTGAACAAGTTATCCAGAGACTGTTCCCCTTGGAGCGGTTCTGGAGATACCTGGAGGCATTATCTGGGCATTGTGCATTCTCCAGAGTTGTGAACAAGTCAATCTCTAGGGAGCCCCATTCTGCAAAAATGTGGGAGACGATGTCTTTGTGTAATCGCCATTCGTACTCTGTGGGTAGTGGGAAGTCTCTGCTGAGCACATCTGCCAGAAGATTGAGTATCCCTGGAACATGTTTAGACAGGAGGAACATCTTGTGTTTGAGAGCCTACTGCCATATTCTGAGACAGTTTGGATAGCCCTGGAGAGTGTGTGCCCCCCTGTTTGTTCACGTAATACATCGCTGTGGTGCTGTCCGTGAGGACTAGTACTGTTTTCCCCTGTAGTTGTGTCTGAAAAGCCTTCAGGGCTTTGAACACTGCTAACAACTTCTACTGCTGGGGACCAAACGCTGTGCGCCGTGTGATTAAGGAGGTGAGGCCACCACCCCGTGAGAGATGCAGCCGTGTTGAGAGTGGCTTCTACTGCGGAGGTGGTGAAGGTTTTCCCTTGTAAGAGGTTTTCCCTCGACCACCACTGCAGAGAGAGAACAAGGGCTGCCGAGACAACCACTAGATTGTCCCATTGTCCGCTGGCCTGACACTGTTGGCTGTTGTGCCACTCTTGCATGGAGCACATACACAAACGTGTGTGTGGGACTAAGTGAATGCAGGAGGCCATCATCCCTAACAGTAGCATGACTTTGCGTACAGTCACCTCGCGATTGGCTACATAGTTGGGATCTGGAACAGCATGTTTTGAACCCTCTCATTGGAGGGAAAGATGAGGATTTCTCAGTCCGAATTAGAGCCCCTACGAATTGTTTGACTTGGCTGGGGTCTAGGCTGGACTTTTTCTCGGTGATTGAGAAACCCAGACTGAAGAGTAGATCCTGTCTTCTGGGTGTATGATCGGCATGTTCCGTACGAATGCCCTGTTATTAGCCAGTCGTCGAGGTGAGGATAGACTGGGATAGACTGCCTGCGCAGGTGAGCCGCTACTACCGCCAGCACCTTTATAAATACCATTGGGGCGGAGGCAATGCTGAAGGGAAGGACCTTGAACTGATAGTGTCTGTCCTCTATCATGAACCTTAGGTACTTTCCGTGCGCTGGCAGCATTGAAATATGAAAGTATGCATCTTTCATGTCCAATGTTGCCATGTAATCCCCCTGTGTTAGTAGAGGGATTACTTCCTGCAATGTTGTCATTCTGAACTTTTGAGGCTTGACAAATTTGTTCGCTGGGTGCAGGTCTAGCGGAGGGCGCATGGTGAGATCCTTTTTGGGTACAAGGAAGTACACTGAATAAATACTGTTCCCCTTGAAGCAGTTCTGGATATACCTGGAGGTGTAATATGGGCATTGTGCATTCTCCAGAGTTGCAAACAAGTCAATCTTTGGGGAGCCCCATTCTTCAAAAACGTTTGCCTGTAGACTGGAGACGATTTCTATTGCGCCCTTTTCTTGCAGGATCTCCACCTCTTGCAGTAGGATCTTCAGATGTTCTGGTGATAAACGTCTGGACATTGGTGGTCGGTATCGACGTGGTCGGCTGAACTCGATACAGTAACCATGGGTGACTGTCTTGAGCACCCACTGGTCTGTAGTGATTCCCTCCCATGCATGAAAGAAAGAAGTTATCTGTCCCCCGATGGGTCATTTTTGATTTGAGGCAGGGAAGCCTCTTGGGGTGGAATTTCTACGTCTTCCTTTGCCACGGCGCTGCCCTCTCTGCTGGTATTGGCCTGTGGCAGTTGCCCCTTGTACTGAGGACCATGGTGTGTTTCCTGTTCTGTATTAATTGTGGGGGGAATGTAAGAAGGATTGTCTCTGAAAGGAGCGGCGAAAGCTACCCCCTCACTGCTGATAGGGTCTTTGCGTAATCTGGTTTAGAGGCTATGTTTTATGTTCCTTTTTAGCTGTCTCTAAGGCCCCATCATGTACTGCCTTTCCAAACAGGTTGGTTTCATCAACGGACTTGTTAATAAGGGATGCCTGAGTTTCAGGCTTAAATCCCGAATTCTTGAGCCATGTGTGCCTTTTAAGCCAGGTGCCTCGGGGCCATTGTTCGTTCCACTGTTTCTGCATCATTCAGGGTATTTTTGAGGATGTTCTGATTGACCTGACTCCCCTCCGAAATGACTGCCAGAAGGCGTGATCGTGCCGGCTCGAGGACTTCTTGCAGGCCCTCCTGGAGCAAATTCTATTGGACATCGCTAGAACTTGCCAGCAATGCGGTGTTGTTAGCTATCCTAGTGGAGTAAGCTGCTGATATTGTAATGCACTTCCCTAAAGCATATAACATTTTGCAATCCTTGTCAGGAGCTGCCTCAGCTGTAGACAAGGGTACTCTGGCTCTCTTCCTAGTAGTTGTGTCTACTAGGGAGTCAGGAGTGGCATGGCCCTGGATATATATAGCGGGTCCGTTATAGAGGGGCGAAAAAGCTTCTCGACATGTGGATTTACAGCTCTTCTTTGAGATGGAGTCAACAAAGAGGGAGCGATGGACCTTTTGATAGAATTCAATAGTGGTATCGCTTGACTACTGGGTGGTTTTTCTTTTAAAATGTCCTCCACAAAGTCGGTGTCTTGTACCGCCTCTAGAGTCTAAACACATGGTGTCTGGATCTGGAGTGGTGGAAGATGAGAGCGATGGTACCTCGCCTACTGGTTGTTCATCCCCCCAATCTGGACCTTGGTCTGTTGTCTCGTCAAAGGGATCCTACTACTGATCATAGGGGTCCTGATGGATTTCCTCAGGTTCTGACAGGTCAAAGACCTCCTCACGAGGGAACGGACTGGAAGTTCTTTGAACCGTGGCTTTGAACCTTGGACAAAGTAGAGTAAGAGTCTTCTTCTCTTGGTCTCTTGGGGTGATAAACCTCTCAGACAAATCTACAAACTTGGAAAGCTTGTTCATGTATCCCTCAAACCTATCTCTGGTCCATAAGGATGAACCAGAGAGGCCTAGAGGGGGAAAGGGCTCCTTTTGAGGACTTGGGTCTCTGGGAGGTCGAGATTTGTCAGCCAATGGACTAGGGTCTCTTAGCGGTTGAGATTTGTCAGCTAGTGTCTTAGACAGAGGCTGACAACCATCAGAATATTCTTCTCGACATCGCAGCATGTCTTTTGACGTGTCCCTTGGCTTATTTGCTGCCGATTTGATGTTTGAGAGACTCTCTCATATCTCTGGCATTTCTGGAAGGTATTTTGACGAGCCTGATGGCTTTGTCACGGTTTTCGTCGCCCCCGAAAACCTTTGGTGCTGACGTGCTCTTTTGAGGCATTTTGCCACCCTTATGGTGTTTGGTGCCGACGCCCCTTTGTCTTGAAAGCCCGGATGCATGCCGTATCGACGGTTGCGGAGGGGTGGCCGACCATGGGGTTCGGCGGGTTCCGTCGAATGTTTTGACATACCCATTGGCATCTTTGGCCTTCCCGACGATTCTGTCTAGGAGGATCGGGGTGGTTGTGTGTTTTTCTTTGCATGGTGTGTGTGTGTGTGTGTGTGTCCTTGTCACCAGGGTGCAGAACAGGTGGCCTGTCTCCGGGGGCCGGACACTTCAGAACTTGCCTGTTCTGCAGAGAGGTCAATGGCCTCTGCATCGGAGCCATGGCTGTCACTTATATCCTCGTCACTCGAGGCACCTGCGCCGACGGGGGAGCTACTCGGCCTGCTGCATGGCATAGGCCGCCCATCGCTTCGTCCAGCGATCTTTTATCGTCTTCGGACGTAAAAGTTGGCATGACTTGCAGGATCGCTCATTGTGATCTCGAGGTAGACACTTATTACACCCCGGTGTGTGTGTGTTTGCATGGACATTTAAAAAGGTGTCCTGTCCATAGCTCAGGTTAAAAGCGACAGCAAAACCAGAAGGGAAAAGAGAGGGGAGAAGGAAATGCATTCTACAAAAAGAATCAGAATCCCAGGGCCCCACTCTCCCTACTTTGTAGGCTTGGCTGGGGGCCAAAGCCATGCGGTCGACGGTGTCGACATGAGCACCAGCCGCCGAAATCTGCAGTCGCCTTTGGCGTTGTTTCAGGAGTAGTTGTCGATAAAAAATTTGATGATTATTAAAACAACCAATGAAATAGAAACTTAGCATTTTACAAACTCTGCATAAGGCGACCAGCTATGCAGAGTTTGGAAGGAAACAATTTGAGGGACCTCGACACGTGAGGGATTTTGAGTACAATACATGTCACCTTAGGGCTAGTGTTACAAGCACGCCCATGCCGACGTACCCTTTCGATTCTCGAAAGACAAGATGCAATGCTCAGCGATTATCACTAGATGTCAGACTATATGCACAGCATGTGATTCTAAGCAGACACACAAGCATCAGAAATGTTGTTATAGCATGTACGCAAGTAAGCCCTATTTGCTGGACCACAGTTCTTCAAACAGGGGGAGGCAGATATGCCCTAAAGCATTGTGGTGATTCGGCTGTTTTTGATATGATATGGCATTTATAACGCACCTGTACATAAGTGTTTCTAGGCGTTTCCAAAGCAGATTGGGAGAATTATATGTATGCACATAATATTGGATGCATGAGGGGCTCGAGATCCTTCGTTGGGCAATTATGGATGACTTTTTTTTTTACTGGTATCCCGTCGTTGGTAACAGAAGGTAAGGGTATGTAGTAGTGAAACTAGTACAGTAACATTGAAAGGCCTGGCATCTTGACATCAAAAAGGTTATTATTTAAAGTTTGTCCCTTGTCATATCAAGCTAGAATGTATTTAATCGCACTGCAAGACAGGGAGCTGCCTTACTATGGAGTAGGCTATCAGAGTATAATAATACATAGCTATCTCTAGTGAGAAAATATAGTCTGAGCTCCCTGTGTATCCTGTTTTGATTGGACTGTGTGAAACGTGGCAGTGTTTGTGTGTAAAAGAGGCTGGGTAGTGGCAGAAGGGCCAGATGTCTGTCCTTCTGTATCCAGTGACAGTCTGGCATCCTTTTGTTGCGTTATACTGTAATTATGTCACTATGCTTTGACTGTTACTAGAAGGCAATGACATGCTTTGTTGCAGGTTACAAGCCAACAACGCAAACCACCATGTTCAGCAGTGA
Organism: Ambystoma mexicanum; assembly: GCF_040938575.1. Lineage (NCBI taxonomy): Eukaryota > Metazoa > Chordata > Amphibia > Caudata > Ambystomatidae > Ambystoma > Ambystoma mexicanum. The sequence goes on from NC_090934.1 coordinate 402,220,938, forward strand.
GGGACAGTAACCAGCTAGCCAAAGTGGGGACAATAGGCATGAATCAGAAGTGAATGTGCTCCAAAACAGACTCAAAGGAAAATGAAATGTCTATCTGTGTAGCTTGTACAATTGGAAACCCTTTTAATAACAACATTATGAAGAGGCTGTATGTCAGAAATGCAAATGTGTAATATTCGCAACTCACGGAAAAAAATAGCGACGTTTCTCATCCCTCCCATATCTCATGTGACAAAGCTTTTTATACTGAGCTAAATCACTACTGCAGTAGTCTCAGAGAACCGATGATTGCTCTTTTGTGCAAAATATTTAAAGACACTGAGATATGTCTTTGGCTTGGCAGTCATCAGTCGTTTAAGCCTTCAAAAGTGCCAGGGTGTCATTGTAAACCTGCGCATTCTAAAAACAATGTCCAAATATAACAGTAGGGCATTGCCCTTTGTTGTGGGGGCTGCTCCGGGTCACCGGGCAGCCCCCATACTCATGTCGGGATCACCCGACTGGGCTCACTGGTGCGGCGATCACGCCGCGGCCTCATGGTTGGAGGTCACCCCACCCGCTTCGGATCACTGGAGCGCCACACGTAGCCGGGGGCACCCGGCTCACAGCGGCCCCGGCTCTGGGGGCACCCAGGCCGGGTTCGCCACAACAGCCATGCTCACATGGCCCCCACACTTCTTGGGACGGCGTTGCCCGGCAGCGGCACCATCCTCGTGCTGGGCCCTGTCCTCGGGCCTACAGCACGCGGTATGGCGCCAGGAGGGCGTGGCACAGGAACGACAGCGGAGTCCGTTTCAGTCTTGACTGACGAGCCGGAAGCAGCTCATGCCTTTTATTAACGTGGTCACATGAGGGACCCATGTAACCACAACACACACACTGGACGATACCATGTCCCCCTACAGGGGTGACATGCAACACCCTTCTACGTTCCTATGCCACAAATGGCAACAAACAGCCAAGTTGTAAAGCCAGGAAGGCTGGAGGAATCCATGGGCACTATTGAACAAGGGTGAGTTATACACTGTTGTTCCTGTGGGAGCAGAGGCCTGGACCAGGCTTCCTGGAAGTTTTTGTGGCATGCTGGGAAGATTGTGGGAATGGTAATGGAAGTGTGTGAGGCAGGACTGCTCTCGTGCTGAGGCTGGGCTCTTCTCAGAGTTAATCTGCATAATCCGGCCTTTCATATTTTTCACAGCATGGTCTGCAGTTACCAGTCCTGTTAACAGAGGGCAACAAATGGTTTCAGGTCAAAAAAGGGTGTATAGTCTGATTACCAGATTACATTTGCAGGACTACTTTGGACATTCTGGCCATTTTCATAAACTGAGTGCTGTGTCTGGGTTTTATTTATTTAGGTGTTTTGGGGAGTGCTACCTGCCACCTTACGTCTGCTTCACTGCACTAGAACATTAGGCATTAATGTGAAATGACATAATGAAACATCACATAATATAACTAGGCATGATGTGCCCTACCAGGTAGTATAACAGAAATCGTTACCATGCCTCATAAAATGAAAGTAAAAGTGAAACACTGTATAAAAATGTAAAATTGCCAAAACTCTTAAAAACCATGAAATTCAAATTAACATGCATTCATTTTAGGGAATAAAACACAGATTCCCTACAGACAAACATTGCACTGCATATTCCTGCAACTTAAAACATGACATGGCATAACATAACAGTGTGGTATACCGAACCTTAAGAACTCATAGCATTTCATAGCAGGGCAGAGCAGAGCAAAGATAGCATAGTTCAGGCACATAGCAAAAACATACCATTGCTTAGCATCGCAAACAAAGAATGATGAGGGAAGAAACAGATGTTAATGCATAAAATAAATAAAATCCATCCTCCATTCTGACTGATGGTAGAGTGCAAAAACTAAATCCATTTTGAATTCCAGGAGCATACCCGTCTTCCCCACCACTATACCCATACTCTGAATTATTTTGTCCCTTTCCGTCCATACAAGCAATGTTACTATAGAGGACAGTGAGCTTGGTCTTAATGGAAGATGCAGATTTGCTCATGGGCGAGCCAAAAATCTTCTTTTGCGTTACTTGCCAAGGTCCAGACTTCAGTTTAGGAGCTGGCATCCAAAACCCGTATGCCAAGGTAAGGAAACTCAAATGTTAAAAAGGCTCTCAGAGGATATGGCTACCTTAGTAAACACATGGGCCTCTGACAGCCACTTTGTGGAGGGACCATCTTTCATCAGAAGATGGGATTGGAAAGAATGTAGGGAAAACTATTTACTGATTTATATGACAATCGGATAAAATGTTTAGAAGGATGGAAGGTTGGGCTTGAAGATTTACCTTGTTTTTTTGCTGGTAAAAACCATGTTTGGTTCACAATAGATGACGGGTTGACGCCCATTCATTGGGGCCTTCCTGACAGGGAGGCTGAAAGTAGAGAAGGTCTATGTATTCTGTCAGAACAATCATTGTGATAGCCAGGCTATTTTTACATCTTTTTTCAAAGGTTTGCAATTACCTGGGCATGACTTTCACGTCATCCTTTTCGGGAAACAATAAATGACATAAGCAGTTGAGAAATGATAGTCTATTGGCGGAATATTTCATTTTGCAGAAGCTTTTAGGTGCTGCCATTTAGAGCTGTTGCTGATAGTATGTGTGTCTAAGTCAAGGCATTTGCGAAATATGACATTGGGATCTGGGGCTATGCTAACCTAGACTCGCTGCAAGTCCAGGAGAATAAATCTCTCAAACGACGCTTGGCCTTACCAAGCTAGATTTTCTGCCCATTCAGAGCTCGATTTGCCTTTCTGGAGGACGAACTTGCATTAGAGCCGATTCTTCTTTGGATTAGAATATGGTTTGATGGCACGGCCATTTTGTTTCCCCGAATCTTGCACCATATCATGGCCTCCATCTATGATTACCTGTCTATACCATGGTTATGCATTATTAAAAAACGGTCTTACATGATAAAAGCGGGTAGAATCTTTTTTATATATTTTTTATTATTAACATTTCACTCCTCAGTCCCATCCTCCCCCCAACATCCCAACTGTATGACTCCCTTCCCGCCCACCCATTGTACATATTGAAGCCTCCACTGTTAATTTTTTCTCGCCATTAATTTAACAGTTGTAGTTGGCCTATGCAATACCCATTCAATATTCGTAATTTCTGAGGGCAATATGGAACATTATAATCTTCATGCAAAAAGTCTAGAACTGTTTTCCAGTCGCTGGAGAAGATTGCCTGGTCCCCCTGTAAAGAGTACGTCAACCATTCCATTGCAAGAAAGTTGAACCATTCAGTCGGATGGGGGACCTTTGTTTTCCATTTTTGGGCAGTCGTAAGTAATGCTGACAATTGTAATATAACATGTGCTTTTTGTGTAGGTTTTGATTGCTTTCTAAAGTCCTTCTCAAACATCAATAAACGGCATACACGTAATGAGTTTTTCTTTTGCATGGGAAACATTTCCTTCATATACTTATTTACTATATTCCAATAATCCTTCACTACTGGACAACTCCACCAGACATGTTCATAGTCCCCCAACCCACCACATTCCTCCAGCATCCATCCGACAGCGAAGGGTTCAGTTTCTTCAGGTGGGTTGGGGTGTAATGCCATTGAGCCATCATTTTAGTCCAGAATTCTCTAAATCTGAATAGTTCTTGTAAGTTTAGGAACTGTTTTCCATAAACCCACTCTGAATCTAGCATTTCTTCCCCAAGTGTTATTTGCCACTGTCGCTTGTAACCAATTGACTCTTCGGATTCTGCTTCCTCCGTTAGTTTATTTAAGTTTGAGAGGAGAGCTTTAACCCCTGGATTGGAAGTTACAAGTGTGTCTAGGGGAGTTAGTTATTTTATGGCTACGGACTGCACAGGTGGGGCAAGGATCCTGTGACATACCTGGAAATACTACAATCTAGATCTTTCTGATAAGCCCATCTCTTGGTCTGTTTCAACCTGGCCCCCTGAAACATAGCTCTAATTTTGACACAGCATGCCTGCTTCCATTCTTTGAATACGTTAGGGTCTAGGCCTGAATTGAATTGTGGGTTAAAGAACAATGAAGGTAGTGGGGAGAGATACTTGGTCCATTTACTGCTTCTTCCCAAGTGTCCTCCACTATTTTCATGATCTCACTGACATACAAATTATTTGGACGATTAGTTTTTGGCAACCACAAAGCCTCCGATAATCTAGGTCCCCCGACAGCATGTCCCATCTGAATCCATCTTTTATCGGTTTCACCGGAGGACCATTCTTTAATTACCCTAAATTGGGCTGCACGATAGTATTTTACAAAATCAGGAAGGCCCATCCCACCCTTTTCAGCAGGCAGCATTAGAGTGTTTAGTGCGACTCTCCGTCTTTTATTCTGCCATATGAATATGGAGATTGGTCTATGTAATCGGTGAAAAAAGGTAGGAGGTACCCTCACCGGTAATGCCTGAAATGTATATAATGCTTTAGGAAGAGTGACCATTTTTATAGAATGTATTCTACCCAGCCAAGAAATGGAGAGGGCGCACCACCTCTTAAGTTGTGCTTCTATATCTTTTATCAAAGTGGGGTAATTTGCCATGTAAAGACCACCTATGGTAGGGGTTATTACCACCCCCAATATTTTATTCAAGCGCTTGCCCATCCCAATTGGGTGTGTGCCTGTAGATTTTGCATATCTAATGGTGATAGAGATAGATTTAAAATCTCAGATTTGGCTACATTAATCTCATCCAAACAGTTACAATTCCTGTGTGGCCATCTGTAAAGAGTTCAGCGGATCCGAGACCATAAGCAACATGCCGTCTGCATATGCCATTATTTTGTGGGAAGTACCAACAAATTGTATTCCTTTAATTCCTTCTGTTTGGCGAACCTTCACTAGGATGGGCTCTAGATGAAGTGCATACAACAACGGAGACAATGGGTAGCCCCATTTAGTTCCCCGCTGTAGCACTATTGGGGGGATAAGTGACAGTTTATCTCGAGCCTTGCAGATGGGCTTTGATAATTAGCTTTAAATAGCCCCATGAATTTTGGGCAGAACCCTATCCTAATTAAAGTCAAAAAGAGTAATCCGCATTCTACCCGGTCGAAAGCTTTCTCTGCATCAATGGAGACTAACACTGCTGGAAACTGCTTTTTTCCCACTTTCTCTAATATGTGGCACACTCTACGTATGTTATCATGTGTCTGTCTATTTTTAATAAAACCTGTTTGATCTGGAAGAATAAGGTCAGGCATATGATCTACTAACCTGTTAGCTGGGATCTTGAAAACTTTGGCAACTATGTTGATTAAAGCCATTGGTCGATACAATCCACAATTTGTTGGGTCTTTGTCAGGTTTAGGAAAAAGCATTATTTTAGCCTCGTCCATGGATGAAGAAATTTGGTGTGTGTCCATAAAATAATTGTACAGTGTAGTCATTATGGGGATGCGGGGTATCTAGAGATTGTTAGATACCTTATAGAATTTGGCCGGATATCCGTCTGGACCTGGTGCTTTGTTTAGGGGTAGTTCACAGATTACCCAAGATACTTTGTCCTGGGTTTTCGGTGCTTCCAATGCCGATCTCACTGTGGAGGTAATCTGGGGAAGTGATTCTGAGTCTAAGTACTCTTTTTGCCTAATTGTATCGGGAGTTTCAGATTTATAAAGATTGGTGAAAAAAATTGTGCAACTGCACGTAAATGCTTAGGTTTACAGAAGTCAGTTCTCCAGAGGACATTCTATTCTGTTGTATGGTCCTTGTGGTGAATTTATGGCACAATTTAGAAGCTCTTTTGAATGGCTACTGATGGAGTATGTGCGCTGTATCTCGTGAGTTTACTGCGTTCTCTTTCCGGGTCCCAGGCTATATTGAAATTACCCATTAGTAATAATTCTCCCTCCATAAATAATTCTAATTGCCCCATAGTGTGTTTCAGGAAGGTGCCCTGATTCATGTTGGGAGCATATATGGTAGCTACAGTTAGCTTAATTTCTTTGCATTCTTTGCATTTTACAATCACAAAAACATATCTGCCCTCCTTATGGAGCAGATCACTTGCAGCTCTGAACAATGTTTTATTGCTATTAACGCTCACGCTACTTTATGTTCTGCGGTTGCCTGTATAATAGTGGGATAATGCCTCAGGCGTGTCTATTTTTATCCGACCTCCAAATATGAGTTCTTGAAGCGCCACCAAATCCGGTTGGTGACGCCTCAAGAAATGCTCTACTTTTCTCAGTTTTGCGGGATATTAAGTCCCCTCACATTCCACGTTAAAAACTTGAATTGTACCAATTATGATTCTAAACCTTATAGCCAACATTTGCATACACTTTTCCATTACAGCGAGAATACAAATATCCTGTTCAATGGGTATCTCCCCACACTTACTATTTCCCCCCAACTTTGAAAACACTATATCCCCCCACTTTCATGGTTTACTTTCCCCTTCCCCCACCCCCTTAACTTCCCGTGACCCAATCCCTGGTGAGAGACACAGTACCTACTGTATCCTGAGGCCACCTCCCCGGCTGTAAATCACCCTCTGTCCCAGGGTAAGGTGCAGACTCCTAGCTACCACATCTGTTACCTGAACAGATATCAATCCAAGATGCCACGCTCCGTCCGAGCTTTCAAGTGAGTTTTCTGCTGCAAGTCTATTTGCCACGTGATGCTATTCAGATCTCGACATCAGTGTTCTAACTAAACATTGCCTGGTTTAGTTATAGGACCTCTCAGTCTGATTCCCCGATCCTATGTTTGTAGACCCCTGCGGTTTCTCTTTTGTCGGTCCATGGAATTCCATTCCCCTGTTTTTGGAGTTAGTGTCTGAGGCGCAGACGTGTCTTGAGTACCTTCCTCTGGAGCCAGCTGAGCATCCTCATCAATATGTAGTAGTGCCATAATGCAAAAAAGGTAGCAGGCGCCCCTCTCTAGAGATAACATTGTATGATAACCTGTTCTGTGTTTTTTTGCCACTTTGAGAGTCCGCAGCCATTGCTTTTTGCTCACTGCACTTTTCACAAAGGAGGAATATCCATTTGCATGTAGTAGTGCCATACCAGATTCTCTAGAGGTTATCTATCCTTTGTTGCCTCCCAGACTTTGCTTTTTGCTCACTGTACTTTTCACAAAGGAGGAATATCCATTTACATGTAGTAGTGACATACCAGATTCTCTAGAGGTTATACTTTGTTGCCTCCCATCTTTATAAAAAATTAGGCCAAAAGGAAAGGTCCATCTATATCCAATACCCTGCATTTGGAGGGTCTTTACCACCGGGTACATATCTCTACACTTTTGAAGAGTTAGCCTTGATGAGTCCGGAAATAGTTGGATTTTTGCTCTGTTGAATGTGATTGTCGCTGCACTTCTTGCTTCCTTTAGTATTTGCTCTTTCTGCGGATAGTTACAAAATGCCGCCAATACATCTAGGGGCCGGGAACCATGTTCTAATAGTTTGGGTCCAACTCCTGGTACCCTATCCAGGTGGATGTGTGTAGGATCGGTTCCTGCAACAAGTTCCGCGAAAATACCACACACTTTTTCTTTCAGCTCAGAGTCTTGTACTATTTCTGGCAAATTCTTTCTATGAATATTGTAACAGCGAGAGCGATTCTCTAAATCTTCGTATTGTAGTTCTAAGTTGTATGTCTTTCTGGAGAGTTCTTAAAGGACGACATCAACCTGCTTACCCTCTCCACCAGTTCCTGAATAGCACGTTCATTGGATTCAGTCCTTTGCACCATTGTAGAAATCTCATTGCTAAAGTCTGCCAGTGATCCTCTAATGTCTGTGGTAAACGTTGAGAACTGAAGATGGAAAGAGGAGGTACATTTCTCCTGAAATTCATAAAAACTGTTCTTTAGAGGCCACCATATCCGATACTCCTAAGTGGGTTACCAATGTCTCTTGCGGTTTTGTTTTGCTCAGAGAGCCTCTCGGACTTTTGCTTTTCGCCCAGAGTGAGTCCAGAGGTTTAGATTGTTTTTATTGCAGGTCTATTTGTCCTGGTGGCATGACTTTTTTCCTGATGCCAGACATATGTCTGATATTATATATTTGCTTGTATTTAGGTGAGGAATCAGTTGGTCAGTCAGACATGCCCAGGCGCATCTATCTAGGTCCTATATTCGGTCGTCACCGGCCTCAGTGGAAGCACTTGGAACATGCTAGTTATCCCGATGTGCCACTCAGGTTACCGATAATTTTGTGTCTTCTCTGTTCCGGGTTTATTCCACTGTCATGCAACACACCAAACATACATTTACTTCCATTAGCTTCAGAGGAGTCTAAGTTTGTGCCGCTCGCAATGCGTATACTGTTAGAACCAAAACGCATGATACCTAATCTAACGCTGGGAGGCATCCATTTACTGTGCAGGGCAAACAGTCCCCAAACATTTACATTTAGCACTGAGTGCAGTTGGAGAACACCAGTATATGTTGATTTTCCCGGTGCCGCCGTTTCTGATACAGCTGGGGCGTGGCCCTCGTGTCCCTCCTCACTTTGCTGTTTTCACCGCAAGTATTAAAAGTTTCTGGGACAAGAGATTCTGTTACTCTCACCTGGCATCCACGGGGACGCCACTCAGCCCTGGTTGCTTGATTCATGCACTGGACCTCTTCCCGATGCCGGGTAGTGCCTTCGATGGAAGTCGGGCCTGAAAGCACAGGAGGACTGGATTCAAGATCAGGTACGGTCTTCTCCCACCTCCCCTGAATTCGACCCTATGGCCCTCTCCTCACCTTATTGTAATATCTGGCGTGCTCTCCGTCCTGCCTTCTTTGCAGGGGTGCGTAGTCTTCAGTGGGCCTGGGCGTCTGAGTTTCTTCACTGGTGTGAGCCCATTCAAGTGTCTTTAAAGGTAGGACTTATTTCAGCAGTCTTTATATGTTACTGTCCTTGCCTTCCTTTCTTTGTGGTTAATGTCTTTTCTTTACCCCCTTAGATGAGCGAGGTTCGGCGTGTTGTGCTGCTTGGATTGAGCACCTGCCGGTATGGATGGCGCAAGAAGCGCACTACGATTTGGTAAGTAATGCGCTAAGAGCAGCGCTGCTTCGCCTTTTACTTGCCAACCTGCGTTCCCTCTTCCTTTTCAGATCGCGATGATCTTCTCTGGTGAGTGTGGTATTCTGGAACGATACCGGCCAGGAGGTGCCCAACTAGGTGAGGTTCTCGTGATGACTGAGGCTTACGCCGTAAGTAACGTTTCTAACGTTGTTTTTCTCTCTCTCCCTTCAGGTTGCTTCGTTCCGGTGCGTACGCGGTGTCCTGAAGATGCTGATTGCTGGATGGGTGACCGCGAGCAGCAGAAGCATGGACGACCGGTGGGCGGACACAGGATGGAGTTCACATGTAAGAGTCTATTAATGATGTTCTTTCTCTCCTCTGCAGGTTCGTTGCTTCAATGATCACTGGTATCAAGGACACTGGGCCCGGTGAGCGTCACACTGCTGGCTGCAGAATAACATGAAGCGTGTTCTGTTGCTTGGTTGTGATTTAAATAGCCTCCCAGAAAAGTAGTCCAGGTAAAGTAGTTCCAGGCTACCACACCCAAAACACTATACCGCACAGTCTGGTTCTAGGGAACTAGACCTTGTGGGTGTCTCCATGTTGGCTGCAGGCCCAAAGAAAAGTAGCCCCCTTCAAAGATATTTCTTATCCTGAACATGAGCCTGGCGCCAAAGGCGCCAAGAGAGTCTTGGAAGGTAGTGTAAGGCTCATGAGGCCCTAATGGAACCCCGAATCCTGACCTTACCTGGCATGTGGACATGCCAGTGGGGGTTTGGGTTAAGGGTTGTGACAGATTGCTGCCGGCAAATGCTCTTAGAAGGACATCTTGGTTCGATTGGTTGTTATTTCAGTTTTCCGGAAGGAGCGTTGCTCAGCACTCCCACTCTATCCGGTGGACATCTTGGATCCTCTGGTAGCATCTTTTCTAATCCTTTGGGCCTTCATACCAAGGCTGTTACCCTCTATAAACAAATATCTGCTGCAGAGGAAGGAAGGGTCCTAAGGGGCCATTGCTTGCACACTGGTGGGTTAAGTGGGGGAATTTTAGTTGAAGAAAAAGTCAAGACCTGCATTAACGATCAACTGACCAAATACCTGAATGTTTGGCTCCCATTTTTTGACTATTGCCAGAATTTTCCATCCCTAAACTTTAAACCTCGACAGCACTATTCCGGGAAGTGAAATTACTGGGGTAAATGTGGATTATTGTTCATATAGGTGGGTCATATGCAGTGATGGGTACCTGACACGGTTTCAATACAATGCTTGTCGTTCCACTGCAGATGGCAAGTGACACTTTTATATGCATCTTTACTTAAATGAAAGTTTTGGAAAAAACAGCTGCTGCATACGGTTCTCATGGCTAGAGAAACTAATGAACTATTAAAGCAAGGGAATAGTCTCCACATAATCATATGAAGCAGCCTGATGCTAAATTACCTAGGCTATTCAAATTTCACAAGAAACCGCTTACTGATAACAAGAGCCCAATTTAATGTACTCCTACTAAGGGCTTTACCTTCAAATGGTCATATTTGACGTCTGCTCTAAATGTCAGAAGGAAAATGTTATCAAATGCTTGATTCTGATATGACTAAATTTATGTCACCCTTTGTGTATTGCGTCAGAAGGAAAATGTTACCAAATGTTTCGTCTTGATATGGACGTTTATTTCAAAATATTTATTTTTTACGGACTGATGTTCTGTGTGAGCAGATTGTGAATTTTGAATGGTGGGCAAACCGACATGCTCAGCCGGTGTGCGTACCACGGCTGTCTTGCCCACATTGGTGCAATTAGTATCAGGGATACGCACTCCTATTGTAATTTGTGAATTACCTTGCAGAGCAAAGGTGTCAGAAAATATCCCTGACCCTGTTGTGGGTACTGTGAGAAACGTGAAGGTGTCTCCCTAGCTAGTCCCTGGGGATCTGTCACCGAGGTGGCCAGGACACGGCCATCGCTATTGGATCCAGTTCCTGGGGGTGGACCAGTGAGGGATGATCACCTGGATGGGTGGTCCTTGGGGAGTGGGAGAGCGATGGGTGAAATGCGGTATCCCTCTTCTTTCACCACCTTTTCCCCATCCTACTTCCCCCCCCCCACCCTTTTCCGACACAAACACTTTCGCACAACACGAAAGACAAAAGACTAATACCAGATCAGTTTACCTGACATGTCCCAATGCAAGGGTCAGGCAAAGTCAAGCAATTGACCAGAATCACACACACCGGACAGCCCTTTCCTTTCCCTACAGGGATAAAAGGTGGAGCACAAGAGCACAGGACGAGCAAGGCAGAACGCACGACATGAGAGCTAACTCAGCACAGCAGTTGAAGAGGAGGAGAAAGATAGTGCATACCGAGGGTTACAAGGAGAGAAGCATCCTTGCCCTTTCCGACCAAGGCCTGTGAAACCTCCGCAGAAGGAATCATAAGACCGCGAACAATAGCCAGCTTGTGTTGCAGCAGATGTCAAACGGTACACAAGACTATCCTCTGCGGATTACCAAGCCAGGGAGAGACGCTGATCTCTGTGGTACCAACCTTGACTCCAAACAGAAAGAAAGCCAAGCGGTTCATCACACCCGGTGAGTCGAGGGGAGAGACGATAAGAAACCGAACTGTGTTGAACAAAAAGTAGCCAATGGCTAATTTGAACTTTGAAAGGTTTAAAGAAATTATTGATGAAAGAGGGGGAAAATCAGCAACAGGGGAGTCCGGCACCACGTTGGTGCTCACACAGGAAACTCTGGCCAACTACTGTAACCAGAAGGCCTTGTGAAGAGGTGAAAAGGTCAAAGGGATCATACATGGGTCTTGTAAAATCCTCTGTACCGTCGAAAGTCTTTGACCGACAGATGATTGCGAAGCTAAGGGAAATGAATCCTGCTTGGTGAAATGAACGCATGAACAGTGTGTTGTAAAGGTTGGCAAGAGTGTACCCGGAGGAGGTGTTCTAACAAGAAGGACCGAAGCCTGCAGTCCCATGAACAGGAGTGAACCCGACCAAGGGATGTCCACAGTGAATTGTTTGAAAAGACAAAGATTTGTAAATGCAAGAAATATTGTAGCACTAGGGGAAGTGAATTGTCCCTCTTGTCATCTGGGTCCGAGCCCGGCGAGGGAGAGCCAGGAGTGAAAAGTCAACACTTTGTTTTGTTGTTGTTGAATACATCAGGCCCTCGAAGGCAAGAGACTTTTATTGAAAAAAGACTTAACCATAGAAGAACCTGATAACTGGAACCAAACTGATGACTCGTGCTGGGAAGGCTCGAATGTGTGCTGTGCACAGAGGATCCACCTTGTCCCGTGCTCAAAACGTGGGGAAGGGAGATCCGTGGAAATCATATCCTGACTTACTATTTGTGAACACCTCTTTCTTTATTGAAAACCCTATCCCACACACTTTCTGTAATTAGTTGTAAGGATTTGACAATAGTTATTTTTTAGTATAGGCCTTTTACTTTGGCAAGACACTACTAGGACTACCTTATTTTTCATTTGATGGTCGAAGCTTGCTCCCATCTTAGATTTAGGTTAGGCGTTTTTCCACCATGCATTTACAGTTTAATAAACACCCTTGAACTGTGAACACGTGTGTCTGTCTTTACTATTGCCACCATGAGTTCCTTACAGTAGCTGGATGCAAAGTTTTGGCATTTGTTATGTTTTGGAATGTTGCAAACAGGTCTATCGATAGATGACCACATGCTGCAAAGATCCGTTTGAGTGTATTGGTGTTGAGTTCACACTTGTGTTCTGTTGTTACGGATGGAATGGATGGAGTAGATGAAACGGATAGAACAGATGGAGTGCATAAAACGTAGGGAGTACATGGAACGGATGGAGTGCATGGGACGGATGGAGTGCATGGGACGGATGGAGTGGACGGAACAGATGGAGTAGATGGAAAGGATGGAGTAGCTGGAACGGATGGAGTAGCTGGAACGGATGGAGTAGCTGGAACGGATGGAGTAGCTGGAACGGATGGAGTAGCTGGAACGGATGGAGTGGATAGACTGGACGCAGCAGATGTAACTGATGAAGTGTGTAAATCACATGGAACCGATCGTATGAATAAAAGGATGGAACAGACGGAACACACTAAAAAGATGGGAAGGATGAAATGGATCAACAGATTGGATGGTTTATGTAAATGAAGGATCGAATGATGGAATGAATAGAAAGACTAGTAAACTAAATGATAAACCAGACGAAATGTATGAACAGACAAAGCTGATTGAACAGACAGAGTGAATAAAAAGGATAGAATAAATGGTTCAGATGTGCGCTCAATCTCAAGCACTTTACTGAAAACCACCATGTCACACCACCACGCTTATTCTCTGCTATACACCACCACTCAACTAGAACACAGCGATACTATGACACATTCGGTATAGCTGTTCTCATACTAACACCCGCCACATACTACTCATCAGTCTAATTAAACAGAGCTAGCTCAGCACACCCCGCTAGCCTATGCGTCTCCTCAGGTCTAACGCAGCCAGAAATCAGTCTGGGTATCAACCCACCAGAATGAACAAACACTCCTGACCTCCCAACCACCACACCTACCGCTAAGAAGCAGCTATCATTCAAGTGCCACACCAGCTGCACGCATATCCCGTGCACCCACGCACGTTAAGACTCTCTCTCTACTGACTTGAACTACGGTTCCGAGGGCGTTCAACCTACCAGCGCTTTGAGATCATACCAATGACATAAGGCGCTATATAAATGCAAAGTAACATAACATAGCAAAGTAACATTAACACCCTGCTTAATGTGTTTGCTAGGCAGTTGTGTGTTCCCCTGGAAGATGTTGAGAGTGGATGTAGATGTTTTTCTGTATGTACCAGCTCCCAATTGTCTGTGCAAGTATTGACACCCTCTTTGAGTGTGTGCCGCATTGTTTGTTGATCTAAAACATGGCAGTTGTGTTCATGGCAGGTACTCTCTTGTGTTAAAAAAACAGAGGGATTGAGAATGAAATAATATAGCAAGGGAACTCCGTGAAGGGCTGTGCAAGATTGGGCACACAATTCACAGAATGAGTAATACAAGGGCAGGATTTATTAAAAAGTTTACAATTTGTAACCGAGAGAGCAAACCTTTTATACAAAAGCAAAAGACATGGGTTATCAAACAACATCCGCTCTGAAGAAAACCAAAGTTCGTTAAGTGCTACCTGACAGAGAAATAAACAAAGTTAGGATTGAAAAAGTGTGACAGTGCTGTTATGTAACTGTCAAACAGAACACATTAGTTTTGTCGCAGTTAAAAAACAAATGCAAAAAGAAACAAGTCTTCCCAACATGTATTGCAATTGTGAATTGTATTACACTGATGAATTGGCGTAGGTGTAGAAGTAGACACAAATCCTGGTGAATAGTGGGAACCACAAAGGTATAGGGAACAGTATCAATATGGGAATATCGAAGTCGATTTATGATGCTTGATTTTGGGCCATATGGGTCATTATGTAAAACTAAGCCAGCCTTCATCAGGAAAAAAGCAGGGTGGAAGTAGCAGTTCAATACATAGCACAACTCTGTGTAAAAAGGAACATATAAATGTCCTGCATCAGTGTACATGACTAGTAGTGCCCATATGGCGGGAGCAATGATTAACATGGACAATACTTTTTTACAGGCTAGTTTTAAAGCACTGTGGTGGTGGTCGCGATTTCCACAGTGGTAATTCACGTGTTCCAATGAATGGAATCCTAAGGCATTAAATTTGCATTCCTGTGTGTTGGGTCACAAAATCTGTAGAAATGAAATAGGTAAGATCAATTGAGTGTGGAGGCGTATTATTAGTGAGCATGTGTGTGTCACAAAGTACATGTATGGCAAGTGTCCAAAGGATCTAATTATCTTACTCTGTTCAACTAGTCATGTACACTGATACAGAACGCACACTGTTTGATTGCCCATGTCTTTTGATTTTGTTTATAAGGTTTCCTCTCTCTGTTACAAATTGTAAACCTTTTAAATTAATACTGCACTTTTATTACTCATACTGTGACTTTTGTGCCCAATCTAGCACAGCCCTTGAGGGAATTCCCTTGCTATATTTTTTAGACCATCACCCTAGGGCCTTAAGATGTTAACAATGGGCCCCCCCCGGGATGGTCACCAGGGGGCGTAAGCAGAATGGCTGCCAGAACGTGTAGCTCCATCCCCTTCCCCGAGGAGTTGTTGCGGTGCAACCGACTACCACGCAGTAATTGGTGGGGGGGCCTGTGTGGGTGAAGCGGTGGTGCACCCCCGGACCTGTGGCGGAGTACTGAGGGGATAGCCGGCCCTGAAAGTGGGGCAACCGGGGTCTGTATGGTGTAACTGTTGGCCGGTGTGAAACGGGCCACCTGGAGGCAGCAACCTGGGAGAGGCGGAGGAGAGGGCAGTTGCCACAGGCGTTGAGGAGTTCGTCCTTGTGTTGGCGGTAAAGGTGCACAAGGAGCTGTGCGACAGAGCCGGGATAGCGGGAGAGTGCGCCCTAGTATCAGCAGGAGGTTCACAGTGCCGGAGGCCAGGAGGAGGCTGGCGGGAGGTGCAGCAGCAGATCCGGGAACATGTGCAGAACCAGGCAGAGAGTGGTGCCTACCTCCACCTGCCCGTGAATTTGGTGTAACCCGGAGGCAGCGCACCTCTGGGTGGCGTGAGTTTGAATGCAACTGGCCCTCTGGAGGGAAGTGTGGCCTGCATGTTGGCCGGAGGTAAGGTTGAGTGCGGTGGAGCAGCTGACCAAGAGAGGGAGCTCTGCTGGCGGCCTGGAGGATACAGCTTCTGGTGGAATACCTGGCAAAGCTGACCTGCGAGGAGTGGTGGGGTCTCTGGGTCACGCAGCCACTGTGGTAAAAGCAATCCTGGTGGAGAGGCAGGAGACGTGGTGGGATTCTGACAGGAACTGGCATAATACAATTGCAGAGAGAAGTTGCCGGCCACAAGTTTAGATTTGGGAGAAGTGGGAGTGTAGTGAGTTTGGGCCCTGAAGCACCAGTGGTGGTGGTGTGACCTTGGGGGTACAGGGGTCAAAACATACTGTTGCCTCACTATTGCTGTTCTTTGGGCTGCTCAATCCGTTGGATCTGGAGTGACCAGAGTGAGGGACTGAAAGGAGAACAGAGGCAAGAGGGGGTGAGGCCCGCCTAAGAGGGGCCAGAGACACTTCATAGGTGAAAAGTGGTGAATGAATTGGAGGGACTACCTGCAGCGCTTTCAATACCAGGATAGGGTGGCGATGGTTAAGTGAAAGAGTGACTCGATGGTTACTGCCTCAAACGCAGGCTCCTCTGGCCAAATGGTTTAAAAAAAGGGGGTTTGATACAGATGGGGGTACCCCTTCGCATTTTTTAATGAGAGGGCATGAGATTCCAGCTGGTGATGGAGGATGACATCTTGAGGGTTACCGAGAAGTAAGAGGGTCAACATGATCCTGCCCCTCCTCGTGGAAGGAGAGCACAGGGCTGATGGGGAACTCGGACCGGCGGTAGTTCCAGGAGGCAAGGAAGTTTCAATGACTCAACACGCCCTCGGTGAGCAAGGGGACCACATGAGGGGGGGATCCCTGGAGGTTTTAGGGGTGATGAGCCCAATGTAGAGGGGCATGGAGCGTGAAGAAGCCACATTGATCCTTGTTTGAGGTAGCTTGGGGGGGTTCGTTTTTGGGGAGGAAGAAGGGGGTGTAGGTAGGGTCCGAGTCCACAGCCTCAGATTTATCAGTTTCAGCGTTTCAGTTGACGGGGGTGTTGGGGAGGGCTGGGGCGGAGGGGGTCGGTAAGCTGGGTGCGTAGGGGGATTTTTGGAGATTGTTGTTTGAGGTTATGAGGTTATAATTGTTATTTTATCTTCGGTGAAGAGGGGAGTACTATCATGGTTTTACCTGTTGGGGTACGTCATTGTTTCCTAGGGGCGAACGCTACCTAGGCCTGCATGGGTTTCTGGGGGGGTTTTACTGGGGAATTGGTCGGGGGAAGGGGTTTGGTGAACTTTTATGTCGTGTTTTTCTTTTTTTCCTTATGTGTCATTATGGTTTTACCCAGGACGAAGTGGTCTGCCTTTGGTTTGTACTCTCAAAGGGTTTGTACTCTCAAAGAGGTCAGGGGAGAGTGTCATGGGGAGGAATGATGAGACTCATGAGGTGGCCAGTATAGTAGAGAAAAGGATTTCTCTGAAGGTGGGAACGTTAAATATGCAAGGTTTGCACTCTACCTTTAAAAGATCCTTGGTCATGAGAGTTCAAGGATTCCCAGCTGGACGATGTTCCTACAGGAGACTCACTTCACCAGGGACGATGAGCGGCTTAGTATAGGGAGGAGCAGTGCAGGGATTTACTACGCTCCAGGCCCGACAAAGAGGAGTGTGTTGGAAATTCTGCAGGGCCTGGCATGTGGGTTCTGGCAAAGGAATGTGACAGGGAGTGGAGGTTTCTCTTACTTAAGGGCCTTGTAAGGGGGTTCCAATTACAGTGGCATCTGTATAATGTCACAATATTTGTTAATCTCTCCTTCAAGGAGAACTGTGTACCTACAGAACTTAAAAATGCATGGATTACACCACTCCTTAAAAATCCTAAACTTGACCCTTTGCTGGCCAGCAACTACAGACCCATTACGAACACACCATTCTTGCTAAAAATCCCTGACAGATTGGTGTATGAGCAGATTTCTAGATCATCTGGCTAAGAATGCCATTTTAAATAAATGGCAGTCTGGGTTTAGACCAGGTTGTGGAATGGAGACAACACCATTAGACTTAAAATCCTCTATTCTTCAGTATATTGACAAAGGACAACTGGTCATATTCATGCTATTGGATTTATCGGCCGCATTCGACTTGGTCACTCATCCCCTTTTGATCGACCGATTGCAAAGTGTCACAGAACTTCTAATTTAAGGCTGCAGCATGGGTCAAATCCTTTCCGGATGAGAGACAAGTGAGAGTCTGCTGCGGGTAAGGAAGGCCGACCCAGAACATTTACTCTACGGGGTCCATCAGGGGGCCCGTCTCTCTCCATCCTTGTATAATATTTGTACTGTCCCTCTATTCAATCTGCTTGAGGAGATGGGAATTGGCTTTACTAACTATGCAGATGACACTCAATGCGTACTTCCCCTCTCCGGAGCATACAATAATGATGTTGCCAAGATTAATGAGGCATACAAAGTGATTCAGACATGGATGATACAGAATGGATTGGCACTAAATGATGGAAAGACCGAATGAATGGTAATGGGCTCCCCAAGCAGAATTCTGATGCTAGATCCATTATATCAACACGAACAGCTGACTGGCTGCAGAATTTCAACCCAACAGAAAGTAAAGACCTTGGGAGTTATTTTAGATCAAACTTTAAATATGCGGGCTCAGGTGAAATAACCTTATCTCTACCTCAGCGCACTATATCAGACTTCTGTCACAGATATGCCCTTTCCTGACGGAAAAGAGCTGTGCAACAGTGGCCAGAGCCATCGTAGGCACCAAAATCGACTAAGGGGACAGCGCCCAGCTGCAAATCATACAGAATAGTGCAGTCAGAGCTGTGGTAGGTCTTAATAGAAGAGTGCATGTGTCCGGAGCCAGAACAAAGCTACATTGGCTGCAGATAGAGGCGAGAATTTATTTTCGCCTACTGTCAATCACTTACAACTGCCTCTCTGGCAAGAGCTTCTCTTACCTTTCAGAAAGTCTAAAAGAAAACCCGAGATGAGGTCCTTGAGATCTCACAAGGAAAATCTCCTTGTGGTCCCCAGGACTAAGCTGACCATGGTAAGTAAAGGAGTAAATGCACATTTTTTGCAGATCTCAGGAAGATCGAATCTAAAGAATTGTTCAAACAGTGCTTGAAGACTCATGTTCAGATAATTTGTATCTTTAGACAGTATCGTTGTTACTGATGGGTGGTCGCTTCAGTTATGCCTTGTCCATATGTTGTTTTTTGTACACCCTTATGCCCTCGGGCCACTGGTGCGCGGTACACATTTATAAACTAAAACTAAACAAAGACAGGACAGGAGCGGTTTTGGGAAGTGGTTAGTAAGCTTCTCCAAGGGTTTGCAGAAGGAGCCCTGGTGATAGGTGGGGGAAGAGGAGGATAGTGTCATGAGGCAGAGCAGACCAACTAGAGTACATAGAGTGGCTGGCATAATAGGGGGTCAAAATCATAGCAGGTGCCATATCTGTCCCTCCTGCAGGTGCTCCAAATGGCTGCAACTGGCAGGTGCCGGTAAAAGCTCAAGATTAAGCCCGTTTGGGCAAAGAACGCAAGCCCCCGCAGCCCCAACAGCCAAGGAACACAAAGAACTACAAGTCCCAGCAGCACCAATGACCTCCGGCAGCCAGAAGACACAAAGAACCACTAAACCACTAACCCCAGTAGTCCCAGCGACCTCAACAGGTTGGAGGCACAGTCCACAGGACCTACAAACGCGCTGGGTGACGCCAACGCCCAGGCTTACGCGCAGTGAACGCTTGTTCGTGCTCAGGATTGCACCAGCATGGACATCGCCTGATAAGCTCCCGCCAGGCAGGCTCAGTGCGGGGCCATCGGCCCGCCTCTTACGACAACTGCAGGCCCGACAAGGCTATTCAGGTAAGTGCTGCACTGGGGAATTAACTGCTTAGCAACGTTGGCAACATTGAGAAAAAACAGCAGGTTTGGGGCAATGTACTTAAGCTGCATGCGGCTAGAATCGGGCAGCAGGGGAAAGCAACTAAGACGCATGATACACTGCAGAGGGGCGAGCGCCTTTAGCGTTGCACAATTCTTTGTTGTGCAAAGTTAAGAGAACGACTGGTGGAACACACTAACTGTCTCTTCTCTAACAGATCGCCGTCGCCATTTCACACGCTGGTTCACAGCTTGATGACATCTGATCACTAGGGACAGGCTCCAAAGCACTGGAGGAACCGAAGCTAAGTTGTTTTCTTCTTTGAATGACATCACGTTTAAAACATTTCTGGAGAGGAGCACCTGTTACCTTTTTTGAAATATTTGCAAGGAACTTGGGGTTGGTCACCCTGAGTTACTTGGGGGCAACCAGGCATGGACTACCTGCTCACTGTGCTCAGAGAGGCACAGCCCACCTCACTGATGAGGCCCAACAAGGCTGAAACATGTGTATGGGGTTGCTGTTGGTACTCTTTTTCAGACAGGAATTGCCATAGCATTTTGGTGCTGGACTGCCCATGTGGGCAGGACAAAGACTGATATGCAAATGGGTATTTCCCATCTGTCAAAGGTACAGTGAGCAAAAAGCGTGTGCTGCAAACTCTCATCTCAGAACAGGTTATCATGCCATGTTCTTTCTGGAGCGGAAAGCCTGCTACCTTTTTTAAATATTTGTAAGGAACTTGGGGTTAGTCACCCTGAGTTACCTGGGGGCAACCAGACGTTGACTCCCTGCTCACGGTGCTCAGAGAGGCAGAGCTTCACCTCACCGATGAGGCCCAATAAGGCTGGAACATGTCTATGGGGTTGCTGTTGGTACTCTTGTTCAGAAAGGAATTGCCATAGCATTTTGGTGCTGGACTGCCCATGTGGGCAGGACAAAGACTGATATGCAAATGGGTATTTCCCATCTGTGAAAGGTACAGTGAGCAAAAAATGTGGTCTGTAAACTCTCATCTCAGAGCAGGTTATCATGCATGTTCTTTCTGAAGAGGAGCTGTTATGGTCCGGCCCTGGAAGGTTTGGCATAGATGGTCCCTTTCCTGGTGTAAGGAGTGAACAGCAGCTAGAAGTGCAATGCGCGGTCTAGTCTTCTCCTAAGATGGCCGCCGTTTACGGCGGTTCTATAACAACGCACTGAAGCTTCCGCTCAGTGCGTTGTATCGCTCCATACCTGTTTGGCGTTCTGGCCCTCCGTTCGCTAAGCTTTCTGTACGAGTTACTCGCTGTTCCTTTCCACGGCGAAATCTCGTTGCCACCGCCTCCTTCCTCTCCAGTCCTTCCCGTTCTGCTGCCTCCGTCTCCTCCGCATTCTCTCTCTCTCTCCCTCTCTTCCGGGTATCCGGAGTGTTTTCTTTTGCCTCTTGCCTTCGGTCCGCACGTTACCTCTTCGGAAGTGCCGTGGGGCTTCCTCCTTTTCTGTGCCTCTGCACGCTCTAAAGCCACTCTGGGCATTTCTCCCTATTGTTTCCTCAGTTACATATTCCTCTTCCTAAGCGCTACCGTGTACATCCCCACTGATGATCCCTTAACAAGACATCACGCCATTGGACTTGCTGGGTCTACTCTTCGCCCGACCATCTAAAGACTTCCCTGATTCAAGCCAAGTCAAACGCCTCACGCAGACAGCGCCCTCCAGAGTTTTTTTGGAGCCGTAGAAGCTTTTTCCCTGACTCTAAGGCAGGCTTGCTGGGGGTCCCACTTGGCTGGTAGTTTCCACTGCTGCCAAGGTGGCCTCCAGCGGAGCTCGTCCTTACCTACACGAGAAGAGGGGAAAGACAAGAAAGAAGAAGACCCAGAAGGCAACACCGAGAAGGAGAGAGACCTTGCAGACACAAAGCGCATCTTCTGGAACATCAGGTGAGGAAGGGTCACGGGAGAGTACCATAGTCTTTCACAAGTCACGACAGTATACAACGCCCAAAAACCCCCATGGCTATCCTGGAACAATATCAGGAGTTAGTGACAGCCATCCAAGGACTTACTGTACAGATGCAGAATATGCAGGCAGAGAACACCACTTTGAGACAACAGGTGGCCGCATGCAACGAGGAAAGAGGTGACCTCCCTCCGATGCCATTGTCGTTTGGCAAGTACGATGGGAATCCCAGGTCCTGGAAGGAATTTATGGATGATTGTAAGGTGTCCTTCACGTTCAGACCGAAGACCTTTGAGACTGATAAGGCTAAGGTGGGATTTCTAATTTCATATGTGGTCAGAAATGCGTTGGCCTGGGCCACTCCATTAGTGACCAATAACGACCTAGTTCTGCAGAGTTTTGATCAGTTCCCACAGCAATTTCAAGCAAGATTTGACCGACCTGAGGTGGTTTTTGCTTCATACGAGGCCATTCTGGATGTCAGACAAGGGGGTTCTGATGTCCAAACATATGTCTCCCGATTCCAGAAGCTAGCTACAGATTCCGGGTGGCCTGATTCGGCTCAACAAACCATCTTTAGGAGGGGTTTACATGAAGACCTGAAGGATGAACTAGCACGAGTATCCCGACCTGGTTTATTCCAAGAATTGGTTACCCTGACCTTACAGATCGAATACCGACTAAACGAGAGGCGCCTTGAGAAGAGACGGCAGAGAGGATACTCTCCCTTGCATGACCCTCCTCCTTCTAACAAGGAAGTACTCAAGACAGAACTAGCACCTGAAGAGCCTATGCAGATCGGGTCAGCCAGGGGCCCACTGACCCCCGAAGAAAGACAGGGAAGGCGAGAATTGGGACTTTGTATGTATTGTGGGTCCTCTAAGCACTTACTACGTAATTGTCCAGATGTGCCGCCCCGGAAGAAGGGAAACGTCCCCCCCTTGCCCCCCTCCCCGAGTCTGTGCAGGGGTGACATCGGGGGAGACAATCGAAAGCCCTGTAATCACACTCAAGCCCCAAGATTAACCGAGGATTCTCGATTAATGGTATTCCAGGTCCGACTGCAGTTAACTACCAAGAAGTCTGTGGAAGTGCTGGCTATGTTGGACAGTGGAGCAGCAGGGAATTTTGTGGATGGCTCGTGGGCGAGAGACCAGGGGGTTCCCTTTCAGAACAAACACCAAGCGATTTCTGTGGAAAAAGTAGATGGCTCTCCCCTCATTTCAGGTCCCATTGTGTCAGAGACGGAACCTCTACTGGTACAGATGGGAAATCACCAAGAACGGGTTCGTTTTGACGTCATAAGAGCTGCTCACTTCCCCATAATATTGGGTATACCCTGGCTCAGAAGGCATAACCCTGGCATAGACTGGTCCCTTAATACCTTAAA
The DNA here is from genome assembly GCF_040938575.1 of Ambystoma mexicanum. Classification (NCBI taxonomy): domain Eukaryota; kingdom Metazoa; phylum Chordata; class Amphibia; order Caudata; family Ambystomatidae; genus Ambystoma; species Ambystoma mexicanum. The sequence goes on from NC_090934.1 coordinate 402,243,893, forward strand.
GTTTGACTCTGTGTTTTGTCTTGAGAACTGCTTCAGTCAACTGGTACAAGAGGAACAGGTGGGTCAGGGCTGCACACTACAGACCAAGGTGGTCTCGAGTATTCCACTGGTTTATCAATCCTTTGCCGAAGTATTTGAAGATAAGGTGCCACGCCTCCTACCACCTCACAGACCCAAACACTGCTCCATCGAGTTGCTGGAGGGAGCAGCAGTGCCCTTCGGAAGAATGTTCCTTTTATCCCTTCCAGAAAAGAAGGCCCTAAAGGAATACCTGGACGAAAATTTGGAGAACTGGCTTATTTGTGAATCACGATCATCTGGTGGCGCCTCCTTATTCTTTATCCCCAAGAGGGGAACTTCAGAACTGAGGCCTTGCATCGACTATAGAGGACTCAATAGGATCACCAGCCGGGATAGGTATCCAATGCCACTGATCAGAGATATCCTAGAGGCGGTGAAATTATCTAACATCTTCACCAAACTGGACCTAAGGGGGGGCCTATCATCTCCTTAGGATTAAGGAGGGGGACGATTGGAAGACCGCCTTCAGGACATCCCTTGAGGCCTTTTCGAATACAGGGTGATGCCATTTGACCTGGTCAATGCGCCCGCTATATTTCAGAGGTATATGAACAGGATTTTCTCAGATCTATTATACCTGTCGATAGTCGTGTACCTTGATGACATACTTATATTTTCTGCGAATCTCAAGGAACGCATTCAGGTGGTGAAGGAAGTATTGAGGCGCCTCCAAGAGAACCAGCTCTTTGTGAAGCCCGAAAAAAGTCAATTCCATGCAGAATCAGTTCCTTATCTCGGATTCATATTATCCAGTAAAGGTATCAGGATGGACCCAGGGAAGGTTGAAGCTATCCTCCGATGGCCGGAACCCAAGAGTGTCAAGGAGGTCCAAAGGTTTTTAGGCCTAGCGAATTTCTATCGCAGATTTATCCCTCACTTCTCCAAGATAGTACTCCCGATCACAGCCCTATTAAAGAAGGGCGTCAAGTTTCACATGGACTCCTCCGCAGTACAGGCCTTCCAGTACTTCAAGAACTTTTTTACATCAGCTCCCATTCTGGTCCAACCTGATCAGACACGTCCCTTTGTTCTGGAGACCGATGCTTCCGATAGTGCCAGAGGATGGGGTTGAACATCCGGTAGCCTATTTTTCCAAATCCCTGACCCCCAGTGAAAGGAACTACTCGGTATTGGAGAAGGAGCTTCTGGCCATTAAAAGAGCATGTGAAGAATGGAGGCATTTATTACAAGGATCCCTTGAGCCCTTTATTATACAAACTGACCATCGGAATCTGCGGGTACTATAACAAATGGAGTGCGTCAATGCCAGTTACGCTAGATGGGCGTATTTCTTCTCCCAATTCGACTTCCACCTCACTTAATTACCAGGCTCCCAAAACACCTTGGCAGATGCTCTGTCGAGAAGCTGGGAGGTTTCTCCTGAGACACAGTCCGGAAGGGAGCTGCTTTTAGCCAATAAGAGGTTTATTTTGGTGGTCTCTAGTTTTCTTCAAGCCGTCCAAGAGGGGATTCAGAGCAATGACAAAAGTGACCCCAACCTACTTTTGAAGGATGCACAATTTGAGAACACAGGTGTTAAAATGGTGCCATGAGTCTCCCCTGGCAGGTCACAAGGGCCTGAGGAATACGGTGGAATTGGTGAAGAGACTCTTTTGGTGGCCTACTCTATCACAAGATGTCAGACGATACGTGTCCTCCTGTCCAGTCTGTGCCGTCAGTAAGTCCCAAACTGGCAAACCATGGGGCCTGATGCAACAACCGGAGGTTCCCTCACAGCCCTGGGAACACGTGTCAACTGACTTTATTGTGGACCTATCATTTTCGGAAGGTCACCAAGCCATTATGGTCACCGTAGACTCCTTTAGTAAGATGGCCCACTTCACAGCACTTACAGGACTTCCCACAGCTCCAGAAATGGCAATTGTTTTTCTTCGAGATATTGTTTGACTCCATGGATTACCCATAACAGTGGTCTCGACAGAGGGTCACAGTTCACCTCTCGATTCTGGGCTTCCCTGTGTAAGCAATTGGGGATACAGAGGGCACTCTCATCTGGATTCCATCCACAAAGCAACGGTCAAACAGAAAGACTGAATGCCACTCTCGAACAATACCTCAGAAGTTTTTGTAACCGGGAGCAGGACAACTGTTCCTCTTTGTTACCCTTGGCAGAATTTTCATACAATAACACATCATTCTGCCATTAAAATGAGTCCGTTTTTGTGCACCTATGGATTTCACCCATCCCATGTTCCTGGGATTAAGAAGGGATGTTCTGATTCTCCCCCCGTGGACTGTTTATTGGAAGCTATCCGATCTACCCAAAAGGATGCCTTGAGAGCTTTGGAGGAAAGTCGCAAGAACAACAAGGAGGGAGCAGATCTTCATAGACGGAACAATCCGGAATGGGTTCCCGGGACTTTGGTTTGGCTTTCAACCTAATTCCTTCCTCGGTGGCTACATCTAGGCACATTCGCCCCTAAATACCTGGGCCCCTACACTATAGTTGAACAAATCAACCCGGTGGCTTACTGACTTCGACTCCCACAGAAGATGAAGAGAGTTCACCCTGTATTCCATACCTCTCTACTGAAGCCTTTTTTTCCGGATCCATATCACAGGCCCAGAGTTCAGCAGAAGATTCCTTCTCCCTCGGAACCTGCTGAATATGAAGTGTCTCATATTGTGGACTCCAGATACTACCGAGGGTCCTTGCAGTATCTAGTACATTGGAAGGGGTATTCAGTAGCCGAACGTACTTGGGAACCCAGGCATCACATTCATGCACCTTGTTTATTGCAAATTTTTCACAGAACACATCCAGGCAAGCTGGGGAGGGGGGACCCCGGTGAGAAGGGGGCAAACTGTTCTGTTCCGGCCCTGGAAGGTTTGGCATAGATGGTCCCTTTCCCGGTGTAAGGAGTGAACAGTAGCTAGAAGCGCTATGCACGGTCTAGTCTTCCCCTAAAATTGCCGCCTTTTACGGCGTTTCATTAACAACGCACTGAAGCTTCCGCTCAGTGCGTTGTATCGCTCCATACCTGTTTGGCATTCTGGCCCTCCGTTAGCTAAGCTTTCCGTGCGAGTTACTCGCTGTTCCTTTCCGCGGCGGTATCTTGTTGCCACCGCCTCCTTCCTCTCCAGTCCTTCCCGTTCTGCTGCCTCCGTCTCCTCCGCATTCTCTCTCTCTCGCTCTCTCTTCCGGGTATCCGGAGTGTTTTCTTTTGCCTCTTGCCTTCGGTCCGCACGTTACCTCTTCGGATGTACCGTGGGGCGTCCTCCTTTTCTGTGCCTCTGCACGCTCTAAAGCCACTCTGGGCATTTCTCCCTATTGTTTCCTCAGTTACATATTCCTCTTCCTACGCGCTACCGTGTACATCCCCACTGCTGATCCCTTAACAAGACATCACGCCATTGGACTTGCTGGGTCTACTCTTCGCCCGCCATCTAAAGACTTACCTGATTCAAGCCAAGTCAAACTCCTCACGCAGACAGCGCCCTCCAGGGTTTTTTGTAGCCGTAGAAGCTTTTTCCCCTGAGTCTAAGGTGGGCTTGCTGGGGGTCCCACTTGGCTGGTAGTTCCCCTGCTGCCAAGGTGGCCTCCAGCGGAGCCCGTCCTTACCTACATGACAAGAGGGGAAAGACAAGAAAGAAGGAGACCCAGAAGGCATCACCGAGAAGGAGAGAGACCTCGCAGACACAAAGCACATCTTCTGGAACATCAAGTGAGGAAGGGTCACGGGAGAGTACCATAGTCTTTCGCAGTCACGACAGGAGCGCTTGCTACCTCTTTTGAAATATTTGCAAGGAACTTGGGGTTGGTCACCCTGAGTTACCTGGGGGCAACCAGACGTGGACTCCCTGCTCACTGTGCTCAGAGAGGCACAGCTTCACCTCACTGATGAGGCCCAACAAGGCTGGGGTTGCTGTTGGTACTCTTATTCAGAGAGGAATTGCCATAGCATTTCGGTGCTGGACTGCCCATGTGGGCGGGACAAAGACAGATATGCAAATTGATATTTCCCATCTGTGAAAGGAACAGTGAGCAAAAAGCATGTGCTGCAAACTCTCATCTCAGAACAGGTTATCATGCCATGTTCTTTCTGGAGAGGAATGCCTGCTACCTTTTTTGAAATACACGTTTAAAACACGTTTGTGTTCGCTACGCAACCAAGTCATTGCTCAGTATTTTAACCAACATGTGTGCTCAAGGTTAAGTGCGCTTACTAGCTCAAGTTGGGCGCTTATGTCATATTTGTGGAAGCCTTTGAATCAGTGTCAGTAGGCTATTGAAACCTCCACCAGGCAGGAGTATTCTTGTGGGCAGTCACAATTAGGTACATGGGGCAAAGCTCAGTGAAGGTAACTGAGTGGCACAGTAGCTCAGTGAAGGCAACTAAGTGGTAAAGTCCCACATTGATGGGAGGTTCCGTGTGAGTCTGTATCAGTGTGTAGAGAGCGTGCTGGCCAGAAGCCGGCAAGGAATCGCTGGCAAACTCAAGGGCCAAAGAGCATGACTTACCCAACTCCCCCTACCTATCCATAACCTCTTCCTAGCCCACTTCCCGGTGACCCTAATTCCCCATTCCTATCCACCTTACGGAACCCTAACCCTCTTCCGTGTGGGTATCGCAGAGGCCAGTGTTGTTACTACCGTTGGTACCAAGACCCACAACGGGAGGTAGGAGTTTGTGCTGCCTCTGCGCTGGATTGGGACCTGACAGATAGGGTGGGAGACTCAGCCATATGGATGTGTGGACAACGGGGGGCACCCAAGGAGTACAGGGAATTTAATCTCCAGCGCCGTTCATGTTTTACTCAGTGACACAAGCTTCCTTCTCTAGGATTGATTTGCTTTGGTGGACCTTAACTCCCTTTCTTCGGAGTGGGGGAGATGGATGTGAGAGTGGTCCCCTAGTCAGACCACAAAATGGTGCTGGCAGTTGTGGGGCTAAGGGAGGAAGCCCGTTCAGGGAGGAGGTATTGCAATGACTTCCGGCTGAAGGGGAAGGGAGTGTGAGCTCTCTTAGGGGCCATTAAGGAGTACTTTAAAATCAACTATAATGGGGAGGTGACTGCAGATACCCTGTGGGAGGGGTTTAAAGCAACCATTCAGCGGGGTGCTTATTTGGGTGGGGGCTAGGGCACAAAAAGAGAGGGTGACGAAGGAGGAAGCCCAGAGGAGGAATTTTGCAGAGCTTAGACCGGGGTTAGAGATGAGGAGGCCTTTGTCAGTAAGACAACTTAAGGATCTTCAGGCTCATAAGGCGGAACGAAGCACCCTCTTGGCGCTTAAAACAGACAGGGCAATAAAACACCTAAAGCAATGCTATTATGAGAAGGGTGAAAAGGTGGATAAACATTTGGCATGGAAATAAGGTGCAGGCGCAGTCCAGGGAAGTTAATATGTTGGAAATGGCGGACAGGGTTCTCCTGAGAAATAAGGAGAAAACAGCAGAAGAACACAGGGATTTCTATGCTGGTCTGTACACCTCGGAGTGTAAGGGTAATAAAGAGAACTGTAGGGCCTTCCAGCATGGATTGGAGCTGCCCGGGCTCCAGGCTCTGGACGTTGAAGTTTTAGACACCACAATTGAGGTGGAGGAGGTGACCTCTATGATTAAAGGAATGAAGAGTGGTAAGGCGCCAGGCGAGGATGGACTCACTGTTGGATTTTTATAAAATGTATCAATCCCTTCTGGTGCCTAAGCTGGTGAAGGGCTATAAGGCTGTGCTTACTGGGGACCCACTACCCCGAGCAATGCTTGAGGATCTCCTATGGGTTATCCCGAAAGAGGGGAAAAGATCTTTGGCATGGAAATATTATTATTATTATTATTATTATTATTATTATTATCTGAGGAAATGCACCTCTTTCAGGCCTATCTCCTTTCTCAACATTGATGTGAAGGTGTTGGTAAAGATACTGGCGAATAGATTAGATACATCCTTCCCTCCCTGGTCCATAAAGACCAGGTGGGCTTTGTTAGAGGAAGACAGGGTGCTGATAACATTAGGAAGATGCTGAACCTCATGATTTGGGCAGGGAAAAATGGCGACAAGGATTATTTGGTTTCTCTTGATTCAGAAAAAGCCTTCGATATGGTGGAATGGGGGTTTCTGAATGTGGTTATACAATGGTGTGGTTTCGGATGCAACTTAAGAACGTGGGTGGGTACTTGCTGATGATGATCTATGTTATATCACTGATCCACGGGCTTCCCTTAAAGCGCTCATGCAGGTGTTGTGGTTTTATGGTGCTTTAGAGGGTGAAGGTCAACTTTTCAAAATCCTCATTGTTACCGGTGGGGATGATCTCAGGGGACTTTCTGGACGCTGATGAAAGTTGTGGTAGGAAAAGATAAGGTACTTGGGGCTGGAGCTTCACAGAGACCTGGGGGAACTCTTTAGGGAGAACTATAACCTGTTGGTGGGTGAGATCAAGAAGGAACTGAAGCAATGGTCAGGGCTCATGCTTTTGATAATCGGTAAAAACACAGTGGTCAAGATGAATGTGCTCCCATGCCTCCTCTTCCTGTTTCAAATGTTGTCGATGGTTCCTGAGGGGGATTAAGGACATGTGTTTTGGTTTTGTCTGGCAGAGAAACCAGGGAGATTTTTACATTGCTCAAAACGAAAGGGGGCTACGGTTTTCCCAATTTGACGCTGTAATATAGAACTGAGGGTTATAATTCAGCATATGTCGGAGGATCTGCGCACTTACTGGACCTTTTTGGAGGATTGTGTCACCTTAAAAAGGTTAGGGATCATCTTTGGGTACCAGAGCGGGTTATCCCCAGAGATGTGAGTGAACATCCCACACCGGTAGTCCTGTGGAAATTATGGAAGGATACTAGCACCAACGGGAAATTGTCCGTAATGAGGACCCAGTTATCTTTGGGGAACCAGGGATTTAGAAATGCACAAAAATGATCTGAAAAGGGACTGGAGGGGGGGGCACACCTTCAAGGGGGCAAGATTAAGGAGTTTGAAGAGGTTAAAGAGATGTTAGGGAAAGAGGAGATAAGTATTTTTGTCTCTATTAGGTTGAAAGTTTATCCTCCTAATGCCAAAACGGAAGGATACGTTGATACAGGATCTAACACCTCTTGAAAGGTTCCTGGCAATTGCACAATCCAGAAAGGGCATTATTTCACAAATGTATATGGTCCTGGTGCAGTCAGTGATAGTAGGGAATAAACAATGTGTGACATACTGGGATGAGGTTCTGAGGGAGGCAGTGCCTGAGAGTTTATGGGGAACGATTTTTAAAGTCACTTTCCATGGTAACCTCTCCATGTATGCTATAGACCACAATTTCAAGGTGCTTCACGGGTGGCACAGAGACCCAGTGAAGATCTCACAAATGTTGTGGGGGAGGGGCATATCAATACATATGTGGTGGGGGAGCCCGCAATTCAGGTTTTCTGGAAGGAGATGTTCGAGTTGGTTGAAGGACATCATGGGCAGAGTACTCCCATTAGACCCCTCTCTGCCCTTCTTGGGATAACGCCAAAGTGGTATGACAGGTATAGGCTTACGAGGATGTGGGAGCCCTCTTGCGAGCAGGGAGATTAGGAGTGGCACAAAAATTCAAGGCACCGGAGATCCCAGACAAAAAGGAATGGCTGAGGAAGGTTTGTGAGGTTTATTTGATGTAGAAGCTCACATACATGGCTCATGATGAGGTTACCACATTTAGCGAGGAGTGGGGACTGTTCATAGCTAAATATGGGTTGGGGGAGGAATGGGGTGACTGGGCAAGAACCAAGAGAGTGGTTTCTGGGGCAGGTAGAGGGAATGAAGTTGGTTTCAATGTAGAGGAGTTGAGTGACTGAAGGAGGTGGATGTGGGTTGGGGAGGTTGAGGGTTAGGTGGCCTACTTTCCAAGGAGCGCCTCCAAAAATATAATTGCGTCATCATCTGAAAGGCCTCTTTGGGGGTGATGCCTATTGTGTCTTGTCTTCTTGTTTTTTGGGTCCAGCTTGGCAGGGTTATGAGAGGTGAAATTAATGGAGGTGAAATGAACGGAAAGGGGGAGAGGCTCCGGGGTTATTGGGGGTCACTATCACAGAGCGACGAAAAGGTGGTCGGACATTTGTGCCTGGTCTCTGCTTTGATTGTGGAGGATACATTTATGACTCAGCTTGTTCATGTTGAAAAACTTTAATACAAATCAGATTTACAAAAACAATGTGCCCCCTAACACTTGGATCGGTTGAAATTGTGATTTTTGCTGGCGGCAATGTGAAGCTTTGTCCCTTTAGCATGTTCTTTAGTGACCCCCATATTAGACCCTTTAACACAGCTTGCGAGACCACCAATAGATCATCTTTCTAGTTTGTCCTTTGAGACCATTGTTCCACCCGCCACTGTTGAATTCTGTGCATGTTGAGTCAGACATGTGAGAGAATACAAATGCACTTCACGATGCCATCATGCCAATAGTATGACCTTTCTGACTGTTATCAGTTGACCCGTTGAATAACATGGGATTTGTGTCAGCAGTGCGTCTACTCTTTCTAGACTTGGGTAGGCTACTGCTCTTTGATTGTCCAGCATTGCCCCTAGGAAAGTTTTCTTTTGGCTTGGTCCAAGGCTTGATTTGTCTCATTGATTGAAAAACCTAAACTGTAGAGTAAGTGTATGGTCTGTTGTGTGTGTTGTTTCCCCCGTTACTAGCCAGTCGCCTAGATTATTGTCTTCCGACTACCACAAATGCGAGCACCTTGATGAATATATACACAGTGCCTGGAAAATCCCAAAAGGAAGAAACTTGAATTGAAAAGGTTTCTTTTATCTTTTGAAGCGGAGATACTTGTGATGACTTGGGAACATTGAAATATCAAAGTATGCATCTTTCATATCCAATGTGATCAGCAAGTCAAATTTCTTTAGGAATGGTATGACCGTCTGTCAAGTGGTCCTCCTGCCCTTTAGTGGTTTTACATATTTGTTTGCTGTCCTTAGATTTAGAATGGGTCTTTTGGACTTGCCTATTTTGGGTACTAGAAAATATACTGAGTAAATTCCTGTGTTTACAAGTCTTCGTGGAACTGGTTCCCTTGCTCCCTTTGAGATGAGTGGTTGAATCTCCTTTCATTGCAACGCAAAATATTCTGTTGGTAACTTTCTTGATGTTGGCGGATGATCATGCAGCTTGGACAGCAGCTTGATGTAGTACCCACTTCTGACTGTGTCTAACACACACTTGTCTGATGTGCTCCTCTCCCATGTGTGGGGGTATGCTGTAATGCGACCCGATACAAAGGTAACATGGGAGGGGACTACTAATGGGGAGTCCTTTTGGGGCCCCCTCTGAGGGCTTTTCCTCTGCTGTGCGTCCCGCCTGTATGTTTCCGTTGGCCTGTTTAAGAGGCTGCTCCTTGAGAAAAGGAGCCCTGGTAGGGTGTGCTCCAGTGTGCATAACTGATGTGGCTTCTGCACTGGCTTTAAGGCTGGCCTGAAAAGGAATGTCTACCAGTGAAGGTCTTTCTGGTAATTTGACCTTCTCAAGGGGTTCATTTACTGCTGATCCAAACAAACAACACTCCTCTACTGGTTCATCCAGTACTTTTGCCTGCATCTCTGTCTCAAAGCCGGACCCTCTAAGCCATGTGTGCCACTTAATGACAGTGGCACCTGCTATTATTCTACTAGTTGTATCTGCTGCAACTGGTCAATTTTTGATAACAGCACTAGCTGAGTGTTTTCTCTCAGCGATAACCCTTAACATGGCAGTTTTCAGTGGTTTGCCTCCTCAGTGAGGCGCTCTATCTTGTCCCACTGTTCCCTATTACATTGTGCCATAAAGGGCTGTAGCATTTGATAGATGCAGCTCAAGTGGCCACTTTCCTACTAAAGGAATAGATGTTCTTACTTTCCTTATCAAGAGGGTACTCACTCGACTCGAATGGAGCTCCCTCTCTCTTTCTGGTAGTAGTAGCAACTAATGAGTCTGCTTTCAAATGGTCCCTTATGTTGAGTGGATCATTTGAAGATGGTTTGTACTTTATTTCCAATGCAGGGGTTTAATGCTTTTGTCTGTATGGGTTAAGCAGTGAAGAATTAACCCTATTTTGAATGCTCTTAAGTAGAGGAATAGATTATGCGACTGATTTCCTCTCCTTTAAAATGTCCTCTATGAAATCAGCATCATCCTCGGCTTCCTGGGGTTTGTATCTGAAACCTGGCAGCCGCCCTGCTAAGGAGGTTGGGATAGAGGATGTGATCTTCTGTTGGAGAGGAGGTAATGGAGGAGGTAATGGAAATTTCCATAATCTCTTGTAAAGAAACAGAATATTCCTCTGGATCAATGTTCTCTTTGTGAAATGACCTCTTCCATTGAGAATTATTCTTCCTCTGTAATAATTTCTTCCTCATTTATGGGCAGCGCGATCGGACTTGTTTGCGTGCGCTACCCTTCATGGATGGGATGACAGACTGTTGCCACCCGAGATGTCTTTGTAGGGAGTTTTTCATAAAGTGCCATAAAGGATTCCATCTATCCTAGTATTGACGCAACTCATTTAACCATGCTTTCCCCTGTGACACACTTTCATGGCACTCCTTCTTCTTACTCTGCCTCTGACTCTGAAGAGACAGCATTCTTTCTTTACATAGCAGCAAAAAAGTGTACCATTCCTTTCTACAGATGTCGAAGAAGACATTTTGTGATGTGTTCTCAGGGTCGTGATTTATTTTATACTGTGTTTTTCTGCGCTCGCTTCACAGCGCTATTCATGTATTTCTGTTTTCGCCATATGCATTGAGTGATTTGACTGTTATTTTCATCTTTGCAGTCGTAATTAACATTTCAGATACATGCTTTGGACGAGTATCGTCTGGCTTTGTGTCAGGTCTTGGTTTGTCCTGAGTAGCCTTTTGGCTGCCAGGGGTTGTCTCCACAGCTCGACCTGAAGTTAGCTCTATGTATCTGGGGGCTGGTTAGGAAGAAACATTTTGAGTGTCCTCCTTATCCTGCTCCTCGGCGTCGCTCTCGAACCCGATGTTCACCTCCTCAGCATCGAGCTCTTGCAAGGTAGGAGTAGTCTTGACAATTGTCTTTTCCACCTGCATAGCGTAGGCTGCCCAACGTTTGGTTCAACGCTGTAAGTGTTTTCGGTTTAAAAAGCTTGCAAGCTTTACATCGAGAGTCATTATGGTCCCTTGGAAGGCAAGTGTTGCAGACTTGTTGCGTGTCCTTCCAAGGGAACTTCGTGTTGCACAATGGGCATTTAAATGAAGTGTTTTCCATGTGGCAGGAAGGTGAGGAAGGCCAAATGTGTAAGTGTGTGAGGGAATAGAGGCATTCTATTAACCTCAGGACCTAAGTGTAAAGTTATTCACCCCCTGGCCCCCACTCTGCCTACTGCATTGCCTTTCGGTGTGATGTTCCTCTTGACTGCTGGCTCTCTCTCTGATCCTCTCTGAGTCAGAGGATTGTAGTGATCAACCGTGATTGGCGTTGACGGTTCAACAGATTGTACGCAAAAGCACAGAGTCTCCGCGTTTAACATCCAACCTTAATGACAGGAAAAAACAATATGAGGACGTCGATGCATGAAGGATCATGGGAAACCGCACACGTCAGAGTAGTGATAGTGGGTCAGGTACGCTCCCTGTCGATGACCATTTTCAAATTCGAAAAAATAATAAAATGTAATAATCCACACCAAACACTAGTGAATCTAAGCTGATTTACAGTATGTTTCGTATATTTTATTGTGTATGCAGCTACAATGAATAGTACTTAGTTACCAGCCCATCCCCTCCTAACAACGCTGCCTGTGCGGTCTGCTCCTCTACCCACGTAGAGTTTTGGTTTAGGATTGATCTCTAGGCTGTGGGAAAATCTCCTTACGACCCACCCATACTGCGCCAAGCTCCACTGTTGACACCGATCTCTTCCATGTTACACCGCCAATCAGTATGGCACCAATAGTCTCTTGTACTTCTTTTCAGGGACTATTTGGTGAACTTTAGGTAAATTAGGAGTTTTTCGCCACCAAGGTCCTGGCACACAATCAGTTTTAGTGATCAGTGATAGAATTCAATAGTCCACAAAGAGTAAACATAGTGCAAGAGCAAATACAGAGCTGGGGGATTAAGGGATACAGCAGGCAACTATACTGACAAATGACATAGCCCACAGATCTTTATTTTTCACCAATAATTTATATATATTTAAGGATAGATAAAGATAACAGAGGAATGGAGTCACTGGGAAATAGGGAATCGGAAGTAGGGAATCAGAAATAGAGAGAGACAGGAAGAGCATAGGATGGAAAACTATAGGGACACCAAACATTGGTGCAAGGGATGAGCAGAAGCAGCTTTGGGAGAGGAGACCAGGAAAAATTGAGACAGGAGAGGCAGACATGGGGAAACTATAAAAGCAGGCACTGTGGAGAACATTGGGTGATGAGAAGAAAATCACAGAGCAGGGTGTAACTAGATAATGGGGGGCGGTGACGTGCAACGCCAGTCATCATGATTGATCCATGGGATGGCGTTGCACGAAGAGGAAGGGAAGACCCTCCTTTTTGAAAAAGAAATGTGAGGGAAGTATGATGCATCGGCCCTCCCACCTGCCCTGGGAATTGGATGAGAGGCGGCTTTGTACAAGGTAGGGGCAGGTGTTATACAATTACGTGATAAATGTTTCCGGTGACAGGGATTTATTGTTTATAAAATTACCAATGCATGGAAGGGAAAGAAACAGGTTGGGTAGGTGTTGCTAAGGCAAGGTTCCGGAACAGAGTATTGAGAGCAGAAAAACAATAGAAAATGTCAACAATAGCTGAAGTTGTTTTAAATGTTACAATAAGAGAACAGAGGTCGATGAAAACTAAATGAAAAAGAACAAATATACTTGGTCCTAGAGCAGGCAGGTACGAAAAAGAGAAAGAAAGAAGTAGAAAGAAGAGAGAAGGAGCAGGGAGAGCTAAATAGGCAGAATAAGAAGGAAGATAAGAAAGAAACTAAGAAAAGTATAAGGAAACACGAGATGTAAAAACAGATAGGTGAGGGGAAGTGAAAGAGGATAACAATGAAGAAGGGGAATTTTGTAAAAAGAAATGTAGGGCCTAATTCTCAAAGCATTCTATAATGGCACAACCCCATTGGAATACACTCTGTGAATAAGGGCCTAAATGTTAATTACTGTAAGTGAACCTGCCTACCTGCCTTGAATATAAGCAGCCTTTCATCTAAAGACATTGAAGTCAGAGTTTCATTGGCAACAAATGTCACACAAGGAACACAGTGATTATGGGAAAGGCTTAGGACACGTTTTACACAGGGCACTCAGTGAAGGTGATGAAGGAGCATGGGAAGGTAAACTGGCGCTCATTAAGAGTTTAGCAGACTTCAGGCTTAAAACACTGCACGCGGTCAATACTGTAACATTTGACCAATTACTGGTTCAATGCAGTCACGGCGGTAACAATATTCGAGCATGTGGAAAGGGAAAGTAGAAAAGCAGTCACCATGAAACACCATTACTGCATGCCGATTTCTCAAAATAAACCCTTCTGCACGTATGCAGTAGTAGCACTGTGGCAGCCAGATTTACAACAGAATCCACTCTATATCCACTTGTTCCCAAGACATCCAAGAAAAATGAGTGGCCCTGAAGAGAAAGGAGGCAATGAAGGAGGTGATAGAAGGCAGACTAATCCCACATTCAGTGAATATGAACTTGAGGTGCATGCTGACAAGGCCACAGAGGATGCATTCTATATAGTTGGCAGCCTGATGAAAGAGACCACCATCAGGAAGCATGTCCGCATATGGGAGGACATCACCAATGGTGTTGTGGCTGTCTCCACCTTCCCCATACCTTGAAGGACTGAAAAAAGTGGAGGAAGGACCTCAAGTGCAGGGTGCAGGTCTTGTGGCCGAACACTGCAAAATGTGTGCATCCAAAGGAGATGGTACTGTTCCACCAATTGTCCACAGACTGCAAGAGAAAAGGATTGCCTTAGTCATTGATGTAGGCAATGGTGTTGGAACAGCTGAGGTCAGAGCAGGACCATCCACAGCCAGTGGCGAGTACGAGAAAACTTTCTCATGCCCAACACAATGTAGCCAAAGAGCCATCTGTGCAATTGGTGAGTTGGGCAAGGGTGCAGACATCGGGTGTCATACATGTGGCGGTGAAGAAAAGGAGTGAAGCCTAAAAATCATATGTGAATAGTTGTATGCATGCCCTGCGTGCACCATGCAATTCTAAATGACTTGCAAGGAGGATCTGGAGCCTAGATATCAATAAGGTCATTTAGATGCCCTGTTCAAGATGCCACAGCTTACACCAGCAGATGCGAGCCAGCAGTCTGTCTCTGTAATTACCATATCCTACAGTATGAATTCAAAACAGTGTTAGAGGTGTACATAAAATAGCGGTGCAACTGTGGCCCTGATTGGGGATAGGGTAGTCAGCAGCCTGGTGCTAACGTGTCAAGGGGTTGAGGTTGAGGCCGAGGCATGTCGACAGACAAGCTTTGCTCCTGGAAGTGAGGGTGCCTTTTCAAATGGGCATGCATGGTCGGCCTACGTCTTAGCCATAAGGGCGGTCCGATCTGTGAGGGTAATGTATGCATTAATACAGTCAGAGCATGCTTCTATTTTGTTTGTTGCACTATGTTTGGTACAGCTTGCCCGACAAGTGATGGGCATTGCTCCCAGCATTTTGATGGTAGTTCAGGATTATCGGGCAGATTTTGCTTTTACATATCCTGACTGGTGAGTGCGGTTGATTGGCTGGCAAATTGATTTCCAAATGTGCACTGCTTGTACTTGTAGTTGTGTGTGTTTTGTTGGGGTGCTGGGATGTCATAATGCATGTGTTGGCACTGGCAAAACATGGTGGGTGTTGATTGCAAAGTTCTTGCATGTGTCATCTGTGAGCTCCATCCTTTTGGACTCTCCCATTGTGATGTGTACTGTTTTTGCTAAACTGGCAGCATTTTCCTCCACCTTTGCAGTGGAGTAACATTTTCAAGGTCTTTTTGGAGTATTTTAGTCTGGTTTCCAACTCCAAGAAAACCACACACCGATAGTCAGAAAATCTGCATGCCTTTTCCATTCCAGGATACCAAATGCAGTTTTCAGAACATTTCCATTTAGATCTTGACATGGATTAACCAAATTCTAATTGGACGGTGCTGCAAAATGTGTGTTGTATCACAATAACATACATATTACTGTTACCGCCAGACTCTCAATGAGCTGCAGTGTATGGATTACAGAGTACAGAGAGTACATTGAACAGTGCACATATGGGATATACATGTTTCAAGAAAATGTTCTATGTCTGTTTTTGCGACTCCCTAAAAAAAAGAGAGGTTTACATTTTTGTTTCGTGATCAATTCCTTTTTGTTTTTTATTTTTTTTGAATGGGTGTGTGACTGCCTGTACGCCACCCTTCAACTTGCCTTCCCCTCTTTTCCCTCCCCATTGTTTCCTCTTTTAGTTTTAGTTTTTCTCTATGTTTTGCAACTTTCACTTACCGTTCCATACCAATAATACACATGTATGGCCATTTATAAGTATTGGGTGGAAAAAGGGGGTTCTCACTAATTATTTGTTTTTCTGACAGCAAGTCGAGTATACATGGTACACATTTTGAAGATAGAACAGGATAGGGAGCACAAGGTAATGATACGTACACTGCAGCCTTACCTGAGCTCTGGCCATAAATGGTTACCTTCTCCGGGTCGCCCCCAAAGGCATGAATGTTCTTTTTGATCCACTCCAGCGCTGCAATCTGATCCATGAAGCCATAGTTACCTGTGAAGAAAAGCAGATGATCAGGGCCCGGAATACTGCTGGGGGGTCTTCAGTGAATGCTGGGGCTGGACGTGAAAAGTCTAGACACTACTGGTAAAACAGTTTATTTATTTATTCCGTGCCAAAGCCTGCAGGCATCTAGGAGCACACAAGAACAATACGATACATCAGAAAAGGCCATCACATAAGAATCAACTGAATAATAGCATCTTCAAACATTTAGGGCACACCCACAGATTCTTTTCCTTGTGCGGGTCAACTGGTAACTTGTTCCAGGCCAAAGCTGCTTGGACTCGAAAGGATCGGCCTTTAACTCTAGCACACTTACTACGGTTGGGGTTATTACACAAAGGAAGTGCTAGAGCAGATCAAAATAGAACAGACACATCAGAGAGCGTGCTGAGTAGGCAAGACAAGCGGTAAGGCAGAGTTTGAAATTGAGCGCAGCTGAGAGCTATTTAGCTCCTGCTTGTGGCCTATAAGAGCCTGGTTGGTTTGACAAAACAGCTACCCGGAGCTAGTTTGGCTCCCCGGCAAACTAATCCAAACAAACAGTCCTATGCAAATGTAACTCTGTGCGTTTGGGACAGCCAATAAATAAACATTAGACCACATCTAGACTACATTTAAAGCAAAAGGGGTCAGAAATAATGGACAAAAGTATATGTTTCCATCTTATGTAGTAAAATTTGCAGAACATTATGTATTACTTGCTCGTCCCGCAATGGTAGCTCCTTCTCATTGGTTAATTCTGGATACCCAGGAGCTGCCTTTATCTCCCGTTTATCCAATCTTATTTTCTAGTCCTGTAAGGATGCAAGAGCTCCTTTTACAGTCCTGTATCTTAGTAAAGGTACACAATTCCTGTGTAGAACATCTGGAACCAGCATTAACTAGCACAGGAGGCCCCCAGCTCTACTGACTGCCCCATCTATGGTCCTGCAGGCTGGCTCATCCACCTGCAAGGAATATGGTCCTGGCTCCAGTGGGACACAGTAGACAGGAGTGAACTACAATAGCTGCACCCATTCCTTTGGCACATTTATAAAACCTAACAAACGTTTCTCAAAAAGGTACCTGCTCCTATCAAGTGCAGTTCAAAATAAGGTTACCAGATGCTTCAGGCCACCGGGGACACCATACCCCAGCACTGGGCTTTCTTTTTCATTTCTCCATTAATTGCATTCTATGAGGAGTCTTTGGTCAGTTCAATTGTCTGAAATGATCTAAAGTAAAACTAAGGTTGAGTTTAAAGTGGGTGTTACTACATCAAGTTCTTATGCTAAGCGACCAAATATCTCTTGTTGTCCCTTTTTTAGGGTGGTGTCGCAAATGTGAGGAAACGGAGGTGAAGACCCCACCTCCAAAAGTTAATCAGTGCTGTTGTCCTCAACAATAACCTGCGCCACACTCAGAGCTTGTGGTATTGCACGGTTTATTTATACAAAAACGTGGATTGTATTTTTTTATTAATAATGTGGTATAGTTTATGATTAAACTTTACACATATTTATAAATTGAATTATTTAACTATACAATCAAACAATACTTCAAAGATAGAAAGGAAAGAGGGAAACCAAAACAAGAAGAAAGAGATAAAAATGTAAAACATATATTTTTTTTTTTTTTAGAGATGAGCAAATTAAATATGAGGAAGACTCATATTTCTAAGTACTACCATATTCAGAATTCCCATATACATTCCAGGCATACAGATGGAATAGTTCACCAGTAGCATTTAGGGTATCATAGATCCATGGTCAGCTCAACCATAATAACATTAGGTCCATCTCTTTCTTCTTGTTTTGTTTTCCTACTCCTTTTAAGGGTCTGGGGAACCTTGCCACTATCCTGGCGGCGGGCGAAATGTATCTGTCTGCCATCACTTAGTATAGTATGTGAATGAGTTCCATTTGTACAGCTGACTTAAAACTTAGTATACAACCGCTGGTGACCTCCGTGGCGAGGATGTGTATGAGTATGCAGTCCTGTTTGTCTTTGTGTCTGAAAGAGGTTGTGAAGGCCCCATGGCATGTAAGTGGTTCTTTCACTCCATACGCGTAAATGGCAACACATGTTTTCTTCAGTTTGGGGCTTTGAGTGAGTATATGGTATTCGCATTCGGGCATTGGGTTGATCGTGGTCTTTTCCCTGGTCAGTGGTAGTGTGGGACTGTGTTCTGAAGCAGTGGTGTTACCATGGGCATAGAGATGCCCCCCTTTCCTCCATTCAGTGCTGAATTGGGACGGTGCGTTAGTGTGTAGGTGATGGATCCGCCTCCCCCCTTTTCGACCGGCCTCTGGTGACAGGGAGTTCTTTGTCAGATTGTCACGCCTCGCTTTGTGATATCTTCTCGCAGAGAATATGGGTCTCTCCTCCGTATGTTGGCGGGGAGGGGACTTGTATCAGTGTTGTCTTTGGTCTGAAGGGTTAGGTCTGGAAGCCTTCGGGTTTCGGAACATCACTCAGAAGTGGTCTTCTCCCCCACAAGCCGAGCAGGTTTGTCCGATAGCTGGACACGACCCATCATGTGGTAGATCGTAGCCACACCGGAAACATTGTTGCTTCTCCACTTAGATGTCTTGGGATGAGTGCTGGTGCACCATGAGTTTGTTCACGACTTCCTCTTTGATGTTGGGTGTTGAAGAGATGTGGGTTTTACTTAGGGTGGATATGTGTACGTCTAGCATTGATGTAGTCCTCGTTAGCATGAGGATTTCCGCTAGCAAGTGTGGCGCTTGCAGTAGTTTCCACTTTAAGGGTAGTTTTTCACACCCCGCTATAACTTGCAACTTGATGGCCTCTTCATGGTTATATAGATGGAATTTGCAATGCTTCACTTTGGATTTTAGGCGTGTGACAAACTTGTCCGAAATGTGGGGAGATCGGCCATGTCAGATCCCCACCCTGGATCTGGGCATGTGCACATAGGGACTGGCGGAATGAAGACACGTCCACACTGGATGGCATCAGATATAAGACTCCTTTGTTGGTGCGCTTACATTTCCATTGGCCAGGTAATCAAACAAGATGTGTCGCTGCATGTCCGTGGGGTCAGATGACCACACGCGACGCTACAGGCCGGACTCTGAAAAAGAACACTAATCAATGAAAGATTTGTTGCATCATGTCCCTGAATTAAAAAACCATGCATGCCAATCATTGCTGCCCCATTCATGATACATTTGTGTGTGGGATGCTTGGTAAGCTTGCTTGTTATGACAATTCATATTTGACCTACCGAGCATTGATAACTGATAAGTGCCTGAGCTACTATTACGCTTAGTGTTTAATCACTGTAATACATTGCCCTTGTTGTCTGTATGCTCTGTGCCTCATGCTCAGCCCCCACTTACACGCTGCTTTGCTTAGGCCGGCCTACTGTGTGCTTGTAATTGCCTGAGCTAATATTTTGCCTAGTATTTAGTCATCACGGTACTGTATCCTACTTTTGCCTGTACCATCTGTGACCCATGCCCAGCCCCTGCTCTCACTCTGCGATTAGGCTGCCCTCGTGCTCTAACTACTATTGCCCCCCTGGATGCTCACTAGTGCGATCCACCCCTCCTGCTACCCTTGTATAACAGCCAACCCGCCTTTAACCACTCAAATACGCAGTACCCCCTACCCAGCAACTGCAATCCTTGCTCTGGCACCGCCACATACCGGCTACTATGCTTGCCCAGAGCACCACTACCCGCACACACTCTGCCCTATGCCTCACCCTTATTATAGAAGCACTGCTTGGACTACTTATACACAAGCATATCACCCTATCTGTAGCCTCACCACTAACCTGCCCACACGCCCACTCTTCTCCATCTTGTGCATCTCAACCTGCACTCAACATGTCTCCTACCTTACACGTGTCTCGCCTTAGCGGCACTTTGTGTAGCACACAGCAGCAACACACAACTTCAATGACTACGGTTGACCATCCTACCAACCTGTACCTCAATGACACGTCCCTCTGGCTCAAACACTTTGCCATGAAACCCACACCTAACCAACCCTGCATTGGCCCCATGAGGAACCTCAGACTTGGTTCCAGACTCGCCCACTTCTGCCAACCGTACAACCTCTACTAGCATGCCTATCAAACCATTGCGCCTTGAGACAACACTCACTGCCACTCGACACATACCTATACCTATTTTAGACATCACCCAGGATTTAAGTACCCAACACCATAGCCCTTCTACTCTTCTTAAGGCTGCCCTGATCAACACTAGGTCACTCACGGCACATGTACTAGACATGGCTGACCTCATCATAACTCACGATCTGGACCTCATAGCCGTCACTGAAACCTGGCTCCACGCTGCCTCAGGACCTCTTCTATCCCTAACTATCCCTGATGGCTACACCATTATTAGAAGTGACTGTAACACCGATCAATCTAAAGGAGGTGGCGTAGCCATTATACACAGAACTTCGCTCAATCTCCGCCTCGCCACTCCCTGCCAGATTACCTCAGCCGAACTACTCACAGCCAAGCTAGCTATCACCCCCAACCAGACTATCACACTCCACATCATCTATAGACCTCCCGGTCCTCTATCTATGTTCGCTGAGGATCTATCCCACATCCTAGCCAACAACTACTAGTTTGCCCCTGGGCAAGACAAACAACTAAGACCAAGTCCCAAATCATTGTGCTAGGGGACTTCAACCTAGGCTACCAAGACCCTAATGATGCCTCTACCCATGATATCAACAACCTGCTATTCAATGTTGGCTTCACACAACAGGTCACTTCGCCAACTCACTCTAAGGGTAGGATTCTTGACTGGATAGCTAATCTAAACTGCAACACTATCCTCGAATCCAACCAACCATGTACCTGGACATACCACCACCTAATTACATTCAGCATCCCAATTAGAATCATTCACAATAGCACAGATATTGCACCTGCCACCACCACAAGAAATAAGCGCAACATAACCTGTGCGCAAGGAAAAAAGGAACCTCAAAACACGCTGGAAAAGTAATCCAACGGAAGCTAACAAAGCTTGTACTGCCTTAGCTACTCTAAATTACAAAGAAGCCATACTCCAGGCTAAAAAAGAGACGTACAACAAACGTATTGAAACAGCCCACTCTAACATTTCGGTGCTGGATTGCCCCTGGGCAAGACAAACAACTAAGACCAAGTCCCAAATCATTGTGCTAGGGGACTTCAACCTAGGCTACCAAGACCCTAATGATGCCTCTACCCATGATATCAACAACCTGCTATTCAATGTTGGCTTCACACAACAGGTCACTTCGCCAACTCACTCTAAGGGTAGGATTCTCGACTGGATAGCTAATCTAAACTGCAACACTATCCTCGAATCCAACCAACCATGTACCTGGACATACCACCACCTAATTACATTCAGCATCCCAATTAGAATCATTCACAATAGCACAGATATTGCACCTGCCACCACCACAAGAAATAAGCGCAACATAACCTGTGCGCAAGGAAAAAAGGAACCTCAAAACACGCTGGAAAAGTAATCCAACGGAAGCTAACAAAGCTTGTACTGCCTTAGCTACTCTAAATTACAAAGAAGCCATACTCCAGGCTAAAAAAGAGACGTACAACAAACGTATTGAAACAGCCCACTCTAACACTAAGGAGCTATTCAGAATTTTAAAGGAACTGGAATCCCCTGCCACTCCACCAGACACCTGTCCTAAAGACAGAACTTGGTGTGCGAACATTCAAAAGGCCCTCCTTGGAAAAACCGCCACCCTCCAAACTAAATTCAATGACAAATAAATCATTTTGCAGGACAGCCTGCACCACAAAACACCCCAGGTTAACATTAACGCCAACCCTGAATCTATGAAACCATTCAGCTTCGCACCCCTCTCCATCATCGAAGTTGAACACACTATCAATAACCTTAAACCTTCCAATTGTCAGGGTGACTCATGCCCTGCCCCCATTATCTAAGAGGCCTCGCATAACCTAGAGCCCTTCATCACCACACTCAAACTCCTCATTCAGCTTGGGGATTGTCCCAGACAACCTCAAGGATGCCTGGGTTATCCCTCTCCTCAAAAAACCCACTTTGGATGCTAATATACCCACCAATTACAGACCGATCACCACGGTCCCTTTCCTCTTAAAAATTCTGGATCGTGCTGCTTACTTACAGATCCAAGATTACTTGGAAACTTATAAACTCCTGGGACTGAGGCAATCTGGTTTCCGTCTGCGATACAGAACTGAAACTGCTCTATTAGACTTCAAAACCCAGATTGAAGACCTAAAAGACAAGGGTAAATTGGCCCTCCTACTCCTCCTAGATCTCTCTGCGGCGTTCGATTTAGTAAATCACCAAATCCTATGCTGCCACCTCAAAACCGCAGCCCACTTCTCGGACAAAGCCACAGCCTGGATCACTTCCTTCCTTGCTAATAGGTCCATGAGGCTCTTCTACCCTACCGCCACCGCTGATCCCTCACCAGTCACTTGTGGACTCCCTCAAGGATCATGCGTGTCCCCGACACTCTACAATGTGTTTACAAAACCCCTTTTCGACATTTTGGATTATCTGGTTGTCACTTATACTAACTACGCCGATGACACCCAGATACTTATCCCTATCACAGGTGACCACAAAGCCGATTCGCTAGCCATTAACGCCATTTACCAAGTCATCCAGGCCTGGATGGCCCAACACAAACTGTGCTTGAATGATAAAAAGACTGAGCTTCTCATCCTTGGCTCCCACCAAAGATTCAGAAAACTAGACGCATCGTTTAAATCGTTCACCATTGATGGTAACACCATTAAAGTGGCAAAAGATACAAAAACGCTTGGAATGTACATTGACTCCACTCTCTCATTAGCTAGGAAAACCAATGCAGTATCATCGGCTGCCTCCTACACATTCAAGCTTATCAGAGCATGCTGCCCCTTCCTATCTCCAGCCAACTGCACTACACTAGCCAGGACCTTGGTCCTATCCAAAATAAAATTATTGTAATGCCCTCTACCTGGGCACCAACCAATGTAACATTAAGAAGTTACAAATCATTCAAAATAATGCCATCAGAGCGGCTCTTAACTTACCCAGGAACCTCCATATCTCTGACACCAGACGGAGTCTACGCTGGCTTTCAGTCTCCCAAAGAATCTCTCTTAAAGCACACTTGCACTCACTCACAAAAGCCTTGCCAACCAAGCCCCTAGCTACCTAGCCAGTAAATTCACACCACACACCTCCGCGAGACCACTAAGAAGTGCTCAAATCAACTGCATTGCTATTCCGCGCTTCAACCTCCAGAGATCTGGTGGTCGTAGCTTCCCTGTCCTAGCCTCGAAACTATGGAACTCACTACCTAATCCTCTCAGAGCTGAACCTACCTTCCCAGCCTTCAAGCGCAAAGTCAAAACCTGGTTGTCTGCCCAAGACCTGCCTTGACTGTGCTCCTTGGCCCATGAGCCACAACTATATTGTTAACAGCCCTCTGTTATATATTTACTGTAATCTATACATATACTGTATTTCTTTTATAACGGGTTTCATTTATATAATGTGTATATTCTCTCCTGATGCAATGCCTACATATTGTATTTCTCCTGTATAATTTGTATAACTTGTATATTTTGTATATTCTCTCCTAATGCAATGACTGTACACACTTCACTGCTCTGTTTTTATGCTTGTAACTAAGTAACGCGCCCGGATGCCCTGGTGCCTGGTGCGCTATATAAATAAAATAAATACAAATACAAATATTTCTATGGGATTTGGATGGATGTACGTGCTATTTGTATCAAATTTATGCAGGTGTATAATTTGGAAACAGGAAAGCTGTATTCTCCACATTATCGAAAGTGTGTGCGACAGAGCAAATCACTTTCACACTCAGTGCCTCAGTCTACCTGTTACAATTGGGAGTGCATAAAACACTGATCAAATTTCTTTTTCTTTTTTTTAAGCATTTGGTTAACAATTGAAACCTTTTAGCTGTTTAACAAGAACAAGAAAAAATAATAAGTAATGAGTACAAAATCGAAATGACCTAAAATGCCATGTTTCCCGACCAACAAAGAAAAGTAAGGAGAGGACCACACAATACATATGCCCACTTAAGTGATGGTGTCTTAGACAACAAAGCACGCTTTCATTGGTCCCAAGAACTGCCCAAGGCCTTCGAATGAAAATGCTGCTGTGTCCTTCTAGGCGTGGGCTTTCCAGTCCAATGTTGTTCAGCTTAGGTTGGTGTTCTCTCCTAGGTCATATCTCTAGATCCATGACCGCAAACGCTAACTTTAAAAATGCAAGCAAAGCTAATGTCAGTAAAATCTTAGAGCCTCTAATCAAGATTGTCCACCAGTCATCAGCTGTCAGAGTACTTGCTTCACCAATGTACTTGCCCATATGTTTTGAGCGGAGCAATTATTATTTTGGACAGAGCAGTGTAATATGGAATAGGGATTCGCAAGAGTGATTACATAGTCTACAAGTGAAATCCAGAGTTGTCTTGTCTTTCCAGAGCTCCTTCACTTGTTTAGTAGGGAACAAGTTCAAACAAAATTGCAAGAATTGTCTCCTTAGGTTACTGCAAGGAAATTTCATCAAGTAGCTCGGCAAAGTTCCTCTCTTTCTGTCATCTTTGCCCAGAGTTTTGAGCTTCCCTCTAGCCCCCAGGGTATCCGTCCAATCCATTTCAAAGAATTTGTTCTTGACTAGGATAGGGTTGGTAATCAAAGTGTCTATCTGGTACACACTGTCCAAGATCACTAAACAAGCCGAGTCCCAAATCCTCAGTGATGTGCCCTCCAGACTAGGGGTAAAGCATCTAATCTCCTTGAATGCTGCCTCTATGTCCGATACATAGAGGTTAAAAATTGCTGGCGCCAACCTGCACCCTTGCTTAATTCCCCTAGAGGTTAGAATTGTGTCAGATAAATGTCCTTGATTGTCCAGTCGTCAATGTGTTAGAATATATTGCCCTTAGTATCTCCAGTAGATCTTGACAGGCCCATGCCTACAATTTAGCCTATAGTGTTGGGTCTATGGATCCTGTCAAAGGTTGAGTGCTGTGCCAGTTCCTCGTACAAAACCGGCCTGCCACTGATTATAATGGTTGGAACGGGAGCTCCAACCGGACAGTTCCTTCAAAATGAGGGCTGCAAAATGTTTCCTGATAACATCAAGAAGGGCGATGGGCCTGTAGTTGGCTGGATCATCCCTATCGTCCCTCTTGAATATCGGGACAATTACAGATGTTTTCCACGATATCACATTTTCTTTACTGGTCTAAACCCTTTTAAAAAGTACCTCCATAAAATCGGCCCATTCCTCTGGCTGTTTTTTGAGCTCTGAGTTTGTAAGGCCATCAGGGCCTGGTGCTCTTGAGTTGTTCAGGCCCTGAATCAGGGACAAGATGTCTTCTTTTTCTGTGTTCAATTTTCAAGAGCCCCCAGAAAAGTTAACATAGTAATTTCTGTTGCACGGATCGACGTTAAAAATGTGTCCATAATATTCTTCCCACACCACTCCGGGAACGAGGTTTACCATCAAGCCATTCTGCGTGGCCGTCCTGTCATTCAACGATATCCACATCTGTGAGGTGTTTTTAGCTGTCATTGTTTTCAACATGACCTTCGCGTCCTGTTGGAGCAGTCGTGCTCTATGCTTTTTTAACCAATTCCTATAGGATTGGCACATACTTCTTATGTATTCCACTGCATCCTTGGAGTTAGTCTTCTTCCATTTCCTGGACAATTGCCTAGCATTTCGGTGCTGGATTGCCCCTGGGCAAGACAAAGACTGATATGCGGGAAATTTCTTCTCTGTGAAAAGAAGAGTGAGCAAAAGACTTGGTTGAGACTCTCCCAGGGGCCATTCACCCAAGAACAAGTCAATGGGCTGTGTTCGTGCTGGTAGAGAGTTTCCCAGACCCACCTCTGTTTTGGATACCAAGTAACTTTGTGTCTCAACCTAAGTTACCAGGGGAATCCAGACGTGGACCCCTTGCTCACTGTTCTTAGAGAGGCACATTTTCACCTCACTGATGATGCCCAACTAGGCTGAAACACGTGTATGGGGTTGCTGTGGTACTCTTGTTCAGAGGAGAATTGCCTAGCATTTCGGTGCTGGATTGCCCCTGGGCAGGGCAAAGACTGATATGCGGGAAATTTCTTCTCTGTGAAAAGAACAGTGAGCTAAAGACTTGGTTGAGACTCTCCCAGGGGCCATTCACCCAAGAACAAGTCAATGGGCTGTGTTCGTGCTTGTAGAGAGTTTCCCAGACCCCCCTCTGTTTTTCTTCCATTTCCTACCTTGTCTTTGTAATAGCTTTTTCCTTGTAGCTACCTGGACATCAAATTGGTGGCGAGGACGGAATTGTGTTTTGGGGCTGAACAATGTACAGTTAATGTAGACCAGCGAATGTGCCAAATAATCCATATCTCGTAGCAGTGCGATCTTGTTGTTGCTATGCTCTCCCCAAAGTAATTGCATCAGCGCTGATAATTCTTCCTGATTAATGTTAATCCTGTTTCTCCCGGCTCCAATTTTTAGATTGAAGCCATCACTTTTATTATTCATCTAGTTGTTAAAAGTCAATTTTAGGATGTTGTGATCACTGAAATTGTCTAACGAATTAGGTTGTTAAAAGCTTGTTCCGATATAAAGATGGAATCCAGTATGTTGTGTTCCGCCATTTTCTTCCATGTAGCTCTTGGTGGAATGTCCCCTTAATACTCCCATTCACTAGCCTGATATTTCTATCCGCTAGTTCTCTCAATTGCAGCCCTCTGATAATTTGCAGTGTCGCATTTGGCACTAAATCCGTAATTAAGTTCTGTTTTTTGTTAAAACCATGCATGTTTAAGTCACCGACACTATTATATCCAAGTTTGACCACATCATCCTCGCTTTGTTGATTAAGGTTATAATCTCCTCTATAAATCCCTCAGCCCTTTCAGAAGCAGTGTTCAAGTACAGGTTCAGTAACAACCCAACCCAGGGTTGGTGGTCTTCTTTATCTACCTCTTTGATGGTAATAACCTGTATCCAAGGAGATGGATTTGATTTCAAGGCAGCTGTTGTTGCTGAGTAAAGGCGACCTGTGAGACCTTATTCGGCCATGTTCTGCATAATTACGAAGCCCTCCAGGATGATGGTTTAACTAAGCCAGGTTTCCTGGAGGCATATTACGTCATAGTGGTCAAATTCTAGGTCTCCTTTAACAACAAGATGGGAAAATCCTCTTGTGTTCCAACTACCCAATGTAAAAAGCGACTTTTCCTCCCCCTCCTCTGGATTTAGACGTTATGAACGTTGGGAGCCTGATGCCAAGGATCTGGCTAGCCAACTCCAGTGTTTGTTTTCCAGTGGGTTAAATTACAGGATTCCCGTTTCCGGGTTCTGCCAAATTGTTTCTTCTTGGTTTTATCACAATCTGGAAGTTGGTTTGACCACATTGCCCCTCTTTAGATACCCTTCTGGGGCCACCACATTGGGATTGATCTCTTTTCTTTTTCTCTCCGGTTTTAGGGATTCTGAAGTATTTATTAGGTTTCGACCGCGCTCAACATGAGGGCGCTCTTACAGGACTCTGCATGGAGACTTCCTGTGTTGCCAATTTCTTCAAGAGAAAGCCCATGGGCAGAAGTTGGTCTGCCGCATCAAGCAAGAGGTGATTTTTTTGCTGAGGAGTCAAGGTAAATCACCACTCTGTCCATACTATCTTCTTCCAGGAACTCGATCAGGGGAATGTCTTTAGATTTGATTACTCTAAGTGCCGGTACAGAGTAAAATAATTGCAGTACATTTGATCTGTTTAGGATGAGATCATCCTTTATGGACAGCATCCTTTCTAAAGAAATCCGAAAGGTGTCTTCACTGCAGCTCTGCCCCTTTGCTGGGTGGCGTATGAGCTCATTGTGTCTTGTTGTTCTCTCAGGGCTCGAGGTGATTGTTGTAGATGGTTTATCAGCCAGCTCTAGTCTGTTTTGTTCTAGTGACTTGAACTGTGATGCTTCATACTTTGGGTTACCCCTGTCGCTTCGAGGGGGAGAGGTGCCTTACCCGAGACCCGTGGGGCGGCTGCCCATCTCCCACTATGGTCTCGGTGGTCAGTTCTAGTGTTTTGCACGTGTGACGGGAAATTCTGATCGTTGTCTTCACTCAATGATGATTCCTCCCTTTCCCCTTCAGACTCCGAGTCCTCTGGCACCTTCTTAGTTTCCCTGTTGTCTCTCCTGACCTCTTGTTACGCTCACCTGGTATCCACAGGGACGCCACCCAGCCGGGTTACTCGCTGGTATGCTTCTCAGCTTTGCCCTGATGTGGTCTCTGGGGAAGGTTCTGCCTGAAAATACAGGGAGGACTGTGTTCAAGGCTGACCGACTGGGGTAAGTATCCTCCCTCCTCCCCCGTATGATTTCAGTCCCTCTGGCGCACTCTCCTCACCTTGTGGTAGAATTAGGCGAGCTCTCCATCCTGCCTTCTTTGCAGGGGCGCGTTGTCTTTCATGTGTGAGTGCGGTCCAGTTACTTCACTGACACCGGCCTGTTTGATATTGTTCAGGTAGGTCTTATTACTGTTCTTTAGTTTTGTTGCTATCCTGCATGCCTTTCTTTGTTTAAAATGTCTCTTTTTTCTCCCTTAGGTATGCAGAGCTTCAGCGCAGCGAACTGGCTTGGTTGAGCCCTGCTGGTAAAGATGGCGCATTAAGAGCGCTTTGATGCGGTAAGTTAGCGCTAATCTTGCCTTTGCTAACCTGTGTTTTCCTTCCTTGTAGGTCGCAGTGTTCTTCAGCGCGAGTGGAATGTCCGGAGTGGTGCCAGCCGAGAGGCGACCAGCCAGGTAAGCCTTTTGAGCAGTTCGTAATTTGTAAATGTCTCTATCTTCCTCTTTCAGGTCATTCTGTACGGGAGGCGTGCAGATTCGAGGAAGCTGTTCTCAGTAGCTGCGAGTGTTTAAAGATGAAGACTGCAGGTAAGATGCTGCTGCTAATGATGTTCCTTTTGTCTCCTTGCAGGTTCTGCTTCTCCGAGGTTCGAGGGAATAGCGGGACACGGTGAGCGTCACGTTGCAAGCTGCAGAGTAACGCGAAGCGTGTTGTCTTGCTCGGGTGTGGTTTAAACAGCCCTAACAAAATAGTCCAGGTAAAGTAGTCCCTAGGCTACCACACCCAAAACACTAGACCTCATAGCTTGGTTCTTCGGACCAAGGTCCCTAGGGAATTAGGTCCCTACTCTCATCCTCCACGTCCTGGATTTGTAAGTTGGACTCATTGATGGATGGTCTTCTCATCTTCCTCACCTGGTCATTGTTTGTCATGTCTTGTTTCCTTACTAGTTTAATCTCCGTTTTTGCCAGGATTTGTATATAAGGGAGCAAGGGGCCTCAATAGAGGCCTTTTGATCTTGGTAAATTGATGTTTAAGGGGGTTTGATGGATGTGCATCTTCATCGGTCCCTTGCCCCTGTTTTCTTTTGTTTTTTGCCAGGGAAGTTTTTATGAGTTTTCTTCTCGTGTGGGGGGATTTGTCTGCTCCTTGATTAATGTTCAGTCCTAGTTCCAGTTTTGAGAAAATATTGTATTGTTTACATGGTTCCACCTGGACAATTTCTCGCTGCGTTGACTTGTTTAGTTGTACATCCTTGAGTAAACACAATCTTCCCGATATAGGTGAGATGGGTATTACTTCTATGACCTCCTGTTGTGTGTCAATGGTGGTAGATCTTGATACCTTCAGAGCAGGTGTGGGCTCAGGGGAGGCTGGAGTCTCTTGTAGTGCACAGTCTACAATCCCAATACCTTCCCCAGAAGGAGTTTTGACAGCTCTTGTAACTCTAGGAACTGTATGGTCTCATTGTATGAGACCGTCAACATTTCTTGCAGTGTCCAATAGAGTTCCTACTTGACCTTCGTTGATTATAGGGTTTGGAAGAGCCGCAACCATAGTATCTGGACCCACTGGGTCTGTATTGCTAGGTGGATCCTTGTGCTGATTTATTTACACTGGTCTTCTCTGGTTCCTATGATTGATTATGGGTTCAATGATACTCCGCAGTATGTTGGTTATCTGCTCAGCATTTGTTTCAGTAATCTTTTCCAAGTTACCTTGGATTGCCATAATGAAACCCTCCACAAAAATAATTTTAGAATGAAGCATCGCCATAATCGTCGTTTGGTCCTTTATCTGATCACTCAAGCTCTCATGGAGTTTCATAAAGGGTGCCAGGGAAATGGTAATTGCTGCAATGAGCCATGCATCTAACAGCGGTTTCTGCGCTGTTTGTTCCTCAATTTGGGTTGCAGCCAAATCTAGTAATAAGTCCTCGTCCGTCGGGATTATCTCTGTTGTTTTGGCCCAATCCCCTTGGGCTGACAGCCTGTGTGGCATTCCACTTAACAGATGTGTTTGGCATTACCTCACCCATTTCCAAAGACCGCCTTGCTTTTTTGTGAGCTAGGTCATGAAAAGCCCTCTGTGTTGGTTCCTCAAACAGGGGCCTTTTCCTGGTATATTCTGAGACACAAGGTGTAGAGACCCAAGCTCTCGCTACACCAGAGTCAGCTTTGGCTCTCACAGTGATGTCTTTATAGGCGTCATTATACTCCCTCGTGATTGGGTTAGGTGTTTGCTGCTCCCTTAGGGGCCATTGAGTGTGTTCCCTCTCCACTTCAGCCATAGGTAGATGCAGAGTAAGCCCCTGTTATTTATTCCAGCGGCTATTAGCATCGCTGCCTTGGATTGTTCTTCCTTGGATGTTCCATCCTGGTTCACCAAAGGTTGTGTTCCATTTGGTTTGCTATAAAAAAAAAACTTTGCTGGTGTGAAAAATTGAATGGCGTCAACCCCTTTGGTTTCAAATCGCCTTTTGGTCCTCCTTGACCAGGTTTTAACATTGGTTTCCCAAATGTGTAGGTTTCAAGCGGGTTCTTATAGGCCAGGGAAGCCCCGTTGTTTCCCATCAGGCTATCCATTTTTCCATCAGTGACCAAGTGGCCCATTATGTTTGATTGCGGTAACTGCAGCTGTGGGTATCCTTGGTAGTGTCGTCAAGCTCCGTCCTGTCTATTGTTGTTTGTTTCGGGGAAGCGTTTAAATCTCTGTTTGGAAATGGCCCCTGGAATTAATTGTTGGGCTCCCTTTCCAGTAAATTGATTGAAGAGGAGGTAGTAGCACCTATTTCAAACGTGACGTCGAACGGACATGTTTCAGTATCACTTTCCGCATCAGGTGTGTCCTGAATGCAGCTTGTCTGGTTTGTCAAAGCAGATTCCCTCTCCCCTGACGTGTTAGAGGTGGGCCTGAACAGTTAATGCTACATGTAAGCGCGTTGTAACAAGTCTGTTACACCGCAGTAAGCGTCCCTCTGTATCAAGGCAATGTTAACTCCAGCAAGAAGGGTGAGTGTTAACGTGGGATTTTCAATATTCATGCACCTCGTAAATTGACTACTGGAGGAGCGGACGATAACCAGTGTGACAGAGTGTGTTTTAACTGTCAAGTTAACTTACCACAGGGCTGTATGTATGGGGGTCAGCAGGTCCTCGACTCCACGTCACTCCGTGTTTCCAAGTCCTGCCTTCCCTGCAGTCAGTCTGAGGACGATTTTCTATGCCATCCGCCTGCCTGCAGTACTGTGGACTGCAGACTGCTACTCCCACTTTCCAACCACTTCGGGTGATCATATTAAGAAGTGCTAGATGAAACAAAAAAGCATTGGCAAAACCACAACTTTTGGCTTTGGTATGAGTGGAAGAGGATCTAAAAGGAGTGAGACAAAAAGGGTGAGTGAGTGAATGATCAGTGATGGTTAGTGATTAGCGTGGAAGTAGTTTAGCTCTGTCTGCAGATGTATGGTGATGGAGAGTACTGGTGGTGCTATGCACTGGGATGGGTAAATATCACGACTAAAACATTCATCAAAGCGATTCAGGAGATGTACAAAAGCCCATATGTCAGCAGCTGGATCCAGTAGAAACTATTAAGAAACAGTAAAGTGGATTTCAAACGAGACACACTGGGCCTCATTACGGGTTTGGTGGCAACCATGGAGCTATTAGCTATTAGCTCCATGGCTGCCGCCAAACCGGGCTCCTTTACCGGGTTTCCAGAATGGGGAATTACCAGGCCATTCTGAGTTCGGAGGGCCCGGTAATTCCTCCCTCTGGGAACCCGGGCCCGGACCTTCCCCATTCCCATCTGAGCCCCCATAGGGCTCAATGGGAATGGGAGAGTGCGCTAACAATGGGGTGATTATGACCGGCCCGTTGTTAGCTCCCTCTTCCCCTCGTGGGACCCGGTAACGATGCCTGGTTTTACCAGGCGTCCTTACCGGGTCCCGTAAGGGGACCTCGTAATTTCGCGGGACGGGTTTAACGGGTCCGCCTCCATTAGCAGAGCCCGTTAACCCGTACCGCGAAAGTTATAATGAGGCCCACTGTCTTCAAGTAAAAAAAGCTGAGACAGCAGAGAATGATTATGGCAAGGGTGGAATTTTGCAATTGATTTTATCTAAAGCTTCCAATTGACAGTTCAGAAGTTGTTTCTACCACATTCTACAGCTAGCGATGGAACATGCCACGGGGAAGATGGGCTTGTTCAACAAACTGGCTACAGAAATAACTAAAGGAGACACAATCTCCTCTTAGCAGAGTGAGGACTATGACAATGTGGAAGAGTCAATATTGAAAGAAACATAAGAGTGAAACAAAGATCACATTAGCACAGAAGATACTTGTCATTTCAGAGGTGGGACCACAGCTCCCATCATAAGCACAGAGGGTAGCATAATGGAATACTGCTGCAGAATGGCGGGAAAAGTGTCATGTGGTAGGACCCATTCCGCCCCTGCAGGGTATTTTAGCGCATGCAATACTATCCCCTCAAGAACATGTAAGGTTTGCATGTGTTCGCACTTCGAAGATTGTCATCTCGCGCTTATTGTAACTAGCGCCCTGATACCGGAGGGTTTGGTGCGCTGCTATAAATGCAAATAAATACAAATTAAAAAATACCATTCATCTCAGCATTCACATTATATAAGGGAACTAGCATTGGCCTGACCTGGTAGAAAGAAGTGCCCTGAAGCATGTAAGCAGGAAATGTGCTATTTGCTGAAAGGGCAGCTCAACATTACATATTCAGAATATAGTGCTAGACAAAAGGCCTATACCCCATAGTAACGTAGTGCTTCAATTAGCAGAGAGGTACTAAAAACACTAAGTTCTTAGAGGCTTATAAAAACATAATCACAGCCACTTTATGTATTATACCATACATGAATACATGTAACCACTCACTATACCAAAGCACTTAACAGTGGTAAACAGCAGAAACATTTATACATGAATGCATGCCAAAATGATCACAACGGTAGATATAAGCACTTCCATGCAATAACATAAATATGCTTAAATCACTGCATTGACAAGATGTGATTTAGAATCCATTTTATTCTCCATTTTAAAGGCAGTCTGCCGACGACGAGAAGAGACGTGTGCATACTTCGGCCTTGACTTCTTATCTGGTAGCATGATGCAGTTTGCACATCTTGCTGTGCCATGATGACGGCACTAGACGAAAAAAGCTCCGGCCTGTAGCTGATAAAGCAATGAGATAATTGCTACAGCCTGTTTTGTCCCTGGAGCATCATACTAAAGACAGATAATGTGAACAGACAATTTGGGCACTGTAAAGGTGTAGAGATAGGAGACAGACAAAGGAATGGTAAGGTGGTTGGCATAGACTTTAATTGAAAGTAAAAGTAAGGGGTTGGGAAATCTACCTTTCCCTAAAGCTAAGAGGGGTTTTCCTGCCACAACCAAAAATACTAATGTTTCAGTCAAGACGTCCAAATCAAACGGTGTCCACCGTCCTATGCCCAAACCTATTCCCACCCCTTACACTTTAAACAAAGCTTAAGGTGAAAAGAAGATTTTCTGTAGCTCCCAGGGTTCTGTAGCAAAAACAAAGTTCCAAAAATATGGTGGGCAAAGGAAGTTTCAAACCCAAAGTTCAAGAGTGTCTCCCTCCTCCTGACAGTTCTCAAGATCTCAAACAAATGACTACACAGCAGGGGGTATGGCTTATTTCCCCTGTTTCACTCGTGACTGTTTCTTCACAGATCCCAAGAGGATGTCTTTCTCCCCCTGAGGGATTTCAGTTTACCAAGTTACAACTCACAAAGTTCTATTTTTCAGGCCAAGAGGAAGTACCACAGTGAAATGGTTCTCTTCTCCTTTTCCAACTTCTCTTATGATTGTCCCCTTGGTTCCCGGGGTTTCTCTTCCTTTTGGGGTGTCCCCTTGATTCATAGGGGTCCCAGATCATGTTTGGCAGACATGATTCCCTTCTCTGTTAGGTACTGTGGTGAAGAAGATTAGCTTGGATGCTTCTCCAAACAGTGGTGGATTCCTGATCCGGTTTGGCAGACCTGGTTTCCTTCCTTACCAGTTACTACAACAAAGAAGAATAGTTTGGATCTCCTCCAAACATTGGTGCATCCCTGACCCTGGTTGGCAGCCCTGGCTACCTTCCTTGCCAGGGACTGCAACGAAGGAGAGTTTTACGGATGACCGCCTCCCTTGTTCTCGGGTCCCTGACTGTTCTTTCCCCTTCATATGGTGCTCTTGGGATACTGTGTTCACGGACATGCCTGGTATCCCATTCATTCTTGCTTCTAATTGCTTCCAATGGGTTCCCAGACCGCTTCTAATTGCTTCCAATGGGTTCCCAGACCCCCGTTATATGTTTTCTCAAGTTGCCGATTATGGCCCCGGGATGCCCTGTGCCTACAGGGTTCCCATGGGTGCTTCCTCGCCAGGCTCGGCTTCTCAGAGTTCTCCGGTGGCCGTCTCCGTTTCTGCCCTGTGCTTGCATCGCTTGGCAAGGCTCTGCAGTGTCTCTGGCGAACCGGATGGCGTGTTTGCAATCCGATAGTCTCCCTGGCCTGGATTTCTTTTTCTTTCGCTTTTTGGTCTGTTGGTGTTCGACAGGCCTAGTAGAAATGCCTGGACCCCTCTGCTGCCGTTTCTATCTGCAATTTCTCCAATCTTCTCCGCAAGACACCCTCCTTGCTTCTGGCTCCTCAGAGGAAGGTCTGACTTCCTTGTCAGTCCCCCGTGCTTTTTCTACTTTGTGTCCATGTCCATGACTCATATAGACTCGACTGTTGACCTTGATTCTACGGGGCAATCATCATTGCTCTGCCGCTGTTCGTCTAAGTGGTTTTACTCATCCCTGCTTTTCCTCATCTCAGTATTGGGAGTTGGGTTAACAGATTTTATGAGACATTACACTGTGATGAAGACCACATCGAAGTGGAGATGGTGACTGCTTTCCTAGAACAAATGAATGGCCCACGGTTGGATGACTGACAGGACTTGTCTGGTTGGCGATATTACGACTCAGGCGATTGTGGATTCAATGGGTTTGATGTTGCCTGGTAAATGCCCTGGGCCCGACGGGTTTCCCATTGAGTTTTATGCGGCATTCAGTTCCTTGCTTCCTCCATTCTTGGTCAAACTATTTAAAGAGATTATTGCGAGTGAAGAGATGGCTAATTCCATGAGTTCTGCGATGATCACTGAAAACCAGAGAAGGACCACTCCATTTGTGGCAATTGTAGGCCCATATTCCTATTTAATGTAGATATCAAGCTCCTAGCCAACATTTATGCTGAAAGGATGAATTCCCTATTGCCAAAACTGGTACACCCGAATCAGACAGGTTTTGTCTTTGGCAGGAATAGTTCTGACAATTTAAGGAAGCTGCTGAATGTTGTACATCTTAAAGGTAATTCTCCTGAAGCCTATGCTGCTGTTAGTATCGACGCAGAGAAGGGATTTGACAGGGTTAGTTGGATGTTCCTCCGGCAAGTGCTGATCCCAGTGAAATGTGGACCGCGGTTCTTACAATTCTTCAAAGCCTTGTATAAGGACGTTGAAGCTATGGTCACGGTCAATTGTTGCATTTCAACTAGCTTTCCTGTTTGTAGTGGCACACAGCAGGGTGCCCATTATTGCTGCTGCTTTTTGATCTCTTCATTGAGCCATTGGCAGTTGCGATTAGGGAGAATGCATGTATCAAGGCTATTTCGATGGGAGACAGTGTTATTCAAGTGCTTTTGTATGCAGATGACCTTTTGGTACCACTCTCTGATCCTGGTCCTTAGTTTGGGGAATTTCTGTTGACTCTGCAATAATTTGGCCAAGGGTCTGAATTCAAAGTTAAAAAGCAGGGAGTAACATACTCCCACCTCCAAATATTATCTGGAGCACTGATTGCATGATCCCATGGATTGCAGGGAAGACGTGGCGAGTCCCAAATTAGTCTCTGTTCTGACCAGAGATACCATTGGAGGCGGCAGAAGGGACAATAATTCCGATAGAGCTAGAGGCAGTGGTTGTGCGAGACGAATTGATAGCAGTCCATGGGACGGACGATACAGGACGCGCAGTGATTGCAGTGGCAGAAGGGTGCAGGCTGACTACAGTAACAGACAAAAAAGCTATTGAGGGACGAAAGGTCAGAGGCCAAGATGGTATTCAAGATGAGTGTGACTTATTGGTTGAAAATACACTGTAGAGAGGTACCACAGAGGATGACAATGGCGCTGGAAGCACCACCATCCTTTTGCGAGGAGGAACTGGCCAAGGTGCCCAGCATCCTATGGACCACACGTCCCTATGATGTGGGACTTCTGAAAGGAATAGGGGGGAGTTAAGGTATTGCTGAAACCAGGAGCAATCTTACCCAGAGTCAAACAGTATCCACTTTCAAAACAAGCAGATAAGGTCATTTGTGAAACTATTATCAGCACTAGTGGAGCAAGGAATTTTAGAGCCATCAGAATCACCATGCAACACAGATGTGTACCCACAATCAAAGGGGGGGTTGTGGCGTTTTATCCAAGACTTGCGGCCTCTTAATCCCATTGTAGAAGCAGAGTATCCTCTGGTCCCACACCCAGTGACAATTTTGTGCAGCATGCCGGCAGAAGCTGCCTGTTTCACGGTCATAGAATTGAAGAATGCATTTTTCACAGTGTCATTACACCCAGATTCACAAGGCGTGACTTCCTTTATGTATAGAAATCAGAAGTGGAAACATACAAGACTTCCTCAAGGGTTCTGCGAGTCACCCTTCATATTCAATAGGTTCCTCCAGATGGACCTGGGCAATGTACAGATGGAGAGCACAATCCTGCAGTACATTGATGACATTTTGATTTGCAGCACAACAGAAGACCAGTGTAGAAATTACTCTGTGCACATGTTGACAGTGCTAGCTGACAAAGGATACAAGGTGGACAAAGCCAAACTACAGTACTGTCAAAAGGAAGTGCTATACATTGGACAGACTATTTCCCAAAATGGCAGGCAGTTCACACCAGAAAGGGCGGAGACAATATACAAGACAGCACAACCCACAACAGTGAGAGATGCAGCAATTTGTGAAATTGTGCAATTATTGCAGAGCATAGGTTTTCCATTACAGTACATACACAAGGCCTTTACTGGGTGCTCTGAAGGAAGCACATAAGGGATGCAAGATAATGAACTAGAAAACAGAGATGACTGAAGCATTCAATGAGCTGAATGAAGCAATATGCACAGCTCCATTGATAGGGATCCCCGACAATAAAAGATCATTTTTCCTATTCTCACACACTGATGTAGTAGTGATGAAGGTGGTACTAACACAGAAGACAAGTTTGGGACACAAACCCATAGCATACTACAGTGGAAAACATGACCCAGTAATGAGAGGACACTACCAGTGCAAACAAGCTTTGGCTGCTGCCGCATTCGCGGTGGAGAAGTCAGCAGGGATTACCATGGGGTGTGACACCACTCTTTAAGTGGAGTATGCTCGTGGCGATACTGCAGAAGCCAAAGAGCATACTGACTACACAGAGAGCATCAGGGTACGAAGTGTTAGTATCAAACCCATCCATCAATGTGGTAAGGTGCAGATTTGTCAACCCAGCATTTTTTCGAACAGGCATTTTACAAGAAGATGACTATGCACACGATTATGCAGAAAAACATACAGGAATTCAGTGATACTCGCACAGTACATGAGGACGCACTTAAGGCGGGAGACGTGCTGTACATTTATGGGTCGTCGACAATTGACCAAACAGATGGGGTTAGGCATACAGGAACGGCAGTGGTGAGGTTGAGGGAACAAGTTGAGGTAGTGGTCAATGCGTGATTGCCATCGCTCCATCCGGCACAAGCAGCAGAGCTAGTGGCACTCATTTTAGCATTAGAACACAGCAAAGGAAAGGCTGTGACAGTGTATTCAGAATCTGCGTATGTGACATCAACACTGAGGACTAGCATAATGGTTGAGAGGAGGCTTCAGAAGAGCAGATGGGATACCTGTACAGCATGCACTTTTATTGGGTAGACTGATTGAAGTTATACAGCACCCCGCACACATAGCAATAGTAAAGTGCCAGGCACACACACGAGGGGAAGATCCTATCTCAAGGGGTAACGAGGCAGCAGACTCAGAGGCAAAATGTGCAGCACATTTTGGAGATCTACTAGAAATGGAGGCAGCATCACATGCCCCAGACTATGCAAGGAACATGGTACTGAAGGAAGGGTACAATGCATTTCCAGAAACACAGATTGTGGAGTTGCAGGGAGCTGCACCCAGGGAAGAGAAAGAACTGTGAACAAGGAGGGGATGTACAGTATCTCCGACGGATGCCCTATGGCGGCAGAACAACACAGGGAAAGCCACTAGTATTACTGAACACTGCACTAACACAGTTACACTATCCAACACACACAAATGGGGCATGTGTGATGTCCTGTGGTCTGACAATGGCCTTCACTTCGCCAATGAAATGTTCAAGCACATAACCACGTTGCTGGGCATTCCACATAAGTTCTCTTGTGTCTATCACCCGTCAGCAAATGGGACGAGTGAACACCTGAATGGCCTTTTGAAGGAAGCAATAGCTAAAACAAAGCAGAGCACAAAGAAGAACTGGCTTCACTGCCTGCCCCTTGCACTGTTTGCATTGTGCAATAAGCCTGGGTCTGACCACCATTTAACGCCCCACGAGGTGGTGATATGACGACACATGCAACTCCCACTGGCTCCTCCCACAAGGGCATTGAAGGATGCAGAGAGTAGTGCAGCTGTGTTAGGTCAGAAAATGTGCAACTATATTACTTCCTTGATTGAAAAGACAGTCTGGAACCACCTCTCGGATGTCAAGCCCTACCAAACAGTGGACTCGCCTGGCAACGAGTTCAACAGGGCCAACGACCAGCAGCAAGAGGAGCAGACTGACGATTTTTAACCTACACAGCTGAGTGGAAGACATCCAATGGTTACTCGCTCACAGGCAGCAGAGCTAGGGAACAAACTACTGCTACATTTAGAGTGAGGAAACACTGTCTGTTATTTTATTCTCTATATACATTCTTCGAGAAAGCCAACTGTAATAATTGATGATTATTCATGTTACCCGCTGACTATAACCCTGATACTTTCTCAAACCAATTTAACCACAATGTGAGAATACCCAGCAGCTTCCGAGCATGATCACCCAGAATGTACTATCTTGCTTTTGTAGAATATTTGGGTTCAAGCCTACCCGCAGCTCGGACAAGACAACCTTTCTGTTCTCACCATATTAAGAGACAAAGGAGTCAGAGAAGTGTGGGAGCAGGTGTTCATATTTGCGATAATGACTACATGGTCCACAGGGCTCAAGGAATAAACTGAATATTAACACAATAATGCTAATTTTTGCACATTTCAGATGGGCAACTATATCTTTAAGCTGCACCAGGATCAAGCAGCACAGGTAAATATGGGTAGAATAATAAATAATGTGATTATATTGTGGTGTCTCTTTATTTCAAGTGGAGTATTTGGATTTATATTTTGGAGAATATCACTGGTTGCTGGCGTTACCGCAGTATCGTCTACTAACATTACCCTGACCCTAGCATGTGGAACGAGCACATCAGGTGTACAGGAGAGCACTGCAAGCAAGGTAAGGAGAGGTAAGCGCAGTGTTGACACAGACATGAAAGGGGTAAATGTCTATCTAACCGACACTGCTTGAGTGTCTAACAACATGTGGTACAAGCACATGACTAAAGTAGGTAAGGAAACCACCGGGGAGAGCTGTTATGTCTGCTCATTAATCCCCTATGCCATTAGTGCTTCCAGAAGGTTTATAGCAACTGAAATAACAGCAGCAAGAGCTCAATGCCTTATGTACCTGGCGATGGTACCAACTCGGGAGATTTAAATGGAAAACAGCAACACTGAAATGGATGTCTCAAGCAACGTTCCCGTATGAGGACAGTTACATAAAGACTCTCAATATGAAGAACAATTATTGGCAGTTAGATGAAGCAATACAATATATGACTGATGGACCACAGGCAGGGGACACAGACTATAACACTGAAACCATTGCTTTGCCCAAGGCCAATGGTGAAAGATTGGAGGAGAGCCTGGTTGCTGGGAAAGACCGCAGATATTGGTGTATGGTCAAGAATACACAGAGGATGGATGGAATGATGGCATGGTGGGGAGCAAGGCGCAGACTCAAGCTCAATCTTGAATCAGTAAGTGTTATGCTCACCTGACTCCCACGGAGGCGCTGGCCTGGTTCGCGCTGCTGTGACCTCTTCTAAGGTGATGCGCAGGGTTCGGAAGACGGACTGGACCGGGCCCCCAAATGTGGCTTGTCTGGCTCGCAGAAGTATCCTTCTTAGGGTCTGGAAGGACGAGCTCTCCATCCTGCTTCTGATGCAGGGGCGCGTTGGTATCCAGTTACTTCACTGGATTTTCGGATTGGTGAGAACCAAACTTGCTTGGCTTCCAGGTAAGTTTTTTGATAAGAGGTTCCCCTTGTGTCCATGCATTAATGTACTAAATCTAGTGTCTTTTTCCCCATAGCGGCCGGGGTACGGAATGCCGTGGAACAGGCACCGACCCGAGATGAAAGGTGAAATCCTTGTAGAAATCAGGTAAGTCTTTAACGAGCGTTTTTTGGTAATGTCTTTTCATTCGCTCATTAACGCTGATGTCTCTTTTTCCCCTTAGGGGCCGGGGTCCAGAAATGCCAGGATGCGGCGCGGACCCGAAATGAAGAGGGAATGAATCAACAGGTAAGTCTTAACATGGAGCTTTAGCTTTCCTTATTCCCTTCTCTCTCACACCTTTTGTTCTGGTGTTTTTCTCCCTAGGCGCTGGGGCGTGACTGCGAATCCGGATGATCGCTGCTGAACATGGAGGCGCCCTGTAAAGGTGAGTGGAATGCGGCGCTGCAGCGATCGACGAGATGAGCTTTTAAATTAAAGTCTTCCTTTTCAGGATTGTCGGCGAGATGTCTCCAGGATGTGGATTTAGCAGGTAAGGACTTTTCCTTCTTCTGTTCTCTTCTTCTCTTCCTTTGCAGGTGATCCAGGATGCTGGCAGGCGTGGCAGAAGTCAGGATGCAGGAGCAGACACGGTGAGCGTCCAGCTGCAAGATGCAGAACAACGCGAAGCACGTGTGGCTGTTTGGGTGGGGTTTAAATAGCCTTGGAAGAAGTTCCAGGTATGTATCCTTTCTCCAATCAGGTATGTATCCTTCCCCGACCACGCCCGGATGGTAAATTAGTCCCACAGGTAAAGTAGTTCCTTTCAGGCCTCAAGGAGGCCGGGATCCTGCAGCATGGTCTGCATCAGGTAAGTGCACCCAAGCATTCCCATAATGAGCCTGGTGCCTATGGCGCCAGGACTGATGTCTTTTATGAGCCTGGTGCCATAGGCACCAGGACACTGTCCAAAGGGCTCCTATATGGGGTTGCTGGTCCTTCCTTGGGGACTGGATGTCCGCTTTCGGGGACGCCGGGCTTGAACCGGCTCCCCGGGAGCGGGCATCATGACAGCACTCCCCCCCAAGGTTGTTCCCTCTGGGGGTTTTGGTTTGTCTGGGAAGAGTCGGTGGAATTTCCTGACTAATCGAGGTGCATGCACATGGTCGCTGGGTTCCCACGACCTCTCCTGAGGTCCGTACCCCTTCTAATCAATTAGGTAGAACAGTTTTGACCTAAACATTTTTGAGTCTAAAATGTTCTTCACTTCGAATTCGGGCTCCCCATCTATTAGAATAGGTTCTGGAGGTTTGAGTAGTCGGGTTCCGGGTACCACTGGTTTCAGAAGTGACACATGAAAAACAGGGTGAATTCGCATATTAGCTGGTAAATCAAGTTTAACAGCCACTGGGTTAATTATTGCCGTAATAGAATAAGGTCCCAGATATTTTGGGTTAAAAGTTCGAGGCCCTTTGAGTGGTAAATGTCTGGTAGCTAACCACACTTGATCCCCAATCTGATACGGAGGTGCTTCACTCCGATGTAGATCAGCATTCTCCTTGTATTTTCTCTTGGCTTGTTGTAAATGCGTAGTTGCCTCTTTGAAGGCTTGGGTAATTGTAGAATGCAGATGTTCTACTGCAGGCATTCCGAGGTTCTGAGGTGAGTCAAGGTTTGAGGTTCGAGGGTGATGCCCAAACAAAGTATAAAAAGGACTGTGGCCAGTTCCAGAGTGTACCGAATTATTATATGCGTATTCGGCTATCCAAACAATGTCTTTCCAGTTGCTTTCAGATTGCTGTAACATACACCGTAAGTACTGTTCAAGGGTCTGATTTGTCCTCTCGGTCTGAGGGTGATGACTGGTCGATAATCTTACGTCGATCTGCGCCATTTGACAACTTTTGCGCCAGAAGTGGGAAATGAATTGGCTTCCCCGGTCAGAGATTAGTATAGATGGGAATCCATGTAGCCGAACAATATTTTCGAGAAATTCTTTAGCTAGGACAGAAGCTGAAGGTAAACCTTTCAAAGGAATAAAGTGGGCCATTTTGGAAAACAAATCCACAATTACCAGAATAGTATTGTAGCCCGAACAAGGAGGCAGGTCCGTAATAAAATCCATTGATAGGGTGTGCCAGGGTGCTGGTGGTATGTCTAGAGGTTGAAAGAGACCGGCTGGTCTTTTCTTTTGACTTTTATTTTGGGCGCAAACACCACAGGACATCACAAAAGATTTAACATCTTTTCGCCAAGAGGGCCACCAAAATTGTCGTTTCACCTTTTCCTCTGTTTTGGCAATACCGGGGTGTCCCTCTATTAATGTATCATGATAACCGGAAATAACTAGTTCGTGTAATTCCTTATGTGGCAGG
This sequence comes from Ambystoma mexicanum, assembly GCF_040938575.1. Taxonomy (NCBI): domain Eukaryota; kingdom Metazoa; phylum Chordata; class Amphibia; order Caudata; family Ambystomatidae; genus Ambystoma; species Ambystoma mexicanum. The sequence goes on from NC_090934.1 coordinate 402,286,936, forward strand.
AATAAGCGTCCTTGGAAATAAGGTAAACCATTATTTATGGTAAAGTCTGATCCCTTTTGTATCCATTCCTGTAAGGTTGTAGGGTCCAGGAGTTGTTACACTCTGGCTTGAATGTCTTCAAGCGTCTGTAACAAAGTCATGCCTAGAATCCTCTGTTCGGGAATTATTGGTACTGGTTCTGAGTTTGTATCAGATTCTCCCATTCCAATTCGGGATAAGGCGTCTGCTTTGCCATTCTTGCAGCCAGGTCGATAGGTAATCACGAAATCAAATTCAGCGAAAAACAAAGCCCATCGGAGCTGCGGTGATGACTGAGCCTTGGCGGTTTTCAAATACTGTAAATTCCGGTGATCAGTGAACACTGTGATGGTATGTCGAGCGCCAAGCAGATAATGCCGCCAGGCTTTAAAAGCAGATTTAATGGCTAACAGTTCTTTGTCCGTGATTGCATAATTAACCTCGGGTGCCGAGAATTTTCTGGACCAAAATGCTACGGGATGCAGTTGGTTGGTTTCGGGATCTCTTTGGGACAGGACAGCTCCCATGGCTAGGCTGGATGCGTCAGTCTCGACGACATAAGGGAGATCTGGACGCGGGTGTTTCAATATAGGTGCGGAGGTAAACTTAGCTTTTAAATCCTGAAAGGCCTGCTCGGCTTCTTCAGACCATTCAAAACGTTTATTTTTCCCCAAGAGTGCAGTAATGGGTTGTACCACGCGTGAAAATTCCGGGATAAACCTGCGATAGAAATTGGCAAAGCCGAGCATGCTTTGAACCCCTTTTACAGAGCTAGGTGATGGCCATTTGAGGATGGCATCCACTTTTCTTGAGTCCATTCGGACTCCTTTGGGTGTCAGGATGAAACCTAGAAACTCGACTTCTGTGGTATGGAAAACACATTTCTCCAATTTAGCAAATAGTTTGTGTTGGCGCAGTTTTTCAAGTACTGCCCTGACGTGTTTTCTGTGATCAGATTCCGAAGAGGAGTACACCAGAATTTCATCGATATATACGACAACACAAACATCGATGAGTTCCCGAAGGACATCATTCATGAAGTATTGGAAGGCAGCCGGCGCGTTACACAATTCGAAAGGCATCACCTGGTACTCGAATAATCCGTATTTAGTACGGAAGGCAGTTTTCCATTCGTCGCCTTCTTTAACTCGTACCAGATGATAAGCCCCCCGGAGATCTAACTTGGTGTATATGCAAGCGTCCTTCACCTGGTCAAGGAGTTCAGGGATAAGAGGCAGAGGATAACGGTTTTTAACCGTTATCTGGTTCAATGCGCGGTAATCGATACAAGTTCTAAGGTCGCCTTCTTTTTTGGGCACGAAGAACAAAGCCGAGGATGCCGGGGACTTTGACGGGCGAATAAAACCATTAGCTAGGTATTGATCCAAATATTGTCTCAAATGCAGATTCTCAGGTTCGGTAAGGGCATAAATCCTGCTACAAGGGGGTTGTGCACCGGGCACCAGATCGATTTGGCAATCGTACGATCTGTGAGGAGGTAACGTGTTGGCCTGTTCCTTTTGGAAGACGTCCTGAAAGTCTTGGTATTCCGGAGGTAGTTGCATGGAGGCAGAGGTTACAGATGCTAGATTAATCTTCAGGTTTTCTGGGTAGCAGGTTTGTGTACAATCCGGGAAGGTTATTCTCTTAGCTCGCCAATCAATTCGAGGATTATGTGTCTCTAACCAAGGGATTCCAAGAATAACCTGAAACTGTGGAGCCTTGATTACATCAAACAACACCCTCCCAATAGCCGTCGGGACCAATAAGAGTCACCTCAGTAGTGGAATGTGTTACCGGTCCAGAGGCAATTTCAGTTCCATCGACTGTGGTGATGACATCTTTGCTGGTTTTAGGACGGAGAGGGAAGTTAATCCTAGAGACCAATTCACGATCCACATAGTTTCCAATAGCCCCACTATCGATGTATGCCTTTATTGCATGCAACCGCTTAGGCTGTTCTGGATCTACGAGAACCATTGGCACAATGAAATGCAAGGTCTGAGAGTTAGTTTTCAAGCTCGGCAAGCGGACCCCTACACTTGCCGGGCGGAGTCGTTTCCCGAAACAGAGTCTTCATGGTTTTTATCAGCGGCTCCTACCGCCTTTCGGGCGGTTTTGCCGGGCAATCTTGTAGAAAGTGTCCAGAATTCCCACAATAAAGACATAATTTTAACTGCCGCCTCCTTTCACGTTCCTTTTGAGTTAAGGGTCCTTTAACCCCTCCAATTTGCATAGGCTCAGAGACATCAACTCCCTTGGGATTAGCATGGGTCTTGACCAACACCCGGGTCTCAAACCTGGACCGATCTGCTTTTCTGTTTTGAAGTCTGTGATCCAATCGGACCACTAAGTCGATATACTCTGTGCATTCTTGGGGCGGATTTACAACTTGGGCCAAGACATCTTTAAGTTCTCCGCGAAGGCCTCGATAAAACAACGCGACTCTTTTATCCTCTGGCCATCCCGTTTCCACAATTAGTCTATTAAAGGTTGCAATATAGGATAGGAGGTCCTGATTGCCCTGTCGCAAGGATAGAAGTTCGTCATCCAGAGCCTGCCCCTGAGAGTGTCGAGCAAATACCCTTTCCATGCTTGCTTGAAACCTTTGAAAATCACAGAGAATCGGGTCATCTTGAGTAACCAGTGGAACTGACCAATCGGCAGCACAGCCGCTGAGATATGACAATACAAAGGCTACCTTGGTCTGATCATTAGGGAAGGCCCCAGGTCTGCATAGGAAGTGCAAACGACACTGATTCATGAATACGGCGAATCGTTTGGGGTCCCCAGCAAAGCGTTCGGGTGGGGCCAGCGGCATGTTTCCAGGTAGATTAATCTGCACAGAGTTACTGGAAACCACAGCAGCGGGGTTCCCTCCGGAACCGGGTAGAGGAGTTTGCCCAGCTTGACCTTGCAAAAGCTGTCTGGCCAGGTCATCAGTTCTTTCCTTTGATATTATTAATTCCCTCCTGAGGGCATTAGTCTCTTGACGAGCGGCATGTACTTCGGCCCGTAATTCCCCCAGTAATTGGGCCAACTGATCAGTCTCAGAACTTTCCATAGCGCCTGGGTGGGATTTTTTAGGAAGGCTTCGCGTTCTGTTACGCTCACCTGACTCCCACGGAGGCGCTGGCCTGGTTCGCGCTGCTGTGACCTCTTCTAAGGTGATGCGCAGGGTTCGGAAGATGGACTGGACCGGGCCCCAAAATCTGGCTTGTCTGGCTCGCAGAAGTATCCTTCTTAGGGTCTGGAAGGACGAGCTCTCCATCCTGCTTCTGATGCAGGGGCGCGTTGGTATCCATTTACTTCACTGGATTTTTGGATTGGTGAGAACCAAACTTGCTTGGCTTCCAGGTAAGTTTTTTGATAAGAGGTTCCCCTTGTGTCCATGCATTAATGTACTAATGCTAGTGTCTTTTTCCCCATAGGGGCCGGGGTACGGAATGCCGGGGAACAGGCACCGACCCGAGATGAGAGGTGAAATCCTTGTAGAAATCAGGTAAGTCTTTAATGAGTGTTTTTTGGTAATGTCTTTTCATTCGCTCATTAACGCTGATGTCTCTTTTTCCCCTTAGGGGCCAGGGTCCGGAAATGCCAGGATGCGGCGCGGACCCGAAATGAAGAGGGAATGAATCAACAGGTAAGTCTTAACATGGAGATTTAGTTTTCCTTATTCCCTTCTCTCTCTCACCTTTTGTTCTGGTGTTTTTCTCCCTAGGCGCTGGGGCGTGACTGCGAATCCGGATGATCGCTGCGGAATATGGAGGCGCCCTGTAAAGGTGAGTGGAATGCGGCGCTGCAGCGATCGACGCGATGAGCTTTTAAATTAAAGTCTTCCTTTTCAGGATTGTCGGCGAGATGTCTCCGGGATGTGGATTTAGCAGGTAAGGACTTTTCCTTCTTCTGTTCTCTTCTTCTCTTCCTTTGCAGGTGATCCAGGATGCTGGCAGGCGTGGCAGAAGTCAAGATGCAGGAGCAGATACAGTGAGCGTCCAGCTGCTAGATGCAGAACAATGCAAAGCACGTGTGGCTGTTCGGGTGGGGTTTAAATAGCCTTGGAAGAAGTTCCAGGTATGTATCCTTCCTCCAATCAGGTATGCATCCTTCCCCGACCACCCCCGGATGGTAAATTAGTCCCACAGGTAAAGTAGTTCCTTTCAGGCCTCAAGGAGGCCGGGATCCTGCAGCATGGTCTGCATCAGGTAAGGGCACCCAAGCATTCCCATAATGAGCCTGGCGCCTATGGCGCCAGGACTGATGTCTTTTATGAGCCTGGCGCCATAGGCGCCAGGACACTGTCCAAAGGGCTCCTATATGGGGTTGCTGGGTCCTTCCTTGGGGACTGGATGTCCGCTTTCGGGGACGCCGGGCTTGAACCGGCTCCCCGGGAGCGGGCATCATGACAGTAAGGTAGAAGAAGAAAATGATAAATGCCTGAAGGAGTGGGATGAGATTGCAAAATTGCTAACATGAGTGGAGAATGAAGCTGGGCCAATGCCTATAATGCCCTTGAAAAAGCCAACACTCCTTTACCTAAATGGTGGTGAGGTGGAAATTGGGGAAAATACAGGATGCCGGAGCATAGAAAAGCATGCAGCGATGACAGGCACTGCAGTACTGATGGATCACTACTGGGCATACAGATCCAGGGCATATGAGAAACTGCCACCCAACTGGGGAGGAGTTTGCTCGTTTGTACACAAATATGCCCTCACTGGTCTTGCCACGGAAGGATCTAAAGCTCAATGACTTTCCAAAGATGGATACTAACAAGAGGAAGAAGTCGTCTGTGGAAGAAGGACCAACAGACAAAGGGGAAAGGGCGGTGAAAATAACTACAGTAAAGAGATGCAGCTATTTCTCCATGAAATCAGAAGCAGCTCTGGATGAGGTGCCAGCAGAACACAGACAGTTTAGCAGAACGCAAATGTTATTTGAATCATTTATTCCATCTGTGCAGACTTATGCGAATGCCAAGTGGCTGCATATTACCCGGTGGGAGTTGATGATGACGATAAACTCTACAGTGAATGGGTTCAACGCAATAAAGGAAGAGCTCCGAGCAGTAAGGTTGGTGGCGCTCCAGAATAGATATGTTTTGGATCTGCTCATAGCAATGGAAGGAGGAGTTTGCGCAAAATTTGGAAGTTCCTGTTGCACATTCACACCTGCCAAAGGCAAAGATAGCGGCACACTGAAAGAAGCAGTGACCCAGCTATCTCGGATGCAGCCAAGATGGAGGAAGAAGCAAAGGCGACTGGAAAGGACCAGAGCTGTATAGCATACATATGGTCATGAATGCAGTCATAGCTATCAGACGGGCTGAAGGTGATATTGGGAGCACTAATATTGGCAGGAGTGACACTATGGGCCTCATTACGACCCTGGCGGTACGGAGTGAACGGCGCCGTTAAAGGTGCCGGTCGCAGTTCACCCCGTACCGCTGCATTATGAGTTCCCCTTGCGGGACATTGTAAGCACGCCTGGGAAAACCAGGCGTGCTTACCGGGTCCCGCGAGGGGAAGAGGAGGCAAACAACTGGCCATCTCATAATTGCCCGTTGTTTGCTCCCTCTGCCATTCCCATTTCAGCCCTATGGGGGCTGAAATGGGAATGGGGAAGGACCGTGTCCGGGTCCTTAGAGGGAGGAATTACCGGGCCTTCCGAACTCGGGTATGGCCCAGTAAATCCTCATTCCGAGGACCCAGACCCCGACCCCGACGCGATTTCGGCAGCAGCCATGCCGCCAATAGCGGCATGGTTACCGCCGAACTCGTAATGAGGGCCTATGCGTGGTGAAGATTTGCATCACCCAGTGCCGAAAGTCAGCAGAAGAGATGATTGGAATGAAGGTCTTGATGGATGTGAACAAAGGAGGAGCTAAAGACAAAATAGTGGAAGAAAGAGACAAGCTGAGAGAGGATAGCAAACAGTGAAATGTTCGTGCTGGAAGCAATGAAATTGGATAACCCATTCGATGCAAAGTTCTACTAAAGGAAGTGGGTGTGTGCATCCCGGAAGGAGTGTGCAGTTATATGGAATGGACTTTTGACGATCATGTGAATTACTCTAGACACCTCGGAGGAATTATGACATTAAATGGCAATCAAGAGCTAAAAGCTTAACCTATCGGGATGTGATCGACAAGTCGACTGACCAGAGGGGGGACTGAAGAGGGGGTCGGGATCCCGAGACCACCCCTCTACCCCCCGAAATTTGTGACGAGACAAAAGGCCAGAAATGCTCACAGCCACCCATCTTATTTCAGACGAATCCCAAGTACACCAATAATTGACAAGTACACAGAAAGGTATCCTCTCAGCCAGCCCTACAGACCGAATACAATGCACATTTTTACATGTAAGGGAGAAGAGCCAGCGGTCGTGGACAGAGACACCTATTTGGACAGCCTCGACTAAGCACCAAGAAGCCATTGTGTTCACGTCACTAGCGACGCCACAACGTTGCAGCATTAGAGATGAGTGCACAGTTCTATAGGTAGAGGACAGATACATATGGTCATTTCTTTGATTATTTTTCCATTAGCCAAATTCAGTAACGCAGAAGCGCAAGCCACAACAGATCCTGAGCAAGCTTGCAGATGCTTAACGCGAATAACTCTATGAGACTACAGGGATATATATGAAACCTGATAGGACCACGTTCAACTACCATATAGAGAACGTAGCATAACACGGACAATATGAAAACCGCATTATAAGGTTTAGGAAAATTACAGCAGGCCTGAAGCCACTGATCATGAGACGAGCCGAGCTGACTCAGGCTGCACAGAAAGCAAGACATGCAAGACAGGCCCACAGCCAAGGTCAGAGTTACAAGGACACATTCCATTCTCCAGACGACAAGGGGACCAGCTGCAGAGAAATTGAATAAATTCTCCTAATTGTGAGCTGCAGAGCTCAATTTTGTGGTCTTTAAACATGTGGTACAGTCAAATGAGACAATGGACAGTCTTCTGTGGTGAGAAATAGGAGCCGATCCCAGCAAGCCAGACGCAGACGGCAACAAGTGTTGCGACATAAGGAGCATATTCTAATAGGCAAAGGGGGTACACACAAGTTACAATACAGTTCACATCACCTTGAAGAGATGCACAGTGAGCTGAGAACTCGATCGAGTCCCAGGCCTGGTGGAAATCAGCTCTAACCAATCACAGTTTAGAATCCCAGGGTTGGTTGGCAAGGGGCAAGAATCAATGGTAAGCCCACTACTCTGCAACAATGTAATAGATTGTTTTTTGGGGATGGGACTGGTCAGTCACCTGACATATAAGTACCAGTAGAATAACTTCTATAGGAGACCCCATAGGTAATAACGCTCTCAATACCCATTCCCTTGTGTTGATAGGTTTTTTGGGGAACAGCCCAAGTCATGACGCCACAGTCACACAAAACAGGCCTGCTCGCCACTGGAACATTGAGATGTACCTGAGACGTCCTGTTTTCTTGTATTTATCCTGTTTGTTTTATTTGCAACAAACCGCAGTTTGTACTTGCCGTTGACTGAGTCCTCCGTTTATTCTGGAAGTGTGTTGGGCCGTCGAAGTCCGCAGACCACTGCATCGCTCTGGCATACCTGGGAGTCCCACCCAACAGCAGTACTGCCACAAGGTCACAACTGGAGGGGCAATCTGCAGCACAAGCATCAATCCTGCATGTGACCCCGACAAGAAACACATGCGCCAGTTCCAAAGGCCAGGGATGGGGTCTCTAAGCTGACAAGCGCAGTTGTCACATTCGCTTAAGGCCTTGGCCAGAGAGGTCACTGTGGGTTGCAAGCAGACTCACCCCATCCAGTTCCCTGCTCTTGGCACTGAATGCCAATACAATCCAAAGTACTTTCTTGGCATGAAAAGTTAGACAAATATTGGCAAAAATGTTCATTGTATACATAAATCTTTCATTCTCTTCAGTAGTGATTATCTTGTTTTTCAGCATTTTCTAAACATCGATATTGCTTTAAGCACTTTGGGCCTCATCACGAGTTTGGCGGTAGCCCTTAAATACGGCAGTAGCGCTGTTACCGCCGCATTTAAGGGTCCGCCAAATCATGGCTTCGGCTGATTTCCCTCCAGCTCTGAGCTGGGGGGAAATCTGCCGAAATGTTGCCGATTATCAGCGCGTTAACCGCCGGCGGTAATAGTGCGAAAATTCCCCATTGAGCCCAATGGGGAATGGGGAGTTCCCGAATAGGCTCAATGGGGAATGGGCAATGGGCAATACCCGTTCCGTCAAACCCGTTTTCTGGCACTAATAGCGCTGGTGGGTTTGCCGGTAGGGCTATTAACCCCAGCGCTATTAGCGTCGGCGTTACCGCCCAACTCGTGATGAGGTCCTTTGTCTTTTCGGGTGGCATTAATGAACATATTCGGCTGTTCTCTCTTAATTCTTGTCATTGTCCAGGAATGAAGCAGAGCTGTTCTTGTCCAGATTGCAAAGACTTCCTTATTCTAGCAAAATGTGGGGAAATAAGTGTCCCGAAAGTCTTTGCATGCAGGGCAGTGCAGAAGGAAGTGCCTCTCGTTTTCTACTTTGCCTAAGTCACATTGATGACAGATTGTGTCTTATCTTAGCTTCCTGTTTCAGCTGTGTCGACCAGTCGTCTCTAGTTCCAGCATGTTGTCACTCATTGGGTTTTTAGGTTGAGTTTGCCTGTGCTTCAGGGCTTTTACCAAAATTAGGTTATCTACAAGTTTACGTTTTGCCCCATGACCCATAGTATACAAGTTTGTTGAGCTGTCCTAGCTCTGCTCTCCAGTATGTGTTATGTTATCGACACTTGTAAAGCCCTTCAGTCGTCCAAAGGCATCATGGCGCTATACCCTAAGCAATGTACGCACTGGCTGAGTACCCACAAGAAACTAAAAAAGAAATGTTTTCAAGGCCTGCCGGAAAGAATAATAGGCCTCAATAGCACGCAGGTGAAGAGTAAGAGAATTTCAAGTGAGAGCCTACACCTAGGAACTGAGATAGTCAAAGAAGACTGGGAGTACAGTGCTCTCGGGGGAACATAAGGGCAAACGTCACCTGGAGATATTCTGCCCCTTTTTTGTAAAAGGCTCCGTCTTCCAAGCACAGAGATTTAAACCTCACACGTTGCTCAACTGGGGGCCAGTGGAGGTGCCAAAGAATGAGGGTCATATGGGCACCATGGAGAGGCGGAGAACCATTCTAGCAGCCATGTTTTGAAGCTGCTGGAGACGGAGGACCAAATAGTGCGGTGTAGCCAAATAAAGTGCATTACAATAATCAATTCCACTGATTACCAAAGAGGAGATATAGGGGCACTACATTTAATAGGAATAAAAGATAAAACCTTGCGTAGTGTCCGCAGCTTGAAATGACCCTTTTGACAAGTGGCTGACACCTGATCCGTCATGGATAAAGAAGACATAATCATGATACCGAGGTCTTTGACCGATGAAACAGGTGTGGGAAAAGGGCCCAAACTAGCGGCCCAGAACAGAGAAGGATTAGCGGTACAAACCACCAGCACCTCAGTCTTCTCCCCGTTCAACTTAAGCGAGTTACTAGCCATCCACCCACCCACGGCCTCCAGGCAACTCCTCAGCCGAACAGTCGTATCAGGCTGAGACAGATCGAGCCGCAGAATAATCTGTGTGTCGTCGACGTGAGGAGTATATTGTGTGTGGCTTCTTTAGGGCTTCTTCTAGGTTCCTAGTCAATTTCTCCTCATGTCTTTGGTTTGCTAGGCTTTCAAACTGTGGGGCACTGCTGCCGAATGGGCACATTTCTGTAATATATTGTTCAAGAGATTGTTTCAAGGGTTTTACTGTTTGGTCTTGACATGCCTGGTAATGGAGGGGGTCTGGGTTACTGCTCTGTACATAGCATTGATACCTGCTCTGATACCAGGGAACTGCACCAGGACTTAAACTGTTGTTTCTCAACTTACCTGCAGTAATCTGCAAGTGCCCCAACATGGTGGAAAGAGAGGAAGGCTCTGAGAGTGCACAAGGCTTGCCAAAACAGCATCAGCCAAGAGCGCCACGCCAGAGGTGTGGTCCCCTCCATAGGGGTTCTGGAGAGCCTAGAGCATGCTGTGCTCCGAGCCGAGCATACAAGATGAAGCAGGGGAGTCAGCGGGCTGCATGTCCTCTGTGATCAGTGGGTCAGATTGCTTTGGATCAGATCTCCGAATCACGTAGTCTCTGTGCCCACAGAGGTTTGCCAGGAAGATTACTCACCCTGGGGGTATAACATGTTTGGCTGCGAGGAGACTGGAGAGTTCCATGCTCTAAACCCAATGAATCTCGAGAGGAGGTACACACAGGGTGAGCGGTGGGGAGGGGGTCAGGAGTCTCCATTTAACTGTACCCTTAACCCTGTGATTGTACATCATTACTGAAAGCAAGGTCCCACATCAGAGTCCAGGTACCGGGCTGAGTCACAATACAATAGGGGAAAATGATGGCCTGCCACAACCTTGCATTGTCTAATAGGACCGCTCTACAGTGAATGTAATTAATGCACCGTACAGCCACTGTTAAGAGAGCACTATCCTACAACTCTGCTATTTACATGACTATGGGAAACAAATACCAGGGCAAGCTCTCGTTAATACAAAATCACTGTTTGGCTATCGGTTCCAAAAAGACAGCAACAGATACGGCTGACACATTACGAATGTTAGATGCTGTTATGCCCCCTACATCTGTCTCTGCTCTGGTGGGATAAATGCCGGTGATTCTCACAGATGAAAACAGGCTTTGGCTCAGTGAACCGCAGGTTGGGCAACTTGACGTTCAAGCTCCACACGATGCAGCAGAGGTTTGAAAAAGAAAGTGGTTGTATAACAGAAGCCGAGATTCGCGTTAGTGTTCTAGCCTGGAGCCAGACTGTGCAGACATTAGAGTCTGGCATTAAAGCGGTACAACTCAAGAATGAGGATTTCAAGGCAAGGTCTTTCCGGAATAAAATACGCATTGTGTGCCTTCCAGAATCCTCCACGGCATCAAATATGGAATCCTTAAATCAAGAGTATCTTGCAAGACCCCTCCCCCTCCATAATCATTTAATTTCTTGTGGAAAGAGCTTATAGATCTCTTGCCCTTCTCCCAAGACAACACAATCTGAGACTGGCGATTGCTCACCTGCTCAACTACAGTGACATAGACATTAGCCTTCATAAGACAAGATAACTCTGGGTTCTTGGATATCAGCAAGCAAAATCTATCCCAACTTCACAATGGCTATCCTAAAAGCATGGCCATCCTTCTGCCCCGTAAAACAAAGATTAAAAGACAAGGGTATCAAATATGCCATGCTTTTCCCATTGGGACTTTAGTAATTCATGGTAACAAGGCCCCCCCCTTCTTCCCAACATTTGAAGAGGCCCATTAGTTTTAGACAACTTTTTATCTTTGAATACCGGAAATGTTTAGGAGGTATTCTCTTGATCTCATTGACGCCGTTTCTAAATCACAATTGTAGCATCTACTGATGCTACAATTGACTCATCCCAAGAAATGTTCTAATCCCTGGTTTACTCCCGATCTCAGGGAGTTGAAATGGAAATATTGCTAGAAAGTAATTATCTGCACAATATCCAGAGGTCCATCCTATAAAGAATCTGCTAACGGAGCCTCGAACTGCTACAAGAAAGCAATTTTTCGCAAAATATCATGGAGTCAGCTCTTAATCCGCCTATGGAACTTTTCTCCACTATTAAACATTTTTTAAATCCCCCTTTTTTATCACTTAGTCTTGCTGCGTCTGGTGCCCTGGCTAATGATTTGTATGATTTTTATATACAGAAAAACTATGTAGGCACATTTCATTATAACAAATTCAAGTGTTTGTCCATATACCCCTCATCATTTAGTTTGGTTGTATGTGTAGGAACCTGGGAGATCAAGGGAATTTCTAGGTATACCTGTTGTTTAGAATTTGATTGGTATGGCCTGCGGCTGTGTGGTTTGTAAAATAGATCAGGGTATATTCCTGTTCTCAAAAATTAATATGGAAAATGTTAATACTGTTTCGTACACAGACGAACACCATAAGAGATTAGTTAGTGGTCCTCCAGTGTTTCAAAGTAGTTTGGAGATTGATTTGTCAAGTTCTCTGCAAGATGAATTATAACATATTCATCAAAAGAAGAAAACATGTTTTCAAACAGAATTACAAAGTAAATGTATGCTGGAATACCTTAAAGCAGGCATAATTCCAGAGGGTCTACAAGTGAGAAATATCCTAAAGCTTTTCATAGATCACCCAAAATGTAAGGGCAGTTGGACTCGGGTAGGAAAGAAATGTAGTCGTGACTGGATCATTTTGCTACAAGAAACAGCAGAAGAAGAGTGTAAGCTACAAGGAGAACAACTCTTGGAATTGGAGGGACAATGTGTGGTTTGTCTGTTCACAGATACAAGAGATCATTTTGAGTATAAGTACATGCCAAGTTGGCACCCTATAGGGATGGGCAATTGATATGGGGTTGGGATTTTAATTGCACTTTAAACATTGCCGTGGACAGATAGGATGATAAACATAAAAGGCCGTCCCCACCTGTAAAGGTGTTGAATTCACTACTGCAACGTTTCCATCTGCTGGATCTGTGGAGGGAGAAACACAGCGTGGTCAGGGATTATTCAAATTTTTCACCCCCACATAGAGTGTATATGAAAATTGATTATGTGTTTGTCAGTGAGGAACAAGTTAATAGATTCTCAGAAGTTGAATACTTGGCCTGAGTCCTGCCGGACCACTCTCCACTCATAGCAAACTCGCAGGTGTTTGCCCCAAGACCACTCATACCTATATGGAGGTTAAGAAGCGAATCACTACAAGACAGAGCATTCGCTGAAAACATCAGGAAAAGGACAGAGGAATATATTGCAGTAAATGAGGCGAGTGTCCAAAAAGTAGGTACTGTGTGGGAAGCGTAAAAGGTGGTTATCAGGAGCGAAATAATAGCTGAGTCCGGGGGTGTGCAGAAAGTCATCACTAATGAACTCAAGAGGATAGAAGAGAAGTTGGGGGAAATGGAGAGAAAAGCCCAAACAGATATGGTCCATGTAGAGGAGGCGATTGAACTAAGGCAAGCTTGCCTGGTACAGTGGGAAAGGCTGGTGAAGCTCAACTACGCAAAATTCTTGGAAAAATGCCATGCACAGGGTGAGAAATCGGGTAGAATGTTAGCCTGGTTATACAAGAACAGAGTGGCTAGTTCCCCGATATGCTCCATTAAATGTAGAGAACAGGAAGAGGTGAATACACAAGGTGGCATCAATGAGGTGTTCGCAGAGTATTATCAGGCATTATACGCAGATCCCCAGGGACGCGAGGACAGGGACCTACAGGATACCCTGTATCTTATCACCCTAACATATTTAGATGCAGAAGAGGCAGAGGATACTGGAGGCACTCATCTCCGCGGAAGAAGTCGCTGCCACCATTAGAGTATTGCCCACGGGGAAGGCCCCAGGTACAGATGGGATCCCTAGCTAATTTTACAAAGCCTATGTAGGCACGCCAGCGCCACTACTGGCTAAGGTTTACAACGAGGCATTCACGGATAAAATATTGCCAGAGAGTATGAGGGAGGCCCTGATCATCCCGCTGCTAAAACCGAATAAAATAAGCACAGACTGTGGTTCCTATAGACCGTTGTCCTTGTTAAACCAAGTTAGCCAGATCCTTACGTCAATCTTGGCAAACAGTCTCCGCAAGGTGATGCACGCCTTGATCAACCCAGCTCAGACCGGGTATGTATCTGGGGGGAATATTGCAGAGAACCTTAGGAGGCTGCACCATGTGATGTATAGCTCAAAAGACTATACAACAGAGTGTGCAGTGGCATCATTGGGCGCTACTAAAGCATTCGACTCAGTACATTGGGACTGGTTGTATGCCACGATGACGAGATGGGGATTGAGCCGCAGTACATGAGATGGGTACGATTGATTTATACTGAACCAATGGCCAGGGTCCGTACCAGGTGTACATACTCAGATAGATGGCATTTATACAGAGGCACTAGGCAGGGCTGCCCGCTGTCTTCAATGCTATATATCATAGCGGCAGAACCGATGATGGCACATTTGCGGCAGGAATATCAAGACGCAAGTATAGATGTAGATGGGGATCAAGAATGTTGTGTCCATGTATGCAGATGACATGTTGCTGTACCTTAGGGACCCAGCGGCAAATCTGCCATACATCCTAGAGGTGCTGGATAATTACAGTCTACTAACAGGAATCAGAATTAACAGAGGCAAGTCTATTCCCATTGGCCTCGTTTGCCCATGTGGCCGAGGAAGAGCTATCCGTCTGAAGGAACTCCTTCAGATACTTGGGAGTGAATATATATCAAAACCCCAAAAAGGGAGCACGAATTCAACACAGTCCAAGAACGGGTTGGTGAAATCTATGGAGTTCTGGAGTAATCTCCCTCTTTCAGTGATGGGCAGGGCAGTGCTGCTAAAAATGGTGGCGCTGCCGAGACTCATGCATTGCTTTGCGAATGTCCCGTACCGTATTCCAAGGCGGTTCTTCCGAGAATTGGAGAAAATGTGTAGGGGCTTTCTGTGGCAGGAAGGTAGGAACAGAATGGCTCTGGCGATACTGCAGAGACGGTACAATCAGGGGGGACTGAGCATCCCAAACTCTGAGCTGTACTTCTTGGTGAGCCAAGAAGGGATGCAATGGATGGCGGACAATCCCACAATAGAAAGTGCGATTCTGCAACCAGCGATTAAAAAAAAGGTACTTGCAGGATCTACTTTGGATCCCTGCTAAGGAGCTGGGCCACTGCCCTTACCTGGTGGAACTTGGCATTGAGGTTTGGAAGAGAACCTGCGGGGACATGGGACTAGAAGACCCGCTCTCTCCACAGACTCCCATAGCGGCAATATTAGAGGGTATGCCTGGTAGTAAGGTGATGGTGAGGGCAAGATGGGAAGAATGTGGGATAGCTACAGTTGGAGACTTATGGAATGAGGAAAGGTTGATGACCTTTGGGGAGTTGCAGGAGGCCATGGGGATACATAAGAGCCAGTTTTTGTTGCACAATACTGTATTAAAGGTAATGAAAAACAGGTGGCCGAGGAGTACGGAAGAGACTATAGAGAGCGAAGAAATACAGATGTTAATCACAGTGGCAGAGGGCGGACATGCCATCACAAGGATCTATGAGGTATCGATAGGAAGGGCCCCGCGAATGGAGTTGAAGTGCAAGGAGAGGTTGGAGAGAGATCTGGGCAGGCCTATTGAAGACGGAGAATGAAAGGGAATAATGCGATATCATAAGAAGGTCTCTAGGAATTCCAAGCTACAATTGATACAGTTATATGTTACACAGAGGCCTTACCTTACACCAGCGATCATTGCCACATTTAAGGGGGCGAGCATACAGAATTGTCCTAGATGTAGAGAAGAGAATGCCGGGCTCGTACATATGTTCTGGGGATGCCCAGTAGTGCAGGGGTTCTGGAAAAAGATGCCACACATAACGACTCAGGGGGGAATAGAACTTGATATCCAGACTCTGGAGGCTTGCATGCTGGGTAGATTCAAGAGAAGTGAAAAGGATAAACCTTTGAATAAACTTAAAGATGTAATGTACATTACGGCCAAACGTAGCATAGCCATGCAGTGGAAAGACGCCAGGGAATCGAATGTATCTAGATGGTGGAGAGGTTTGGAGGGGTGGGTTGTTTGCGGAAACGGGGGTGTGGGAGAAGGCATTGGGGAGCCAAGACATGGATTCCAGGATGGGCATTCAAAGATAGATTGTGCTCACTGTGATCTCATTTGCATGTAATAACAAAGAGGAGGCCACATTGGTTTCGATTGTGGAGGAACTGCAGCGCAATTAAGAGATTTTATGGTATGCGGCATAGGCGGGGTGCTGGATTAGGATTATTAGTGGGGTGTAAATGTTATGTTTTTTTAAAATTGTTTACAACATTTCAGTAGCATGGTTACTAAACGATACGTACACCCCTCCCCGCCATCCCTCACTCCCACTTCCCCAACTGTCCGGACCAAAACGTTCTACATCACCAGTTCCATCACTGTGTTTATTGTGAGTTATTCGTGTCGTCGCCTGAGGAGCCATCTCCCTTAAGGCTAAACAGTGTCACTGTTAGTGCCACCCATTGGAGTAGATCATCCGAGGTGTCCTGTCTTTGTTGGCTCTGAGCCGTCTCCCAGGCGGCCGTTTCGGCCTTCGTCCATTTGCGAAGGTCTTCCCACCACGTTGATAAGCACGGGGCCTGAGGGCGCTTCCAGTTCATGGCGATGCGTCTTTTTGCCAGCATATACATTAAGTCTTTTAGTCTGTTTAATGGTCTGTTCTCTTGTTTCTAGGATATCTACCGAGGATACATGCTTTTGGCGTGTGCACTTCCAGGGTGACGTCCGCCTCGGCCGCCTTGGCTTTGATTTGTGCCCAGAAGGTCTGTATGATGGGGCATCCCCAAAACATGTGTGTCATCCCTGCTAGGGGTTCTTTGCATCTAGGGCATCCCACGGTCTCAGCTCCGCTGAATTTGGAGATGATGTCTGGAGTGAGGTACGCTATGTTCATGATGTAAAATTGTATGAGCTGAAACTCTGCGTTTCTAGATACCTTCTTGTGGTATCTCGTTATGTCCTCCCATTCCTTGTCATCGAACTGTGAGCCGAGTTCCCGTTCCCACTTCTCCTTACACTTAAGGTTTTGTTAGGTGGAGCTGTCAAGCAGTGTTTCGTATATTCTGGAGGTCTTGTGGCCTCCCTCCGCTGCCCCCAGCAGGCTCTCAATGCTTTCGTGTCCGGTTGCCAGGTTTTCAACTGTGGGCCAGCGGGTCGCTATTTTTTCACTACCGCGTTGTTCGGGAACTGTCCCGCATGGATCCCAGAGGTTTCCTGTAGCTCAGTAAAATTTAAGATACCCTGATCATCCACCAGATCTCCTAGGGTGGCGACGCCATTCGGTTCCCATATGCCTCTTATTGTCTTGTGGCTCCCTGGCCTGTCAGTCATGATGGCAGCAGTCCGGATCTGCGGGGAGTAGGGATCTGTTAGTTTAGCGACCTTGCAGGCTCTTTTCCATATTTGGGTGCCTAATAGGATCATGTACAGATATAGGTGTTTTTTTCCCGGTGTAACCCACAGCAGGTCCCTACGTAACGTCTGGGTGACTCCTGGCTGCAGCAGGCGGGTGTCTGCTGAGGCCTCGTCGGCCATCCATTGGATAACATGTTTCAGTTGTCCGGCCAAATAGTACAGTTCGAAGTTGGGAACCTTGAGGCCCCTTTTTCATAGGGTCTCTGCATTATGTCCAAGGCGATTCAACACCTTCCATCTTGCCACAGAAATGTCCTGCAGAGCTTGTGTAATTTGTTGAAGAATTGTTGTGGTACATTGTATGGTACGTTAGTGAAAAAGTAGAGAAGTCTGGGTAAAGCTACCATTTTTAATAGACCCACTCTGCCTGCCACGGAGAGCGGCAACCTGCTCCAGAACTCCATTGACTTTGCCAGTCCCTCTTTTGCCCCGACTGTATTGAGCGCATGCTCCGTCTTGGGGTCTCTGTGAACCCTGATGCCCAGGTACTTAAAGGAAGTGGGTTCCAATTTCAGGGCTAGTGATGGGAGAGCTTCGGCCTTCTGCACGCTCAAGGCCGCCAGGGGGTACAGGCAGGATTTACTATGGTTAATCTGGATCCCCGTGTATTTGTGAAATCCCTCTAAGGTCTCTAATATATAAGGCAATATGTGTGCGGGGTTAGTTAGGTAGAGGAGCATGCCATCTGCATACATAGAGATCAAGTGATTCACCCCGTCTATCACTATGCCCCCATCTCCATATTCTTGTCTAAGATATGCCGCCACTGGTTCAATAGCAAAAATATATAACATGGGTGACAGGGGGCATCCTTGCCTGGTTCCCCGGGTTAGCCTCCATTTGCCTGAGAAGGTGTTGTTGGTGCGTGCTCTGGCATTAGGGTTAGTGTAAATGAGTGTGACCCATTTAATGAAACTGGGCCCTATTCCCATCTTGGACAGGGTAGCCAGAAGCCATTTCTAGCGTACCGAGTTGAACGCTTTGGAGGCATCCAGGGACGCCACCGCACATTCCTCCTGTCTACCTTCGGTACTGTAGATGACGTGGTGCAGTCTACGTAGATTTTCCGGGATGGTCCTGCCGGGCACATATCCCGTTTGGTCTAAGTGGATCAGGGAAGGGATGGCTTTGCGCAACCTCATAGCCAATATAGCCGTCAGTATCTTGTTGTCTGTGTTTAGTAGCGACAAGGGTCTTTATGAGCCGCACTCAGTGCTATCTTTGTCAGGTTTTAATAGTGGTATAATGACTGTGTCCCTCATAGTGTCTGGGAGTTGGCCTATATCGTATGCCTCGTTAAACACTTGGGAGAGTAACGGAGCTAGTACATCCTCGTAGGCCTTGTAGAACTCGCTTGGGGGTCCATCCGGTCCCGGCGCTTTCCCGGAGGGAAGTGATCTGATAACAACTGCAACCTCCTCAGGGGTAATCAGGCCTTCTAGGAACTCTGTTATATGTTCCTTTAAATGTTATACGTTATGAGCATTTGTTTTGTGTGTGCATGTAATTTGTTGTTGATTTGAAAAGGTTAATAAAAACATTTAACAAAAAAAAGCACGTAAAGTGGGCATTAAGATCACACACAAATTGCAATAGTCATAATGCAATATATGTCAATGAACAACATTAAGACCCATTAAACAATGAATATCGGAGCACAGGGCGTGCATCCGAAACAGGGTTGCTGACAAACCACTAGTTCAGCACTAAAAGAAACAAGGACATACAGACAAGGACATTAAGGGCCTAATTCACAGAGCGTTTGCCATTAAAAATGCTTCTGTGAATTAGGCCCCAAGTGGTTTATCTTACAAAAAGTATTTCCCCACCCCAGAGGTGGAGATTTGGATAAGCAACTGCGCAAGATAGAACAAATGTGGATCTATCGTTTGGATAGAGCACAAAGTGGTTTAAATATTTGTGTGGATTTTCTAACACTAATATTGTCCTCACCAGTGTAGGATACCACTGTGGTATTATCTGTTTTCTCTAAATTCCAAGTGAGATGAGAAAAGAGCTCATATTCATTCTATCTGCCGTTCAGGTCTTTATTAAATGTGGCAGGGCCAGAATGCAATTTGACGTACTATTATAGTAATTCCACAAAGTAACAGAGAGGCACGTTTCGCCCTCCTCAATATTTTGAAGGATTTAACTGTCTATGCGATTCTACAGTAATATGGCCACTACGGTTGGAGTGTTAAAGACACTACGTAGTAGTCCCTCATCAGCGTATTTTCATCCATAAATACACAATGTAATGGCCCAGCTGTGGAGAGAAGGCACACACGCCATTTGAAACCATCCTTAATGCAGTGACCACTGAGTTTCCCAATTCCGGTAGGCCTATTTAAAAAAAAAAGCTGCATGATCAAGAGTGAAGACATTGTTATGTTATGTTATGTTATTAAATTTCTATAGCGCTACAAGCCCTGAGGCATCCAAGCGCTCCATCACAAGCAGAGAGGTCAGTGAGGACAACCGAAGATGTAGGTTAGATGAAAAGTTCTGTCTTCAAGAGTTTCCGGAAAGCCAGGTGATTGCTCTCTGTACGGAGCCCTAACGGTAGATTATTCCAGGCCTTAGCCATGAGCACCGGGAAAGAACGTCCATTTCCACGCGCTTTCTTAGTCCTTGGCACCTGCAGACTTAGAGTCATTGTAGAGCGCAGATTTCTTGTCGGTTGATATATCATGATTTTGTCCTTCAAATAATTAGGGACTGTTCCATAGATGCATTTATGACCTAACGTCAATAATTTAAAGGAAATCCTGGCTGATACTGGGAGCCAATGTAGCTCCCTTCTCGCGTTAGAGGTGGGTTCATGCCTCTTCATACCGTATATTATACGTACAGAGGCATTTTGGATTTTCTGCAATTGCTGTACGTCTTCTCTACTAGCCCCCCCCAACAGAGCATTACAATAGTCAAGTCGTGGCAAGATAACGGCTCTGACCAGTTTGGCTCGGTTGTTTTCAGAGATAAGAGGGGCGACCTGCCTCAATACTCGTAGATGATATTGGGTATTTTTTACTATAGCATCCACGTGTGCACCTGCATCCAAGGAAGCCTCCATATAAACACCTAATGTTTTTACCTTGCCAACAACTTCAATAAAGCTATCATCAACCTGAAAGCCAGTGAAAGCCTTAGCTAGTCCCTCTCTCGGTTTATTGGGCCCGTAGATCATTAGTTCCGTCTTTCCTGCATTTAGGCATAGCCAGTTTGTGGTCATCCAGTCTTTTATTACACTGTATAACTTATTTAATTTGAGTTGGTCTGCTTGATGGTCACCTGAAAGTTCCATTGACAACTGGAAGTCATCTGCATAGTTGGTGAAAAAATAGCCCAACTTCTCCAGTTCTCTGCATAGAGGGGCAATATAAATGTTAAAGAGCAAGGGCGACAGACAAGCTCCTTGTGGAACGCCACAAAGGATAGTCTCTACTTCCGAGAAGGCCTCGCCCCAATGCACCCTGGAACTTCTACTCTCTAAAAAAGATCTCACCCAGTTAACAGTTTCAATGGCCAAGCCGCCGGTATCCCACAGTCTGTGTAGTAGAATCTTATGATCTAAAAGATCAAAAGCAGCACTGAGATCAAGTAATATTAACAGGCCTAATCTGCCTTTCTCAATTAGTGATAGCATCTGCGTCTGGAGATCGACCAAGGCGCTCTCTGTGCCATGGAAGCGGCGGAAACCAGATTGCCTCTCGTGCAACCTTCCCGTGTTTTCAATATATGATTGAAGTTGAGAGGTAGCAACCTTATCTACCAGTTTCAGAAAGAAAAGAGTGTTGGTAATTGGACGGTAGTTAGCAGCATCTTTAGGATCCAAGCCAGCTTTTTTTAGAAGAGGGGTAACAGCCACTGATTTAATGGCTTGTGGAACTGTACAATGCCTGAGAGAGGCGTTTACAAATCTGCACATAAATGGTGCAAAGATGTTTTGATGATCTAATATGATTTTCGATGGAATCAAGTCTCCTGGACAACTGGTAGGATTCATAACTCTCATGATGTTTTCAATCTCTGCCAATGTGATTTCAGAGAATTTAAAACCAGTATCCATTGATTTTTGCTCCTCTTCTTGTGGTTCAGTGTGATTGATCATATGGTTAAAATTGACCTCTTGAGTTAAAGTAGGGTTTATCTCAAGGGTTTGTTGAGGTAATTGCCTCCGAATTTTATCTTGGGCGCATGTAAGTTTATCAGAGAAGGCTTTTTGTGTTCTAACACAGTCCTCTTTAGTGGGGATAATTGAGTGATTTAAAACTTCCGGTTTTTCCCAGGACCTAAAAAGGCGAAAAAGTTCCTTGGTGTCATTATCAGCTGAAGCTATTTGATCATTGTAATAAGTCCGCTTTGCTTCCGCAATGGCGTCTTTGTATGTTTTGGCATGGGTTTTCCAGATAACTCTGTTTGCCAATTTTTGGTCTTTGCGCCAAGCGCGCTCTGCTCGTCGCTTAGTGGCCTTCAGTATAGTTAACTGTGGTAAGAACCATTTTTGTTTGTGGTTAGATTTTCTTATACTTTTTAATTTCATAGGGGCTACTGAATCCAATAAGATGGCCATTTTGGAATTATATTTTTCCACAAGGTGGTCCGGATGATCGGAATCAGTTGTGGCGGACATGAGTGAGGACAGGCATTCTGTTAGAATTTCTGTAGTAAGTGCCTTGTAATTCCTGTGCATTATTTTGCGCGGCAGCTCATGTTTATGCTTTTGTAGGGGAGGAAGATGTATTAGACTAGAGACAAAAAGATGATCAGACCATATACAAGGTGTGGTGGTGATGTTTGATAAGACAATATTGTAACTCGCCATCCAATCCAGGATGTTGCCTTTAACATGTGTCGGGTCGTTGTTATGCACCTGAATGTTATTTTTTTTAAGCATTTTAATAACATTGGCCTTATTACACGGACGGCGGTAAGGGTTTACCGGTACCGGTAAAACCTTACCGCCTTACTACGAGGTCCCTTTGCGGGTTGGGGAATTTAACGCCTGCTTTTTGCAGGCGTTAAAATCCAACCCGCAAAGGGACCAGGGAGCTAATTACGGTACCACAATTTGCGGTGCCGTAATTAGCACCTTCCCCATTCCCATTATGCCCTATGGGGCAAAAATGGGGATGGGGAAGGGCAATGGGGGAATGGGGAATTACCGCCCCACCAACCTTGGAATAGGGCGGTAATTCCCCTTTCCACCAAGGCGGTGCCAGTATTTTACCGGCATGGACCAAGGTGCTAAAAGCACCTTGGTCCACCGCCGTCCGTGTAATGAGGCCCATTGTTTTACTTTTTGCACTATACTTCTGCTTGTGGATGCAGCTTTGGGTGCACGCGCCTTCCTCCATTTCTATGTTTAATAGCACGCTAGTCATCTCCACATTGTGCTGTGCATTTGGTTCTGACCGCATGATGCAGAAACTCGTAGTCCTGTCATGCCGATAGGCACAAGACCTTCACTGGCTATATTAAATCATGGCCTGAGAATGCAAGGCCCAGACGTGTGCACACCAGTGTCCTCCGGTCCCTCTCCGCCCGAGGTGTCGGATGCCAAGATACGTGCAAACAAACCCCTATATGTGCCTTTGATGGGTTAATTCCGCTAGATCCTCACCTCCAAGTCCACTGCTGGCCCCATGGCTAGCAGATGCACCAGGAGCCCCCTCTCCTTTCGAGGTGGCTTTAGATGCTCATCCACTAGCCGATGGCATTGCAAGACAAATCACCTTCCAGGCCTCTAGTTCTTCTCCAGGTCTTCTTGTCAAGACAGTGCTTTAGGCCATACCACTCCTCACCTCACCTTGGGCATCTCAGGGCTCTCCGTCCAAAAGCAGCCATAATCCGGCAGCTCCTCACATTATGGCCCTCTTAACTACACTCGCATGGGGCCACTCCAGCTGCCAATGAGCCACTCTGCATGGTCTGTCTGGCTCCATCGCAACCACAGAGTCTCTGGAGGGAGGCTCACTCAGGGCAATGATGGGGTGGATGTTGCTTCACCCCTCTGCCGGCCTCTCCACTGTTTAATACCAACAGGGCCTCTGGACCTCCTCTACATGCGGCTCCACGCTGGGCCTCGGGTGACAGCACCCCACTGGGGGCCTGCTTTTGAATTCCAAGTAGAATCTGCACTACACCGCCACTGGTCAGATTCTCAGGCCTCCGGGTCCAAATATCTCCCTCGCCGCAATCACTGTGCCACCTCATGGGTGGAAGGTGGGTGAGATTAATGATGGGTCGGATCTCTGCAGGGCCCTGGTTCTCCATGGGGGGTTGTTTAATACCATGTTCCTGGCAGTTTATGGGTTCTGGGGGGTCCTCTTTGTACCGCAGCAGGCCTCCCTCCCTAAAGGAGGAGAGAATGCAATTTTTCATTGCTGCTCGGGAAGCTAAACGTTAAGGCCGCCATTATGCCTGTGCCCCCTCTAGTTCTCCATGCCTAGTCTTTAAACATATTAATGGTCTTGTACCATCCTATCTGGCAGTAAAAATTATTAGCTATCAACCAGTCCCTTCACTGTGATTGGCAGACGTGTTTCACTGTAGTTCCTTCCTCCCGGGTTTGTGTTTAGAGGAGACAGTCGTTTTTCTGTTTAAGGGTCACGCCAATGGAATACCCTACCATTATTCATCAAAACAATGACATTGTTAACAAAACTTAGAAAAGCTCTTAAAACAAACAAATCTGTTTAATTGATCCCTGGCATTTCCATCCCTAACCTAACCATGTTCAGCTTTTTTGGTGTCACACTTGCCTTTGACATCTGGCTTAGATGCAGTTTGTTCTGCCTGGAGAGCACTTCATAAGAACCTCAAATCGAAAACCAAAAAGTTCAAAACATCCTACAAATATCCTGTACACAGGTTATACGTAAATAATTTCATGTGTTTAACGTTTCAACTCTTGTGTGTCAGATATTTCTTTGGATCCTAGTGCTATGATCCCTGGTCGTCGTCTTGACTTGTGCTGGTTTCCCTGGCGCCCTCGAGCAGTAGCCCTCAATTTATATTTTGGGGCAGTTGCTCATGGTTACCGTTAGCATGTTTGTGGGATAAATGGGAGCTTTACACTGCTAATTGGGGACTGGCAGTGGGGGCGGGGGTATTAATGTTTTAGTCGAATGCCATTTCACTAAAACGAATCACAGCACAGGGTTACAGATTGTCATGGATACTTAGTTGAATGGACAACAAATCGTAATTAAGGCTAGAAAGATTCAAGTATATTGTGAAAGGCAAGGTGCCAAGAACCTGCTGTTACAGGAGTCACATTTAAATGATTCAAGCAACCTGTCATTTGCTAAACATAAGGCCCGTCACACTTCTACACCTCATATACATCCAACTCACGAGGAGTAACAACTCTGATTCAATAGTCTCTCAAATTTCAGGTTGTTCGAACAGACATTCACCCAGAGGGGCTCTATGTAATTGTATCTGGGATATTAGCAAATGCTAAATTAACATTAGTTAATATAGACCACCAGAATACTGATGAACCGCAAATCTTCTCAATGCTGGCAGACAGATGCCTGAAATACGTGGATACACAAATGATATGGGTAGGAGATTTTAATACAATTTTGGATGTAGTTAGAGACAGATCGAGCAGTAGGCCAAGAGGACTTACCCTTAGCGGCCGAATAAATACACAAATCCATGTCCTTTTTTGAGCTAGTCGATTTCTGGCATTTGGTCAATCATGTGTCATCCGATTTCTCTTACTACTCCTAAATCCATAATATGTATTCTAGGATCGACTTTATACTTCAATCCACTGTAAGAAAGTGACCACAGTTCAAGGGTGTTTATTGAACTTCAATCGGGATTGAAAAAAAATACATCTAATCCTAAATCTAAAGATGGGAGCAAGCTAGGACCATCAAACAATAATAACACAGTCCTAGTGATGTCTTGTCAAAATAAAAGGGGCTATACTAATACACCTATTGCCAATCCTTACTTCTAAATACAAATGGTGTGGGAAACAATGTTGTGCAAAAGAAAAAAGTGTTCAAGAAATGATATGTCAGGATAGCTGAGCCGTTGGCTTCCCTTCCCCATGTTTTCAGCACGGGGCAAGGCGGCACACTCGAGCTCAACACACACTCTGGATTTTCTAGCATGAGGATGTAGTTCGAAATCTCTGTTTCAGGACCTTCTATCTCGTTGCCATTCAAAGTCTCTTACTTCAGAGCGCCTGATGCGACAAACAAACATTCAAAGGTCCTTTCTCCTCAGGATTCTCAAATGCACAACTTCTTTGGTGATTCACTGTTCACCCGAGGTCCTGCTCTGGCAGGCTCAGACCCACTTTAACACAAAACCTTCAGTTATTCTCCCCCTGCCAGGCCTGGACCAATTTATCTATTTTAATAAAACTGTCTTTAGTATATCAAAATCGAAGACATTCAACTGTGCGCAGGATTTTGCTTTACCCGTCGTAGGACCACTTCATTCAGAATTTGTTACAACTCTTTAACTTTCACTTCTGCCAATTCTCAGCTGAATACCTTACAGATACCCTCGATTTAGCACACACGCAGTGCCAGACCACTCTGTCCAAAAGTATTGTATCTTTTCCTTTCAAAGTTCAAACACTCATCAGCAGTTCAACTTTACTTGCTTCTTTTATCACACGCGTTTTAACAATGTTCGTTCCAGCACTCACCATACAATGCTGCTGCTTGCAACCTTGGCTTCAACACAGACCGGTCTTGTATCGGTCTCCCCAACTCACTGGTTGTATTAATTTCACTGACACTGCTTTGTTCTTGGAGCCAATGACCGTACAAAGGCGGCAACTGCTTCCCCACACCTTAATTAATGACGTGGGAGGGCCCCGGGTATCTCCGACACACAATGCAGGATTCTACAGCCTGGTTTCCTGGTCTTACGCTTTCTAATCTCGAGGGTTCTTGAAAGAATGGTTTCTTGTCGGAAAGGTCAAAGGAATTTACCTCCTTGCGATCCCCTCCTGTTTCCTCATGTGCTTTGCCTCGCTCCGCCTTTTAAGCGTCTCGGGAAGTTTAATGGAAGTCAGGTGTGAGTAATTGTCAGTAATTGCATGACCTCGCCTGTGTATTGACATTGGGACACGTCAGGTACACTGTTTGGGTGTTAGTCTATTTTCTCTCATAGCGGGCTAAACGTGTGAAAGTGTTCATATTGGAAAAGGGGTGAGTAGAGTTCCTACGTATCCTATCAGGTAGGATGGGGTACAGGTGTTACAGGGAAGGGGATACCGAGTCTCGCCATCCGGTGTTCTACTCCCCAAAGACACCTCACCCAGGTGATCCTTCCGCACTGGTCCACCCCCGGGAACTGGATCCAAAAGCGATGGCTGTGTCCTGGCCACCTGGATGACAGATCCCCGGCGACTAGTAGGTCAGACACTTTATGGTTTCTCACACCGGCCACATGTTATACACCAACCTGATCTGCTCACTACTCCCCAGGCCCTTCTCCACTCACTCCACCCTAAACTGGACCTTTGCACGCCCTGGCATGACCCTACAGCACCCTCTTTCACTTCTTCTTGATATAGCTTTCAAATATCAGAATTAAATACAGCCATTTTCTAATTTTTCTAAATTAAAACAGGCATGTTGGCACGCTGTCAGAAACATTTAAGGTGTATGTTAGAGACATATGTCTTGACCATGAAGGAGAGATACTGAAAACTATCCATTGAGAATCAACAAACCTAGAGATGGATAGAACACAACTGAAATGAGAATTGGAAAGCAGAAACAAAGCACTCAATCACCCCATGAAAATTATACTTGACCAATTCCGATCTGCAGCAGACAGAGAGATTACGTTTCTATCTAAACCCTCTACAGCTTGCAAATATGGCGAAGGTGAAAGACAGCGCCATGCCGTAGCATGGCTGATTAAAGGGCAAAGGGACAACTCTGAAATGACAACCAAACAGGATAACTCAGGTCAAACTGTAACATCTTCCAAAGGTATATTGGAACTATTCCACCAATACGAGGTTAACTTATATAGGAACAATGAAAAGTCCCCATATGAGTTTTTTTTTAATTCATTTATTTGTATATATGGTTTAAATAAACCTTTATACAATGTATTATACAATCTGACAATGTGATAAGCAATTACATGAAGAAATGTAAAATACTTTTCCATAACAAAAAAAAGGATTAAATATTTTCATAAGCAATTCAGAATATAACATACTTCATTTAATTAAATAAGAAGGATTTAAAAGGACTGCAAGCTTCTTTCTCTACTAAGGTTAATCAGTGCAAAAAGTGGAAAACGCTCATTCAAAATTTGTTTGGTATCCAACAATTCAGTGATCTTCCTTTAGCGTAATCCTCTTAGTTAATTTGACAGCAGCCAATGTTAAAGATGTGTTTTCACCAGATGCCATTCCAAGCCAAAACCAATCAGATTGCAAGAAGTATATTTCTTTTATATATGGGAAAACTAATTCTACCCAAATTTGAAGAGCAGCTTCATATTCTTTCAACAAATGAAACAAAGATTATACTTGGTCCTATTCATTGCAAAGGTACATGTCGAGTTGGTCTTTAAGGATTCTGCCCTTATGTTTTTTATTTCATTGTTTTGTAAGGTGTTTAAATGGAATCTTAAGAACAGATCTCTATAATATTGACTAGGGAATGTCTTTAGATATCGTGCAACATAACCCAGTTTGTTCTGCTCCTTATCTAATAGTTTGTATAGCTTGTATTTGCCGAACATTTCATTTGTGTCAATCGAGTCCTTTTCCTATAATTTACGTTTAACTATTTTTGGTCTGCCTATAACATTCTGAAAATCAGTATTTAAATCAGGGCTAAACCTTTTGTCGTTGATGTATGAAGCTGTGCATTGTTGCCAGATTTCCAGCAACTATTTAAGTCACTGAATAAGGCCTTTTCCTATGGGATCACTATCTTCAAGAGGAGTACGATCAAGTTTCATTGAATACATACCTTTAAGGAAGGCAACCAGGTACAAAACATATAGCCAAGGTAGAAACACAATTAGCAAATTTAGGACAGAACGCCACAAGAGGCCTTCAAGTCTTGGCATACGTTTGCAATCTTCCCAGTGGCATAGTTCTAAACCATGTCAAACTGGGTACAACTTCACCATTGTAAGATGTCACTAATGGAAGGAGTGAATGGCGGCAAAATCGCTTTAAAATTATTTATGTGCGCTGAGCAGGTGCATCTTCCTGCAAGGTTCCAGGCCGAGAAGCTGTTTGTTGGTATGGCCTTGAATGAGAAAGCCAAAGGATATGACAGAACTAACTTGGGCAATCTTTTGTCCATCTACACACCAATTAAACTGATTTGCTTTTTTGAAGCTGGTAAAGTGGATTATCTTTGTTTTTGGCACATTCAATTCTAACTCATTCATCTTTACCCAACGTTGTAAAGAGACAAGAGCTCTCTGCAAGCCGGTAGGAGTGTAATCGTATATAACAAAACCATCTGCATATGCGAGCCACTGTATTCTCAATGAGCCAACTTTTGGTCAAAAGAGACCAGGTGTTTCAAAGGCTTGCTGTAAATTGGAAACGTATAGGTTGAATAAGCAGGCTGCCTTAATCTTTTTACAGTTAGAATTGCCTTTCTAAGAGTATATTGCTTGTTTAGTCCAATTAATATAATTCGATTGGGAGTGTAGGTGAATACAAATTTTAGCAAACCATTTGTGATTCCCCATGAATCAATTTGGCCCACAGTCGAGATTAATTGACGTAATCAAAAGCCACTGATAGATCCATACTGGCGGCATAAATGTTAGGAACTTGCTTGGCACAGGCCTGGCTCTGAATACAGGAAAAAATACAGCCATTAAGATGATGTGGGTCGTGAATTTATAATTTCCTAATCATTTCACTAAAACCTGTTTGGTACTTAGAAATGCAGATTTCTCAATACCTTGAGGACTAATGTCTGCCGAAACGTGACCAGCAAACTGGGAACCTAATTAATGGCCCAATACCTACTACTGAAATCCTTGAAGGAGTGAAGGCTTGACCGCAGAATTTTATACAGAGTTTGAAACAACGCTGACTCCACAGCTCCAGAAAGTATGTGAGAAAGCATTATAGTTAGGTCACCTACCCACAATTATGAATGAGGATGCATCACTGTTCTTCTCAAACTTGAAAAAGGCCCGAAAACCTGCACCTCATACAGGCCAATATTATAAAATTTGGATGCAAGAATATTTGCAAAGGTGTTAGCAGAGCACTTAAGTCAGTGGCACCTACGATTAACAATCTACCACCCAGAATCTGCGTAGACTCTTTGCAGTGCTAACACAGATCGACCCCCATAATCAAACCATTGTGGCATTTGTGGACGTAGAAAAAAACATTTGACTCCCTATCGTGCCATTTTCCATTTAAAGTACTGGAGGAAATGGTCATAGCAAGATACTTCACTCTGCTTAGAATGTACATGCACAGCCAATGTCATAACCTTTACTTGAAAAGATGCTCCTCTAGTTTTCAGTTGCATAGAGGAACACGGCAAGACTGCCCACTGTCACCTCTCCTTTTTGGAGGTAGCTATGGAGCGCCAGCTCATCAGAATTAGACATTTCCACTCCAACAAAGGTCTAGCGATGTAGCCTCCACCAAGCCAGATGATACAGGGGAGTGAAAGTGGGAACAGAAGTTGGTCAAATACCTTGGAATACTGGTCAGAAGAGATCACGCAAATACCTACTGATAACCATTTTAAATTCCTAAAATACCTGGTTACTAAGGTTGATAGATGGACTGCCCTCCCCATTACCCTATATGGCAGGATATCCCTGGCTAAGATAATTACTGTACCCACATTTCTGTACTACTTCCAAAATATTCTGGTTGGGCTTGGGGAAAAATGAATTACTGATGCACTTAGCCTGGGCCCCAAAAAGTCCATGCATTCAGTGGGAAATGATGGTCCGCCCATATGGCCAAGGAGGTATAGTGGCACCGGACATGGGGCTTGATTATCTAGCAGTGCAGTCGCAATTCACATCGTTCTAGATGCCAGGTTCGTTGCGTTATCAGAATGTCCACATAGAAAAAGCTTTCACCATCTTCACTCGCAGCAATCTCATCCGATATCGTAATATCAGATGGGTAAATGAAAATTTGAGCCATTTCAATCCACAGTAAATGCCTGGAGGAGGCTACATAAAAGATTACATAGACATTGGCCTTACTTCCTTAGTCTATCCCTATGGAATATAAGAGAGCTTCATGTGACAGGTGGATCAAGGACACGTGGTAAATTGGGAAACAATTTTTGGGAGACAAGTACCCAGATGGTGAGTTTATCTTGGAAGAACAATTTGATGCTAAGGTTGGGAGAGACTTTACATCAATATTAGAGTATGTGGAGCCTCAGAAGGTCATTGAAGCTGTGAAGACATTTTAAGCATGATATTTATTCTAAAGTAAAAGAAGGCCCAACTCTCCCTATATCTATGGGGTGGTCCCTACCTATTTTACTAAATAAGGTGCTCGTCAGTCAGATTGAATATCCAAAAACAAATCAGTCCACAGTCCAAATCTAACCTATCTGACCCTACCAATCTAACCTATCTGACCCTACCACTAATGTAACTAAGGACAGGAGAAGGACTCCCTTCGCCGGATAGCTGTGCTTTGTCACAGTGTTTTCTATGTTCTTTCGTTCCACTCAATAGACCATATGCAAATAGTCTCATGTTATCTTCTGGATTAAATTCTGTAACTCTTGCAGAGGACTGATAGTTTTCCTCTCCTCTTTTATGCAAACAATCTTATTTTTGTATAAGTTGCTTATCTCGTTCTTATGTTCTAGCCGCTCTTCCCAGAGTGCTGTTTCATGTATGAGTTTTGACTTCCTGGTCTGCTGGGACGTGGGTTGACTTTTCCCTTTACCCAAGGCAATGAGTATTCAACTCTACTCCTCTCCCACTTTGTGTATTTCATGTAGCTCTGCTATTCATGAACATGGTTATCATTCCTAGGCTTATTTCCAATAGTTTTCTCATTAGCACTGGGCCGAGTTTTGTTAGAGTTATAATCGGTAATCCTGTTCCCCATATTACTTATATTCCAAGGGCCAACTTCACCGTTAAGGTCTTGGACTCTCTTTCTGCTTATTCTTGGCTCGGCGGCTCATTTGTCACACCAACTGTTTCATGTACGTTTCGTTCCTGTCTTCCGAATCTAACTTGCGCTGTATCTCGGGGTGGGATGCCCCTCACCGTTGTTGTGTGGTCCCACCACCACTGTACTCTCTCTTCAATCGCTTTGTGCTTTCTTCCATTCTCATACGCCAGTCTCCCATCATCTTTGGATCCGCATCAGAGCATGACTGGCTTACGCGGGCTCTGCATTCTGCGAGAGCTTCACCTCCTTCCACTCTGCTACGCACAGCGGACAGCGGAATTCCCCTGGTTCGCTATGATTTCTGGCTTCTCGCCCTCTCTCGCCATCTCCCACTCTCTCTTGTCATATCATCTCTTTGCAGCATCCTCAGCACAGTCCATTGGAGGGACTGATTTAAAGGGATAGTCTTAGTTTCCTGTTGTGGATAGCATAAATTCACTTCATTTTTATGGAATTGATAATGTTTCGTTATGTTAGACAAATCCATATAGGCCATCACTTTGAGGGCCTCAGGGAGTTCCTCACGGGAACGGGAGTCCTTGTCCCCAAAGGGGAGTCTCTCCCGGTGAGGTCCCACTTGCCTCGACCTCTAGGGAGGGTGTTGCAGAGTGGGCAAGGAAATAAATGTCCTCTTTGTGTTTTCAACAACTGAAATGTTCCCGGTTTTGCTGGCAGAAAAAAGTGTTGCAAAAAGTAATGTTCAAAAAGGTAAAGTTCCAAACTTAGGCATGTACTCCTTTCCCCTAGCTTTTTTCTTATTTTGAGTCTCTGAATATTCCTAGTTTTTATTAAAATGGCATGCTTTGCTCCCCAAGCAAAGCTCCCTGACGATAGGGTTAAAATTCTTTCCCCTATAGGTCTTTGGATGATACAACTCAGGAGTAACTGTTTCTCAACTGCACTGTTCCCGTGTCCTAGCGGCATGGCATGTTCTGTTACCACGCTTAGGATTCCTGGAGTTGCCATCCTTCTTGGTCTTGTTATTTACAGTTCCTTATATAGGTGTCAATCCCAGGCTTGCAAAATGTCAGTCAGCGTGTTTGGTTTCCTTTTAAAATACGTGATCGTCTTTAGTATTATCTGCTGGGTTCACAGACGGTCCTGGCCTAAGACCTTGGTTTCAGATCCGGTTGCGAGTCCCAGACTTGCAATGTTGTATTACTTGGTTCACTTCCTTCCAAGTCTGCAACTCTTCCTAACTTCTTTCAGGGTCCCAGACCTTTTTGTGACTATGTGACTGTCCCTTATTTGCTTCAGGGTTCCAGACCCTCCCAAATATGTAATCGGCTCTTGTTTGTTTCAGGGTCCCAGGCCCTCTCATCAAAGTAGATAAAGGTCACTTAGTTGTTTCAGTGCCCCAAAGCTTCTCACCAAAGTTGATAAACGTCACTTGTTTATTTCAGGGTCCCAGGACCTCTCATCAATTATTGGGGTCTCAGACCCTCAGGGTTTTGGGTGCGGTTGAAAGACTTGCATAAGTACGTTGTATTTGCTTGGTTCACTCTCCTGCCAAACATACAACAGTTTTTCAATAGATGCTCATCAATAATTAGGGGCCCAGACCCTCATGGTTGTGGGTGCGGGTCCCATACTCGCACAGATAGGTTGTATTTGTTTGGTCCACTCTCCTGCCAAACATACATAGTCATAGGTCTTCATCATTATCATGTAGGTTAGTTGTACTAACTTGACAGTTATACGTGTTAGCTGTATCGAGGGAGGGAATAGTAGGGCAATATTGGTAGAGGGGTAGAGTGAGGTAAAGCAGGTTGATACCGCGCTCCACGATGATCATCCCCAATCCCACAGGGGGATTCCTTCATCCATTGCCTTATGTGAACCTTTCTCGGTGCACCACCCCCAGAGGGACTCTTGTACTGTTGACCACCCTGGCCTCACGGGAAAGGTCTCCCCCTAGGGAATAAGAGATGACATCCACAGATTCGTCACACTATTAAGACTTGGACGAAGAAACACTTAAGAGATGCTATGGTCACATGGAAAAAGAACATAGCCCTTTGAATCAATATGTTCAAATTCACTGGGAGGAGTACGTTGAAGAATGTGTGTCCAATGAGTAATGGAGAGAGACAGAGAGAAGAACCTATGCAGGCACGGGAAGGCCCCAAGCTGTGTAACACCTGGGGAGAGTGAGAAGAACTTATGCAGGCATAGGAAGGCGCAGAGCTGTGTAACATCTGGTACTTCATATTAGCATAAGCCTTGTGTCACCCCCTTTGGTAGTCCAGCATATATGGGTAGGTGTGGTAAGGGTATCAGCATCCCTGTGGCTACCCCCTGCCTTAGAGCAGCAAGGAGGTTTGGAGAACCCCTCTATACCTCTTCCAGGCCCAGCATCCACTACCTCAGGGTGGCACACTGCCTGGTTACCCACCTCACTATGGGTTGCAAGGGTAGGCAGGGGACTTCATCACAGCTCCTTTACTGTTAGGCTGTTGAACCTGAGTATACGGCCCAAAGAAGATATTTTGTGCCACTTGCCCAAAGGCCCTTCCTGTACAGATAGCTGATGAGGTGTCTCTTGCGGCAAACGTGGGGTTAAACAAGACCAGAGAAAGACTCATCATTTTTACTGGCCCAAAAAACAGATTAATGAGTCATGGCTACTCCTTGATACCTAGTCGAGAGCTGTTACTGTGCCAACTGCTAGACAAACATCCTTTATTTTCGGGGTACAAGAGTTGATAGCTCATGCACATTATTGGTGATATGGTAAACGTGCCTGCTCGATGAAATAACATTCCATGGCCTGAGACCCCCTTGGGAAATTACATTTTCAAAGGAGGCTTGCAGGGCTGGGTCTTGCCGTGGGATATGAACAAACTCTTCCAGAGGGCAAACTTCTAAGAGAATCCTGTAAACTTTCCGTTGTGGCTTGCAGAAGTCAGGTCGTTCAGATTGTTCCTTGTAGGGTTATGGACCTTAACCCTGAAAACCCAAATCCCTTTTCTCCCCTTGAGGTATCTTCTAGTCCCATCACCTCTTCTGCTTCAATCTGAAAATAGACCGCGTCATTGACAAAAGGCATTAAGAAGGGAACTGCGTGTTGGCTGTAGGTCCCGAATTGCTCTTGGGAGGAGTTAGTATCTTCTCTGTTGAGAGATTTGGTAGTAAGATTTATGAGCTAGGTCAATGGATTCCATGTATTTTACCATCCATGTTGTCACTGTAGATGTTTTACAGTTGATTTTTACTGCATGTGTTGCTGCAAAATGTGGCACATCCCCAGTTGTTCACCCCAATCTCCACCTCTGTTAGAACAATATCCCCTTCCCTAAACCAAACACCTGTTTTTTTTAATATTCAGTGATTTTTACCACAGAATATTCTTGACTGAAAAATATGTGCAGTGAATATTCATCTGTAAAATCACTGGAAACTGCACAATGGCTTGCTTGTAACCCCCACGGTGTATGTCACATGCGACACAGTACCTAGGAAGGTTGGTCCGTCCCGATTTTCTTTCCCCCCCCGATAAATAGCGGTTGATCATCCGAATGCTATTTGCTTTCTTACATTTTTTTAATTTATTCTTTATTAGCAGAGTGGCACCACAGAACCAACTGCAGGCTTTACATCATTACATATTTCACATTCTCTAGCCGTTTATTTTCCGTTTCTTCCCCCCCACCCCTACACAACAACCCCCCCCACCGCCCTGTTGCTTCAGGGTAGTCCAAGCAGGTGTCCCATGGGTTCTCCATTTATGTTCCACTAGCACATTTTACCACTTTGTGGCAGGAGTCTCCCTCCTTTGTTTACTGCTTTGCACGTTATATTTTCCAGGGTCTGATCAGGGGTACCCCTTAACTCTCTTGCACCTCTTGTGAGTTTCCCTTTGTTTCTTCTTTCCCGCTTTCTTAGGTTTTGACATATTTAGTTCTGCAGCATTTGACGCCCACTTAATTGAGGGTTTGAGCCAGCCCTTCTCCAGTAGAGCTAGGATGGACAAATAACTGTTCACATGAGGATATGAAGGCTTGTGGGAAATCGCTCGGGCAAACTAGTTTTCACATTTCTGAAATAGATGGAGGCCCACTTCTGGGAAAGTGAAGCTTAGGGGTCCCCAATTTTTCAAGGAAGTTGAATGTGATAGAGATGTGGACTATGACAATGCACAGGGGGAGTAATCAGTGCTATAGAGTTTAGGTATCCGAGTGACACGATGTTAAGCCAGTGCCCAGCACTACTGGTGGGTTTGTTAACCAGAGGGCATTAGCTGTATGTCTTCCATCATCGCTGAGGCATACGTTTTTGAGATAGCATATTCCCCAAGGTTGAAGTCCTCAAGGCAAAAAGGGCCATCAGCTAAGCACATACTCATCCTCACTACGTCAAAAAGGGAAGGGGGTTCTTTTTTATGGATTGTGGTAAATTGATGTACAAAGAGATGAAAAAGTTAGGTTTGGGGAGAAAATCATTTAAGCATGTAAGTAAGGTACCTGAAGCAGCCTCCTAGTGACCAGAGTGACATAAAAAACACCATACATGTTTTCGAATGCATAATAAATACAATGAATCACCGTCCACAAGTGGCCACAGCACTCCAGATAATGCCTTCAGAACTGGGCAAACGCCCCCATGTGGCTTCTACAAGATGTAGGCTGCAGGGTTGCAGTCGTGCTTCAGATCATGGCTCAAGAATTAGAGACACCCTTCATATGAGGCCTCACGGTTAATGTGCCCCCAGTGGTAACACATCCTCTCCTTTTTGGCTGACCTCTTCCTCTACATCTCAGCAGTCCTCTCGCTCTGCCATGTCCTTGTCACTTTGTTTACCCAGTTTGTGGAGGTTGTGTGATATGACACAGAAAGATCCATCTCTGTTTTGGCAACTTGACATTATGTACTATATCTGGCAGGTTGCTATCCTCTCAATACTGGACTGTATCTGGCTGCATTATACCTTTATTGACAGTAACATGCGGGCAGTAACCTTACTGGTGGTATTGTGGTATTTAAGGGACAGAGAGAAAGGAGTGACAGTATACTTGAGTCCGAGTTAAGTAGGCACAATTAGAGCAAGGCAATACAAGAAGACTAAGATTAAACTTACCGGAAGTGTTGGTGGGAGACCCTTCCCGTAACAGTGACAGTGCCATGTAACCAAAGGCGTTCAAACGGTAGTTAAAGCTGACATGAACAATGTTGGTCTTCATGGCAAGCTCCTCAGTGGGGGAATATCCATCTTCTGAGCCACTGAAAATATGCAGGTACCCTCCATGGATCCACACCATCACTGGAAGTTTGGCCTCCGGTGCGAGGCTAGGGGTCCAAATGTTCAGGTAAAGGCAGTCCTCCATGCCCATGACCGTCCCAGATGCATTGAGTGGCTGCACTTGTGCGCATCTCGATTTGAACTCAAGGGCGTTAAGGGTCCCATTCCAGCATGAGCCGTTCAGTTTATGTGGGGGCTTCCATCTAAGGGGCCCAATGGGCGCTTGGGCATAGGGTATCCCTTTGAAGGTATAGGCCAGGTTGCTGTGAGACCCCATGAGAACCCCACAGTCAGTTGTAACTTCCACCAGGGTTGATGCTGACACACCAGAGAGGTAGGCTACAGCCGATGCCAGGACACTGAGCACCACAATGCTGCCAAATATGACACCTACGTTCTTCCAACTTGGGACGATGCAGGGTGCATCAGAATGCTTCCTGAATGGGGTCACACGCTCCTTTGCCTCACTGGACCTCATCAAGCGCTGGTACTCGTTCTCTGATCCATCTTCATTGGGGTCTGTGTCACTCATTGTAGAGGAACGATGGCGGGGCCCAAACTCCTAAATAGAACAACAAAAAAAAAGAGAATGTATTTTATGGATTTCATGTTGGGTCATTTATTGAGCATGAACCTAGCTTCAGGGAGCAATGGAGTGCTGTTCAGCAGTTGGTGTTAAAGGCATACATTAGTTTGTTATGGGGAGCGCTGGTCCGGAGCGGTCCTTACCACTTAGCATCTATAACCGGCAAACCATTTAGAGAAACAAGGGATAGTAAGAATTCTAAGTTAGTTTGGAACATGTAATAGTGCTTAAAAGTGGGTGTGGGGTGGAAAATAGGCTGGGCTGCATGGGACTGTTGTGGGTGGGGATACTGGACTGGATTGGTTTAGGTGTCTATATCTAGGTTAGGAACAGTAAAGCCTTTCTTTCAGATCAACCAATGGCAGCACAGGCAAGAACCTAGGAGCCAGCTGGTCCTAGAAACACAAGCTATACCTCACAGATGATGCCCAATGAGGCAGGAACATGTCTGCGTGTGCTTGTTCTCCCATGCAGAATGGACGTGACCTAGCATTTTGGGCAGGAGTGCCCCTTTTGGACTGGGATCAAGCCGGATTTTCATATGGTCTTTTCCCCTTCTGTAATGGCATGCCAGACTGAAAACCAATGGCCTGGAGCTTTGCCCAGAGTAATGCCAGTGGTTTAGATTCATGCCATGTAGTCTAGAAATACAACACGCTCTAGGCTCAGAGAGCTCCTGGGACAGTATGAAGAAAGCTCTGTCAAAACCAAGTCACCGCTCTACATATGATATTCCACTCATACCAAATACAGAATGTCTAGTTGAAAGAAGGACTGTGGACAAACCTCACCTATGTTATGTCACTGTTTTAGTGTACAGGTTTCTGACACCAATTAACACATTTAAACACGGAAAAAGCATCAGACCTGGGATGAATCTATAGCTTCCTGTCAAATATGCAGTAATGGCAATTTTTATTCGGACACCATTCCATTCCACAACAGGTCACTTTGTGCGAACTGCGTCATGCCGGGAAAAGCACATGCGCTTTTCCTGCATTACTGGGGAGAGACAGTAAGAGGATGCACCAGACCCGTGAGAGGTAAGGAGTGGGCCATGCAGTGGGGGAGGTGGGGTTTCATATGGGGGAATGCACAAGGAGAAAGGTGTTGGATCATGGGACTCATGGAGCGGGTGAACAGGGGCTTCAGGGATGGACCCTGCACAAGAGAGTGTGTGGGTGGGGGAGTGAGGAGCCACTGGCCGGGGTGCCCCCGACAGGTTATTCCCAGCATCGCCAAAGCCGTTGTTGTATGACTTTCTGCATCCCCATGGCAGAATGATGGAGCCGGCAGACTTCAGAACCTCGCCCACTTGGTAACCCCGCTTACCCACAGATGCCTACAGCCATACATACAGTGTAAACAAGAAAATATGAAAATACAGCGTGATAGCCCGCCCTCCAACAGCTCTGATCCTGGGATTGCCCAATGATGATCTTTGTAGCTCCGCCCCTGTCCATCCCTGTCGTGGGGATGCAGAATATCAGACAACAAGCCAACATTCAAAGGACTTGAAGATGGGGACTGCATAGCTTACTTGTGGTCCTCACCACCACCCATCGCTTTAAAATGTATTTGACGCGTGTAACAGAGCGCACACATATCCTGTGCTCTCCACAAGCCACATGCAGCAAGTTAAAGCACAGTGCTACATGTATTATATAATACCATGTCAGTTCCATGTGCCTTTGCAACAGGATTTCATTTACAGGCTTCTCGCCTAAGGGTTAAACCTTGTGCTCTGCAAACCTCTTTCACAAAAAGTGGTTGGCTTCCAAAGAAAACTCCCTTCAATGCGCAGCCCTAGATGATAGTGTCAAACTGAAAGTAGCTTGCAAGCAGCAAGACGGAAGTTCACAATGGAAAAAGAAATCCTGCTGTGTGAACAAGTGTGCCTTGCAGTACATGGCATACAAAGCCCGGACTCGCCTTCGCTAACCCACTAGCCCTCCCAAACTACAGCTCGCCGAGGAGCTCCTTCCACCATGACTGGAATCCAGTGGTTCTACAATTCACCTCCCGGACAATGTTAAATGGTAAACTACTTCCTGCTCCAAGCAGGGACCAGGCTTGGACTGGCCTATAGGGCAAAAGCGCAATGCCCAAACCAAAAACGCGAAATGCTAGTGTGGGCCAGTTATTTGGCCAATGTGGGCCAGTTTGACGAGTTACTTCACTATGCATCTAGTAGTTTTGACAAATGTTGCTGAATAGTCTTTAAATTGCACAATTCTTATTACATTTCATCAATTCCCCCCACCCCACTTCGTTGGGTTCTATTCATAGTCACAAGGCCACTTTTTCATTGGTGCCCAAGACAATTTTATGCCCCAGTCCGACCTTGGCAGGGACCCGTGCGAGCAGAGCCAGGATTCGCATGGCGACCATTGCTTCAGGGTGGCGGGACGTGGTATAGCATGTGCAGTATCGGCCATCCGTACATACAGCATGAAAATGAAAATACAGCGTGGCCAAACTGATAGGCCCGACCGCCAACAGCTCTGTCACTGGGATTGGCTGATTATAATAAGCAGATGTAGTGAAAGAATATAAACAACTTTGTGCTTCTTTTTGCCCAAAGGCGCTTATAATTTTTGCAGGTCGCTTGCTGTGGGTTTTTGTCAGCTTATTACCCATACTATGCGTGCATTGTTGCCCTTGTTCAGTTCAAGCAGACAAAAACCGAAACAGGCAGATTTTATAGGAGTACGACTCAGCGTTTTGCACCTTCCCACATTCCACGGACAGGACTCTCTGCTTAGACTTGGAATACCGTTGGAGACTATATGCACCCCATCTCTTCCTGCCCATGGCCATCAGCACTCTAAGCATGGCAGTGGGCTGGGCTGCATTGGGAATCTCAGACCCCACCTCGGAGACAGTCCTCTAGTTTAACCAACTTTTGTAGGTCCTTTATGGTCCAACTCAGTATGTCTCTGAAGTTGAAATGTTCAAAAGTTGTAAACGTTTTTATTGCTGTCGTCACTGGTGAATATCTAGTGCTCATGTTTATTCTAAAATGTTGTTATGCTAAAGTCTAAACTAGAAACGTCTAAATCGAATGGCTGTTGTGACATCACCCAGAGATGATGGCTGTCTGATTTTTAGGTGTTCATGAACTTCCTAAAATGAGAAAATTAGCCCATTTGCTGACCATTTATTTTGTAAATGTAGGGTTCTACCCTTATGGACACCATTCCCTTTACTTTCCCATTTTTAAATCACCCCTTTTCTTCATTCTCCCCTCTTCTACGGCTCCGCGACCCGTGCTGCTAAATTTCATTAGCAGCCGGTGTCATTGTCAGCGCTGCAGCAGTGAAGAAGCAACAATAAGTCACTGGAAGTTTTTCAATCATGTTCTAATTTAGAACAAGATTGAAATAGGAGTTACCTTCGTCGTGGCTTATTGTTGGCATGTTGACTTCATTAGCGCTGTGGCGCAGACCACTGCTGGCGCCGGTGAAGTCAAGTAAAGAAGCCAACAATAAGCCACGGGGAAGTTATCTCACCACTGCTGCTAAGTATACCATTTCTAAGGAACAGGAGCCCGTGCCACAGGTGAACTGAAGAAGCACAACAATTTAGCCAAAGGAAAGTTAAGGCCTATTTCAATCATGTTCTAGGAGTTAACTTCCCCGTGGGTTACTGTTTTCACTTCACCGCTGCAGCGCCGACCCCTGCTGCAAGTGGTAGATAAGTGCTATATAAATAAAATATACATTTAAAAAAAATACTGCATGCATATTCTTTTTCACACAGCACAATGGGTCAACTGCTGCATTTTATAGACACAGTGGAGTTTTTTGTGTGTGATGTTCATGGAGGAAGAAGGTGATTTGAGAATACAAAAATATTGAATGATTTAGACTTTGAACAGGAAGCCAGCAGGCAAAACTGTTTGCATGTAAAATCCAGGTTTATCCCGCCCTTACCGAAAGAAAATATGACTGTATTGATCTCGTAACCAAAGATATGTGTATGTTGGATGACAAACTTAAAAAAACAAAACCATTTGTTAAATACAACATGTCGAGTGAGCAATTTTAAATATTTAAGAGGTTACAACAGGATGAGGTAATTGGAATTAAAAAGGTGGAAATATTGTTGTGTTAAATATAGATGATTATATTCAGATGGGTTCCAGACAACTTGAAGAAGAAGGTAAATACTAAAGTATACCAGACAAGTCTTGGACTGCTTTCAAACAAAGCTTTAATTACAGTCAGAATGTGGTATGAAGAAGTATGCATACAATGTTTGATAAAATACCTATTGGTAGGCAAAATGTAAATGGTATTGGCTCAACTATGGAACACATTTCAGAATTTGTAGACAGACAGTCTTCTTAATCCCATGGTGAAGGAATTAACTTCATATGTAAAGGACACTATGCATGTATTACAATTACTAGCATGGAGAAGTATCCACTCTAAAGAGTCGAGTCCTTTACTATGTGGGATGGAAGTATATAGACTCTTCGCATCTAGCAAAAGGAGTATAGAGTCAGTATTCAGATTGTGTAAGTCATTGAGTGAGTTTAAGGGATCACTTAAGTAGGTTGATGTTTGTTGCACCAGCAGTTGTAATAATTTAATTTATCGAAATATTTGGCTAAAGGGTCGAACATACTATCTGTGCCAGCCACTATGAGTCTGAATGGAGGGTTGGTAGGAGTCTTGTGGATTTTCGGTAGTGCGTAGAATACCAGCATTACTGGAAAGTCCTTTGTTAAAAAAGCTCTGATTTTTCAGGTAATCCATTCATTATCAAATGCTTTCTCCAGTGTGAAGGAGAAATTGGTTCTTATACACTCAGTAGGATCCTAATCCAATTGTACATATGTATCTCCAAGGTCATTTTGTGTATAGAGGTCAGTACCCATGATGACAATTGCACCATGTTTATCTGCTGGCTTAATTGTTATTGATTCATCTTCTGCCAGCTGTTTGATCAGCCTATGTTGGCGTTTCTCTCAAGTTGTATTGCCTATGGTTACAGTTTTTAATTAAATTCAAGTCCTTTAACATTTTGGCCTTGAATAAATCGATGGCCGAGTTCTGAATCGAAGGATTAAAGGTGCTTCTTGGTTTAATTTCAAAAGAATAAAACATGATATGATATGATATGGCATTTTTAACGCGCCTATAGAAGTGTTTCAAGGCGCGACGAGGCAAGGGAGGGGGAACAGAGGGAAGACAGACAACGATCTTACTAGGCCAGGTGTCATTCAGATCGCGTGAGTGCAGGGGAAGGGGGAAAAAGAAAGTGCGGGGAAGGGGAAAGTGCACTACATGGGATAATAAATAATAAGATAAATAAAGAACGGCCAGCTAGTGTCAAGTGCAGGGTGAGTGCAGACATAAGTGCTGGTGGGGGACTGTAGGGATACAGAAAACAGTCCCCAGGTGCAGGTGTTGCCAGGGACGCAGAGCAGGCGTGCAACTGGCAAGGGCATGGACCCTAGGTCAGAAGGGTGGCCAGCTACCTCGAGCAGTCGCAGTATCAGCCAGGACTTCAGCAGAGGAGAGGGGGAGAGAAAGCAGAAGCAAAGAGGAAGGTTTTTAGGTGCTTCCAGAACCGAAGATGGTTCTCCTCAAGTTTCAGGGAGGCGGGGAGGCTGTTCCAGAGGGAGGCCCCATTCGAGGAGAGAGATCTACCACCAACTCGTTGCTTGGAGAAGCGACTGACCCTGAGGGAGTTGGAGGCGGATGAGCGAAGAGCTCGAGAGGGAAAATATTTGGGAAGCAAGAGTTAAAGGTATTGAGGCCCCAGAAGGCCTTGTGGACGATGCAGAGGGTTTTGAACTTCATCCTCACAGCCAATGGGAGCCAGCCAGTGCAGAGATTTCAGTCCTCGAGAGATACAATCCCTGGGCTTGAGGCCAAGGACAAGTCTTGCAGTCCTGTTCTGGATGAGTTGCAGAGGGTGTAGAGTAGAAGCAGGCAGATTTAGAAAGAGGCTGTTGCAATAGTCCAGCCTAGAGAGAACCAGAGCTCTGGAGACAGTGAGCTTCTGGGGGAAGGAGAGAAACCGAAGAATACCTCTGAGGAGGTGCAGCTGATAGTGTGACTTCTTAGAGACATCCGAGATGTGAGGAGAGAAAGAGTATGTGGAGTCGAAGAGACCCCAAGGTGTTTATCCTTGCAGGTGGGAGCAGGAAGAGGGCCAAGAGAGGCCGGCCAGAGCACTACAGAAAAGGAGGGAGTGGGTGTGCCGATGAGGAGAATCTCAGTTTTACTGGCATTTAGGAAGAGGTCATTGGCGGCACACCACTCATGGATAGCAGACAGACAGTCAGAGATGAGAGACGGAGAAGAGGTAGCCGAAGGTAGCCTAAAGATGAGCTGAGTGTCATCCGCATAGCACTGAAAGTTGGGGCAGAGAGCGGCAATGCAAGTGTTACGCTCACCTGGTCTCTGTGGAGGCGTTGAGGCACGGGCACGGTTGCAGCCCCCCGAACTAGAATCACCCCCCTCAGTAGA
The DNA here is from genome assembly GCF_040938575.1 of Ambystoma mexicanum. Taxonomy (NCBI): domain Eukaryota; kingdom Metazoa; phylum Chordata; class Amphibia; order Caudata; family Ambystomatidae; genus Ambystoma; species Ambystoma mexicanum. The sequence goes on from NC_090934.1 coordinate 402,330,521, forward strand.
AAAGCTGTGAGCGGTGGTACGTGGTGATACTGCTCCTGCGTGGAGATAACAGTGTGTGAGTGCGCCAATCTGTGATTTTTGTACCTCTTGAACCTTTTACCCCAAAATACGGTTCTGTTAGAATACGCCGGCCCATAAAGCTCACCTGTTAATTATGGAAAATAAGCTCTCCGTCCTGCTACTTCTGGCAGGGGTGCGTCGAATAGGATCTAGTTCCTTCACTGATCCCTGATTAAGATTAGTCCAGTCCAGCTGCGACTATACCTCTCCTTATGATTGGTAAATCTTTCTTGAGCTCTTGTGATGTTGTTCGTTCTGTTTAATGTCTTTATATGTTGCTCCTATTTATGCCCGCAATAATATCTCTCTTCTGTTTTCTTCCCTTCAATGGAAATGCGGCCTCAATGCAGCTGTGAGATGCGAGCCGCGGCCGGATGGAAGATGGATGCTACCGCAATGTTCGACAGCAGGTAAGTGATGGTTTAAGGAAAAGCGCGAAGCATGGCAGAGCGCAACCTTAAATTGACTGTTTTTTTGATGTCTAACTTTGTCTTCTGTTTTTTCCTTGCAGGCGCTGCTTTAGACGATGGAGCGTGTCGTGCTGCGGTGCCAAGATGAACATTTTGGCGTTCCTGAAAGTGTAAAGATGAATACTTGGTTTGCTTAAGAGATGCACAGTAACAACAGCTTCCCCCAGTTGGTAAGTATGCTGGCAGGAAGCAGGATGTCCAGGAAGCAGGATCTTCAAAGGCAAGTCTGACCTCAGGCGACGGTAATCATTACGCTGCTTGCAAGAGCAGAATAATGCAAAGCGTCTGTCTTGAGGATCGGGCAGTTTATATAGCTGAGATCGTGGGCACGCCCATTAGGGCCGGCTTACCAGCCACACCCTGCCACTCCTAGAGAGTGAGAATGTGCAAAGGCAATCCATTGGCAGCCACACCCAAGAATGCACTTGGGGCTGCTTAATGGATGGAATGTTCAAGGTTAATGCATCCTGCTTAATGGATGGAATGTTCAAGGTTAATGCATCTGAAGTGCTATGTCCATAATAAAAGCTTTCTGGTGTTAAATGGATGTTCTTGTTTACTTTTGTTCATGAGCCTGGCACCAAAGGCGCCAGGACAGTGTCCACCCAGGTCTCCTATGCATGTGTCCCCTGCATGCCTGTGCCCCTGACTTCATGACCATGACAGCACTCCCCTTCAAGGCCCCTCTCAAGGGTGGTTCTCCTCCCCGTCCTGGTTTGGTGGGATTATTGCGATGGAACTGTCTGATTAAACGCGGAGCATGGACGTGTTCACTGGGTTCCCAAGTCCGGTCTTGAGGTCCATAACCTTTCCAGTCAATTAGGTAATACAATTTTGATCGAACCACCTTAGAATCCAGGATGGATTTGACTTAATATTCTGGTTCACCATCTATTGCTTCGGGCTCTGGCGGAGAACTAAGCCGTGTATTGGATTTCATTGGTTTGAGGAGAGAGACATGAAATACGGGGCGAATTGTCATGTGAGATGGTAACTCCAATTTCATGGCGACAGAATTGATTATGGACTTTATAGTATAGGGGCCCAGGTATCTTGGGCGGAATGCTCTTGGCCCCTTCAGGGGAATATATTTGGATGCTAGCCACACCTTTTATCCAATCTGGTAAGCGGGAGATTCCTTCTGATGACGATCAGCAAACAGTTTTTGTCTTTCCTTAGCCTTGGTCAGATGTTCTGTTGCCTCCTTAACAACCTGAGTGAGGGTTTTATGCTAGTTTTTTATGGCTGGCATTTCCAGAGTATCGGGTGGATCAAATACTGATGTCCTCAGATGTCTTCCGTGCACAATGTAGAATGAAGTTTGCCCTGTGCTTGAGTGAACTGAGTTGTTGTATGCATACTCAGCTATCCAGAGTATATTTTTCCAAGAATCCTCGGACTGTGGCAACATACACTTCAGATATTGCTCTAAAGTTTGGTTGGTTTGTTCAGTTTTCCCATCAGTTTGAGGGTGATGGCTTGTGGACAACCGGAGATCGATTTTGGCAATCGTACAACACTTTCTCCAAAAGGCAGAAACAAATTGAGTTCCGCGATCAGATACTAATATTGATGGAAATCCATGCAATTGAACAATTTGCTCCAGAAACACAGAAGCGAGAGTTGACGCAGTTGGGAGTCCCTTCAGTAGGATGAAATGGGCCATTTTGGAGAATTAATCCACAACGACTAACATGGTGTTGTTTCCATTGCAGGGTGCAAGATCTGTGATGAAGTTCATTGACAGGGTATGCCAAGGTGCTGATGGTACTGTTAGGGGATGTAGTAAGCCAGCAGGGTTCTGCTTCTGACACTTGTGTTGTGCACAGAAACTGCAGGTTTCAATAAATTGGGCAATGTCTTTTCGCCAGGTTGGCTACCAGTAGTTGTGTTTTACCTTAGCCTGAGTTTTGGCTATTCCTGGGTGTCCTTCCACTAATGAATCGTGGTAATTTGTGATGATTTGCTTTTGCAGTTCTTGGTCTTGGACATATAATTGTCCTTGGAAATAAGGTAGATTGTCTTCAATGGTGTACTGGTCACCTTTTAACAGCCATTCCTGTTGTTTTGATTGATCCATCGGGGAATGCAAACTGGTCCTTTGGTCATCCACACACGTGGTGACATCTATTCTGGTTTGAATCCTTTCCTCAGGAATTATGCCTACGGGGTCGGATGCTGTAAAAGCCTCTTTTTCTTCACTCATGCATGATAGAGAGTCTGCTTTCCCATTGCGTATTCCAGGTCTATAAGTGATAATAAAATCGTATTCTGCAAAAAAGAGAGCCCAACGAAGTTAACGCAAGGATTGTGCTTTGGCGGTTTTTAAGTATTGCAAGTTACGGTGGTCCGTGATGACAGTGACGGTATGTCTCGCCCCAAGAAGGTAATGTCTCCAGGCCTTGAATACTGCTTTAATCGCCAGTAATTCCTTATCTGTGATTGCGTAGTTCACTTCGGGGGCTGAAAATTTGCGGGACCAGAATGCGATGGGGTGTAGTTGTCCTGTTTCAGGGTCTCCTTGTGACAATACTGCTCACATGGCTATTTTTAAAGCATCTGTCTCAACTATGTAAGGTAGGTCTGGTCATGGGTGTCGAAGGACTGGTGCTGTAGTGAATGCTAGTTTCAACTTCTGTTGACCAATGGAACTTTTGATTTTTCTTTAACAAGGAGGTAATTGGATGTACAATTTGTGAAAACCCAGGTATAAACCGACGGTAAAAGTTGGCGAATCCGAGCATGCTTTGCACTCCTTTCGTGGATGTTGGTGAGGGCCATTGGAGGATTGCATCCACCTTTTGTGTCTCCATATGTACGCCTTGTAGTGTGAGCATGAAACTGAGAAACTCGACCTCGGTTACATGGAAAAAACATTTTCCAACTTGGCATACAATTGGTGTTGTCGAAGCTTCTCTAAGACTGCCCAGACATGGCCTACATCATGGGTGCACAACATACGGCCCGCGGGCCAGTTGCGGCCCGCCATGCTGTTTTTTCCGGCCCGCGAGGCACAAAGACTTTCCTAATGGAGGGCGGCCCGCAAGCAGCATCAGCCGCTCTCCATTAGGAAAGTCTTTGTTGTCTTCCAGGCCGGACAAAACACTGGCCGTCATTGGCTCAGCATACACGCACCACGTCACGCCTATGAGCCACGTAGTGCGTGTGTGCTGCACCAATGGAGTGCCAGCACTACGGCTGGCGTGGCCAGTAAGGCTTGATGCCGGAAGGCATTTCAGCCTTGCTTGCCCCGCCAGCCATAGTACGATTCCACTTACCTCGCCAGCGTTCCAGCTTACCTGCCTTCCAGCACGTCTCCGGTAAGTCGTCTGTGTGTTTGTGTGTCGGGTCTGTTCTGCTGTATGTTTGTGTTGTGTATGTTGGGATGGGGGTGGGGGGTGTGTCGGATGTGTATGAATGTTTGTTTTTGAGTGTTTGTGTTGTGTATGTTGAGATGGGGGGTGGGGGAGCGTGTCGGATGTGTATGAATGTTTGTTTTTCAGTGTTTGTGTTGTGTATGTTGAGATGGGGGGTGGGGGGCGTGTCGGATGTGTATGAATTTTTGTTTTTGAGTGTTTGTGTTGTGTATGTTGAGATGAGGGGTGGGGGAGCGTGTCGGATGTGTATGAATGTTTGTTTTTCAGTGTTTGTGTTGTGTATGTTGAGATGGGGGGTGGGGGGTCTGTCGGATGTGTATGAATGTTTGTTTTTGAGTGTTTGTGTTGTGTATGTTGAGATGTGGGTGGGGGCGTGTCGGATGTGTATGAATGTTTGTTTTTGAGTGTTTGTGTTGTGCATGTTGAGATGGGGGGTGGGGGAGCGTGTCGGATGTGTATGAATGTTTGTTTTTGAGTGTGTTGTGTATGTTGAGATGGGGGTGGGGGGGGCGTGTCGGATGTGTATGAATGTTTGTTTTTGACTGTTTGAATTGTGTATGTTGAGATGGGGGTGTGGGGGCGTGTCGGATTTGTATGAATGTTTGTTTTTGAGTGTTTGTGTTGTGTATGTTAAGATGGGGTGGGGGGTGTGTCGGATGTGTATGAATGTTTGTTTTTGAGTGTTTGTGTTGTGTATGTTGAGATGGAGGGGTGGGGGGGCGTGTCGGATGTGTATGAATGTTTGTTTTTGAGTGTTTGTGTTGTGTTTGTTGAGATGGGGGTGGGAGGGCGTGTCAGATGTGTATGAATGTTTGTTTTTGAGTGTTTGTGTTGTGTATGTTGAGATGGGGGGTGGGGGAGCGTGTCGGATGTGTATGAATGTTTGTTTTTCAGTGTTTGTGTTGTGTATGTTGAGATGGGGGGTGGGGGGCGTGTCGGATGTGTATGAATTTTTGTTTTTGAGTGTTTGTGTTGTGTATGTTGAGATGAGGGGTGGGGGAGCGTGTCGGATGTGTATGAATGTTTGTTTTTCAGTGTTTGTGTTGTGTATGTTGAGATGGGGGGTGGGGGGTCTGTCGGATGTGTATGAATGTTTGTTTTTGAGTGTTTGTGTTGTGTATGTTGAGATGGGGGTGGGGGCGTGTCGGATGTGTATGAATGTTTGTTTTTGAGTGTTTGTGTTGTGCATGTTGAGATGGGGGGTGGGGGAGCGTGTCGGATGTGTATGAATGTTTGTTTTTGAGTGTGTTGTGTATGTTGAGATGGGGTGGGGGGGGCGTGTCGGATGTGTATGAATGTTTGTTTTTGACTGTTTGAATTGTGTATGTTGAGATGGGGGTGTGGGGGCGTGTCGGATTTGTATGAATGTTTGTTTTTGAGTGTTTGTGTTGTGTATGTTAAGATGGGGTGGGGGGTGTGTCGGATGTGTATGAATGTTTGTTTTTGAGTGTTTGTGTTGTGTATGTTGAGATGGAGGGGTGGGGGGGCGTGTCGGATGTGTATGAATGTTTGTTTTTGAGTGTTTGTGTTGTGTTTGTTGAGATGGGGGTGGGAGGGCGTGTCAGATGTGTATGAATGTTTGTTTTTGAGTGTTTGTGTTGTGTATGTTGAGATGGGGGTGGGGGAGCTTGTCGGATGTGTATGAATGTTTTTCAGTGTTTGTGTTGTGTATGTTGAGATGGGGGTGGGGGGCGTGTCGGATGTGTATGAATGTTTGTTTTTGACTGTTTGAATTGTGTATGTTGAGATGTGGGTGTGGGGGCGTGTCGGATTTGTATGAATGTTTGTTTTTGAGTGTTTGTGTTGTGTATGTTAAGATGGGGGTGGGGGGTGTGTCGGATGTGTATGAATGTTTGTTTTTGAGTGTTTGTGTTGTGTATGTTGAGATGGAGGGGTGGGGGGCGTGTCGGATGTGTATGAATGTTTGTTTTTGAGTGTTTGTGTTGTGTATGTTGAGATAGGGGTGGGGGGGCGTGTCGGATGTGTATGAATGTTTGTTTTTGAGTGTTCGTGTTGTGTATGTTGAGATGGGGGGTGGGTGGGTGTGTTGGATGTATATGAATGTTTGTTTTTGAGTGTTTGTGTTGTGTATGTTGAGGTGGGGGGCGTGTTGTATCTGTATGAATGTTTGTTTTTGAATGTTCGTGTTGTGTATGTTGAGATGCATGTATGGGTGCATGCTTCAGAGTTTGTGTGCTGAGTTGGGGGGTTTGGGTCTGTATGGGTGCATGTTTGAGAGTGTGCTGAGTTGCGGGGTGTGGGGTTCGGGTCTGTATGGGTGCATGGTGTATGCTTGAGAGTGTGTGTGCTGAGTTGGGGGGTGGGGGGTTCGGGTCTGTATGGGTGCATGTTTGAGAGTGTGCTGATGTGGGGGTGGGGGGTTCGTGTCTGTATAGGTGCATGTTTGAGAGTGTGTGTGCTGAGTTGGGGGTGGGGGTTCGGGTCTGTATGGGTGCATGTTTGAGAGTGTGTGTGCTGAGTTGGGGGATGGGGGGTTTGGGTCTGTATGGGTGCATGTTTGAGAGTGTGTGTGCTGAGTTGGGGGTGGGGGTTCGGGTCTGTATGGGTGCATGTTTGAGAGTGTGCTGATTTGGGGGGTTTGGGTCTGTATGGGTGCATGTTTGAGAGTGTGTGTGCTGAGTTGGGGGATGGGGGGTTTGGGTCTGTATGGGTGCATGTTTGAGAGTGTGTGTGCTGAGTTGGGGGATGGGGGGTTTGGGTCTGTATGGGTGCATGTTTGAGAGTGTGTGTGCTGGGTTGGGGGGTGGGGGGTTCGGGTCTGTTTGGGTGCATGGTGTATGCTTGAGAGTGTGTGTGCTGAGTTGGGGGGGTGGGCGTTTTCAGGTGTGCATGAATGTTTGTTTTTGTATGTTTGTGTTGTGTATGTTGAGATGCATGTATGGGTGCATGCTTTAGAGTTTGTGTGCTGAGTTGGGGGGTTTGGGTCTGTATGGGTGCATGCTTGAGTGTGTTTGGGGCATAGTGTTTGGTTGGGGGTGAGGGGGCCATGGGGCATAGTGTTTGGTTGGGGTGAGGGACAGGGGGCATAGTGTTTGGTTGGGGGGCCATGGGGCATAGTGTTTGGTTAGGGGTGAGGGACAGGGGGCATAGTGTTTGCTTGAGGCATGGGGACCATGGGGCATAGTGTTTGGTTGGGGGTGGGAGTCATGGGGCATAGTGTTTGGTTGGGAGTGAGGGGGCCATGGGGCATAGTGTTTGCTTGGGGTGAGGGACAGGGGGCATAGTGTTTGGTTGGGGGTGAATAACAGGGGGCATAGTGTTTGCTTGAGGCATGGGGGCCATGGGGCATAGTGTTTGGTTGGGGGTGAGGGACAGGGGGCATAGTGTTTGCTTGAGGCATGGGGGCCATGGGGCATAGTGTTTGGTTGGGGCTGGGAGCCATGGGGCATAGTGTTTGGTTGGGGCTGAGGGGGCCATTGGGCATAGTGTTTGGTTGGGGGTGAGGGCCAGGGGGCATAGTGTTTGCTTGGGGGGTGAGGGACAGGGGGCATCGTGTTTGCTTGGGGGTGGGAGCCATGGGGCATAGTGTTTGGTTGGGAGTGAGGGGGCCATGGGGCATAGTATTTGGTTGGGGGTAAAGGGGCCATGGGGCATAGTATTTGGTTGGGGGTGAAGGGGCCATGGGGCATAGTGTTTGATTGGGGGTGGGAGCCGTGGGGCATAGTGTTTGGTTGGGGGTGAGGGACAGGGGGCATAGTGTTTGCTTGGGGGTGAGGGACAGGGGGCATAGTGGTTGGTTGGGGGTGGGAGCCATGGGGCATAGTGTTTGGTTGGGGGTGGGAGCCATGGGGCATAGTGTTTGGTTGGGGGTGAGGGGGCCATGAGGCATAGTGTTTGGTTGGGGGTGGGAGCCATGGGGCATTGTGTTTGGTTGAGGGTGAGGGGGCCATGGGGCATAGTGTTTGCTTGGGGGGTGAGGGACAGGTGGCATAGTGTTTCGTTGGGGGTGGGAGCTGTGGGGCATAGTGTTTGGTTGGGGGTGAGGTGGGCATGGGGCATAGTGTTTGGTTGGGGGTGAGGGGGCCATGGGGCATAGTGTTTGGTTGGGGGTGGGGGCCATGGGGCATAGTGTTGCACTCCAAGAGTGAACTCAATAATAAAGCTAAAACAGACACAGTTAGGAGATGTACATCCTTTGCTTTTTTGAGGAAAACTGACTCAACGGAGGCCATACTCCTCTTGGGCAACCCAAAGAGCAAACTATAGCAGTCCAAAATAAAGGAATGTCCAATCAAGGGTCAATAAAATATATATAATTTAATTAAACAGATGATATACAATAACTACATTGAAATAAATGATAACAATGGAAAATGTGTAGTACAAAATGTAAGTTTGAAATGCAATAAAAATCGTTACCCCTCAAAAACATGTTCTTTTTCCATGTGTTTAATACAAATTGGGGTGGTTGAAAAAGCCTCCTGACATGTCCCGCCTACCGCCCCACCCACTTTTACTTTTCGGCCCACTATAGCCCTCATGTAAGGTACTTTCGGCCCACTGTCAAAATCAGTTGTGCACCCCTGGCCTACATGTTCTTCTATGGAATTTGAGTATATAAGAATGGCGTCAATGTAAACAAGAGGGCAAACGTCCAGTAGTTCACAGAGTACATCATGCATAAAGAATAGGAACGCCACGGGGGCATTGCGTAGCCCGAAGGGCGTGACCTGGTATTCAAAGAGGCCGTACTTCGTGCGGAAGGCTGTTTTCCACTCGTCTCCCTCTTTTACTCTTACAAGATGGTATGCTCCTCTTAAATCCAGTTTTGTGTAGATTTGAGAATGTTTCACTTGGTCCAGGAGCTCTGGTATAAGAGGTAAAGGATATCGATTTTTTACTGTGATCTGATTGATGGTTCTATAGTTGATGCAAGTTCTTAAATCCCCCTCCTTTTTAGGCACAAAGAATAAGGGCGAGGAAGCAGGTGACTTGGACGAGCGAATGAAACCGTTTGCCAGGTACTGATCCAGGTAAGTTCTAAGATGCTGATTTTCTTGTTCTGTCAGAGTGTAAATTCGGCTGCAAGGGATCTGGGCTCCGGGTACAAGATCTATTTGACAATCGTAGGGTCTGTGCGGGGGCAGAACATTGGCTTGCTCTTTTTTGAAGACATCCTGGTAATCTGTGTATTCAAGTGATAAGGAGCTGATGAGGCCCAACACAATTCCTTTTTTCGGTTTCAGATTGGTGTCATCTTTTTTGCAACATGTTTCGGCACAATCGTGAGGAAATGTCAGAACTCGTTTTTGCCAGTCGATCCTAGGATTGTGGGTCTCCAGCCAGGGCGTTCCCAATATCATCTGGAACTGAGGAGCACCAATGAGATCGAAAGTAATGTCCTCTTGATGCCTGTCCTGACATAGAAGCTTGACTTTCTCTGTGTATTGTGTCACAGGACCGGATGATCGCAGAGAATCATTCACAGCAGTGACTTTTTCTGATTTCTGCTTCTGTCGGAGAGGAAGGCCTATTCAGAGAGCCAAATCTTGGTCAATGTATTTACCCACAGCTACACAATCAATATATGCCTCCAAGGCATGTATTTTTGATGGTTGCTTGTGATTCACCAAAAGCACTGGAAGGACTAGATGTGAGGTCTGTACGGATTCCTTTTTCATACTCGACAAGCAGACCCCTACACTTGCCGGGCATTGGCGTTTCCCGAGCTCTGTTCTTCTTCTTCATCAGTTTTGTCTGTTACCCCAACGGTTGTCTTGGGTGGTTTTACGGGCAGTCACAGAAGAAGTAACCTGCTTGTCCACAATATAAGCAAAGCTGTTGTGGTCTTCTTTTTTCCCTTTCTGCTTTGGTAAGGGGACTCCGTAATCCACCAATTTGCATTGGCTCAGACTGTTCATGTGGTTTAGTCCGATTCTCACGAGGTCGTATGTAAACTGACCGTCACTCTGATCTCGCTCGATCCAGTTTCCGATTCTGCAACCTATGATCGAGTTGCACTGTCAGGTCTATGTAGTCTGCACACCTCTCAGGGGGATTCACCACTTGCGCCAACACATCCTTAAGTTCTCCACGTAACCCTTAGTAAAAGAGTGTAGTCCTCTTCTCTTCTGGCCAGTTGGTCTGGGCTATGAGACGATTGATGGTTGCAATATAGGTTAATAGATCTTGACTCCCTTGTCTGAGTGACAACTCGTTATCCAGAGCTTGTCCTTGAGCATGACAGGCAAACAATTTCTCCATCTCATGTTGGAAATTCCCAAAGTTCCGGAGCAAAGGGTCATCTTGATTTACTAAAGGTATAGACCAGTCTGCGGCACTACCTCCTAAATACGAGAGTACAAACACCACTTTGGCTTGGTCATTACAAAGGTTCCTGGTCTGCATAAGAAATGAAGGCGACATTGGTTCATAAATACAGCGAACTTGTTTGGGTCGCTGATGAAGCGTTCGGGAGGGTCTAGAGGCACTACTCCTGGAAGAACCACCTGAACCAGTGTTGATTGTTGTGGTGTGGAAGAATGAGAAGAATGGGTCACTCCAGGCAGTGGAATCTGTCCAGCTTGTGCTTGTAGCATTTGTCTTGCCAATTCATCAGTTCTTTCTCGAGTTACAATAAGATCCCTCCGTAATGCATTGGTTTCCTGTCTTGAAGCATGTACTTCAGCCCGTAATTCCCCTAGTAAGAGGGCTAACTGGTCTGTTTCTGAAGTTTCCATAATGCCCAAGCAGAGAGTATTAGAGGCTTCACGTTCTGTTATGCTCACTTGGTCTCTGTGGAGGCGTTGGGGCATGGTTGCAGCCCTCCCTGAACTTGAATCACCCCCTTCAGGCCTCTCCCTCAGTAGAAAAGCTGTGAGCGGTGGTACACGGTGATAATGCTCCTGCGTGGAGATAACAGTGTGTGAGTGTGCCAATCTGTGATTGTTGTACCTCTCGAACCCTTCACCCCAAATTACGGTTCTGTGAGCATACGCCGGCCCATAAAGCTCACCTGTGTATTATGGAAGATAAGCTCTGTGTCCTGCTACTTCTGGCAGGGGCGCATCAAATGGGATCTAGTTCCTTCACTGATCCCTGATAAGGTTTAGTCCAGTCCAGCTGCGACTATGCTTCTCCTTATGATTGGTAAATCTTTCTTGAGCTCTTGTGATGCTGTTCGTTCTGTTTAATATCTTTATATGTTGCTCCTATTTATGCCCGCAATAATGTCTCTCTTCTATTTTCTTCCCTTAAATGGAAATGCGGCCTCAATGCAGCTGTGAGATTCGAGACGCGGCCGGATGGAAGATGGATGCTACCGCAATGTTCGACAGCAGGTAAGTGATGGTTTAAGGAAAAGCACGAAGTATGGCGAAGCGCAACCTTAAACTTATTGTATTTTCGATGTCTAACCTTGTCTTCTGTTTTTCCTCGCAGGCGCTGCTCTCGACGATGGAGCATGTCATGCTGCAGTGCCAAGATGAAGATTTCAGCATTCCGGAAAGTGTAAATATGAATACTTGGTTCGCCCAAGAGATGTACAGGTAAGAACATCTTCCCCCGGTTGGTAAGTATGCTGGCAGGAAGCAGGATGTCCAGGAAGCAGGATTTTCAAAGGTAAGTCTGATCTCAGGCGATGGTGAGCGTTACGCTGCTTGCAAGTTTAGAATAACACGAAGCGTCTGCCTTGAGGATCGGGGCAGCTTATATAGCTGAGATCGTGGGCACGCCCATTAGGGCTGGTTTACCAGCCACACCCTGCCACTCCTAAAAGAGTGAGCATGTGCGAAGGCAATCCATTAGCAGCCACACCCAAGAATGCACTTGGGGCTGCTTAATGTATGGAATGTTCAAGGTTAATGCATCCTGCTTAGTGGATGGAATGTTCAAGGTTAATACATCTGAAGTGATATGTCCATAATAAAAGCTTTTTGGTGTTAAATGGATGTTCTTGTTTACTTGTGTTCATGAGCCTGGCACCAAAGGCGCCAGGACAGTGTCCACCCAGGTCTCCTGTGCATGCGACCCCTACATGCCTGTGCCCCTGACTTCATGACCATGACAGCGGGGGGCAAGGAGTGCCAGGTACTGGTTGAACAGCCAGGGAGAGAGGTTATACCCCTGGGGGACACCACAGGTAGAGAAAAAGAAAGCAGAGGGGAAGGACCCAGGTTGGACCTGGGAGGGTCAGAGAGGAAGGAAGTCAGCCATGCCAGGGCCTGCCAGGTGATACCTAGGTTATCACGGAGACACTTTAGCAGGATGGCATGGTTGACAGTGTCAAAGGCAGACGAGAGATCAAGCAAGATGAGGACACAGGGGGTGTTTGAGTCAAGGGTGGAGAGCAGGTCTTCACGGATGTTCAGGAGAGCAGTTTCTGTGCTTCTGGCAGCTCTGAAGCCAGACTGATGGTCATGAAGACAACCAACAGATTCAGTGTGGAGGTTAAGCTGGGAGATGGCCAGTTTCTCCAGGAGCTTGCCCAGGAAGGGAGTGATGGAGATTGGGCGATAGTTGGCTGGGCAGGAGGGATCGGCAGAGGGTTTCTTAAGAAGAGGGTGCACAAGGGAGTGCTCCAGGGAGGATGGGAAGACTCCAGTGGCAAAGGAGTGGTTGCAGAAGTCAGCCAGGCCAGGAGCCAGGGTGTCAATGTGGTTCTTGATGGTTTTGCAGGAACAGGGGTGAACCGGTTTTGACGAGACTTTCATAGATTGGACTTGTCTAGAAACCTTGTCTGCGGAGAACAGGGGAAAGGCAGAGAAGGAGGGGTGGCTACAGAAGGGCCAGAGGAAGAGCAGGGAGTAAAGGGAGGAAGGGGAGAGGAGGAGAGTGAGGACAGGATGTCCTGAGTTTTAGAGATGAAGTGAGAAGCCAGTGCCATGCAGAGGGCTTGGGAGGGGACAGGAGAGGTAGAGACTGCAGCAGGATTGGCCAGTTCCTTACAGAGTTTAAAGAGTTCAGCCGAGTTGTTAGATGCCGCAGAGATGCGGGCTTGGATATGAGCTCTCTTCTTGGTGAGGACAGAGAGCCGATATTGCCTTTAGAGCAGGTGGCAGGCCAGTTTGTAAGAGGATGTACAAGAAGCACGCCATTTCCTCTCGGCCACCCTGCATTTGTGTTTAAGGTTGACGAGGTCTGAGTCGTACCAGGAGTTGCACTTGACTTTGGGCTTCAGGCGGATCCTCATGATAGGGGCAAGGATATCAAGAGTATCAGATATAGCAGAGTGGAGCGTGGAGAGGGCTGTGTCAGGGTGAGAATCAGCCAAAGGGGGAGGGGAGGTGAGAAAGTGGCGGCGAAAGACTCAACTGATAGGCGCTTCCTGGGTCGGATGACCAAGAAGTTAGGTGGCAGTGATGGAGGTGGCTTGGCCTGTGGGGTGAAGAGGGTGAGTTGGGAGGAGAGGAGGAAGTGATCACTCCAGGAGAGAGGAGTGGTGAGAGGGACAGAAAGGGGAAGGTCTGAGGAGATCAGAACATCAAGAGTGTGCCCTGCAGAGTGAGTTGGGCCAGAGGAGAGAATAGTGAGTGAGAGAGAGTCGCAGAGGTCGCAAAAGAGTCGAGAGGGAGGACAGGAGGCATCCAGGTGGATGTTGAAGTTTCCAGTGGTCGAGGCCAGGAGTGAGGAGGAGAGGTCCGCCCACTCAGAGAGGAAGGAGGAAAACTGACCAGGTGGCCGATAGATAGTAGCCACAGTAAGGGAATGGCTAGGGGAGAGAGAGAGCATGCAGATGAGGCTTTCAAAAGAGGAGTAGGCATGTGTAGGAATAACAGAGGCAGGAATCCACTCAGGGATATCGGGGCTACACCCCCCTCCAGAGCAGTTGGACCTGGGCACATAGAGGATCTTGTAGCCGTCAGGGAGAAGCGTGTCAAAGCTTGTGACAGCGCTGGCCGTGACCCATGTCTCGGTGAGACCGAGGACATCAAGGTCAAGTTCTTCCAGAAGGCAGCAGATGTCGTAGGAGTGTTTGACAGGTGAGCGAGAGTTAAGAGTGGCAATGTGGAGAAGGTTGCCATCCTTGAAGGACTTCCGGGGAGGCGTACAGATCAGAGGTACGCCCTGCGGAGGTGTGGAAGGAACCTGAGGTGAGGGAGAGAGAGGGCGTGGCAAGATTTACATCCAGCTAAAAGCTGGAGGTTAATCTGTAACTTTCTGCCCAAACTCGGGATTGGGCTGAGCGGTAATGCAGCAGTAATAACATTACCGCTGCATTTTTACCACTCCACCCAACCGGTGATGAGGCCCTTTGAGTCTTACTTTACGTCGTAATTTAGATAGGTTGATGTGCTCCTCAAATAGTGAGGTGCTGTTGGTAGGAATATACGAGAGGCCCAAGTCAAGGAGATCTAGTTGTTGGTCACACAAATTACGACTGGAGATATTGAGCCCTAATTCATGCATGTATTTTTTCTTTGGCCTTAAGTTTCCTCTGTCCTGGTCTTCTGACGTCTAAATAAGGGAGACTAGGTACTGACTTCGTTGGGGTAGTAGGTTTGACTGTTCCCTCTATGGTTGGTTGTAGAATAGGCTCTTTGTGGGTTCTGTATCCCTAGAATCTGTTTTCAAAGGTTTTGGGGGGAAATTGGATATATTCTGTTGATAGAATTCTTGCCAAGAGTAAACAATATCCTGCAAGTAGTCTAAGGTATCGTGTCTAAATTTGCTAATCTTGCGCTGTTCAATGTCTTTACAGTAAGTTCTTCTACTGAAAAAGCAAATAGTTGTTTTTTAAGGTGAATGATTTCAGTGTCTATACATGACAGAGCTTTAGCTAGTTCCTCTATGGGGAGGAGGATAAGGCCTAGAGAGCATTTATTGAGAATCTGTTCCCAGCTTTTAACAAACTCCACATTGTCTTTACAAAGCGTGGGTCTTAAATAAACTGTGAGGCCCTGGGGAATTTGCTGCGCTGTGCAATATTGCGCTAATGTCTTTGCATGCAATTTCTGTGACATTTTCTCCAGACTGAAAACGAGTCTGTAGATTATCAGTGGAAGTACTAGTTCTATCCAAGTCTTTAGTTAAAGAGAGTATACGTGTTGCTTCCTCTTCATTAAATGCTAATGTAGTAGCATGATTTGTATCAGTGAATTTATCTTGGAGAATGACATAGGGCATAACGGTGGCGGTAAACCCGCCACCACTGTTGTTTCTGGCCCGGCTGATCTCGAGTTCTGCAGGCGGGAGGTGTAATTCCGCTAGGTCTGACCTGGCGGGTTTAACACCACCCGCCTGCAGGCGGACGTGGAAACACCGGCACCATCGCGATATGGTGCCGGTGTTTCCACTTCCCCATTCCCATTGAGTCTTATGGGACTGAATGGGAATGGGGATTTACCAAATTCCGCTTCCGGAATTACCGGGGTTGTAATGCCCGGTGATTCCAGGAATCACAGAGGCGGAATGGTAATACGTGTCCGGCGATAACCTGCCAGAATTTCCGGCACAGTTACCGCCGGACTCGTAAGGCGGCCCATTGTCTAAGATGAAACAAGTGTAAAAGTGCTGAGAGCAGAGTGTGCCACTCCCAACAGGTGATACAGTCACAGAAAAATAAGCTAATACAGTACACAAACCAGGACTTAGAAAATAAGTGAATAATAAACTCAGATCATTAAATATAGATTTTTTTAAAATCTAGGTGCAGGGGAGAACATAGCAACTCTGGCACAGACGTTGCGCTTCAAAGTGAAAAACAGACCAAAGTGTCCAAAGGTGGTGGACAATCCTGTCCCCTGCACACCCTGAAGTTGGAATACCAACCACAATTCAAAAGGCTTAGTAAGTTCTGTGTAAATAAAACAGGCAAGAGAACAATTTTAGGAAGAACAGTCATAAAAATATTGCAGAAGCATGTTATAACGAAAATATTTTTAAGAAAGTAATGTGTAAAATTCTGAAAGTGTAAAATCTTGAAAGTGTCAACGCGTTTTGGGGGATGCTCCCTTCTTCAGGAGAATGTTCAATATGCTCCTTCAATTATCAAAACAATATGTTGCTTCTATTATCAAAATCCGGGATCAAAGGGAAAAAAAACCTTTCCAAAGTTTTTAATTTTTTATTTTGTGGGCATGTTACATCTACCCTCGCCAGGCACGTTATTCTCACAGTTTATAATCATATTTTATGGCTGCTGGGTTTAACTGACACGATTATGGGCATCATCACAAGTTGGGCATATCGGTAAAAATGCAGTGGTTATGCTATTACCGCAACATTACCGCTACGCCCAAATATGAGTTGGGGGGAAAGTTGGGCATTCACCTCCAACTCTGAGCTGGGGGGTAAATCCGCCGAATTTCCGTCCATTTTTGGCACAATTACTGTGGCGCTAATAGCGTCACACTAATTGCGCAGAAAATGCCCCGTTGGGTCCAATGAACCCAATATGAATGGGGAGTTACCGCCCCACCAAAACTTGGGAGCCAGCGCTAATAGTGCCGGACCAAGTTGCAGTAATGCAAATAGCATAGGGAATTATCGTGGCAGATTTACCACCGAGATACCGCCCACTCGTGATGTGGCCGTATGTGTATTAAAAGAATTAAATTTCCACAATTTAGAAAAAAATAGGCTGAACCTTACATTTACAGTTATACTTTTCCACAAACAGATAGTTAAACAGAATGTCTTCTGGAGCTGTTGCTAGTGGTGTTCAAACTGTGGGGCTGCCCCTCCCCCCTCCACATCGTCCTCTACGAGGGCCCAAAGAATGACCAGTAGGGGGGTGAGGCTCTTAAAAAGGAAGTACGGAAACTGCTTTAAATAGAAAGCATAAGCAGATATGACATCTGGGGGGGCTCAGTCACACTATTTTTATTCAAGGGTGGGGGCTTGAGATGAATATGTTTAATCAAGGCCAGGGTCAACATAAAAAAATGATAGAGCATGGAGTATGAGGTAATTGTGTTACTGTATGGCTGTTGGTAGAACTTGCATATAGCGCACAATATGCCTCAAATTAACTATAGAGTCTTCCCATCTTTTACATTTCACCTGCACACTTGGCCTTTCCCTGCTCATCTGCACGTCCTCCAAAGCATACACGTTTTTTGAAAATGGTTCAACAGGATATTAGGAACCTAAAACAACATTTTCCTGTGGCCAGGTCTGAACAGAAGAGAACATGGGGAAAAGGAAGGCGAATAAAAAAATAAAAGACGGAAATGCAGGCAGCCAGTCCATGGAAGGGCAGGGAAATACAGGATGTGGAGAGTGGGCAATAGTGAGGAAAGAATACATGTGTGCAGAGGAGATAGTTTGTTTCTAGCATTTCTTCCTTTTTCAGGGAGTGCAATGATGCCCCCTTCCTGGCTCATATGATGATTGTGGGGGCGACGTATAGGCCAGGCCCCACAACCGCTGTGTGATGTGGTGCCCTGGACAACATGGGGAGGATCCGACGGTCCCACCCAAAGCACTGGGGATCTGAGGCAGGTGACCGCCACATGGTTCATGCTGCCACTAACGCCCCTTTATGAAATCTGACCCAATATATTACAATGGAATCCATGGGCCCTGTAAACAGGGATCCACAGTGTCTGACGCCATGTAATAAAATGCAGGAGCTTACCAGAATGGAATCATCCAGAGACATAGTCACGGCTACTGTTGAGAAAGAGCAGAGGAACAAACGCGGATCTGCGTGTGCATTCCGGCACACATGCACGACTCAGACAAATCCAAGATGTTTGGCTGGCATATTGGAGGCTTGCTTTGCTTTCTGAGGAAAGCCATTCAAGTTGAATTAGGCCCACCTGGGCATGTGACGCCCTGATGGCCCAGCCAATCCCTGAAGATGGAAAAATCACCCCCAGCTTCAAGTCCTTACCAAATTCCCAACCAGCATGCAGGAAATAACTGCTGTAAAACCCATGCAGGGAGAAAAGGAGCGGAGGAGGTTGGAGAAGCTGTGGCAGCATGGAATGCGGAGGCATAGTGGTTGTTACGGACGTTCATTTATAGAATAACCAAACAAGCCTATCACTAACTAGAGCGGGTGCTTCTGCCTGAACAAACTAAAATTCGGGCAGTCAGGAAGGCTGTGTAGTCCAAATAAAAAAATCACAGTCCGAGTCCAAACTCCTATTCTCTCCCTACCACTTAAACACAAATGCTGATCTTAAAAAAAATAACCCACAGGAGAATGACTCCCTTCTCCATGGTGCGAGTCTCTCAAAGTGCAGCATTCTCAAGCTTTGGAAATGTTCACAACAAAAAGGAACAAAGTTCCATGATTTCCAGGTGGGGCTAAGAGAATGACTTCCTTCTCCTAGCATGCGCCCCAGCTCTTTGTAAACCTCTTCCAAGCTATCGTATCTTCAACTTCTTTAACAAATCTTGTAGTTCCCTCCAAGGGGTTCTCCTGCCCTCTACTTTCTCTAACTTGCCCCCACTGGCACGATGATGAGGCTCCTGCTCGCAACACCGATAAGTTGAAACTATAGCATGAGAGTGCAGATAGGGAGGAATGGCATATGAGGAGGGTCACAGCTTGTAGGTGTCGTTTGGTTATTTGCGCACTAATGAATTGCCTATGGCCTAGAGGGAGGGCTTTTTGGCCTGCAGATTCTGCTGGGGTGTGAAATGGTAGCCTCCACGCTCACAGAGAGGCATAAAAGACACTTGCTGAAAGGATGTCCTTGAGGGTGTACGGTGTGCGTTTACTGAGTGAAGTGAGCCATTGTGAAGCACTCATAATCCTTTCCACCCTTGAAGCTCCCAGTGATCCCAGGGTGTAAAACTCAACAAGTCTCCAACTTCATATTGTGAACCAACGCCTTCTCATAGCTTGCTCACTTAACAAAGGCCCAGTAGGCTCCATGGAGACAGGTAAATACAAAGATCTACAAGAGGGCAGAGTAGTCCTTATGTCCGCACTTCAGTTTCCCATGATCAGTCCCTTCAGTCACTCGATCCAGTCGAATGCGAGAAAGCAAAACACCACCATCAGTAGCCACAGAAGTCTCCATTTATTTTACAAGGGGCCCACTGCGCAAAATCTGCTGGTTGTCAAACACCAGCCACAAAATGGTCCCCAAAGGGGCAAAAGTGATCAAGACCTAGTACAGTTAAAACCAAACCACTGCCGCCACCAGCCCACCTACCAACACACTCCCATGACCACAGAACCACCCAGGCCAAAATGGAGCACCCAAAAAGCACTCCCGCCCATACAACTACTTTGGCACCAGGCCAGCACATCAGAGAAAAGACTGCAGTGGCAGGGGGATCTCAGCAAATGTAAGGGGACTCACCAAGTCGGTCTGAAGTATCCCAAAAATGTAATTCTGCACTAACAGTTGGAGGGAAAGCATAGCTGCAAGTGAGGTTTTTCTGAAGTCGACTGGTGAGGGGTTCAAGGAGACCAACCTTAGTATGTGTCCAGGGTAGGGTGTACCGAACTTCGGCTTCGAGTAAGTATTCGGCCGAATTCCGACTGAAAAAAAAAGCTATTCGGCTCCGGCCAAATAGTTTCTTGCTATTCGGCTTTTGCCGAATACTTTGACATTCTCATTTGAATACAATGCAACATGAACTCAGAAAAGGAAATACAGACTTCTATTTGCAAATCTGAATAGAATTAGACCAGACAAACTGCTATCACACAGCTGAAAAATATCTAATATTGTAATCTGCTCTTTAGGGCATGTTTTGTCACAGATTCTTAGACAAAAAAGTGCTCATCTTTTATACTTAGCCTGCAACAATACAGGAACATCTTTTCTTTGGCCTATGTTTATATGCAAAGTGCACCTTTTTCAGTTGGAAAAAACAAACTGAAAGAAATGTGCGTAGATACTTTCAGTTCCTGTCATGTCACTTCCCATTGCGTATGTCATGATGTATTGGTGAGAAAGAGTGGCTAGGATAAGTGAAAAGTGAGCAGTATTTGTTCGGGTGGGGTGAATAGTTGTGAGATGGAGTTCACGCATTTCAGATTTCCTCTTGACTTGTGTCCTGCATGAGCCGACATGAACCATTTTATACATTTCTATGTGAGCTGCAAAGAAGTTTCGAAACTCGATCACATCGACTTTGCAACTGTATAGAGAATGCAATGCATCTGATTCACAAAGGCAGTCCTTTTGCATTTGTGAGGCCTCCTACTTTAACTGGCACTGAATAAGCAACTATTCGGCTTCATATTCGGCTTCGGCCGAATAGTTGACAAACTATTCGGTATTCGGCCGAATACTAAATATGCTATTCGGTACAGCCCTAAACCAGGGTTTACAACCAAGTTCATCCCAGCTCTCACAATGGCAATGTGAAAGAGCAGTCTGGTTTAAGTTTTAGGAGGAGAGAGGACTGGTAGAAGACACCGCTGGTCACAAACAAGCACACTATAAAGTTAAAGCCACACAATGGGCCTCAGCACGGGTGTGGCAGAATCCATCAGAAAATCCACAGAATTACCTCCAAAATCAATTACTGTTCCACCACTCAGTCCGGTTCACTCACTATGGGTTTCTGAGTGGTGTTATGCTAGGGTTAGTCACCAATGTTGGGAGTCCATAGGACTCCATTGGGGATTTTGGTAGATTAATCGGGAGAGGTAATATCGCCACTGTAAATAAGCTGTTTCATGCTGAAGGTAAATCCTCCACTTGAAGGGCAAACGTGTAGTTTGGCGGTGCGGTATATGCAGTGTAAATGCCCTACCACCAAACCATTTCTGTTGGCTACTGAGCTACTGCCTAATCACCTTTGTTTGGCTCTAAGAACTGCACATGGAAGATGAATGTGTACAGCAGGGGTCTGCAACCTTTGGGTCTTCAGATGCTTTGGCCTCCAACTCCCATGAATTCTAGCTAGCATGTCAATGATGAGGCATCATAGGAATTGTAGTCCAAATCATCTGGACAGCAACAGGTTTCACACCCCTGCTTGGACTGTATTAAGGATTACAGTCTCCTCTTCTGCTTTGCTCAGACCTGTTTGAATTGGAGATGTCTGTTATGAGATACTGCAGAGTGGTGATGTGGCTGACTTTAGTTTTCTTACTGGGGATACTGCTTTACTTGTAATCTTAATTATTCCGAGTCCAGGTCCAAGTGCCGAGACCAGGTTTTAAAAACAAAAATATCCGAATCTTATATTCCCGGCGGCTACTTCCTTCACTCCTGACTCCAACAATTATAGTTTGTGAAGTACAGGAGTTAGATAGGCAAGCTCAGAGCGACATGGGCCCCGGTGGGCAGGACCAGTGATGAAATAATGGAGGTAGAACACTGAATCTGGGCGGATACCAGTAGTCTTTCTTCCCGGCTGGAATGGAAATGTCTGTTTCAGGAACTGGCACCTCACAGAAGTAAAGACTGATGTGGAACACCTGCAGTGGGAATAATGAATATTACCAGTAAGTAATCAGGCCTTTTCAACTTCTCTAAGAAATGAACTCGGGTGCACAGTAAAACCATTTTCTTAAACTGGAAGCCACCAGTTGTTTTTGGAACTTGCTATACGTTTTCGTTTTTTGGTGGTAGTGCGTCATAAACTGTGCTGGAGCCTGATTATGGTCTAGGTGTTGCTATGTGAGTGGTGATGACTTTAGCGCCATGTCATTTTCACTTGCCTTGCATTTATTTGCTTTGCATTTCATGGACATGTTGTTGTGGGTTTGTCGCAGGGACCTTGGCGCCATGGACTTTATGTGGTTATTGGTTATTGTGGGGTTTTAGGTGTTGTTCTGTGGTGTTTGTGTTGTTTGTAGTGGAAGTTTCCCTGGTAATCTCTGGGGTGGCCGGGTGGGCTCTGGAGGGGCAGTGAGGTGCTGTCTATGTTTTGGTTAAGGGGCGGTGAGGTGCTGTCTATGGTGCGGTTAAGGGGCAGTGAGGTGCTGTCTATGTTGTGATTAAGGGGCAGTGAGGTGCTGTCTAGGGTGCGGTGAAGGGGCAGTGAGGTACTGTCTATGTTGTGGTTAAGGGGCAGTGAGGTGCTGTCCAGGGTGTGGTTAAGGGGCAGTGAGGTGCTGTGTAGGTATGTTATGGGGATAGTGTGCTGATGTTGATGTCTGTCAGTACGATCAGAGTTTTGGTTCTGAGTTTGTGGTTTTTGGTTTGGTGTTTTTTAGTTGGACATAGACATGGTGGCCACATGTTTGTGTGGGGCTTAGAAGTTGAGTGAGTTAGTTTTGGTTGTGGTGTGCAGGGTCTCCACTGGGAAGGATTGGTGTTTAGTTCCTTCCATTGTTGTTGTTTTTAAGCTGGTGTTATAGCTGTGTGGGTGTTCAGGCTTAGGGGAGGGCCTGTGGTTTGGGTTTAGTTTTTTTTTGTTATTTCCATTGAAGATCTTGGATCGATGTTTTTGTGGCGTAGCAGTTTGTCTCAGTGGGAGTTATTCTGAGCTGGTGTGAGCTGTGTATTTCTTTGTGACGATTGGGGTGTTCTTTCATCTTTGTGATTGGTGAGCAGTGTTGCAATCAAAGTGTTGTGTTCTAGTTTATGATGTGTTGGTTGGTGTAAGGTGGGTGGTGGGTTATAACCTTTCTTGCAATATTGTGTCTGTGCTGGGTCTTGATTATGGGTTTTAGGGTTGTGTCAGTGGTAAGGAAGATGTGTCATAATCTGTGCTGGGACCTGATTATGGTCTATGTGTTGCTATGCGAGTGGTGATGTCACTGACATAGAATGTGGAGTGTTGGAGCGTTGGTGGAGGTTTGGAGTGCTGGGTTCTACGAGTGTCAGTTGGACCTAATGTGCTGGGCTGGATGGACGTCCCAGTACTTTCTCTACTTAATAACTGGAGATTAAACTTACATATAAACTACATACCTTCTGGTTCCTGGCTCTATGTAGAAGGTGGCTCAGTTTATATCATAGTGCAACTTATATTGACATCATGCATAACAATAAAATGACTATCAAACAGTGACTAACAGGTAACCGTCACACATACAAAATCCAGAAGAGGGAATGAAGATGTATTGAGTTGGCCAATGTCCAGTGTGAGATGCTCAGCAGGTCCTGGCTTTTAGGCTCCTATCACACTGCATTTGTGGTATGTGTGGTCCTCCAGTTATAGTAGGAAAGTAAAAGCATAAATACTGTACAACAATACAGAATGAAGTATGCAAAATGCCACAACCTGCATCAAAGTCTACTTAAAAGATTTGTTTTTGCTTATTTTGGATAACATTAGTGTAAATGGGTAGCAGCGAGTGGGTTACTTCTACAAACTAATGGGATAGTTGGGACAGACCACATGGAAATCCCTCCTCACCGAACACCCTGTGATGAAAACCCTTGCTCGTGTGCCTTAAAACAGAGCCCCCACCACAGACAATTGACAAGTTAGCACCAATGTACAAAGTGCTAGTTTAACTCTTACCAGATTCCTAAGGAGACAACAGTGTATGTTGGTGCAAAACGAGAGATGCAACAGGGGACTGTGAAATCTGAAACTTAAAGTATTGCAAGCTGTTCAACCAGAAAATCTGCTGTCACAGCCAGGCTTCCGCGCTTGATCAAAGTATGTGATCCAGGGCAAATCATTTAACCTAAATGGGTCTTATTTTTGTGGCTGCCAAAATTGGGATCAGCTCTACTGAAGGAGTGCTGGGGGAAAGCAACGGACTAGTCTCCGCTGGCTGTTTGAGGGATGGGGGTGTCCTATTGTGATCTGGGGGGGCATCATTGATTGGTGGTGTCAATTGCAAGGGGGTTCCAGACCTCCTTGCTGTCCGGGGTGTCTCTGCAGCACGTTGCGGCACCTCAAGGCAGAGGCGGTTAGTGAAATTGAAGGAGATCAGATAGGGTGGTTGTGATGGTCCCCAGTGTGCTGGTGGCAGCCTGCGTGCATCCATTGTTTGTTTTCATTGTTTTCATGTATACTGACTGAAACAACGGAAGATGGGCTCTTCACGAGGTACCACGCTGGGGTCCACAGGTAAGTAACGTGTGTTTATTCTGTCCGGCAGAACACCAGTAGTTCATATGTAGTTACACTGACACACAGAGACAAAGACACTGGCCCATCCATACACCAAGCCAGCTTCCGCCAACTGCCCTTGACAGAACACTCACTCACTCAGGCAGCCGCCAACAATCCACGCACCAGCTGCCAGAGACATAATGTGCACGAGAGAACAGCACATTAGAGTTACCCTACAGAACGGACTGTAAATTGTATGGCTTTGAACCAATTTTTCACAAAAAGAGGGCTGTAAAATGCATCATTTGAACCAATTATTTTTAAAAAAAAATGTGCAGAGGGGAAATCCCTCCTCGCTGAACACCCCCTTTGGTTATTTCAGGCTCCCTTACTACGCTCAGTCACTCGCACTATTGGCGGGAAATATTTACGCTCCTCCATTTAAAATGATTCTCTAGCCGCCACTGAAAACTACTAGCCACAAATGAATCACTCACCCACCCACATATATGAAGAAAGGGCAGAGCATAGCACAGCACTCTGCATGCACACAAATTCTAACAAACGCAGATGCAATTCCCACTCGCTTGTGGCGAGTGTACATTTTGTGGTCTACTGTTGTTTGTTGGATTGATCCGGTGAGTGAGTGAGTGAGTGAGTGAGAGGCTAAGTGCTGGATGGATTGGTGAGAGGGTGGTTATTTGGTTGTTTGGTGAAAGGGTGACTTGCTGGGTGTTGGTTGGATGGATGGATTGGTGAGTGAGAGTGTGCGGATGAGGGATGATAGATGTTGCTTGAGAGAGTGAGTTAGAGGGCGATTGTTTGATGCATCGATGGAAGAATTGATGAGTGAGACAAATGGGGAAGAGGAGGGATGAATAGATCAATTGGTGAGCAAGAAAACGAGTGAAAAAGCAAGTGATAGTCCTGGAAATGGAAAGGTTTTACTGTGGGATCCCACCAGCGAGTGGGCGAGAAGGGGTCGGGAATTGTTCCACACAACCCCACACATAAGCATTTGCCTCTCAGAAGATTAATCATGAACAACTGCAAGATAAAACTTAAGGGAAGCATGTTTCCTATAATGTTGCACACGGAGTAATAAAGGCTGCACACTTTTTAAACCTGTCCATAAATAGTCATGATCTCCGCTACAATCTAGCGATTTCACAGAGACTCTGATCAGGTGCCCAAGTGGTCTTGTGTGGTAAGTATCTCGCCCCTGATCCTAGCTTCAGTAGTTGCGGCACCGTCTAAAGCAACCAACTCACAAAACTGAACGTCGCCAATAGATTTCCCAAGGGGAGACAGAGCGGGCCTAATGCCAGCACCGGTGATGGAGGGCGAGCGGGAGGATGAGTTGGGGATGAATGCATGTGTGATTCAGAGAATGAATGAGATAATGAGTGATGCAAGAATTTGTTAATGATCGAGTAAGAGGGTGTGCTGGAGGGATGCCATGATGAGCGATGGACTGTATTAGAGGGTGTGTGTTGGATGGATTTGCGGGTGAGTGGTAGATGCCTACATGTAAGCATTGGTGAAACTGAGTGAGAAAAAGTGATGGCTGGATAAGTGTTGGACGGGTGTACTGGTGAAAGAGAAGGCCTTTGTTGGATGAATAGACTGGTGAATGAAGAGTGAGAGAAGAATAGAGGGATTGGTTGGTGAGGGATTGACATACTTGCCAACCGTACCGATTAAGGCAGTGGGCTATTGCTTTTTAAGCAGTCCTACCGCCTACAGATTTGGGTGACAGATCCTACTTCTTTTTACAGTGGCAGGTAATTTGTGACTCTAAGGCAGGCTCCTTCAGACTGGGCCCATGACAAGCATGCTACACATTAGTCTGTCTGTCTGTGTGGTGGGTGGGTGTTCAATTTGAGCGATGGGCTCAGACCAATCACTGACCTGACAGCTATGTGACTCTGCCCTGCACTCTTGCAGGGACAGGACTTAGGTGAATTGCCAGTGAAGGCAAGGGGCAGGGGGTACCTGCATCACACAGCATCTGCCTATCAGACTGAGGAGGGTATCAGTCTCCATGTCGCTCAGTGTTCAACTTGCACTGCAGGATTAGGTATGTACTGCCCAGGCTGCTGCCACACAGCAGCGGTAAACGCTGCCTACCAGCTCTGTGTGATTGATTACCTTCTGTGAAGTTAGGTAATTGAATTTGGTGTTGACTTGCCATTCAGAATTGTACATTTTAAACCTTTGAACAGCTTTCCATGTTGTGCTGTTTGATGGGTTGTGTATTTTAAAACGCTCCAGTGGTGCCAACAATGTATGTTTTGTATTTTCCTGTGATGCCATTGCTATGCGAAGTATTATTTCTGAAACTTGAAAAATCCTACATCTTTTTGGTCACAGAATGTTGGCAAGTATGCATTGAGGGGTCGATGGATGGGTGGGTGTTGGATGAATGAATTGGTGGGTGAGTTTGGGGGTGACAGATGGATCAATGGACTGGTGACATAACGGGCGTGAGACGAAGAATACGTTCCTGGATGGATGGACTGGTGGCATTGCAATGGAAATGGGGACCACAACAGTCCTGCCTTGCAATTAGTGAAGCTTTTTACACGGTCGCGAGATGAAGTATTTGTCTAACCCCCCTGCTCCGAGGATTGTTGGATGGATCGATGGGCGTGAATTAACGCTCAGCCAGACTATATAAAGTCGCTTCACGCCCCGAGATGTCAGTGCTGTATTCCATCAGCGGCGTCGTGTCCCATGCCAGGAGACTCGCACTCCTTCTGGGCAACTCCAGAACGAGTGCGAGCAGCAGACAGAAGAGGTGAGCCAGAATAAAGCGTGCCATCATGAGTCTTAGAAGAAGGGAAGTAGGAGAGAAGTGGAGAAGCAGAAAATAAAAGGTAATAGGATCGTTAATGAGTAGGGGGCGTGTGGCGCGCTACACCCTGCAAGCCAGTCCCCTCCCCGATGTGACCACGATCTGATCCTGCACTGCTCAAGCGTCACTTTTGCCACATAAGGGAAACACTACAATGAGGACCAAGGGCGAAGTAGGGTCGGACGGGTGAAACCAATCCCCCACTCCCACCCATAATAAAACGATGTCTCAACTACGGAAGGTCGCCGGGACGCCTGCCCCTCTCCTTACCATACCATGGGACCTCCAACCATATGATATGCAGAGAACTCAATGAACTTGGTGTCAGGCGACGTGAGTCTAAATCCGATACCACGGGTCCGAAACCACCAGC
The DNA here is from genome assembly GCF_040938575.1 of Ambystoma mexicanum. NCBI lineage: Eukaryota > Metazoa > Chordata > Amphibia > Caudata > Ambystomatidae > Ambystoma > Ambystoma mexicanum. Next base: position 402,357,500 of record NC_090934.1, read on the forward strand.
ATCCGACAGCTATCGGCCCCTGCAGTCTCCAGCACCGCGGCAGGACACCCTGGGGACTAGGCAACTTAGCCGGTGTGAGATGGGGCGCGGGAATGGGCGGGCAGGGGCGGAGCTACAAAGCACAGCATTGGCCAGCACAGAGCTGTCGGAAGGCGGGGCCCCGAAGATCCTGCACTCCATCAACGGGAGGGGCAGGTTCATCATACAGCAGCCAGGCACCCGCCACAGCAGAGTGTGCTGAACTGCACCGGCGAGGGACTAGGACAGGGCAGGGTGTTGGCCTGATGGGCAAAGCGCACTCACTTTTCTCCAGGGCCCAACCTGTGACATTGAATGGAGTGGGAAGCTGCCCTGGTCGTAATGTAACTGGAACAGGGTACGCGACCTGGCAATTGGACATGCTTAAATACCTGGAAGGGCCCCTCCCACTGCTTGCCTCACTCTGAGAAGGAAGTGCACATCTATTATGAAAGGGTGTAACGCGGTATTAATTCTGCAAAGCATTTTGTGTCCTCGCTACTAGTATGTGCTTGTGCAGCATACCACAACGTGTGCCACATGTTTGCATTTCTTTAGGGAATATCTTCATCATTAATATAGTGGAAGTCCCTAGTAGGAGCATGCATACCTCAACACTTGTGTGATGAATGATGTGAAATCTCCATCTCTATACATGCTAAGGTAAAAGCACTCACACGTATAGCACCCGGAGGTCGAAGTGAGTGGGAGCGGATGGGCCACTGCTTTATTTTGGACTGTTAACAGTTCCAGCACTTTTTACAATCACTTTCACCATACCCGAAGGTAAAGCATACCTGTTAATATGACCTCCCATGGCAGTTACCGCCAAACTGAAATCTGTTTCACCGTACATTCCCAAAGCATGGATGGTGTCTCAGCCTGGCTGGACTCCATCTGGCTTTATGGTAACCATGGGAAGATGGGGGGAGGCCCGCTAACACTACGAAATTCTCTCCGCTGTCACCCCATCTCCATCTGTGTCATGTTGTCTTCGAAGACGCAGCTGATATTGGCCCAGGCCATTTCCACAGAATGTTATTTTAACATCAGGGGGCTACATGCGATTTGCAGGTTCACGCCACTGGACAAGTGTGCAGTTATAGGAGGCGACTTCTTAAGGATTAGTCACCTGGGCAACTATAATGCACTCCTGTGGGACACTTCAGGGCCACAGACTAGTCATCGCGCACCCTCTGTGAGACCAGAGGAGATAATATATTCAGTCTTGGGATCCAGACTTTGTAATAAATTACCAAGTTGTATTCCCGGTAGCACACATTTGTCTATTGGCAGGCCCCTGTTGAAGTAGTTGTTAGGTAGGTATTGATTACGGCTTCCAGCGGAGTTACGATCAGTGAGTAGACTGAATTCACAAAGGCCATGCAAATATAAAAGTTCCAACTGACTGACCAACAAAGAGAAATTAACTAAAAACAATGCAGAGGGTCTCCTTTTGCCTGTTGCACCCACCTGGCTGTCCACCTGGCCCACCCACAACCTTCTGAAACTTGTGTGCAAGTTGGTGCCTCCCGCACACACCGTCCCACGCTGGTGTCAGAGTTCCACTATGTTTTGTCACACTTCTACCACTGAAAGTAAGTACCCTTTATGCGTTGCCATCCATTTACACTGCTTTTGGTTGCACTCTCGGCTGTATAGACCATTTGTAGTCTCAGGCAGCTTCGTTCTTCATCTGGCCAAAGCTGCCTTACTTTATATTCCTGGTGTATAGGCCATCAAACTGTAGCTTTCATCTGAAGGGTGAACTCTACATCTAGTTTTCAAGTATAATCTCCCTGACCACTCCGGGCTTAGTTTATGGTTTTGTTTCAGAGGTGCATATTTAAATATAACCACAGCACTTTTTGATGTCACGGGGCACCTGTGACCTCTGAGCCCGATGTGTGCCACCGGAGCAGAAGCAGAAGATCGGGATTCTGATGCAGATTGGCACAGGTGTACACTATGTTTTTGGCATGGAATTTACTGAAATGGGGTCTGGTCAGTAGACCAACCTTTCTGTGATGGAATTACCCACATCATTTTATTAATTCGTACAAATCAAAAATGGCTAGGGCTTCGACACCTTTATAAGATGGCACTTCCTCACAACGTGACATACCCAAATTTGAAATGTTTATTGATGAGTTGAGTGTCACAATAATTCAGAAGCTAGCTCAGTGTGTCAAGCATTTGTTATAGAGATGTGTGCTCATATGCCAGATCACAATTTGAAATCCCAGCAAGACAGAGGTAGCCTTTCCTCATTGACAGAAACACCCACTTGCTACAAAACACTTATCCTGCACCAGAAAACACTAGCTATAAAAACAAACACAGCATCAGTATTGTGCAGGTCTAAAGCTTGGTCCTCCAAACGAGCTGTGTATAAATTGGGTAGCCACCTCCAGAGAAGAGAATGTTGCTTTAGCCGGGAAAGGTGATTAGGTAGCCAAACTAGAGACAGTGGGGTCAAAGCCCATATCCCGGCCTTGCCACCAGACGATAATGTGATACTGAACAGACAGTCAAGAACCGGTCCATGCAGTAATCTAACTCAATGGTGCAGGATATGTTTGGGGAGGTCAAAGAATTTACTGGGCACATTCACCAGCTACCAGAATGGATTTGGGGCGAGAGGGGCATAAGTGCCCCTGAGTATAACTACACACCACTTTCCAGTGGCTGGATGAGAAAGCTCTTGATGAAGAAAAATGCTCAGGGAGAACTAATGTCCTTGTGGTGGGTGAGTTGAGAGCAACATGTCAACGTCTTTTAATATTGGAAAATGTAAAACAATATTGGAAATGCAAAGGCCATCACATGCTGCAATGTTGTTTGGGAAGATGCAAAGTATTTAAATTGAAAGTGATGCGTACTGGGTGGAAAATGAAGGCAATGCATCATTTTGGGAATGTGATGAATGAAAACATGGGTCACGATTCGGCAGGCATTGTAGTGTTGTTTTTCATAGGTTTCTCATATGGCACTCAATTAACATGTTTTGGGGAAGGAGTTTCCTGTCTTTGGTGCCAAAAGTGTTCGCAGGTGTGTTGCTCTAGAGTGGGCATGTGTTTTTGGTGTTTCTTTATTAGTGCCAACATTGTTATTGGTGTGTGCCAAAAGTGTAGGCATGAGTGTTGCCCAAGGGTGGGCAATTGTTTTTTTTTTTTTAGCCATATGGTGGCAATGTGTCAATGTAAGCAGTGTTTTGTTATGGTGCCAAAAGTGTAGGCATGAGTGTTGCCCAAGGGTGGGCAATTGTTTTTTCTTAGCCATATGGTGGCAATGTGCCAATGTAAGCAGTGTTTTGTTATGGTGCCAATGTGTTTTGGCAAGTATTTAGGTGCCAATGTGTTTGGCAAGTTTTTTTTAGGTGCCAATGTTTCTCTGGCAAGTTGTTTTTGTTGAAGATGGTTTGGACCAGATACATTTAGAGGAAAAGTATGGAAATGTAATATTTATTGGACCTACTGCATTTAAAAGAAATGTACAGTAATGCAATGTTGAGTGGACCTACTGCATTAATAGAAATGTTCAGTAAATGTTAATTGGACCTACTGAATTAGATAGTGATGCTCAGTAACGTAAGGTTAAGTGGACCTACGATGTTGGAAAAAAAAATGTTCAGTATGAAATGTTTAGTTGAGTGGACCTAATGCATTTAGTATAAATGTACAGTTATGTTATTACACTAACTTGACCATTTCTCCACAGACTATTTACAAGATAGACTCTGCAGGCGTGAAATTGTGGAACTTTAATGTGGCACAACCAAATTCGGATTGCCATAATTTATGCTGAATTCATCGAGTTGTTTTGGGGTGGAGATTGGCTATGTGATCTGTGTGAGTGTGAGAGTACTAGGACATTTAGTAAAATTCTTGTTTTGTTTTTGGACCTACAACATTTATAGGACATTTCCAACCATTTAATACTATGCAATAACCTAACAATTTTTTCCACAGCATATTTCAAATTTGGACTCTGAAAGCATGAACTTTGTCGACTCTGTCATGGTGTAATTTAATATTTTATTCTCAAACATGAATGCTGAATCCGTTCATTTTGGTTTAGTTGGGAAATGTCTTTTAGTGAATATGCAAAGTCAAGTGTCAGCATTTGTTTACTCAAGGGGTGCCTCTAGTGGTGCCAAAGTTCATGTGGGCGGGTGTTACTGAAATTGGTTGGTACCAATGTTGGTATTTGGTGACACTGACGTTTAGGTTGGTGTTCAGGAGGGTGTTTGGAGGACACCCATTGTGTGGTAAAATGTGTATGCTTCAGGCAGATAGTGGGATCTAATCCTGTGATTTATATTCAATCTGTAGACAGTGAATGAAGATGCAGGATTATTGTGTGATACAAGTGGTAAAGGTAGTGTGTAGGATTGTGGACTGGTGCCCTTGCAACGAGTACCATAAGTGGCCATTATGGTTCTAGAGATTGTTTTCTGGAGAATATTAGCTAATTGGCAGCTATACTAAGGACTTGAAGGAGAATAGCTTTTGCCTTGAGAGGTCGGATGAATGGGCATCTCGAAGGATAGTTGGTTCACTTATATATATTGCTTCAATAATAACTGTTCTTCTGTTTTCTTCCCTGGATTGTATTGTGTGTAAGGGGGGAGATGTGTTGTGATTTACCTTTCCTGTATTTGTGTCTATTTCCTGTATGAGTGAGTGTTTGAGTTTGGAATGTTTGGTGTGGAGTGTTACACTTAGAATGTTATTGTGTGAGTGCCAAAGTTCCTATAGAGTCAGTTGGAAACTGAGCTTGGCACAGGGGGACCGGTGGATGTTCTATCCCTTGGACCTGTCTTATGTGTACCCTACCTTTTACCTGTGTACCTACCTGTCATATGAAGAACCTAGCAAAGACCACATGAACCACTTATGACTCCTGAGCATCTGTGAAACCCTAACCTCCATAACTTAACAGGAACGGCCGCTGACAGCTTTCTGTATACGCTATTTTGCAAAGATTTTCACATTTCAACTATGCAAGCGCATGTTATTGAGCTAGAGCATCATGCCCCAATCCCAAAACCGACAAAAGGAGAATGACCCTGGATCACAACCATACGGTGCCTTAATTTTCACCATAAACTGACAGTCATGAAGGCCTTTCGACTTAAAAGAGAAATACAAAAAGATGGAGCGGCCACCTGCTTCTACAAATACCTTTTGGTGGAGGTGGCAAGGCACAGGAGCGAGCTTGATCCCATTTTCGAGATGTTGCAAGGCCTCGACTTATTAATTTCATTTGATTATACGCCCAAACCCTGGGGTGTCACAGTGTAGGTTATTTGGTTACAGTAATGATTGCTGGTTACAGAGAGGTAGTGTTAGGCATTATAGTGGTTACAAACATTCATAGTCATAGGGGGTCATTCCAAGGTTGGAGGTAAGGTAAAAATGATGCCGGTAAAGGACTACTGGCATCGCTTACCGCTACGGGCTATTCTGACCAACCAGACCGCTATTTACGGCATCGTACTTTACGATGCCGTAAATAGCGGTCCAGGCGCGCGCGTCCTACACAACATGCCGGCATGCCGTAAACCTGAGCTGATCACAAGCCATGCGGACATGCAAATAATGGCCTACTGAAGGCTGAAAAGTACCTTACCGGCATGGAGTAAATACTGGCATCTCCGAGAAGGTGTTAAGAACCCTGAGCAGTGTTTCCAAGAGCCACAGGTGCATACAATCAGCATAGGTGGAGTCAATGGAGTCTGGCACAGCACAAAAGGAGCACACCCACACACCACACCCGCTCCCACACCAAGATGATAGCAATAGTAGTAGCACTACTGGAGCTGGAGGCCCTGCTTGCAAGGCAGCAACAACAACAACAGCAACAACAACCACATCCCCCACCACAGAGGATACACAGGAGGAGAAGGAGGGTGAGACAGGCCCAGCATGCCCCACCAGTGCAGCCACCGTTACCACGCCGGCGGCCCCAATCCCTCGCATCAGAGCCACCCCCTTCAACCTAACACCAGAGCAGATCCACACCCTGTACTGGCTTGACCGTGACACCATCACCACCATAGTGGACCTGATACATGATGACATAGTGAGCCTCATAAAAATACGCACCACCATCCCCCCTCTACTGAAGGTAGTGTCTGTGCTCCACTTCCTTGCCACAGGCACCTACCAGCACACAGTGGGGTACATGCATGGCATATCACAACCCTTATTTTCCCGGATACTGACCCAAGTGCTGGATGCCCTCCTCAAGCACACAAGGGACTACATATGCCTACCATGGACTCCCCAGGAGATATTCGATACACAAGTTGCCTTCCATGCACTGGCAGGCATGCCAAATTGTATAGGTGCACTCGACTGCACCCATGTGGAGTTGGTGGTCCCGCATGCCATGGAGGTGGCGTATCGCAACCGCAAGCAATACCACTCCATCAACGTGCAGATGGTATGTAACGCCAGTAAGATCATCACACATTGCTGTGCCCGATATCTAGGATCAACTCATGACTCTTTGGTCCTGTGGAACTCCACGCTACCACGCTATATGGAGCGAAATGCTGGACGACGTGCCTGGCTGCTTGGTGAGTTGCCTGACTGGGCCATGGCAGTGCATCGGGGTTGTGTTGTGGGTGGCTGCATACTCCACCTGGGTGGAAATGTTGAAGCCAGTGCACGATGTGCACCTCACCGAACACTGTGCCCCAAAGCAAGTGAAACGGCACATGACTACCAAATCCCACAGTGATGAAGTAAGGCCGACACCTAACACTACATGACCAACAGGTAACCAGGACGCATTCAACACATGCACCACTCATGGCGGCCCTGACACACCGTAAGGGCTTCCTGCACTATGCACTGCATATGCACTATGTCGCTGCCTCCAGCATATCACCAAACAGGACAGTCATCCATGGGAGTGCATTGAAGTGAGCCTATCAGGGATACCACAGTGTGTCACTGGTTCCGCACACCCATAGGAGTGCTGCAAGTCACCATGGTACTGATCAGTGCAGAATGACGAATATGCTACTGACTACAGCCAACACTCCCTACTACCAAATCTCACAGAACACAGCACATCAATGATTTTACCCCAAGACTGCTGCATGCATGTACGATGCACGTGCAACAAGATGTGAGTGCACACCATAAACCATCTTGAAGATGCTACCCCCTCCATCATTCCATTGCACAGGACACATAGCGGGGCCAGAAATGGGGTCAATGCATCCAGGGACATGTGTATGGCCAGAAATCACCTGCTGCCATGTAAGACTAGTTCAGTTGTCCGCCATGAATGTACAAACACTTACCTTCATTCCCCTCTCATGCAGGTGATGGTGGCTATACCTTGAAGCCGTGGCTCATGACCCCTGTCCGAAACCCACTGAACAAGCACGAGAAGGACTACAATCGTTCATATACCAGTACACGTGTGGTGATTGAGCAGACCTTTGGCCTGTTGAAGGCACGATTTCGTTGCCTCAGCCGGTCGGGTGGGGCACTCGCTACAGCCATGAGAAGGTGTCCAAGATCACCATGGCTTGTGTAATGCTGCACAATATGTGCATCTGTCGGAACGTGCCCCTGCCCCCTGACATGGAACTGCTACCACCTGATGATGATGAAGGGGAGGAGGAAGAAGGGGCAGGACAGCATCACAGTGTCGATGTACAGGAAGGACGTGCCGTGCGGCAAGCATTGATTGGACAATATTTCTGACACACAAGTCAGCAGAGGGTGTGAGGATGTCAGGACATTGGGCACTGGGTGTGGGGATACATATACACTATGCACTGTGCAATATTAAATGACTCATGCGCAATGATGAATGTCCACTCTGGTTTTTTTAGATGAACAACCGGTGTATTAAAATTGAAGGTTTAAACGTGAGAAAAAAAACATCCACCACCCTAACCCCCTCCCCCTCCCACCACAACTCCCAAACACACCCTCATCCCCTCCCCCTCCCACCACAACTCCCAAACACACCCTCCCCCCCTCCCCCTCCCACCACAACTCCCAAACACACCCTCAACCCCCTCCCCCTCCCACCACAACAACCACACACTAGTCCCATAAGGACCACATAGGCCACATGTGGATGGCAGCATTGTCACTGGGCGCTCCCAGAGCTAGGGGGTGGCATGTCCTGGTGGCGCATCATACGTTGGGACCGACGGAGTGGGCTGGTCTGGGTGGAGGAGCATGCAGAAGGTGTGTCCTCATGCTGGGGCTGTTGTGTAGGATGTGCAGCCTCCAGAGCATCTGCTATCCGGCCAAGGACCTCACAGAGCCGGTTGATGCTGACCGTAATGACCTGGCACAGTGCCCTCAGTTCATTCCACCACTCCTCCCTGGCCTGCCGATTGTCCTGCATGAAGTCATTGATCTGGCCTGTGAGCTGCTCAGCCCGCTCTGCATCAATGGCTGATGTTGTGGCCCTGCTGGGAATCGGGCTGACATGTGTTTCTGGCGCTTCAGAAAGGGAACTGGCCACAGGACTGGCATGTCCCTGTGTTGCTCCTTGCCCAGTAAGCTCAGGTGTGTCACTCTCACCCGAGTCACTATAGGAGACCTGGGGGTTGGTTTGGGCATCAGGGGTGTGAACGACTTCATATGTGTCCTTAGTCACTCCACATATGGATATGGGGCTGTCAGCAACATCGTGGGGGGCTGTGGCTGCAATCTCCCCAGCCACACTAGACTCCTCAGTAGGGCATGTGTCTGCCACCAGTGCAGGGTGGGGTAGGGGTGGGGTTGGGGTGGTGCAACCTCCACGGGCCTTGCTGGAGCCGGTGGAGTGCCTCCAGGTGTTCTCTTGCTCGCAGGTAGACGGCGGCCCCTGCCTTGGCCCCTGGAGGTGCTGGGCCAGTTGCTTGCCTGCTCCTCGCTGTCATGCTCGCTGCCTGTGGGGGTGGAAGAGAGGGTCGGCATGAGTGATGATTTGAGAGCCAGCATTTGGACATGGCTACAATATCACAATCAGATATTAGTGGGTTATCAGCATTTGGGTGGAGAACGGCACATTATTCTATGCTTGGGTGGTAAATGCATGCAAATGTCTGTGTCACTCATGTTGGCCGGGTACTGTGCTGGCTCACATGCACACTGTTTACATCGACTGCCCTGTGTGCCTCACGGAATGGCCCACTTTGTGTGGTATGTGTCATATAGGTTACAGCCTCGCACCTGGCACTAGCCTGTGTCTCAATAGTTTTGGCATGATTTAAAGGGGGGGGAGTGGCCAACCATGCCGTGACACCTTAGCCAGCCCTTAGCAGTGACTTTCTAAACATTGGCGTTGGCAGTATTGACTTTGGACACACACCTCCATCAGCGGATGACGTTGCCCCGCACTCCATATCTCCAACCACTTTGATGGCTTTGGGGCCTATCATGGGTGCACATGTCTCCTCCCACGGCCTTAATTTAATGGGCGAACCTAGGCCTCCTCCTGTCTCCAGGGCCTGGCTTCTATTAGCCGAGACGATGCTCCGCACCCTCAGCCGCCGGTCGTCCCACCTTTTTCTGCAATCCTTTGTGGTGCGGGGGGTGCTGCCCACGGCGCTCACCTTCTGCGCCACTAGAGCCCAGATCTCCTTTTTCTTTATCACTGCACCCTCTGCATGTCATTGCTGAAAACAGTGTCAGCATGCTTGTGGAGGATATCCACCAGCATTTGGAGTTCGTCAGGGCTGAACTGCTCCTTTCAGAGGCGGGCAGCTCCCTTTTTTGGTGCTTTGGGCATTCCTCCTTGATCATGGTATCTTCCCGGTATGTCGAAAGTGTGCCAGGGGTCCTGTCTGGTGAGGATGGCAATGGATTGTGTTTTTAAAGATGGCCGCTCTGCTCCTTCCAGTTCCTGCGCAATGACGTTTTTTCCGGTTCTGCATTATCACGGTGACTGCTATTTATGGTCACCGCTAATGCCGCGTTGCTATAAGGCGGTAGTGTTTGTTACGGTGCGGGTCATGCCGGTACAGGGTTTTCCTGATGTTTTTGCGGCATGCTGCTAGGGTCTTTACCGGCATGGCGCAAAGCTCGTGCCCGCAAACTCGTAATAGTGCACTTTTAGCGGTCTATTGCCAGCTCGGACATGCTATTTGCGCCATGCCGGTAATGGACGGAACTTACCTCGAATCTCGGAATGAGGGCCATAGACTGATCTTGCTGGGGAAAACTCTGCTGCATCTCAGGCCCCCATACCATTTTCACAAAACATATGATATTCAATATTGCGCACTATGATTGATTGCGGCTAGATGGAGGCTTACCGCAGGGAAGTAGATATATTAAAACTATGTAATTCGTTTCTAGCTACAGGTGGCTTATTTTCCTTATATTGAAATATAGGTGCCGATATGTGCATTTACTTCATAGTCGGGACTTCAGGCGAGGTAATGGCGAGGGTTGCTATAGGGTGCATACATCCCCATTCCGAGAAGGTGTTATTCTAATCTTTGCTGTATGCAGGCGAGTCCCTGCATCCTGGATTGGAGGGGCAGTTCATAGACATATGTGTTTTTCTTCATGTTGCTTCCTCCCTTAGGGATCGCAATGTTAGATGTTCTTCTTTACCTTTTTATCTTAATAATCTCTTTGTTTTGATGTGTGAACTTCACTGGTTTCTTAATTCAGATTCCTAGTAGATGCATGACATGTTGTTAACAATGACCTATTACGATGACAGGCTTCATTTACTCTTAGCCAACTTAATGAGTTGGCAGAAACAAATCCCCCCCATTTCATTATAGCCATAACATCTATTGCTTTGTTTTCTTTATATTTTTTTCAACTCAACGTTTTATTAGCATATTAAGAAATGACAAAGACATCAGACATTGCGTGTGCGTAGAAAAATACAACAGTAACACGCATTCAGTACAGTCTCACATTAGGGGTGTCGGGCCTGAGGAGGTGAGCAGCCTTCGGGTGGAGCGTACAGTAAGTGCGGTATATCTATTAGTCTCTAGGCTCAATCCAGCCCGCAGGTTAGTGGGGGCCTTTGGGTGAGACCAGGGAATTTTACTGCGTAGTCCATGAATGGGGCCCATGTGTTCCGAAAAGGGTTCAGGTTCCCTGATCGTAATGCTGTAATCTTTTCGGCCACTACGATGTCCCAGCACTTTGACCACCATAATGGGATTGAAGGGCTGTCAAAAGGTGGGTACATAGGCGGGCTGTGTGGCCTGTCAGTGGGAATTCCCCGTCACCAGTATCCCCCAACAGTATGATCCCCGGATCCCAGGGACTTTGTTTTCTTTTATTATACAGGAGATGGGTAGCCCGGTGAAGACATGCAGGGTAATTAATTACTTACTCAATTATTTGGCTGATGCTATGTACTTACACAAGACACACTAAGATGCTAATACAATAGGATAGAAGGGCTGGGTGGGGCAGGGATTTCTCTCCATGTATTCAAGGAGGAGATGGGTATCAAGCCTTGTAGCTAAACGAGTATCCTTTATGCTGTATACCAAGCTCACAGACCCCAATGACAGTTAATTGTTGGTACTTTGTGCATTCAACCAGTCACGTTTATAAATGTGTGCGGGGAGACAGGAGGTAACAACCTGGGTTAATTGCACAATAGGCAACAATAGCGCTAACAAAAAGTTAAAGGATTATGGGGGATATTTTAAACTGGTCATGTACCCTGGTAGCGAAAGAAGGCTCCTCTCACTATCACAGCATGCCAACAAAGGCGTCCAGAATGTTGCAAGAGTTGTTGGGAGTGCAGTAGTATATGAATGGTGGGAGGTTGATACACCCTTCTGATATGGACTTTACCTATTCGCATCATCAACATGATGGTTCTGCTTGCCTAGACATGGGGTCCACCTTTACCCTTATGCTACATAATATCTCCAAGAGTACAAGCCTTCTTAAAACTATGACGGACCATGCCCTGAGCAACTTGAAAATCATGCTTTGAAAAGATTCTGAAAGGCCCACGCCTTGGCAATTGAACCTGGTAATTCTTGAATACTCTGATATTACGGGCTAGATTGCTGCAATGATGGATCAGTTCTGGCATGCTAACTTGACTGATGGGGTCTCCACATACAAATGTTGGGCTGTGCTTATGGGATACAAACCATGGGTAGTATTCCATTGGTTAGAATGTTTCTGTATTAGTTTCTCAATATATTTATTTAGTTTATCATTTAGTTGTGTCACTGTAAAGAAGGGAGGTGTGTAGTATCCCATTGTTATAGGTTATTAATTATGTATCTGTCATATGGTATAGGTGTCATGTGCAGATGGCTATAGATATGGAACATAGAATCTTCTGGTAGAGAGGATACTAGAATGCAGTGGTTGGAAGAATGATGCACTGAAAGGGAAGTGTTATGTTCTGTTAATTGTGATGACCGGCGGGTTGTAATCCTTATACATTAATAAATCCTTTTTCAATCATCCAATCCGTGTAAGAGGATATTTCAAAACGCAGTCCATTTATTTCATTATGGGCTCATACGTGCATGTGGCCCTCTACCGAAACACATTTGAGAACTGAAAATAAGAGAATTGAAAAGGAACACAAACATTCACTCCACCTAGCTCTACTTCGCGCTTTAACCAAGCTGCAAAGTGGTCTACGGGCCGTTACTTCTGGCAGGGCAGAGACATATTTCTCTCAAGTCACACAAGCAGTGTTTGATGAAGGCAGAGGACCCCTCAGAATGATGTCTAATAAAATGGAGTGTCTGAAATAAGAAATAATTATTGCGGTGATAAATAAGGAATAGGGCACTCTGGTTATTAATGATTAGGCAATACATTAATGTTTGTTGAAATTCTGTAGGCAGTAGGCTTACCCAAATGCAGCCACAACGCATGGTATAGCGAAATTATTGACGGTTATGGAACAGCCAAAATTGCAGGTGGCTATCTGCTGTATATTAGCATGCCACTTACTTCTACACAATGAAATAGGGAAGGTGTTCATTTTCTTGCGATGGGGAATGGAGGCGGGCCCTGGTGGTCTTCCTATTGATTTTTGGAGAAGATAGGCAGAATCAAAGGACTTTGAAGAGGCATGTCAAATAAGAACTCTTCCGGAAGCAGCTATAGCAGTTTTTCATAGGCCAGGGAGCGAACCCAATTCCTGCGGCTCATGTAGTCTGATATCACTTATTAATACATACGCACAAATATTGGCTAAATGCCTAGCAATGTGACTAGAATTTCTTCTACCTAATCTCATACATCACCACCAGATGCGGTTTTCACGTGGCCAACACACAAGCAATAGTGTTAGGCAGCTGTTGCATATCTTAGCAAGTACTAATTGTTACAGAGATTGTGAAAAATGAGATGTTAATTATTGATTAACGTAAGCAATTTATCTCACTTGAGGTAGAACTATGTGAACAATGAAGATGGAAAATGCGTCCATTAATAGTAATGGCCTTTATATTTCATACAGTGTGGGAAAACAAAATGTGTTGGCTACGATAAGCGGTCAAACACTTATGAAATGTATATGGATGATGAGGCACATTTCATAATTTATTTTGTGCCATACATTTCTCCTTAGACGTTACTCATCCACTCCACCAGGAGAAGCTTGAATGTCAGAGAAGAATGGTCTTTGTCAAAGAATTAAATTAGTGGGCTCCAACAACCTTCTTTTAAGTAAGATTGTGATGCACTTGAGCATTGTTGACCTTTGCTTTTTGATTCTCATTAATGACAGTTTTTGAATATTGTAGATAATAGATCTAATTGAAGAAGACATAACTTCATGATTGAGGTGGTTCCATTAAAACTAGTCAGCAGCGCCGAGGAAGACATGGCCCCAACATGAAGGGGTGTTCTCTCTTAAGTAGCAGACTTTTTTACTCTGGGCCTTTGATTCATTGATGTGTTGAATTGTTTTCCTTTGTGAATCTACGTTTCTCATTTGCTTTAACTGGTTTAGTTCTCCATTATCCAGTTTACCTAAAAAAATAATTTGTTTTGTCGAAATTCTTTTTTTGAATTATTTTGTTCAACATTGTTTGAATCTCTTCATTTATTTCAAATTAATGTTTTTGGAATTATATTCTGAAGTCACTGACATTTTGGATATTTGAACTACCACATATGAAACAATGTTATGGATTCCTCCTATTTGTACTTTTATGATTTGTAGTAAGTATTAAACATAGTTTTTTTTCAAATTGTTCTCATTAGGCAAAAGGTGTCTATACTTAAGAGAGGTAATGTATTGCCTTAAAAGCAAATCAGTTACTTTTAAATGATGTCTAGCTTGATCCTATGCAACACACTTCTTGTAGTTTTCTTTGATTGCTGCCCCTAGTGTCAATGGGTCATGGGGATTCCTACATTAGAGGTTTAAGACTGGCTGGCCCCACTGATGCGCCATACTGTGCGTCAATGCCAATAAAGTTTTCATCTGTGTTGTCTGGCCGTATATGTTTGCGACGCTGGAAATATTTGGCATCAGGGTATCTTTTCTGGACAAGATCAAGTTGCTTTATCAAAATACGCCGGCTTCAGTAATCACCAAAGGCTATGCTTCTTCTTTTACACTGAACGCAGGCACACGTCAGGGATGCCCTTTAGCGCTACTTAATGCTTTAGCTATACAGCAGCAAGCAGCAAAGATCCACTCTAACGGCCATGCCACAGTATTCTTTCAGGTAGGAAATAACTGTTCCTCCAGAAACTAACCATAACTAACTAGAGGGCGTGGCTACAGAGCCATGAGATAGGACACAGTCCCGTGGAGCTCCTGCCGATCCTTACTGATCCTGAGAAAAGGTTATGGACTGAAATGGCTGTAAAACAAGGATTCGATACTGTGAATACATGAACATGCAAGGAACAACATGATCGGTATTTCGAAGAGAAGAGAATCACAGCAGGATCTGTGTATTGTTAGTTGAGCAGTGGCGAGGCATCCCGTCGGCAAGTGAAACAAAATGGCAATGTGGGAGAACAAAGGAATTGACCGCAGGACCACAGTAGAGAATGATGTGCGGCTGCAACAACGATGAGACCGGAGGAGACCCCGGACGGCTAGTACTATAGAACCAAAAAGGAGCAGAAGGCAGACTTATGGTTCAACACAGCGTTGGTGTACACAAGGCCCCAGCAAGAAATGAAAAAGGAGCTGGTGCATCAGAGCGGAATAGTCGGGCGCAAACTGAAAAGCCAAGCAGTCGCGACTCGTACACCGGAGCACCTGGACTGAGGGATGTAGAAGGGACATTAAACAAGTACACTGAAAGTGACCCGGAACCCTCGGCGGGCTACCCAAATGAAGGGCAGGACTGAAATAATATACACAAAGCAGTCGCTGCACCACCGCAGGTTGAGCATGGTGACGGCAATGAGGAACTATACAGCTGAGAAGCATTTCTCAGAAAGGCACCCGTAAGCAGAGATGGGATACAGCTGCAGTGGGAAACCCACTGAGGACGACCACAATAGTTACATAATAAGGTTTGTGTGGATCTACAGTAGCAAACGAAATAAAAGCACACGCCGAGTGCGGCGAGCCTATGACATTGACTACTGCAGTGAGTGCGTTGGATTTGCACGCACGGTGGGGCAAAAGGAAAACATAACACCAGGTCAGACAGTCTCAAGAAGGATAAATCCATGCAAGGGTGAACTAAAGTATGTGTAAACTCAGAGGATCAGCCGTGGGACCACGGCAACACTCATACACAGAGGGAGGGCCAATTACACCGATGAATGCCACGACAGGGATCTAGCAGAAGGAGAGCAGCCCGACCTGGACAGCATACAAAGGCAAGAAAACACAAACAGAAGAGCTGCTCTGAGACAGGCTCACAAGGCTGGTGTAAAAACTAAGACTGGAAAAAAAAGACTGTTAAGACTGGAAAAAAAGTTAGTGAGCCGGCAGCGGATGAGCGCAGGCGATTTCAGAGGGTTCAGAACGGCAAAAGGATGAGACGGGGTGCCTAGAGCGGCTAATGGACAGAAGCTAGATCAACCATAGCTACAGGACCCTGCCACAGACTATGAATGGTACACAGTCCCTGGACAACGAAGCAGCAAGAGATATCAGTACTCTGCTCCTGGCCCCTGACAGGGAACTACAGCAATAGATCATTCAGAAGCGCTGTAACACAGAAGAGACAGCACCCGCTGGCGTGCCCGACTGCAAGGAACCCATAGAGTGATTGACTGCCCCCGGTAGAAGGACAAGAGACCAAGTACAGACTGCAGAATACCGGCTCCCCCCAATATAAAATACTGCAGACTCGGAAGGAGCAAACATTGATCAGAGCCAAGGTACGGGGTGCTCAAAGGATACAACGCAAGGCAGGACATGGTGGTGACTGCTGGGTCAGCTGGGTAACCCACAAACAGTACTAAGATAAGAACCGAGAAGGTTCCAAGAGCGGTGCCAGTAAGAGTGCACAGCGGAGCACTAAGCAGACCGGTACGCTCGCATTTGATACAGGATGATCCCACCGCCATGAGGGAGCTGACCAAATACGCCAACAGATACGCTACCCAACACTGCACCACAGCAGAACTGATAGTGTACCGCACCGGTGGTAGCGTAATAGGGGGGCGTGGAGCAAGTGGACTCTATAATGGCATCTAAGCCAAGAAAGACATCAATGGATGCATTTGCCAAATCAGCACAAACGATGGATTACGCGAAAACAACAGGGCAGGAAGCACGCAGAGAGGAGGCCCACAGGCGCAGTGACCAGCAGATCCTAGAGGCTATAGCAGAGTTGAAGTCATCACTGGAATTTAAAATTGATGCTATCAGCATTGATGTGAATCTCTTGAGACAGGACGTCATAGCACTGACAGAAAGCACAGGAGTACTAGAGAAGGAGGTGAAGGCTAACACAAGCAGCTGCAACGAAAACTCTAAGGAGGTCTCCATACTGCAACAGCAGGTGCAGAATCTGGAGAACAGAGCAGAAGAGGTGGAAGGTCGGGCACGTAGAAATAATGTACGCATCCCAGAAAAGAAGAAGGCTCAAACCAGACAAATTTCATGGAAAACCTGTTGTTGCAAGGGATAGGAGCTGAGTCACTCACCCAGTTGTTCACAGTTGAAAGAGCGCACAGGGCCCTAACAAGAAAACCGCCACCTGGGGCCCTGCCTCGACCGATCATTGCCAAAATATTGAACTACAAGGACAGGGAAAGAATCCTAGAACACTTTTGGAAAGGTGGATATGCAGAGCATCAGCGACCATCACGGCCTACCCGGATTATACTTTCTTGGTGCAAAAGCAGAGGATGAACTATGGGGCAGTCAAGAGGAGGTTCCGTGCAGCTAAAATCAAATACATGTTGCTAAACCCGGCAAAGGTCGTACATAAAGACCAAGCAGTTTTTTTCTAGACTTCGGACGATGTGAACAAATGGATGGACATGCTGAACTTCCCGTCTAAAAAAGATGACCAGTCGAGAAACAGAAATGATAAGTGAACTGGCATTGCTTACATAATGTACATTTGAACCGTGCTGTGGCCATTGAGTAACGATCAGACATAAACATCAGAGTCAGAAAACTGAACACTAATTTACAATTAGCTAAATGCAGGAAGCACCAGCGCCGCTTAGCTTTAGACGGCGCCTGGGATTACACCATCACCCTCATTAGAATAGATTAGGTAGGATACTAGTAGTTCAGTATCCTCCCGCTGCATTACAAATACCGGCAGTAGAGCCGGAATAGGAGCGAGATGCGGGATGCCTGAGCTTGGGTTCCGAAGCTGGGCAAATGTTAGGAATAGTTGGGGAAGGGGAGGGAGTTGGGATTGTTAAAGGGGAGTTGGCCTACGGACACACACAACAGATGGAGGGAAGAAGGGACAAAGGGAGGGTGGAGGTGGAATGGCTTGAAGTAGATGGGTGAACTGAAGATAGCAACCTGGAATGTTAGAGGTTTGAATGTTAGATTAGGCGAAACAGAGTAATGGCATATTTGAGACGCCAAAAAATTGATATAGCCCTCCTGCAGGAAACACACCTGACCAAAGACAGACAGGACATCTTGGCACGGAAATGGATAGGAGTGACCTTAAGGCATATGCCATGGGGGTGCTGATATGGGTAGCACCAACAGTTCCGTTCAAGGTCCACCAGACCTACTCGGATGCGGATGGCAGGATGATTATACTGCAGGGAAAGGTGAAAAATAGAGAAATATGCGTCATCTACGCATGCTCCAACACCACGACAGAGCTGCATATTTCCGATCCTTGTATGCTAAAATAGGCCTGTATAGGGATGGAGCGCTAATATGGGTAGGAGATTTTAATAGCACGCTAGACCCGGCAATAAGACAGGTCGGATAATACGTTTTCTCATCCGGCCCCTGCAGCGAAAGCCCTAAACACGTTGCTGCATGCATTCAAGTTGGATGACGTGTGGAGGACAATGCACCAGCAAGATCAAGTATATTCTCATTATACTGCTTCTACAAATCTCTACACAAGGTTAGAGTATCTATTTGCAGGGGAGAACTATCAGAGGAGTTCATACGCGCTGAATACAAAGCGACGGTCCTCTCAGGCCACGGGCCTCTGGTGGTCACATGGCAGGCCCCCCCACCCCAAGCTAGGATTCCAACATGGAGATTTAGGGTGGAAGCACTCAGAGATACAGGGTTCCGGGAACATCTAAGGGAGGAGGTGAAGGAATATTTTCAGTATAACAGAGGCAGTGTGAAATCAGCAGGTACGCAGTGGGAGGACTTTAAGGTGGTGGTAAGAGGAGCAGCCATATCAAAATCAAAGGGCATCCAAGATGCGATTTTACGGGATTTCGTTGAAGTGGAAGCCATAGCACAGGTGGGAGGAAGTAAGCACAGAAGCTGACCCGCCTACAACAAGAATGTTGGAAGCATTGGGATAGGTTAAGCAATTTAAGCCACAGGAAATATATCGAGAGACAACATGCAGAAGGGGACAATCCGGGGCGATTGTTAGCTTGGCTCTACAAAAGTGACAAAAAATATATTATAAGCAGTTGGATGAGGAAACCTCAGAGTGTGATGTGTCCGAAATACAGGAAGCACTGTCTGAGAAAAGTTTGTCCATGCTAAGTATAGAAGAATGAGACAGATTGGCGGTCCCCATTACAGTAGAGGAACTAGAGTATGTGATCAAAGAATTACCAACAGGTAAAGTCCCGGGGCGGATGGACTCCCCGGCAAATTATATAAAGAATACAAGACAGAAATTCTGGCTCCACTGCTAGAAATGCTCAACGATTCACTAGATATGGGCAGATTGCCTGGATCCTTAAGGGAGTTGTTGATTGTCCCCCTTCTGAAACCAAATAAACCGGAGACAGACTATTGCTCGTATAGACCCCTTTCGTTGCTGAACCAAGATGGGAAGATACTCACGGCAATTATGGAGCTAAGGCTCAAACCGATCATAGACAAGCTTATGCACCCGGACCAGACACGATATGTCCCGCACAGAAATATTCCCATTCATTTGCGTAGATTGTGCCACGTAATAGATTGTACTCAAGGAGACACACAACATTGCGTGGTGGCATCACCTCGATGCGGTCATGGGGTTCGATTTGTTTAGATGGCCATGGCTACTGTCGGTGTTGGAAAGGTTTGGTATCGGACTGACAAATATTAAATGGGTGCGACTGTTCTATAACGAACCAGTAGCTAGAGTCAAAACAGGCTCAGTCATCTCAGAACAATGGCAATTAAGTAAGGGTACAAGACAGGGGTGCCCGTGGTCTCTGAGTCTCTTTATTTTGGCGTTCGAGCAACTGGTGGTTTACCTGCAGGATGAATACGGAGAAGCAGGGATAGACACACCGGAAGGGAGGCCTTTGATCTCATTGTATGCGGATGATATGCTTCTTTACTTGCAACACCCCGAGACAAATTTGCAATATGTTCTCGATGTGATAGAGCGATATGCTGCTTTGTCGGGCATAACAATTAAGCCATAGAAGTCAAGTTTGTTTCCATTAGGGGGATATCTCAGAAAAACGGAGCGCATGCTGCAAGTGCTAGCAATTAAGTGGGCATTAGATACATTCTGTTATTTGGGAGTGGACATTTATGACGGAACACAGCGAGAGCAATGAACAGAATTGAAAATTCCATATTCTTCTGGGCTAGGTTGCAGTTATGCTTCATTTCTTTACAAATGTCCTGTTCCCAATACCGAGGTCGTTCTTTAAAAAATTGCATAGTATATGTGGAGAGTTCCTGTGGCATAACTCAAGGCACAGGGTGGCACTGTGGAAGCTCCAAAACTCATATGAACTTGGGGTATAAAACTGCGCAATTTTGAGGCATATTTTGTGGCTAGCCTGTTGGAATTTGTAGCTAAATGACTATCGGACGAACAAACACATGAGTCACAGCTGTTACACATAACAAGTTCCAAGTTCTTCTTAAAGGAAGCCATATGGATGACCGACCCTAGCATGACCCACTCATCCAGGTTGATTAGTTTGGGGAGGGTAATGTGGCGTAGAGCCTGTCAATTGATGGGGAACACCACACTGTATTACCCGCAAATTCCACTGGTGGCGCTAGAAGGGGTGGGGGAACAACTGCAGTTAAATGTAAGGAAATACTAGAAACTAAAAGGGGTAGCGACGGTCAGGGACCTGATAACGGAAGGTGTGCCAAAGGAGTTTGAGAAATTGATAAAAGAAACAGGGGTGCACTCAGGGCAATACCTTACACACGCTTGCCTACTAAGGAATATAAGGCGTAGATGTCCAGAGACCGAAGTGCCATTGCAGCCAGATGAGATGATTGAGACATTTTATTATGTATCAAAAGGTGGGCATGAAGTCTCGCAGATATTTAAGCTGTTAATGTCCAAAGTGGGGAAGGAGTTGGGGTAGAAGAGACAGCAATGGGAGGCAGATTTGAAAGGCCCAATGTCAGATGCGATGTGGAACCGAACAATGGAGTATCATAAAAAGGTGTCCAGAAACAGAAGGCTCCAACAGATCCAACTATACATAACCCACAGGGCATATCTGACCCCGAATAGAATGGCAAAATTTAGCAAAGCAGCGATACAATCATGCTCGAAACGTGGGGAGGTGGATGCAGATTTGGTACATATGTTCTGGGTCTGCATAGAGATCAGTAGATTCTGGGAGGAGGTGGCTCAAGCATTAGCAAAGGCGGAGGTCACCTTAGAAATCGGATTCCCCCTGGCCTGCTTGCTAGGGGGCTTTGCAAGGCCTAAGAGAGCTAAACATGTGAGTAAATTGAGGGATCTGGTGTATATAGAAGCGAAAAGAAGAATAGTGATGGGATGGAAAGCGCAGACAAGGTCTCTGGTGCAAGTATGGTGGAGGGACCTGTTGAAATGGCCGAACGCGGAAACTGTAGCGTGGCAAGAAGCAGTGGGCAGGAACCCAGACCAAGTAGAGGAGGGGGTGGAAGCTTGGAGACAACTAATTGCGGAATTAGTCACGTGCACATTGGAGTCCAGAGAATCAGAACACTTTCCCGCATAAGAGGATGCTTGCATCAGAGTGGTGGATGAAGAGTAATCAGGTGGGTGGTGGACTGGTGGGGTGTGAGGTAGGCCGGGAGGGGGGAGTTGGGAGGTACGGGGGAATAAACAGACAAGATTCGTAATTTGATATATTGTACTCTAAAATGCAATGTCTGTAAGGTATTGTGGGGTAAAGAAAATAATAAAAATTGTTTTAAAAGAACAAACTAACTATTGGTATTTAGCCCCAATGCAGGGTACTGTATAAATTATGACTAATCAGACGTTCTGTGCAAGTATTTGAGTGGACAACTCTCCTTTCTTGCTATCTTTGTAATTCTTGGTGGCTTTGGATAATTAATCCGTTATTTCTGTGGGGTGCAGCCCACTGGTATGTGCCACCGTGTAGGGCACAACCATGAACATGAAGAAAAAGGACCTAGGCCAATTAGCCATCAGTGTGGGCCGCACACCTTTGTTCCCATTTAGGATTGTTTTCAATCTTATCGATGCTTGTCATATGTGAATAAAGGTAAAGGTGAAAATAACTCTCTTCTTCTATCGTCAAGCAAAGTGCGTTTTAATTTCTTAAAAAACAAGTAATCAATGATATCTGTCAGGCCAATGCAGTTTGGACCACCTGTCCTTCTTCCGGGCCTAGTCTAATGAATTAAATCAATAACACCTGATCATACATTGATGATCAAAGCAAAATGAATAAAGCAAGTTTGTCAAACAAAGATGTGTATATATAGAAACATTATGGTGATGAACAGGGTACCTACAGGATGCACATGATACATATAGAGAAGAAAACATGTAAAACATATACCAAAAAACATTTAGTCAGGTTTATTGGCAGCACAATTAAGATGGGCTAAAAGATGGCTACGAATTAACGATTGTCCAAATTGGAAATTAATCAATGACCATTTTATCCTTTGAACCACAAGAGGTATTTGCAATACCTCTGAATACATTCCCAACATCAATTTGCCTTCACCCTATTGTGGGAAACACCATAATTGTGGTATAAGGCCCTTATGAAAACAGCTGTCGATACAATGACAACCCCCCGCCCCCCATGGTTATTAGACTGAGCAATGCTAATTTTAATATGCACAATATTTGAACACTATAATCTGACACAGGGTTGGTGTCATGTTACTATAGCAGACCTTTATGAAGACTATTGCCCTAGACCTTTTCATGAGGTCAGAGAACATCTGGCATTGCAGAGGTTTGGCTGACACCTAGGGCTTTACTGTGCATTATTGAACGGGCGATAACAGGCAACACACATCAAGGCTCAAAATTACGATTCAATGAGAATGAACTAAAACCAGCTCCTAGGCGTCAGGTATCACCCAATAGGCTGGAGCTACTGCTGGGGAACCATGTGCGAGTATACAGCGCATCACAAATCCAATTTGCACACAAGATGCAAACTTAACTTTTTGACCATTATGTATGATCCATTATGTTTAAATGTGTGCTTGAGGTGTCCTAATTCTTCTTTATTGACATTCTCAAATACTTAAAATTAATGTCACCTATGCACGTTTGTAAGGCACCAGTTGACCAGAGGAGCCAAAGAGTCCTGGTAGCTCTTCACTTCAAGCTAAGGAGGCTCTCCTAGGCTAGAAGCAGGAACTAAATAGTTCCCAGCTCGCAATAGTTTCGAACCCTGAGCATGTAATAATATTTTTACGAGGGGAGACCAAAATGCATCAGGGTCAATGGGCCTTTCCATGGGTCTGCAACGTCTACTCGATAGTTATCCAGCAGAACATACAGAGAACAATATATATTTCCATTCAGCGAATTCCTGGCATCAATATCCTACAATTTAAATACTTGAGAAATTCAATTTAAAATAATGCACTGTACCTGCTGCTCTCCTCCCATGTTAGATAGAATGCTCTAGGGAGATGGGAAGTGGTTTTTATTGATGGTTTATCCAAAATCGACCAGCAGACTGGGGTGAGGCATTTATTTATTGTTTGCTTGTTAGGCGCTTATACAGGACGTAAATACTGTTTCAAAGTGCCGACAGGACAACAGGGAAGGGAGGGGACAAGGGAAAGTAACAACAATCGAAATATATAAAAATATTAAATATAGTCGTGGGGGGAGACAAACCTACTATGCCTTGTGAGTGTTCAAAACATGCAAGTGCAGAAGGGCAGGGGAATGGGATAGGCGCTGTGGTGCTCATGGGTGAGCAACAAGTGAAGTGCAATGTAAGGTAAGTGCAAGCCTCCAGGGTGGAGGGTGAGCCGAGGCAAGTGCTGAGAATAGACAGAAGCTGGGGGATTCGGTATGGGAGGTTAGAGCCCGGAGGATGCATAAGGGCCCTGAACACCAAACAAGCAACTGTGGGATCGGCAGTAGTAAGGGTGACTGAAGAGGGCACCTTTGAAGTGCTAATGAGACTACCATCAACCTATTCAGCGCAGGCTTCAGAATTAGCCACGCTTATTCATGCACTACGAAGCTTTGAGGATGACAAAGGGACGTGTACTCTGACTCCCACTATGTGACGTCAACAGTACACACAGGCTTAGCACGTTGGAAGAGGAGGGGCTTCCTCCCCGCAGATGGCACTCAAGTGCAATATGTAGGGTTATTAGACAAACCCATTCACGCCTTACGCTTTCAAGCAGCCATAGCCATTGTGAAATGCTCAGCGCATTCAAAGGGAACAGATGTAATCTCCCGCTGGAACGAAACCGCAGACATATAGGCCAAACTTGCCGCATATTATTCAACTATGTATGAAGACTAGTTCAAAGATTTGAAAAAAGCACAAGGTGATGCATGTTGGTTAAAGAAGGATTTAATATGATGTCCATTGTACAGTTAATTGAGATACAAGGACAAGCATCGCAAGAAGAAAAAGAGCTATGGAAAAAGCGGGGGTGTACTTTATCCCCCACTGAGGAAATTTGGAGACAGGACAATAAAAGAAATCCAGATATGCCTCTAGCTTTGTTCAGAGTAGCATTGGAGCAGCTTCATTATCTCACGCATGTGACTCGAGAAAGTCTAGCTGCTACTATAGCAGAAGACTGGTTTATACTGAACCTCAGCAAGCATGTGGCACAGTTCATTGTAAACTGTATCGTATGCCAGAAATTCACAGCGGGGAACAACCTGCGAACGGTGAGAGGAGTAATCCCAAGACCTAATGGCCCCTTTCAACATTTGCACATAGATTATGTGGATATGTTGCAAACATGTAATGGCTATCGATGCATGATAGTTTAGTTTGTCCCTTTTCCAAATGGAATGAGGCAGGCCTGTGCACACCTCCTGATGCTGCATGCACTGCAAAGTTTTTTGTCCGTGCGTTTTTTCCATGATGGTGGATGTTTGTAGTTTTGCGATCCGATAATGGACTGCATTAAGTGAATGAACTCTTTGAAAATATATTCTCACTTTAAGGCATTAAGCATAAGTTTGCTTTGGCATATCAGCCGCAAGCCAACGGGATATGTGGGCGGTTAAATGGACTTCTAAAAGAAAGGATAGCAAAGCTCAAATTAACATTAAAGAAAGGATGGCCTCATTGCATACCTCTTGCATTATATGCACTGAGGAATCAACCTTGTTCAGGATCATCATTTAACGCCCCATGAGCTGGTGACTTGACGCCGAATGAGAACTCCTCTCAACCCCTCGGCCCCCGACAAGGGCAAAAACAGATGCACACAGTGTAGCAAGGGCACTATGTGATGAAATGCATGATTATTTTAAAACAATGACTCAAAGTATCTCTTTTATTTCTCAGCAGATCAAGCGTCAACAGGAGGGGGTCAAATGAAAACAAAGAGGACAATAAGCCTATCAATTTGGAAAACGCATTACTGGCATTACCAGTATATATAGGGGATCAAGTGTTAGTGCGCAAATTTGTATACACCTGGAGTATCCCTCAATTTGAAGGCCTGTACGAGGTGGAGGACATAAGCCCTGGAGGAAAGGAATAAAGGCCTGGAACCACCTCCACGATGTTAAACCTTATAAAAGCGAAGCAACGTTGGCCACTCCTGCACCCGCCTACATAGAAGCGAGTATCCCCAGTGAAGCAAGCATTTCCAGCGAAGCAAGTCCCCACAGTGAAGCAAGAGAAGAACCACAAAAACTGCCAACACGATCAATGGTCAAGAACCTTGGATAAAGAAAGCAAAATACTTTTAGATTAAAATTGATTTATGGATTAATTAATTTGCAGTAAACTTGAAACATCTTCTCTAGAACGGAAATAGAGAAAAGAAGGAAAAATATTTGAGTTTTTATGTTGCCGATCATTCACACATTCTTACTTGCTGTTCTCTCTTATATACTTCAATCTTATCCAGCTTTAATACGAAGGAATACAAACATTGTGACATTTTTCAGAAACCCAAAGAATAACTTCATCGTTTTAAGAATCGTTTTGGCAATAATTTTGCAGTTTATATTATACATTTAAGACTTTCAGTTAAAAGGATAAGAACTGATATATTAAAGATAAAGTGGTAGCAATGGAAATATTCCAAGAGGTAACGGCTGTAGCTCCAAGAAAAAGATGTACCAACGAAAGATAATTCTCAAAGAGTTTTCTGTGGCATTCTGATTTTGACTTTTCTCCTTTTAACATTAGCATTTACACATGTTATAAGCAGTGAGAAGCCAGAAAATAACACCCACCAGTCCCATTATCCCTAGCAAGAACCCAAAGACCCCATTACGTTCTGATATTAAAAAACCTTGTCCAGAGTAAGAGATGTTGGGGAGGATAATGAAAGTATTCACACATATTTAGATAAATCAGCTCACCTGACCAACAATTTATGGCATCCGTACCTGAAAGAGGTTGGAGAGAGGATGTCAGAAGAAAGTTGCCATGTCTGTTCCCTAATACCGTATGCCATGAATGCAGCAAGAACATTTATTGCAAGAGAAATGTCCCCACATGATGCAAAATTTCTCAGTAATCTAGCAGCCTGCACTACAAGAGGCCAATTTAAAGGGAAGTGGGAAACTTTAAGACGGCGAACAAGACATACTTTTCCATATGAAGATACATATGTAACGACAAAACTAATGGAGAGCGGATTAGGGTGGACAAATCAAATACTTGTATATCCATCCCAATTTGGAGGGAAGATGCAAGGTGTCAACATGGAGAATGAATTGCTCAGACGGGACTGAAATGCCGGATCCTGGGAAAGAGCACAACAGTTATTGTATGGGCATGTAGCAACTGGAAATTGGTGGGAAGATGGACTAAAATCATGCCCTGCACACTGATTAAAAAGAGACTCTGTTCACAGAGTACAAAAGGTGAATGATGAATGCTTGGAATTATGGGCTAAGCATGCATAATTACTCACTTGAGTAGACAATGAAGCATGACTGGTACATATACTACAATTAAAGAATGCAACTACCTGTTTCAAGAACGATGGCAAGGTCTATGTTGGAAGGAACAAAGAATGTGGAGAAACAATTGAAGTACTAGGAATGAATGAAAGAACTGTGGTTCTAATATATCGATATTGGGCCTGCGGATCCAGAGCCTATATGCAGTTGCCTAAGGATTGGGGAGGAGTGTGCTCCACTGTAAATGTAAATGTTCCAGCACTAGTGATTCCCTAGAAAGATCTCTGTATTGAAGAGTTCCAAAAGCTATAATAGAAAGAAGAGATCATTCCATCTTCTGCGACTAAAGAGAGAGAACTATTTCTCATCAAAATCAATAAGGGCCTTCAAAGACATTCCTGATGAGCACACATTATTCAGCAAGACTGCCATGATAATGACATCTATATTCATACCAGGACTTCAAGCTGCAGTAAACGCTAAGTGGCTCCAGATTACGAGTTGGAAACTGCTGCAGACAATCAATGCAACCGTAAAAGGATTCAATGCAATAAAGGAAGAATTGAGAGTCATCTCAATGTTGCTATCAAGTGCGTCAAATGTGACATTTTGGCTGAGTCCTTGGGTGTGGCCAGGGGAAGCCAAGTAAGGCAGCAGACGCCAACAAAACTGTGAGTGTGGCATGGGTGGGGTGTAGAGCAATTACTCTGCTCCAGAAAGCCCCTGTCACTCTACCTTACGTTCCATAGCGTAGACTGCCATAGACTTTAATAATACATACTTAGGAAGACTTGTGACCACTGTAAATGGATTGTAAATGTAGCTTTGTGATGCATATGCTAGTGCCACACATGTAGGGAACGGAACTTTAGCTCGCGCCACATCTAGATAGAAATGTGATTGTTAGCATGTGCCACACTCAGGAATCTTAACTTTAGCTTGCGTTGCATCTAGATAGAAATGTGATAGTTAGCATGTGCCACACTCAGGATTCTGAACTTTAGCTTGCGTCGCATCTAGATAGAAATGTGATAGTTAGCATGTGCCACACTCAGGATTCTGAACTTTAGCTTGCGTCGCATCTAGATGGAAGTGTGACTGTTAGCATGTGCCTCACTCAGGAATCTTAACTTTAGCTTGCGTTGCATCTAGATAGAAATGTGATAGTTAGCATGTGCCACACTCAGGATTCTGAACTTTAGCTTGCGTCGCATCTAGATAGAAATGTAATAGTTAGCATGTGCCACACTCAGGATTCTGAACTTTAGCTTGCGTCGCATCTAGATAGAAATGTGATTCTTAACATGCACCACACTTAGAATTCTGAACTTTAGCTTGCGTCACATATAGATGGAAGTGTGACTGTTAGCATGTGTCTCACTCAGGATTCTTCACTTTAGTTTGCGTCACATCTAGATAGAAATATGACTGTCAGCATGTACCGCACCTAGATGGAATCCCATAATTGCAATGGACAGCAATGCCAACTAACTAACAATTCCATCCCTCTGCATACACCTCTCAAACTCTAACCAAACACAACCACAAGCCTAAAACGCAGAAATCTGCATAAACTTCACAACAATGCAACAACAAAACATACCGCACATAGACTTGCACAACAGAACACGACGACTACGGACCGTAGAACACCCCAATCCCAGCCAACAGACCCACTGGGCTGAGGCTGCCAACAGCACATCACTGCTCTCTTGCACTTTTCCAGCTTACTCCCATTAACCCACCCCCTCTCCTCCCCTTTTTCAGAGCTGCCAGAGCGCCAGGGGACCACTTCGGTGGTGGTAGTGCGCGGTACAAACGTCTTTTACCATTAACATTAACATCAAGCTGATGACTATCCAGAACAGTTATGTTCTGGATCTGATGACAGCAATGGAGGGGTGTGCACCAATGTTGGACGACTGGTTCTCATCTTTGTTTGGATGGATTCCATCTTGGTTGGCAAATGCTTTTAAACTACTTCGAGCAATATTACTGTTAGTAATGTTGGGATTCTCTCTCATAAGGATTATCGTGGGACAATGCCAGAAGACTGCCAAAAAAGCTATTGAAATGAAGATAATGACTGACATTAATAAACATGCTGGAGAAAAGATGCAAAATGAAAAATGTACTCTACAAAATATAAAGTAGAGTTCTCTTGCACCTCCAGAAACAAAGTTTTATTATCCCCAGGATCGGGAGATGAATATTCTGTGCACCAGCAGGAGATTGTCATTTGATGACCTGGAGTGGGGATGAACATATAAAGAATGCAGGCCACCTGAGGAAGGGTGACAAAAATATGGATTCTGAAGAAAAGAAAATATGACGAAATGATTGAAGAAGATGAAGCAGGAATTGCAGAAGATGCGAAGAGTCTGGTCAAGAATGTGACCAGAGGGGGAATGTAGAGAAGCAGGTGGACGCATTCTCCTTAGTCACTGCCCCCTCACTCCCGCCCTATTGGAATGATGGATGAAAAGTTACAATTGGGAACCCATGCACAAGTTTATGCAACGTGTCCATACTGTCGACTATATGAGAAATGATATGCACTAATGCACCATTCAGAAGGTACCCTCATGTTGAAACAGTGGAGGAAACCTACCAAGAAGGATGCCCTTGTCGAGTTGTCGAAAGGAAGCCAAGTATAAAATGGTGCGCAACATGGATGCACGTTAAACAAAGTCGAATGACAGCAAAAGAATGTCCTAAAGATGATATATGAACCTATGTTGAAACGATTTGAAAATACTTAAAAATGACGATGTAGCTGAAGCACGAACAGAAACATGTACTCCATGATTCAGCATTTGCAAATACAAAGAAGAATGAAATATTCACTGGTCAATCACTGTAAATACGCTGAAATGCAAGGTAGAAAGAAAACATAGAAACTTGCTTATAAGAGGTATATATTTAATGTTTAGGACTACCATCAGAACAAGATGGACGATGGCTTATGTCAATCAACCCAACTACCTCAAAATGCGAGCCCAGAGTAACGTGAAAAGACGATGAAGTGGCTGTTTTCCTTGCAAAATATGGGAGTTCATTGGCTTAAAACCAGGGATGCTATTTCGAGAGATGAAGGAGAAAACACAAAGGGAGTTAGAAACAGACTATGTACAAGGACATATTTCTCAAAGATTAGGAGAAGAACATTTTAAATGCACTGTCAAAATTGACAATTTCATGGTCTTCCAACACGTGATGAAGATCTATTCATTAGGCCAGGAGCGAAGATAGCAGTGTACCTACACTCCCTCGAATGTCCCGAGACAGTACAGACTGGCAAGGTCAGTCTTCAATCAGAAGACACTGGCATGAGGCTGTGATTGGTGTAATGACGATCATTCACACTTGAGCAAAGACTCTGCTGCCACCAACCATTAATAGTAATGTACCGCATTGACTACAAAGTTGAATGGATGTAAACTAGAGCGTGCATATTCATCATTTTACACACAGGAACTCTGAAAAATACAATTGTGCATTACTGGTTTGCTATCACTGGCAAGAAAAACATACATAATTTGTTTGTGGATTAACTCAATTTAGAAAGGGTGTCTAATAACCACAGTGTGCCAAAGTTGAATTTAGAATTGTCCCGATTAACGTAACTGTGGTCTAGTTCAATTTAGAGAGTGTACCTACTAGCGTAACTGTGGTCTAGTTCAATTTTTCCAAATAACCACATTGTGCCAAAGTTAAATTTAGAAGTATGCCTAATAGTGTAACTGTGGTCTAATTCAATTTAGAGAGTGTACCTAATAGCGCAACTGGGTCTACTTCAATTGAGAAAGTGTACCTAAGAATGTAACTATAGTCCAATTCATTTTAGAATGCATGAATACTCCCACCCTATGGCATAGTTGAACTTAGAAAGTGGGAATAATATCATCCTGAGGTACAGTTGACCTTTAAAGTGTGAATAATATCTTGCTGTGGTGCAACTGAACTTAGAAATTCTGAATAATATCAACCTGTGCTACTGCCGAACTAGAAAAGGTGCCTAACTGTGGTATAGTTAAACTCCGAAAGTGTGAATAATATCCTCCTATGGTTCAGTTGAACTTAGAAACCATCCCTAACTGTGGTATAGATAGTCTTAGAGAGTGTCGATAATATCTTCCGGTGGCTCAGTTGAACTTAGAAACTGTCCATAGCTGTTGTATAGGTAAACTTAGAAAGAGTGAATAATATCTTGCTGTGGTTTATGTTGAACCAAGAAACTTTCCCTAACTGTAGTACAGGTAAACATAGAAAGTGTGAACAATGAACATCCTGTAGTATAGTTGAACTTGGAATGTGTGAACGAAATCATCCTATGCCAACTATAACACAGTTCAAACTTAACCACGCCATGAGTACACCTAACCAACCAAGGTCTGCCAAAAGAGACCTGCTCGCGCCCGCGCCCCTTCCCTCCCACCCCCCACCTCCCCTAACCATCCCGCCCTCCACCACATCCTCAGCTCACTCCATATCTCCAACCCCCAAGCCAGAAGAACCACCCCATCCCAATCCAGCCCACCCTCCACCTCGCCCCCAACCCATCCCCTATCCAAACACCAAGCCAGAGGAGCCTGATGGTGAACCAACCACCCTAAGACACCTGCCCCTCCCATCACCTCCACCCACCGGCCCACTATCATCATACCAGCACCCCTGGCGCCCCAACTAACGGCCCGCCCAGCCTCCCAAGCACACCCTTCCCCTCCACCCACCAGCCCATTATCATCATACCCGCACCCCCGGCCCACCCAACTAAAGGCCCGCCCAGCCTCCCAAACACACCCGGCCCCGCAACCATGCACCTGCCTTTCCTCTCATCAACTCCCACCAACATCCTCCCCGACCCCACTCTTTCCCCTCCCTAAAAACTGCACATCTCGCCCTGGCAAGAACAGTAGCCGCATCCCTTTCACCCTCCGACCCCCCTACCCTCTCTCACACACCCACTGCAACAAAAACCCTGAAGAGAAAACATACCTGGTCTCCCTCAATCTCTCAGTACTCCTTGCCACACCTATCTCGACCCACCACCTCAATCTCCCAATCTCGATCATCACCACCCTCTCCCCCTGCCTCACCTTGCCTGAACCCCCCTCCCTTGAATTCTCACCAACCACAACTGAAACTCCTAACCCCCTACACCTCACCTTCAAGTCCCCCGACCCAAACCCATCCAACCCCACACACCCGTCCAACCCCTCCCCCCCACACCCACCACCTCATCCGCCCGCTTACTCTTCCCATCGACCACCGCCGCTCTCTCTCTCCCCAATTTCCACTATCTGCCCTCACCCCCTCCACCCACCACCCCTCCGACTCACTGCCCTCCCTCCCATCCTCCACCTCTGCACCTCCCACATCATCCTCCTGTACCGAAGTAAGATGCATAATTTTAATGCCCATCTGTAGCAAAAAACAGACACAGCATCTTTGACCTCCTCACCTCAGAAAAACCAGACCTAGTCTTTATCACGGAAACCTGGTTCGCTGGCGACTTTGCCCCTATCGCCAACAAAGCCTTTCCCCCAAACTACTCCCTAATCCCACTAAACCGACCCTCTAGAGGAGGAGGACTAGCAATCGCCTTCAAGTCACACTTCTCTGCCTCAATCATCGACAACCAGCCAACCATCCCTTCCCGCCAATCGCTTCTCGTAAAACTATTCCTCCCCCCCTTCCTTCTCCCACAGCTTCCTAATCATCTACAGACCTCCAGGCTACGACAGACAATTCTCGAACAACCTCTGTGACTCGATAGCCACCATCGAATTAAAACATCCCACCCTCACCCTTCTAGGAGATTTCAATATCTGGCTTGACATCCCCACCAACCCTATGACCAACTCTCTTGTCGATTGCCTAGACGCGATTAACCTCCATACCCACATAAATGGGCCAACTCAATATAAAGGACACACCCTTGATGCCATCTTCAGCTCCCCCGACCAGATACATCTAAACCCCCCACCCCTATCCTCTGGCCCAATCACTTCATTGTCTCTCTTCACCATTTGCTCACCCACACCCCTCCCTGTACCTGAACCAGAACCCCCAAATCTATGCAAATGCTCGAAGAAACTAAAAATCCTTCCTGACCTAGCTGGCGCGCTCCTTCAGTCTCCTCCCCCTTCCTGCCCACCCAATGAACACCTAACCTCTGAAGCCTTTGACTCATGGCTCAATACCTCATTAATCCCACTCACCCCCTCTTGCAAACCATCAGCTCGCCATGGCCCTTTTCCTAGTTGGTTTACACCAGAACTGAAGACCGCAAAACAACTATATAAATCCCTCGAACGGAAATGGGCGGAAAGGCAAAACCCCCCCTGAGCAGATCCACCTTGGTCCGGCACCGTCGCCACTACAAAGCCGAAATCTGGAAAGCAAAAAAAGCCCACTACAACTCCAAAATCCTGAACTGTGAAAACCCCAGCAAAGAACTCCACAAAATCATCTCCGAATTCACCAAACTACCATGTACCACCACCCAATCGACCCCCTCACAATCACTCTGCGACTCACTCTCTCTCCACTTCTACACCACTGCTCTGGAAAGAACAAATTCTCTAACCAACAAACTGGCCCTCCTCCACCCACCACACAATCAACCCACCCTACCCACGACCCCACCGCCTGCAACCGCCACCCACCTGACCTTTGACTCTTTCACTCCAGTATCAACTGACCAATTTCTCAAACTTCTCTCTGCCCGCAAACCATCTGACTCCCCTCTGGACCCCTGCCCAGCCACAACCTTCAAAGAAATATTTGCATCTACCTGCGCAGGAGAACACACAAGAACCATCATAAATGACTCTCCTCAGGAATTTTTCCTGACGCGTTCAAAATCGCTCATGTCAAGCCTCTTCTAAAAAAAAATTCCCTCGACCCTCTCGACCCCAAAACCTACCGCCCCATGTCTAAAACCAGGTTCCTTGCTAAACTCATTGACCAAACCGCCTACTCCCAACTAAATGCCTTTGTCGAAGCCAACAATCTCCTAGACCCCGCTCAACAGGTTTCAGACCCTGACACAGAACCAAAACCACCCTAACCTCAATCTGCGATGACCTTAAAAACACAGCAGATTCTGCGGGATGCGCTGCACTAAACCTTCTCGACCTATCCGCCGCCTTTGACACAATCAACCACTCAATCCTCCTCGACCGCCTTCACTCCCTAGGAATCCATGTAAACGCACTCAAATGGATAGCATCCTTCCTCAACAATAGGAACCAAATAACCCTACTCTCCTCCTATGCGTCCCCCACCTGACCGGTCAATACCGGAGTTCCACAAGTAGCTCGCCTATCAGCCCTCCTGTTCAACCTCTATATGTCCACCCTCCCACGAATAATCCGCTAGCACAATATCCTGTGCTACAATTACGCCGACGACATCCAACTAATCCTAAAACTCCTTAATTCAAAACCCAACTGCAAACCAGATCTCGTTGCCTGCCTCCTTGACATTGATCACTGGATGTCCACAAACCACCTCCTGCTAAACCCCTCCAAAACTGAAATCATGGTATGTGGCAACACCGAACTTCCTCCGCACCCCTTACCCCGGCCATCTGCCATGGGCAATTCCCTGACAACCTCAACCTCAGTAAAACCTTGGGTGCACTCTCGACTCTGACTTAACCCTCTCGCACCAAGTCAACAACATCTCCAAGTCCTGCCACTATCACCTCAAAATTCTTAGGCGCATTTTTCCATACCTCTCCTTTCCCAAAAGACTCTCTGCGGTCCAATCAATTGTAATGTCAAGACTGGACTATGCTAACCCCCTCTACCTCGGATTTCATGCGTACCACCTGACTAAACTACAAAGAGCACAAAATGCTGCAGCCAAACTGCTACTAGCACTTGGCTCAAGAGATCACACCTCCCCAGCTCTCAAACCTCTGCACTGGCTTCCGGTTGCCCGAAGGGTGACCTTCAAAACCTTATGCATCTCTCACTGAGCAATGCATAAAACCGGACCTCAATATCTTCAGGCCAAACTAAAACCCTACCATCCACCACGCACTCTAAGATCAAGCTCTGCCCGACTCCTAGTGATATCAAAAACTAACTCAGTCAGGTTAGGTGGATCATTATTCGCAGACCTGGCCCCACTCTATGGAACTCGCTTCCACCCCACATGTGACTCACCGAAGACCTCATGTCTTTCTGCAAATTACTGAAAACGTGGCTCTTCCCCTAAAAATCTAAAACACAAAACAGTATAACAGCAACAATAAACAGTAACCCAAGGTTGCAGAATCAAAAAAGCATCGAGACCCGATCATGAAAAATGGAAAACCAAAATTGCCAGTGTAAACTAAAACGGATAAACTAAACAGAATGGAACAAAATGTTGAAAGAAACGAAATGGATGAAACAAAACGCGTGCAATTTGTGAAACAGATGCAGTGGATGAAACAGATGAAATGGATGCAGTGGACGACACGGATGAAGCGGATGAATCCAAGGTTGTATACGAATTGTTCGAATGTCAATTGTTCGAATAACAATTGACCTTCTGCACAATTGACCGAATTTAAACGGTCAATTAGGATATATATGCGGGGGAAACCCCCTGCAGCCCCCCACCCAATCCAACCCCCACCCCAACCCCCCTCCCAATCCCCTTATATTATTATTACACCAACCCAACCCATAATATATATTAAAATGACCATACGGTCAATTGTGCAGAAGGTCAATTAGGACCCCTATTATTCGAACAATTGTGTCATTCGAACAATTGTACACAAACAATTAGGGTAATACCGAATCCAATGCAGTAGGTGTAACAGATGAAGTGGATGGAAGAGACAAAGCGGGATAGAAAGGATGAAGTGGCTGGAATGGGTGAAATGGTTGGAACGGATGAAATGGATGGAACGGATAGAGTGGACGGAATGGATAGAGTGGACAGAGCGGATGGAGTGGACTGTGGGACGTTTTTACCCACGCATCCAAGCCCTACAACAGAACTGTGCATCACTGGCATTGAAAACATCATGATGGCCAGAAATCACCAGGAAATGCACAGGGAAAACATGAAAAATAGGTTGCCATCCATTTTTGCCTCTGTCAATGTTAATACAGGAGACCATTGCCAGACCCTACCCTTTGGCTGCACACAGAGCGAAATCAGTGCAAAGGAATATGGTGCTGTTCAAAGTCCGTTTTAATTAATGTAAAAAATAGCTGACTTTTGCTTGCAACTGCTGAAAATCGTTTTCAATCTGATAATCATTCCTGAATAATTGCTAGTGTTGACCTGAACTAATTCAAAGTAGCTGTCACCTACCCTGAATCTCCTATAGGGAATTAAAATCATTTTTAGCATATTTTTCACTTTATTGCAAATCACATTTAAAAGTATTTCTGCCTGTTTTAAAGCATACCGGTTGCTCTAAGCTTGCTAGGGGGGAACTGGAATTTGTATTGCATTTGATTGTATTCCTGAAAACTCTGTGCTCTCCTTCCATCTCCTTATATTGCATGGGGGGGGGGGCGAATTGTCAAAAGAAAAAGTGATCATATTATCTCTTGTTGAAACCATATCAGTTTATTTCTGTGCTGCATTGTTTTCCATCATTGCATTTCCTTGAAACCATAAAAGTATTCTCAGCTACCTTATCCTTTCTATACCACCTCCTAAGTAATTAAAGAAGTGTGCTAGTGTAATATTATCCATTGTTGATCAACATTATATTCATAAGTGTGCTATCAAATATTAATGTATTCATAAAAGTGTGATATATATCCTGCTTAATGTTCCAATAAATCTTTTAATCTGCAAAACAAACCTACTTCTTGGCTCAGTGAGGTCAGGGGGATTCAAAGAGAGGGGCGTTATATGGGGGTTTATCATCCAGATTTATGAACTTGTCATAAAAATATATAAATAAGGGCTTCCATTGGGCATCCCAGACTAGGCACTGACTTAGTTGGAGTACTGAATTGGAGTCACTAACAGGACGAAACAGATGGAGTAGATGGAACTGATGAAATGGATGGAACAGATGAAGTGAATAAAACCTATGAAGTGAATAAAACAGATGAAGTGAAATGAAACAGATGAAGTGAAATGAAACAGATGAAGTTAATAAAACAGATGAAGTGAAATGAACAGATGAAGTAGACAGAACGGATGAAGTGGACGGAACCGATGAAGTGGACGGAACGAACAGATGAAGTGGACAGAACGGTTGATGCAGACAGAACGGATTAAGTGAAATGGATGAAGTGGATGGAACTGATGAATTGGATAGAACTGATGAAGTGGATGGAACGGATGAAGTGAATGAAGCGGAAAAAGTGGATCAAAAGGACAAAGTGGATGAAACGGATGAAACGGATGAAGCAGATGGAACGGATGAAGACGAATGTATGAAATGGATGAAATGGATGGAACGGATGATGCAGACGGAATGGATGAA
Organism: Ambystoma mexicanum; assembly: GCF_040938575.1. Taxonomy (NCBI): domain Eukaryota; kingdom Metazoa; phylum Chordata; class Amphibia; order Caudata; family Ambystomatidae; genus Ambystoma; species Ambystoma mexicanum. The sequence continues at coordinate 402,394,828 of NC_090934.1, forward strand.
GCGAAACAGATGAAATCGATGGAACAGATGAATTGGATGTAACAGACGAATTGGATGAAGCGGATGAAGTGAATGAAACAAGAAGTGGATGAATCGGATGGAGCTGATAGAACGAATGGAGCGGACTGGAATGGATGAACAGATGTAGTAGATGAGAGTAGGTGGATCAGGTGAAGTGCTTGGAGCGGATAGAACAGATAAAATAAATAGAGCGGACGAAACAAAGTGAAGGAACAAATGGAACGGATAGAACAGATGAAGTGGATGGAACGGAAGGAGTGGATGGAACAGACAGAGTTGATGGAACGGATGGAGTGGATGGAACCGATGGAGATGGAGTGGATGGAACGAATAGAGATGGAGTGGATGGAACGAATGGAGTGGATGAACGGATAGAGTGGATGGATTGGATGCACTGGATGACACTGATGGAGCAGATGAATCAGATGCAGTAGGTGTAACGGATGAAGTGGATTGAAGGGACTAAACAGGATGGAAGGGATGAAGTGACTGGAATGGGTGAAATGGCTGAAACGGATCGAACGGATCGACGAATGAAAAAGATTGAGTGGATGGAACGGATAGAATGGATGAAACGGATGGAGTAGATGCAACTGATGGAGTAGATGAAACTGATGGAGTAGATGAAACTGATGGAGTAGATGAAACCGATGGAGTAGATGAAACCGATGGAGTAGATGAAACCGATGGAGTAGATGAAACCGATGGAGTAGATGAAACCGATGGAGTAGATGAAACCGATGGAGTAGGTGGAAAGGATGAAGTAGATGGAACTAATGAAGTGGATGGAACTGATGAAGTGGATGAAACTGATGAAGTGGATGAAACGGAAGAAGTAAATAAAATGGATGAAGTGAATGAAACAGATGAAGTGAATGAAACAGATGAAATGGATGGAACAGATGAAGTGGATGGAACGGATGAAGTGGATGGAACTGATGAAGTAGATGAAACTGATGAAGTGGATGAAACGGAAGAAGTAAATAAAACGGATGAAGTGAATGAAACAGATGAAATGGATGGAACAGATGAAGTGGATGGAACGGATGAAGTGGATGGAACTGATGAAGTAGATGAAATGGAAGAAGTAAATAAAACGGATGAAGTGAATGAACCAGATGAAGTGGACAGAACGGACAAAGTGGATGAAATGGACGAAGTGGATAAAACTGATGAAGTGGATAGAACGGATGAAGCGGATGGAACGGATGAAGCGGATGGAACGGATGAAGCTGAACGGATGAAGTGGATGTAACTGATGAAGTGGATGGAACGGAGGATGCGGAGGGAACGGATAAAGCGAAACGGATGAATTCGATGGAACTGATGAAGTGATGGAATGGATGAAGTGGATGGAACGGACGAAATTAATGAAGCGGAAGAACTGGATGAAACCGATGAAGTGAATGAAACGGATGAAGTGGATGAAACGGATGGAGCGGATGGAGCGTATGGAGCAGATGGAACAAATGGAGCGGATTGGAGTGGATGGAACAGATGTAGTATATGGTTCTGGTGAAATGAATAGAACAAATGGAATGTATGGAACGGAGAGAACAGATGAAATAAAAAGAGTGGATGAAACAAAGCGATAGAACAAATGGAGTGGATGGAACGGATGGAGTGGATGGAATGGATGCAGTGGATGAGTCGATGGAACGGATAGAGTAGATGGAGTGGATGGAAAGGACGGAGTGGATGGAGTGGATGGAACAGATGGAGTGGTTGGAACGGATGGAGTGGATGGAACGGATGGAGTGGATGAAAAAATGGAGTGGATGGAGTAGATGGAATGGATGAATTGGAGGAGTTGATGGAACGGATAGAGTGGATGGAACAGATAGAGTGGATGGAGTGGATTGCAAGGTTGGAGTGGGTGCAAAGGTTGGAGTGGATGGAAAGGACAGAGTGGATGGAAAGGACAGAGTGGATGGAAAGGACAGAGTGGATGGAAAGGATGGGGTGGAAAGGATGGAGTGGATGGAATGGATGGAGTGGAAGCAACAGATGGATAGGATAGAAAGGATGGAATGGATAGAATGGATAGAAAGGATGGAATGGATGGAAAGGAAGGAGTGGATGGAAAGGATGGAGTGGATGGAGTGGATGGAAATGATGAGAGGATGGAAAGGATGGAGTGGATCGAAAGGATGGAGTGGATGGAAAGGATGGAGTGGAAGGAACAGATGGAGTGGAAGGAACAGATGGAGTGGATGGAACTGATGGAGTGGATAGAGTGGATGGATTAGATGGAGTGCATGGGATGGATTGGATGGAATGGATCGGGTCGAGTGATGTTTCAGATAGAGTGGATGGAGTGGATTGGAACGGATTTGAACGGATTGGATCGGATTGGATCGATTGGGATGGATTGGATGGAATGGATTGTGTCGAGTTATGTTTCCGATAGAGTGAATGGAGTGGATGGAACTGACAGAATAGGTAGAATGAATGGAGTACATGGAACAGATGGACTACACGGGATGAACAGAATAGATGGAGTGGATGGAACAGCCTCAATGAAAACCACCATATCACACTACCACGCTTACTCTCTCCTATACACCAACACTCAACTAGAACACAGCAATACTGTGACACATTCGGTATAGCTGTTCTCATACTGACACTTGCCTCTTTCTCCTCAACATCCTAATTAAACACAGCTAGCTGAGCACACACCGCTAGCCTAGGCGTCTCATCAGGCCTAACGCAGCCGAAATCAGTCTGGGTGTCAACCCTCCAGAATGAACACATATTCCTGACCTCCCAAACACCTCACCTAACGCTAAGAAGCAGCTATCATGCAAATGGCTCATCAGCTGCAGCCATATCCGGTGCACCCACGCACCTTGCGACTCTCTCTCTCTCTCTCTCTCTTTTTCTCTCTCTCTCTCAACTGACTTGAACTAAGGTTCACGAGGGTGTTCAACCTACTAGCGCTTTGAGATCATACCAATGATACATAAGGCGCTAAATAAATGCTAAATAACATAACATGACAAAAGATTAATTCTCAATTGCAACATAGTTGTCAATCTTATTAATTATACAATCCAAAAATGCTAGGAAAATAAATATGCATAGTGCTTCCGTTTGCTCCATGAGCATCTTCACACAACACAGCAGAAGGTGAATGGAAATAAAAAAATCCTTTTTATCAAGGTGTGCAGTATCTTTTTTTGAAAGGCTTCAGAGAAATACATTCTGTTTCAAAAGCTTTTCTCCATGGCTTGCAATTACTTCCATGTAGATAAAAATCAAAAGAAGCATTCTGGTTTCTGTCAAGTAACCTGACCTTTGGACTGCCCTCTGCTCCAAACCTGTGAGTAAATGTACGCAGGAAAATAATAAAGCTTTTGTATTTACAAGATTTTCATGCGTAAAAAAGGCCTAGTATGAACCTTATCTGGAGGCATGTTAGAACCTGATAACCAGCTGGATTATTAGCATAGTTTTATGTCTCCTAATTTAAACAAAATGAAAGTTTTATGCCGACATATTTATAACCTCATACAAATGTGCACTTTAAATTATCTATGACCACCTTCCTTTACTGTCTATAGTAAATGTATTGCATCTCAGGTTTACCCCATTTTGGAGTTTGACACGCATTCTTCATCTCGGCCTTGCCTCACGAATCCCTATAAAATCCCTATAAAATACTCCTACTCCGAGTTAAATGTGTGTCCACTGTCCCCTTGGAACCAAGAATCGAGGTATCTCTCTCGCTCTCTCTTAAACCAAAAAATCATGTTACAATACAATCCATCCCCTTTATTTGCCACTTTCAATGCTGCACTTACATCCGTTGCTCAGCTCGAGTCCCTCTGTATCGGCTCTTTCCCAATTGACTACTTTGCTGTCTGGTCAGAGGGCGCATGCGGGATTGAACAGGAATTTTGTCAAAGGGGCACCTGCCAACCGTCTTATCATCACACGTCTTTCTTTTTCTCCATTCTTCAAAGGCAACAGCGATCTTCTGGCTAATGGTGGAAGATATCAAGCATCCGAGAGTCTAGATCAGGGCCCAGGAGACTGGATCAGAACCATCCACACCACTACCAAAATGTGCAGTAGCACCTGAAGCATTCCAAGTGCCATATGGAATTACCGGTAAACAATCTCAGACCCAAATAACCGGACAGAGTCAAAGAATATGGCAAAGTACTACTTTCTTATCAGTTCAAATATAGTAGGCAAACCTGGTGAATAAACTGCAGCTCACACACTCTCACCGATATTTTGATAATACAAACACTTCGATGCTATGACGTCATCCTACATGGCAAATAGTAAAAGCTATCGGGTGGAGGGATTGGTTAAAGGAACATATATAGCTATACATCCTTTAGGTGTTAGTGACATAATTGGCTGCTCCTTATCTGGTAGGCACACCTCAAACTACCTCTAAATACATCCAATACAGATTAATAGCAGAATAACAACAGCGGATTGGCTTCTACAACAATGTATAGTGCACTGCTACATAGGGCCTCGTAATTGGTTGGCATTCTCTCCCAACCTTGGACTTTCATCTCGTAAGCAGCACATGAGCAAAATGAAAACCAGGTGTGGGGAATAACGTCAGACTACTTTCCAATTGGTCAATTAGCCTACCATCTCTTATCAGTTAAGCCCTGAGTGAAAGGCTTCTTCTTTGTAGTTGAACTTGCTGACTGTACTCTTCTCTGGGATTTTTAAAGGAGTGTAGGTACATTACGATCTTCAGTTAGAGCCTAATGAATAAGCCTTGTTTTCGAATCTTGAATCATGTGTGAGGAGACCACGATTTTGTCCATTTTTACCTTTTATTTGATGCTATTTAATTCAATTATGCTGGGTGCTATTACTCCTCTTGGCCTCTGGAGACTTGGTCGTTCCATCTTGCATACACTTACTGCATCTTTAATTGTTCAATGCTTGCCACTTGCAGAGGTTTTCTTCTGTGCTTAATCTAAGAGAAATATGTCATGCGTACATAGCCTATCCTTTTTGACTCCCCTTGTGCCTTGTAAATATTCCTTGATGCGACATCCTTGGTCCCAAGCCAATAGACATTCTTTGTTCCCCACACAAAGCTGTTTACCAGCGCCTTTCAGCGCTGCAGCCCTGGTCTGTTTCTGAAGTAGTTTGGTCATTCTTAGCACGTGTCCGACGTCCATTTTATTCTTCATGGCCGCTCTTATTGATTTATATGTTCGTCTGCAGCAAGCTTCTCTCAATATATTTATTATCTACCTTGTGTTTCTGCATATGTACATTTATTGATCCTCCTCTCACTTATTTTCTTAATGAATATGATTTCTTCGTTTCTACATATATGTTTCTCTTATTACTTCAGCTGTATCTTAATTCGTCAACTATTTGCATATCGTTTCAGTGTGCCCTTTTATCTTCTCTTCATGATGTCACTATGCTCTCGTCTGATGTCTCTTATAGCTCTTCGATGTCTAGTGGTGTATGCAGACATCGTTGCACCACGTCAGTGCGAGGGTACATTCAATACAGTTGTCTGAGTGCATAACGTCTCTCTTATCTCCAATGAGGTATTGGGACGATACCTGGTGTCACACACAGTGCTCTCCTGCTGCTATTCCAGTATGACGGGGTGAGGAGCGGGCACTAGAGGTGACATGTACATCTCCCTCTCTACATCACCTTCATAAAATTGAGTATTGTTAAAAGCCACACATTTGGATGAGGCGGGAAAATTAGGAGAGGGCATGTCAGTCATGGCCATTAGCTAGGCATGTGGGAAGGGAGATGGCTGGCCTGGGGTCTGGAGCAGTTTTGCCTTGAGCTTGCCCTGTGCTGATTTTCAAGACACAAGTTGAGGGCACACAGTGATGGACAGTGTCCACACACTTTTTCCAGAGGGAGGATGCCATCCACCTTGGGATATATAGTTAGAGGTTGGCAATATATTAAAAAGAATTTAAAAAATGAGTTGTTTACTCATATTTTCGGACACCGACATTTGAGCCCAGGTCGCCACATTCCCAGGGCAGACACCCACAAGACCACATGAAAGTGTCATAAAGCAGGTCTTGTATTTGAAATGTTGTTTTCCAGGGTATATTTCAATATAGATTGTTGGATTTAAAAAGTGTTCACCTTTTATTCTTTGCTGGCAACCTTATGGTACCATTTTCTATGTTGGGTTATTTTTCGGGTGGTGACAATTCATTTTTTGAAAGGCCATTTTTCCTGTGCACTTTCTTCTATTAAGAAGGGCCAACGGAATGACTGCTGCAAATTTCACTAAAGATGTATTCATGTCCTGTAGATATATCAATGAGCTCCTCGCCCCCCACGTTTTTAGGTCTTGAGCCCCGATGGCTGTGTTAACATGTGAAGACCTTTGAAGCTGCTTAATCTCATAGTCATTCCGGAAAATAGGGTCAGCTTTGATCGCACTATACTTTGCACTAGCCGCCACAAGCCCAATACCTGCCCTTACATCCTTGAAACCTGCGCTCAGTGCCGGAGACATTCTGTATGTACTACGCTTAAAACAATAAAAGTATTGATTGTAGATTAATTCAAAATAATCCACATCTGTAGTAAAGAATGAAAGGCATACTGCTACTTTGGACTATATGGCAAAATATATACAGCACAAAAATAAAAGCAATAAAGTAACTGCTATAAACCTGACAGTTTACTTCAGATAGCAGAACACAATCAACACAATCAATGCTGTCGGAAGCATTGATTAAAGAAGATAAGCATAATGCACTCCTCCGGTCTTGACCTAGAATCACATTGCACTGTATTACAAAGTCAGATGAAGGTTTCAAACCAAAGTTGGCTAATGGCTTCTACACATCCAGCAGTATGACTTTGACTTTGTGTATCAAGCGGGAGTTGACAACCCGGCAGATTTCCTATCCAGGCACACGGGGGCAGCGACACAAGTTGAGGTCAAGGAGTCCAGAGGAACACATTTGCCAAATTGTCAGTACAATGAAACCCAAGGCCGTCAGCATCACTGACATTCTGGAAGCCACTACCGCTGACCCATGCTGCGACATAATAAAAAACGCAATACTGGCAGGCGAATGGAAAACACAGCTCCAAAACGTCCACAATTACACAGAGGCCGCCACAGACTTTTTGACAGGGATGTTTGCGGTTCGCCAGTAGCTCTCCATCACAAGTGAGGGGTTAATTCTCAGAGGCAGGCACATCCTCATCCCCACCAGCCTACAGAACTACATAATCACCTTGATGCATAAGGGACATCAAGGGACGGTGAGGACCAAGGCCAGGATATGACACAGGGTGTGGTTCCCCCATATAGATGCAAAGGTGGACAGTGTCATTGAATCATGCCACCCCTGCCAAGTGACCAGTGCACCCCCGAGGCCAGAGTAAATAGAGTCCACGAAAAGGGGCTCAGCGCGATTGGAAGCGATCAGCATTGATTTCTGCACGGCATAGGAAGGAACATACCTGTTGGTCGCCATAGACAACTACTCACAATATCCCGAAATGGAGATCATACAGTCAACGGTGGCAGAGGCAGTGATCCCAGCTCTGGAAAAGATGTTCGCTACACATGGACTGCTGAGATACATCAAGAGCGACAATGGGCCGCCATTCCAAGGAAAAGAACTGACAAAATAAATGGGCGAGCTACACACTGCCACCACCACATTACTTCAATGTGGCCACAAGCAAATGGTGATGTCGAACGCTTCATGAGAACCATTAACAAGGTGTTGCGCATAGCAAAAGCCCAGAACAGCCCGTGGAGAGTGGACCTATACTGGTTTTTGCTAAACTACTGGGTGACCCTGCATTGCTCTGCAGACATGACCCCGGCAGATCTAATGTACGGAACAATTCTTAACTTGTCAATACTGCATCACCCCAGCCAGTCAGTGAAGAAACTAGACAAGTTGCACATTCACTCCAGGTGGGTGGGAGCCAACGAGCGCATGAGCACCCGGCAACGTGCATAGAAATCAAGACACAAGGTAGAGCAGTTGCTTAAAGACTTATTCGGTGAGCCACAATTGTCAACTTTCTTTGCAGTTGAGAGGGCGCACAGAGCCCTGACCCAAAAACCGATGTCATGAGACTTTCGGAGTCCAATAATAGCCAAGATACTGAGCTTCCGCGACAGAGACTTACTCCTGAAGCTTGCAAGAGATAAGAAAGAGTGCCGGCTGGCCTCTCAAGTGATCTGGATTTTTCCCAATTTCTCTGTGGTGGTTCAGCAAAAGCGCCGTCAGTTCCTGTGGGTAAAAAATATACTGCAGGAACAAAATATACCATACGCGACGCTCTTCCCGGGCCAGACTGCGCTTTCAATTTTATGGCAAATTGTACTTTTTCATGGTGCCGGAAGATGCTGTGAAGTTCATTGAGGCCAAAATCCTGGTTCAGTGACCGTTTGTCTAGTTGGCAAGTTTACGCTGTAGGACTTTCACCGTCCACTGTTCTGTGGGATGGCAATCAAACGTATGAGTAGATAGCATTGAGCTTGGTTATCAAAATTAATGTGAAGTGTAAATCCTATCAATAACTCTAAGTGAAGTGCCTAGAGTGGCGACGGTACGTTCCCGTTGCAATTGCATTACTGTTCTTGTTGTTGGTAGCCAGCCTGGATGTTGAGGCAGCACTGTTTGGGGTCAGGGTGGCTCGGGAGGGCATTGTTTACACTGCTGGTTGGGGAGAGGCAGATTATGTGGGTGTAAAACCAAAAAGGCTTGGTGTCGTAGACAATGTGCAGAATGGAGTAGGCAACACAGAGCTGTTTCAGGTCCTGTTTTGGTGCAACTGCTGGATTCATCACAGATAGTTCTAGGGACAGTGGCGGGCTCGACTCAATTTAAATTATTGACCTGGAATGTCCGAGGGCTTGTCAACTGCCTGAAGGCTCTGAAAATGCTCAATCATGCCAACAGGTTAGGGGCTAATATAATTTTCCTGCAAGAGACTAATATGGTGGAGTTGGTTGCCCAGTCTTGGGGTGGGCAGCGCTATTATACATCATACTCCATCAGGGCACAAGGGGTGATGATCATGATCCATAGAACACTCCCTTTCTCCTGTCAAGACCTGTTTGTAGATGTGAAAGGCAGATATGTGCTTGTATACGGACTGCTTTGCAAGAGGTAAGTAGTGCTGTTAAACTGTTATGGTCCTAATATAGATGACCCAGATTTTTATGTGAAGTTGGCAGGCCTTTTGTTGAGATTCCTGGGAGAGGTCATTCTGTGGGGGCGGGGTGTGATTTTAACACTATTATGGACATGTCCCTGGACAGGTCGACCACTGGTCCCCGAGACTTAACGAAAGTGGCACAAGTTCTCCGATACGGGTTGAGGGATTTGAATATGGTCGATGTCTGGCGACTGCAACATGGAGCGGAGCAAGAATTCACATATTACTCTGCAGTCGACAACATTCCCGCATAGACATGTGGTTTCTCTCAGATTCTCTGCTGCCTGAGGAAGTGGACTGCGTCATGTATCCTAGAACTTTCTCAGATCACGCCCCTTTAATTCTGGTTATTAACTGGTCTACGGAGGGTCGCCCCAGGCTTCCATGATGCTTTAAGCCTGAGGCGCTAAGTCCTTGCTTTTGAGCAGAGATTGCGTGATAACACTGATGTCTTTTTTTCACAGAATGTGGGGTCAGTTACGTCAGTAGTAGTGTTGTGGCAGGCGTTCAAGGCCTACGTTCCGGGCAGTGGCCATGTCAACTGAGCATGGAGTTTTGAGGGAACTTAGGCGGGATATGGCGGTGGCTGAGGCATGGCTGAAAGACCTCCAGGACCGCTATGCCAGCAATCCCATTCCTAAGGTGATATCAGAAACCAAATTTGAGTTAGATACATTTTGAGATCTCTCCCAGAGGGAGGTGACATTCTGAGACCCTTGATGGCACACCGATAAGGGGGCAGGCAGATAGACCTGGACGTTACTTGGCTCAGTTGATACGAAGGGAGGCGAGTAGGGGGCCAATTACACAGATCGACACTGACGATGGAACAAGTGTTTGCTCGGAGAGGGGTTTAAATGACGTTTTGCTCCTTTTATGAATACTTGAACCGGCCCATGGGTGAGGCATCAGAGGTCGAAATCGGGGAATATCTTGATGCAATCCCCACCTCCTTGATATCTACCGAGGCTTCAGGAGCACTGGAGTCTCCTCTCTCGGCAGAGGAACTGAAGAAAGCGATTCTGGAACTCCCCTCTGGGAAGGCACCTGGCCCCTAGGGGCTAGTGGCAGAGTTCGATAAAAAGTTCTGTGATATTCTGGTCCCACACTTACTTCAGATGTGGGAGGAGGCCCTGAATATAGGAATTCTTCAGGTGACAGTGCGCGAAGCCATGATCACGGTTATGCTGAAACCGGATAAAGTAGTTAGTGCATGTGCATCATACCACCTACTGTAATTAACGTTAATGCACAAGCTATAATAGGGACACCTTAACTTGTCCTTTAGAGTCATTTGATTGATTCCCCCCAGGCCAAAGACTTGGTTACCTCCCTCAAAATAATCCAATACAGCTTGGAAATAACTACCAGGATGTTTTTTATGTGAAAACCTAACTTCAGTTCATGGCTCACACCTATGTATTGTCTTGAGCATAATTGCTGAAATAACTGTCTTGTTCTTATGCTCATGCACTAACAATGTTATGACTATGCACAATAAGTTTGTGAACTATGTCTATAATTTGCTTTCTGTTTCACTCCATTTCGAACATGTTTGCCAACCTAGAGGCAAGTGTTGGTTTGTAAAAAGCACCAAATATTAAGGGAAACTGTACCCTTACTCTACCTCTTTGTTTTGACCTTAGCCAAATAAATAAGCTAAAAATCAAACTTGGGGTTCCTTTTGTATTTACATCTCATATAATTACGAGTATACAGTGTCTTTGATATTCAGCATGACAAATGAGATAACATTTGCAGGAAATTATAATGCAAACTGATGTAAATGTATGTGGCAGGACGCCACCATTTTGTTTCAAATACTTGTAGCTCTGAAGTCCTACCACTTGCTTTGAGCAGTCCCTTCTGTTACCCACTTTTAAGATATAGCACAAGCTATAATAGGGACACGTGACTGGGAAGGAAGGATATCTTCCCGACACGGACGCCTGAGCCCTTTGTTATTGTGTACTGTTGGGGACGAGCTGCGCATTTTGGAAAGCACCGAAGCAGCATTTCCATTTGTCCCTGCCTTGAAGTGGCCGCACTGCGAGCATTCCGCTCTTGCCGCCTAGAGCCCGCACACAGCTGCCAGAGCGGGGAGGAGCCTCAGTGTGTCACGTGGTGGATCACGTGACTGGGAAGGAAGGATATCTTCCCGACACGGACGCCTGAGCCCTTTGTTATTGTGTACTGTTGGGGACGAGCTGCGCATTTTGGAAAGCACCGAAGCAGCATTTCCATTTGTCCCTGCCTTGAAGTGGCCGCACTGCGAGCATTCCGCTCTTGCCGCCTAGAGCCCGCACACAGCTGCCAGAGCGGGGAGGAGCCTCAGTGTGTCACGTGGTGGATCACGTGACTGGGAAGGAAGGATATCTTCCCGACACGGACGCCTGAGCCCTTTGTTATTGTGTACTGTTGGGGACGAGCTGCGCATTTTGGAAAGCACCGAAGCAGCATTTCCATTTGTCCCTACCTTGAAGTGGCCGCACTGCGAGCATTCCGCTCTTGCCGCCTAGAGCCCGCACACAGCTGCCAGAGCGGGGAGGAGCCTCAGTGTGTCACGTGGTGGATCACGTGACTGGGAAGGAAGGATATCTTCCCGACACGGTCACCCTCGCGGCGTAAGCCCTGGTGGTAGAAGGGCTGGTGCTGTTTGGCTGTTTGGCGTGGGCGGCAGCGAACTGCAATATAGAGACTGCAGAGCCTGCATATCGAGGTGCTCTGGTAAGTGGCGCACCACTCGAAGGATTTTAATAACACTTAAAAGTGATTTGTGGACTGCTTTTATTAGTTTTATTTTGCATTTATAATCAAACTTACAGGATTTACTGACCAGCTTTTCTATCATGCAGTCAAGATTGCCGTCAATAACAATGGCCTTGCCCCCAAAATCCCAATTGGCACGCAACTCGTGCTCACGAAATTCTATAGCATTAACTGTACAACATCCACCACTGTCTTTGTGCTCAACGCCAATAGCCAGCAGAACGCGCAGAGGTCGCAAGGCTGTTCCTCTCGGGCCTCCTTTGCAGGACATTCGACAATTTTATAAAGGATGCGCAAAGCCGCAAGTTTTAAGTCTCCCAAAACCTTTGCCCATGGTTCATATGGTTCATGATCAAACTTTTGTTGATTTAAATGTTCATCCTGTTTTGTGTAATGATACCAAAGATGTGCCAATAGTCACCAAGCTAGCAACACCTATTTTGCCTGGGCCGGTTCAATATGGTTCCCTTTCGGATAGCATACTATTACACAACATACCTTCTTCTGCTCCCATTCCACCTGCAGGAGCTCAAACTCCTATTGCTGCAGCAAAAAATGTTACTGCAAATTTAAATTTGAGTCATGCTGACCTGTCTTCCAAATTACTTTCTGCGGACGTTTCTCCTCGTCTTTCTGAATCTCCCATTATGTTCTCAAATTGTGAGTCAAATTGTTCTGCTATTGATGCTTCTTATCTTGCTCCCACCCCACGACAACATCTACAATCCCCAATTTTATCATGTAAGGTGGACTCAGAAATGACAAATAAAAACTTGGTCAACCTGACATTAGCTGCCATGCACACCTCACTCCAAACATTAACAAAACTATTTGACTCGTGGACAGATAAGTCCATTGAACATACCCAAAAATTAGACAAAATTTTGGAATGGCAGGAGCATGCACCTATTTTATTTTCTAAATATGCTAATGTGCAGAAAGTATGTGAAACAAGTGATATGCCTGTAGTATTGAAAGCTTCTTTAGGTACCCAAACTTCTGGACCATTGCAAACTTCGGTGAATCATCATACTGAACATAGTACACCACCCAAATCTTTTTTATATTCTGCCGTCCCATACATTGAAGGCATAATTCACAGCGCCGTGGTCTGTCCAAGTGCTTTTGCACAAGGTCAACCCTCCACTCAGACTGACTCTGGCACCTCATCAACCGCTAATGTCCCTTACGAAATATTCACAGATAGAGCGCAGACAGGTGCTGGTAAGGGGGTTCCTATCAAGAGGGCGGGGTCAAAAATAATAAAAACAAAAAAAACAAAAAATCAAACTATCACCAATCTAGACCATGCATCCAAAACTAAAAATTTTATTCGCCAGATTCATTTGCCTAAAAAAAATGCTTTAATTGCTGCTTCAGCAGTATCAAAAAAATATCAACAAATGGCTTTGTTGCGCACCTCGACCATTTCCCTGACTAATAACTCCAAGAGTGCGCCAACTGTGCCGTCCTATGCCCCTTTGGATGCTCTGGTGACAGCAATTAATGCACCTAAATTATTAAACCCTATACCATTAAATGAAAGAGATATTTCCCCGAATCCCTCATCCTCTAAAGTAAGCAGTCCTTCATCAGAGTTCCATCGCATGGAACTTCGGCGGGCTGTTGATGCCTATATGTCAGATCAGGGTTTTCGCAAACATGAGACTGTTCCTGTAACTCAATCAATTCAGAACAAACAGGTAAAGACCGTGGTTGAACAAAATCGTCAACCTGCGAGTCACCCACTGTCTGCCTTTAGCGAGCCCAAGGCATCTTCTATCAAGCATTGTTCTGAAACTAATATTTTGCCCATGCCCTTATCTGATAAGTCTGGGAGATCACTCTTGGCTGAAATCGTCCCTGAATTATTCACCCTACTTAAAGCCGCGATTTCTAAGGATCTTCAAATGTCACCCAGTACAGCTTTAACTAGTGACAAAAAACCTACCTCTAGTCACTCGGTTTCTTTGGATTCCAATAACAAATCCAGTACCATTCACCCCCCTCCAAAACGTTTAGCTAATTTCTGTCTAGTCCTAAAATGTAGATCGTTGCCATATAAGCAGTTCGTCCTGAACAGAAACTCTATTCTGAATATCTTTGCAGACATAGTGGCACTTGAGGACATTAGTTCGAACGATTTAACATTAGTAGATTTTTTTGACAATTCTAACTTACATATTGTGAGACTTTGGATGCAATCTCGTGTAATCCAAAACGCAATATGGTTAGCAAGAAAGGATCTGTTCGATCTTGGTTTCGAAGTATATTCTGAATTCAATCTTAATCCACAGGTTGCTCAACAGCAACATTTCCTGAGTCAGTCAAAACATGTTACACATGAAAGTCATTCTTATGGGTTTAAAGATTCTAGAGCTCTTATAGGATCTGAATACCAACAGTAACTAGATCAAGCTCTGACCCCAAGCGAATTCACATGTTTAAGTTGGAACTCTAGGGGTTTCTCTCACCTCTTGAATAATGATCTGAGTTTACTAAGCAAATACAATCTGATACTGTTACAGGAAACCTGGCTGACCAACACGCCAATTTGGGACACACATGATGTTTTAATGAACACTGCTAGTAAGAGTACTTGTGGTAGACCATATGGTGGTCTATTAACAGCCATTCAAGCGAACACCAATACCAGTCTCACTTCTTGGTCATCACCCAATCCCTTTATTCAAATGTCCCGGCTCAATTTGGTTGCCACCTCGTATGCCATTATAAATGTATACTGGAATCCGGCGGGGATAACGGATGAATGCTTTCTGAATACGTTGAGCGATATGATCAGCCTCATTTGTCTAGACAATACAGTACACAAAATTTTGATTGCTGGTGACCTAAATTTGGATTGTATAGCTGGGAAAACCTCAAATACCCAATTTAGAACCAAGAAATGGTTACAATTTGTAAAATATCACAATCTTTTTAGACTCAATGGTGCGTTTAAATCCGATATCCCCCCGGGTTCAACGTGGCATAGAGGGCAGTCTTCCTCCATCATAGATTATATGTACATGAATCTTAGTTGTTTCTCCGATGTGATAGACTTCGAAATTATAAAATCTGATGTGAGTGACCACAATCAACTGACGGCCAAATTTTTGTTTAAGGGTGTCCCAAACTCACAGAGAGATAAATATCAACATTCTCAATTAACCTCTAATAATGCAGGTAACAAAGTAAGATGGACGGACAAAGCTTTAGACCGCTTTTACACACAATTGAATCACGAAGCTAACAAAATCCAACTGAACGTGGTAAATTCTAACATCTGTTATTCTGACATGATTCAAGTTTTTCGACCTGTATTGCCGAGCACTTTATCTAAATCTAAGACCCGTCCTACCTTTCTTCATAATTTCAATTTGGATGTCAGAAATCATAAGAGATTATTCAGACTTCAAAAAAGGGAAGCCATGAAATTACCTCATAGTATGCGTCATAGTCAGCTAACAAAAATTAAAACCAGTTACAGAAACTGGATTAAATCCAGGCGTGCCACATTATACCATCTTGACAGCCAACTGTTATTGGCCACTATTCAAAGCCAGAACATTGCTAACACCTGGTCCCTGCTCAATCATGCCACTATTGGGCCACAGGTAATAGTACAAGCCAATGAAGTCACCGAGGCAGACTGGATTTCCCATTTCTCAGCCTTATACAGTATTCCAAAAGGGGGTTCTGCACCATTATCTGACAAGTTCACGACGAATTTTCATCTAAATTTTGACTTGGACGATATTCGCCTGTTTTTTAAGACGTCCAGTCGATCTGGTGCCTGCGGCCCTGATGGTCTATCTAACAGAATGTTTAAAGATCATCCAGAAATCTGGGCCAAAATACTATTTCAAATCTTCTCTATCATTATTAAAACGCAAACTTTACCCCCTTCCTGGACTCACTCAATAATTATTCCTATTTTTAAGAAAGGGAACAGGAAAGATCCTACATGTTACAGACCCATAGCGTTATTGGACGCCCCCGGTAAGATCTTCTCTCGTCTAATTTTAAGAGAATTTCAAAAATGGACCATGCAGGCTGGACTTAACGATCCTTTTCAAGCAGGCTTTGTGGCACAAGTAGGTACTATCCCTAATATTTTTACCTTAAATACACTTCTTTCCGAGCATACTGTTCAGAGACAGTCTTTGTTTCTAGCCTTTGTTGACTTTAAAGTCGCTTTTGACTCAGTCGACAGAGCGCTTTTATTTTCAAAATTAATCAAACACAATTGTCCCTCTTCTCTGACATCATTAATAGTTCTCCTTCACACAAATACTACCATGCAGGTGAGACTTGCTCTGGGGGGCGATTTGACGGCCAAATTCACAACACACAGAGGATTGAAACAGGGGTGCATCTTGGCCTCCTCTATATTCAATTTCTTTATCTTTGATTTGGGTATTGCTCTCAAGCAGATAAGCAGTGACTCTCCGACAATGGGTTTGACCAAAATCCAATATCTCCTTTATGCAGATGACCTGATCCTCATTTCAAAAACTCAAAGTGGTTTACAAAATCTTTTAAATGGTCTGGAATCGTATGTAGATACAAACCACTTAAATATAAACATGAATAAAACACAAATAATGGTTTGCAAATGGCACTTGGGAGCGAAAGTCAAACCATTTAGATGGAAATTGCACAATTCTGCCCTTGACAAGGTATCCATATATAAATATTTGGGGATTTTGATCACCGACACCCCTGCAAACCCCAGTCAAGATATTGAACTAAAGGGCAAACTACAGACTTTAGTTGCACAGGCCAAAATAGTAATGGGCAAATTCGGCAAATTTACAATAAAACATGTGGTAACTTTCTATATGCAGAAAGTCCTTCCAATCTTAACTTATGGGTCAGAAGCCCAAGCCCCCAAAAAAGAACTTTGGTGGGATAGATTGGAATCGGCCTTCTGGAAGCAAGTACTACATTTGCCGGCAAGCACCCCGCTACCATTGATAAGGTTTGAACTGGGCTCTCTTTCCATCTTCTCATACGTCACTTGGAAATACTGTGCATTTCTCCGAAAATGTCTTCTTTCTCTTAATCGTACAGACATTTTGGGCAAAGTGGCTGTCCATCTATTAAGCAGAGATCGAATGTTCACCCAAAAATGGTGTAAGGCAACTTTAAATGCACTAGCTGATGCATCAATTTCGCTGGAGCTTTTATTAACAAATGAAAGCAGTGCAAGGAAAAAAATTCAACATTATGATTGGTGTACCAACCAAAATAAATGTTTAAATTATAAAGACTTCAAACGAAATTTATTTGGTCATAAACGTCATAGTGCTATGGCTGATTATTTGGTCAAATTTCCATGCTCTAAAATACGTCAAAAGCTGCTTCGTTTTCGTCTGAATTTGTGGCCAACTCGAGATGTCCTGTCTCGTAGAAACTTAATCCCGAAGGCTGATAATTACTGCCGATTTTGTAAAGTTTTAGACCAAAAAGAGACCTTGTAACATTGTATAGTGTACTGCCCTCAACTGGCGGCCACTCGTATGCTATATTTTAAAAATTATCTGGAAGACCAAAACAGGTATATATACAAAGATCTGTGGCAATTCATCTTTTCATCACCTAAGCTAGTCATAAAGATAGCCACGATACAATTTTTGGATGCTGCATTTCCTGCTAAATGCTATAAGCTTCAGTCAAATCCTATTGAATATCAAAAAGAGTATCAATTGAGCAGCCTTGATTGTTGAATCCATTTACTGCACGTGCTGCTGCTCTTGTATAAATATGTTGGTAAATAATCATGAAATGCAATTCTTTTGTATGTTGAAAATTTGAAAGGTTGATTGTATTAACCAAACAAATAATAATAATAAAAAAAAAAAAAAAAAATAATAGGGACACCTTAACTTGTCCTTTAGAGTCATTTGATTGATTCCCCCCAGGCCAAAGACTTGGTTACCTCCCTCAAAATAATCCAATACAGCTTGGAAATAACTACCAGGATGTTTTTTATGTGAAAACCTAACTTCAGTTCATGGCTCACACCTATGTATTGTCTTGAGCATAATTGCTGAAATAACTGTCTTGTTCTTATGCTCATGCACTAACAATGTTATGACTATGCACAATAAGTTTGTGAACTATGTCTATAATTTGCTTTCTGTTTCACTCCATTTCGAACATGTTTGCCAACCTAGAGGCAAGTGTTGGTTTGTAAAAAGCACCAAATATTAAGGGAAACTGTACCCTTACTCTACCTCTTTGTTTTGACCTTAGCCAAATAAATAAGCTAAAAATCAAACTTGGGGTTCCTTTTGTATTTACATCTCATATAATTACGAGTATACAGTGTCTTTGATATTCAGCATGACAAATGAGATAACATTTGCAGGAAATTATAATGCAAACTGATGTAAATGTATGTGGCAGGACGCCACCATTTTGTTTCAAATACTTGTAGCTCTGAAGTCCTACCACTTGCTTTGAGCAGTCCCTTCTGTTACCCACTTTTAAGATATAGCACAAGCTATAATAGGGACACCTTAACTTGTCCTTTAGAGTCATTTGATTGATTCCCCCCAGGCCAAAGACTTGGTTACCTCCCTCAAAATAATCCAATACAGCTTGGAAATAACTACCAGGATGTTTTTTATGTGAAAACCTAACTTCAGTTCATGGCTCACACCTATGTATTGTCTTGAGCATAATTGCTGAAATAACTGTCTTGTTCTTATGCTCATGCACTAACAATGTTATGACTATGCACAATAAGTTTGTGAACTATGTCTATAATTTGCTTTCTGTTTCACTCCATTTCGAACATGTTTGCCAACCTAGAGGCAAGTGTTGGTTTGTAAAAAGCACCAAATATTAAGGGAAACTGTACCCTTACTCTACCTCTTTGTTTTGACCTTAGCCAAATAAATAAGCTAAAAATCAAACTTGGGGTTCCTTTTGTATTTACATCTCATATAATTACGAGTATACAGTGTCTTTGATATTCAGCATGACAAATGAGATAACATTTGCAGGAAATTATAATGCAAACTGATGTAAATGTATGTGGCAGGACGCCACCATTTTGTTTCAAATACTTGTAGCTCTGAAGTCCTACCACTTGCTTTGAGCAGTCCCTTCTGTTACCCACTTTTAAGATATAGCACAAGCTATAATAGGGACACCTTAACTTGTCCTTTAGAGTCATTTGATTGATTCCCCCCAGGCCAAAGACTTGGTTACCTCCCTCAAAATAATCCAATACAGCTTGGAAATAACTACCAGGATGTTTTTTATGTGAAAACCTAACTTCAGTTCATGGCTCACACCTATGTATTGTCTTGAGCATAATTGCTGAAATAACTGTCTTGTTCTTATGCTCATGCACTAACAATGTTATGACTATGCACAATAAGTTTGTGAACTATGTCTATAATTTGCTTTCTGTTTCACTCCATTTCGAACATGTTTGCCAACCTAGAGGCAAGTGTTGGTTTGTAAAAAGCACCAAATATTAAGGGAAACTGTACCCTTACTCTACCTCTTTGTTTTGACCTTAGCCAAATAAATAAGCTAAAAATCAAACTTGGGGTTCCTTTTGTATTTACATCTCATATAATTACGAGTATACAGTGTCTTTGATATTCAGCATGACAAATGAGATAACATTTGCAGGAAATTATAATGCAAACTGATGTAAATGTATGTGGCAGGACGCCACCATTTTGTTTCAAATACTTGTAGCTCTGAAGTCCTACCACTTGCTTTGAGCAGTCCCTTCTGTTACCCACTTTTAAGATATAGCACAAGCTATAATAGGGACACCTTAACTTGTCCTTTAGAGTCATTTGATTGATTCCCCCCAGGCCAAAGACTTGGTTACCTCCCTCAAAATAATCCAATACAGCTTGGAAATAACTACCAGGATGTTTTTTATGTGAAAACCTAACTTCAGTTCATGGCTCACACCTATGTATTGTCTTGAGCATAATTGCTGAAATAACTGTCTTGTTCTTATGCTCATGCACTAACAATGTTATGACTATGCACAATAAGTTTGTGAACTATGTCTATAATTTGCTTTCTGTTTCACTCCATTTCGAACATGTTTGCCAACCTAGAGGCAAGTGTTGGTTTGTAAAAAGCACCAAATATTAAGGGAAACTGTACCCTTACTCTACCTCTTTGTTTTGACCTTAGCCAAATAAATAAGCTAAAAATCAAACTTGGGGTTCCTTTTGTATTTACATCTCATATAATTACGAGTATACAGTGTCTTTGATATTCAGCATGACAAATGAGATAACATTTGCAGGAAATTATAATGCAAACTGATGTAAATGTATGTGGCAGGACGCCACCATTTTGTTTCAAAAAGATTTTCAACAAAGCAATAGCGAATCAACGCAGCCTTTTATGACCCACCTTATACATAGTGATCAGTCAGGGTTTATACCCGGTACGGCTACTGCACTGAACCTTCCGCAGTTTTACAAAGTAATGGCGCAGGTGCCCTCCAACTCTAACTCCTTAGATATGCAGAAGGCATTTGACATGGTGTACTGGCCAGACCTGTTTGCAGTACTCGAGAATGCTGGGCTTGGCCTTAGTTTCATATTGTGGGTTCAGCTGCTTTATACGGACCCAATAGCGAGAGTCCTTACTAACGGGATGGTATCATCACCCATTATGCTGGGGGGCGGCACCTGTCAGGGGTGCCTGCTGTGTCCCCTTCTGTTCGCACTTGTCATTGAACCCTTGGCTGATCCGACTCTGGCATGCTAGAAGCGGGCTATGATTGGGCAGTCCACCAACGCTAATCTCATTATATGCAGACGATATCCTGCTTTATATTAAAGAGCCGACTGACAATGCGGGGGCGGTCCTACAAGCAGTACAGGACTTTGGTAGCTATTCAGGCTTGCATCTCAATAGAGATAAGTCTGAGGTGTTTTCGTTGGCTACATCTGGGCAGAGACAGTGGGGCGGGCATGGGCTGCGATTGGTGAGCAACTCTTTCAGATATTTAGGCATCACGGTTCACAAGTCGGCAAAGGAGAGTATAACTCAGAATTATACCGCGTACAGGAAGCAGTTGGTGCCTGAGCTGACGCATTGGGGAAAGGTGCCGATGTCGGTGATGGGGAGCCTCTCCATAGTGAAAATGCTGATACTTCCGAAATTATTATACTTGTTCAACAATATCCCGGTTTGGCCTGGCAGGTCAATCTTTCAGGAACTGCAATCATTATGCACATCCTTTGTGAGGGGCAACAGAGGGGTCCGTATGGGTTGGAAGGCTATGACCCGACCATGGGCGGAAGGAGGTCTCAGAGCTCCCCATTTTGAACTCTATTACTTAGCAGCAAAAGGGCTTTTCGCTTCCTACCGGGAGGATCCTCAATCTGCCGCCACATGTGGCGCTTAGAAGGTGGCGGTGGCGGGCACAGCTGAGCTACGCACTTTGATGTTCAGCACTACATATGTATCCTGCGGGCCCTTAGATCCACTGCCCACTACACAGTTGGGCATGTGTTAAACTGCAGCGATTACGGGGGCTGAATACCCATATGACAGGGGGCTCCTTTATAGGCTCTTGCAAGGCTGTCGACTACCCTGGACTGTTCCATCTCGCTAAGCTAGAATGCTGTGGTTGTTACTACTTTCGGGCGCATGCATGTACATGGCAAATGTATTGACTGGGAAGAATTGAAGTTATGTTGGCGAGTCCCCTGTGCAGAGGCTACACTACTGGCGGATGAGAACTGCGTTTCGGCTGTGGTGGCCAGAATTCCCGAGCAAGCCTGAAATAAGCCCAGCCGAGTCATATATACACGAAATTGCGATGGGAGGTTCCATAAAACGGGTGTCAATGCTGTATGATCACTCACTGGGTATATTAGTACGTAAGGGCCCCGCCAGAGGCAAATGGGATCGCACCCAGAGTATGGTATTCACAAACAAACAATGGCTGCGACATGTGTGTTAACCAAAAGAATCTTTAATTCATAATTTTGAATGTTTCAATTCATGGTTTTGAACAGACTTGATTACACCCCAGCAAGGGTTCGCCAGGGACGTCATTTCACCAAATGCCAGGGCTAGCGGAAGTGACATCACACGACCCTTGACCTCTGATGGCCTCACAGGAAGTGATGTCGTTTGACCCCACCCCACAGTGACGTCACGGGAAGCGACGGAACACAGCCTTTCACCCTTTGACAAAACAGTTGGTGGCATCACATAGCATACTATAAAAAAAATATGGTTATGATATCAATGTAATGCAATAAACATTTCATACAAGAATGGATCACCATATGTATCGTTAATATCAGTGTGTATAGGCCCATATTACCAAATTACTGTGAATGCAAGCAGACGTCCAAGGTCAAATGATAATAATGTGTTTTATATATACACCACTTAGGCTTAAGGGCTTTATAAAGAAGAAATATACATACAATATCACCCAACCTGTGTTGGTACTGATTTATCAACCTCAGAAGGATGAAAGACTGAGATGGCCTTGCTGGGATTTGAACCTGCAACTTGCAGATTACACACACATCACAGCAGCGAGCGCTCAGCACACTGAGCTACCTTACCGGCTATAGCTCTCTTACCGGCTATACGAAAATGAGCAATTACATTTCTGAATGTTCTCAAAGTCAGAAAGCAAATTACACTCTGTAGGGGATACCATTAAACTGGTAACTGAGATTTAACAGCAGGTCAGTTAATCTGCAGGTCTGGTGCAAAATTGGAAGCCTGGGTGGATCTACTTTTCAGGCTTCAGAGGTTGGCAAACATACCATTGGGAGGGTTCATAACGGTGTATTTAGATTTAGAGTAGCGCAGGCAAAACAGCGCACTCACGCGGCATCCTGTACTCTGGGCACTGGTTACCTCATACATGCAAACTAACACCCTGAACAGCATGCCATGGAGATAGGAAAGATAGATACATTACAATAACGCATTAATTGCAGTACAATTAAATCAAGGGCCAATTAATGTGCTATGGTCAAACATTTCTACACTGTACACAAGCTTTTAGGCAAAAGGATTTTGTAACCGAGGACACTGAGATGGAATATCTTGTGATGATCGTAACAGAGACAACAGCAGAAAAGATCATGCTATGACTGCAACTTGCGAAAAGCAACATAAATCCGAAATGGATGCTTATTCAACTCTAAATGCTTTTTGGGGTTTTTTGTCTGCATTGTGAATTTAAGGGGTTAAGGGGCTTAAGAACAGACTAAATCAGCGATTTACCCCCTGAAGTGTGCCTGAAATAAACCTTTAATGAGTCTAGCAATTATTGTATAGAATTCCAGAAAGCCAAATTATTTGTTAATCCTGTTCTTTCTTATTTAGGGTCACTGCTCAAAGTGTTACACTTCTGGAATCCCCTGTTTTTTTTAAGTGGGCTGAACAAGAAGGCCAGCTACTCCAGAAAAAAAGAGCCACATGGCGCTGGCCAGAGCCCAGGAGCTTCAATTAAAAAAAAATGTTTTAAAAAGTTTCTTTTCTAGGGGTAGCAAGGGAGACCTCTGGGTTCACAGGTGCGACCCCTGGCAACCCCCAAATGACGTCCCTGGCAGATGCCCCAGGTGTTCCGGCGAGGAGGCCAACCTGTTACATATGTTTTATGCGTGCCCCGTCTCCAATCCAAATGGGATGGGGTATGTGACATATTGACTGAAGTGACGTGCCATGCAGAGCCAGTCTCACAGGTGGCCATACTATTGGGTATCACGAAACCAATGGCTGAGGAGAAACGTAGATTTCTCAATCTGGGACTTTTATTGGCTAAGAAACAGATCGTGCTTAGCTGGAAACAACCTGGTGCCCCCTCAGCACAAGACTGGTTGATCGATCTTACATGGGCAAACGACATGGAGGAGTTGTATGGAACATTGTTATATCCACAGAGTAGACTCAAAGACAATTGGTCAGACTTTCGCCGCTATTTAGCTGAGAATGCAGTATCTGTGCCTGGATTGTCTAGTACTGCAGTAGCGCCCATGTCATGGTTCTAATTGTGTACTGAGTGTTGCCTTATCGTTGCTGTCAAGATCACTGTGCTGCTTCTGTGTATATGCTGTCACCAAGTTAACGAAAAATAAAGCTTTTTTTAAAAAAGTCGTTAGTAAAATAAAATTGACACTTCTCGAGAGTTAAAAAAAACAGTAACTTGCAAAACTGGCCCACTTTGGGCAAACAAACTGGCCCACAGTAGGACATTAGTCAGCACTTCGGGCACTGCCCTTTAGACCATTCTGCATATGAGCAATTTCTGGCATTTGAGGGGTCTGGGGACAATATTTGTATTTAATTGTTGAGGGGGACAGTGCATAAAACGTTTGGATACCACCGATGTATAAGGAGTATGTTCATGAGAGACCCTAAGCATATACAGGAAATGTATAAGGTGTCCGAGGACAAAGCACTCAAGGCATCATGCAATGAGATATGTGTAGGCTATGTGCAAGTTTCCAGTGGCCATCCAGTTCTATTTTAATTTGTCATTCTGGGACTTGTAGTTTTCCTAAATTTCAATTAGGAAAGAAAAAATATAAGTCCCAGAACCCAAAGGGAGGAAAAAAACAGGTCTCGCGCATGGCCACGGGAAACTTCAAAGCCCTAGCTTTACCAGGGGCATTACACAGAGGCAGAGCTCACGTGACAATGCACGAGAAGATCACCCAGTCCCCCTGGTATCTGAGTAACTTGAGAGCTCTAAACGAGGGTGTTTAAGGCAGGGTCGGACTGGGGCATAACATTGTCTCGGGCACCAATGAAAAAGTGGCCCAGAGTTAAAATGAATATTCATTCCTTTTGTGAAGACTGTTTCAGTAGTACCCAAGGGGAAGGTTGTTGATAAAATGTGATGCAAATTGTGCATTTTAAAGAATATTTATTCAGTAACATTGGTCAAAACTACTAGCCGAAGGTGAAGTAACTCATCAAACTGACCCACATTGGCCAAAACAGTGGCCCACTTCTTTGACCAATAAAACGTGCCCACACTAGCATTTTGTGCTTTTGGTTCGGGTATTGCCCTGTTGCCCTATAGGCCAGTCCAAGCCTGGTTTAAGGTATGCGCAAAGCTCGGCAAGGGAGTACATGATGGACGATGTGTATGTCGTGCGTCCAAGCGGAGCACGAAAAGGAAGGCACATGGATTAACATGGGGTTAAAAGTTGAAAACATAAAGGGTGCATCATGTACTGAATTATGCGTTTCATAGGACGCACCGGACGCACATGCAGAGCGTGTAAAATGACATCGATAAAGAGCCGCTGTAGCCTACCTGGAGGGTGTAGCAGTTTGATCAGTAAAGGCAAAATGAATCTTTTAGATGTAAAGTCCCCCTTCTGCCTCCCTCTTCCCCACCGCTCACCTGAGGCAGGGGTCTTCTGACAGGCAAACACTGTTCAGTGTCCACTCCCAGGGCAGAAAGCAGAGGAACAGCGAAAGAGGAGGAAGTGCAGCGCCAGTAGAGCAAGGGCGGGGCGAGGCGGGGACGCAGCAAGAGACCGACGTGGAGCAGAGCCAAAGCAGGAAGGGGGACATAGGTCAGGGTGAAACGTAGAGAATGCGACTGAGGCTGGAGAGGGGGAGAAAACGCAGAGACCGGGCCTCGGCTGAAAGTGGTTTCGAGGGGCCTTAGATTGTAGGTGAAATTTTTCAAGCACTACCCCACCCCTCCACCCATTCTTGGAAGGTGGGGCAGTGGGAGAGGAGTGGGCGTGCCGAGGGGCGTGGTCCCAGGCAGGGGCGCAACAGAACCTACATTTGGGGTGGGGGCTAAGTGGTGATGGGAGGGGCCATTTAAAAAAATAGGCCGTGCAAACTTGGATGCTCCGCCCCCACTGTTCCCCCATCCCCTATGGTCTGGTGTGGGGACCAACTATCAAATAGTATATTTTAAAGCCCAATATGCAGAGAGGGATGGAAGTCTTTCCTGAAAGTACCAGCTTTAGTTTTACTGCGTGTGTTCAAGTATGTTTTTCTGAACAAACACAGTCAAACTTTAACACTACCAGTTGCGGGTAAAGGCTTCCATCACATCTCTGCCCAGAGGACTAACTTTGCTGAAAATGTTGGGGGGGACATGGCATCTGAAGAAAAGGTCCCCCAGCCAAATTAATGGGGACAAAATGGTGTGCCATGAAAGTTGGGGGGGGGACAAATACCCCTGTGCCCCCCTAAAATTACGCCCATGTCTCTGCTTAACAAAATGCAAGTGCGCATATCCAGGAGTGCACCTAGGCTAAAATGTAGACGGGGGCTAACCCTTCACATTTTGGGAGAGGCACTAGGGGCATCTAACTTCATTACTCATTGTAATGAGACTATTCTAGTGCAGCTTCAATGTGACAATCAGTTAATTATCTCCTTTAAATCTGAAAACACCCACTTTTTGCAGATCCTGAAGGTCCTAGAAAGTGTGAAAATGGCAGATGGCGTGCAATGAAAGACTCAATATCATAGCATAACAGGACATTGCAAAGTTTGGGGCTGTACGCTGGATAACAGGGGACAAAATGTAATGTTGGTTCAACCCCGGATAGTCTGCTATAATAGAATCTCTGCTGCACTGACTGGCTGGTGAGACTATGGGCCTCATTACGAGTAGGGCGGTAAGGGATACCGGGCACCGTTAAGGAGACCGGTGCCGGTAATCCCTTACCGCCCTACTACGAGTTCCCTTAGCGGGTCCCTCCTTCAACGTCTGGTTTTACCAGGCGTTATGCAGGGGACCCACTAAGGGACTTCAGAGCTAATAACGGTACCGCAAATTGCAGTACCGTTATTAGCTACTTCCCCATTCCCATTGAGCCCTAAGGGGGAGCCCTAAGGGGGCTCAAATGGGAATGGGAAATGGTATTTTCAATGGGGACTTACCGGTCCCGCAAAGGTCGGACTACACCTTTAAGTCCCCATTGAACGAGACCGGTGCCGGTACTGTTATTGGAGGCAGTCATGGCGCAAATAGTGCCATGACTACCTCCAATCTCGGAATGAGGCCATTTTTCTGCCTGTCAAATCAAGTGTTACGAGACTGGGGGAGGGACCAGTGCAGCAATAATGCAATTCTATGTGACAGTAGTGGAGCCACTAGCAGAAGAGCACCAGGGTACACCAATTTGTCCCTACACTTATTAAAACGGTCTTAATGTAAGGGTGTAAATGTAATCCCTTATAAGCACCCCAATTTTTGCAGTTGAAGTCAGAGTGAGATTACATTATTTTCCCGGGATCACACACTTGCGCTAAACAGTGAAGCAGGGATTTTAACCCACTCTGCAATTGGAGCACGGCCACCTTTTTCCACGCTTTTCTTGGAACAAATATTGAAGTAAAGTTTTGGGTGTCAAGACCTACAATAATACTGACCTATAGAGTTTACTTGCAAAATACACAAATTGCATATTAAAGCATCATGACAACATGTAAATCCTTATAGCAGCAGCATGTTGGGCCGAAATAATATCAGTGTACCTTTATTTTCCACATCTAGAATGGAAAACCTCAAGATGCAAAGGGCAAAATATCTATTTACCCACTTTATTTTCTGCGCTTTAAGACACACAATAAAATGAGGTGTGTAATAGCCTCACTTAGGTTTGAAGATTCGTCACAAACCTCCAGCGTGTTGTTATTTATGGTTTATAGAACATTCAACTAGGGACATCAAAGCAAACTTTACATTTTACCATATCAAGCTATTAGACATTATGGGTATGAACAAGTATTTCAAGTGGTGCTTTATTGTGTTGCTCGCTTTGACTGTCACAGATTTGCAAGGTGACTGGTGGTTTTCAGTTTGAAATTCACCATCATGCATAAGAAAGGCTATGCCGCTGATGACAAAAGAAACGTGTTGTCAAGTTCATTACTCAGCCTGTGTGTCTCAGGCGGGCTGTGACTGGGGAAAGGGCAGTGCTTGATCATCCGAGCCGAGCAGATTGTAGATGTGACTTGGAAGAAACAAAATGTGCCTAGGACTATGTTCCTGATCCTTTGAATTGTTAAAGGACACAGAAGCCAGGCCCCTCATCTAACATTTCGGGGGAGGGCTTCAGCCTGGTCAGCTCAATGACGTTTCCGCCTGGTCCTAGGCCAATCCCTTTACAGAACCCAATCCTGGTGATTTGCATAAAAGCAAAGAGCATTATGAGAACATTAGTATGTCCAGAATTTGAATTTTGAAACGTCTTACTGTGATTCAGAAAGAAACTCTTTTGAAAGAATAATGGAAATTGGGAGTCTGTAGTTTTAATTGGTCACATTGATCATCCTAAGGAAAAGAAATGTCTTTAAATAGGGCATATATTAGGTCTGTACAGCTACAACAAGTGAGGTGTTGGCTGTGTCTCTATTTATAAGCACATGAAGTGTTCTTTTCTTGAAACATAGTTACTCACATGTAATAACTCGCCTTCAGGTCAGATCTCGCTGGGAGAATCCTGTTCTGAAGCTGAGTTGTCACCCACACACACACGCGCAGCCCATGCTTCCTCCAGCAGTCTGCTTACAGAAGACTCGGCAGTGCTGCAGTCTTCTCGCGAGTGTTGCCCCTGACCAGTGCCCCGTCCTGTTCCGACACATTCTCTGCACCGGGTGACATTGAGAGGTGCCAGCGGTGTAATGTCCTATGTTTATGTTGCAGGGACAGGCAATCGATCGCCTGTCCACTTTCACTGTTTGCTGGGGTCGCAGCCGACCACGTATTTGTAGGCAGGTTTTCGTCAATCTGTGCCAGATTAATAAAGAAGGTTACACGGCTACATTCAGGCGCCTGTGCTCATTGCGTATCATGTTTCATTAATGTCATCCGCAAGTAAGCATTCAACAATGGCGACGAAGGTGATACATCTGAAACATGCTGTGACATACCTCTGACCGTGCTTGCAGAAATCACGCCCGAGGTAGCCTGCCAGTGCCACCCGCAGCCGCATCACAGAGACAATCAAGAGCCGGGCTGCCACCCGTGAGCGCAGCACCATTGCTGCTGCTGCTTGTCCCGCTCTGCTGCGAGCCCAGTTTTTGGGCTTAAACACGACGTCGGCGTCCGGGAGAATTCCCACATCACGTCAGAAAGCCTGAAACAGGCATTTGGAAGGACATGGTATTAGGCACAGAGGTGCAACTGGCCAACAGTACGCGGACCCTGCCCTGTGCCCATACTTCTGATCCAGCTGGCTCATCTGGCATGTGAAGTGTGCCCAGCTCCACATTTACTCCACTCTGCATCCCCACGTGGGCGACCTCAACGTGCAAGGGATAGTGCATGTGGCCAGGAAGGTCCCACCTCACTAGCCAGTACCAACCACTGCTGCTCACAGAAAGGAGGCATTTGGACCACAAAATAAAGGTGAGAGTGCACAACCAGCCCTCTTCCCCAGAACCACGACACATAGTACACAACCATCATGTCAGAGAATAAAGTGATAAGTAGCTCCTCAAGCCCATCGTCAAGCTCCGGGTGCCCAGTGATGATGGGGGATACGAATTTTTGCAACTACAGGCAGTACAGCCCTTTGACATTTTCGGACACTAGTAGTCTAGCACCCCAGTGCAATAGGTGGCTCAAGGAACTCAATGGGCCTCATTACGAGGTGGGCGGTAAGGGATTACCGGCACCGGTAAGGGCACCGGTGCCGGTAATCCCTTACCGCCCTACTACGAGTTCCCTTTGCGGGTCCTTCCTTAACGCCTGTTTTTAGAGCTAATAACGGTACAGCAATTTGCGGTACCGTTATTAGCGCCTTCCCCATTCCCATTGAGCCCTTTGGGGGCTCAAATGGGAATGGGGAATGGCCCTGGTGAATGGGGAATTACCAGTCCCGCCAACCTTGGAATGGACCGGTAATTGCTCCATTCACCACGGCGGAGTCGGAATGAGTTTGGAGGCAGCCATGGCGCTAATAGCGCGTGGTTACCTCCAACCTCGTAATGAGGCCCAATATCTACATTGATGCAACAGGTGTTAAGGAGGAACGCTGCCACTAATGCACTTGCTAGGTCCAATTGTAAGAGACATTGGGCCTCATTACGACCCTTGCGCTCCCGGATTGAAGGGGGCCGTTATGGGCCCCCTTTATTCCGGGAGCGCCTATTACGAGGTTCCCTTTGCGGGACCCGGATCAGACGTCTGGTAAAACCAGACGTCTTTTCCGGGTCCCGCAAGGGGAAGAGGGAGGTAACAACGGGACACTTGTAATGTGCCCGTTGTTACCTCCCTCCCCATTCCCATTGAGTCCTATGGGGGCTCAAATGGGAATGGGGAATGGTTCCTGGAAGGAGGACTTACCGGGTCCTCCTATGTCAGAATGAACCGGTAAGTCCCCATTGCAGGAACCCGGTTTGGAGCCCGGTTTGGAGGCAGCCATGGAGCCTCCAAACTCGTAATGAGGCCCATTGTGTTTAAAATGCCAGAAAACTCAACGGACACATTTCAAGGTATCATTGATTCACTGAACAATTTTTTTTCTCCTCTAAAAAACGTAGACTATGAATGCCACATATTCCATACATCCACACAAGACAAAGGAGAAACTATGGACAACTTTGTCATGAGATTACGCAAAAAAGCAAAATATTGCTACTTTGACCACTACTCTGAAGACGAGGCCTGAAAATCCCAAGCATAGGCAGGATGTGAGTCAGCCGAATTTAGGAAGAAATTACTGCAAAAGAGCAGGACATTAGATGAAATTCTACAACTCGCCAGAGCGGACACGGCACTGTCCATGCAGACTGAATCATTGAGCAATATTAAAATTATGCAGACAGCCTCCCCGGCATTCCTGTGTCAGGTGAGATCGTCTGAATGTAGTCTGGACCAGAAGAAATGCTATCGCTGTGGATACAAATTTCCCCCCGTAGGACCGTGCCCAGCCATAGGACACAACTATTACAAATGCGGAGGTGAAAACCACTTCCAATCAGTGTGCAAGAACATCAGATATTTCCAGAAAACTGAAAACCACAGGTAAACCAGAAGGCGGGAAAGCCCCCATCCTAGAACGTGGCAATCTCCAGCCCCCAGTCGACATCGCTCAAGTAGCAGAAAGAGGGAGTCGTCGCACACGGACAGACGACACAGCGAACAAAGGGAAGATGTCAGGTGCACATGCTCACCAGAAGAATCAGAAAGGATGTCAACATGGCAGAAAATAAGATATTTGGAGGCCTCACCCTGGTGCCACAATGAATCTAATTCCTCATCAAGCATCGACCGCAAAAGAGGCTATGTACATGCCATAGGTAACGGCACAGCAACCCAATACAGCCCAACTCTGCTGCTAAAAATAAATGGACACAGTCGGGAATTTCTAATAGATACAGAAGCCACGTTTTTTTTAATTTTTATTTTTTATTTGATTTCAACAACAAACAGCACACAATGCACCTTAACATGGTGCTAAAAGGGAAAGAAAAAAAAACCATAACAACTCACTCGCCTCCCTCCCCATCCCTCACGAGTCCCGCAATCACAACACTGTCCTCCTCATCTATGACTGTCCCATCTTCTGCGCTATCTGGGGTACTGTCAGCTTCAGACTCTTCCAATCCTGAAGCCATTAGTGCTGCTACCAGATGTAGCCAAGCTGTCAGCGACTCTGAGTCTCCATCGTCCTCTCTACACAGAGCTTCTCTCCATACTACCGTTTCTACATCTGACCATTTCAGTAAATCTTGCTATCAGGTTTCCACACTGGGTCTCATGCCTGCCTTCCATCCCATAGCTATCCTGCGCTTTGCTAATATATAGGCCAGAGCTTTAAGTTTACTCACGTGTTTAAGTTTGCGCGGTCTCGGGAATCCCCCCACCATACCCGCCCACAGAGAGTCCACTTTCAATCCAATCCCCTTGTCCGCTAGTAAGTTCGCCACTTCTGCCCAATACCTTTCTATTTCTGGGCATGGCCAGAACATGTACACCATCCCGGCTCCCTCTTCGCCGCATTTCGGGCAGTATTGTGCAGCCGCATTAGCGTACTTTGCAATTTTCTTGGGGGACATATACGCCCTGTGAGTGATACACAATGGTATCTGTTGTAGCCTGACATTCCTTGATACTTTCTTATGGTATCTCTGTACCCTCACCCACAAACCATCACTCATAGTCTCTCCGCATTCCTTCTACCAGTCCTGTCTTAACTGAGCCACTTCTTTTCCCACCTTGGACATCATTACATCATATATCCGGGAGATCTCATGGCCACCTTCTGACACTGTCTGGAACATTTCTATAGCAGCATCCGGCTGCTGAGACAGCTCTATCTCTGACCATGTCTTCCTCGCCAATGCCATTAGCCTAGCATATGTGATATATTGCCTGCTGTGTAACCCTGTTTCATCTCTCAGTACATCAAACTCAATCCTCTCTCCTCCTTGCCATATACACCCCACGGTTGTCACCCCTACTGGTTCCCAGTGTTCCCTAATATTTCTCCTAAGTTGTTCATCTACACCTCTCAGTGTCACTAGGGCGACTTGCGGGGAGCACGGCAGCAGTCTCCCCATCAACCTACAGGCCCTCTGCCAAATCTTCCCTCCCAGGACCAACAGTGCCGATCTTTCCTGCTTCGAGGGGTCTGCCACCCATATCCACTCGTTCAGAAAATAAGGTGCACATTCTGCTCTCAGCAGTCTGGACTCCGATGTGGTATCTTCGGATAGCCATCTAGCTACATATTGAAGATGGCCCGCCAGGTAGTATACCTCAAAATTGGGCAGTCTGATTCCTGCCTGATAATGCGGGTTCTGCAATTTCCAGAGGGCTATCCTGTTTCTAGAGTTGTGTCAGATAAACCCCCTGCATATGCTGTGCACTCTGGTGAAGAGCCTTTTTGGTATCATGTATGGGACATTAACAGCAACAGCCTGGGTAACACTATCATCTTCAGCAGCGCCGCTCTGCCCATCACGGTCAGGGGCAGCCATGCCCAAAATTCTATACTGCGTTCGATCCCTCTCACCGCCCTCACTGTGTTGTTCTTATGTTCATCTTCTTCTTTGTGATATATATTCACCCCTAGATATCGAAAGGTGTCTGTCGCCCACTCAATCTGTAACACTGGTAACTTGTGCATCATCACCACTATATATCTGCCTAGTGGGAACGCAATAGACTTCCGTGGGTTGATCGTTATACCCGATATCATTGCATATCTCTCTATTACTTCCAGAATATACTGCAGGTTTTCTTCGGGATATTTTAGCTATAGTAGCATGTCATCAGCATATAGCGACATCAAGTGCTGATTCCTATCTCATTGTTTTAGGAATATTGCCAGTGGTTCTAGTGCCAGTATAAACAGCATCGGGGACTAGGCACTTGCCACCAGCTGGCCCTTATTTATTATTTATTTTGTTATACTACTAACCCTGTACTGCACTTCCCCTCTCCCTCTCCCCCTTGCACTTTCCCCTCCCCTTTTCCCTTGCACTTGCACGATCTGAATGACACCTGGCCTAGTAGGATCGTTGTCTGTCTCCCTTTGTCCCCCCCCTGCCTCGTCGCGCCTTGAAACACTTGTGTATAGGCGCGTTATAAATGCCATATCATATCATGCTTGCCCCAACCCACATTTTTCCAAAACCGCCAACAACCACGGTCATTTGACCGAGTCAAGAGCTTTAACTGCGTCTAGCGATACTATAGCTATTTCTTGGGAGCTCCCTTCCGTCTGGTCTATAATATGGTGCAGCCTCCTGAGGTTGTCGGAGATGCACCTCCGGGGGACATATCCCGTCTGATCATGGTGTATTAGGGTATTTATCAGAGGTTTCAATCTGTTAGCCATCACAGCAGTAAGTATTTTGCTGTCTTGATTTAACATCGATAGCGGTCTATAGGATCAACAATCAGTGCTAGGTTTTTCTGGTTTGAGGAGTGGGATAATAATTGCCTCCCTGAGGGTCTCCGGCAGTCTGCCATTGTCAAACGCCTCATTCAGCATGGCCAGCATCGGCAGGAGCAGGTCAGTCATATACATTTTATAAAATTTGCTCGGGAGGCCGTCCGTACCTGGAGCTTTACTTGTGGGTAGAGTCTTAATCACATTTTCCAGTTATTCTATTGTGAGTGGTGCTTCTAATCTCTCTCTATTATCGCAAGCTTAGGCAGGTCAATATCCTCCAGTGTCTCCCATATATCAATATCCTCATCTTCGATCCTGTCAGAGTATAACTCCTGATAATATCTATAGAAGCAGTCATTTACCCCTTCCTGGGTATCGCTTCCTGGGTATCCTCCGCTGAGCCATCACTTCTATGTATTTCCCAAATGACCTGTCTCTGGACCTCGCTCCTACATAGCCAAGCCAGCAGTCTGCCCGGTTTATCACCTTCTGCATATTGTCTCTCTAGGTATTTCCTATAATTTAAGTTACTTAATCGCTCCCACTGGGCTCTGCATGTTTCCTGCAATTGTTGTATGACTTCAGTCCCTCCTGGGGGATCCCCTCCTTCTCGCATTTTATCCTCAATTTCCTTTTCCGTGCGTTTCAATTCCTCTAATATGCCTCCTTGTAACCCCTTTGACCACGAGATTGCTTCCCCTCTCACCACCACTTTAAATGCTTCCCAAAACGTGCTGGCTGATTGCACACTGCCTTTGTTTATCTCGAAATACTCCCTTATGGACTACCTCAGGTCTTCTCTAAATATGGTGTCCCTCAGCGCTTCAGCTCTAAGCTTCCACGTCAGTATCTTTGGCCTGGGCGGGGAGATCTGCCATGTGACGACCAGCGGCGCATGGTCCGATAGGACTGCAGCCTTATAATCTGCACCTCTTATTGCTTCTACTATGGTGCTAGCTACAAATATATAATCCAACCTAGTGTGCAAGTCTAGCGGGGCCGAATAATGTGAGTACCCTCTGTGTTGCGGGTGTAGCCATCTCCAAATGTCAATCATCTGAAAGACTTGTGTGAGTGCGTCTAGAGCTTTCCCTGCTGGGTTCGGTCTGGCCATCTTGTTATCAGATCGGTCAAGTTTGGGGTCTAATGTACAATTAAAATCTCCCCCCATTATCACTGCTCCATCTGCGTATGGGCTGATCTTGCTATACAGGCTCCTGAAGTATGCCGCAGTATCATTATTTGGGGCATAAATATTAATGATATTCACCTCTTTATTCTCCACTAACCCTCTCAACCGCACCATCCTACCATCCAGGTCTATCTCCTGTTGTAGCAGTTTGAAAGGGACGTGAGGTGCTATCTATGTAAGTACCCCTCTAGCGTATTTCGAGTATGTAGCTCCCACCGTGGTTCCCTTCCATTTCTTCATAATCACTTCAAATGTGTCCCTAGTCAAGTGGGTTTCTTGCTATAGCGCTACGTCTATTTTCTGCCTTCTCAGGTACATCATAATCTTATTTCATTCGATGTAACTATTCAACCCACATACATTCCAGATCACTATTCGTAGGTCATTCATATCAGTCGTATCATACTTCTCCCATCAACACTCCCCCTTTCCTTTTATTCAGACTAAGCTGTGACTGCAGACTCTCCCCCTCCCCCCCATGAATCCCCCTTACTCCCCACCCCCCCAACTGCCTTTCAACTGAACTCCCCCTATGTCTACCCCCCCTTTAACTGTTGCCCAGCTCCATCCCTGGATCTCAGTCCCTCCCGCATCTCGGCCCCTGCCCGGCTAGTGCTGGCGTAAGGGTCGCAGCAGGTGGACACTATGCTATTAATATCCCAACTAATCTATCTAATGGGGGTACGGTCGTGCTCCCGGCATCGCTCCCGTAATCTAAACTCAGTGCATCTATCATTTTGCGCATTCAAATGTCTTTCGGCAGTCACAATATCTCCACTATATCAATGCTCTGATTTAGGTGATGCCTCTAACATTACTCTTCTACATGTCTCGAGTATAGAAATGTTCAGTCCCAACCTGACCGTCCCACCACCCTTCAGGAGGGAAAAGTCAGTTCATTTATCCTTTTCAGTTGTTGTTTGGTCATCCGTCCATTCTGGGCAGTTTATCCCGTGCATCCATGTGGCAGCATCCTCCGGAGATTAAAAAAAAACGCTTTGTCTCTGTAGAACACCTTTAGGTTGGTTGGGTATAGCAGTCTGTACTTCCGACCGGAGTCTCGCAGTCTCCTTTTCACTGCCCCGAAACTGAAACGTCGCCTTTGTACCAGGAACGTATAGTCCGGGTATCCAGTGATTGTTGCTGACGCTCTGCTGATCGTTCCACCTTTCCGAAAAGTACTCAAGTATCTTCTCCCTATCTTTATAACTCAGGATTTTAGCTATGAACGGCCGAGGCGGGGCACCAGGTGGGGGTTTCCTCGTCTGGGATCGGTGCGCCCTCTCTACTGCGAACTACTGGGAGAGCGCCCCAGCACTGATCTCCTGCAGTATCATATTCTCAATATAATCCGTGGCGTCGGGGTTCTCTTCTCCTTCAGGGAGTCCGTCTATCTGGGTGTTATTTCTTTGCGCCCTCCCTTCCGCTTCTTCTGCTTGACTTTCCAGTTTGGTCACACTTTGTTGTAAGGCACGGATCTCCTTAGTGTTTGCCGTTCTGGTCTCTGTATTAGCTTTTACTTCTTTCTCCAGTGTTCCTGTGCGTTCCGCTATGGCTCTGACATCTTGTCTCGGGAGATTTACGTCCACATTGACCGCGTCGATCTTAGATTCTAGGGAGGTCTTCACTTCCCCAGTTTAGATTCCCATGCCATCTTCAACTCTGCAATGGCAGTTAGGATCTGCTGGTCCCCTCTCGGCTGTCCGCTCTTTCCAGGCGTTGTCTGCTCCAGTGGGCTTACCCCTTCCCCGATCTAGTTTGGTTTTGTAAAGATGTCCAGTGAAGATTGTTTCACTTTTGCATTGGCCGCCTTTGACGCCATTACGTTACCTCGGGCCTCACTGGCGCTCTTGCCACCGAGTTCCGCGGGTTGTTTATCGCTTCAGTGGGTCTCCTAGGGCACTGTTCGAATAAGACCTAATCTGGCGTGATGACACCACTTTTTCTCTAAACCTTCAGCGTCGTTGGGCCCGTAACTTCACTGCCTCTGTTACCTACAAGCCATGGTCATCTGGAGCACTTCCGGACCTCGTCTTCCTGTGTCACACGTGTCGCCGCCCAATATGCCAGTCAATGTTGTCGTGAAGATGGTTTTCCCACCGCTTAACCAATGAAATTCGCCCATGTCATCCAAGGCATTGGGACATCTCCTTTGGCACGTGACTTGACTGTTGGTACACCTCAGAGTGGTCTGATTATTAGGTATTGCCTCAGCCAAGCCGCGCCCGGTGTTGCGCCTACACCGTTCCTACTAGGCACCCTGTATTACACTTTTTGTAATTGCGTTGCCCAGTGTAGGATAGGAATTACAACCCGGACCAGGTGGCTATTTGCAGAAATTTATTTTCATTCTTCAACATCAACCAAAAGAAATTAGAGTCAATTAAGTCCTTGAGAGTTACTTCACTCTCAAGCAGCCTTCCAGGGATGTAACTTAGTCCTCCTAAGCCTCCTTGGTGTCCGGATAGGCCCACCAGTTGTTCCTTCTTTCCTCGTCCTCTCCGTATGACTAGAAAAAACAACACAGAGTTGATCAGTTCCCGGGCTTTTATTTCCCTTGAGTGACTTACTTCCCCACCAACTGGAATCTTCCCTGTCTATCAGGCTTCCTATTGGCTGATCCTGCCATATCCCACCTCCTTTAAAGGCTGCCGTCTGCTTCCGGTTTATCTGGTTCTCCTGCTGGTCAGGAAAGATCTGTTTACAACCCGGTCCGTCCCGTGAGGCCACTCACCCATGGAGAACCCCAGCGCCCCGCCTCCTTTATCCTGCAAGGGCCACCACATCACTCCTGCAGAGCGGCCCGCCTCGCTGATCAAGCCGTCTCTCTCTGTGCGCCTTTCCCGGTCGCAAAAGGAGCCCACCGGGCTGCGCGTGTCTTGGCGCTGCTGCCTGCGTCTCCCGCTGCCTTGCTGTCTCCAGCCCTGACCATGGGATGCAACTCCTGTCGCTGGCCTCGGCGGCCTCAGGTAGGAACAGGTCGGTTCTGTGCAAGGTTTGCCCCTCGCGGCCATCTGCCATGCCCAGTTAGGGCGCTTTGTGGTTCCGCTCTTCTGTACTGTTCATTTGGGCTGTGTTTGGACCCCTCTCCAATGGAAAATATGTGCTAGTGATCATAGATGAGATGTCCAGATTCCCGGAGATACACCTTATTCATTCCACGGCAGCTCATGCAGTCATCGCAGCACTGGACAAGAATTTCGAAGACTATGGAATCCCCACCATTGTGAAGTCTGACAATGGACCCCCATTCAGCGGGAACAACTTTGCAATGTTCACAGAGCATCTAGGACTCCAACACTGCAAAATCACACCTCTCTGACCTCAGGCGAATGGAACGGTGGAGACGTTCATGGCCAATCTAAAACACACTCTACAAATTTGCTCAATCACACAGGGATAATTTATGCAGGCCATCTGCACACTTCTCAGGGATTACTGCAACACACCACACAGCTCCACTGGTGTGTGCCCCTCAGAATTAATGTTTGGCCGTGTCATGAGAACCACCCTCCCGGACAACCCCAGTAAGGAAGCGGATGTAAACAGTGAGGCCAAGGCCAGAGCAAATGATCAGAAAAGGAAAGCCAAAATGAAAGAATATGCTGACAGCAGAAGGAAGGCAAAGAACAGCGACTTTCATGTAGGAGACCAAGTGCTGGCAGGCCAGATCCAAGGATCCAAAGAAACACCTGCATTCAACCCTGATCATGACAGTGACACACGTCAAGGGATCTATGGTAACAGCAACGGGTCCCACAGGCACCGTCACAAGAAACTCCTCATTCTCCCGGCTGGTTGAAAGCGACCTGGCTCCGCAGAGTGAATACTCAACCACCTTCGAGGACTCCTCTGATGAAGCCTCTGAATTCATGGATGTTGATGTGGACATGTTCTACAGTGAGGGTGATCAGAAAAACAGTACCCCTCCGATGCGAAGCCCGTCAAGAAGGGCATTTCGTAAACCCTCAAGGTGGATTGAAGAAATAGGTTAAAAGGATGAATTTTCTGTTAAGCAAGGGGGAGATGCAATGTCCTATGTTTATTCCCATGCTTATTTTGCAAGGACAGGCAATCGCCTGTCCCCTTTCACTCTTTGTTGGGGTCACAGCCAACCGTATTTGTAGGCAGGGTTACCGCCAATTCGGCAGTCTGCGCCAGATTAATAATGAAGGTGATAAAGCTACATGAATGCCAATGCTGGATTTTAGTTTTATGGACTTTTATGGACTTCATGGATATATGGTGCGTTACCCTTTCTCAACTCTCATGCTGGACTTCAGTTGCATCTTGTACTCATGGTGGCCCTGAATCCTGCTGTTCCCATCCCATCTTCATCTTGTATCCTGGTTTGAAACATTATGTGTTACTACCGGCTTCTGCAGTTGTATTCGCTCTCCACTCTTGCTTCTCCACTCTTTTTGACTGCTTACACTCTGTTCTCTCCTCCCCTCTCCCTTTTCCTATCTCCTCCCCTCCTCTCCTTACTTTCTCCTACGCACTTACTCTATCAGAATTGTCCCTGGACCTAGTATGATAGCAACGTCGTCTGTCGCTCTCCCTTCCCCTTACTGTTCCCCCCTCCCTCCAGCACTATCTGAAACGTTGTCAGGCCTAGTACGATAGTTGCTTGTTTTGTTCCACCCCTCCCTTTCTGCACCCCTCTCCCTCACCTTTTGTGTTTCTTCAGCTCTACCAGAAATGTCATCAGGCCTAGTACGGTAGTCGCCTGTCTGTTTCCATTTCCTTCCCACTCTCCCCTCCCTTCCTTACCTATGTCTTAGCTCTTGCACTATCTGAAATGTCGTCAGGCCGAGTACAATAGTTAATTTCCCATCCTTACTGTTCATGGCCTATAAGAATGTCATTGTATTTTCCCTTGTTCACTCCGTTGTCTTGAAGCGCTTTGAAACACATTGTGTATAGGCGCTATATAAATAAACTATCATATCATACATTCAGGCTGCTGTGCTTATTGCGTATCGTGTTTCATTAATGTTACCCGCAAGGGCGGATTCAACAGGCGTTACAGTGAAAGGGGCCAGAGATAAGATAACAGCCAACAACTAAAGGAAGAGTGATGACACAGGTGAAAGGTAACCAGGAAAATGAGGCACAGACCAGTGCAAAGATATGGCGTTTACCAGGTGGAAAGGGTGATGGTAGGGACCAGACAGAGCTTGGGCAGCCTTAGGGCAAAAGAAAATGTATATGTCGAATTATAAAGACGAGCCAGTTGAAACGCTACTCCAACAAGAAGTTTCTTTCCATTGAAAGGCATTGAACTAGGTGTACGTGCACCATGTGATTAACCTGATAAAATGGACAAGCGGTTTTCCGCTTGTCAGTCGATTCTACCAGACTCCTGTCTGCTGAGTGTTTGTCTCGTACTGCGCCATCCCGGCCTTCCAGGCAGAGGTCCTGCCCTGCAGAGCCCTTTATGACGGCATGGCCCCTGCATGGCAACCCTGTCCCTGGGTCTCATATGGCAGAGCCCCTGAGTGGCAACTCTGTCCCCTACAGGATGTTGCTGTGTGAACACACAGCCTGTGTGTCTCCCCTGGCCTGTGTGCCCACAGAGCCAGGGACTATTTGCTGGGTGATTCCACCCTACTTGTCCGACCGGGTGATCCTGATCCAAACGGGGTGTCTCCCCTCTTGTCTGGAGGCCGCGTGACTGTGGCATAAACTATTTTGCTGGGTGCCCCCCAGCAACTGGGTGTCTGGCCTGGGCTCCTTCGAGTCAGACACAACATTTACTATGTTTGCCTTCACTGTCCTTGGAGACTCAGCAGGTTGAAAGGTCCGATTCCAGGAATTGCAGTTTCCTTTTTTCACAAATCCAAACAGCAAAAGTGCAACTGGCCAACCAGACAAGACGAAGGTGGTGCTAAGGGGTTGATGGGGGTGCGAGCAGGGCTGGTGGAGGGCAGTGCAGATGAACAACGAGGGAGTAAATGTCTAAGAGGAGAGAGGGAAGAATTCATAGACAAGTGTTATGATTTTAGGTTGGGGTTGCATTGTAGAGCTATTGGAATGTCATGGAATGCAGTGGGGTCATTATGGAGTGTTGAGTGTGTGACTGCTGGAAGGATTCTGAGGGTGGTAGTCAAACTCCCTGAACACTAGGCCTCCCCCCACTGTTTGGTCGCCTCGGATCTGGGTATTACACTACTGCCTACCACTCTCTGAAACCTAGGCCTTCCTCCAGTTGTCAAGGGGTCACAAATGTAGCTATTCAAACCACCACCTGCGACCGTTTGAAACACGGGCCTCTCTCTCGCCGTTTATGTCCCCAATTGAGACGTTAAGTACTGCGTGCTATTCTCTATTATAACTCTGGTAAAACCTAAGTCCCACCATCTTGTCATCAAATCTCTGAGCACTCCATCGATACCTACCTTAATTGAGTCCTATACCGCCCGACAACCAATCACCTAGTACTCCTCCAACAACCCCCGGACAGTGCACCTGTAGGAAACACCTAACCGACTGACGGAAGGACAGACGGCACCTGAAAGCACCCTAGGATATCAACATTAGAGGAAACACCAATACTGTCCTAGCACAAAACATTACAGACGACCACTTGCCCTGTTAACTCTGCACCGAGGACCAAAAATGCCCCGAAGCATAAATGGACACTGAGAAAGAAAGCAGGATCATGCAACAATGAACATGGATACACAAATTCAACTGACCCCAGTAGAAGCTGTCTCAAATGCAGAAAACACCCCGCCAAACACTGCTATCATCAGAACAAACATCGTAAGAGAAAAATCCTTATATCTTACACCATACCTCGCGACAACCACTGAGCCTCGATACCTCAACAATGCTGACATCTCGAGACAAGCAAAGAATCCCCCCAAGCAGCTGGAAAAACGATGGGAGTAGCCAAGAAGAGAGTGGGAGGATTCCAACCCCCTCACTCCATATATCACAAGAACAGAGGGGCACCACCGATACCCACAGCATACCATACAGGACGACGAAGCTCTAGTAATCAACAACCCTATCACTAACCCAACCGGCCGATTCAATGAAGAAGAAGCCTTTGCTGATCTTCAACCAATCGGCACCACTAGAGAAGCACCGCGATTGAACAGCCAAGCTATCAATCTAGCAGACCGCTTCAATGTAGAAGCAGCTTTCGCTGATCTTCATCCAATCAACATCAATACAGAAGCCCCCCGTTTCAACAACTACAAACCAAAACAAGGAACAACTAATAAACAAAACCACACCAAAAGAATCCACTGCAATTTAATCAATGTAAGGTCAATGTCAATGCATGCCACCGAAATCTACGACCTCCAATGTGACAGAGGTATCGATATCCTATTTGTAATTGAAACATGGCTAGACGACCATTACAAGATCACCCTCAACAACTGCCTCCCTGATAACTTCAAATATGTCCAAGCAAACAGAAAAACCAAAAGAGATGGGGGTTTGGCAATCATCCACAAAGAACACCTGGCTATCAAATTGGAAGACCCATTAAACATCGATAAATGTGAATCCTTAATCCTATGCCTATCACTAAACCTCAAAACAAACCTGAAATTCATACTTATATACAAACCGCCAACCTACGATGCAACCTTCATCGATGCCTTCACGGAAGCAATCACCATCCTGGCCATAGAGCATAATCATCTGATCGTCCTCAGAGATTTCATCATCTGGCTCGATGAAGAAACCACAACCACACAAAAATCTCTAACCAGCCAACTAGCAGCAATGAAACTACAGCAACTAGTCAAAGGAGCAACCCAGTCGGCAGGGCATATACTTGACGCAATCTTCTCCAATAGAAAACCCATTACCACAGCACTCACAATTCAAATACTCTGGAGCGACCACCTCATAATTCCCTTTGTAATCACACTGACCACCCCAACAAACAAGCAACAAGACAAACCACCGACCACCATGAAAAGAAATTGGAGAAGTATCAAAAACTCCAACCTAGCTGAACGTCTGGTACTCAGCAAACCACAAGCAACAATTATGGGAGAAGTAGACCTGGACAAAAAAGTAGCTCTACTCCACAACTGGATCATAACAACGATCGACGAAATCACCAAAGAAAAACCTTTCACCCCTTCACGTAAAAGAGCAACGGCAAAATGGTTCACCCCACTACTCAGCGCCATGAAAAGAAAAAACGAGAACTAGAACTAGAATGGAGGATCAAAAACAACACTGGAAATAAATTGAAATTTCAACAACATATTTGCTCATAAAAAAAGGAAATACAAAACGCATAAAGGAAATACTACGACCACCGAATCTTCAAAGCACCAAATACCCAAAAAGAACTCTTCAAAATCATAAATGAAATAAAAAATCCACCTGGTTGCAACAAAACGCCAATACCATCGTA
Organism: Ambystoma mexicanum; assembly: GCF_040938575.1. NCBI lineage: Eukaryota > Metazoa > Chordata > Amphibia > Caudata > Ambystomatidae > Ambystoma > Ambystoma mexicanum. The sequence goes on from NC_090934.1 coordinate 402,438,251, forward strand.
GAAGCTATGCAACGACCTAGCAGACAATTCAAAAACAAAATCATTACCATCCAACAAACCATACAAAACAGACCATGCGATTAGACTACAGATCCCACCCACTCTTACGAGGAACACCCGAACAAACTACAAAGCTTCCCTGAAACATCAGTGGAGACTTTCGTCAAACTGGTAAATCAAAGCAACAAAACAGGTTCTCCTGAAGATCCCTGCCAACCGGACATATACAAATCAATCCTCAAACAAGGAATTCCCATGGAATACCACAGGAATGTCCTCAACCTTTCAATCTCAATGGGGAAAGTGCCACAATCCTTCAAATCAGCATACATCAGGCCGCTACTCAAAGATACAGCAGGAAAGGTAGAGGACCTCTCCAATTACAGACCCATCTCCAACATCCTGTATACAGGTAAACCACTCGAAATGTACATATACAAAACAACCCAAACCTAAAAAAGCAAACACAGACTCACACAACAGTACTGCCTTGATACTACTAGACCTCTCTGCGGCATTCGACACAGTTTACCACGACATCCTCATCACAATACTAGAAGGATTGGTGTAATAAGGCAAATGACAGGCTATCAGAGCCAAGCTAATGCCAGTTCTGATGAGCAACATACGAGTACAAGGGGTAAGGGGTGATGTCATAGAAGGCCTGATGATGCTAGGCAACAATCGCCTTCCTGGTCCAATCAGAGCTGAGCGTAATGAAATGGGACCTTTTTTCTAATGTTGATGACACTCTCTCTTTTATGTTTATTTTTGGATGTCGCGTGGAACTTTTTTTTTTTTTTAATCTTGTTTTTATTAGATTTCAATGTCAAACATCAACATAAATAGATTGACATTCCCCCTCCTCCCCCCCTCCCCATCGGGGCACTAATGTCCAATTTTTTTGGGGGCTTTATGCATTGAAAATATCCGGTACTTTTACGTTGCGGGGACACCATTGTTCCATGAAATCCGACTGAAGATATTCCAATATCCCTTCCCATTCCTTGGTGAATGTGTCTCTCGTGCCCTGAATCGTGTGGGTGACTTTTTCCATATTTTTTTTTTTATAACATATTTTTTATTACATTTTGTGCAATAAAACAACAACATACAAAACCTTAACTTTAAGACTTCCCATACAGGTGGCAGAGTAGCACGGATAAGTATATTTAAATATAAACAACCATAGAGATACCAGTAGTGTAAATATGTTTGTCGGTAAGACAGCTGGCAGTATGTGCATAGTGGTACTGTTCAAGACCTCTCAAAGGATGGTATTAGCAGATGCAGGCCTAGTACACTTTCACGACAATACAATTTGACGCTATTATAACAGAGTTATATAGTCTGTTCCCATTTTCCCCAGATCTTATCTGCTTTGCCCGGGCAACCTCTAGCTTGGTAGACTCGGCGTTCCATTAGGATGGTTACATCCACGTCCGATATCCAATGATCATATTTCGGGGTGTTTTCTGAACCCCACAGTTGCGCAATATTCCTTTTAGCAATTCCTGTGGTTGTTGAAACAAGTAATTTTTCAAATCGTGACAGTTCTACTGTATCTGCGATGCCCAATAGAAGGAGTTTGGGATCCATTGGAACCGGGCGGCATATGGCCCTAGAGAGTCTCGCGCTGCATTTATGCCAGAAGCGTTGTATACGTGCGCATTGCCAGAGGATATGGTAGAAGGATCCTTCTTCTTGTTTGCAGCGTAGGCAATTAGGATCGGATGTTCTGCCCCAATTGAAAAGGGCTATTCGAGGATAGTATATCCTATGAAGTATCTTGAGTTGCACTAATCTAATGCGTGCTGAGATTGCGCATTCTCTAGGATACATCAGGATTTCAATCCAGTCTTCAGGTAATATAGGGCCAATATCAATTTCCCATTTCGTCTTCAGATTCAGTAGTTCCTTTGTGGCAAATGAAGAAATAGCATTGTACATGGTAGATGTAACTTTGTTACTCACACTTTCAACGACTATATTCCTTTCTATTGGCGTGCATTCTGGCATGTCCACAAGTTGGGTCCTGTGCAAAGCAAGTGCGTGCTGCAATTGTCCATAGTGATATTGTTCAGTCTCTGGGAGGCCATGTGCTATAGCGAGCTCAGGGAACTGTATCAGTTGGTCATTCACAATTATCTGTTGGATTGTCTGTATATCAGCTGCAGCCCAGTTTGGCCATTTCGGGAGATCGACAAGGTTCGGGAGCCGAGCATTGTTCCATATGGGTTGGACTGGGGTAATTTTGTTGTCCCAACCTAAATGTTTATGCACTTCCTTCCATACCAAGGCTGTATGTACTGCTATCGTGCATTCGGGCGGGCGGGTTTGTTTACAGTAGAGGCTTTCAAGTGGGGACATACCGTGTCTCGCTGCTAGCTCTGCTCTTATGTGAGGGATGGTCGGGTCACTGTGTAATATGTCATTGACTGTTGCCATCTGAGTCGCCCAATAATAGATCTGGATATTCGGGAGTCCGATTCCCCCTTCCCAAACCAAGCGTTGGAGAGTTGAGAGGGCAATTCTCGGGCGTTTCCCACCCCATAGGAGTGTACGTGTTGTGGTATCTATTCTGTGGAATTCTGCAGTGGGAACATGTAGGGGGGCGTTCTGGAGGATGTATAAGAAGCGGGGTAAGGTCAACATCTTGAAGAGTGCCGCCCTTCCTAACAGTGTTAGTGGTAGCGCCTGCCAGTGGACTACGTCTTGCTCATATCTTCTAATAATTGGATGTAGGTTTTGTTTTATGTGGTTATCTAGCCCATTGGTTATTAAAATGCCCAAGTATCGGAACTGATTGGTTTCAAACTTATATGGGGAACCGGATGCCGGTATGCAGTCTACCCCTTTAACTGGGAACAACACAGATTTATACCAATTTACTTTGAGTCCGCTAAAGGTTCCATAATCTATTAGGATTTGTGTGACCACAGAGCAGGAGGACGCTGGGTCGCCCAAGTATACTAGGAGATCGTCTGTATAGAGGGATACTCTATCTTCCCAATTCGGGCCCCATCTGAAGCCAGTCCACATGTTGGTGTCTCGCAGGAGGGCTGCTAATGGTTCTATTATTAATGCAAATACCATTGCCGAAAGTGGGCAACCTTGTCTGGTTCCATTGCCTAATCGGATAGTGCGCGACGGCCACCCATTTACTCTAACCTCGGCAAGTGGATTATTATATAGAAGTTGTACCCATCGTTCCAACGGTTCCCCGAATTGCATCTTGCGCATTATGGCCCACAGTGCCTCCCAATGAACAGAATCGAATGCTTTTTCAAAGTCTATGGCCAACAGAGCCAGGGATTGTTGTAGGGCCAGTGCTCTCTCCAGTGCCAGATGTAATCTACGAATGTTCATTCTGGTCGACCTCTGGGGCATGAAGCCACATTGGTCCGGATGGATCAAAGATGTAATGACTAGTCGTAATCTATTGGCTAGTATTTTAGCTAGTATTTTGGCTTCACTATTAAAGAGGGATATGGGACGATAGGAGGTGCATTCTTCTGGGGGTTTACCCTTTTTGGGAATCACTATGATGGTGGCCTTGCGGAGATCTGTTGGAAGCTCGCCATGTTTTAGGGAGTGTTCAAACACGTTGAGCAGGTGAGCGGGTATATCTAGATGGTTTAGCTTTTTCCAGATGTCAACTGGAAACCTGTTCGGGCCTGGGGTCTTGCCTGCTTGGAGTTGCACAATGGCAGTTGATATTTCAGTAGTAGTGATTTTGCTGTCTAGAGCGGTGGTTTGATCTGTGGTGAGTGTTGGGAGAGTAATATTGGTTAGTATAGTAGTATCTATGGCACTGATGGGGGGTTTGTATAGGTCCTCATAGAACTCAGCAAAGCGTTCTGCAATCTCTGCATCGGTGTGGACTAGATTTGCGTTTAAAGTTCTAATGTAGTTCACCTTCTGTTGTCCTTCGTCTCGCTTTTTGAGCCACGCAAGCATTTTGCCTGCCTTGTCTCCTGTTTCATATACATGTGCCTTCATTGCAGCATGTGCTTTCCTAGCACAGTCCAAAGACAGATTGTGCAGCTTTTTCCGTGCCAACAATAGGGCCCTATTCATCTCCGGGGTGTCACTGGCGATGTGGTCCAGCTCTTTGGACATGACCTCACTCTCAGCCTCGATGATTTTTTCACAGTGTTTCTTCTTTTTATGGGACGTCCATGATATAATTTCTCCGCGAAGAACTGGTTTATACGCCTCCCACAATGTACTGGGATTATCCACCGAATTTGCATTAAGTTCGAAGTAATCGGAGGTAGTTGTCTCCATCATCTCCTGAAATTCTGGGAATCCCAGATAGTAGGAGTTCAGCCGCCATGAGGGGGGCGGTCGTGGTCTTGCCGTTTCCAATTCAAGCAAGAGTGGTTAATGGTCAAAGATTCCTCGGGGGAGGAAGGATGCACTGCTTAGTTTGTGAATAGTTTGATGTGGGAGGAAGAAGTAATCTATCCTAGACATCGAGGCGTGGGCCCCCGAGTGGAAGGAATACTGTTGTGTCTGAGCATGAAGGGCTCTCCACGCATCACATAGGCCCAATGCTGACACGAATGAAGCCAATCTAGTCGTGGTGGCAGGGTTCCTGGCCCTCAGGTGTGTACGGTCCAGGGTATAATCCATGACCTCATTGAAGTCACCCCCTATCACCATTGTGTCTGCAAGTCCCGTTGCCACAATGGGGGTAATTTCGTTTAACAGGTCATTAAGAAGAGCTGGCTGGGAGTATACTGCCATGAGTGCCAGTGTTTGATTCCATAGCGTTGCTTGAATGTACACATATCGGCCTCCTGTGTCCTGCTGTGTGTTCGTGATTGCCAAAGGAAGCCTCTTGTGAACTAGTATGAGGACTCCCCTCGCGCCCATAGAGAAGCCAGCATGCACCGCGGTGCGGTAGTTTGATCTTTGGAAGAATTTGCATATGTTTCCGGCTAGGTGCGTTTCGGTCAACATGACTATATCTGGGGAATGTCTGTTTAGATGCTGCAGGACCAGCCGTCTCTTGATGCTGGTGCCTAATCCGTTCACATTCCATACCAGGAGTTTGAGTTTTCTTTGGGTTGGAGTGGTCTCAGCTGCCATTGTTGGTCTGGGATTTGCTTTCACAGGTGGATCTCTTTGGTCGCATACACGTTATATCCATCAAGCTTAGTCTGTATAGCGTACCCATCTTGCCTCTGTATGCTGAACATTGAATACATATAATAAATCCAACTCCCCCCTCCCCATACTCCACCCACAACTGAAGCATCTGTCGACCCAGTGTTTAACTTTTAAACAAATTAACTGTAAACTACATCGATCTGCCCTGTGACAATCCGAGTCCAGAGCACAGATGTGCCAGGTGTTGTGACACTAAGAGAAACACAAGGCAGGGCAACGGAGCTCCGCTATGGGGCGCTCCGAGTTTGCTTTATGCCCGGTGGGGGGCGGGACCGCCGTTTGGGTGGCCGCAAGCCGGGGTTGCCGTCGTCGACACTTTTGCGGTGTGCAATACAGTATTTTGCGGTATATTAGTAGTGGTATGGATGTCCAAGATCTTGGCGATGGTTTCTAAGCCTCCACATGTTGTGGGATTCCAATCTGCTGTTGTTGTTGTTGCGGTTCATGATCAGGTGGTCGCTCAGGATGAGGTCTATTCCGTTCTCCTCTCCGTCTTCCGTCGGCACTCCAGTCGCCTTCTACATGCCTTTCAGCCCAGCTCCACGCCTCCCTTGGATCAGTGAAGTGTACTGTTGTATTTTTGTGAAATATCTTAAGTTGGGCGGGGAATACGAGCCCATATTTAACTCCCATTGATTGGAGGCGTTTTTTGAGGGGGTCAAATGATTGACGCGCTTTCTGAACTTCTCTGGTGAAGTCGGGGAAAAAAGCAATTCTTGATCCATTGTACGTAATAGTTCCTTTAGACCTCGCCAGCTGCAGGACTGTATCTCTATCTCTATAGTTTAGGAACCTTGCTATGACTGTACGAGGCGGTGCTCCTGGTGTGATCTTGCCGTTAGGGATGTGATGGGCACGCTCAATGGAAAAGAACTTGGAGAAGGACTGTGCGTCATATATGTCCGCGAGCCACCCCTCCAGGAAAAGCTCCATACAATCTCCTTCTGCCTTTTCTGGAAGGCCGAGAATACGGACATTGTTGCGCCTTGACCTGCCCTCACTATCATCTGCTCTTGCTTCCATGAGCTTTATTCGTGCCAACATGCCAGACATCTGGGGGTTAACTCCACAGATGTTGTCCTCAGTTTCGGAGATCCGCATCTCCGCCTCCCCGGTGCGTGAAGTTAGCTCTGGAGGTCATGCCTTAACAAGGATACATCCGCACCTATACTGTCAATCTTTTTCTCCATGGAAGTTCTAGAACTGGCAATGGCACCCATGATGTCTCTGAGGGAGATATTCTCTTCCATGCAATCCGAGTCTTGTTGTAGTGGTCTTTCTGGGGAACGAGACATTGGCGTGGTTGCGTATTGTTCAATCCCGCTTTGTGTGGAGGTCTTTCTGGGCTTATCTTTCCCCATTGCAGGTATTTCGGTGAAGTGGTTATGCAGGTCCAAGACCTACCTGGAAGGGGAGGCCTGCTGGAGAGCAGGGAAACAAGTATTGCTGAAGGGGAGGGAGATTCCAGTATGATAGGTCCGCTCTTCCAACTCTGTGCAGTAGGGATGTTTACAATTCATGAGCCCACGCCTGGGTGCGTGTCGGGGACAATTTTACGCACTGCGATTCCGTGGGAGTCTCATCCAGTACCTCTCACAATGGTGTATGGGAGCTCTGTGAGTGCGCGCAGGGAGGGCAATGGTGCTTGATTTTTCGAAGCTGCGTTTATCGGGTGGAGAGGAACGGTGTTGTCCAAGCAGAAGAGGCACAGGGATAGCAGTCACGCAGGGCCCTGCAACAACAGCGTGGTTTGTTTAACGCCCTCTGGTATATAGTCAAGATAACCTGGGTTTACTCGCCGTTACATGCTTACAATACGCGCTAGATTGGTAACTTTCCGGGGCTGGGAGCTGGGTTTGTGGCCTAGTAGTGCATTTATGCCGTTCAGAGCGTGGTATTTATTCATGTATGTCCGGGCAATGTCACACAGTATGACCGGGTTCTATCCCACGTCCCCAATACTCCCCGCGCCACCAGGGTCACCGGCGAGATGGGCAGTTGGCGTTGGAGCTCTTGGGGCGCTCCCCGCAGCACGGGGCACCCGCGTTGTTTTGCAGCTTCACTGCTGTGTTGTTTTCTCCGCGTGGCCTGTGTCGGTGAGATTCCTACGCCTTATGTGGGGAACATCAGGGCCCGCCTCGAGCCGCGTTGGTCCGAGCGGCAGTGTGTTGCGGGGCCGCCCGTATGTTACAGGCCAGGGGACAAGGATCACTTCTCCCTCCTTCCCCTCTCCTTACCGGCATAGGATTTTCCGCAGCAGAGGGCAGCTGGGGAGGACGCGCGGGCGCTCTACGAGGAGCGGAGCGCCCACATCCGCAATACAGGGGCAGTCGGCGGTTCGAGCCGGACTCCGCCTCGCGTTGGCCCCCTCCGGGGAAGGGGGATGGGGGGCTCTCCGGCGATTTTCCCACGCGCCCGTTGGGGTGACAGTGCAATTCTCCTCAGGCTCCTTCCGACGAGATGGTCACCGGGCTGTGTGTTCCGCGCGTCCGCCGGTGGCCGCCTGGATCTGTTGCTGCCCAGGTGCGGCGGGTGGGTTTCCCCATGCAGTCGCGCGCACGGGAGCGCCCGTCGCCGCCCCGGATAGTCGGTGTAGCCCCGCAGCTGGGGGCGCGGGCGAATGCCGGCTCGGAGCAGTTGATTCCCTTTCCAGAGCCGATGGGTAGGTGATTGCGCGTCGCTCGTTCTCCCTTGGGCCTGGTGCAGCTCCAGGCCTCGCGATCACCGCCTCTCGTGTCCTCAGGCAGCCATCTTGGTCACCCACCACGATCCGTTGTCTGTGATCGCCGAGGGCTGTATCTCACACATCTCGCACCGATTCTGGTCCGCGATGTTCTGGATCGAAGCAGCAAAGTTTTGGACGTCTCTGCAATAGTTTTGGGACTTCGCAGTTGTATTTTAACAGCAGGATGAGTGGAGGATTGGGCTAGCGGCCGGGAGCTGCGAGGGATCACGTCCTCATCTTACGCCCGCTGGCCTCTCAGTGACTTTTTCCATTGTTATGTGGGCCCAAACCTTTTGCAACCATGTGAAAGTCAATGGAGTGTCCTTATTTTTCCAGTTCTGGGCGATGGTTGCCCACGCAGCTATTAGGAGCCCCATGAATCCTCTCCACTGTGATTTTTTTGAATTGTTTTGCTATATGGTCTCTCATACCGCACAGCCACACCCCTTCACCCAACAGCGATACATTCGGCAGCATCTTTCCCATCTCTCCCTTTACCTCTTCCCAGAAAGGTTTTATCATTTTACAGTCCCACCATATATGCCTCCAGGATCCCACCTCCTCACATCCTCTCCAGCATTTGTTAGACGTATTGGGGAACATGGTTCGCATTCTTTCTGGAGTGTAGTGCCACTGAACCACTATTTTGGTCCACATTTCTGTAGTCTGTGTAGAGCGTGTCATCTTGGGGATCAATTTCCATAGGTCCTCCCATTGGGTTTTTGTAGGTTCCTCGCCCAGCGTTCTGCCCCATCTAACCATGTACGACCACTTAATTTCCTCCTCTTGTGAGTTTATAAATGAATAGAGTGTCAATACCCATTTTTTGCCCCCGTGTTGGAGATTACATAGAGCTCAAATGGCGTGAGGTCCCTTGTTGCCACTTTCGTAATATACGGGGATTTCAGCCAGTGTTTGAGTTGCTCATATTTGTATTTATCTCGTCGGGAGCGAGATGCGGCTGGGTAACACGCGTCTTGTGACCTAATTTCATTATCGATAAACATTTCCCCTATTTTCGTTATGCCCGCCTCTTCCCACTTCTCGTATGCCCCTTGTTCCATCCCTGGTGGGAATTGGGGATTCTGGCAAATGGGTGTGAAGGGGCCCAGCGCCGTGGTCATTTTACCTGTCCGCGTTTGGGTGTCCCACGCCTCCAATGTAGTTTTCATAATTTCGCTTATGCCTAGATTTGGGTGTCTATGTTGCTTCTGTTTCCAAAGTAGTTCCACCAAAGGTGTCCTTGCCACTGCACGATCTTGTTTTGCCCAGATCGGCTGAGGATTATCCCCCATCCATTCCCGCAGAACCTTTAATTGCGCCACCTGGTAATACTTCTTGAAATGGGGGAGCGCCATCCCCCCCCTCCCTGTTTGGAGCTGTGATGGTAGCGCTAGCAATTCTCGGGGTCTTTCCTCTCCATATAAATGAGGAGGTAGCTTTGTGTAGTGTTTTAAAGAAGGTATGGGGGACACCCACCGGGAGAGCCTGAAAGTAATATAATATCTTTGGGAGAATGGTCATCTTGACTGATTGTATTCTACCCCACCAAGATATTAGAAGGGGGTTCCATCTTTCTAGGTCTTTACATACATCTGCTAATAGTTGCGGGTAATTCTCCCCATATAGCTGCTCTATCTTTTGGGTTATTCTTATTCCCAGGTATTTTATGCCCTTCCCACCAATTTTGAGATCTAGCAGACTAGCTTCCCTTTCTATCTTTCCCCTATCACCCGCCAGGATTAGAATTTCTGATTTTTTCCTATTTATTTTCATTCCTGATATGTTCCCAAACTCTTCTAATTCCCTAACCACTGTCGGTAGAGTTGACTCCGGGTTTGCCAGGGTTATCAGCATATTGTCTGCGTACGCTATTACTTTGTGCTGTGTGCCTGCCATTTCGATCCCCTTGATGTGGGTAGCCTCCCTCATTTTTATTAAAAAGGGTTCTAAAAAGATAGCGCACAAGAGTGGGGAGAGTGGGCAACCCTGTTTCGTACCCCTGGAGATTGTTATCGTGTCTGTGATTTCTCCATTGATGGCCACCCTACTAGAGGGTGAGTTATAGTTCGCCCTAATCATGGCTATATATTGTTCCCCAAATCCCATGCAGGATAGGACTTTAAACAACATTGACCATTCTACCCTGTCGAACGCTTTCTCGGCGTCCACTGAGAGTAATAGCGCAGGGGTGTGTGTAATGCCAATTTTTTCCACTAAGCGGATGAGCCTTCTAAGGTTGTCGTGGGTTTGTCTTCCCGGGATGAAACCTGATTGATCCAAGTGAATTAGCTTTGGGAGGAGCGGGGATAGCCTTGCTGCTAGGATCTTTGTATATATTTTTGCATCCAAATTGATCAGGGAAATAGGCCTATATGCCTCCGGGAGTGTCGGGTCTTTCCCTGATTTATGGAAGACTAAGACCTTCGCCTCATTCATTGTGGGGGTTACGTTGCCACTATCTTTGAATGAATTTAGAAGCCTGGTGAGAGTTGGGATTATCTGATCTGCATACTTTTTATAGAAAGGGGCTGTGAAACCGTCTGTGCCGGGTGCTTTATTTACAGGGAGTTCTGTGATTGCTTTTTTAACTTCCTCTTCCGTTATTGGGTTCTCTAGGGTCTGTCTATCTTCTTCTGAGATTCGTGGGATGGGGATGGCTTGCAGATATGTGTTTTGTGTATCTATCTCTGGGAGGCCCGAAGTGTATAGTTTTTTATAGTATTCTCTAAATGACTCCCCCATCTCTTGTGTGCCCGTCTGTAATTCCCCTTCTGAATTTCGCATGGCCTTGATCGTTATATCTTTCTGCTTCGAGCGGAGTTGTCTCGCTAGGAGTCTGTCCGCTTTATTTGCTTTTATGTAGTATCGCTGCCTGAGATAGAGTAAGTTCCTTTCTGCTCCTTTTGTGCGCAATAGCTCCAATTGGCCCTGTGTGTGTTTCAGCGCTTTTGTTAATGCTTTAGTAGGGTGGGCCAAGATTTTCTCGTGCAGCTCTGTTATAGACTTTTCCAATTATTTTTCCCACATGTATCTTTGTTTTTCCTTCGTGATTTTTAATGCTATGATCTTCCCTCTCATGACAGCCTTAAATGCGTCCCATATCGTGGCCATGGAGACCTCCCCGGTATCGTTTTGTGTAAAATATTCATCAATCATTTCTTTTATGGTCTCCCCTGTAATCGGATCTTGGATTATGTCCATTGGTAATCTCCACCTCCACAGATTGTTCCTTTTCCCCGGTAGGGTTAGATCAAGCCATAGCGGTGCATGGTCTGACAGTGCTATCGCTCCCAGTTCTATCACTTGGATCTTTCCCATCAGGCCCATTGATGCCCAGATATAATCTATTCTCGACATAGAATTATGAACGTGTGAGAAGTATGTATTACCCTTTTGTTCCCCTTTCAGTTCCCTCCACACATCATTGAGGGCCATGTGGTCCATCTGTTGTTTGAGGCGTTTAGACGGCGCACCCTGGCCCTGGGCATTGCCTGCACTCCTGTCTAATGCTGGATTCCAAGACAGGTTGAGATCTCCTCCCAGCATCACCTCCCCCGTGGCAAAGTTTTCAAGTTTCCCCAGGGCATCCCTGAGGAAGCCGTCTTCTCCCAGATTAGGTGCATATATCGATGCGAAGGCAATGCGATAACCCTCTAGCTCCGCATTGGCGAATGCATATCTCCCTTCTTTATCCGTACAAGTCTCCGCCAGGCTTGCCCCCATCCCTTCCCGTATCGCTATCAGGACCCCCCTTCTTTCTCTGTTGAGGTTGCCTGTGCCCATATTTTATACCCTCTGATGCGTGTCTTCTGTGTGTCCCTTGTCATAATATGGGTTTCTTGAAGTAATAGTACATCTGCCTTCTCTCTTTTAAGTTGCTTCTCCAGCTTCACCCTTTTCATCGGATGGTTCATGCCCCTTATGTTATAGCTCAGTATACATATCTTTCCCATTTTTTACGTGTTCGTGCACTGCATTCGGGTCCCCCTTGCTGCCCGGCGTGTATGGTTCCTGCCCCTATACCTCCCTCCCATCCCCTTTAACTGTCCCCCCCAACCAAAAACATTAAGAACTTTAAACCAATCAACTTGCCCCTGAGTTGGGCGAGGGTTCCTATTGTCGCTAGGGCGTTGCACCCGTCGCTCCCTGCCCATCTTACCCTCGGGGGGAGAAATTGTAGGGAATCCTAAACCCCACATTACCGTCTTTTCTTTCTCTATTCCACGATGGTGGGTTCCTACCGGACCGCCATCACCAAGTCGTATGCTGCTGATCTGTATCTCTCCGCACACCCTCTAGGGGCTGTGAGAATTGACCTCATGTGGTTTATTGTCCAATCAGGTCCTTCACATTTCTATTACGTCATTGTTGGTTCCTACGATCTTCCCTTCCTGCTTTTGTTCTTCTCTTTCTGACCGTTTCCCAGCCTCTCGGTTTTCTCGATTGGTCCCCTCTTGTGTTCACATTCTCCGAGTCCTCTTCCTCTTCTTGTAGTCCCATCGTACTGAGACCTTCCTCCCACGTGGTAACCCTTCTCTGCTTTCCTTCCCAGGTGAACAGCAGCCCAAATGGGAAGGTCCATTTATAGCGGATTTGTTTCGCCACCAGGGCTTTGACCAGCGGGGCCATCGCTCTCCTCTTTTGTAAGGTTACCAGTGCCAGGTCTTGATAGAGCTGTATATCTTGTCCATTCATTCTGATGTGCTCCATTTCTCTTGCCCTCCTCAGAATTTGTTCTTTCTGTGGATATGAGGAGAGAGCCGCCAGGACGTCCCTTGGTCTTTCTCTAGGTGCTCCTGTTCTTTTAGGACCTACCCTATGGACTCTATCAATCCCAATTTCCTCAGTTTCCTGGGCACCCAGGATTTCTCTGAAGACTTCCTTCACTGCCTGCTTCAGGTCCTTATCCAGAACGGATTCCGCCATGTTTTTAATGCAAATGTTCGACTGCCGGGAGCGGTTTTCTAGATCTTCACATTGAATTTCCCGATTGTGGGTGAGTCTCACTAGATGTTCTTGTGTTTCACTTGCCTGTTGCGCCTATTCCTCAACCTGCTGAATTGTTCTCTCAACTATGTCCGTTCTTTCCTCTAGCTTGGCCATATCTATTTTATCTATTTTGATATCCTGCACCGCCTGCTTCATGTCATTCTTCATCGTTGTAAATTGTTCTTGTACCGTGGACATGAACTTTTCTTGCAGGTCCTGAAACCATGTCTGCATATCCTCTCTTGTTGGAGGCTGCTGGTGATGGGTGGACTCTTCGCCCTCTCTTTGCGCGACTTCTTGTGATCTTCCTTTGTGTTGTGCCGCTCCATCCGTCGACCACATTTGTAGGATATTTGCGTCCTGCTTTGTGGACTGTGGTGTTTGTTGCGTGACATTGTTTTTCCCCTTGGCTTTTGACATTGTTCATTGCCTTTCTGGGGCGACCTTTGAGTTTCCTGTCCTTCTGCTAGCCTGTGGGTACTTCTTATGTGTCCGCTGTGTTATTCCCCTGAGCTAGGTGTTCATTCCTAACCCCTGAGGGGTTCCAGGTTGCAAATTCTGAACTCTCGGTCCTCTCCTTGTCTTCTCTTGTCATTTAACTTGCAGACGCTTGGGTGCTCCTGAACCTTCCTTTCCCCTATACAATTCTGCGCAACCTTCAGTTTGTACCCCCGTCACCTTTTTTGTTCCTCTTTGCCCCCTGTCGGGGACCTCCTCGCCTGCTGTTATGAAGTGCGTTGGGTGAGGGGGTGGGAGGGTCCCCCCTGCTCCGGGGTTCCTCTGTGCCTGATGCGTAGGTGGGGTGGTTTGACTGATATCAGCGCGTGCCGTCCAAGGGGGGAGGGAAAACCCCCTCTCTTCTCTCTGCTCCTGTGCGTCTGTTACCGCCCCACCCTTTATGCCTGGGCTGCCCTCCTTGGTAGTTTTATGCAGCTGCTTGGCCCTATTTGCCAGGCTTCATCTATTGTCCACCAGTTGCCTTCTTATCTTTCCTTCACTTTAATTATGGCCTGATAATGTGCCTTCCCTCCTTATTGTGTTTCCTTTACCCTCCTTAAGTCCACTCAAAGGATTCCCCCCCCTCGGGGGTTTCTCAGGATAGCTTTGGTGCGTTGCAGCCCATCTGGGGCCCGTCTCGCCTGTTCTTATCACCCCTCCTCCACCACTGCCGCCGACTCACCTCTTCCGTGTGTGCTTGAAGTGGCTGCAGGGCGGCCCCCGCTCGAGGCTCCAAGCGGTCCGCCCCGCCGCCGTTGTCAGCTGCTGCCTATCCCCTTAGCCGGCGTCTCCTTCTGCGCGGGCCCTCGCTTCCCAGGCCCCCCGATCGGGCGGTCTACACTCCTCTCCTCCTGCCGTGCGGCTCCTATCCGGCGTCAGGGGGGCCACGGGGGAGTGGCGCACTTCAGCGTGGGAGCCCGCGCTGTCCCCGGATCTTAGGGCTCGCTGAATCTCGTGCTGTGGGGGTGGCCCGGTCCAAGCACCCTGCTCGGGGCCTCCACACACACCCCCGGCGTCCCCGTACTCTCTTCGCCGGATCTATTTCCCGCTGTGGGGAAGGGGCCGTTCCCGGTGTGTCTCCGCGCCGTCGTTTCTCCACGCGCCGGGTCGGGTGGGTGCTGCTGTCACTTGGGGTGAGGGGGCTGTAGTCACGATGCAGTCAATCCACCTTGACTGTCCGTCAGCTGCTTCTTTGCGGTGCTAAATTGTTTAGCAGTCTTGGCGGAGCGCAGCTCAAGTGTGACTCCTCACCCCGGCGGCCATCTTGGAATGCGTGGAACTTTTGAATGGCAATTTTAAGGAAGCGACGGTTTCGGAAGAGGACCCAATCTACGAGTGGGCCTATTAGCAAACAAGCTGACCGGGGAAGAAGAAGGCCCGAGATTGCACCCGTTGTGCAGATAAAGTTGTTAATGTTATATTTTTAAAAGGACCCGTTAAGGGAAAAGACTCACAGTTTGTTGTACGAGCCTCCCGCCCGCACTATGGGAGGAAGCCTGCCTGGCCGCAGCGCCGCTCCTTGCCCCCACCCTTGGGTAGGAGGAGTTCAGAGACGTGATCGACGCTCTGTAAAGTAAGCGGAGAGAGAGAAGGCCGGGCCCGGGATAGCCAATTAACGTCCCGATCTTCGTGTGAAGCTACAAGCAGCTGGGCCATCATACGGAGCAAAGGAGGAGGGTCCGGAGACCAGCGCCGATGAATGAGCCTGACAGTAAGCATCGGTGAGAGAGAGAGTGAGAGAATGAAGAGACTATTAGCAGTACGAGCCATGCCTCGTAACGTGTGAGGGGAAACCAGATGAGAGGATTTATTCAGGGCAAGAATAATTAAGACTGTGGGACAACTTGAACTCATGAGAGGGGCTCAGGAGTGAATCATAACTGAACGAGGGGAAGTCAAGGAACGTTCAGAATAAGTAATTTTAAGGAGGACAATCTGAAGGATTGCAAACTGATGTGCATGTCTGCAGACCTTATGATAAAGGGAGATGGGTAAAAGGGAAGGAATAAAGTCCCCTCCTGTGATCTGCCATTGAGTGATCTCATTAGTTAATGCCAGCTGAAAATTAGTTACACGACTAAGGACTGCCACGCCACGCTAAGAGACCTTATGAGCCATATCCAAATACTATCTGATGACAGGTGAACCAGCTAGAACAAAGAAGAAATACGTATCTACCTGTATCCTTTTGCTACAATATATTCTTCTTTGTTGCTTTGATTTTTAAGACTTTATGGTTAATAAAGTTCATTAAGATACCGCTAGTGCCTTGTGTTCTCTCCACCACCCTGACTCGTTACAATTGGGAATAACAGACACCGCCCTACTGTGGATCAAGTCCTTACTAACAAACAGAACAGAAACCATATGGATGAAACCTTTCAAATCCAACCCAGGAGAATCCACATGCGGAGTACCACAAGGATCATCCTTCTCCCTGTTATTATTCAACATCTACCTATCTCAAATAATCAAAATCATCAAAAGACACGGCCTCACTTGCTATGGCTACGCCGACGATTCACAAATAGTCTTCAAAATACAAGACACTCAAGAAGAAAACACAACACTAGAGAACTGCCTTTGTGATGTATTCAACTGGAGGAACTCTAACTACCTCACACTCAACCCAGGCGAAACAGAAATAATGATCATCACAAAAAACGGAGGAGACAACCACTACATCCCTTGGCTAAGGGAACTCGGTACACCCCCAGCCCCATCGTCGACTGTAAAAAACCAGGGGGTCCTGATGGACAACAAACGTACTCTTGAGCCACAAGTAAACGTTCTACTAAAGTAATGCTTTTTTCTCCTGCGAGCGGCAAAAAGGGTTCTACCTTTCCTGTCATTCGCCGACAAAACACTTACCATCATCGCGCTTGTCATGTCCAGAGTAGACTATGCCAATAGCCTATACCTGGGTATGCCTGAACGACTTCTAAAAAAACTACAATGCATAGAAAATGCGGCGGCCAGATTGCTCCTCAAACTACCCCGAAGAGAACACAACACACCAGCGCTAAAAACACTACATTGGCTACCAATAAAACAACAAATCAAATTCAAATCAATGTGCATCACGCACAGAGCCATCCACAACCAAGGCGCAGAGTTCCTGAGAGACAAATTACGCCTTCATCACCCAACAAGAATGCTCAGATCAAGCAACGACATCCGCCTGGAACCGAAATCCTACAACAAAAGAAAACTCAGAGGATCTTATTTCTCTCACCTTGCACCAAAACCTTGGAACGACTTACCAAAGAACATACATAACACAAGAAGTCACCTACTATTCAGGAAACTGCTCAAACCCTGGCTCTTCACTGCATAACTAAAAGAACGCACAGAGGGGCACACACATAGCTGAAACAATGTTGAGGGAAAATACCAGTCCCGGTCCCCACCAAGCTATCAACTATAAACAGCATCTAAGGAAGACATTCCACGACATACCAAACTACAAACTGAGAGGTAGCTATGATAGGATGACACTAAAGACTGAATAGATAGACCAAGACGGAAGGACAAGGATGATTCATCAATAGAACCTGCCCCCCGAATTACACCCAAGCTCCAACAGACCACTGTCCAAATAGATAGCGAGGGAATAGGGGACAGTCAAGAAAGGAAAGTAGCAACTAAGCCTACCCACAGGAATGAAAGTTAAATAGAACAAGATCTGCTAGAACCAGGACATAAAACCACTAACCCAACAGCAAATCTCTGCATAGCTAATTCACCCAAAAATCCACGCAACCATTTCTCATCCAGCAAACCGCACGCAATTCACCACACCGCATCAACAACAAACAAACAACACATAAAACGCACCAACAGTACATGAGGGCTCGCTCCGGTCTGACACTCACACCAAAGCTCAGCGCATGGTGGAAACCGAACTGAAGCCGCCAACAGCACACCACCTCTCTCACTCTCCTACTCCCTCTGCACCCGACCAACCTAACCTGCCCGTCTTCTAATTTACAGATACGCCTGAGCGCCTGTGGACCCACTCCATTGGTGACGGTGTGCGATATTAATACCTTTAACATTTAACATTTAACACCTAAGAGCTGGCTGGTGTGGATGTGCCAGTGTCTTGTGCCGGTTCTGCCTGTTAGGAAAACGGTGTGTTGTGTTGTTTGCGGGCCGGGCTCGGGGAGACCGTTGTGCCAGTGAGAGGCAGGAAAGAGACCTGAGCTGTGGGGTCAGCCATGGGTGTCACTACTGGAGCAGTGCAGCCGTGTTTTGGTTACTGCAGGGTGATTGGTGTGCAAATCTGAGGCTACCAGAGAACAGCAGTGAAGGAGGAAGAGAAGAGCGGCTTGTGCGGGGACGGGGGCAGCATCGAGGAATTCCGATAGATCAGTCCGCATTTGCAGTATGACATCAGCCATAGGGGGGGGGGGCATAGTGCATCATTGGACGCCATGCATAAAGAGTGCTTTGATTGTTTTCGTCACAATGAGATGTTGATGTTGGGGTCGCGGGCGACTCGTCAAGTTCCGTGTGTGAGTGTGTTGTGACGGCTAGTTTGGGATACAGAGTTGGGCACAACAGGGCAGATGGCAATTGGGGCTTAAGTCCAAGGTGGAAGTGAGTGAGTGGGTATTTTATTTATTTATTTATTTAATTGTCTTTTTATAAGTTACCTGAGTTTGGTTTCTAAACGCGGATCCAGGATTCGAAACTCTGTTACTCTGCATGGGCTTGCTTTCAAGACCAGCACGTTGCCCCTGTGCTATCCTCCGTTCTGTGCTATCAACCATGTATGCCGATCTGTGCACTAGACGGAAGGGGGGCTAAAAGGAGAAGTGTGGACCCTTCTGGTGTTAAGGAGGGTAAGATGCCTCGGATCACGAACGGTCCTAATTGCGGCACGGATATGGAAGATTTTGGGACATATGACGTGGGTGATCACGGAGCTCAAGCAAGGGGTTATTTATGTCCAGGACGTTGTCAAGATGTGCTGAGATCTATCCCGGCCCGGTGGTCATTTACACACATGAACAGGCGGACGCAGGAGACTCTTCAAACACGTCTTTATTGCTTACACACTTCTCAGGAACTGACGTTTATTCCCTCTTCCGGTCCCTCCCCTTCCCGTTGCCCCGTGTCCCTCTCCACGTGACAGAGGAAGATGACAACACCACACCCCCCAGATACTAAACATAAAGTTCAGGGTTACGGCATCTCTTCAATGAGTCGATGTGGTTTTCTTCTAGTCTTCTGAGGCCTCCAGTTGTTTCTCTCACTTGATTCCGGTGACATCCAACGTGGCTCTTCAGTGCTGGAGTCCTCATTATCTCCTTCGTAGGGTGCATTCCACTCAGAGGAAAGTTCTGGTGTGTTTGGTTTGATCAACGGTATGGTTCCAGGCATATTCTTAAAGTGTGAGGAGTTTCTTGTCACAGTCCTTCTGCTGCCTCCCGCTGTGACGAGAGACCCTTTCCTTTGTATTATGGTGAGGGCTTCTTCGTTGAAGCCTGCCATGTTCTTGCGATTTTGTGTCTGTCTTGCGATGATTACATCCCGTGATGTAGATCATTGTCTTTAGCCCTCCTTTTCTTGTCGGCTGTTTCCTTCATTTCTGCTTTCCGTGTTGCATCCTTTTGTCTCATTTCGGCATCACCTTTGTACCTTTCCTCTTCCAGACCTATGTGGGATAGTCTGGTTCTCACATTTCTTCCAAACATTACTTACGAGGGTGATTTCCCTATAGTGCTGTGTTGGATGTTTCGGTAGTCTCTCATTAGTTGACACAGTAATTTCTCCACCGGCTCTCTCCCGTGAGACAAGCTATCTGTGTGACGCACTTGATGTTCCCCATGAACCTTTCAACTGTCCCATTGCTTGGGGTCAGAGAGGTGTTATTTTCTGATGGCGAAACCCCATGTATTCTGTGAAACTTTTGAAATCCTGTCCTGTGAAAGGAGGCCCATTGTCAGATTTCAGGACTTTCGGAATGCCATAGGTGGCAAACATCCTATCCAGCACAGGGATGGCCTAATATGCCGCTGTAGATGGTACGATTTGCATGTCCGGGAACCTTGAGTATTCATCGATGGCTACCAGGATGTGGTCGCCCCTTCTAGCAGTCCACTGTAATTTCTTCCCATGCTCCTTCAGGTAGTTCTGTCATGTTGAGAGGTTCTGGTCTGGTTTGCAGGTTAAGGACAGCACAGGTGGGGCAGTTCTTGAGTAGTTCTTCCACATGTGCGTCGAGTTGAGGGAACCATACTCTTTTCTGCAGCATCCTTTTCCTATTATTCTATGTCCTTCGTGCGCTAGCTCTAGGACCTTTTTCCTCAGGTTCCGGGAATCACTATCTTAGTGTCCTTGAGTAACGGCCCTTCCTCTGATTTGGCAAGTTCATCTTTTACGGCCATCAGGCACGTGATGTCCTGTTTTGTTTCTTCTCCCACGTTCTTCTTGAGCTGCTTTGCATGTTTCAACAGATCCGTCTCGAGACATCTCATGATGACTTGCAAACCTTGATCTGTGTTTGATTCACGGGCTATTTTTTTCATGTCCATCCCTTGCGGGGCGTTTTCTTGGACCACGTATCTGATGTATTGGTCCGCGATAGATGGATCTGGCATGCATCTTTGGCTGTGGTGGCGTGAGAGGTAGTCCACCAGATTCTGTTCCTTGCCGGGCCGATGAATGATGTTGAATTGATAGTCTTGTAGCCTTAGGGCCCACCGGGCTATCCTTGGAGGCATTTTTGCCTGGGCGTTGCCGTTTATAAATAGTAGCGCCTGGTGGTCCGTGACTATTGTAAATGGCTTACCATACAGAAATAAATGAAAATGTTTGCAGGTCCAGACCACTGCAAGGCCTTCCTTTTCAGCCTGCGAGTAGGCTTGTTCGGTTTTTGCATAGGATACAACATGTATGTCTTGACAGTCTTTGTGATCGAGTTGAGTCAGGATGGCCCCTAGGCCGACAGGGCTTGAGTCCACAATTAGTTCTGTGTGTCTTTGTGGATCAAAATATGCCATGTTTTTGGCATCTGCAATACAAATTTTGATGATTTGGAATGCTTCTTGACACTTGTCTCACCATCTGAATTACGCGTTGAGCTTGGTGAGGGCCCTAAGGGGTGCACTGACTGATGCAAAGTCCTTTATGTATCGCGTGCAATAGCTCGCCAAACCGAGAAATGATCATAGATCGGTAGTGGAGTTCGGTGGTATGGTGTTTGTGAGGGCACTGACCTTCTCGGGATCGGGTGTCATTCCCCTTTCGGAGAAGATGTGACCGAAGAACCGCAGAGTTGTCTTTCGGAATTTGCATTTCTCTTTATTCAGAGTGAGGTGAGCTTCTTCCTGAGCCATGCACACCCGCATGAGTGTGTCGTCGTGTCGTTCCTAAATTTGACCAAATACTAAAATGTCATCACTATAGTTCAGACAATTCGGCACGTGCTTGATCACATTATGAATTTCTGACTGGAAGATCTCTGATGCAGATGATACTCCAAAGCTGAGTCGTTTATATCTATATAGCCCCAGGTGCGTAGCGAACGTGGTGATGTATCTGCAGAGGCATAGCCAGGATTGTCTAGCAAATGGGCCTGATGCTAATGTAGTTGGGCCCACTGCACTGACAAAAATATCTGTAAAAACCCACACAGCGCTGCTGAGTGGGCATTTACTGATTTGGGTGGGCCTTGCCCCTCAGGCCCTACCCTGCCTACGCCTCTGTGTATCTGGATCTTTTATAGAGTTCTAGCTGATGGTAACCTTTATTGAGGTCCAGTTTCGAGAAGACCGTGGCTCCATTAAGCAGATGTACCATATCCGTGATTCGGGGAGACTGATGACGTTCTCTCAAGATTGCTTCATTGGGTGTTCGCATGGGGATGTCTGGTGGGTCCTTCTTTGGCACTGGTACTATGGGGGACACCCATGGGGTGGGGCCTTCCACTGGCTCAATAATGTCTGCTTCTAAGAGTTTAATTAGTTTGTTTTCTACCTGTTTCTGGATGTTAATAGGAATCCCTCAGTAGTGCTGTGCTATGGGAGTAACATTGTTGTCGATGTGTAGTTCGATCTGTCTGTCTTTCAATTTTCCCAGGCCCTTGAAAAGTGCTGGGAAGACTTGGTCAATGCTCGCAATGGGATCCAGATGTTTGTGCACCATGAGCCTGTACAGGACGTGGATTAGCCCCATTTTCGACTGCTGCTTTGTAGCTGACAATGCATCCGCTGTCTGTGGCGGCTTCTAGGACGTGCATGGGTATGTCTTTTGTATGATCTTTATATCTGCATGAGGCTGTATTGTATTGTATTGTATTTATTTTGTTTATATAGCGCCTTACACCAAAGCGCTGAACATTTTAACAACATGATACAAAGCTGTGAAGAAACCTTTGCAGGCTAGGGGTGTCTTGGAGCCGTACGGAAAGATAAGTGCTCTGGCTGGTTGTAGGCGTGGTGCGTTTGGTATGTTGTTGTATACTTCCTCGCTGATCACGTTGATCGTGGCTCCTGTGTCCACCAGAAATTCAGCAGCTGCCTTGTTGACTTGTATTATGAGTGTTGGGCTATTTTCATTTGCCGTTGGGTTCCCTAATGCATATAGGTAGCCCTTTATCCGTGGTTCACCTTTACGTCTTCCTCCGTTCCTGGGGTTGTCTTCTGAAGAGGCACTAGAAGCGCTATCCGATTGAGATTGTTCCACCAGGCACCTGACGTATCTTCGAGGGCGCCTCCTCTGTCTGGAGGATGAGGGCTTGTTGTCTTTCCATTCATTTGAAGGCCTTGGCTGTCTTCTGTCTGAGGGCTCTTCACGATTCCTGCAGCATGCTCGGTCACTTTCTTGGTGCGAATCACGCACGGGGCTTGGATGCCTCTGGTCCCTTTCTGGCATGGAGCGCCCGTTTCTCCCATTCCCACGCATTTTGCTGCGGTATATGAAGCAGACAGCTTTATAGTGGTTTTCTCCTCCACAGGCGGAGCAGATTTGGCCCATGGCGGGGCACAGACCTTTGTGTGGGTATTCATGGTCACATCGGTAGCAGAAAAAGTCGCTGTTTCCTTTTGGGGTGCTCTCGAGATTGTATAGGCTGTCATGTTTTCCATGGGTGAAGGTAATATCACTGAGAGCCTCCACTTGTGCTGTCAGCGCTGCGTCTGAGCGGGCCAGGCGTAGGATCTCCTCGAGGTTTTGTGGCTTTTGTAGTAGCCACTTCTAAATTCACCACTTTCGCATCCTACTATAATTTGCGAGTGAAGCGCCCCCTCGTTTGAATATTTGTTAAAGTCAGAGTGTTTCATTTTGACCCTTAGTCTCATCACGAAAGCGTCCATCATTTCTCCCTTCACTTGTTTAGTGGTGTGAAAGATATGTCTTTCATAATCCACATTTGTGTGTGGTGTGAAGTAATCTGTGAGGGTTACTTTGAGATTATTCTAGGTGTCTATGTTACCTTCAGGGAGTTCGTCTAGAATGTCTCTTACGTTTGACCCTATGGCATGGGTGAGTAGACTGTGTTTCTTTTCGTCCTCCACTGGGCCTACTGCTTTGAGGCACACTTCAAAGTCTCTTAGCCATTTCTTCCACCTTGGCCCCAGTGTGCTGGTGTCACTGAGATCGAAGTTGGAAGGTAACTGAGATATTAGGCTGTCTGTCATTCTTGTGCGTGCTACCCGGGCAGGTGTTACTTGTACAGTTAACGAGTCCTCACCTGAATCATCCAGCATGTCACTAATTTTCGAGGTGTGGACTTACTGTTAGTAGCTGGTCGGGGATAAGGCCGCTGTCGCTGTGCTTTGTATTTCGGTTCTTGGCCCCTCTGCTGGCCCTTGTCGTGGTCATGGCTCAGCGTGTCTTGTCTTGGATGTGAAAATAGGTGCTCCTTAACTAGTATTTCACTTTGCGCCTTCAATCTCCTGTAGGGGGGCGTGTCCTACATGAGATCCCCTGCGACGATGAGAGCGGGAGTGTTGCACCTCTACCGCTTGTGGTTGCCGTTGGCGGGGGATCCGCCCGGTGTGTGGGGAGCTGCCTTGCACCACCCACCAGTATCGTTGTCGTTGCCAGGACTTGTGCCTGCCCGCCCAGAGCACGGGGAGCCGACTTACTCTACCCGAAGATGTCTTCGTTGCCATCGGCAGGTACGTACTGTACCTCGCCCAGATTCCTGGAGGGAGTTGGCCAGTTGGCGGGGAGCATTCTCGCTCCCACCCGCCTTACCTTACCATTGCGACTCCACAGGGCCACGGCCCATGGCTCGAGTGGCAGTTGGAAGACCACGAGCACCGGAAAAGTCTGCTGGCACGGCAGTGTTTCTTTATGCCTCGTCGCCACTGTCAAGATGTGTTGAGATCTATCCCGCTACCGGCCCGGTGGTCATTCACACACATAAACCGGCAGACGAAGGAGACTCTTCAAACACGTCTTTATTGCTTACACACTTCTCAGGAACTGACGTTTACTCCCTCTTCCCGTCCCTCCCCTTCCCGTTGCCCCATGTACCTCTCCACGTGACAGAGGAGAATGACGACACCACAGACGTGACAGGCATTTCAGGGGCTTTTAAGTATTTGAACCTGATTTGATGATTTTATTCCAAGTAATGATGGATCTCACTGTTCAGAAGGAGAAATAGCTCATCTTAGTATGTTGGGGGAGGGCACTGTTTTTATTTTGCTGTTTGTTTTTGTGTGTTGTGGCTTCAGGGGTTGGATGCATTTTAGGTGGGTTGCAATGGAAAATGTTAGATTTTGGAGGCCTGTCATTTTAATATGTTGTTGTGTTTGTGGTGTGGCCTCTGTGTAGGTTAGGTTGCAAAGTGTTATTTTTGGGGTGTACAGGGAATGTGGACTTGAGGGGGCGGGGGACACACAAGATCTATTTTGGACATTTTTACTCATTGATATGGGAAATGTGGACACATGGGAGTGGGGTATGTACAGGAAACATATGTTTTGGACTTGAGGACTGGAGGGTGTGGGGGTCTGTGATGATTCACCAGGTATCGTCACTTCTCCCCAAGGTGGAGACCTTTCCCATGAGACTAGGGAGGTGTGCCCACTACCCAATGGACCCCTAAGGGTGGTTTAATGTGGGAGGACCTTATGGGGAGGGACTACCCCTCTTAGGATAAAGGCAATCACCTAGGGTACAGCCCGTTGACCAATGCCACACCTCAACCTTCCCTAACACCCCCTTCCATTCCAAACCATTTCCTTGAGAGTAGACCTATGTATTTCTGTAGTGCAGAAGAAATTGCCAAAACAGAAAGTACTGGGACGAAGAAGAGCACAGAAGACATGAGGATTGCTGACTGTGCTGGTGCTGGTACTGATACGAGGTGGCCCTGAGGAGGCATGAAGATCAAACTGTTGATAGCAAGAAAGGACTTTGACAATCTGCCAGGTGGGAACTGGCAACAATGTATGACAAGAGACAAAGGACTGAAGATTTGGTCAAGCCCAGCCAGCAGAGGCAGCAGGTGTGGAAACCACCCAGAGCCAGAGTTATGAATCCTATAGGCTGATTGGGGATAACGAAGAGCAGGGGATGCCGGTGAATCACTGAGTGAGTTCTCTGTGGGTCCAGCTGGAGGGAACCTGAATACGAAGCAGGAAGGGAGGGACGAGCAGTCCAGTAGAGCGTGGAGTTGCTGAAGCGCTACAGAAGCAAAGAGAAGCCTGAAGAGCCCGAGAGATGCGCCCCAATCTCAGGAAGCCCCAGTGGCATACCAAAGTGCAAAAGATGGTAACGGGAGGTACGAGAGACCCATAGGGGATACAGCGGTGGAAGAGAGGCAGGCTCAAGTGCCTTTCCTCCGGGCCAGTAGTAACATCCAAACTATTGTGAATGGTGGACTGAGCATCTGAGGAGAACCTTCTTGTTTCAGTGGCAGCAATAAGCCCACTGACTACTAGAGAAGGGTCTGGGACTCCAACAGAAGTGCACTGAGCATCCAAGGAGAACTTTGTTGTCGCAGTGGCAGCAACAAGCCCACTGGCCACCAGAGACATGTCTGGGACCCCAAAACAAGTGAATCGAGCATCCGAGGAGAAGCTCCTCGTTGCAATGGCAGAAATATGGCCAATGGCCAGCAGAGAAGGGTCTGGGACCACATAATATGTGGACCAAGCACTCGGGGATAGCATCCTTGTCGCGGTGGGAGGGAAAAATCCACTGAGTCCCCGAGAAGGATTTGGGACCTTGCTAATTCCATCAGAAAGAGGCAAAATAAACAGCACGCCGACAGATACGGAGAAGAACTCTCAAACACCAGGAGAAGGGAGTCATTCTCCTGGAACACCAGTAGAAGTGAGTAATTCTCCTGGTGAAGAAACTGAAAGCCCTTTTAATATACTCAAGAGACGCCAGGTGAATGGAGTAATTCCCACTGGCTTTGTTGTGAACTTTATTGGAGTGTGCCGACCAATACCAGGAGAAGGGAGCCATTCTCCTGGTGCCGAACGTTGAAGAAACTGAAGCCCTTTTGTTGAAGAGACACCAGGTGAAGCGAACCATCCCCCTGGCTTTATTGTGAACTATCCTGGAGTGTGTGAGCCAATACCAGGGGAAGGGAGTCCATTCTTGTGATTCAGAAATTTGAGTGGTATAAAGGTTTGTTGGAACCAAAAGCGAGGGGAAGGGAGTCATTCTTCCTGGCATCCTTTTTGCCACAGAACATTTCTGGGAATACCACCCAAATGCCAGGGGACGGGAGTCATTTTCCTGGAGAAGGAACTCTCTGTTGGCTTATTCTTTAGTTGTATAGTGTGAGGAATAGAAGTAGGTGGTGATACAGGATGACGGAGTTCGAATTCGATGGACATTCTGATAGATCCTTTAGTATTAGTTTGAGGCAGGGAAACCCCCTCTTAGAAGATAGGAATAGTGAGGGATTCTTTTTGATAAAAAAAAGTTTTTGCCAACCAAAATCTCACCCTTGTGTCAGCATCCTTCTTCGACACACTTACAGGTCATGCACCAGACATTTTGTAATGTATTACATGGGAGGTCATTACAACCTTGGTGCTAAGTGCACCAACTTTACCACCATGGTGTAAACTATGTTTACACCATGGTGGATGGCGGATTTACCGCCCCATTCCAAGGTGAGTGGGGCGGTAAATCCCCATTTCCCATTTTCCCTTCCCCATTCCCATTTTTGCCCCATAGGGCATAATGGGAGTGGGGAAGGCGCTAATTACGCCGCCGTAAATTACGGCGGCGTAATTAGCACCATGGCGGGTTAGTGCCATGGACTTTAACGCCTGCCAAAAGCAGGCGTTAAAGTGGGAATCCGGCGTTAAGGGTTAACGCCGTCGTTAACCCTTAACGCCGGGGTTGTAATGACCTCCATGGTTTGTAATGTATTTTACGATGCTATGCGTTGGTTGTATTTGTTCTGTGTTTTTGTAAGGGTTTTTCCCCAATTCGGTTATTGTTGCTACAGTAGTGTTGGTGTTGTTTTTCAAAATGGCTAGGTGGGTTCTGGCTGTTGGTTGTTTGGTATCAGAATGGCTGGTTGGGTCCTGAATGTTGGTTGTGGGTTGAAAATGGCCAGTTGGGTTATGAAGTTTTACTGCTGTGTTGCAGTTAAGGGGCTGCAGCGGGGTGTTATGTTATGTTAAGCAATCTTATAAAGCGCAACTTACACCCACAGCCATCATGGCACTATAGAGATCCAGTGAGAAACAGAGAAGAACTAGAAAAATTCACAAATAATGGAATAGAACAGTTTTGAGATGTCGTTGAAAGGCCAGGGGGTCTATGATATTTCGACGATTCAAAGGAAGCCTGTTCCATGATTGCACAGTGGCGACAGAAAAGGCTCTACTGCCTATCCCAGCTCGACGGACTCTCGGCACTGAAACACAGAGATCCAAGGAGGAATGGAGCATCGAGCCAGCACATTGCGACAGAACATTTGCTGCAAATAATGAGAGCCTTGGCCATTGAACGCACGGTGGACTAGGCACAGCTTCTTGAACTCGGCGATCCACCGGGAGCCAGTGGAGGCTGCGCAGTCCTCACGTGTCATGGTCACAGGAGGAGAGCCTAAGAACAGCCCATGCTGGAGTATTTTTCAGCACCTGTAGTTGATCCAAAAGATAGGCGGGATGAGACAGATAAAGCGCATTGCAATAATCCAATGTGCTCAAAATCACTGAGGCAACCACTGGGGCCCACAGTGGAGGGGGAGGGAAGAAACAGAAGTACTTTTTGCGCAGAACTCAGAGTTTAAAATGGCCTTACGGGCAAACTGTGCTAATCTGTGCCTCCGCAGAGAGGGAAGCCAATATTTTGACACCCAGATTCTTTACCATTGGCACAGGCTGCAGAAGAGGACCTAGGGACAGAGGCCAGTAGTCAGGCTTCCAGAGGGAAGCGACTGATTGCAACCCGACAATGAAAACATCTGTTATTTCGCCATTCAGTTTAAGCCACTTCTGGCATATCCAATCCCTAACAGCTTTTAGACAGGTATGTTTGAGAGGAACTATAATCTGAGTGTCATCTGCTTACATATAACAGCGCAGACCAAAAGACTTGATAAGAATAGCAAGGGGCTGACCGTATATATTGAAAAGAATGGGGGAGAGTGCTGACCCCTGGGGAACACCACAAGTGAGTGCACAAGGGGGTGACATGAAGGGACGCAAGGAGAGAGTTTGTGAATGATCAGCCAGAAAAGACCCAAACCAGTCCAGCACCGCACAGGAAATGCCACCCAGCAACAGCCTGTGAAGCAAGATGGTGTGATCTATGGTGTCGAAGGCGGTCGACAGATATAGTAATATCAGGACACCTCCTCCACCCCGGTCAGATAGCCTTGCATGATCGTCGATGACCAAAACTGACTCGGTTCCCCGGCCAGGCCTAAAGCTTGAATGGTACAGATTGAAAAAAGTGGAGCTTTCCAAAAATGAGCTAAGCATAGGTGTAAATATAGATCCCAACAGCTTCATCAAATAGGAAAGCAAGGACATAGGACAATAGCTAGATATAAATAAGGGGTCAAGCGAAACCTTTTTAAGGAGTGGAATCACCATAGCATGCTTAAGTGGAGCAGGAATAGAACCAGAAAGAAAGGAGTGGTTAACAGCCGTGGCAACCAGATGTGCAATATCTGGTATTACTTGTTTTAAGACATTTAGAGTAATAGGATCCAAAGGAGAGGTTGACTTCAAAGGCTACAATGTTGCTTTCCCAAATCCTGGTGTTCTTTTGATCTAACACAAGCCTCCATTTGGCAAAACTCGGCGCAACAGAGATGGTAAAGCCAAGGTAAGTCATACAAGGGGCGTTAGGGGATCATGATATCTTCCCAAGACCACAACTGGGATTGCTTTTCATGCTTCTGGATATGGCTTAGATTGTGGTTTTCTTGATATTGATCTTAAAGCCATTGTCGCTCGCATATGCAGAGAAAGAGTTAAGAAGTCTTTTCAACCCCACACGCAATTTATCAAAGAGAAGAAAATCATCTGCATATGTGAGCCCCGATATTTTCTGAGGACCGACCATCGGTGCAATTAAGGCTGCAGGGGTCAGGTAGTTACCTACGTTGGACACATGAAGGTTAAACAAACATGTGGCCAAGATACAACCTTGGCAGAGACCGGACTGTGTCAAAATGCAGCAAGGCAAAGCCCCATCTCGGTTCAATCTTACCCGGACCGAAGAGTTCTCATGAAGGCCAATAATGAGCTCCAGAAGGCCACTGGGGATCCCCCAGTTTTTCAACTTTCCCCAGAGTCTGGCGCGGTCAACACGGTCAAAGACAGATGATAAATCAATAGAAGCTATGTAGGTGCAAGCATGAGCAGTCGACCAAGTAATGGTTTTGTATGGAAGCACATGGAAAAACCCAATAGTTGCAAGTCACCAACCGTGCACAGGAACATTTTCCAATACATTTCATGCCACCTTTCACACAACATATGCTAGTATAAAAATATATTCATGCTGATTGTTCCCATGTTTGCCCAGGCAGGCTGCACCAATATATGCCATTATTACCATATACTCCCAGCCACTAAAAATGCCATGCCATAGAAAGTATGGCCAGGCTGACTGTGCACCATAAGTGTTATTACTGGCTAGATAGGCCTAAATTCAATGTGGTCCAGTTTAACCAAGTAGTATGTTTGCTTTACCCTTGATGCATGGTCCTGTGCATCAAAGGTAAAACAAAAAAAGAATTGGCAATGCAAACAGTTTGGGCTTTCGTGTAGGCATGGGAAAGGCACTGCTGTGTTGGTATTAACGGGCCATTGATGGTAGCAGGTGCAGAATGCTTTGAGTACCTGAGCATTCAATAGCATTGCCTGGCAAATGCCTAATACCTATGCACAAGCCAAAACTGTTGGCTTTGCCAATGTTTGTTTTAAACAGGACTTTAGTGAAAGACATGCATTGTGCTTTTAAATCGACTGGCTGAAGACAGGCCTGGTCAAGGCATTTTTATTACGCCAGTACCGTGTTTACTACTCCAATTAACACTTGCAGGCACTTTGAGGGCAAAGTTTGATGGTAAATCTTTGTTAAAGCTAGCTCTAAGAGTTCCAATGAGGAGGCGTTTTGGGTGGGTGGGGGCAGGAACTAGGTGATAATTGCCATAGGGATTAGCATGGCCATGAAAAGTCAATGGGTGGGTAAATAACCAAACAACACCTACAAGCTTTGTGTCCCTCCTCATATGCCATTTCTCCCTATCTGTACTCAATGCTGTTATTGGGATGGATCTTCCCAGGTATGGGATTCAGCACAAAATGACTCCCAGGTCTCAGATCCAATTCCATAATCCTGGGAAATCTATGTGCACTATACATTTATTTTAGAATGCTGTGTCGTGTTCATGTTTTAAACTATGTTGGGCAGGGATTTGAACTGTGTTCATTAGGTTTCAAAGTGAGACACTTCCCCACAAGACCACTTGACGGTCTGAGCAGGAGCCCTGTGAAATCCCTTGTCAATGTTGCACTGTACTAGAAATATTGATGTGCATTTTTTAGGTTTAAAAGGGGTGCAGATTTTGTACTTTGCTGACATAGAATTATAATTAATTGTAATTGTTCTTTTATAACACGCTTAATACTAACGAGAGGACTCTAAGCGCGGGATCGGGATTCAAACCTGTGTTCTGCTGTCTTGTCTTGCTTCCAAGACAAATGCGTTGCCCCTGAGCTATCCTTCCTCCCCGAGTACATGATACATTCTCTGAGGGGAAGAGGCAAATGTTCATGAGGGAGGCTAAAATACCGGCCCTACACCCTCCTAATCCCCCGTCGCTGGACAGGGCCCGTTTCACTGTCCTAAGAGGCATGCACCAGTAAAAGAAAGTCCATTTCCACCACTGTCTGTTCGCTAAAGCAATATTTTTTGCTTATTGGTGGCACACCTAATAACCCAAACAAAAAGAATGCCATGCAGTGGCACAACACCATTGAGCAGAGAGGGCTCTAGCCCCCCCCCCCTCCCGAAATGTTGAGCTTTGTTGACTCAATGTTGCTGCATGGGCAGCACCAGCCCCTGGCTAGGGAGGGCTGAAGCCCTCCCACTTTGAGGCAGAAGGCATCTTCGATGTGCCGCCAGCCCATAGCTTCCATAGTTACATCAAGAGCCTTTGACAGAGCATTGTATTTGCTTATGTCTAAGCACTCGCTAAGGAGCGGCAGCAGCATCAAACATGCAATATCACCAGACTCACTTTGATAAAGCCAAAGTCTTAACTTCTGGTCTCAGCTTTTAGATGGCCCACCTCCCCAGAGATTAGCATAGCATTATGAAAGTAAACAGCCTCTGAATTGGGGTAAAAGGTATGACTACTGGCCAAAGGGAAGGTGAAATGGCTATTTAGCTTCCTAGCTGGGATCAGGGAATTGGGAGGGAAGTGGGAGCAGGGTTGGCTGAAGATGTGTCAGGGCTGGTGGGGCACAATTCTTTTTGATGTGTGGGGGGCATCCCTTGCATCACCGATTGGAAAAATAGGCCAAGGCACCTGTGGAGTGCTTAAATCAATAATGAAGTAAAAAGAATGCAGCAAGGTGGTTAAAAGCTGCAGATTATCAATAGGTTTCTGTTTCATTAGACTGCAAACATGGGGCAGCTGCTTGGGTGCCCATTTCAGTGGTAAAAGGCCCAGACGCCATCCCTCAGTGGGGGGACAGACAGCGCAATCGGTGCATTAGCCCCACACTGGCCCCACTCACTATTTGCTTTCAAAACTGTCATCCTGCCCCTGCCGGGCTGACCAACAAATCCTTGGCCAGACGGAACAGTGCACAGACGTCAAACAGTGCCTGGGCTTCGCTGTTAACAAAGGCCCTGCAATTACTAGCACAAAGCATTTCACTGTTAGCACCTACATTTATATGCATACACTTTAGGTAATTGAAATTGTGATGTGGCGTTAGCACTTGCATGCCAGGGGAGTGATTAGAAGGGAATTGGTGACATGAGACATCTCCTTCTCACAACAGTCCTTAAGTGTGTCGTTTCAGAAATGAAGGAGAGAGCTGCTTGTAACATTGAAGCTTCACTAGATGCCATCACACAAGTACGTTTGCCTCTCCGCAACAACCTCTGGAGTTAGCACCTCTCCCAACATTTGAAGTGTTAGTCCCTCCCTCCGAAGTTTTAGTCTATGTGCACCTCTGATGCCATGCCCCCACTCCTAAATTAAGTGGCCCACTGGGCTGCTAAATTTAGAGGTGGGAGCTGGCACACACACTCACATACAACACGTTCACCCATGCATTCCGCCACCACTCCTTTCATGCACGCATGCATAAAACCAAACACAGCATTGACACAAAGATAAACACCAACATGCATGCACACATGCATACATATAAATACACATTTAATTTAAATACACATATATACACATTTAATTTAAAATAAAAAAACACCTTACCCCAATGCAATTACCTTCAAAAGCACACCTGCATGCTGCGCAACGTGAACATACTGACTGTCCTCTCTTGACATTCAGCATGTCTACGTTGTCGAGCTGAATAACGGGAGGCAGCAGAGCTCACTTCTGAGGCCTGCTGTCTGTTGCAGAGCCAAACAGCTTCACAAAAAAAGCAAAATCATTGCAGGGACAGAGAGCAGCCAGCACAGTCAGTCCCTCGAGTGAATAAAGGAAACGGGTCAAGTGGACTGTGCTGCCTTCTACTCAGGGGAGGGCGCTGTGAGGTCCCGTCCCAGTGCGAGGCCTGGGTCAGTTAGCCCCTCCTGATCAGGTGGGGGGGGGGGTGTTGGTGGGGTGAGAGGAATCCCTCCTTCGTGACGGCCCTGTGAAGCTATGCCAAATGAGAGGAAAACCATGACTCATGGGGCCGTGTGTGGGATTTAGAAGACTTTAATGGACTTAAAAGATCAGCAGTGGTATTAAATGCTGGTACCAGCTGAGACAAATTAGTGTTTTCCTTATCACAAAGTGAAATCACTTTAGCTCAGATGATAGGAGGGCAAATATCAGTCCGGCTACGCCTCAGTGACAAAGGTTGAGTCGCAGAAACAGGAGGGACTGAGCAACTAGCAAATGGTAGCACAAAATGGGTGCTGTAGTTATTTTACTTCCAGTTGCAGTTTTGGTTTTGGTTGTGGTTTCGGAATGGCTGGTTGGTTCTGAAGGGATTGTAGTTGGTGTTCTTGGTATTTGTTATAAGGATTCAGAATGGCCGGTTTGGTTCTGTAGGTTTTGGAGATTTAAGGTGCAGTGATGTGTTGCAGGACGTTATGCTGCCAGTGTGTGCAGTTATGTGGTACAGTGAGGTGCTGCAGGAAGGGGCATGGTCACAATTGTTTTCATGCATTGTTTCATGTGTTTCCTCTAGGAGGGAGAGAGGAGTCGATGAGGTGCCATAGTTCTATCTACAATATTTGTTTTGTTTTTCCAACATGCATTTGACGTTTGGCGTCTGCAGCGCAGTGGTTTTGGTTCCACGTGCTGCGTTTTAGTTTAGATAGTTTTAATATTTTCTGTTGGTGCTGCAGTTGATTTTTATTTGGTTGCCCTGGTGCTTATGAGCGGGCCCACAACTGAATGCAGTTGTGGGACCACCTATTGTTTTGCTTTGTGTTTGGGTTCTCTTATTTGGTTTGCGGTGTGGCTAGATGTCGACGGAGTAGGGTCACCTTATGACTGTACATTGTTAGTATTGGTGAGTTGTTGATTGTGTAGCGTTTCCCTGTTTGGTCTGGTTGAAGGTGATTTTTGATAGAGGGAGAGGTGTTCTGATCTCAGGTTGGGGTTGCATTGATGAGTTGTGTGTGTGACTGTTGGGATGCTTCTAGGGTGGCACCTACACTTTGGAGCTAACTGGGGTATATGTGCCAGTGTCTTGTCTATGGAACTTACTTGTATGTATTCTACATGATGTGTACCAGCGGACGATAAACGTTCCTTAGTGAAGCCTGTTTCCAGTGCGTTAATGGCGGACAAACCCACTACAACAAGCATTGGGAATGCCAAGAGTTTTGGCTTTTGGTGTAGCCATGGGAAAGGCATTTTCAGGGCACTGCCGTAGTGGTATTAACAGGCCATCAAAGGTAGCAGCTGCAAAATGGGGTGGGTACCTGGGCATATAATAGCAGTGCCTGGCAAATGCCAAATACATAAGGCGTCATTATGAGACCGGCGGTAGCCGTGCCGGTAAATACCGGCACGGCTGCCGCCAGAGTAATTATTTTTCCGGCACCTGGCAATGGGGACCTACCGGGGCATTACAACCCCGGCTGTCCCGGCAATTCCCTATTGCCAGACGCCGGAAAAAATAACTCCCCATTCCCATTCGAGTCACATTCAACTCAATGGGAATGGGGAGGACGGATGCACCGGCACCATTCATGAATGGTGCCGGTGCATCCGTCAAGGTCTGCGAGCGGGTGCCGTTCCCCCCGCTGGGTCAGACCTGGCGGGTGGAAAGGCACCATAGTGCAGACCTCGTAGTGTGCCAGTCCGGTAACAACAGTGCCGGTAGCTTACTGGCACCGTTGTTACCGGACCGGCAAACTTGTAATGAGGCCCACACAAACAGCCAAAACTGTTGATTTCGCCAATGCTTGTTCATAACAGGACTTAAGTGAGGGGCACGCATAGTGCTTATAAAATGAGTGGCTGAAAGAAGACCTGGTTAAAGACATTTTATTACACCAGGAAGGTGCTTTCACTTCCAATTAAGTCATTGGCCCTCATTACAAGGTTGCTGGTAAAAAAAAGAAATTACCGGCATACCAGTGCTACCGTACCCGTGTAGCACTGCTGCCAGAATCTACGGTAGATTCCAAATCAGCGTGCACGCGCATTCTGGCATGCCGTAAATGGTGGCACTGGCATGCCGGTAACGGCCCCTAAACCCCCAACACCGGCATCCTCGATGCTGCAGACACCGACTCTGGCACTGATGACGCCGTAAACACTGGTACCAGTAATATCGGCAATAGAAGCAATGTCATCGTGTCGGAACGCGAAATGCACCGGCGGCCATTAAAAACACAATCCATTGCAATCCTCATTGTACAGGAGTGTTACTGGCTAACCAAGTACATACCGACACTGAGGAACATGTCAGCTAGGCAAGCAGCCGTCCGTCACCGCAAACCACGCTTAAGCCTACAGGAACTGAACATGCTGGCAGACACACTTGTCGAGCATGCCGATGTGGTGTTCTGTGCTGATCTGCGGCACCCAGCACAATTAAGAAAGAAGGCTATTTGCGAGTAGGAGGCTCGCAAAGTCTCTGCGTTGGGGACAACACCCCGGACGGTCCGGGGTTGTAGGAAGAAGTGGGACGACCCCTGTCTCCATGTCTGCAACCTCCTCGTTGCAGGGCGCAGCCAGGGGCTGGCCACAGGAGTGGGGCACCTTCCCCCATCAAAACACAGGCGTGGGAGGAGACCTGCAGAACCATACTCCACATGAAGAGCATAGAGGGAGTTGGAGATGCGGGGACGGGAGCATCGACTTCCGATGATGCCGGTGAGTGTCGGTAACCGTAATCCCAAAGACACATCAAACACCTTGTATCCCCAATGCCAATGGTCAAGTCCAAATGTCAAGTAAGTGGCACGAGATCTCTGCTGCCATTCCACCCACCGACAACCTCCTTCCACACAAGTACAATGTACCTGGCAGGAAGATAACAAACCCCACTGACACACCCCACATGTCCCCTGTATTGCCCACACAAGAACCATCTGCATTCACACAAACACACATCACTGTCCAACTGCTGCCATCACCGCCGTGCCACCACATGGCCAAAGCCACCTCATGTCAAGATGCACACATCGACACCAGTCGCACACTTGTCACATGGGGACTTGGAGTGACAGGGCCAGCTCTTTCGGCAGATTTGTCCATAACGAGTCTCATTTAAATTCTGATGATTTCTGGGCGAGGCTAACATCGGGCAACGAGATGGCTCTATCGATTGAAGTGGGCAGAGTTTTAAAGAAATGGAAGCTAGTAATAACTTGATTTCCTTTTTTTTTTTTATTTGCTAGACTGTTTTGTCATTTTGTTTCTCTTTTTTCCTTGATTTATTTTATCATTGTTTTATTATGAAATATGTGTTCCTATAAACTGTAAAGGTTTTATTTTTAGTGTATATGTTATATTTTGTTTGTGAAATGTGTTAAAAGTCAAATTTGTGGCTAATGCACTTTAAATAATAATAAAAAAAAAAAAAAAAAAAAAACTTGTCACATTCACCATGTCCCTTCCCGCAGAGTCAACTCCAATGCAGCAACGTCCACAAGTGAAACACATCTGTTTCACAATCAAACTCTACATGTCCACATGGCCACAACAGCAATCCACTAGACAACAGTACCCCAGCCAACAGACACTGCACACTCCATGGCCGCACCACAAAGATGCTCCCACACTGCATCCCCCACACATCCATGTGTGCACCTTGCCATGCCCTCCACCATGTCCATGACAATGCACATGACTCTGAATGTACTAGCATTGATGTGTGTCAAATGGATTCACACCCATTACTGATGCCCTGCCTCATTGTCCCCCATAGGACATCATCTGACAGCGAGGGTGAACATGCCACCACCCACGTCCACTGCAGCACATTGCTGACGCAGCAAATCGACCATCTCCAGCCAGGAGCAAAGCACCTCCACGGCAAGACCAGAGCATGCCGCAACATCTCCCACACAGCCCCCCCGCCATCAGGAAACACAAGGGTACTGCCCATCTGTGCCTGTCGGGGCCATTCCACGGCCGTCGGACGCCAATACTATCTACCTTTCTCTACACCTGACTGAACACGATCACCGTCTTATTTCGCCACTGAGTAAGACTTTATAAGACTATATATTCGCATGATACGCTCCTGAATACCGTACCAATTGTCATACAGTAATATTTGAGCAACACTGTCTGATGCTAATAATCTCGTGGAACATTGTATTGCGCATGTGCCCCTGCGGCTCTTCAAAATTGTGCATGCCCATGTATACTAACACGTAACACTCGAACTAGCATTGCTTGTACTCCTAGTTCATACGTGCTGCATTTGATTCCTGACTTGTGCACTCTGGTTTTGCATGCCCTAACTAGCACTATCAGCACCCCCAGTCTAATTGTGCCCAGTCGACCTGCAACTGGTGTGCTCTGCTATTTTATTTTGCACCCTACGCCCGATTCAGCATTGATTGTACTGTGACTGAAATGTGCTGCATATGATTCTTAACTTGTGCGCTCTGTTTTTACACCTAGCATCTGCTTGCATTTGTCTGCACCCTCAATCTAAGTGTGCCCCACATATCTATCACCTATGCGTGAACCAGCATTGCTCGTTCTCTGATCTTAAACGAGCCTCGCAGCACACCTCCCTTGCCACTGCCTGGATTCCGGCACATTCAAGACATTGAGGGGCGCCTCACGCGAATGGAAGAGTGGCAGCAGGAAATGCACGCCATGGTCACCCAGTACCTCACTGAGGCACAGCTGACAGGGCAGACAATGCAGGACACCTCGCGCACCATGGGAAGAATGCTCAGCAGAGCCACGGAATGTTTGTACCACCTGGCGAGGCATGTGCGAAAGGGAAATGGAGAGATGCCCAATATGACTGAGTCAATTAACATGTTGGTGACCGCTATAGCCAAACAACGGCACATCACCACCACACTCGGCCCATTGTCTAGCACAACACCGACCACTTCCATTCAGAGTAGCCCTGTGCATCAGTCACGATGACTCAATCGCCTGCCAGAGGCTCCCCCCATCCTCCAAAAAGGGGCCGTAAATAAGCCAAGTGACTACTGCATGTGGGGAGGGAGTAGTTGGGAAGGGTTAGTGGGTGTAGTGGGGAAGGGGGTGTTGGGGTATTGGGTGTGGGTGGTAGTGGGTGAGGGGGTGTTGAGGTATTGGGTGTGGGTGGGTAGTGGGGGCAGGGGTTTGGGGTTAATTTAAGGGAATAGTAGTGTTAGGAAAATAAATTCAATTCTGTACATAGTTAATCCTTATTCAAAACACCTGGGGTCGCAAAAATACATGACTGGACATTGCTTCTTGAGTTTGTGTCAATTTAATCATGTACAGTGTCCAGTGCCCAGTTTGGCCCATGCCCAGTGTTGTGTCCTTTCCAGTCTATCAAAAGTAGTGGTCAATTAAATCTTGCTGTGAAGCACGTCCATCAGTTCCATTGTGGCACAGAGGAATTCCAGCATCTTCCTCATCCTCATCCTCATCCTCCTCCTCAGGTGGCATCATGTCCATGTCAGGGGGCAGGGGGACCGTGCGCCAGATGCACATGTTGTGTAGCATGACACATACTAGCACGATTTTGCCCACCTTCTCAGGCCCGTAAATGAGGGCCCCCCCCAACCTGCTGAGGCAGCAGAAAGGGGCCGTCAACAGGCCAAATGTCTGCTCGATGGTGACACGAGTGCGTGCATATGCACGGTTGTTGGTCTCTTCGTGCCTGTTGTGTGGTTGCGTGATGGGCGTCATGAGCCAGCCCATCAGGGGATACCCGGCATCACCTGCATTGGAGCAAGAGAAAGGGTACATGTGATTTATTTGGTCATTCCATGTTAGCACTGGCTGTACAGTGTTAATGATGAAAAGCAACTAAGCACAGGGATTCATGACTGTATGGCATGTGTCATGAACCCGGGAAGTGAACTTAGGGTTGAGTCATAGGTGGGGTGGGGATGGGTGCAGTTACTATCACATGGCCCATTCAGTGTGAACCTGGACTCTCACAATTCAAGTACAAGAGACCACGATTGTCTCAGTTTTCATTATTGTGTTGCCAGTGGACTCACACATTTGCCATATTTGCTTCATGTAATAGAGTGGCATCCCCAGTATGCATTCAACATATACAGGTCTCCATATACATATCCATCGACACCTTCCCCGATATGACGAGGTCAGATATCCATTGGTAGTATGTATCATGGGTGTGTAAGAGGATTCAATTCAACACTACAGCTAAGTCAACGCCTAGTCTATAATACTGAATGAAAACCCTTATTGATATATCTTTATGTCCAGTTCATGCGTTCTGGATGACTACCCCTATATAACACCCCTCTCTCAGAATCCCCCTGACCCCACTGAGCCAAGAAGTAGTTCTGTTTTGCAAGTTAAAAGGTTTATTTGAGAAGTAAAGCAATATATATCTATCACACCTTTTAATAATTAATAATTGAATATCACACTTAATCTGATATGATAAAGATTAACAACGGAGAATCTGGCACTAGCACACTTCTTTACAATCAATGATGAGTGGTTATAGGATGGATAAGATAGCAACAATACTTTTATGGTTTCCAATGGATGCAATGTGGAATGAAATGCAGTACAGAAAATAACTTGATAGGATTTCAGCAAAAGACAATGTAATCACTTTCTTGGACAATTCACCCCCCCTTTTATGCAATGCAAGGAAATGGAAGGAAGGCACACAGTTCTCAGAAATGCAATTAAATGTGATTCAGTTCACCCCAGCAACTTAGACTACAGACGTTGAAAACACAGGCCCAAATGCTTTTAAATGTGCTGGCAATGAAGAAAAAAATATGCTAAAATGCTTTTAATTCCCTCTAGAGGTTCAGGTTGAGGATTAGTTGGTTTAAATTAGTTCAGGCTTACTTTAGCAATGTCCTAGGAATGATTAGCAGGTTAAACGAATTTCTGCCACGGAAGGCAAAAACAAACTGCTGTTTTCACACGTGGAGAAATTTGCAAATCGCGGCAAAATTCGTGCGTGCGTTTTACGCGATTGCGGCAGAACTATAGGGGGTAGGAATGCGGTTCTAGGTTCGTAGGAAAGCCACGATTCTGAGGAAAGTTACTGCAAGTCTCTAGCACAAACGGTCGAGGAGATATGAGCGATTAAATAAAGGTCGTTTTTCAGATTTGAAATTTTAAAGTTCAAAAAGACAAGTGCAGCTTGCAACTAGAAAATGACAAGTGACAGCTTTACAAATGACAGGTGACAGTTAGGAGACAGTTCTACTTAGATTAAAATAGGATTGAATTATATTATTTTAACTAAGAGATTGGTTCTGCACAGTCTACTATGTACTCACAATATATTTAGAAATATGCCTCGCCACGGATCTGGTCAGGTTTTAGACTGGACTCTGGTCTCTGCACTTCACAGTGATCTGGGTCAGCTCTGCTCTGCTGGTCTGGTCTGGGTTTCTGGTTCTGGATATTGATAGATTTGAAGTCTGGATCTTTCTGCACAGCTTTCTCTAGAGATTGATGGAGGTAAAGTATGGATTTTCCCAGCAGAGCGTCCCGCAGCAAACGGATTTGAAGGTCCCTATCTGTCCTGTCTGTCTGCTTTTATCTGTTTTTAAAATGGGTGTGTGTGCAGCATCACTAGACCCTACCCCTCTACACTTGCCATTGGTCAAGCTTTCATTTCTCCCCTGATTGGGGGAGCTAAATTGTGTCAGAGTGATGTCATTTTACAGCCTGCAGAAAGTCCACTCCTCCTGTCAACTTGCACACAAATCTAGATTTGAACCAAATACATATTTGCAGAGGTACATATTGTTTAAAATTACATGCACCCCTCACATATCACAGGAGGTATCCCCTGTTCAAACTCTGCTCTTCCTGGGGGCTTGCATTCAGAAATGGCACATATTTCACTTTTTAACTGATTTCGCAATGTCGGACATTAACCCAAATTTACACACATGTGCGCAAGGAGTATGGACATTAGTTGATGAAGTGTCAGATTTTTCACATGCACACATTTTGAGTAATATCCTCTTTTCTGCTAAAACCCCCCTGAACATACCACCGGGTCCTAACACGTCTTAAAATGTGGGCAGAAAAATCACAAGAATTATGGCATCATTTATAAAATTTTCACATGTCCGCTCTATGAATGATCCATCTTTTTAGAGTTATGTTCTGGCCCCAAAGGGGTGTGGTTTTCTCCCAGCACAAGGTTGAATTTCTGGTTTTTCCAGTTCTGCCAAGCCAGCTTGCTCTCACAGGCAGTACTCCTCCCCTTTGCTTCAGGAGGAAGCTACTTTTACGACATCTGCAATAAACCATCTGCCTGGGTCAGGACAGGGCTTTGTTCAGAGCTCCTATATTCTGTGGGGGCTCCCCTTAATTCAATTATCAGAGAGATGGCATATCCTTAGTGTGGCCAGCAAAAGGCAGATAGGCCTGGGAACACAGCTGTGACTCAAGTTTCACTCCTGATGGGGGTAGCTGGTGGGCAGAATTCAGTTCCTTAAACCAGGTTTCAGATAAAATGTCACTTTTTGTTCCCCAGTTTAAGTCAAGACAATCTTTTACATATGCAGCTAGAATGCTGATTCTAAGTTCAAAACTATGACATTTAAACAATTGCAACCTATGTGACACTCAGAAATAGGTCACTCATTTCTTTTAAACATTTAGATTTTTAGTGTCTTTCAGTCCAAATTTACTTAAACTGCTGAAATCCACAGCTCAGCCAGTCTTGTTATAAACCTTCAAGTCACTTCAGAATATAACTTTACATTGGATCCACCTCTCAGTAAGTCTTTCTTTGGCCTGCTTTGGGTTCATTTATTCAGTTTTATAAAAAGTAAAATCTGGTGTTGTTTTAAAATGCCGGCTTTTGGATAGTGGTGAGTACTGGTAATGCACCCATTTTTGGGATTTAAGAAAATTAATTCCCAACAGTTATGGGTTTGCTTTTGGCAATCAGCATTGCCACTCCCAATGATTTCAGACTACTGTGTGGGTAGTCCAATGGTGGTTTTAGGCAGTGTCCTTCTGTGCCCATAACATCGGCAAAAACGAGTGGCAGCCTATTCTTCATGCATTTCCCTGTGCATTTTCTGGGAAGCTCTGGCCATCATGATGTTTTCCATGTCAATACTGCACAGTTTTGAGGTAGGGCTCGGATGCATGGGTAAATACATCCCACAAGCCCCCCTCTTGCGATGGCCAGTCGGTTTCACTGATGGGACTCGCAAGACCTGGGATGTTTCCTCATCTTCTTCCAATAGATGGCACAGTTCAGCATCTTTTTCTCCATCCGGTCGGATCGATCGGTTCTCCTCGCCGGTCCTGATGGGAATATTGGGCGGTACCCTGGGCCCCCTTGCGTCATCCTCCCAGTCTCCGGATCGTCCTCCTTGTCCCGTCTCCAGGTTTTCTTTCTCCTAGGACGACAAAGGAAGAGCGGCAATACCTATTCATAGACATTTTTCCACCACTGTTGAGATAGTGGGGCAGCATATGCATTTCATCATAACAAAACATTACATTCTTGTTTTGAAAAAAAAAACAGTACAACTAAGAGACAGTTTCATGCAAATCACAATATTTTAGAGACTAGATGTGGTATGTTTTATGGTTGGAACTGAATTAGTCTGAGACAGTACCCGCTAGGATTCCAGAGGATTCCTCCAGTTGTTGCAGAGTGTGCCTGGGATGGCAACATTTCAACTGGTTTATGTGGACCCACTTGTCTTCCCCCGCTGCCAAAGGAACTTTGGGGATGTGGATTTTGTAGGCCACAGGGGAGATCTTGTTGATGATCTCAAAGGGTCCCTTCCATGTAGGCAAGAATTTCCGCTGCTTGGCCTGGTTTCTTTGGAAGTTGTATAGATAGACCCGGTCCCCCACCTGATATTCCTTCCTGGAAGTCTTCAGGTCATAGTGGGTCTTCATGCTATCAGCCGATCTTTCTAGATTCCGCTGAGCGTAAGCAAAAGCATGTTGGAGGTGTTTCCTTAAATTCTCCACATACTCATGAGTAGTGGAGGCATTTATCAGTGTCTGCTCTTGGGTCCTGTAGAGCAAATGCTGAGGAAGCACCATCTTGCGCCCAGTCATCAACTCAAATGGTGACATTTTGGTTGCAGCTGAAGGGGTAGATCTGATGGCCATTAGGACCAGAGGTAATTGGATATCCCAACTTGGCCCAGAATCTGCCACAAACTTCTTTAATATGCTCACAATGGTTCGGTTATATCTCTCTACTGCCCCAGAAGAAGCTGGTCTATAAGCAATATGCAGCTTTCTCTTGACCCCCAGTATCTCCCACATCTTTGTCATTACTTCACTGGTGAAGTGGCTACCTCTGTCTGACTCAATCCTTTGAGGTAGACCGAAACGGGAAAAGATGTGGTTAATCATCAGGGCAGCCGCAGTTTCTGCCTTGCAATTTGGGGCTGGGAGACATTCCACCCACTTGGTAAACAAGCATGTCACAGTCAACATGTACTTATTCCCCCTAGCAGAGCGAATCACGGGGCCTACAAAGTCGAGTTGTAAATCTGACCATGGCAGTGTCATCCCCCTCTTTTGGAGAGGCGCACGGTGCGTGAGGGATGATGGCTGAAATTGTGCACACACAAGACACCCCTTCAAGTATTGGTCGAGGTCCTGCCCCATGTGTGGCCAGTATGCAACCTCTCTTAAGATTTCCAATGTTGTGTGAAACCCCCTGTGACTGGCAGTGGCCGCAT
Source organism: Ambystoma mexicanum (assembly GCF_040938575.1). Classification (NCBI taxonomy): domain Eukaryota; kingdom Metazoa; phylum Chordata; class Amphibia; order Caudata; family Ambystomatidae; genus Ambystoma; species Ambystoma mexicanum. Next base: position 402,481,620 of record NC_090934.1, read on the forward strand.
CATGGGCGTGACTTAACATCAGGCTTCGGAATGAGGTAGGAACCACCCACTGATCGTGGCCAGCTTTGGATTTCCTTACCAACAAACCGTCTTGGATTCGAAACATTTTTGGACATTTCATCAACACTCTTAGGTCTTAGGTCCTCTTTCCCAATATAATCGGTATCCGTCAGGGGAAAGTTCTCAGGGTCCTCAAGGTGTTGGTAAAACTTACCAATAATTGGATCCCCCTTCTGAGCTGTAATCAAATCAGCATCAGGGGTCTCCTTACTCCATTATGCAATTGAAAGGTCGTTGTGAGCATTTGTCTGGGACCTAGTGATAGCAGTGACCTGGATTTCCCCCAACAGGGACTCAATCTCAATTAGATCCCCTTGGATGGCCCCAGTTTTGGCCAGCTGATCAGCTAAGTCATTTCCAGTTTTGTCTGGTCCCTCTACTTTGGAATGACCCTTGATCTTTTTCCAATAGATGGTCATCTCATTCGAGGTGACCAGATCATCAATGTTTTGGATCAACATCCCATGTTTCAAGGGTTTGTTGTTAGCACATAACATGCCTCTGGTTTTCCAATTAACCAGGTGCTCCACGAACCCGTTCCGTACATAATCCGAATCTGTGATTATGACCAGTTCGTGGAGTTGATGCTGGATAGCAGTGAGGATGGCCTGATGCACAGCCATCAATTCTGCCACCTGACTACTTCGGGGACCAATTTTGTATCCCGCGGAGGGTTCTGGGGACTCATTCACCCATGCATTCCCTACACCGGCCACCAGTTCTTTCTCCCCGTTGTTATCAACATGGTAAGAGCATCCATCCACATATACAGTGGGCATTCCCTCACACTTGTCCTCTTCAAAGACTTTGTGGGGGGAATTAAGGTATGCCTCCATGTTGTCCTTTATTTTTAGACTTTCGTCCTCGAGACAGTTTTCTCTGGCACAATCATGCAAGTCAGCCAGACCTTGCGCGAGGGGACTCTTCTTGTTTTGGCCATATCTGACCTTCACAGGAAAGCCTTGCATTGACAGAATCCAGGAAGTAATTCGGGAATTACTCACATTTCCGGCCCGGATTCTATCACTTTGGAGATATTGCAGAGGCTGGTGTAAAGTCTCCACTATGATGTGTTCCCCCTGGATAAACGGGCGGTAATTCTTCAATGCCCACACCGTTGCCAGGAGTGCCTTCTCACAATCGTTGAATTTTTCCTCCACAGAGGATAAAGTTTTGCTCGCATAGGAGATTACTTTATTGACCTTGTCATGCTTTTGGTATAATACTGCCGTCAAGCACGTATTAGAGAACCCCGTCTCCAGGAAGAACTCCTTGTTTCTGACAGGGTAAGCTAGGCAAGGCGCTTGTGAGAGGCTTCTTTTGAGTTGTCTTACTGCCTTGGCTTGTTCTGGACCCCATTCCCACTTGACCCCCCCCTTCAGGAGATGAATCAGGGGTCTGGTGATCTCTGCGTAGCCCTCAATGAACTTTCTGCTGTAATTAGTCAACCCAAGGAGGCTCCTTAGTTCCCGCAGAGTTGTGGGGTCTTTCAATTTTTGGAGGGCATCCACTTTCTTTTCCTGGGGACAGAGACCCTGAGGAGTAATCTCATGCCCCAAGAAATTAACACAGGTTCTACTCCACTGTGCTTTCTGAAAGGAAAGTTTTGCTCCGGCGGCCCTCAACTGGGTCAGAACATAACGGATCTCCGCTATGTGTTCCTCCACAGATGAACTTTTGATGAGGACATCATCTACATAAGCCAGGTTACCCCTCGCACCCAGGTCGGGCATGGCCTTATGTAGGAAAATGTTGAATTCATTGCCGGAGTTGAGGTATCCGAAGGGAGTCCGGGTCCATGTGTATTGCTGGCCCCCAAAGGTAAAAGCCAGCTTGTATTGGTCCTCCCTACTGACAGGCACAGTCCAGTATCCATTGGTCAGGTCTATTGCAGTGAATACCTGTGACCCCTGGATCTGGGCCAGCCCTTGGTCAATGTAGGGCAGAGGCCATCGGGAAGTATGGACCCGTTTGTTGAGCTCCCTGAGGTCGGCACAGAGTCTCCACTGGCCGTTTGGCTTCAATATTCCCAGCACCGGATTATTGAAGGTGCTGTGGACTGGACGGATTATTCCCCGGGACTCAAGGTTCTTAATTATTTCAGTAAGGGACTCCATTGATGCGAGAGGCAAGCGATATTGCTTCACAAACACAGGAGTCATGCCAGGGTCCGTGGGGATTGTTGTTGTGTGGATGTCGGTGCGACCACAGTCATATGAGTCTACCGCAAAGAGATCTTGGAAATCCAAGAAAACTTGTTTCAACTTTTGCTTTTGTTCCAGAGTCACACAGGCATCAGCTAGGTTGACTCTCTCTTCCACCATCTGCCTGAAGCCTGGAAAGACTTCTGGTTTGGCTATCTCAGCGGCCTCCTCCAGCTGGGTGGAGAAGTCCCTGGTCAGAGTGCTGATTTGGACCGGAGGCTTCAGGTGGGAAAGGCAGCCCTCATGAACCTGGAAAATCACCTCATCCCTCCTGAAGTCACACGTCACATCTTCCTTACCGTAAGGGCAGGAAGTGTACACCAGGAAGTTCCCCCCATGCCGGGTAAAGATCCTGTCTGGTGTTGCGTTGTCATCACTGTCACTGTCAAAACAGTCCTTGGGGATTGGTCCTAACAGTTCATTTCCAAGATCAATGGAGAAATGTCGGTCATCAACCGCCATTCCAATAATGGTGCCTGCGGCTAGAGTAATACTCTTTAAGTCGCTGTTATCCACCTCTATTGGAATGGTGTCATGTTCTATGTTGACTAATGGAGTTGGGTTTACCCCCAACCCTTGCTGTTGGAGAGAAGCGTTTAGATGTATGTAAGCATCAGGGTTTTGCAAATATTGTCCTCTTTTAACTTTCACTTCCAGGGAGAATTGTCGGGTCCTTTCTGGGATGGTGACTTCCTCTTTGATCTGAATCTCAACTGCATAAGGTAGCAATTGAGCTGACCTAAATGCTTTTTCTGGATCATCAAAGCCCATGGGATTATCCGCTAATCGGGACCAAGCTTTGAAGTTTATTAGGTCCAAACTAATGGCAAAGCGATTGAGAATGTCACTGCCTAAGTAAAAGGCGGCAGTGACGTCTCGCACGACCCAACAATTATGGACTATGCTCTTGTTGCCAATGGAGATTTTGAGCATACACCTGCTTGGCAGGAGATGTTTGGAATTAGGTGCTTCCAGGTCCATTTCCCATTTATCTATCAGTTTGAATGTGGGAATGGCTGGATCTTTTGGGAGTTGGCGGAACATGGCTTCGCTGATGAAGCTCTTACCGTTGTTCACGCACACTCGAGCGAGAACAGAGTCCTTCCCATCATTTACCTGAACAGGGATGAACAAATGCTCTCCAATTTGCTGAATATCAGCCAGGCTCTGAGCTGATTTCACATCTTTCTGGACTATAGGAGTGGGAGTTTCTGATTGTGGATTGGTAAAGAATTTCAGGGTGTTTCCTTCCAGTGTGGAATACCACCTTAAACTGGAAGGAAGGTTGATTTTCAGAAATAGAGAGGACCCCCCATCACCAGTCTGTTGTCCTACTGCTATTACTGTCACGTCTGGAATTTGGCTATTCTGGAAGTGAAATTCTACTTGGTCAGGTTTTTGTTCAACCATGTGGCAGGTGCCGTTTAAACTAACATGGTTGACACTCTGTTTTAATTTTATTGGTCGGCTAGTCTGGGTCCAGAGGACCTTGTTTACGCAATCTATTAGGGGTGACAACCTTCCCAGGGGGTCATTCCCTAGTAAACAAGGGGTGCCCTCTGGGGTCACAACTATGACCGGGTGTTTCAACTTGTGTCGCCCAATCTTAATGTCCAAGTCTGCAATCCCCTCAACGGGAATTTCCTTCCCGTCAAAGTTCTGCAGTTGTCCAGGAAGAGGGGTGAGAGGAATTTGGTAATTCTCTCCCCTTCCTGCATTCAGTTCATCAAAGGCCCTTCTGGACAGAAGGGTAGCTTGGGATCCCGTGTCCACCAGCGCTGAAATTGTACCCTGCCCCTGTACTTGTACCGGGGCATAGTATCTTCCCTCCTTCTCCTCAAGGGGGCACAGATAATGCACATTTTTGGACAACTGGTGGGCTAATTTTCTGGTTTTGGACATGGCGAGAGAAGAGATTTGGGCAGAATTCTGTGGAGAGTCTTGGGAATCTGAAAGAAAAAGTTGGCAACTGGAGATCAGAGCCATTGTGGGTTCCCCTGGTTCCGGTTCTGGGCCGCCCCCCCCTTTTTGGAGGCAGTCACCAGGATGGGTTTGAACCAGGGGATTTTCTTGCTGTTGGTTCTGGGATGAGATGGTGGGCGGCGGTAGCTCAGTCTCCACATCTCCCCAGTCTGGATTTGCATCCCTAGGGACCCATTTTTCTTTGGGAGGAGTTCCCCCCTCTCTGAAGGAGAAGACCCTTTTCCCAGGATCCTCTGAGGATCCCTCTCCCTCAAATTGGAAGATCTGTACCTCCTCCTCAAACTGAGTCTGTTTGGGTCTTTTGTTTCTCCTACCACCCCTCTGCTCCTTAGGAGGCAGACTTTCAGGGGCAGGAGATTTTGTTTCCGGTTCCTGGGTTTCCAGGGGCTGTTTACAAGTGAGGAAGGAAGCTTCCTCCAAGGCTTTACACCCCCCTTCCCTTTGTGCCTCCTCCCTGGGAACCGGTGAGTTATCGGGGTGCTGCCCCCGTCATTGTTCTGGAGCACCAGGTCCCGAGTTGGGTGCGTTCTGCGCCGGCATGCCGATCTGAGGGTTCTGCTGAGCCCTCAGTATGTGACCCAGATCCCGCGCCATGTTTTGAACCTGGCGCTCTAACTGGGAAACCCGCTCAGGCTGATACGGGGCCCTGTTTTCTCCCCTGGGCTGATCCCGGGAAGGGTAGCTATCCCTTCTTTGGTAGTACCCCTGGTTGGGAAGATTTGGGTACCCCTCCACCCTTGGCCTCCCCTCTCCCGGATTAGGTTGTCTGGGCTCAGGGAATTGGGGAAAGAAGGATGGATGATTTTGGGGTTGGAAATTGGGTGGATACCTGGGGAAAATGTTCTGCCCAGGATTTGGAGAATTTCTGCCCTCCTGTGGGAAGTTGGGAGGGAAGTTCCCTGGGTTAGGTGCTTGGCTGGATCCCCCCCCTTGGGCTGGAGGAGTCCACACATAACCCAGGATGGGTCGATTTCCCTTGTAACGGGGACTTACATAGTCAGGAGAGCGAGGGACCCCATTTGTGGGACTACCTCCTTGACTCCCTGTTTGTGACTGGCCCGAGGACCTTCTGGGCCTAGCATTATTAGGTGCAGGTAGGTTTTTAGGCCCCCCCATCTCCAAATCTAAAACGGGGGTGACCTTTACCTCTGCCACCTTGGCAGCAGCAGGGGTGCTGTTGGCTTTGGGGTTTTTCTGGGCATTACTTTTGCTATCTACCGGTTTCTGCACCTCATAGATCCGGGTAGCCTGTTCAATGACCCAGTCTAAAGATCTTTTCTCGTGAAAATCCCTCACGAGCTGGGTCATTATGTATTTGGGCAAGGCATGAAAAAATGTATTAATGAATTCTCTACTGTCTGTGCGCACCCTTCTGGTGGTCTGCGCAAAAGCACGTTTCAGTTCTTGCACAAATTCTTGTGGGGCCTGATCCTCCCCACATTGCAAATTGTAGGCTGCCTTGCGAGCCTCTTGAGGATTTCTGTGAACAGAAAAATGTTTCAAGATGGCCGCCTTATAGGTGGACCATCTTAAATGATTTTGGTCCTCCAGCCCCGCAAAGAAACTGGAGTATTCCGGGGAGAAGGTCCACTTTACATATTGGATACAGCTTTGGCTGTCCTTCAAATGAAAAGTCTCCATCATTTGCTCAAACAACTCTAAGTGCTCCCAAACAGAATACTTGGCGTTCTTATGGTAAGGCGTGATGACGCTCCTGATCGCCTTAATCTGCTTTAAGGGGTCCTTAAGCAAGGCCCTTTTTGCCTTACTGGCCCTTTTGGTTCGGGTGACCCTGGTCCATTCATCTTCTGACTCAGAGGCACTGCTCCCAGAGGTTCCCGTCAGATCTTCCAGGTTTTCCCGGATTCTGCGAGCCTGGGAATGGCTGGCAGAATGTGGGGACCTGGTCTCCTGTTTCCTGTGGTGCTCAGAGGCGTCTTCAGATCCCTTCTTGCTGCCAGGATTTGATGGGTACCCCCCCCACTGACCTAACTGGGCAGAGGTTTTCAGGATGCCCTTAATGGGCCTACTCACCTGGGGTTCCCCATCAAATTGCACTGTGCTTGGGTGCCCATACCCGGATGCCCGCCCCTCCATTCCTGGGTGGTACTGGCCTATGAGCCCCATGCTTCTGGCTGGATAGTAATCTGCCATCCCTGTGGCCCTGTGCTCATGTGCGCCAGGGGACATGGGGGTGGCAGAGTCCAGGGACTGAGAGAAATAAAGGCCTCTGGTACTAGGGCTCCTGGGGTTATGCTCAGGAGTTTCTCTTTCCCAGCGAACCTCATCTCTATCCGCCCCTGCTCCCTGTTGCAATGCAAGAGCCTGCGCCTTCAGTTCCTCAGTTAAGGCCTTACTAGACTTTATCAGTCTCTCCTGCATCGCTACCTGTTGTTGGAGTCTATCATTGTGCTGGCAGAGGGCCTCATTTTCCCTCTGTGCTTCCTGGTTGGTCCTGGAGAACTGGGCCAGTCTTTGCTGCAGGAGGTTTACCTCCTGAGTCCCATCCCTACTGGCCTGCTCCTTTCTTGCCAGAGCATCTTCCACCCTTCTGGTGTGCTCTACCAAGTTCTGGTTTTCTTTTTGGAGGTCACCCAGCCCCTGGAGGGCCAGGTGATTTTCTTCAATTTCCTTTTTTAAGTGGCAGACTTCCTGGCCTAAAGTATCTCTTTCCTGACTGAGAGCCTGCATCTGTGCTGCCAGGTCGTCCCTCTGTCGTTGGAAGGCACCAGCTTTTTGGCGCTCCTCATCAAACTCTGCCTGGGTATCCAGGTCTTTCAGAATCAGTTTATTGCTCTCCTCTTTCTCTCTATCTAGCTGGCTTTGCAGGGTGACTACCTGCTCCGCGCATGCCCTGTTGAAATTGATCTGTTGCTCCAACTTTTTCTGGTTCTGCAGTAAGGAGTCCAAACTGTCTTGGTGCTCCTTCTGCAGGGCCAGAAATCTGGTATCCTGGTCTGTCTTTTCCTGTTGTAGGATGCCCATATCCTCTTTTATTTTAATGATATATTGCCTACTATCATTTTCTGACTCCTGGCTCCTCTGCAGCCTCTGCTCAGAAGAGGCCAGATCAGATCGGGCCTTCTCTGCTGCCATCTGTTGCCTATTTGCCAGATCTTGGCTTTCAGTGCATTTATCCTGCATGTCTCCCATATATAGGTACAGGTATGCTGCTATCCTGGCAATCTTATTGTGTTCATCTTTGGCTTTAGGAGCCATATATAGTTCACTCAGGGCCACATGTAATGGACCCTGATCTCTCCATAGGTCTGACCCTGTTTCAGTGACCTGTCGCGTGATGGCCTGCAACCAGGCATCCTGGCCCTGTTCAGTCCATTCACCTCTCACAAATAGTTTATGTAAGAGGTGCTCTCTGGCTATTTTCATGTCTACTAAGGTCGTCATTCTAGAGATTGGTCTCTGTCCTGACTTACAGAAGTTTGTATTTTATTTTTGCAAAACAGACCTTTTCCTAAGAGCGTTCCTTTGAGGAGTGCTTTACAGCGTAACACAGCGTGGTGATCCGACCGGATATGTGTATCTGGTCAGCTGGCACGCTGTATTAATCTGCACAATTGGAAGATCTAACCCAAACGTCCGGCACGAGCCCCCAATTTGTAAGAGGATTCAATTCAACACTACAGCTAAGTCAACGCCTAGTCTATAATACTGAATGAAAACCCTTATTGATATATCTTTATGTCCAGTTCATGCGTTCTGGATGACAACCCCTATATAACACCCCTCTCTCAGAATCCCCCTGACCCCACTTAGCCAAGAAGTAGTTCTGTTTTGCAAGTTAAAAGGTTTATTTGAGAAGTAAAGCAATATATATCTATCACACCTTTTAATAATTAATAATTGAATATCACACTTAATCTAATATGATAAAGATTAACAACGGAGAATCTGGCACTAGCACACTTCTTTATAATCAATGATGAGTGGTTATAGGATGGATAAGATAGCAACAATACTTTTATGGTTTCCAATGGATGCAATGTGGAATGAAATGCAGTACAGAAAATAACTTGATAGGATTTCAGCAAAAGACAATGTAATCACTTTCTTGGACAATTCACCCCCCCCCTTTTTATGCAATGCAAGGAAATGGAAGGAAGGCACACAGTTCTCAAAAATGCAATTAAATGTGATTCAGTTCACCCCAGCAACTTAGACTACAGACGTTGAAAACACAGGCCCAAATGCTTTTAAATGTGCTGGCAATGAAGAAAAAAATATGTTAAAATGCTTTTAATTCCCTCTAGAGGTTCAGGTTGAGGATTAGTTGGTTTAAATTAGTTCAGGCTTACTTTAGCAATGTCCTAGGAATGATTAGCAGGTTAAACGAATTTCTGCCACGGAAGGCAAAAACAAACTGCTGTTTTCACACGTGGAGAAATTTGCAAATCGCGGCAAAATTCGCGCGTGCTTTTTACGCGATTGCGGCAAAACTATAGGGGGTAGGAATGCGTTTCTAGGTTCGTAGGAAAGCCACGATTCTAAGCTTTCTGAGGAAAGTTACTGCAAGTCTCTAGCACGGTCGCGGAGATATGAGCGATTAAATAAAGGTCGTTTTTCAGATTTGAAATTTTAAAGTTCAAAAAGACAAGTGCAGCTTGCAACTAGAAAATGACAAGTGACAGCTTTACAAATGACAGGTGACAGTTAAGAGACAGTTCTACTTAGATTAAAATAGGATTGAATTATATTATTTTAACTAAGAGATTGGTTCTGCACAGTCTACTATGTACTCACAATATATTTAGAAATATGCCTCACCACGGATCTGGTCAGGTTTTAGACTGGACTCTGGTCTCTGCACTTCACAGTGATCTGGGTCAGCTCTGCTCTGCTGGTCTGGTCTGGGTTTCTGGTTCTGGATATTGATAGATTTGAAGTCTGGATCTTTCTGCACAGCTTTCTCTAGAGATTGATGGAGGTGAAGTATGGATTTTCCCAGCAGAGCGTCCCGCAGCAAATGGATTTGAAGGTCCCTATCTGTCCTGTCTGTCTGCTTTTATCTGTTTTTAAAATGGGTGTGTGTGCAGCATCACTAGACCCTACCCCTCTACACTTGCCATTGGTCAAGCTTTCATTTCTCCCCTGAATGGGGGAGCTAAGTTGTGTCAGAGTGATGTCATTTTACAGCCTGCAGAAAGTCCACTCCTCCTGTCAACTTGCACACAAATCTAGATTTGAACCAAATACATATTTGCAGAGGTACATATTGTTTAAAATTACATGCACCCCTCACATATCACAGGAGGTATCCCCTGTTCAAACTCTGCTCTTCCTGGGGGCTTGCATTCAGAAATGGCACATATTTCACTTTTTAACTGATTTCGCAATGTCGGACATTAACCCAAATTTACACACATGTGCGCAAGGAGTATGGACATTAGTTGATGAAGTGTCAGATTTTTCACATGCACACATTTTGAGTAATATCCTCATTTCCGCTAAAACCCCCCTGAACATACTACCGGGTCCTAACACGTCTTAAAATGTGGGCAGAAAAATCACAAGAATTATGGCATCATTTATAAAATTTTCACATGTCCGCTCTATGAATGATCCATCTTTTTAGAGTTATGTTCTGGCCCCAAAGGGGTGTGGTTTTCTCCCAGCACAAGGTTGAATTTCTGGTTTTTCCAGTTCTGCCAAGCCAGCTTGCTCTCACAGGCAGTGCTCCTCCCCTTTGCTTCAGGAGGAAGCTACTTTTACGACATCTGCAATAAACCATCTGCCTGGGTCAGGACAGGGCTTTGTTCAGAGCTCCTATATTCTGTGGGGGCTCCCCTTAATTCAATTATCAGAGAGATGGCATATCCTTAGTGTGGCCAGCAAAAGGCAGATAGGCCTGGGAACACAGCTGTGACTCAAGTTTCACTCCTGATGGGGGTAGCTGGTGGGCAGAATTCAGTTCCTTAAGCCAGGTTTCAGATAAAATGTCACTTTTTGTTCCCCAGTTTAAGTCAAGACAATTTTTTACATATGCAGCTAGAATGCTGATTCTAAGTTCAAAACTATGACATTTAAACAATTGCAACCTATGTGACACTCAGAAATAGGTCACTCATTTCTTTTAAACATTTAGATTTTTAGTGTCTTTCAGTCCAAATTTACTTAAACTGCTGAAATCCACAGCTCAGCCAGTCTTGTTATAAACCTTCAAGTCACTTCAGAATATAACTTTACATTGGATCCACCTCTCAGTAAGTCTTTCTTTGGCCTGCTTTGGGTTCATTTATTCAGTTTTATAAAAAGTAAAATCTGGTGTTTTAAAATGCCGGCTTTTGGATAGTGGTGAGTACTGGTAATGCACCCATTTTTGGGATTTAAGAAAATGAATTCCCAACAGTTATGGGTTTGCTTTTGGCAATCAGCATTGCCACTCCCAATGGTTTCAGACTACTGTGTGGGTAGTCCAATGGTGGTTTTAGGCAGTGTCCTTCTGTGCCCATAACATCGGCAAAAACGAGTGGCAGCCTATTCTTCATGCATTTCCCTGTGCATTTTCTGGGAAGCTCTGGCCATCATGATGTTTTCCATGTCAATACTGCACAGTTTTGAGGTAGGGCTCGGATGCATGGGTAAATACATCCCACAGGTGAAGGGTTACGTTACTATAATATGGCTTGGTGGGTGTTAGCATGGTGGAACGATGCTACATTGGATGAGTGCTGCACCTCTCAAACAAATTTTGGTGGTAGTCAATGATTGTGTTTTTTTCATGTTCATACTTGTCTCATTCTACATGAAGGTGTCCATTAAGGTTACATGACAGGAATACTGATCTGGGGTGTACCTGTGAACTGAGTGCAGTGACTGATTTTGTCAGAGTGGCAGATGGTTTTCTCTCTGGCAAAGCATCATGACTCGTGTATTGCTTTGCTAACATCATGTATTTCATGAATCGTCACTACAGAATGGTGCATTGTGGTACATGTGGTTCATGTATTGTGATGTTCCTGATACATGTGCTGGTGTGTGCACTGTGTCTGTTGATTGCATCTAGACACGGCTGTCAAGGCCTTGCACATCTGCATGCATTAGCTGTTTTGCACATTCTGCTACATTTACAAATGTCAGTGTTGAAGGCACTGTGTGTGGTCTTGTTCCATTCAATGTGTGAGGTTTCATGATGTGCAGGTTGGGAATGATGTGGTTGCTTGGTTTCATACCTCACCTGACTTAGCCTTCTATTGCCCTAGCCAGTCTACCTGCACTTCAATGCATACCTGGTCATGTTTACAGATTTTTGCAGTAGTGATGATGGATTAATGCATGCAGTGTGCACTTGTGCTCCGCATGCATGCAGTCCTACGCTATGTTCCGACACCCCACATGGCCCTGTGGTTAGACTCACCCAGCAGACAGTTTGCCTATGCTGGTAACTGCCCCCCCCCCAATTCAACACCCCTCATGGCCCACCCACCAGATAGGTTGCCTATGCTGGTAACTGCTCCCCCCCAATCCAACACCCCTCATGGCCCACCCAGCAGACAGGTTGCCTATGCTGGTAACTGCCCCCCCGCACCCCTATTCAACACCCCTCATGGCCCACCCAGCAGACAGTTTGCCTATACTGGTAACTGCCCTCCCAATTAAACACCCCTCATGCCCCTGTGGTTAGACTCACCCAACAGCCAGGTACAATGTCCAGCATGTCGTGCCATGTAGCATGGCATCGGGGAGTTGCGCAGCACCATGGCGTCATGCGTGGAGCCAGGGAATCTTGCACAGCAATGCGTGATTATTTTGCATGCATCGCACACCATCTGTACATACAGGGAATGGTATCGCTTCATGTTGCTGTAAACTACCTCCACCGCATGCCGGGCAACCAGCTCCCCATGTGTACAGTCCAGCGCACCTATTACATTTGTGGTAAGCTAATGTAGTCGCGTGCGTAGGGCAGGAGTGCAACTAGCACATGGGTGAGCACACGGGAGAAACAGGGTTGTGAGATTCCATGCAGCTGCCTCACTGTGTGCAGATAAGTGCCTGTGGGAAGGAAGTGTAGCACAGACACTACCTTCAGCAAGGGGGGATGGCTCACCAGGTCATCATGTATGAGGTCCACTATTGTGGTGATAGTGTCCATGTCCAGCCGGTACAGGGTGTGGATCTGAGCAGGGCTTACATTGAATGGGCAGGTCCTTAGGCAAGGGATTAGTGGCTGCCTGTGGTGTACAACTGCCTGAACAATGGGTATCTGCTGGCCCATTCTCGCCCTCCTTTTCCTCCTGCGCCTCTGCTGCATACTCTGGCTCACTGCCTCCTCAAAGAGTAGCTGTGCTTGCATGTCCTCCAGCTCCAGTACTGCTAGTGCTAATGGTAGCATTGTGGATTTGGGAGGGGTGTGGTGTATGAGAGTGCTCCTTTTGTGCTGTGCCAGACTCCATTGCCTCCACCTGTGCTGATTGTGAGCACCCATGGCAGGTTTGTACACACCAGATTCCTATTAGTGGTTGCTACGCGATGCCAGTGTTTACGGCCTCATTGTATCCATTATTATCGGCATGCCCATGCCGGTAATTGCATGTCTGTGCACCTCTTAATGTGGGCCTAATTGCGGCATGCCGGTGTCACTGGCACGGCTGCTGCGTCTCACCGCTGATACCGGCCACGTTGTCCCTGCAGCTCGGAATACTCCGGTCTGGTGAAGGATGCCGGTACAGTGATACCGGCATCGATTTTACCAGACCGGCAACCTTGTAATGTGGCTCATTGCCTCATTATGAATCCGGCGGTAGCCGTGCCAGTAATGGGGACTTACCGGGGCATTATGGCTCCTGTGGTCCCGGTAATTGCCCATTACTGGGCGCCAGAAAATATTACTCCCCATTCGAGTCCCATTGGACTCAATGGGAATTGGGAGGATGGATGCACCGGCATCATTCATGAATGGTGCCGGTGCATCCGTCAAGGTCTGCGAGCAGGTGCCTTTCCACCCGCCAGGTCAGACCTGGCAGGCAGAAAGCCCCTGCTCGCAGAACTCGTAGTTTGCCGGTCCGGAAACAACAGTACCGGCAAGCTTAGAAAAGTGCTCTGAAAAAAAACTGAAATGCACTTCTAGCACAAATAAGGCTTGTTAAAGGTAGCTGAAAGCGACCCCAGGAGGATGTGTTTTGGGCGAGGGTGGGGGTGGAGGAAGTGGGTGGGAATGTCCATACGGATTAGCATGGCCATGGGCAATGACAGTGGAAATAACCAAACACAAGCGTTGTGTTCTTCCTCATTTGCCATTTCCCCCTAGCCATAGTCTAATGCAACAGTTTCAGCAGAGGTCAAGTCCTAAAAATTAAAGTGGGGGGACACCTCAACAAACACAATTGGATGTGACGTTGCCATAAATTTGCACATCAAGGTGAAATATACACATTTCATTAAATTGGCTTTGTATAACCACCAAATTGCACAGGACGAATGGCATTCGCCTTTCATAAAATCAACACACACACAAAACCAAGAGAGGATATTTCCCCCTAATAGTGTTTTTGAAAACATTAAAAGGTGCGCATGTTTTAAACTCGAAGAACCAATTCAAATATTTTCCTTGGGACTTGCAGTACCGAAATGCGACATTTCACCTTTAGTTGGTTGTTCTTTTTCATCAGGTTATATAGTGCAGTGGTGAAGTCTCCAGCCTACAAACCTGACTGCGGTTTTATCCCTGAAGTCATCTTTAATTCATAAATTCAAAGAGGTCATGGGGGTCATAAGCCAGAAACCATGGCAAATTATGGTGTTGTAGGAAGGTATGGACTTGAATGAGGTGTATTGATGGATTTGGGCTGGATTGCCCCATAATCAGAATCCGTCCGAAATTGTCTCATTGGATTCTGAATCTGTTGAAACCAAAAGCCCACGCCCCCGAGGTACCACACACAGCACCTTTATTCCTTCACTTCTCTTTACCTTCCAGCAAGAATTGGATAAACTCTTTGCACGACGAACACAAGGTCAGGCCTTAGACAGTGAACTATTAACCTTATGCCAGGGTTCACAAGTCCTTCTCATGTATATCACCACCTTTAACCGATTGGTGGCTGAAACAAACTGGCCAGAAGAGAAGAGAACCACGCAGTTTTATCGGGGCCTTCGCAACGAACTCAAGGACGTCTTGGCACAAGTGGTAAATCCACCCGAGCACTGCGCAGAATACATTGATTTAGTGGTCGAGCTGAATCACCATCTGCAGGAAAGAAAATCATATTGTTCTCGCTCAGAGGGGCGGCCTTTGTACTTACCCCCCTGTGAAAGCATCTCTCGCCCTGTGGAGAACACCTCGGAATCCATGCAATTAGGGAGTGTCAGAGGGCCACTGACTAAGGAGGAAAGAGAAAGGCGAAGGCAGCAACAGTGTTGCCTACATTTTGTCAAAGTAGGATATTTCTTGAAAGACTGCCCAAGCAAGTTACCTCGGAAGCCTTTGGGGACAGTCGATACAGGGGGCGTAGCAATGGCCAAACCTTCGGAAAACTACTCTACTCGACAAGAATCGAGGTCGGCTTGTCGAGTAAGGAGAAGGCATCAATGGTCTCATGTAGAGGAGGTCCCAAATAAAGCCTGCACTCCAGTCATCCATTTTGAAGTACCAGGAACATTCACACCAAAATATGTGATGTATGATGAGCAAATAAACCAGCAGCGAGCCGCAGTAGGGCTCTGCCCAGTGCCTATTTGAAGAGCAGCACCTAGTGAAGTACCGATACTCAGAAAACCATGGACAGTAAGGTATCCATTAAGAAAACCCTACCAACAAATAAAACGAAATGAAGATTGCCTAAGTACAGTGCCGGAAAAAACCAAAAAGGTCTTAATGGAAGACGAATGGTGACGTCACGAGGACCCGGACAGACTCACAGATAGAAGAAATGACGACCCGAGAATGACACAAATAGACGAAATGCCATGAGTAAGGGTATCGTGAACTTAAAGTGGAAGAACGATGTCCAACTGTAAGAAAATTAAGCTGTAAGCAAAATGAAGATAGTCGACCAGTTTGCACCTGTCAATATGCTTGGACCTGCAAGAAAGCTAAGAAAGCAATGTAGCTTGCTATGCTTGATAGAAGAGTAGTGCGGCAAACGCCATTATACATAATCTACCTCAAACGAAGCACAGTATTATAAGTATATTTCTTCTTTGCACAAGAAGTAGAATCAACCCAGGTTACTCAAGACCAAACGAGAAAAGATTCATATTTAACAAAACGAGAAGAGACGGCTGGAACGAAACTTAGCAGAGGCAACTCGTGCCAGGAAAGCCAAGGTCATACCAATAGAAGAGGCGAACAGTAGCTACATCTAATTGAAACTAAGAACAGAATATCCTGCCTCTGAAAGTTCAAGATAAGAAGGCGAAGGCAGGTGGCGGGTGAAACGAGAATCAAATACACAAATTGAGGGGAAAGAGCCAAATTCACGGTGTAGGAGTCATGTGACCAGCCAAGCTTAGATGCCCACCTGACAGTGTTTACCCAATCCCCTCACTCCGTTACCATATACAGATATAGTACCTATAGTAAAGTTACCTTTTCCTAACCAATAGAATTGCATGTTAACCTTTGAGTGTTACACGTCAATGATGACGAGTTTTGAGTATAAATGTTACAACTTGTATGAAGTTCGTTGGAGTTTGAAGCGAGATGGACGATCGCATCACTGCTGATATACATTACTCCCCGTTTTGTTTACTTGTCATTAAATGGACTCCCTTTGCCAAACCATTGAGTTGTCCTTATTGATTGGTGTTGGAGTAATAAATCTGCACCCCCATCCATCTCAAGGGTGCAGCTATCTTGTCTTAAAGTACTTCTGAGCAAACCTCGGCTCCATGGGCCAGCCGGGAGTCTCGGAGTACACTTGGTAGCAGAGGATGGTTATCGATTATCGATTAGAATACATTGACCATCGACATAAAGTAACTCTAGGTCCTCAGCAATATCACGAGTCCTTTGCCATTTGGCTAAGTAGACCGTGAACCTCCCCGTAGACAGTGGTAGAGTAAAAATAAAATCTGCAGAACGAGGTCTGAAGGAACCTGTGTTTCCCCACATAACCCCTTCCCATTCCTACGGGCAGCTGAGCGGGAGAAAAGCCGAAGAAAGTGGTGATCCCGAGGGTCCAGAGAGGAAACATGCGAATGGTGAGTGAAAAAGACTAAGGGCCTCATTAGGACCCTGGTGGTATGGGGTTAACAGCGCCGGTAGAGCTGCCGGCGCCGTTAAACCCATACTGCCTCATTACGAGGGCTGCTCGTGGGACCCGCTCTGGACGCCTGGTTTTGCCAGACATCCTTAGCGGGTCCCACGAGCGGCCCAGCATGCTAACAATGGGCCTGTCATTAACGGGCCAGTTGTTAGCATTCTCCCCATTCCCATTGCGCCCAAGGTCGGAAACCCGACCCGGACCCGAGTTTGGAGGCAGCCATGCCCTTTCTAAGGGCATGGCTGCCTCCAAACTCGTAATGAGACCCTAAGTGTTTTGGCAAAAGTGCATGCTTTAGAAAAAGTAAAGGGAAAAGCTAACAGAGGGAGGCGGGAAAACAAAATATAGCTAGAAGTAGAGAAGAATGTATATATATATATATATATATATATATATATATATATATATATATATATATATATAGGGGGAAGGGAGTAATGACTCAAGAATAATTAAGTAAATAGAGGAAAGATACCGGGGAGGACACTCGAGAAGAGAGAGGTTACCGGGAGGACACCCGAGAATTGAGAGGATTTGCCTTATTCCTACGGTTTAATATAGCGGCTAGAAGAAACTTGTATCCAGAGTCCCAAACAAAGGGGAACAAATAGACTACCTCGGCGATTAAAGGCGCTGTGAAAGGGATAAGTTTAAACTCTATGTCGGGGTAATTTTTAGAGGCAGAGATACATGTGACCAGCTAGTGTTCGTCTAGTCTGTTAAACATCTGTTTTACATGTTGTTTGTTGTGACGTCATAAATCAAACATTTTCCTTAAAAGAACTGACGTAAATTTTACACAATTGAATAGCTGAGATAGCATAGTATACGAATTGATGTTTTTTGAGTAAAATAGAAGATATAAAATTTTGTGAAAAAAATCGGGATTGGTGCTTGTTTGTAGTGATTGGTGCGCGCTCATATTGTTGGAATTGTATAAATCACGTGAATCTTTGACAAGTGTTATATAAGGGGAAAGGGAACAGATTTAAGCATGGAGGACATAATTCCATTAGCACACCTGTGCAAACAGTTGCCGAAACATGCACCTAAACTGAAAAAATACAGTACAGAGTGGGTTAAAGGAACCACCCACAAAATGTTCATGCCGTGGCCACAGGGCGGATCCTTATCTAAAACTGTCCTGCACCACATGACGACATATTTGCACGCCACATATACGGGCAAAAAGTTAGACAAAAGCCTAGCTATGTAGAGCTTTGGAAGATGTATGAACAAGAGAAGGGAGAGGAGCCGCAAATAGATTGGATACTTAATATATGCACAAAGGGGGGTGAGACGCCTACTGCGCCACCCACCCCGTCTGAGACGAAGATTGAAGAAAATAAGGACGAGGGGTTATACTCGCTGAGAGAACTTAAAGCAGCCACGGGGTATAGCAACCCGGCCTATGAGTCACGTACGCAAAGTAGTGATGAAAATCAAGGTAAAGATAAAGATAAGGATATCACCTCCACAGTCCCAAGGGACAAGTAGAGACGCGATGATGAAAGGAGAGATCAGGCACAGACAAGTGCATCTCTCGACAAGGAGAGAGAAGGAAAAAGATGGCAGGGAAACAAAGATAGAACTGATAAGATAGCATTCGCAAAAAACAAATGGATGGGAGGGCAAATTCT
Source organism: Ambystoma mexicanum (assembly GCF_040938575.1). Lineage (NCBI taxonomy): Eukaryota > Metazoa > Chordata > Amphibia > Caudata > Ambystomatidae > Ambystoma > Ambystoma mexicanum. Next base: position 402,499,728 of record NC_090934.1, read on the forward strand.
ATTGAAACTCGATGTCAAAGGCATTGATGATGCGAAACAAATGGGGAGGCTAGACGATGTACAGAGAAAGGAGAAAGAGAACAAATTGAGAGACGAAAGAATAAGAAAGAAAGATAGACAAAGACGAGAACAGTTATATTGTGAAGAGCAAGAAAGGCAGCTCAATCGCAAACAGAGAGCAGCCAATGATCAAGACAGACAGAAACAGCAAAGGTCAGAGGAAGAGCAAAGAATACGATAGAAGAGAATAAAGAGACAAAGGGATGAGGAAATCCAAAGGGCAGATGAACGTAGAAATGAAAATAGAAAGGATGAAGATACGGTCAGAGAAGAGGTGAGGAAGTGCAGAGAATTTGATGACGATATAGAACGTAAGCGAAGACAGAGAGCACGTGATCTTGAATATCTGGAGAGAGAGAGGTTAAAAAACCTGCTCCAGTAGTAGATTGGGAAGACATAGAAGAATTCTTTCCTGAGTACGATTCAGTACCAGGCACATCTGGGGCGAATATTGAAGATGACTTCGAAACCAGAAGCATCGGAGAGACGATCGATAGAATATATGATGAAATGGGGTTAGAACAAACACCCCAAGGGGAGGGGGAAGACGAGCGCCTGGAGAGCACTCAGCTTTACGACACTGAGGATCTCTCCCGAAGTAGTGGAAATAGGGAATTATCTCTGGATAGAGTAGAAATAAGTAGGAACAAAGAAGACACAAGAAGTTGCACGAGTTGGGGACAGACAATGTCCGACACAGAAAGGGAGGAGCGCAAGTAAAACGAGGAAGAGAGAAGGTGCGAAAGACGACTCCCAAGGGAAAAAGGGATAAGATGGCCAGACACTAGCGAGTCTGCACCGAGGGCATCAGAATTAGCCACACAGTCAGACCGACATGAAGAAGTATCTCACGGTCAAAGGGTGGTCACTCCACTGCCCTATGTGAGCAGGCTTAGGTCATTGCCAGGCAGGCGGCAATGCGGGAACATCACCCCTGCAATAGACAGGAGAACCATGAGAGAAGAGAGAGAGGGCTATACATCCCAATTTCCGTTACTCGAGAAAGGGGGAGCAAGACCACAATAAATTCCATGGCCACACATGGATCGGGAAAATTTGAAAAACAAGCTTCCAATGCTAACATCGCTAGCCGGAAAATGGATACACAAGTTAGAAAAAATTACAGGAGGAAAAACATTAGCTGTAGGGGATATCAAGGGTCTCCTAATCGCCATACTTGGTGAGAGAGCAGGCGATGTGTGGACACAGGCAGGTTACCCCGGTGTGACCACAATTAATACTGCGCATGACGGAGCTCCATTTAACAATTGCAGAGCTGCGGTATGGAAAGCGCTACAAGTGCTTTACCCAGACACTTACGATATGGGAGCTATAATGACACGAAAAATGAAAGAGTCTGAGGATACGTTGATTTACATGCAGAATTTCCAAGACGCGTGGGTGCTCGAGACTCATGAGTCTTGGGGGAAATCTATACCTGTATTCTACCTTATATTGTGCCAAGGGCTGCCAGAGACGGTACAGAAACAGCTCAAGAAATTGGTAGGAATCAAAGCCAAACCTTGGTCAGAAATACAGCTGACAATCGCACACTACTGCAGACTGCTGCAAGAAAAGAATCGCAAAAAGGAAGCTGCACGAAAGGGTGAGGAAGCGAAATTAGTGCAGAAGAAATTGTTGAAATATGCTCTTGAAGGAGCAATGATAACTAACACAGCTGAATCGAGCATGCAACAGGTGACTAATCCACTGCAGAATAATCACGGAAATACTGGGTTTTATCCCAGGGGAAGAGGATTTAGAGGAAGAGGATGGCAGAGCAATCAGGGAGGTTTCCAGAATAACCAGGGAGGCTTTCAAAATATGTAAGATATGTCAAAAGGGCAAATGATCCGACCACCGCCAGTATGTTGGTTATGTGGAATGACAGGGCATTTAGCGCGCACATGCCGAAACCAAGGCATGATGCAGAACGGCCAAACGACAGGAGCAGGTACGGTGAGTCCACCTGCATTTTTACAGCAGGGTGTTGCACAAAATCACAGAGTGCAACAACAAGTGCCAGGAGCACAACAAGGCTTGCAACCTCAGAATATGGTGAGTTTTCCATAAGGACAATCCCAAGAGGCACTGATGCAACTGTCACAGACAGTGTGTACAAGACAGACCGTGAACCCCGGAATGGGAAATAACAATGGGAATGGGGGAAATCCACCAGCACACGGTGGGCCAAAATTGTATATGGACTAGGACAGCTCACTGGGAACCCTGATGTGTTCTATCCTATCAGTGACACCAGACCCTCACCGGGAACCTAAGGTGGATGTCGTTATAGGGGATAAAGAATATTCCTTCTTAGTTGACACGGGTGCAACACGTTTGTGTATACGTGAAGGCAAGTTTTCCTTGTCCGGCGAGGCCATAAATACTCAGAGTTTCACAGGAGCTACAAGTTGTGTTTCCTTCACAAAAGCATTTCCAGTCCCTATAGGAGAATGTGAAATGAATGTGCCTTTATTATATTCACGACAAACCCCAGTAAACATTTTGGGTCGATATTTAATGACAAAATTAAATATGACAATCTCATTCATGGAGGAGGACATAATATGTTCATCTCCAGGAATGCACTATTCAAATGTATACGAAATGATTAGAGCATACGCAGGACACACAGCTATGAGGGCTGTACCACTGGAGCCTGAAAAAAATCACGTATGGAGGGCGTGTGCTAATGGCAGGGCTGCCAGGCCTTGCAGATAAAATCATGAGAACCCCAGATGAGTTTCTATTTAGACCAAGAATACCGATGCACGAGGAAAAGTATTTCTCTTGATGATACACACAGCTGCAGTACGAGGGAGAATGGCCTTGATTGATGGTTATGACGATGAAGGCCGACAATGGTGCGCAGTAATCGCCATTGAAGAAGGATACCGATTGACTGAAGTCACTGATGACGATCTGTTTGAAGAGCAAACATATATGGGAGAGACAATAGGGGAGGTGAGTCTCACCTTTTGGGTGAGAATGATCAAAAGGGAAGTGCCTCAGAGAATGATGTTGGCACCAAACCGTCCTGAATATTTTGATGACGACATGGCCCAGGTGCCTGTCTCAGTGTGGACCACGGGCCACTATGACGTAGGCCTATTGAAAGGGGTTGGAGAAGTGAAAATTAAACTGAAACTAGCAGCAATTCTACCAAAAGCTCGACAATATCCCATGTCCAGGGAGGCAGATGAACAGATTTTTAAGACAATTTCGGCTATGATGGAGCAAGGCATCTTAGTCACGTCAGAATTGTCATGCAATACTGTGGTTTATCCGATGAAGAAATCAAAGGGAGGGTCTTGTAGGCTAATTCAGGATTTATGCCCAATAAATGCTATTGTCGAGGCCGAATTCCCTTTAGTCCGGAACCCGGCTACAATTTTATGTAATATACCTGTTGAGGCAAAATATTTCACGGTGATTGACTTGAAAAATGCATTTTTCTCAATCCCGTTGCACCGTGACTCACAAGATCTGACATCATTCACATTCAGACAGATGCACCTGAAAAGCAAGAGGCTACCCCAGGGGTACTGTGAGTCTCCTTCTATTTTTAACAGAGTCCTGCAGATGGACCTAAGCAATATTGCATTGAAAAGCATTGTCCTGCAATATGTGGATGACATCTTAATTTGCAGCACGATAGAGGAGCAATGCAGGCACAATTCTGTTCAGCTATTGACTATACTGGCTGAGTAAGGATATAAGGTTGACAAGGAAAAGCTTCAATATTGTCAACAAGAAGTGCTGTACATAGGCCAGCTGATCTCGCATGAGGGGAAAAGAGTGACCCCAGAAAGGGCTGAAGCCATACTGAACACGGCTAAGCCACACACAATAAAACAGATGCAGAGCTTTTTAGGCCTTTGCAACTATGTCAGGGCATGGGTCTTCGTCTATAGCTCTTACACCAAGCCTCTGCTTCAGGCCTTAAAGAAGGCCCAAGTGACGAAAGAAAAGATTGAATGGTCTGAGACCATGGAGGAAGGGTTTGCTGAACTTAAAAGAGCTATTTGCACAGCACCCGTTTTAGGGATTCCCAATTATGCAGAGAAATGTTACTTGTTTTCACACACAAATGGCAGCGTTATGATGGCAGTGCTCACACAGAGGACCACAATGGGGTACAAGCCCCTGGCGTACTATAGTGGAAATTTGGACCCAGTAATGAGAGGCCATTTCCCATGCGAACAAAGTTTAGCTGCCGCAGCGTTCGCCATAGAGAAGGCTACAACCATTGTAATGGGTTGCTCAATGACGTTGTATGTCGAGCACTCACTATTTGCTATTTTTGAGAAACCGAAGGGCACATTGACATCTCAGAGAGCTTCTGCTTATGAAGTGATCATATCAAATCCATCGATTAAAATAGTCCGATGTCAAATAGTGAACCCAGCTATGTTTATAGCAGAGCCAGTTACTGAAGGAGAGCCAATACATGACTGTACGAACTATGAAGAATTCTATGATGAAATCCCCATGGTGAAAGAAAACGCTCTGGCAGAAGGAGGAAGTGTCTTTATTGACGGTTCTTCGAGGATCGATCAAAACGATGGGCAAAGATATACAGGCGTTGCTGTAATGAAACACACTGCAAATGGAGAATTTCGAGTACTTATTAGTGCGCGAATACCATCTCACTACTCAGCACAGGCTGCAGAATTATTGGCGTTGATACTCGCCATTGAGAATCACGCAGACCAGGAAGTAACGGTGTACAGTGACTCTGCCTATGTGACGTCGACAGTTCACGTAGGTTTAGCGCGCTGGAAAAGAAGGGGCTACCTCCGAGCAGATGGCACGCCAGTGCAGCATGCAGCCTTATTGGACAGGCTGATCAAGGCACTACAGCTCACAGTGGGTATAGCGGTCGTGAAATGCGCCGCTCACGCGAAAGGGACAGATTGTATCTCACGCGGAAATCAAGCAACAGACATGGAAGCCAAACGTATGGCATCCAAAAATGAGATGATTATGGAAGTAGAAGTTACCCATACGAATGAGAGAATGATGGTTGCACAAGCTACACCTGAAAGTTATAACAATCTAGGGCAAACAAAGTTGATGGAACTCCAAGGGGAGGCACCACAGGAAGAGAACAATCTTTGGAATCGAGGAGGGTGTTCTTTAAACCCCTCTGACAGTTTGTGGTGACAAGACAGCACTGGTAAACCAGTAATGCCTATAGCCCTGTTAAGATTAGCGCTGGAGCAGCTACATTATCCGGCACACATGACAAAAGAGGATCTAGCAGCAACACTCACAGAAGACTGGTTCATACCGAACTTAACCGAGCATGTTGCATTTTTTATAGTGAACTGTATAATCTGCCAACAATTCACAGCTGGGCACACATTAAAAGTAATGAGAGGAGTCATCCAAGGCCAAATGGGCCTTTTCACCACTTGCATGTCGACTATGTCGACATGATTCAAGTATGTAATGGGTACAGATACTTAATTGTTGTGGTGTTTCCATTCTCTACATGGATAGAAGCAGGTCCATGTACACACCCAGACTCTACCTGTGCGGCCACATTTTTTGTGAGAGAAATGTTCCCCAGGTGAGGGGTGTGTGAAGTCATGACATCAGATAATGGAGCTCACTTTGTAAATGAGATTTTTTAACAGATTAGCTTGCTGCTTGGTATAAAGCACAAGTTCTCGTCAGTGTATCATCCGCAAGGTAACGGAATCTGTGAGAAGCACAACGGCTTCTTAAAGCAACGGATAGCCAAATTGAAGCTTACTCTAAGAAAGGGATGGTTGCACTGCCTTCCTTTGGCACTGTATGCACTCAGGAACCAACCCGGTTCCGGCCATCATCTTACGCCACCCGAGATAGCCACAGGAAGAAGAATGCGCACTCCCCTGACACCCCGAGATAGAGCTAGATGTGATGCCCAATCAACAGGAGAAATCTTAGGGTCTGAAATGCAAAATTACCTGAATTGCATGACATCTTGCCTTACTGTAATTTCAGACCAGCTGCAGCGACGACAAAAAGAGTGCAGGGCAGCATGGAATACAGAAGGAGGTACTACTACAAGCACAGCTCAAGGACTTTGTGTACCATCCGTTTTCCCTGGAGATACCGTCCTTGTAAAGAACCATACGAGGAAAAGGTGGGACGAACCAAGATTTAACGGTCCCTTTACAGTGGAAGACTGCACTCCTTCTGCAGTGAAACTACAAGGCAGGAGAGCTTGGATTTATCTGGGCGTTAACAAACCCTACATCGAAGAAGGCCCCCTGCCTGCACCCCAATGCGAGGAGACTACGAGCGATGGGGAAGAACCACAGCATGTAGCTACATCACCAAAGATGTGCTGACATATTTTAATTTAGTGCTAAGATCATACCCGTCATTGGTGGGGAGGCTCACCAGTGTCACTGACTTTCTTCAAGATCCGGAAAACAAAAAGACAATAAGAAGATTACTTACTGTAATAGCCGAACAATTTCTCTTACTTCCTGAGTACAGTGAGGAGAAACCAAATGTCCCAAGCAAAGAGAGAAGTAAATGAGCTTTTCAAAGTATTGTTCTTTCGTATAATCGAAGACTGTCCAAATCTTGTCAGAAGAACGACAGACACACTCACGTTTCTTCGAGATCCAGCGAATACAGAACATCTGAGCACACTCCTAAATAACATTGCGATATTAGTTGCACTCCACGCAAACGGAACGTGTAGACATTGTTTACATTAAAGTAAAAGCATACAGTCCTGAACATCAGTAAAACGGGACAAATGTCCCTGTCACCCTAAGACAGTAGGTTGGCCAGTAAGGTGTCCTTCCGGCTAATCACAGACTTTCCAGAGGATGTGGGGAGACCAATTGATGTTGACGTCCTCACATTTATCAGAGATCTAGCTAATTCTACACAGATGGGCATGCTCTTGCATGGCATTGTGATGCAACTGGAACTAACCATCAGCAGACCTATTTGAGAAGATTTTAAACTTTCCTCCGAGGGACAGATTGAGAGAATATTGCCATAGATTTCCTTTCTTATTTTCTACTGACATTTCAATATGTCTTCAGGACTAAAGCAGATAAGAGGCATAGACTGGGAGCTGACCTACTTTGAACATGCACAGTAAAAAGACTTGCTGAATTTTTACTTGATTTGATTTTTCCCATATTTTAGTAAAGGAACTGTATCCCGAGATAAGAGACAATTCACCGTTCACAAGGGGGGGGGGGCAATTGTGGAACACCTGTAACCCTTAACACAGAATTCGAAAGAGGATATTGTTTAAAGGAGTATAGTAAAAGTTAACATTTGGCGAATGATCGAGATGGGTATCCAGAGCATCAACCTCGTCCTTCTGCAGGAGGAAAGACATCCATATTTCTCTGGAAGTAAATGCTGCCACCTGACATACAGGGGCATAATGTATTTGTGTATTATATTCATCATTGTTTTACTGTCATTAACGATCACCACCTAATGATGTGCGCATGAAACCCACAAAAGTACCCAGACCTTACATAGTCATTCCAGTCCCTAGAAGATCTGATGGTGGAATGAATGAACTTGAAATGGATGGGATTAGCAATGACACAAACACACTTGTGGTAACACACAAAAAGAAAAGCCGGAGACAGGGTCGGCAAAGAGTGAATGAAAAAAGGTTACTGACAACAACACACATGCAAACACTGAATGCACACGCAACAAGCCTAGTGTCAATGACTGCAGAACCACAAACCAAAGCATTAGAGAAGAAGAGACTGGCTACTATGAGAATCTCCACAGCAGACGAAGTGAAGCGACAAATGGAAGAAGCTGAATTCCTGAGGAATTGAAGTATAAAACCGCAGAGACAGCAGTGACAAACATATATGGTTCAGCAAAAGGGACAAGTACAAGGTCCACAGTACAGCCATATACTGGACCAATGACAGAGTGGTTTTGGACATTTATAACCAAGAAAAAGAGAATGCAAGAAGAGAAGGAGAGAGTTGCAAGACTTTCACCTACTCAAATTCGCGCAGATGAGGAGGCCTGCACCATGGATGGAAGTACCTGCAAATCTCCCAGAGGGGAAAAGCTACATGGACATTGTTAGGGGTGTCATAGGGGCAAACTACATGAAAACATTAAGGATCAAGAAAGACCTGCACTGAGATGACAACAAACTAAACAATTACTTGGACAGCACCGCACATTTGGGAAACAACATCTGGTACCAGCACATGAAGGAGGTTGGAAGACGAAGTTCAGAAGGGGAATGCTTTATTTGTGCACTCCTACCATACAGCATGGGGAAGTCCAAGATCTTTGTAGTTGTAGAAATTGATGTCCAGACAGCACACTGTCTTTCACACGTAGCCATGTGCAAAACTAGAGGCCAGTTCATGGGAAGTGATGCCTCACTGAAATGGGCAACTGAAGTAACCAATCCAAATGAAGACGATTATGTACAGGAAATAAAGACAAGAAACAATGGGACGACAAAACACATTGTGATCAGATACAAGAAGCCTGGAGTTAAAGGTGCAGAAATCAGAAGAGTAGTGAATCAAAAGCTAAATGTCCAAGGAAAAACTCCAGAAGAGGCTTGAAGTTGGAAGAACAGAGGCCAAATGCAGATTTGGGGAACAGTGCTTTCAGCAAACGGATGGGACAAAGGAGTAGTGACATGCAGAGCATGGATGGTCATAGGTCAATACGAGCCTACCATCAACATAGTGCGAGAAGGATGCAAGCCATTGTGGACAAAGCTTGCAAAATTGCTGACATGGGTCGAAGACAGAGGAGGACCCTTGCAGATAGTGCCACTGGAAAGCCCACAATTGTGCTTCAGGAATAATGGCACTAGAAAAATGGGAGAAAATCATAACTGTGGACGATTTTTTAATGCCCCAGGAATGGTGCATGGGACTGCAGTGATTATGGATCATTATTGGGCATGTGTATCCAAAGCATACATCAGACTGCCACATATGCACAATAGTGAACGTCCACGTTCCATGCATTGGTGATCCCGAAAAGTGACCTGAATATTGACAGTTTCCCGAAAGCAGATGCTCACCTGAGGAAGAGGAGATCTGTGGAACTGCTAACTCGGATGAAGAGAGAGAATTACTTCTCTGCTAAATCAGAAGAAGCCTTTCATGCAATCCCATATGAACACAGGCTGTTCAGCCTCACCTCATCAGTGTTCACAACAATTTTCATGCCAAGATTCCAAGTTGGAGCTAACACTAAATGGTTGCAGATAACCAGTTGGAAGTTACTGCAGACTATCAACACGACAATAAAAGGATTCAATGCGATCAAGGAAGAGTTCAGAGCCATCCGACTGATGACTCTCCAGAACAGATATGTGCTTGACATGATCACAGCCATGGATGGAGGAGTTTGCGCAAAAATCGGAAAATCATTTTGCACATTTATACCTTCTCACGACGAGGAAAATGGAACTCTAACAGAGCCATAGGTATGCTGACGAAGCTGCAGAATCAGATGATCGATGAAACTGAAAAAGTTGATGATGACAGCTGGTTTGGATCACTGTTTTCATGGGTTCCACAATGGATGGCAGACGCATTCAAGTTCCTGGGAGCCCTGCTAGTGATGATATTGCTAGGATTTTGTGTTATCAAAATAATAATCTCTCAGTGCTAGAAGACTGTGAAAAAAGCCAAAGGGATGAAGATCATGATTGATGTCAAGCTGGGATGGAAGCCCAAAGACCTGACTGATGAAGAAACAAGAGACTTTGTGAAAGCCAGCCTTCACGCACCAGAAGGAACAAAGGGGGGGTCATTCCGAGATTGGAGGTAGCCAATACCGGGTCCGGGTCCGGTCTGGCTGAATGGGGACTTACCGGGTCATTCCGACCCTGGAGGACCCGGTAAGGCCCCATTCAGTAAACCATTCCCCATTCCCATTTGAGCCCCCATAGGGCTCAATGGGGAAGGTGCTAATAACGGTACCGCAAATTGTGGTACCGTTATTAGCTCCAAGGTCCCTTAACGGGAACCGCAAAGAACGTGTGGTCAGACCACCCATTCCTGCTGGGACCCACTAAAGGACCTCGGAATAGGGTGGTAAGGGTTTACCGGCACCGGCATCCTGCTCGTAAACCCTTACCACCCAACTCGGAATGACCCTCAATGTTTCTCTATCCCAGGAAGCACAGAAATTATGTGGGAAGATGGGTTTATTGCAGTCCAAGTGGACAATGTCAACTAATGACATGGAATAAAGACGAACATATAAGGACCGCAGGAAGCCTGAAAGGAGTAGTAAAAATATGGTCTCCAAAGAGACACTTCTTCAGACCATCATGTATAGATCCAGAAGATGAAGAAGGAATGAACCCAGGCGATGGAGTGAAGATGAATATAGAAGAACCGAGTAAGATGAATCCAAAGGCAGAAGTGAAAGTGGTCGATGAATCGCCCAGAGGGGGCAGTGCAGAGGAGGTCCCAAATAAAGCCTGCACTCCAGTCGCCCATTTGAAGTACCAGGAACGTTCACACCAAAATATGTGGCATATGATGAGCAAATAAACCAGCAGCGAGCCGCAGTAGGGCTCTGCTCAGTGCCTATCAGAAGAGTAGCATCTAGTGAAGTACTGATACTCAGAAAACCATGGACAGTAAGGTATCCATTAAGAAAACCCTACCAACAAATAAAACGAAATGAAGATTGCCTAAGTACAGTGCCGAAGAAACCACAAAGGTCTTAATGGAAGACGAATGGTGACGTCACGAGGACCCGGACAGACTCACAGATAGAAGAAATGACGACCCGAGAATGACACAAAGAGACGAAACGCCATGAGTAAGGATATTGTGAACTTAAAGTGGAAGAACGATGTCCAACTGTAAGAAAATTAAGCTGTAAGCAAAATGAAGATAGTCGACCAGTTTGCACCTGTAAATATGCTTGGAACTGCAAGAAAGCTAGGAAAACAATGCAGCTTGCTATGCTTGATAGAAGAGTAGTGCGGCAAGCGTCATTATACATAATCTACCTCAAACGAAGCACAGTATTATAAGTATATTTCTACTTTGCACAAGAAGCAGAATCAACCCAGGTTACTAAAGGCCAAACGAGAAAAGATTAATATTTAACAAAACGAGAAGAGACGGCTGAAACGAAACTCAGCAGAGGCAACTCGTGCCAGGAAAGCCAAGGTCATACCAATAGAAGAGGCGAACAGTAGCTGCATCTAATTAAAACTATGAACAGAATATCCTGCCTCTGAAAGGTCGAGATAAGAAGGTGAAGGCAGGTGGCGGGTGATACGAGAATCAAATACACAAATTGAGGGAAAAGAGACAAATTCACGTTGTAGGAATCATGTGACCAGCCGAGCAAGAAGAAGCGAGGGCTCACACCTACGCTTGGCACCCGACCAAGCAGATATATCAGAACCTTTTCCAGACAGAAGATGCAGTCTCGAGATAACCACAGTGAAATAATTGACACATTGCTACTAAAGTGATGATTGCTTGTAACCATAATCGGAGGAAGGCCGGGTAACTAAGGGGCACCCCGCACCTGGCCGACCATTCTGCGTGCTACTAAGCGAAGTGGAAAAGTATGCATGGGGTTGGTGCCAACCCAATCACAATGGACCAAATAATCTACGGTCCTATAGTAAGTAGAACCAATGAGACATCATACTTTTAGAGACGTCTACAGTAGTCATTTTTGAAGGAAGGGCTTAGATGCCCACCTGTCAGTGTTAACCCAATCCCCTCACTCCGTTACCATATACAGATATAGTACCTATAGTAACGTTACCTTTTCCTAACTAATAGAATTGCATTTTAACTTTTGAGTGTTACACGTCAATGATGACGAGTTTTGAGTATAAATGTTACAACTTGTATGAAGTTCGTTGGAGTTTGAAGCAGGATGGACGATCGCATCACTGCTGATATCCATAACTCCCCGTTTTGTGTACTTGGTCATTAAACGGACTCCCTTTGCCAAACCATTAAGTTGTCCTTATTGATTGGTGTTAGAGTAATAAATCTGCACCCCCATCCATCTCAAGGGTGCAGCTATCTTGTCTTAAAGTACTTCTGAGCAAACCTCGGCTCTGTGTGCCGGCCAGGGGTCTCAGAGTACACTCACATCTCACAATACCAGTTATCCTCCTTTGCCCCGAGCAACCATGAAAGAGGCATGCCCTTGAGGCATACGCGGACTGTGGAGCCATGGGAAATTGCATGGATTTCACTATGGCTCAAAGGATCTGCATTTCCATGCAGCGGAGAGAGAAAACTGATAATATTGTCTCTGTCGATGGAACACAGCTAACATCCGGACCAGTGACCCAGTGTACAGGGGAGGTCGAGCTGCTCGGTCATGATGGCCACTGGGAACGCATCGTCTTTGATTTGATCAGCGCCCCCCAATTCCAGCTCATCCTAGGTATGCCCTGGCTGGAATGCCATAATCCAATCATAAACTGGCGAACGCAAGCACTGGCTTTCTCCGCTGAATGCCTTCAGACTTGTTATCCAGGCACGCACATTCCCACTGAGTCACCAGTTACAGTTGCACAAACCAAGAACCTTGCTTCCGTTTTAGGCCTCACAGGGAGATTGCGCCCAGAAAATGATGGGTCCAAGACGTTTTTCAGAAGGAACAAGCCAATACCCTGCCTCTGCATCGACCCTACGACTGCCAGATAGACTTGATTCCAAACTCCCAGGTGCCCTGTAGTCGGATCTACGCACTGACAGAGAATGGAAACCACCATCTCCTTAGCTATCTGGATCAATACCTGGCAAATGGATTCATACAGCCTTCTAAGTCGCCTGCAGCCCTCTTCTTCGTCCCCAAGAAGGAAGGAGACCTCAGGACCTGTATAGCCTACAGAGGACTTAACAAGATCACGATCAAGAACCAGTACCCCTTGCCGTTGATTTGGGAGCTCCTCGACCAAGTCAAAAACGCAAACATCTATACCAAGATGGACCTCAGGGGGGCATACCACCTGGTGCATGTGAAAGCTGGAGACGAGTGGAAGACAGCCTTCCACACCAAGTTTGTGCTGTTTGAATACTCTGTCATGCCCTTCGGCTTGTGTAACTGTCACAAGTCTCTCCCCTTCTCACGTGTTTTTGTTGTTAGCTTGAGACCTTCTTTGGTGACTTCTTTTGCACGGTCCGGGATTTGTATAAACCCGTGTGCTGGTCTTCGGATTCCAGCGTGAGGATGACCATCCAACTCGAGGATACGTTCGGATGTCTGGATGGAGACCAGGAAGGAACAATGTCCGAGCTCGGAGACACGGAACGCTGTGACCCGAGCGTGGGCGAAAATCCAGGAAGTTCGAAGGTAAGTTTTGAGGAAAGGAAGGAAGGAAGGGGGATTCAAGGAACCGGGAAACAGGATTCAGAAGAAAGCCCCGAGCGAACTACAGCAACACACGTCCAACTACAGCAAGCGGTAGTGTTGAGACGCGCAGAGCCGCGGGGCATGTCTGTTTAGGACTGGCAAGCAGAGTTCCGTATGAGGCGGACATGTTGGAAGGATTACTGCATTCAATCCCATATGGGTCAGGGACCACGAAGTCCAGAAAGGACGTAGGTGACGGTTCATGACAGCATGCTCCTCTGAAGCCCAGGTCCTCCGGGTTTGCCTGGATGGATAAGATGGTATCTTCGAATCAGCCTGGGGGCATTCATGTTTGACACGGGTTCCCAAGCGTGCTCACTGGGAGGATAACGTTTCCACTCGACCAAAAATTGTAATTGACCACATCGGTACCTAGAGTCACAGATTCTGGAGACCTCATATTTGAGTTGGCCATTCACAATCACTGGGGTAGATCTTGGAGCAGTTCGAGAGGGCTGAACATATGGTTTTAACAGAGAGGTGTGGAAGACTGGATGGATTCCTTTCCATGATTCTGGTAGTCGGAGTCGAAAGGCCACTGGATTGACGATTTCTTTTATAGAAAAGGGCCCATATTACCTGGGAGCCAATTTATTTGGTCGTAGGTGACGGGGAAGGAGTTTCGAGGATAACCAGACTTTATCGCCTACTGAATAGGAAGGCCAAGGTCTTCTTTTGGAGTCAGCATAATGTTTAACGTCTCTTCGGGCCTTTTCTAGGTGGTCCTTTGCTTCTTTGTGCACATTAATTAGTGTTTCAATCCAGGAATCAACCGCAGGAACTGGGGTAGAGTGTGGAAGAATGGACAGTAGGTCTGAAGGATGAAATCCTTGACTACAGAAGAAAGGACTGGTTTTGATAGCTGAATGATCCGAATTGTTGTATGCAAATTCGGCCACAGGTATTAAGAGTGACCAATCATCCTGGACCTTGGTGGCAAAGCAACGAAGATACTGTTCCAGGGTTTGGTTTACTCGTTCAGTGGCTCCATTGATCTGTGGGTGATAGCCCGAAGAAAAGGCACATTGGATTCCCAGTATACGACATAACTGTTTCCAGAACTGGGACATGTACTGGGGTCATCGGTCAGAAATGATCTTGGAAGGTAGCCCATGAAGCCGGAATATGTGTTCCAGGAAAATTCCAGCAAGTTCAGATGAGGATGGCAGTTTGTATAAAGGTGTAAAATGAGCCATATGAGTGAACAAATCAATGGTAATCATTATAGTTGTGTAGCCCCTGGAAGAGGGTAATTCCACAATATAATCCGTGGCAATGATTTCCCAGGGTCTTGTTGGTATTGCTGGTTGGAGCAGGAGACCTGCTGGTCTTTTGTTATCATGTTTATTCTGATTGCAGACTGCACATGTCTGGATATGGATCTTGATATCATCCTTCATCTTTGGCCACCAAAACTGTCTTTGTATTAGATGGAGAGTGTTGGTGATGCCACAATGTCCTGAATGGAAAGTATCATGGCATAGGCTTGTGATCTTTTGTCTCAGTCCAGGAGTGGGAATGAGCAAGCGATTGTCCTTGAACAGGTATCCATCCTTTGTTTTGAGATTCCATTGATTGTTTCTCTTAAAATCCTTCCAAGGTTCAGAGGACTGGGTTTGAATTCGAATATCCTCCATGAGGGTAATTGCTTGGGCAACAAAAATTGTGTGGGGAAACATCTTAGGAAAGGTCCGATCTTCAAGGGGTTCATAATCAGGACGTCTGGATAAGGCATTGGCTATAATGCTATGTGTTCCAGGGAAATGATGGATTTGAAATTGGTATTGGGCAAAAAAGAAGGCCCAACGGGCTTGACAACTGTTTCTACATTCTAGGGATTGCAGGACTTGAAGATTCCGATGGTCCGTGCGGCCTTGTACCGGGTGTTTGGCTCCCAAAACAAGATGACGCCAATCAGTGAAGGCTTGACGGATGGCTAGCAATTGCTTTTCCAGGACGGAATAATGAGTTTCACTGGGGGTCAAAGTGCGAGAGAGATAGGCGATGGGGTGTTCTAACTTGTCGCCAAGTTCCTGTTTCAGGACTGCCCCAATGGCGTAGTTGGAGGCATCAGTTTCGACAAGAAAAGGTCGATCAATGTCGGGTTGAGCTAGGATGGGAGCTTGTGTGAACTCCGACTTCAACCGCAGGAATGCCGAATCTTGGGCTGAGGTCCACCGAAAGGGGGTATCTTTCTTTAACAATGTAACAATAGGATGCACAATCTCAGAAAATGCTGGTATAAATTTCCGGTAGAAGTTAGCAAGCCCTAGGAAGGATTGAATTTGTTTTACAGTGGTTGGAACAGGCCAGGATAGAATGGAATCAACCTTTGAGGGGTCCATTCCAATTCCTTTTGGGCTAAGAACGAATCCGAGATAGTGAACAGTTGATACATGGAAAAGACACTTCTCGGGTTTAGCCAGGAGCTTATGTTCACGTAGACGCTGTAAGACTGTCTTTACATGCTCTTCATGTTTCAAGTGGTCCTTGGAGTATATCAGTATGTCGTCCAGATATACAATGACGAAGAGGAACAGCATATCAGTAAACACCCGATACATAAAATGTTGGAAGATTGCTGGGGCATTAGCAAGTCCAAAGGGCATAACCAAGTATTCAAAGTGGCCAAAGGGTGTTCTAAAGGCTGTTTTCCATTCGTCACCTTCCTTTATACGAATAAGATGGTAGGCACCCCTTAGATCTAATTTTGTGAAGACGACTGCACCTCTGACTGCTTCCAGGATGTCAGAGATGAGAGGCAATGGGTAACGATCCTTGAGAGTACACTGGTTAAGGCCATGGTAATCTAGGCATGGTCTAAGCTCCTTGGAATCCTTCTTGGGGATGAAAAATAGAGAAGCGCCCGCCAGGGACTTGGATGGTAGTATAGTTCAATTTTCCAAGTTGGTATCCAGGTATTCCCGGAGGGCCCTTTTTTCGGGTTCTGACAAAATAAACATTTTCCCGAAAGGGATTACTGCTGAAGGTTCAGTATCGATGGAGAAGCTGTGGGCTCTGGTCTGGATGGGTGGTCTGTGGCAGCCTTTTGGAAGGTTGACTTAGACTTCTTTTTTTCTGCCTTTCTTTCCTGGATTCGAAAGTCGATTTGCAAGGAAAGGTCCATAAGAGCCTGGAAGGAGTTTGGGCGAGCTACCCTGGCTAACTCATCCTTTATTTCTTCATTCAGGCCTCTTCGGAAGAGGGTGAAGCTGGCTTCTTGAGACCAATCAGCTTCCTTCACAAGTTGTTTAAAGCGGGTCACATAGGTAAGCATATCCTGGGATCCTTGTTGAAATTCAAGTAAACGTTCTTGAGCGCTGTAAACCTGCTCTGGTCGATCAAACATGGCTTTTAGGGCTTCCACGAACCCATCATAATTATCCAGGAGGGCGTCGCCCAAATTGACTAGGGGGTTGCCCAGGTCAAGGCGTTACCTGTGAGGTGTGAGATCATGAACCCCACCTTTGCTCTAGGAGTGGAAAAGTAGTAGGACTTGAAGGTAAAGTGTACCAAACATGAATCAAGGAAGGCATGGAGGGTCTTTGAAGAACCATCAAATTTGTCCACTATTCCTCCCAATAACATGCTTTCCTTAGTTGCAGAGTCACGTGACAAGACTAGCTGCTTTAATGCAGCATTCTCAGCCTTAAGGTTCTGGACTTCTGTGTCTCGTATGAGGTCTTGAACCGTGGCTTTCATCTCTGTGTCTGTATCGTTTTTTAGGCGTCTCAATTTGTCACAAGTCTTTCCCCTTCTCACCTGTTTTTGTTGTTTGCTTGAGACCTTCTTTGGTGACTTCTTTCGCACAGTCCGGGATTTGTATAAACCCGTGTGCTGGTCTTCGGATTCCAGCATGACGATGACAATCCAACTCCAGGATACGGTCAGATGTCCAGGACGGAGACCAGGAAGGAACAATGTCCGAGCTCGGAAACACGGAACGTCGTGACCTGAGCGTGGGTGAAAATCCAGGAAGTTCGAAGGTAAGTTTTGAGGAAAGGAAGGAAGGAAGCGGGATTCAAGGAACCGGGAAACAGGATTCAGAAGAAATCCCCGAGCGAACTCCGGCAAAACACGTTCAACTACAGCAAGCGGTAGCATTGAGATGCGCAGAGCCGCGGGGGCGTGTCTATTTAGTAGAACGCAGAGCGTGGAGCGCAAGGACTGGCAAGCAGCATTCCATATCAGGCAGCCATTTTGGAAGGATTACTGCATTCAATCCCCTATGGGTCAGGGACCACGAAGTCCAGAAAAGACGTAGGCGACGGTTCATGACAGTAACTCTCCCGCAATGTTTCCATTTTTCATGAATGATGTCTTGAGGGAGCTCCTGGACGTTTGTGCCATGGTGTACATTGATGACATTCTTATCTACTCTGCCTCTTGGGAAGACCATGTACGACATGTAAAGGCAGTCCTTGAAAAGTGACGCCAGCATAAACTATACGCGAAGCTAGAGAAGTGGGCCTTCCATGTTACTGAGGTGGAGTTCCTGGGCTTCATCTCAACCCCGCAAGGAATCCGCATGGACAACTGCAAGGTAGAAGCAATTCTCCAGTGGCCATCACCGACCTCTGTTAAAGCAGTTCAAAGCTTTCTGGGGTATGCCAGTTTTTACCAGTGGTTAATTTCTAACTTCTCTGACATTGTTCATCCAATCACATCACTACTTCGCAAGAATAAGACATTCACCTGGACAACTGAAGCTGAGCAAGCCTTTACCCAGCTTAAACACCAGCTCTGTCATGATCACTGCTTCCAAGGAGCCAGGACCAGCCCAACGTCCTTGGAAGCAGGCCCCTAACCCTAATCCTAGGCACCAGCCGGTCCCCACTGGGACCTTTTGGACCTTGTCCTGGCGCCGGTGGCACCAGGCTCATCAAAACCATTGGTCCCGGCACTGGAAGCGCCGGGCTCATAATATGTGTGATGCTTGGGTGGACTTACCTGCAGCAGACCATGCTGCTTACTTACCAGCCACTTAGAAGCCCTCTGTGAATAGGAACTACTTTCTTACCTGGGTGGGGCAGCTCCACTCCCTGGATACAGCACTGGAACTCTTCTGGAACTGGAACTCTTTTTTTTACCTGGGCGGGGCCGTGGAGGAAGACGCCTCATCACTCCAAGGCTATTTAAACCACACCCGATAAATGAAACGTGCTTCACGTTATTCTGCATCTGCAGCAGAACGCTCACCGAGTCTGTTCCAGCCTTTCTTCCTTCGATCCTGAACCTGCAAGAATTATACTTACCATTTCTGTATCCAGTCAACTGCAGCACCTGCAAAGACAAGAAACAACAGGTTAGCAAGACAACCTTTACACGCAGTGCTTACTCATCTGATCCATCGGCTGCGGCCGCTTCTTCACGCTGCACCTCCGCCTGCAAAGACAAAAGCATTGTAATACTTACCGGCACGCCGTGAATTCCGGATTTCTTCATGCTGCATCGCCGCCTGTGAAGACAAAAGCATTGTAGTTACTTACTGGCATTCCGCGGACTCTGGCGCTGCAAACCAACATCTGAAAGACAAAAGAAGAGACATTAGACAGGTATTTACCTACGCCCATCGCGCTCGTCGCAATAGAACGCCTGCGAATACTCTGGCGTCTCTTCAGCACGAACTAAGCTGCAAAGAAAAAGACAGTTAGAGCGCTTGCCTTACTTACGAATTTCCAGGCGCTTCACTCCATCTTCCATCTTGAGAGTCCTGCAAGACAAAAAGGGAAAAGCATTATACAGAGTCTTATTCAATATTAACGTGCCACGCACCTAAAGACTATAAAGACTAAAAGGTGTCCAGAAACTCACCGCTCGTGCAGATAACGACGGTAACCATCCTCTGAATTCAAGAGGCCTGTGTTTCACCAGTGAAGGAACTGGCAACGGCACCCTGCACCAGACGCAGATGGAGAGTCCAGCATTCACCTATCTAAGGTGAGCACGTTGACTTGGGGGCTCTACGGAAAAGCTAAGAGAGGGACTTTCAACAACCCAGACCATTAACCCCCATATTCTTTCACCTGCAGAAACCTCACCCTTCGAGTTCGACACTCAGTGCGAAGAGGTTCGACCCCAGAAGCCAATCGAGTCCTGCACATCACTTTTCGAGTCACAGACACCTTCCTGCCAAGACCAGCGTCTCCGTGGGAATCAGGTGAGCGTTACAGAACGCGAAGCCCACCACAAAACTCCTACCCAGGCGCAATGGAAACCTCAGACACTGATCAATTAGCCCAGTTGCTCGGGGAATTAAGAGCAGAAGTACATGCAGCTCGTCAGGAAACAAACTCTCTAAGAAGAGAACTGATAATTTCCAAGGAGCGAACAGAGGACCTCGCTAGGCAGTTGCTACAAACGCAGGCAGGACAGACACCTTTGCCCGCTCCAGGAGGAAGTTATCCTTCTGCATCATCTTTAAATCCAGTGCAAATTAATCTTCTCGGTAATGTGCCCTTGGCTCCGCCCGAACGCTTTTCTGGTGATCCAAAGAAATTTGCAGTGTTCATCAACCAGTGCCGCCTACACTTCTTATGTCGACCAGCTGCATTCCCAACAGACCAGACCAAGGTGGCTTTCGTGCTTTCTTATCTCAGTGGCAGCGCCGCAGATTGGTTGATCCCTTTAGTCACCCAGGATGATCCGGTTTTACATGATTTCCAGGCCTTCCAGTCCAGCATGGAAAAACTGTTCGCAAGACATGCACAAGGGCAGGCCTTGGACAATGAACTTCTTTCATTACGACAGGGTAATCAAGACCTCTTGACTTATATAGCCTCATTCAACAGACTTATAGTGGAAACTCAATGGTCCGAGGATAAGAGAATAACACTTTTCTACAGAGGCCTGCGTGGAGAGCTCAAGGATGTGTTAGCTCAAGTTGTGAATCCTCCACAAGAATGCTCTGACTATATTGACTTAGTTGTCCAATTGGACCACAGACTACAGAACAGGAAGGCTGATCGTTCCAAATTTGATACCCGAGTGTTTTCTAAACCACAGACCTCTACTAGGGGAGCTGACACTGTGGAACCCATGCAAATAGGGGGCATGAAAGGACCTTTAACCCAGAAAGAGCGGGAAAGGAGGAGACAGCTGCAATTATGCCTCTATTGCGGAAACTCGGGGCACTTTCTTCGGGACTGTCCAGTGAAACCAGCTAAGAAGGCTGTAGGAGCCGCAGATACCTGTACCACAAATTCTGAGCAGGGAAACGACCTAGCCCGACAAGAGTAGAGGTCCTCTTGCCGAGCGTTAAGATCTGTCCCGTGACCTCGCATTTCGTGGTACCCATGGTCCTCATTAGTCCTGAACGTCCGGATCGTTTGCATGCAATTGAAGCTTACATCGACAGCGGAGCAATCGGTAATTATGTGGACCGTGAAATGGTATCTAGGATGAAGCTACCCCTTGTCCCTAAGGCAGTAAAAGACGTCATTACTACTGTGGATGGCACGGAGATAGCCTCCGGACCAGTAACGCACGCCACCCAAGAAGTGACGCTAGTGAGCCAAGATGGACACCGGGAGAGAATAGTGTTCGATGTGATCAAGGCCCCTCAGTTCCAGATCATTCTGGGAATCCCTTGGTTAGAGAAGCACAATCCTCAGATCGATTGGCGAGCAAAGACGGTTCAGTTTCCAGAATGTTTTACCACTTGTTATCCTCGGCCTGATGTTTCACTGGCGGCAATCTCTTCTGAGGAGGTTCCCAAATTACCTCCCGAATACCAGGAATTCCAAGACGTCTTCCGGAAGGATCAAGCTAACACCCTGCCTCCTCATAGGTCTTACGACTGTCAAATAGATCTGATACCCGGAACAACTCCTCCTTGCAGCAGGATTTATGCCCTCACCGAGCCCGAGAATCTTCACCTCAGACAATATCTGGACCAATACCTAGCTAACGGGTTTATCCGTCCTTCAAAATCACCAGCTTCATCGGCTTTGTTCTTCGTTCTGAAAAAGGAAGGAGACCTTAGGACTTGCATAGATTACTGCGCCCTGAATCAAATCACCGTTAAAAACAGATACCCGTTACCTTTGATCCCTGAACTCCTGGACCAAGTCAAAGACGCATGTATATATACAAAGTTGGATCTCAGAGGAGCCTACCACTTGGTACGAATAAAAGAGGGCGATGAATGGAAAACGGCCTTCCGCACCAAGTATGGGCTATTCGAATATCAAGTGATGCCCTTTGGACTTTGTAACGCTCCTGCCGTTTTCCAATATTTTATGAACGATGTCCTTAGAGAACTCATAGATGTGTGTGTTGTTGTCTACATTGATGACATCCTCGTCTATTCTTCATCTGAAGAGGAACATCAGAGACACGTTAAAAAGGTTCTCG
Source organism: Ambystoma mexicanum (assembly GCF_040938575.1). Lineage (NCBI taxonomy): Eukaryota > Metazoa > Chordata > Amphibia > Caudata > Ambystomatidae > Ambystoma > Ambystoma mexicanum. The sequence goes on from NC_090934.1 coordinate 402,521,538, forward strand.
AGAGATTGCGTCAACATAACCTTTTTGCTAAGCTTGAAAAATGCGTTTTCAATGTAACTGAAGTTGAGTTCCTGGGATTCATATTGTCACCTAACGGAGTCCATATGGATTCAAAGAAAGTCGATGCAATCATCAAGTGGCCATCACCAACCTCTGTAAAAGGAGTTCAAAGCATGTTAGGCTTCGCTAACTTTTACCGTCGATTCATTCCTGAATTCTCTCGGATAGTCCAGCCCATCACCGCTCTGTTAAAAAAGAACAAACGTTTTGAGTGGTCTTCTGAAGCAGAACAAGCTTTTCAGGACTTAAAAGCTAAATTCATTTCTGCACCTGTTCTAAAACATCCTCGCCCAGAACTCCCCTACATCGTAGAAACGGATGCTTCTAGTCTTGCTATGGGGGCAGTTTTATCACAAAGAGATCCGGTCACACACCAATTACATCCTGTAGCCTTTTGGTCCCGCAAATTCTCGGCTTCCGAGATCAACTATTCAATTACAGACAAGGAACTTTTAGCTATCAGATCAGCCTTTAAAGCCTGGCGGCATTATCTTTTAGGAGCCAGACACACAATCACCGTAATGACTGATCACTGCAATTTACAATATCTAAAGACGGCCAAAGCTCAGTCTTCCAGACAGCTTCGCTGGGCTCTGTTTCTGGCTGAGTTTGACTTTATAATTACTTATCGACCAGGCAGTAAAAACGGAAAAGCAGATGCCCTCTCCCGGATGGGAGTAGATGAACATTTGACCAATCCAGAACCAATACCCATAATCCCAGAACAAAGAATTTTGGGTTTGGTCAGCGCTCAATCCTTTGAAGACATCAAGACCACAGTTAAATCACTCCTAACTCCGGCCGATTTGCAGGACTGGCAATTAAAGGGAAAAGAATTCTCAGTGGATCAAGACCTACCATATTTCCGAGGACGATTGTACTTGCCCTGTAAGAAAATACAAAAACAAGTAATCTCTTGTTATCACGACTCTCTAATGGAGGGTCACCCTGGCATTACCAAAACCATGGAAAAAATCAAGAGACATTTCTGGTGGCCATCATGGAAAAAGGATATTAGAGACTTTGTAATCTCCTGCGGTGTGTGTGCCCAGAATAAAAGTCAGAAGGAGAAACCAGCCGGCCTATTACAGCCACTAGACATCCCTCCCTGTCCATGGCATACCCTGTCCATGGATTTCATCACGGACTTACCTCCATGCTCAGGCTATAATACCATTTTAGTAGTCGTGGATCTATTCTCCAAGATGGCTCACTTCATTCCCCTGAAGGGCCTACCTTCAGCTTCAGTATTGGCCCGAGAATTCTTAGAAAACATCGTTCGGTTACACGGTTTTCCCTCGGTTTTAGTCTCCGATAGGGGAAGTCAATTCATCTCCCATTTCTGGCGCAGTTGCTGTCGTCTAGCCCAAATTGATGTAAGACTTTCAACCAGTCACCATCCCCAAACTGACGGACAAACCGAGAGGACAAATCAGACTCTAGAGCAATATCTACGTTGCATGCTCCAACAAACTGAAAACCCTTGGAAGGATATTCTTTGGATCGCTGAATACGCTTACAACAATTCGACTCATTCTGGAACTGGGAAGACTCCCTTCTTCCTATTATACGGACACCATCCTAGAACCTCTAACCTGGATCCTCCCCAAGAATTCGAAACACCTGCTGTGGATCACTTGCACTCGGAGATCACCCGTGCTTTTAAGGAAGCCACTGCCCATCTGCAAAGAGCTAAAGCTCAATTCAAAAAAGGAGCAGATCGACACCGTAAAGGGGCCCCTCACTACGCAGTAGGAGATCAGGTCTGGTTATCCACTAAGCACCTGCCTCTAAAAGGACCCCGCACCTTCATCCCGAGATACCTTGGACCCTATCTCATCTCTGCCATAGTTAATCCGGTGGCTGTCAAATTGGAATTACCTGCGCATATGAAAATACATCCAGTATTCCATGTCTCCTTATTAAAACCAGTACAACCAGAAACCCGATTGACTGAACTCCCAGAACCGGTTTTAGTAGATGGAGAACTTGAATTCGAAGTAAAGAACATCCTAGACTCCAAAATCTCCAAATCTAAGTTATATTATCTGGTTGATTGGAAAGGATACGGCCCCCAGGAAAGGTCTTGGGAACCCTCAGAATATGTCCACGCGCCTCGTCTGGTCAAGAAATTCCATCTGAATCACCCCGACAAGCCAAAACCCCCGGAGAAGACACACTTAGGAGGGGCCTTGAGGGGGGGTGCTGTCATGATCACTGCTTCCAAGGAGCCAGGACCAGCCCAACGTCCTTGGAAGCAGGCCCCTAACCCTAATCCTAGGCACCAGCCGGTCCCCACTGGGACCTTTTGGACCTTGTCCTGGCGCCGGTGGCACCAGGCTCATCAAAACCATCGGTCCCAGCACTGGAAGCGCCGGGCTCATAATATGTGTGATGCTTGGGTGGACTTACCTGCAGCAGACCATGCTGCTTACTTACCAGCCACTTAGAAGCCCTCTGTGAATAGGAACTACTTTCTTACCTGGGTGGGGCAGCTCCACTCCCTGGATACAGAACTGGAACTCTTCTGGAACTGGAACTCTTTTTCTTACCTAGGCGGGGCCGTGGAGGAAGACGCCTCATCACTCCAAGGCTATTTAAACCACACCCGATAAATGAAACGTGCTTCGCGTTATTCTGCATCTGCAGCAGAACGCTCACCGAGTCTGTTCCAGCCTTTCTTCCTTCGATCCTGAACCTGCAAGAATTATACTTACCATTTCTGTATCCAGTCAACTGCAGCACCTGCAAAGACAAGAAACAACAGGTTAGCAAGGCAACCTTTACACGCAGTGCTTACTCACCTGATCCATCGGCTGCGGCCGCTTCTTCACGCTGCACCTCCGCCTGCAAAGACAAAAGCATTGTAATACATACCGGCACGCCGTGAATTCCGGATTTCTTCATGCTGCATCGCCGCCTGTGAAGACAAAAGCATTGTAGTTACTTACTGGCATTCCGCGGACTCCGGCGCTGCAAACCAACATCTGAAAGACAAAAGAAGAGACATTAGACAGGTATTTACTTACGCCCATCGCGCTCGTCGCAATAGAACGCCTGCGAATACTCTGCTGTCTCTTCAGCACGAACTAAGCTGCAAAGAAAAAGACAGTTAGAGCGCTTGCCTTACTTACGAATTTCCAGGCGCTTCACTCCATCTTCCATCTTGAGAGTCCTGCAAGACAAAAAGGGAAAAGCATTATACAGAGTCTTATTCAATATTAACGTGCCACGCACCTAAAGACTATAAAGACTAAAAGGTGTCCAGAAACTCACCGCTCGTGCAGATAACGACGGTAACCATCCTCTGAATTCAAGAGGCCTGTGTTTCACCCGTGAAGGAACTGGCAACGGCACCCTGCACCAGACGCAGATGGAGAGTCCAGCATTCACCTATCTAAGGTGAGCACGTTGACTTGGGGGCTCTACGGAAAAGCTAAGAGAGAGAGAGAGAGGGACTTTCAACAACCCAGACCATTAACCCCCATATTCTTTCACCTGCAGAAACCTCACCCTTCGAGTTCGACACTCAGTGTGAAGAGGTTCGACCCCAGAAGCCAATCGAGTCCTGCACATCACTTTTCGAGTCACAGACACCTTCCTGCCAAGACCAGCGCCTCCGTGGGAATCAGGTGAGTGTTACAAGTTCACCACCGCCCCTATTCTGCGACATCCAGATCCCGAACTTCCTTTTTTGGTAGAAACTGATGCTTCCAGTGTCGCAATGCGTGTAGTGTTGTCCCAGCGGGATACGAAGACTAGCCAATTGCACACAGTGGCATTCTGTTCCAAAGAATGTGCGCCTGCCGAATTGAACTATGCAGTAACAGACAAGGAGATACTTGCTATTAAGGCAGCATTCAAGGAATGGCAGCATCACCTCCTTGGGGCACGTCATCCCATCACGGTTCTGACCGATCATCGTAATCTATAATATCTCCGATCAGCAAAAGCGTAATCTCCTCAACAGCTAAGATGGGCTCAATTCTTCACTGAATATGATTTCACAGTAACTTTCCGGCCAGGGGTACGGAACGGGAAAGCCGACGCCCTCTCTCGTATAGGCTGGGAAGCAGATGGAGGTGACATTTACACAGCCCCCGCACCAGTCACTATTATCCCTGAGGGCAAGCTATTAGGAGCTGTGAACAAACACTGGTCCTTCCGCCATGGATTCTCTGCATGAAGAAATCAGACAGTCATATAAGCCAGATCAACTACAGACCTGCGTTTCTCTGGACCCACAACGAACAGAAGTGAACGGACCTCCATATTTCCAGAAGCGCTTATTCCTACCAAACTCGGCTATGCAAACCAAGATCTTACGCGCATACAGTGATGCCTTGACAGCAGGCCACCCTGATATTACTAAAACCCTTGCCAAGATCCGGCAGTACTATTGGTGGCCCATATGGCAAAAGGATGTGATACAATATGTCAAGACTTGTGACATCTGTGCATGGAACAAGGCATCCAGGATTAAATCACAGGGTCTACTTCGTCCTTTGTCTATACCACCAGACCCCTGGCATACCATTTCTCTGGATTTTATTACAGACTTTCCCCCATGTAATGGATTCAACACTATTCTAGTGGTAGTTGACCTTATGGCCAAGATGGCACATTTCATCGCTATGAAAGCCTTACCCAGTGCAAGAACTCTGGCATTCTTAGCAAACATAGTCAAGTTACACGGTTTCCCTTCCGTGGTGGTATTGGATCGAGGTAGTCTGTTTATTTCCAAATTTTGGGAGAACTGCTGTGCTGCTGCCCAGATAGAGATCCGCTTGTCTACCAGTCACCATCCACAAACGGACGACCAGACTGAACGGACTAATCAAACCCTGGAACAGTATCTACGTTGTATGTTCACACAAACGGACAAAAGTTGGGTTGACCTTCTCTGGGTGGCAGAATACACATATAATAACACTATTCACAGTTCCACTGGTTTTATCCCCTTCTTTTTCCTGCACGGGAGACACCCATGCACTTCTGCCTATGATCCACCTACACAGTTGGACATGCCTGCCATTACCTCCTTGCACGCCAGAATTCGTGAGGCTTTAAGGCAAGCCACATTAACGCTTCAACACTTAAAGACAGCACACAAAAAGTTTGCAGATCAACGACGAACAGCTGCCACACATACCGCATAGGGGATAAGGTGTGATTGGCCACAAAGCATATCCGATTGAAGGGTCCAAAGAGATTTCATCCAACATACATTGGTCTGTACTCCATTGTCTCCATAGTCAACCCAGTGGCAGTTAAGTTGGAATTGCCATCCACTTTACAGATACACCCGGTTTTTCATGTATCATTACTAAAGCCTGTCCAACCTGGCACCCGGAACTCCTCGACACAACCTGCCCCGGTGGTGACAAAAGGGGATGAGCCTGAATATAATGTACAGGATATCCTAGATTCTATGATAGTGAGAAAAAACGTTATTAACTGATTGACTGGAAAGGGTATAGTGTTTTGGACAGGACCTGGGAACCAGCAACTAATGTACATGTGTCCAGTCTAGTGGCCCGGTATCACTGTAATTACCCAGAATGACCAGGGCCAGGTAAAGCTCTCCTTGGGGGGGCTTTGGAAGGGAGTGCTGTCATGATTTCCAGGAAGGCGGCATGCACAACTTTAGGTTACAGGAGGAGGAAGTATAGGAATGGGGGTAAGGAGTGGACCATAATGGTGGCTGGCGTAGGCATCATTGGGCAAGACATGCAGAACATGGAAGCAGCCACCTCCCAGATGGCTGCCAGGTTGGGCCTCTCTATGAAACACAAGATGGCCCCCATGCAGCCTATTACTGCAGTAACTTGTTGGTCTAGGCTCAGGGTGCAGCCCAGGCCTATATAACCACGCCTTGGGTCACATCCTGTGCTTAGCGTTCTTTCTGCTACTCAGCGCAGCAGTGCAACGCCTACCGCGCTGTCTGTTTTCAGATCCAAGTACTCGCTGGAACTTTTCACTACTAGGAGGGCTTCACTTACCTGATACAGCAACGCGCTCCGGATTTCCAGATCACTGGGTTCTTCGTTTACCAGACTTCAGGAACACGCTCCGGATCCCAGGGTTCATCACGAACACGCCCGCCCTTTGCGATAGCCCGCATCTGCAAAGGAAAAGACATACAGTGAGTGGAACGAACAATTCACGGACTTGCTCCATTAGAGTCTTCTCATCTGAAATCGCCTTGTATGCTAGTCTCTTGCTGACTCTATAACTCCTCCGGAGCTTCAGCCCGCTTGTAGGGGTTCCGTTTCCATCCACCGACCACCAGCAGACCGGAGAGAGACCTGCAAGGATACAAGGGGAAAAGACATTACAGCACAACCGGTGCACCGCACTGCAGAACTTTTCACGCGCTGCCTCACATTGCAAAAACCTACCAGAGACATTTAAAGACTAATACCAGAAAAAGCACCTGGGTCGTATCTGGACTGACCATGATCCTCCAGGGATGGAACTGGACTGGGTGCCTTTCTCGCACTTTGGAGTGCACACCGTTCATTCAAAGGTGAGCCAGATTACTTACCAGCCAGCACACCTAGGGACAGGGAGGGGAGTTAGGAGGAGAGTTAAGAAGAGATTGATAAAGTTAGCAACTCCTTCTCATTGTTTGCCCATAGATCCTCACTTGGCCACAGCACAGCCCAGCCAAGCCAGTCATTGGGACAGCTCTGCATATCCAGGCCCTGGGGACGTTCCAAATCACTCTCGACCACACTGTTTGGAGGGCTATGCTAGCCACTCTGTAATACTGTGGGGAAGGAGTGGTTTGGCCCACGCACCTGATATTAAACAGCCACGCAAGCTATGCACCTGATACCAGAAGGCCAGGCGCTCCTGCAGGGCAACAGGTAAGCGTTACAGCACCCTTGCAACAAGTATTAAGTGTATATTGGCTGTAATTAAAAACCTTTACAATACATAACAATAAAAGGTATACACTGTAAATATCATATACACAAATCAAACAGATAAAATTGCATTCTACTAATTGCCCAAATATAGTGTTTCGAATATCGCATTATACTTATATCACACACCTATATTTCAATAATGCATATTTGATATAAAATCAACATACAAAACAATTTCATAAAAATAAAAAATCTTATCCTAAGAATTCTTTATGTTAAAAGACAACTTCTCAACTTCTTTCTCATAGAAGCAAAATCAATTCTCCATACATGATATGCTGATGCTGTAATAACCAACAAATAAATAAATACACGCCCAAAATTGATCTGTAACTACCTGTTCTATTGTAGTGACATAATTCAGGTAGTTAGTTAATATGTGTTTATCGGTCTCACACTCAGCAGCACACTGTCTGCCCTTCCTCTCTTGTCGAGGTAGACCCTGCCATGCTCCAACATACTCTAAATTAGGGAGCACGTTGAATTGTAGGTACATAATGAAGCTTCCCCAAGTCGAAATGCTGGTTGCAATACAATTCATATCACTTTTTAGTTACCAGAATCTCTATATTTTTAATGAGATCCCATTCCATAACTATTTTTTCCAGCTGTATGTAAGAACGACCCACTTTCATCTTTTCAGGCAGTTTCAAGTTAATTGCCAGAAGAAAATCATTCAGTTACACCTATCCTTAACATCAGCCCATTATTCTGCTTAGCTTTGAAGTTCTTCCTTATATGATTTAACAAGGTGTAAATCCCACCCATGCCTCTAATGATTTCAATATATAATTTACGACATTGGACCTTCCACAAGATAGACAAGGACATACGCCCCAGCTCACACCTTATGGCTTCTACCGGAAACTGCTGAGGGAATTCTCATCACTTTTGTCCATGTTTGCTCTTCAAACCTGTCAAACCAGAGGGCATGTTTCTGGTCGACACCCTCAAGGCCATAGAGGATGGCCGGAATCATACTCATTTTATAGACTTGGAGGTAACCTTTAAGACAGTGTCCCCCCCTTTCTCATAAAGAACCCTTTAATAAGATTGCATTTCAATGAGATTGATTCCAGTATTATCTGCTCATAATATGTCACAGCTGGCAGATTCCTTATAGGGTTCCCCAAATACAAATATGAATCTACAATCTCTAATGATACGCCACCTATTTTCCAATTATACAGAGCCCTTTTCTGCAACTTTCTACCAATGATCATAATTTTGGTTTTATGTAAATTATTTTTTAGGCAGTTCTTGTTCCCATACTCATACAGTGCAAGTGCGATTATCGCATAGAAACCAGCGCACATCTATTCATGGAAGTCCGTGCACGCGCAAAATGTGGGATGTGCGCTGAAAAAGTGCGCGGCGCATGCTGGCGCACGCTGGCGCACGCTGGCGCACAGGTCATCGAACGCCGTGCGATAAGGCCACAGCGAATTTGCACATAGCGCGGCGCACACAACAAAAGTAGGCGTAACACGGGGCGTTACACGCAGAATGGGGAACAACTTGTGAAAATGTGGGCGTTACGGGGGAAGTACAGGAGGCAAGTGCGCGGAACGCCCACACGCTCGCCTACAACATGTATTCATGGAATGGAATAGGGAAAAACAGCGCACGGCCAAAGACGCGCACAGGCCCATACATGTCCGCCACACGAAAGCAGGCGGTAGCGTCCCTGCGCCGGAAAAAAATGTGCGTGCGAAGTTCCACACGCAAATGGCCTGGGTGCGTGTATTGCAGGGCTGCGCGAGAAGTCCCACACGCGATCGGGCCTGGGGGAGCGTGTGCGTGTATATCAGAGGTGCGCGAGAAGTTCCACACGCGATTGGCCTGTGCGCGTGTATTTCAGGGGTGCGCGAGAAGTTCCACACGCGATTGGCCTGGGCGCGTGTATTTCAGGGGTGTGCGAGAAGTTCCACATGCGATTGGCCTGGGTGCGTGTATTTCAGAGATGTGCGAGAAGTTTCACACGCGATCGGGCCTGGGGGAGCGTGTGCGTGTATTTCAGAGGTGCGCGAGAAGTTCCACACGCGATTGGCCTGGGCGCATGTATTTCAGGGGTGCGCGAGAAGTTTCACATGCGATCGGGCCTGGGGGAGCGTGTGCGTGTACATCAGAGGTGCGCGAGAAGTTCCACATGCGATTGGCCTGGGCGCGTGTATTTCAGGGGTGCGCGAGAAGTTTCACACGCGATCGGGCCTGGGGGAGCGTGTGCGTGTACATCAGAGGTGCGCGAGAAGTTTCACACGCGATCGGGCCTGGGCGCGTGTATTTCAGGGGTGCGCGAGAAGTTTCACACGCGATCGGGCCTGGGGGAGCGTGTGCGTGTATATCAGAGGTGCACGAGAAGTTCCACACGCGTTTGGCCTGTGCGTGTGTATTTAAGGGGTGCGCGAGAAGTTCCACACGCGATTGGCCTGGGCGCATGTATTTCAGGGGTGCGCGAGAAGTTCCACACGCGATTGGCCTGGGCGCGTCTATTTCAGAGGTGCGCGAGAAGTTTCACACGCGATCGGGCCTGGGGGAGCGTGTGCGTGTATTTCAGAGGTGCGCGAGAAGTTCCACACGCGATTGGCCTGGGCGCGTGTATTTCAGGGGTGCGCGAGAAGTTTCACACGCGATTGGGCCTGGGGGAGCGTGTGCGTGTATATCAGAGGTGCGCGAGAAGTTCCACACGCGATTGGCCTGGGCGCGTGTATTTCAGGGGTGCGCGAGAAGTTTCACACGCGATCGGGCCTGGGGGAGCATGTGCGTGTATATCAGAGGTGCGCGAGAAGTTCCACTCGCGATTGGCCTGGGCGCGTGTATTTCAGGGGTGCGCGAGAAGTTCCACACGCGATTGGCCTGTGTACGCGATTCCATTGGACCAAAGGCCCTGACAGCGCAGGCGCGTCTGTGACGTGACACGTGCGGGCGTTTCCCTGTACCCGGGGGAATGTTACAAGACCACAAACTGCACGTCCGAGTGTCGGCCCGCGTAATTGGAGGATAGGGCCTCAGTGCGTATACGCGGAAGTGACGTTGGACGTGTGGTGCGGTTTAAAAGGTACGTGTAGTACGTCATTTCCTTGTACGTGCTTCTCGTGGAGAGCGAGTGGGTGAAATCTGTACTTCTTGTCGGTTCATACGCGATTTACTTCACAGCGTTTCTAGTTCGTACTCCCTGTACCTCTGTCAGTATTTTTCTGATTTTCTCTTCGAGCTGTTTCCTCAAACAGCGTTGACTTCTCCTTTTGTCCTGTCTCCTCAGACAGTGTACAAATCTTCTTTTGGCGGGGGTGTTGCCAACGCGCACACGCGCGTATTTTTCACGCTCTTTTCCCAGGCAGACGGTGAGTCGCGCACGTATTTACCAACTGTGCTAGCCCCGTGTGTAGCGTACCCCTTCAGAGGTCATTGTAGGCTGCGTGTGACACGCATACGTTCATTTTTGTGTTTCTGGGTGCCACAGCATAGTGCGGGTTCCTTTTTACCACGCACGTGGTCTACGAGGGGTCGCGTGCACGTCATTTTCTGTTTTAGGGGTGCCTGTGCGTTGCGTGCCCCATCATCCTTCCCCAGGGGTTCCATACAGCCTTGCTAGAGCACTTGGGTACGAATTCCATCTAGTACCCTACCCCTTTGACCCCCAATTGCCCAGGACAATTGTCTACTGCAACTCCCATACGCACAACTCCATCAGTGCCATGGCTGGGAGGTGAGCAAGTGGTAAGGGTGGCAAAGGTGGCCGAGCCTCAAGAGGTGGGCGTGGTGGGCGCGGTAGGGGACGTGGCCAGGATTTGCAGACTACCCCTAGCCCCCCACGTGTGGAGGACCAGTCAGGGACACACATCCCCCCCCATGGTTGAGGAAAACGTGGCTGACACCATCCCTGCTCAGCCCTTGTTGGACCGGCCCGTTGTGGCACCTGACCTAGCACAGGGTGACTCCCAGGCTGACTTCCAGGTCGCCAAGTCTAGGCCACGGGTGGCGGCGCAAGCCAGTGTCACCAGGCCACGTGGTACAGGGGCAGCCATGTCATCTGCTGCCCCGAGTAGGCGGGGTGGGGAGGCTGCAGGGGCAGCTGCAGCTCCGTCCACCGCAGCTCTGACTCTCCCAACCAGTGTTGGTCCCGGTACATCAGACTGAGGTTCCCCCTGCCATCATCACACTTCAGCTAATGCCTGCAGAAAGTCATGTGGTCAGTGTGCCATCGCACACTACTACTACACAGTCCACCGGTGCTCCTGCCTCTAGTGTCCAGAGCGGCGTAGGGCACTCCGGATCCCCACCACCCACAAAAAGAAAGAGGAAGAGTGCTCATCCAGTACAGGCTGATGACCCCGACACGGCTACACGGTCCGGCACGCCAAGGAAGCCTAGCTTCAATGATGCCGAACTGGATGCACTTGTGCAGTATGTGTCCGAACATGACGCCGAAATGTTGGTCACTTCAGGGTGTAGGATCACACCTGCTCGACGTCAGGCACACTGGCAGTCCATCGCGGACAGCATAAGTGCCCTTGGGTTTGTGAGGCGCACAGCTGTTGAGTGCTACAAGCGCTGGAACGACCTTAAGCGTAGGGCAAATAAAAAGCTGGCCTCAAGTCATGCCGCAACTCTGGTGACTGGAGGTGGGTCTCCACAAGAGGACATTGAACTCACTCTACATGAGCATGTTGCTGGGACCTACGTCACAGAGGAGCAGATCCAAGGTGTGGGAGAACTGCCAGATTACGAGGCATTGTCCGGTGAGTGCACATGCATGTGTGTGTGATCCATGTGTATGTTGTTTGTGGGAGGGGTTCTGGTTGAGTGCCAGGTCAGGGTGTGTGTGCCTGAGTGTTTTGGGCCACCCATGTGCTTCATCCAATGCATTCGGCGCCCCGGGATTTGGGTATTACAGTATCCCTTCTGCCCTCAGTAGGCATTTTGCACTACATCGCGCCAGTTGCCCTTGAAGTGGCATCTTGCAACAACATAGTTCCGTATTTAGCTGTGTTCATTCAGGCTGATTGTAGGAATGTGACAATAGGGCACAGTGCACATCACTCTGCCCTATTGTCACATATATGACATGCCTATGGTACATGCCATCTGTGTGATGGCATGTGTCATGTATGTGTATTGGACATGCCACTCCCAGGCCAATGTGTGATGGCACTGCTAGCCAGCATGCAGCTAATGTGTTGCTCTTCCATCTTGGTGTCATCAGTGTCTGACATTTTCCTCCCCTTCCAACTCATGGACAGTGCATGCATGGGAGGGTTATAGCCATGTGGGACATGTGTAAATCAAGTACTGGTACTGTATCTTGTCTGGCCTAATAGCGTGCCATGGTGCTAATGCCTGTTTCCATTTTTTGTCTTTCATGTTTTTGCAGAGGATGACGCACTTGATGCTGTTGAGGGAGAGGAGATGGTGCAGGCCCAGGAGGGATCTGTAGCATGCCCAGGCACCAGTGGGGGACGTGGTTTGGTGGTGGGGGAGAACCCTCTCTTGCTGCAGCCCATACTGTCCAGGGGTGTCCCTGGCTGCACCTCCCCAGAATTCTTTTCAGGTGTTGATTTGGATGAGACCTATGTGGATTCGCAGGTATGTGTTCATGGAAGGGATACTGTTCTGTCCGACCCACCTGCACCAGGGGTAGAGCCCACTATGGGGATGTCAGTGTTGGTAGGTGCGCCTGTGGTGGTTACGGATGCAGGGCCACACTCCTCAACATCTGATCCTGTTCCTGGGCCAGCAGATCAGAGGGGAAATGCAGTCCTGCAGCCTCAGGCAGTGCCGACACAGCAAGGCGCAGTTCGCCTTGCCCCAGACAGGTGTGCTGCCCGCCAACGCGGTGGCCGTCCACCACCGGGCAATACCGCATGGGAGCAATCCATGTACGGTATGGCCAACCAACAGGCAGCATCATCAGAAATGATTGCTCAAGCCATGGAGAGGGTGGCCACTTCCATTGTCCCCCCAGAAAGGCAGATGTAGCTACTACAGCAGGCAACAGACTCCATTTGCCAATCAGTCAGGGAGGACATGTTGGCGTCCAACAGGGACAGACAGGCGGCCCTGGACAATCTGAGGGAATCAATTTCTCTAGATGCCCAGGGACAGAGGGGAGCCCTGAGGGGAGAGGTCCGGCACCTCAGGCAGACTCTTGTGGACCTTGAGGCTTCCACTGTCACCAGGACGGAACAGCTGCTGGAGCGCGTCACCCGTACGCTCTCAGCAGAGATGCAGGCAACTCGGGCGGAGGCCGGGGCAACTCGGGCGGAGGACCGGGCAACACGTCAGGTGTTGCATGGGGATCTCCGCACCATATCCCTCCAGAACGAGGCCTTCCACACCCGCATGCTTGCTGCCATGGAGGACCAAACTAGGGCTTTGCGTGGGCTGCCTCCCATAGCACCACCACCTCCTGTGGCAGCAGCAGCAGAGGTTGAGGAGAGCGAATCCAGCAGTGAATCTCCCACAATTTAGTAGCCGTGCAGGCCATGAGCCCATGGAGGTGTTATTTTTTCCCAACATTCACGCAGGTGGCTGTTGGTGGGCACCCTGTCCTCGGACCTCCTGGGTGGCCTCCCCCACCCCCCTGGCCCACACATGGCCATTTTTGATTTTTGATTTTTTGTTGCCTTGTGTGGCTCCCGTGGGCATCCACTGTATTCCGGCTGGGCACATGCAGGCTTGTCCTGAGTTTGGGTTAGATGCTTGGGTTCGTGAGGCACACACCCCTCCTGCTTCCCGTTTCCATGGGCTTGCAAAGGGTGTGCCCAAGTGACAGTGACTTACACAGTGACGTTGGACTCCCACGACATGTGTGGGCAGTCTGTAGTCAATGCTGTGTATACATTCCTAGTGCATATTGTTGTTGTATTGTGCACTGCATGGTGTATTGATGTGTGCTTGTGCATCCATGTCTCCCTCCTAATTTGCAGGTTCATTCCTCATGTCATCACAAGGCCGTCCACTTTGGAGATGGAGCTCATGTTGTGAGCAGTGGACTTCCAGATGTGCGTGGCAACAACACTGTACAGTTGGAGTTGGTGGATGTGCTGGCATTCTCATGTTGTAAGACTACGTATCCTTTACCTTATTACTGTTATGTTTATGCTATGTCGATTGTATTGTGGTAAGTATTTGGTCATGTGTGTTGTTGTTTCTACATTTATGTGGGCATATTGTTTCCATTAGGGACACTGTACTTTGTGACACGTGTCATGTTTGGGGGATGACTTTGTTTGCTCTCACATGGCATGTCATGCCATGATGTGTTGGGTGGCGGTGCTGGGGAGGGGTTGGGTGACATGGCACTGTTGTCATGTTGTGTCTTGCAAGGGGGTAATGATTTTAGCAGCATAGAAGTGTGTCTTTTGAACACAGCATTGGTGGTGTTTGTGTAGGTAGGGAAGCACACAATGGAACACTTCCAGATGTACAATCTCAGGCTGGTATGGTTGTGACAGTTGACTGTCTATTGACACATCATAATTGTCAGTTACAATCATCATTGATTGTCATCTGGTATGTGCCAGGGCTGTGTGCACTCCACAGGGGTGTGATTTTATGTGAAGTAATTAGCCACGAGCTGCGTACGGGCTGCCTCACCCCGTGTCCTTTCCCCTCCCATGCGCAGTGGGCATGCATGTGGTTGGGGATGTGGGGGCACCACCGGCGTGTTGCAACATTGTGCAGGACACATGCTGCCACTATGATCCTGCACACTACTGGGGGAGCGTATAACAGCTGCCTGCCAGAACGGTCAAGGGAGCGGAAGCGTGACTTGAGCACTCCGAATGTGCGCTCCACGATGCCCCGGGTTGCAATGTGGGCTGTGTTGTATCTTACCTGGGGTGGCGTGGTGGGGTTCTGAATTGGCGTCATCATGTGGGTGCTGAGAGGGTAGGCACTGTCCCCTGGGGAGGTGGTGATGGGTATCATTAGTGGGGTTGTGACATTACTCAGTATCTGACATGCATGCATGCGCATTGGCATTTATACTCACCGAGCAGCCATGTATCGCCATGCCGCCCAGCTTCTATGTCCCGGTTTAGGGTAGACATTCTGTAGATGAAACTGTTGTGGGTGGAGCCTGGATAGTTGGCGTATACTGAGGTGATGATTCCCTTGGCATCACATACTACCTGGGCATTGATGGAATGCCAGTGCTTGCGGTTTCTATAGATGTGCTTAGTTGCCCTGGGGGGACGTAGAGCCACATGGGTGCAATCAATGGCACCTAGCACTTTGGGGAATTGTGCCACCCTGTAGAAATCCTGGGCGACAGCCTGCCTTTCTACAGGTGTTCTGGGCAGGTATATGTGCCTGCGGACTGATGGGCGTGCAGTGATGATGGCCAAGACCTGGTGTAGGCAGCGTGACTGCGTGGCCTGTGACACCCCCCCCCCCCACTATGGCACTTGTCCGCTGAAATGATCCAGTGGCCAAGAAGTGCAGTACATTGAGGACCTTCTCCAGGGGGCTGAGTGCTTGGGAGCACAGGGTGGTTGATGTGAGGTCATCCTCCCACTCACTGACCAGGTCGAGTATTATGTGAGGTGGAAACCTGTACCTCCCATACACATGGTCATCAGGCATCCCAAAAAGGCTGGTTCTGGGTGTAAAAATTCTGGCCCGGACTATCCTCCTCCTCCTCCTGCAGTATCCCACGGCCACTGCTGCTAGGAACGGTATGTTCATCCTGACGTCTGAGCTTGTTTGTTGTTTGCGTGCACTTTTATGCTGTGCGGGTGGTGCTCTACGCCTACTTCCTGCTGGCGTACGTGTTTCCGGATTGGCCACGTTCGATTCCATGAATACATGTTGTAGGCGAGCGTGTAAAACTTCCCGCGCACCCCTGGAATACCCGCACCCAGCCCAATCGCGTGTGGAACTTCTCACGAACCCCTGAAATACACGTACCCCGCTCCCCCAGGCCCGATCGCATGTAAAACCACCCGCGAGCCCCTGAAATACACGTACCCCGCTCCCCCAGGCCCGATCGCGTGTGAAACTTCTTGCGCACCTCTGAACTACACGCGCCCAGGCCAATCGCGTGTGGAACTTCTCGCGCACCCCTGAAATACACGCACACGCTCCCCCAGGCCCGATCGCGTGTCGAACTTCTCGCGCACCTCTGAACTACACGTGCCCAGGCCAATCGCGTGTGGAACTTCTCGCGCACCCCTGAAATACACGCACACGCCCCCCCAGGCCCGATCGCGTGTGGAACTTCTCGCGCACCTCTATAATACACGCGCCCAGGCCAATCGCGTGTGGAACTTCTCGCGCACCTCTGAAATACACACACACGCTCCCCCAGGCCCGATCGCGTGTGGAACTTCTCGCACACCCCTGAAATACACGCACACGCTCCCCCAGGCCCGATCGCGTGTGGAACTTCTCGCGCACCTCTGAACTACACGCGCCCAGGCCAATCGCGTGTGGAACTTCTCGCGCACCCCTGAAATACACGCGCCCAGGCCATTCGCGTGTGGAACTTCTCGCGCACCCCTGAAATACACGCGCCCAGGCCATTCGCGTGTGGAACTTCTCGCGCACCCCTGAAATACACGCACCCAGGCCATTTGCGTATTGAACTTCTCGCGCACCCCTGAAATACACGCACACGCTCCCCCAGGCCAGATCGCGTGTGAAACTTCTCGCGCACACGTGTTCCCGAAACCCGTAATACGCGTTCCCCGCTTTGCGTTTGCTGTTTGCCAGTCCGGTAAACTGGTACAGGGTTGGCGCAGCCCTTTGCGATGGTTTTGCGATCTTGATGGCTTTTCCTTGCGCGAGGGCGTTCTTGGGGGCGTAACTGGCGCTGCTGCAGGGTCGCTGCGCCACTATGCGCCACATCTGCTTTTAGAGGCGAGAATCCATGAATGCGTTGTGCGCGGAAATTGATTTTATCGCACGCGGCTGGCGCAGACATTCGCACGGGCACGCTGAGCGCCAGCCGCGTGCGACACTTTTGTGAGGCATTACATGAATTGGCCTGTTAGTGTCCAATGATCCCTGCAGACCAAGGGGGGTGCAGTCCAAAATCACTGTATCTTCTGTCTAAGAGAGCCATATTAGTGGCTCAGGGCCTAATTTGGGGAGGAGGTTGCGGCGGCCCTCAAATTCGGATCCAAATCTGCAACATATAGATTGTAGAGGACAGGGGGTGAGAACACAGCCATGTTTTAATCCCTGTTGGTATAAATGCATTTAGTGAGGGCCCCAACCATGTCCAATGTAACCTGGACAGAAGTATCCGAATACATTTGCCTTATGAAATGCAGTATGGTAGAATCAAGTCTGCATTTTTCCAGCTTACTCCACAAATTCTCACTTGATACACAATCAAAGGCCCCTGCATATACAATATACAGACATACAGGTTTGTCTGTGCTTCCCTATACTTGTCTGCAATCATATAATGGAGAGCCCAGATATTTTCCAATGTACTATGACCACTGCGGAATCCTGTCTGTTTCCAAGGTGACAGGTTCTTCTCCTTTATCCACAGATTTACTTTGTGTAATAACAGAGTAGAGAAATTCTTGCAGCTGGAGTCAATTATTGCCAAAAGGCAATAGTTCCGTGAGTCCGCCCTATCACAATTTTTAAACCTGGAGACTAGGATTAATTTTCTCCAACTATTAGGAATTGTCCCTCTATTCTAAATGGATGTAAAGATCTTTAACAATAAGTATGCCCATAGCCCCGGATTGCATTTGCTTACAGCATTAGAAAGCCATCAGGACCCAGGGCCCTAGACGCCTTTAATTTACCAATCAACCTCATGACATAACCAATATCAAAGAATGTTGTCCTAGGTACAAATTCTGCGATCGTCCCGGCATATATAGCCTTGCTATCTCTGATACCGTAAAGTTTCTTAATATGCGTCACCCACCCACTTTCTGAGATTGGATTAACCTCAATAGCCACACCTTATGATAGATGCATCCTATATAGCTGTCAAATGTTCATGTTATCATGAGACTTTAGCATACCAAATATCTTGTTAACATCATGCTTTTGGGCTTTAGGCAGTTCTTGTACTACATATGGAGGTGGGCACTGCGATTGCGCTTTTGGACAATATTCATAAATCGAACTCTGCTTATATGGTGTAAGTTGCTATGGAGCAACTTCTTCCTTCTATCTATGGCTATGTCAAAAACATTGTTATGGGCCTTTCCAGTGGAGCGGACCACTATGGTCCCCCTCATATTCTTCAGTATACCTTTAAGCATTATCAATATTTCAGTGTCGCTGTCTAGGTTGTATTCAGGATTTCATTCCAAATTCCAAACAAGACCTTCACAGTATATCAAACTACATAATCCGGTTTAACTATATATTAACCATAATATTGTGGTGTATTTATTTATTTTATTTATTTGTAACACACTGGAACAAAGGTCCTCGGGCATAGAAGTGCGGGCAGGACGCACAACACATAACACAAGAAGGGGAGTCATCAAGCATAGGTCATTAACTCTTTTGAACGGAAGAGTTTTAAGTCTGCATTTAAAGGACACCAAGGAGAAGCAAGACCTTAGGTCCGGTGGTAATGCGTTCCAGAGGCGACAAGCTGTCATCGGGAAGCATCCTTCCAATGCAAGAAAAAGCTCGGCCTAAGGAGCTAGCAAAAGACCAGAGTTGTTGGACCTCAAGGCACATCTAACTGTGAACCAGTCTAACAATGAGGAGAGATAAATCAGACTCTTTCCAAATATACAGGTGTGCGCTACGCAAAGTGTGCAAAACATGATTCATTTCCCTATGGCCAGCCAGTGTAAGGATTTTCTGGCCATTGAAATGTGATCAGACTTGTGCATTCCGCAGACCACGCAGACTGCATTTTATTTGACCGCCTGAAGGTGGTTCAGTTCTCCCTGCCCAAGGCCTTGCAGTAGGCTTCAGCAATTGCCCAGTCAGGATCCAACAAAGGCACACGCAATTATGGCGCAACTCCGTGGGTCGAAGAATGGACGAATTAGAGTTAAATGATTCAGATAATAAGAGGAGCAAGAGAATACATGACTGACATGAGCTTTCATGCTCTGTTCTTGATCTAGAATGATACCCAGGGTCTTGACCTTTGGTAGAGTTTTGAGTACGCAGTCAACCACTTTAAAAGATTTAAAAGCTGGGTCTAACTTGCAAAGCCTATGTATAGTGCACATGACCATAATTTCGGTTTTAGAGTTGTTTAGTGGCAACCCATTAAACAGCATCCATCTGCGAATATGGTCATATGTGGTGTTGAATGTTACAGAATCAATTGCATAGTTGCCAGTGAGGGGAATAAGACACTGGGTGTCATCTGCATAGTTTACGTTCATTATTTCCCTTTGAGTCCAGAATCTCAAATAGGGGCAAGGTGAAGATGTTAAACAAGGTGGGTGACATTCCTGATCCCTGTGGAACACCACAGGGAAGTACAAAGCCTTCTGCAGACGCCTCCTCACTGTATACACTGATACACTGGGAGAAAGTGGCAGAACCCTGTAGCCTGGTAACTAATGTGGCATGATTAACCAGATCACATGCAGTTGTAAGGTCCAGAAGCATCAGGAGAGGGGTCTGACCTTTATCCATATATTGCAAGATGTTCGTTTTTATGTCCAACAATGTAGACTCGGTGCTGTGATGACTTCTGAACCCAGACTGTTTAGGGCCCAAGATGTTATACTGGTTCAAAAAATCTTGGATTTGTTGGTGTGCAATTTTGTCCAAAATGTTCTAAAGAAAAGGCGTGTTGGTTATAGGGCGATAGTTGCCAGCCTCTGTAGAATCCAAGGAGGGTGTTTTCAGCAGAGGGGCTATCCATGCCTGTTTTATGGATGAGGGAACATGGTTTTCTTTGAAGGAGATATTAACAAATTTAGTAATCAGTGGAACAAGAATGCAGGCACAAGATTCGATGATAACAGCAGGACAGAAGTTGCCCTTAAAGTTAGTAGGCTTCATTTTTCCCCAGTGTTTCTAAAACCACTGCTTCTGTCACTTCAGAGAAAACAAAGGGAGATGGATGCACTGTTTGCCTTTCCAAACTGCATGCAGGCTGATTGTCTGGCAGGGAAATCAGCGTGGCTACAATGTCGGACTTGATGTCCTCGACCTTGCAACGCATGGTGTTTTGGATGCACAGACCCCCTTTGTGTGTCTTTCTTGAGCAAAGAGGAGAGTGGACATAGGTCCTTCAATTCACATAAGATTTTAAAGAGCCCCCTAGAATTGGACGGGGCTTCGTTAATCCTTTTCTAATACGACAGCTTCTTTGCCTCAAAAAATGCCTTTTTGTGATTTTTGGCCGCTGCCATATAGTTGCCTTATTTTCTGAGGTGGGAGATTTTTGCCATTTTTTAAACACTTTGTCGTTCATCGATTTCAATTTATGGATGTCTGCAGAGTGCCATGTTTTCGATGGTTGAGTTTTAACCATTCTTTGTTTTTGTTGTGCCAAGATGTTAACTGCCAGTGACATCATTTCTTCATAGGCTGTCGCCAATTTTGATGCCGAATCCAGACTAGCAAGATTGCCTAATATGGTAGAGAAGAAATGGAGTAATAGTTCAGGAGTGATATACGACACAGAATCTTCTCTGGAGTACATCTCTTTTTTCCAAGGGGCAATATCTTAGGCAGCTGAAAAAGGATAATAGAATGGCCAGACCACGGGCAGGGATCAACTGTAAGGTTGTCCACCATTAAGCCATGGGATGCCACCCAGTCTAAAATCCTCCCACCAATATGAGAAGTTTGCTGGATGTCTTGCACAAAGTTCAGCCCTTCCAGGGTGGCCTATACAGATCGTGCCAAGAGATTGTTAGGATCATTAAACCCTAGATTCAGGTCTCCAAGTTTAATTACCTTGGATTGAGGTTTCAGTGCTGTTGAAATCCAATCATTGAATGACATTAAGAAGTCTGGCATACTATGTGGTGGGGAATACATCAAGAAAACGTTAGCTGTAGTATTAGGGTCTGTTAACATTTTTACAGGCAGAGTTTCACAGTCTGCAATACCCAGTGTGTTGATGATGCATATGTTAAGAGCCTTATGGAAAATGAGTGCCACTCCTCCTATCTTTCCAGATAGTCTATCTGCGCTTAAAATAGTATAATCCTGGGCAATGGCCAGCATCAAAGCAGGCCCTGCCGCATCATTTAGACATGATTCTGTCAAGGCACAAATGTTCACTTCATACTCAGTCAGGAAGTCAGCAACTTCAGTTGAGTGTTTTAGTAGTGATCGGGTATTTATTAATAAGATATTGAGTGCTTTCCCCTCCATTCTTACCTCCTGATTTTTGGCACTCCTTACAGTGCTTGCACCCTGCTGTTCCTTAATTGAATAATGTACTGCTGGTTTTTGAACATTCTCCAAAGAGTCGGTCCAACTAGGGCCACTGACGATAGTACTAATATGTGTCTGGTCTAGGGAGAGCGTAACATCTTTACACTTGCTGGAATAACCACAGGAGCTGTTGGTGTCCCCATTGACCCGATCCTCGGAAATGTCCACTATACAGATCAGGGGAGATTGCGAGTTTATGTGTATGTCATCATCTAGTGGGAGGGTTTGTGTGTTACCCATAGTAGATTGATGGGCTGGAAGGCTAGCCACCGTAATTAAGCCACTCGCTACATTGGCAGGTACTGCAGACAGATCCATGCTATCACTGCAGTCTAACTTCGTAGTCAAGAAGAGTGGGATAGATGCATCCTGCACAGCAAATGGTCTAGCATGAGATTCAGAACTCACCTGTATACTTGATATGTGCGCCGGGGCTTGTTGCAAAGGGAAAACCTTTTCAAAACTGGTAAACACGTTAGTTGGAAGAAGGACCAAGTTTTAGTATTTCCATAGTATGTTCACCACTTGGCTACCTCTAGGCGACCATGCCACTAAAGGCAGTAACATTGCTTGCGAGGGTGTGATAAAAAGGTGTGAAAAAAGTGAGTACAGGCAGTGTATGGCTCTGAACGCTGCAGTCCATTGCGAACCAGCTACGGCCGGCCTTTGCTTACGCGCCGGCACTGACGCGCCACCGAGGGAACTAAAAACACTGCTAAGCCATTGGGCAATGTAGTTTCATAAAAAACTACACGCACCACACAGCGAGGAAGATAGAAAACTTCAAACCAGAATTTCAAAACTTGCTAGACTAATCCTGAAGGAATGCTCAATGAGTTTTGTCACAATCACTATGACATGCGGTTTGTCAAAAATGTAATAGCTCAAATCATGCACACAATTAACAAAAGCAGTCAACCAGTACCCAACGCAGTAATAGCAATCACACAAGTATCAAGGAGCTCTTAAACGTAGATGTGCTTAAATACCAGGGATGCACTGCAGCAGGAACTACATGTGCTGCTAAGCCACTGGGCAATGTAGTTTCATAAAAAATTACATGCAGCACACAGCGAGGAAGATAGAAAACTTCAAATCATAATTTCGAAGCTTGCTAGAATAATACTGACGAAATGCTCAAATGAGTTTAGTCACAACCACTATGAGATGCGGTTTGTCAAAAGTGTAATAGCTCAAATCATGCACATAATTAAAAAAAGAAGTCAAATAGTGCCCAACGGAGTAATGGCAATCACACAAGTAGCACTGGTGCAGCACTGTACTCTGTCCCCTTCAAAATTAACCAAAGTCTCCGGTGGTCACTGGTGGAGGTGGGTTCTGTGGTGAATCGCTTGATGCGTTTCTTCAATTGCGGGATCACACAGATAAAACCAATCCGGGAAAAAAATGTCCAGTTGCACCCAGCACCCATGTTAGTATTATCATGCACGGGTACAGGATCTGGATAATTAATTTCATAACCAAACATAAGTTGTAGCCACTTACAGATATTTTCTTTTTGCTGTCTGCCACCATTCCGTTATAAATTCACGACGCAGCATAGGAACAAACTGCCTATTCGAATAATCAGAATTATACACTACAGTGGAGTCAGGGGCGTTGCTAGGGGGGGCTAAGGGGGCTATAGCCCCTGATCTTTTGGTTGTAGCCCCGGATAGAATCTCAGGAGCTACAGCCAAAAGACTAGCTAGCCCCCAGTCCCAACAGTTCCGACATCAGCGTAGCCCCGGGTCTTTTCCAGACCTAGCAACTCCCGAGTCACCCTCTGCCAAGCTACAGTATGCGTTAAAGTCCCCAGCCATGATAATAACAACTTTAGGGTGATCATGCCTCCATTCATCAAGAGTAAGCTCCAATGGGGCCTGTATGACATGGGTAGATTTACCTCCAGGAGTGGCATACAACACAACACTAAGAATCCACCCAAAAACAACATCCTTACACACTAACATCACACACAGGGGGATTTTACATCAACACCAAACTCAGTGTAAAACATTACTGCATTCCAATACATATCGCACGTGACGGTCATCCCTCCCCAGCGTATACTACATGTCTAACAATTGTGTTAAAAGCATCAATATACAGATTGTCACAAAGCCAATTTATCAAAGCCAATTTATCTGGAAAATAAGTATGTCACATAAAGTCAACCTTCTACAGCCCTCATCACTAAAAAAAGGAGCTATGTCCTCGACTAGTATTCCCGGAAAGAAAGTGACAACAGCCATCGTTGTGATCTGCCTGGTTCAATTAGGCTGTTACTTCAATGATTCAGGCCCCCAGTGTGCTAAATCTTCTTCACAGTCTTTAATAGTTACTCGGTTAGGATGGGCATTCGGCAAACGTACTCTTTCTGTAACATGCATCCGGGGGTCGCGCATTCGGCATAAGACGACCCATACTTTTAGGCTGAAGATATTTGTTGCACAATGTAATATCAAACCCCAACTTCAATAACGGGGCTGCGTATTTCATAATCAATTGCACAATGATAGTATAAACACATCTTAGTATCACCCAATTAGTTTCACTTTTGCGACACATTATGTAACAATTAAAGCAATTTCCCACGGTTAAAAAATGGACTTTCAGCCGTAGTAAACAAGTCCACAATTCACACAGTTTTCCCAAGCTGTAAACAGTTAATTCTGTCAAAATTCAGACCCGCTTCATGTAGTTCAGCCACATCGGATGTGGGCAGTCATGTGCATTAATGTGGGGGCAAAGACGTCGTTCCATCGTATGTAGTGAAGTTATTGAGAGTGTTAGCATCTTCCATTGTATCAGGTTATGTTACTGGTATAGGGTTTGTATAGTTATTACCCCCTGCGACCAGATTAGAATCAGATACATCTACTCCCACTGTTGTTCCATGGAGCCATTCATCCATTGGACCTTTCAAACACACTCTGTGGGCATGCTTAGTAGAGCCATCTCATCCCGGATTTAAAGAAACTAGTTAAAATTTAGATTTAGAGGCCATACAAACAAGATCGCCCGAGCCCGTTACGGCTATGGTGGCCAACTTTTTCTGGGGGAAAATGCTATTCCACCATCATTCTTCCTGACAGCTTTATCTTTTTTCCTTCTCAGCCAATTTTTATTGTTGCGCTTTCATCAAGATCTCTTGTGCTTTCCATACAAAGCCTTGTCGGCATCAATGTGTACAGCCTCCCCTGATTTGCTACAGGCCAATTTCAGAGTTCTCCGCATTCAAAGTATTCCCATTGCTTTCTTCCTGGACCTCCAACACAGTGGGCTCTACCGTTATTGACACCGATCTATCAGGTAGCCCATCACAAAAGGAGATTTCCTGAGTCTCATTATTAGACAAAACAATGTGCACAATTCTAGCAATGACAATATTCAAATCTTGTTGTTCCTTCATGAGTGTCAAGCAGAGGCCAAACACAGCTTCCAAAGTAGCCGCTACAGCTTTTAGGCTAGCCAGATGTGTGTCGGATTCAATTGGCGAAAGCAACGTACTCTCTAGCACAGTTGACTGTTAACTGTCGGCTTCAAGCTCATCAGCTATGTACGTATGGTTGGGGGAAGCCGACAAGTTAGTCCAGATAATATTATCCTATGCATTGGTCCCCAATCTGGGGGTACACAGATGAGATATGACCAGAGATTCCTTTTGCATAGCGTAACAAAGGTTTAGGAGGGAGGTATTGTCTAGCAATGAGGTGGATACGTTGGAATTCAATAGAGGCGGCTCCTTACTACCTTCCTCCACTCCCATGGTCTCAATTTCCTTCAGAGCTGTAGTAGGAAAGAAACAAGTAATCTTAAATTGGGCCGTATCTACTTGCCCCCATTTATCTTTTTTTGATGGTTGTATTGCCGTAATTGAGGTAGCAGAATCGTTAGAAATCTGACTACGATTACTTTTACTGGAGCCGCTCGGATTGCTCTGTAGATGGTAAACATAGGGCTCAACATGCATATTGTTAATCTTTCGAGGCACAAATACAGGATAAGGATTACTCAATGAATATCAGGACACAGTCCCTTATCAGTAGGATTTCAAATTAGGTCACCGCTCACCACTGCAATTCACGCAAGACAGCAGAACAGCACTCCCAGTGCACTCTTGCAAGTGCGCGCCTGGAAGAGTTTACATACACTTCCTGTGGAATGGGCGGTCTGTTCTTCCCTCTGCCAATCAGTTTAGTGGTTTCTCCAAAAGCAAGACACCCAGACCTTTGTGACACAGTCAGCAAGACAGCACTCTCACACTCTAAGCCTCCTTCAGACCAGTCCAGAGGCCTCCTAGACAATTGGGTTTTGGACTGGCGGTCTACTGGTACCTTTGGGTGCATTTATTGGTCAAATCTTACTTATAGCATTAATTATAATTCTAAGTCTGTCCTCTCTGATGATGACTTGTAAGTTTCTCTATTACTGAGTATGTGCCACCTGCTCTGGAGTCTCTCAGACTGCCCAAGTGCTTTACTGTCATACTGTTGAAGAGATACTATGCAATGATATGCCTGGATGTGATTTTTGTTCACCTAAACATGTATGTAAGGAAACTGGATAGAAGGTCTCATAGGAGGGAATTGTGGGGGAAAGTCGGGAATTGAATTGTATGTACTCATGTACTCACCTTGCACACTGATGCATCATAATATTGGGTAGGTGCTGCAAAGGACTATGTTTTCTGTTTCTTGCCTGTGCGAGGTGAGGCTTTAGACTTTACTGTGCATGTCCTTGCGATGAAGGCTCTTTACCTAGTGTGTAGCTATGCTCACCTTCCCATTTCTTGCTTCTGACATGTACACATGTTGGCATATATAAGTTTGTTTTAGGCTCCCGCTTTCTTAGGAAAAGCGGCTTTAGCAGATAGAAGTTTTCATACTGTAAGCATGTTCGCTCTGCCTCAGACCACGTGCGAACCTCTGAGGAGTATATGCCCCTCCACTTATCACCTTCCTGATAACACTATCTCAACATGTGAGAACTCAGCTGGTATCAAAGACTTGTACATTGCAGCGTTGTTCCCTCCTTGGAACATTGTTTCAGTATGATTCCTTATCCTGTCTGGCCCTCTCTTTCCAATGAAATGCATGTGTTCCTTTGGGTATATGACAATGGTGTGTGGAGGGGGGGGGTTCCCACGTGTGTCAAAGTCTTGTGTTACCATTGGTTTGCTGTTGTCCAATTGCTTGCTTTCTACTAATAAAATGTTCACCAATACACCGGAATAGTCAGTGGTCATTTTACTATGACAGAGCTATACTCCCCCTAAAAGGAACCTTACTCAATGCCAGATCCCTGGCCGCCTACCTCCAGAAATTGCTGACACTATTCTAACCCATGATCTTGACTTCCATGCCCTAACGGAAACTTGGCTACATGAGGCTTCAGGACCACACTTATCGTTAGCCATTCCAGCCAACTACTCCATCCTCAGAGCCGACAGACCCAATGGTAAGGGAGGAGGCGTAGCAATCATCTCTAAAACAACACTAGGTTGCAGACTAGTCTCCACCCTATCTCTTAAATCCTGCGAGTTACTCATAATCAAGTTACAAACCTCCCCCACAAGTACGATTTCCCTACACCTTATATATAGACCTCCAGGCCCTTCGGGTACCTTCGAGGAAGACATTACAGCGCTCATTACTGAAAATTCCAAGCCACTAGCACAAACTATTATCCTCAGTGACTTCAATCTGGGCTATAACGACCCCAAGGACGCACCAGCCGCATCCTTAGCAAACGCCCTAACTGAGCACGGATTTGCTCAACTTAGCATTTCTCCAACTCACCAGAAAGGCAGAATTCTCGACTGGGTAGCAACTCTTAACTGCAACACCACCTGTAAGGACCCCCAACCTCTTACATGGACCGACCACTACCTTATCCCACTCGTAATTCATACCAACCAGGCCTCGCCCAAGAAACGCTTCCTGGCACCAGCCTGCCCAACCAGAAACAAGCGCAACATCACGGCGGAAGCCCTACTACCCCTGGTCCTACCCACCCTCAATGCTCTACCGGACAATGCTGACCTTAACCTACTAGTCGACACCTTCAACAACTCCATGGCAACCGCCATTGATACCATTGCCTCTTTGAAACTACGTAAAAGTAAACCAATAAACCACCTGAATTTGTGGTACACT
Source organism: Ambystoma mexicanum (assembly GCF_040938575.1). Classification (NCBI taxonomy): domain Eukaryota; kingdom Metazoa; phylum Chordata; class Amphibia; order Caudata; family Ambystomatidae; genus Ambystoma; species Ambystoma mexicanum. The sequence continues at coordinate 402,549,046 of NC_090934.1, forward strand.
CCCCAACTCAAACTACTCAGGAAAAAGAAAGCCAAACTAGAACTATTATGGAAAACTAACCCATCACCTGAAAACAAATCCAATCTTTAAAACATCTCTGCGCTATACAAAAGTGAGATAATTTGCACCAAAAAAGATGCCTATAACGTCAGGATTGACCAGGCAGGCTCCTCCACAAAAGAATTATTTAAAATTCTTAAGGAGCTAGAAAACCTCAATCCCCCTCCAGACAACTGCTCAAAAGATAAACCCTGGTGCACCAGCATCCAGAATGCCCTCAACAATAAAATCACAGGACTCCAGACCAAAATCGAGAACAAACGCCAACAACTCCCCAACAACAAAACTGCCAACCCTAGCTTAAGCCCACCAACACCTAACAAAACCAATATAGGCTTCACCTTTAAGAAAGTGACCATCCTAGAAGTCCAAAAAATCATCACTTCCCTAAAACCCTCTAATTGTAAAGGGGACAGCTGTCCTGCCCAAATAATAAAAGACGCTGCCAGATACCTCTTCCCCTTTATCACCAAGCTAATTAACCTCTCATTTGCTAGCTGGGTGCTCCCTCTCCTAAAAAACAATCCCTGGACCCAGCCATACCAACGAATTATAGACCCATCACTACTGTCCCTTTTCTGTTAAAAATCTTGGACAGAGTCGCCTACCTCCAGATTCAGGTGTACCTGGAATCTAACCAACTGCTAGGTATACGCCAATCTGGCTTTAGACCTCAACACGGAACTGAAACTGCTCTGGTTGACCTCAAAAGCCAGATTGATTCAATCAAAGACCAAGGAAATGCAGCCATCCTACTTCTCTTAGACCTCTCAGCGGCCTTCGACTTAGTCGACCACAAACTCTTATGCAACCACCTCTCCATCGCAGCCCACTTCTCCCCCTCTGCCTCCGCAAGGATACAATCCTTCCTGGCGAATAGAACCATGCGAGTCTTCTCCACAACAGCTGCTGCTGACCCTATCCCCATCACCTGCGGAGTCCCACAAGGCTCCTGTGTCTCCCCCACCGTATATAATATATTTACGAAGCCCCTATTCGACAAATTGGACCGTCTGGGTGTCACCTACACAAACTATGCAGATGACACCCAGATTCTCCTCACCATCTCAGGCAACTACAATGCGGACGTCACCCGGATCAACAAAATCTTTTCTATCATTCAGGCATGGATGGCCACCCATGGCATCTGCCTGAATGATGAGAAGACGGAGCTTCTGCTGGTCGGCTCTCCTAACAACCTGTCTAAACTCAGTCCCAGCTATAAGAACATTATCATAGACGGTAACACCATCCCTATTGCTAAAAGTGTGAAAACCTTAGGCTTCCACCTTGATGCCAACTCCAACCTCTCCAAACAAATCAACTCAACCGCCTCGGCCACTGCCTATACGGGTAAGCTAATCAGGGCAAGTAGACCCTTCCTATCCCCCGACAGCTGCCTCACTCTGGCCAGAGCACTCATTCAATCCAAACTAGACTATTGCAACAGCTTGTACCTAGGAGCCAACCAATCTGTAACTAACAAGCTCCAGGTTCTCCAGAACGCGCAGCACTCAACATCCCAAAACGCAAGCACATCTCCACTACCAGGAAAGCGTACAAATGGCTCTCCATACAGCAAAAAATTGACCTCAAAACTATCTGCCTCACCTATAAGGCCTTAAACAACCTAGCCGCACCGTACCTCTCCAACAAATTCACTCTAAAATCCACATCCAGAACCACTAGATCATCCAACTCCTTATGCCTGCTAGTGCCCAGATATGCCTTAAAAAAAGCAGGAGGCGTGAGTTTCACTGTACTAGCCTCCTAACGTTGGAACACCATACCACTGAAAATTAAAACCACTGAGTCCTTCCCGATCTTCAGGAAACTTGTTATTGGCTGGTTATTGAACAAAGAGTAGCATCAACCATCTTCCCGAATATCTAACAGCCGCAGCCATACCTGCACTATATAATATGCAAATTGTTGTACTATGTAAATCCTTTGTAATTGATGTACCTGTAAATGTAAATGCGCATCTTTTGCCTGTAACCGTGTCCTTAAGCGCCCTTCTACCCACGGGTCCGGAGCGCTCTACAAATAAACTAAACAAACAAACAAACAAACACAGACATAGGCGTACACCAAACCAAGAAAAGAAGAGAAAAGTGCAAACCTGCTGAGGATTACATCTGACACTGAATGACAACGGAATAAGAGAAATAGGAAAGAGCGAACGATCGAGAAGCCTGATTAGGACTATATCTCTGGGAGAGAGCAGAGTATGACAGAGAGAGCAGAGGAGTTTGCTAAAGAGCTCCAAACAATGACCAGACGACTTTGGCCTATGAATGCGACCTACGACTGGTGGGTAACATTAACACAGAATGACAACATTGCTAATCAAGAGGGAAGAAATACTTGCTTGTGGGATCATGCCATGGTGTCAGTGGTGGCTCTGGAGGGTAGCCCACATTTAAAGGGCGAGCATATCTGAGTCTGACAGGTACCCCAAGTCAAGGGTGAGCAGCACTGGTGGGATGGATAAGCCGAAAAGCATGTTGGGGGCTATATCCTGGAGGCAGTGGGAGACCAAGAAGCATGCTGGCTGTTCCAAGCTCAATACTATGCGGGCTGGGTGATACATCTCTGAGACTGTGAGTTTGAGCCAGAGCGTGCACTTGTTGCTGTTTGCCTGACATTGTGTACTAGTTAGGGAATCATGCTTATTATCAGTAGTCCTATAGTTAGGCCCTTTCAGCAAAGTGATTTAAACTATCAAGTCACCCTTAGTACAAGCATCCTATTTTTTTCTTCCTTTCATGATTCCCTAGGCCCCATATCCAATGTCATGTTATGCCTAATACGAGTGGTGAATTGTACTTGGCTCTCCTGTGTGCTCTGTTAATGCCTTGTCAAATGTAGTTGCAAAATTAGCAGTTTCAAAACGTAGTGCAGTGATAAGAAGCTTGAAATAAAGTAGTCAAACTCTGCTCCCTTTAGTTCCCATCCACTTTGAGTGCTTAGTGGTGAGCAGTTATCAATGGATACTGAAAAAGCCTGTGCGGAACGATGCCAATGGGCCAACAAAATGAATGGTGACACCTTTTCTGGTACTGGCGGCATCTTCAGCTGTTCAGCAGCATTCTCTCTGCTGGTGCTTTGGCAACTTATCAACCAGCGTGTGAAAGGTGTGGAACCACACCTTCTGTCAGATCAGTTTGTGTCTACAATGCCCCAGGGAACTTTCGTTGCCCAGATTAGCGATGGTTGCCAAGTAAACACCAGATTCACAATGCGTGCGCCCCCTAGGCCTATTACCTGCTTTGTTAGAGAGAGCATGATTCATAATTGTTTAAATGCTTAGAGATCTATGACCTTGACATGAACTTTTGTACTTTGTTCCGCGTGAATTTGCCACGCCTTCTACATCTCCGATCCTGGATGAGATTCGGTACTACCTTAAACGTGGGGTCTTCCTCTAAGACAGCGTTGACATGCCCTCCACCCTGAGTGAACTAAGATTCACGTCGGCTTCAGACTGTTGAATTGTTCCACTGCTGCAGGAATTAGGGAAGAGGAATGGGGGTGCAGCTGGAGCGGTGCGGCTTGCGCCCTTCCCCTCTGTTTCCCGCTCAGTTTTTTATGAACTAGCACACGGTCTACCACACGTGCGCACCGCACCCTAGCCCTTTTCGTACTGCCAGCTCCCGGAGACGAACACTGAAATCACTCTTCCCTACAGTCGATGCAGGCCGGGCAACAGTAGGGGTTAGGCGAAATGGAGCCATCAACTGACACCGATTGGTCGCGTGGAAAAGGTGGCTTTAATGTGACAGGTTAAAGGTCACAAAAGTAACCCGACGTGCCGCTCGTGACAGACTAATGCCTTATACACGTGCTATTGCTAATGCAGTTAACTCCGAGCCTCCAAACATTTGAACCATCCAATCTGAACAATACACTACTACCCAGACCTTTAAACACAGTTAAAGAAAAACCCTCCACTGATGTAGCGTTCCTGCCCCAAAGAGCAATTTCTCCAGCTTACCCCACAACTTCGAGGTTCCCAGCAAACACCAGCACAGTGACACACATCCTTAGTGTAGTGTTCTTTACCTCAGAAGGACAGATGAACCCTGTCATGCCTACCATAATAACAATGTGGGTTCTTGTGTAGCGCTTCATGCCTTAGTCCTCCCATTGCTAACCGCTGTAATGCCAGGTGTTACTATATTTTTAATGATACACCATTTGTCGACATTGGAAGGTACAAGGGCAGTGGCAGATGTAAGGCAAAGGGCCCAGTGGGAAAAAATGACAGAGGGCCCCAGGTGGGCGGGCCATGGAGCAGGAGTCTAGAGTAGATGGGGTTGCACAATGATGAACTTTAGGGACTAACACTGCTTTTTTTAAGTTGTGTTTTTTACAGTTTTCTGTGTTGGGTGGTGGTGGGGTCTGACTAGCTAGAGACAGCTGGACCCCCTCGCCAGGTTTGGCTGTCAATGGTGATAATATTGAAAGATGAAGCCTGAAGCTAATTTTGAAAATTGTAGGGTTGAAAGCAATGGGCAATGGGAGGGGATATTACAGGAGGTGATGTCACGGGATAATTAGGTAAGAATGTATGCTCCACGAGCACCTCCTGTTTCAGCTTTGTGTCAACCTCATTTCAATAAACCGATTAGAAGTTGATGATCCAGACACAGGGGCGCCTGGGTAAGGACTGTTGTCCGTTAAAAGGTATACTTGATGGGTAATATTAAATGGGAGGGGAGTATAACCTTGCATGTTGTGTAAAATAATGGCTCAAGCAGATTACCTTACATTGAATTCTCATTCACTGTGAATGCCTTTTTTTAAACCAAATTATATGTTTTATAAGTCCAGATGCCTTTGCAGGCTGCTACTGCAATTGTGCATTCAAGGTTGTGAAAGCAAAGTTATACACGTCTTTTTGCTTGACCTATTTCTATAACAATGTATATAATGTCAGGTTGGTTTCTTATGTGATTTGTGTACTTTTCAAGGCATTGATAGAAAAACAATCTAAACCCCCCCCCCGGCCATCCTTCAACCCCCCTACTTTGAAGACCACTGCCTTAACTTAAATGAAGACTTTAAATGTGGCAGCAGGTTGCAGATTGCCGTTGATAGCATCCAGCAGTGTTTACACCTCTTTGGCTTTTACTCTGGTTTCACCTGCGGTAGCACCTTGCTGACAGAGCTTTTCAGTGGCAGTTTAGTGTTTCAGCTGGCCTCTGGCTGCCTGTCCCATGAGATTAAAGGACATTCCTTTGTATCCATTCTTATTTAACAGCGCCTAACTGTAAGCAAAGGGGGGAGAGGGGGCAATCATATTGATTGCTAAAACTGCCCTTTGTTATTCGAATGTGCCTGACCTGACTGGCAGGCCAGCACGGAAAGAGGAGAGCATGTGTGGTTGCTGGTGTGATGAGATGGGAAGGTGTTGGACCAGGGCCCAGTCGCAGGATATTATTTTTTTTTAGAGCAGTTTGTTGATTTTTCAGCAAAGAAGGATAACATAAGAACACTTGCATGAACCCGTTATTCAAGAACATAACACATACATAGAAACTACCACTTATCCTTTAAATATTAAAAAAAGAATCATACAATTCATTAAAAGTACTCCACATGTCATCATATTTGTCATGTCGCGGGTTCTGAACTTGCTCTAACACTGTTACCCCCAACTTAACACAGAAACTTGCCATTCCCTATGTTTTATTAATTGTTTCCCTTGTTTTTTCAATTTTCCCCATCTCCCTTCCTCCGCTTTACACCCTTGTGGCCGGAAAGGCTGGCCAAGCAAGTACCATGTTCGGCCTCCGTTCCCTTACTAGCATGCAGTCTTCTTCCATTTCTCCCTGATGCATAGCCAACAACCAGCTGTTTCTTTTTCATTTCACGGGCATAGGCTGCAGTTCTCCCCAAAGCATCCCCCACAAACCTGGCCACCCACTGTTCCATCTTGGGAGCTCATTCTCATCGGTTTTGTGCAGTGTCTTTTTTCCAAGTGCTTCCCTGCCCACTTGCCTAACGACTGGCTGCAGAGCCATATCTCTGGCACATCACCTGCTGCCCCAGTACCAATGACCGTATTTGATGAGATTAATGAAGTGGCGGGGAGGCAATTTGAGAGATGTAGATGTCACAAAAATGGGGGTGTAGTTGCACTTTCACTTCTCACCCAAGCCGCCCTCTGACCGTACATTATTCTTAAATGACCTTGATCCACCACCTCCCCATCTTTTCTACATTGTCTTCTACCAAGCCTATTCACATCCCTTCAATTGCTGCCCGAATTCTACAAGTGTGTGTCAAATTCTGCACCAGTGAGCTCCATCTGCTCAATACATTTCTGGAGCACTGCAATCTCCTGCCTACCCTTTAGTTCTTTGCTATCACTATGCTGAAAAGCTGCATCCTCCCCTGCTCTTCCCATACGTTTTACCCACACCTTAAAAGCTGTAACTGGGCAAACGTCTTTTGACAATCCCCCTTCTCAGCAAGTTATCCTTCCTCTTCTGGCCAGTGGTTGCTTTTCTCATACAGTTTACTATGCCCTTTCCTGACTTGACTTAATTCCATCTTAAATCCCCTTCTATATCCAAGCCCAGTAATTCAGGAATTCTAAATGCACTAAAACATCACAATAAAACACAATGGGCCTCATTACGACCCGGGCGGTAAGGGATTACCGGTACCGTTAAGGGCACTGGTGCCGGTAATCCCTTACCGCCCTATTCCGAGGTCCCTTTGCGGGTCCTCCCTTAACACCTGCTTTTACCAGGCGTTAAGGACAGGACCCGCAAAGGGACTTGAGGTAATAACGGTACCGCAATTTGCGGTACCGTTATTACCGCCTTCCCCATTCCCATTGAGCCATATGGGGGCAAAAATGGTAATGGGGAAGGGCCATGGTGAATGGGGAATTACCGCCCACGCCAACCTTAGAATGGGGCGGTAATTGCTCCATTCACCATGGCGGAATCGGTAAGGTTCCGGCGACAACCATGGTGCTAATAGTGCCATGGTTACCGCCTGGGTCGTAATGAGGCCCAATGGGGGTCATTCCGAGGTTGGGGGTAAGGGAAAAACGATGCCGGTAAAGGATTACCGGCATCGCTTACCGCTACCGGCTATTCTGATCAACCAGACCGCTATTTACGGCACCGTAAAGTACGATGCGTAAATAGCGGTCTAGGGTCGCGCGCGCGACACCACCATGCCGATATTAGCGGCATGATGTAAACCGGAGCTAATCCCAAGTAATGCGGACATGCAAATAACGACCTCCTGAAGCCGAAAAGTACCATACCGGCATGGAGTAATTACCGGCCTCTCCGAGAAGGTGTTAAGAACCCTGAGCAGTGTTTCCAAGAACCACATGTGCACACAATCAGCACAGGTGGAGGCAATGGAGTCTGGCACAGCACAAAAGGAGCACACCCACACATCACACCCCCTCCCACACCAAGATGATAACAATCGTAGTAGCATTACTGGAGCTGGAGACCCTGCTTGCAAGGCAGCAACAACAACAACAACAGCAACAACAACAACCACAGCCCCCACAACAGAGGATACACAGGAGGAGAAGGAGGGTGAGACAGGCCCGGCATGCCTCACCAGTGCAGCCACCATTAACACGCCGGCAGCCCCCAATCCCTCGCATCAGAGCCACCCCCTTCAACCTAACACCAAAGCAGATCCACACCCTGTACCAGCTTGACCGTGACACCATCACCACCATGTAGAAAAAAGAGGGTTCAGCCTTTGAAACAGTGTTGTCGCTCTGAGTGGAGATTATTGCAAAGATACAAAATGGTAATGGTAGAGATGCTGCAATAGAGGGATGCCACAGAGGCTGACCTGGGCTTGCGCTTCTCGAAGTTGAATTAAATATTCAAACAAAAATATTCAGATTCCTTTTAGTTTTATTTAGATTGCAATTCTGACCAAAAATTGGCACAAAAATAAAGTAAATATTTGTTAAGGCAAAGTAAATTGTTATAAGAGTATCAGCAGTGTGAAATCTGGAGTTGTTTACACTAAGATTTGAGTCTGTATCCTTTTAGAAATTCCTGTGGAATCTTGAGTTGTTTTCACTAAGATTTGGTCTTTATCCTTTTAGAAAATCCTTAGTTGAATACATTAGGTTTTGTTTGTAATTTGAAATATATCCTTGTTGATTTAGGATGTGCACCTCACCAAACACTGTGCCCCAGAGCCAGTGAAACGGCACATGACTACCAAATCCCACAGTGATAAAGTAAGGCCGACACCTAACACTACATGACAACACATGTACCACTCATCGGCGGCCCTCACACACCGTAAGGGCATCTAGCACTATGCACTGCACATGAACTATGTCGCTGCCTCCAGCATATCACCACACCGGAGAGTCATCCCCGGGAGTGCATTGAACTGAGCCTAACAGGGATACCACAGCATGGTACGAGTATGCTCCTGACAACAGCCAACACTCCCTACTACCAAATCTCACAGAACACAACACATCAATGATTTCACTCAAACACTGCTGCATGCATATATGATGCACATGCAACAAGACGTGAGTGCACACCATAACCCATACTGAGGATGCTACCCAGTCCATCATCCCATGGCACAGGACACATAGGGGGGTCAGACATGGGGCCAATGCATCCAGGGACATGTGTGTATGGGCAGAAATTACCTGCTGCCATGTAAGACTAATACAGTTGTCCGCCATGCATGTACAAACACTTACCTTCATTCCCCTCTCATACAGGTGATGGTGGCTATCCCTTGAAGCCGTGGCTCATGACCCCTGTCCGAAACCCACAGAACAGGCACTGGAAGGACTACAATCGTTCCCATACCCGTACATGTGTGGTGATTGAGTAGACCTTTGGCCTGTTGAAGGCACGATTTTGTTGCCTCAGCCGGTCGGGTGGGGCACTTATCTACAGCCATGAGAAGGTGGCCAAGATCACCATGGCATGTGTATTGCTGCACAATATGTGCATCCGTCGGAACGTACCCCCGCCCCCTGACATGAAGCTGCTACCACCTGATGATGATGATGAAGGGGAGCAGGAGAAAGAAGTGGCCGGACAGCATCACGGTGCCGATGCTGTATTGATTGGACAATATTTCTGACACACAAGGCAGCAGAGGGTGTGAGGATGTCAGGACATCGGGCACTGGGTGCGGGGATACATGTACACTATGCATTGTAAAACATTAAATGACACATGCGCAATGATGAATGTCCACTCTGTTGTTTTTTTGATGAACAACCGGTTTATTGAATTAGAAGGTTCAAACGTGAAAAACAAACCCTCCACCACCCTCCCCCTCCCCCCACAACACCCAAACACACCCTCACCCCTTTCCCTCTCCTCCCACAACTCCCAAACACACCCTCTACCCTCTCCCCCTCCCACAACTCCCAAACACACCCTCACCCCCCCTCCCACCACAACAACCCCACACCAGTCCCATAAGGACCGCATAGGCCACATGTGTATGTCATCATTGTCACTGTGCGCTCCCAGAGCCAGGGGGAGGCATGTCCTGGCGGCGTGATGTGCGTTGTGAGTTACTGAGCGGGCTGGTCTGGTGGAGGAGCATTGAGACGGTGTGTCCTCCTGCTGGGGCTGTCGTGCAGGAGGTGCTGCCTCCAGGGCATCTGCAATCCGGCCAAGGACCTCGCAGAGCCGGTTTGTGCTGACTGTGATGACCTCGCCCAGTGCCCTAAGTTCATTCACTCCTCCCTGGCCTCCCGATTGTCTCGGATGAAGTCATTTATGAGGCCTGTGAGCTGCTGAGAGCGCTCTGCATCAATGGCTGATGTGGCAGATGCGATTGGTCCACTGGGAATTGGGCTTGCATGTCTTTCCGGTGCTTCGCTATTGGAAGTGAATACAAGACTGACATGTTCCAGTGTAGCTCCTTGCCCTGTAAGCCCTGGTGTATCACTCTCACCAGAGTCACTGTATGAGACCTGGGGGTTGGTTTGGGCGTCAGGGGTGTGGACAATCTCATCAGTGTCCTCCTCAGTTGCTCCGCATATAGATGCGGGGCTGTCAGGAACATCGAGGGGGTCCGTGGCTGCAATATCCCCAGCCACACTGGACTCCTCAGAGTGCGACGTGGGGCATGTGTCCTGCGCCAGTGCAGGTTGGGTAGGGGTGGGGGTGGGGGTTGTGCACCCTCCATGGGCCATGCTGGAGCCGGTGGTGTGGCTTGCGGTGTCTTCCTGCTTGCAGGTAGATGGTGGGCCCTGACTTGGCCACTGGAGGTACTGGGCCAGTTGCTTGCCTGGTCCTCGTTGTCATGCTCGCTGCCTGTGGGGGTGGAAGAGAGAGACGGCATGAACAATGATTTCAGAGTCAGCATTTGCCTACAATATCACAATGGGATTCTAGTGGGTTGTCGCCATTTGGGTGGTGAGCGGCACATTGATCTATGCTTGGATGGTAAATGCATGCATATGTCTGGGTCACTCATGTTGGCCGGGTACTGTGCTGGCTCACATACACACTGTTTACATCAACTGCCCTGTGTGCCTCACAGAATGGGACTCTTCGTGTGGTATGTGCTATATAGGTTACAGCCTTGCACCTGGCATTAGCCTGGGTCTCACTTGTTTCGGCATGATTTAAAGGGGGGGGGGTTTGGCCAACCATGACGTGACACCTTGCTCAGCCCTTAGCAGTGACTTTCATAACAAATGCGTTGGCAGTATTGACTTTGGACACTCACCTCCATTGACGGATGACGTTGCCCCGCACTCCATGTCGCCAACCCCTTCAATGGCTTCTGGGCCTATCATGGCCGCACACGTCTCCTCCCACGGCATCAATATTATGGGGGAAGCTGGCCCTTCTCCTGTCTCCAGGGCCTGGCTTCTGTTGGCCGAGAGGATGCTCCGCACCCTCAGACGCAGGTCGTCCCACTGTTTTCGGCAGTCCTTGGTGGTGCGGGGGGTGTCACCCATGGCGCGCGCCTTCTGTGCTACCATGGCCCAGATCTCTTTCTTTTTAATTACCGCCACCCTCCGCATGTCACCGCTGAAAACGGTGTCTGAATGCTCGTGGAGAGTATCCACCATCATATGGAGCTCGTCTGGGCTGAAGCGCTCCTTCCTGAGGCGGGCGGCTCCCTTTTTTGGTGCTTTTGGCATGATGCTGGTATTGATGGTCGATGTCTGTAATCAAAATATGGCTCCGGGTCCTGTGTGGTGAGGGTGGCAATGGATTGTGTTTTTAAAGATGCCCGCCGTGCTCCTTCCAGTTCCTGTGCGATGACGCTGTTTCCGGTTCCGCTATTTAACGGTGACTGTAAATAGCAGTGACCGCTGATTACGGTCACCGCTATTTACGGTCAACGCTATTGCCGCTTTACCCGGTAAGGGCTTTTTGGGGCCCTTTTGCGGCATGGCGCTAGGTACATTACCGGCATGGCGCAAGGCTTGTGCCCGGGAAGTCGTAATAGGCCGCTTTTATTTATTTTATTATTTATTACATTTGTTACTCGCCCAGACCCGCAGGTATCACGGCGAAAATTCAATAAAAAGTAGCATTTTTATACAGTGTTACAGTTACCATCACACAGAACATATTTAAACTAAAATGCACATAAATCATGTGATCACATTTCTTATACTGAATTCCAATCGGTCAAAAGCAGGTCATATTTTGTTTGAACACTAGTTGCAGATCTAGAGGAGACCCCTGGTGGAACATGAGGCCCATGGGGTTACGTTAGTTATTTAGATTCAAAGGGGGCGGTAAGCCAATAGCATTCTGTTAGGTTAATATTTGTTAAATAACCAGGTTTTCAGTGCTTTTTTGAATCTTAGTAGGGAGTCCTCATTTTTGATACTAAGGGGTAGTGCTTTCCAGTGCAAAGAGGCTAGGACTTTGAAACTACTTCCTCCTGCTCTCCTGTATTTGTATTGAGGAACTTCCAAGAGGGCCAGTTTATTAGATCTCAGTGTCCTACAGGGGATTTTTCTTTTGATGATGTTGTTGAGGTAGCTAGGCGCTTTGTTGGTGATGCATTTATGGACGATGCTGAGTGTTTTGAAGATGATTCTTGCTTCAATTGGCAGCCAGCGGTTTTCTCTTCTGATGCTAGATATTTGTTCTGGCTTCTTTATACCTAGAGCCGCTCTAAGGGCTTTGTTTTGTAATAGATGGATTTTATTTAAGTTGGTTTAGGAGGTTCCTAAGAAGAGAATGTTACAGTAATCCAGTTTCGTTAAGATCAGCGCTCTGGCCAGAGTGATACAATTTGTGGGGGTGAGAAACTGGCGGCTGAGTGCAATACGTTTTGCTCTGTAGGCTGTGGAAGGGGAGAGGGCTGCTATTTGGTTGTGCATAGTGAGGTTGGCATCTATATATACACCAAGAGTTTTAACTTGTTTGAGTACTGGGATCTGTGTACCGTCAATGTTGATGTGAGAGTAGTTAGTGTGGAGGGTGCTCATTCTTTTTTGGGAGCCCACGATGAGGACCTCTGTTTAGGGCCATCCAATTTTGGATTATAGAATAAACTTTGTTGATAGTGTCAGTGTCCTGGGTGTAGTCACCTGTGATGGGGATGAGGATCTGGGTGTCATCTGTGAAGTTGGTGTAGATGACACCCATATCATCAAAAGCTGAGAAAAGGAGTTTAGTATATGCATTGTAGAGGGTGGGCGAGAGGCAGGATCCCTTGGGTACTACTATAGAGACCGCTGCATAGTTACCGATGGCAACTCTGGATGTGCGGTCCATCAGAAAAGATTTGATCCACTGAGTAGCGTTGGTAAAAAAATTAAAATCTTTTTTTAGGGTGTCGCAAAGTTTGCCATGGTCTACCAGATCAAATGCTGCTCATAAATCCAGTAGCAGAAGGGTGGCTAGTTTGCCTGAGTCTCTGATAGAATCCAATTGGATTTTTAAATCGAAGAGGGCAGTCTCCGTACTGTGGTTGGGCCTAAAACCAGATTGTCTGGCTCCTAGTAAATTGTTTTGTTCGAGATGGGTTTGTATTTGGTTGTAGGCTAATTTATTGATAATTTTAAGTAGGATAGGGACAGTCGTTATGGGCCGGTAGTTCGTGGGCACTAATGGATCTAATGTGGGTTTTTTAGTAGAGGAGTGACCCACGCCACTTTAATGCTAGCTGGGACCTGATTGGTATGGAAGGAGGCGTTCACAAAATTGGTAATTATGGGTGTGAGAGTAGGGGCACATAATTTGATTAGGTGTGCTGGAAAATTGTCTCCTTTGCAGTTTGAGGCTTTAAGTTTAGATATGGTATTAAGTGCTACATCATGTGAGACTGGTGAGAAGTTGAAGAGCGGGGTGGTGTCTCCTATGTTCATGGAAATTTGGTTAGACATGGACGGCTTATCGGAAAGGAGATTTCTTTTGGAGATGATTTTATTTTGTAGTAATTTGATTTTGGAAGCCAGCGCATCTTGGATGGTGTACAACTAATCCTGAGAGGTGTACCAGGTATACGGAAGCGTTTGAGCTTATATAATTAAACAATATAGATAAATTAGTTGCCCAAAAGGACTGCAGCACCCGTGGGAACAAGTGTACACCTCTTTTCCACTTATCAAAACACATGGACTAATGATTGTTCCACGGTCGGGTGCGCTGTCTTATTGCATTCTACTTAGTCATAGCCAACTGATGTGCTAATCCTGTTTTGACAAACAACATGAAATTAATTAAAATATTTCTTTAATTCGATTCAAGGTCCATGTACAAACATCTGCAAAGTCTGCAGAGTCATATGCCAACACGTGTTTCAACCTCACAGGTCTTTCTCAAGGCAAAGCTCTGCTCCAAATGATACCCAACATTCCATTACGTATATAAAACACCGAATAATACCCAATGGTTCCATCAGATATGTATAACCCCCAATTCAAAATAGGGTCAGATGATACAGGGAAAAACATCAAACAATACAAAGAAATATATATATATATATATATATATATATATATATATATATACATATACATATATATATATATATATATATATAAACATATACATTACCCAACCAGGTTGAAATATTATTGAATACAGCGGCGCGTAATCAGCAACACATATAAGGAAATCAAATGTGATAAAGATATAAATCAAAATCTTGCAGCTTGAAAATGAAATTCATTGGTTACATATCATATAATAACAAAATCACCTAATATCCATGTGTGCCACCGTTTAGAGCCCAGTGTTACCAGCCACATGTGTCATTTAACCACAGCCGTTGAGCCAAACACATGCAAAAACCTTAAAGGAAAGTTCTGGGCTTTTTTTTTATTGTTCCTATGGTTCGGCCATGTGTTTTTAAGCATAAATCGGTAGATCGTAGAAAACTTTCCTATGGACCTTACCCGACTTTTCGTCCATTAACGCACTCGAAATCAGCCGCCATTTTCTGATAATCCTATCCTTTCCCCCCATCGCCCTGGCTCACCTGCTTTTGCGGCACTAAATCATATCCCCCGCCTCTGAGCCTGTCATCAGCAGACGCGTACCGCCCATTTCCCAACGCCAAAGCACGTCTCGTGTCAACAATCGCTGCGCCTCAGCTAATGAAGTGTCGCCATGGAAATGGCAGGACGCCTCTTTCCTCTATAAGTATAAACACACCGTTTCACAACACACAGCAGCAGATTTTCGATTCCATTCCTCTCTCTGTGTTACTTTCAGTATTCTGTGACACGTTTCTGTGCTCTGGTCAGCTACCTTCGCCGCTTCTAGGCCTTGTGAACACCTGTACCATCTCTGTAAATTATTTTACTTTCTTTACCACACAATGGCTACAATAATGCCGTATATGTACGAGCCCGAGTACACCGAGGAGGAACTACTGGAAAGGCAAGCACGCGAAAACGATGGGGATTCGGACGGCAGTTGGGAGGACCAGTCAACGGATGAAGAGCCTGGACCATGTCGCATGGACGGCGTCTCCACCTGGTGCACGTGCAATCGGTGCGAGCTAATGCCAACTGAGGCGGAGAACTGCTGCTGCCGTGAAAATTCCGGGCGCTTGGCCTACATTTCGGAAGGCGAGCCAAGTCCGCAATGCATCACCGAGCTGCCAGAGTTCAGGGAAGCCTGCCTCTCACGGACCGTGTTGAGGATGATGATGGTGCTTATGCACGAACTTCGCGGCACTGTTCGTCCGCGTAATCCGAGTAACGAGTAAGTATACTCTGGTTGTGATGTCAGTGATGCCACTACTATGTCATGGTCGTCTCCCACATATAAAATTACATCTACATATCATTCGAATGCATGTGAATTGGTTCCATATTGTGCATTTTCTAGATAGAATTTTTTTCAAAGCAGAATGACATTTTTTACCTGAATCGACAGTGATAAGAAAGTTTTGTCATTTTAATACAGTTTGCATCTTTCATTTTCACAGGTGGTACAGGCTGGTGGCCTATCGTTGCTTCACTTGGTGGCTTCACGGGAGGCTCGGACACCGCGTTCGGAGAGTAATACCTGCCTGTGCGGTACTTGCCATTAGACAACATTTCCCCAGCGACAGTGGACAATAC
This sequence comes from Ambystoma mexicanum, assembly GCF_040938575.1. Lineage (NCBI taxonomy): Eukaryota > Metazoa > Chordata > Amphibia > Caudata > Ambystomatidae > Ambystoma > Ambystoma mexicanum. Next base: position 402,564,656 of record NC_090934.1, read on the forward strand.
CGCGGATTTTCCCTGGATGTGCTGCAACCGGAACTTTATAATGTGTAATGTTTATTATTTATGTTCAATTGAAATTAAGATCTAAAATAAAACCCAACATATATTTTAACAATGGTTGTTTTGATTTTTTAAATGAATCTGGTGTGTCTCCATTGAATAGTCTTCCTGTGCCTTGTCTTGTCACACCACATGTCTCCGGCCAGCATCCTCCCTCAAGCTGGCCGCCCACCTTCAATCCACACATAACCGTCGAACCCATATGCAGCAGACATACATATGTTATTTTGCGGGTTGGCATCAAGCCTCCCGGCCTTGCCTCCTCCCCCAAAAATACTTACCACACCACTTTGTTCAAGCGTTGCCCCCTGCCTTCCATGTACTACATCCTTCAGCCTGCCTCTTACATGCAGTTAGATGGCCTCTCCTTGGTGAGGCCCTGCGGCAAACGAGTCTTGTCTGCACGACCACCGCCCCAATCCACCCCCCCCGCCCTATCAAAGGCAGTTCGCACCGGGGTACTTGCGCTGGCAAGTGGAGCTGTCAGGGAGCGATAAAGGCCAAGAGGTGCCAAAGACCATGTACACTTCAAAGTGGTCTACAGAGCATGGGCTGTTGTTCCCATGTCTACCTCCAGACCCCGTGTCTCCTGCCAAGCATCCCCCTCACGCTGGACGGCCCCCTGCAATCCACATAAGTGAGTCTCCATTCACGAGTCTTCCTGTGTCTTGTCTGCACGACCACCGCCCCAATCCACCCCCCCGCCCTATCAAAGGCAGTTCGCACCGGGGTACTTGCGCTGGCAAGTGGAGCTGTCAGGGAGCGATAAAGGCCAAGAGGTGCCAACGACCATGTACACTTCAAAGTGGTCTACAGAGCATGGGCTGTTGTTCCCATGTCTACCTCCAGACCCCGTGTCTCCTGCCAAGCATCCCCCTCACGCTGGATGGCCCCCTGCAATCCGCATAATGCCACGACATATACACGTCATTCATTCACAAACACACCCCTGTTTCCAATCCTTTATAACCCACTTCATATTTCTAATGAGAACTTCTTTGCGCTTTGCTAGTCAACCCGTGAAGGTGCTGGTTATCTGCTCTTCGTCTCTGTGAACTTCCGTGACCACTTCGAGGAAACTCCTCAGTTTGCAACCTGTGAACTGCTCCCTGTTCTACGACAAGAAACTACTCTGATCCCTGCATCTAACTGTTTGTTCGTCAAGGTAAGGCCATGTACCATAATCATTTTGCGTTCAATTTCTTTTCGTTCAACACAGTACATGCAAGTAACTAGTCATGTTTTGAGTCTAGTCAAATTATCTTTCTATTTTTTTTAAGTTATTCAAATACTTATCCGCATGTGAATAACGTGTATAGTTCCAAGAACCAAAACGAACCTTGCATTGAACCTTTTATGTGTCATTTAATTTTTTAACACATTGGTATTCATAGAGAATTGTTGATCTTTACTTTTCAGAACTTTCCACAATGCCTGCCTGTTCCATTGGCGGTTGCCCTTCGAAGACCCATAATAAATCTGAAGGTACTATAATGCATGTTTTCCCTAAGACAATAGATCAGATAAGAGAATGGGTCCGATATTGCGGATATCCACCGTCTGAGCTTGAAAGTAGAGTCCTAGAAGTCTTTGCGGACAAGAGGGGTGATCGATACCGCATCTGCAGCAGGCACTTTTGCTCAGACATGTACTCCACATCATTGCTAATAAAGAAGAACACACCGCGAGCGAGGCGAAAATTGCTCTCAACCGCTATTCCCACTCTATTCGTCCACATCCCTCCACTGGTGAGTCAAGTTTACGTATTTATCTCTCGGCCTTGCGGTAGTGTGTAGCATTATCTAACAATAATTTCCCCATTTATGTATCCACTCAATATGAAGGCTGAAGATTCTCCATCCGTGTCGTTATTGCAGTCATCAGCCACTTCAAGCGCCTATCGGGTAATCTTACTTGGCTATTCTGCCACTGACTTGTTTTAGGCATGTAAATCAATAGTTTTAATTTATCGTGTAATTATTTTACCTAATGGTACACCCTTGTACTCGTCCTCTAGTCTTTGTTTTCAGTTATAATTATTGTTATCCAAAATAATGCAAGTACTGTCTTTCAGGGAGATGCTGAGGAGTCCAACGTATTGACGACTACCGTTGATGTCACTCAGATGCTCGAGGTACGTTTCCGGACAGTTCCATCGATGGAGATCATCAGATCTTGCATTCTTGTAGCGTGATTGTTACACACAATGTTTCTTTTGTTTTTAGCCATTGATATGTCCTTCTGTCGTCGCCCTCCTATGTGTCTTCTTTTTTCAATATTGTGTTCATTACTAATGAAAGCCCTATGTTTCAGGGAGTCGATGGAGCATTAGTCCAAGAAGAAGGGGGAGCATGCAGTTACGGTTCGGCGCAACAGCTTGCAGAAGTGTGCACCGCAGTTACATCGTCCCTTGATGTTCTTATGCATTTCGAGGTATGGATACTGACAGTTCGATCAAGCGAAATCATATGACGTGATTACATCCGCTATACTTCCTTCTTTATTAACGCAAGTACTATGTTTCAGGGAGATGACGGACCTTCTTCTACAAGAACATCACCCCTAGTAGTTGATGCAGATCTCTGGGTGGTGACACTTCCAACGATCGAGCAAATCGAATCATATTTACATATCCATTATTTATTTTAGACAACTGATCATTTGTGCAGGTCTATTTAGATGAGCCGTTGACGCCTGCACAAAGTTTCTGTTCTTTTTATCAAAATAGAAAACCATACTAATGCAATTACTGTGTTTCAGGGAGTCACTGAAGCATCATCTTCAATAATATCATCAATGGAAGTCTATGAGGAGCCCGAGATATGGATCTTGACAGTTCCATCTAACTAGATCAACTATGCGTGAATAATTGCCGTTTGAATGTTCTACACAAAGCGTTCATTCGTGTTTTGCTATTGAGATGTACGTGGGTATTGGTCCCCAAGTACATTTTGTGTTTTCGATATTATTATACATACTAATGAAAGTTCTATGTTTCAGGGAGTCGATGGAGCGTCAGTGCGTGATGGATGTGCTTTATTAGAAGTGGAGACATGCACACACGAGTCGGAGCAACAGCGTCCTGATGTTGAAGTTCGAGGCAAGAAAGTTTCAAAGAAAAGAAAGCAAAAGAAGGTTAGTGTCCTGGTCACTATATTATGTTGTTTTTCACTGTTAATAGTTCAATACTGTAAGTTGTGTTTAAACTGAACATCCCTTTTCCAATCTGTCCTCTAGTTGCGAGTGGGTGTACGAACTAGATCTACACAGACAGTGAAGCGAACGAGAGATGTTGCTTGTCAAACCTTTTGGCAGGGACTTGAGACTGGAGATGCATCGTGCCAATGGGAAGAATATGAAGTGATTGACAACGGAGCTATACCAGCACCAGCCATTGATAGTGAATGTCCTCCTGGTAGTTCGGATGCAGTCGGAGATCAATTCACAGAATCCACACCCGCAAAAACTAAGACCGCGAGAAAGTTGAAGAAATTGTCTTATTCACCCATCGCCGGAGAAGGAACAGATGTTGCAATGGAAGAGAATGAAGTGGACTACAATGAAACACCATCAATATCACTGAACATAGCGGAAGACGATATCGGAGATTCTACCTTTCATGTGAGTGACATGTCCTCAACTTTACAGGCCGAACCAGCTGGGATGCAGAGTGACAGTATAAGGAAAGAGGCCAAATTCATTGTATTCGATAGTTGTTTGATTGATATTATTATTATTCGGTTGAAATGTGGGCATTCGGTAGGTGGGGAAGTATGTGGGGAGCCATTGATTAATGTGACTCGTGCAATTCGAGGCACTAACCTTAAAATACATGCCACCTGTACAAAATATCATCCTTTCTCATGGTCTGCACAACCCTTGCTGGGACAACTGCCAGCAGGCAATCTACTTTGTGCAGCGGCTGCACTTTTTAGTGGTTCAAGTTTTAAAAAGTTAGAGTCTTTCTTTCAGTTTGTGGGAATCCATTTCATTGCGAAAACTCAGTTCTACAAATACCAAACCGATTATCTATTTCCAGCCATTAGCGAAGCTTGGAGAATGGAAAAAATGTCTATTGATAGTACATTCGCGGGCAAACGGTTCAGGCTAGCCGGTGATGGACAGTGCGACAGCCCAGGATTTTCAGCCAAGTACTGCACCTACCACTTTCAGGACATGGAAAGTAAGAAAATTGTGAGTTCGGTGGTCGTGCAGGTGTCACAAAGTACATCCTCAGTGGCCATGGAGAAAGTTGGCTTTGTAGCATCATTGCAAGAACTACAATCGCGGGGAATGGTGATCGACCTGATAGCCACGGACAGACACGTTTCAATTGCCAAGACAATGAGAGAAGAGTACAAAAATATAAATCACCAATTTGACGTTTGGCATCTTGCAAAAACAATCAATAAAAAAATGTCGGCTGCAGGTAAAAAAAAAGAAATGCAAGGTATTTCACAGTGGTCCAAGTCAATCAGCAACCATCTTTGGTGGAGCTCAAAAACATGTGGAGGGTCGTTGGAAATTCTACTGGAAAAATGGCGGTCAGTAATGCTTCACTGTACAAACGTTCACCATTGGAACACAAACCAACATTTTCACAATTGTGAACATGGCCATTTGTCCACAGAGGAGGCACGGAAGAAGACGTGGTTGATTCCTTCATCACCCACTCACAAAGCCATTGAAAAGATTGTATTTGATAAAAGTATAACAAGAGATTTGAGGGGACTCACGGAATTCTGCCACACAGGAGATTTGGAGGTGTTCCACAATATGTGCCTAAAGTACAGGCCAAAACGATTGCATTTTGGCATGGAGGGCATGATAAATCGGACTCTTCTAGCGGTCTTGGCACATAACAATAATGTTGGCCGTCAACAAAGTAGGACGACCGGAACTTTAGGGACGCTTCGCTACAATAAGGCCTTCACTAAAAGAAGTAAACAATGGGTGATCAAACCAGTGTTTGAGGATATGCAATATGAGTTTATTGAGAGACTTATTGTTGATGTCCTAGATAGGCACATACATGGAGTTGTGAACGAACCTGTGCAGGGGACAACTGCATTGCCACCCAACATCGCCTCTGTTCCATGTCCACCTAAAGAAGAGCTCATTGAGAAATACACATCACGGTTTAAATGATTGTAATTTGATTGTCTGTTCTCTCGAGTCTCCTCATGTCGCTGGCCCATTGAATATGTGTATCTATGTAATGTGTAAATAAAAGTGATTGCTCAGTGTACATGCAATGTGTCTATCCAACCAAACAGTAATATAAAACATTTTTCAAAAAATATAGAATGTCTCCCTATTTATGGTTCTCTGGGGCTGCAAAGATGGAAATGCAAAGATGGAGTGTAAATTTCAAGTCCGTTGAATGTAGCTAACTAGGAATGTGTGCTCGTTCAAAGTGAAGGTCAGCTGCTTTGATTTTTTGCTCGGGTGCCGGAATGGCCCACGACTCAGTATAAGGTTCTATTGTTATTTGACCTTGACAGGCCGGGACCATCCCGAAAGACTTCTTTTTGGGGGTGTGGGTCAATAACGTAAGACACGATAATGAAAATAATTTCAGAAACGAAAGCCATTTCATGTTCGTTCATTAGAAGAAATAACGTCGGCATAGAAGGAGTGGTATTTCGGGGCTGCCCTACGCACAGACACAATGGAAAATGCAAATATAATGTAAGTAACTCTTTAGATGAGTTTATACCGCAATTTAATTACTATACAGTAGCTTTAAAGACGGGTTAAGTTGTACTTGTTCGTTCTATGTGGCATATTGTTTTGTACCGCGCACTATCTTGAGGAGAACCATCTCCTTTTACGGAAGCACCTCAAAACCTTCCTCTTTGCTTCTGCTTTCTCTCTCCCTCTCCACTGCTACAACTGGTCCACTGTCTGCGACCTCGGTCCTGGGTCCTTCCACTCTCCACCTGCACTGCCTCCCTGTCAACCCCTGCACTGGGGGACTGTCTCAGTATCCTACGGCCCCCCCCTGATGTATAATACCCAGTTTCACTGTCCTAGCTATGAAATAATTTCCCGACCTAATATATAAAATGAATAATTTTAATAAAGATCTGATGGTGAGACTAATTTCATTTTTTATGTTTTTCAAACAGGTACATCATGCATTACTGCATGTGTCACGAGTACCAGACACCGGCGGATGGCTTTTTTAGGCGCCAATTGCTTCTCCGCGTGAACAATGTTACCACCCTGATCATTTTATGGGACGATCGCCAAGTACAAGTATGCCCTTACGCGGTACTAACGGCAACATACATACCGTTGTGGTAGCCTAGTGCCTCGTTGTTGGAACAGCCATGCGATTATCAGTGCGACCGCTCAATATTCAAATCGCTGAATATTCTCAAAACGTTTGATGTCAAATAAATGTACTTTGCCAAATGTACAATCTTGCCGTTTGCTTTTAAACCACAGTTTCATATTCCGAATTGTGGCGCTGTATTGTGAGATGATCTAAGACCCCAGCAAAGGAACATCGTGTGCCTCGAAACGAACTTTTTGGAACGTGAGCAAATAAAAATGCTAATCGCTGAATATTCTCAAAACATTTGATGTCAAATAAATGTACTTTACCAAATTTACAATCTTGCGGTTTTAGACCAATAAATTTAATATCAGTGACATGGTCCATTTGGTGATGTTCTTGCCAATGTATTGAGAGCGGTAATTTGGAGTCAACTTTGGTTAAACTTGCAAAATGTTCTCTGATCCTAATTCGTAATTCCCTTATTGTGGAACCAACATACACTTTACCACAAACACAAAGAATCGCATATACTATGTATTTAGTCTTGCAGTTCATGAAATCTCGTATTTGGACTGTTAAACCATGATGACATGAAAAGGTATCAGATTGAATAACATATTTGCAGAAATTACATGTGCCACATTTAAAGAAACAATTTGGCTTAGAGGGAAGCCATGATAGGGGATTTGTTGCAGAAGTCTGAGAAGTTAAATAAGAGGGACACAAATATCCCTTAAGAGTTCGATTTCGTGTAAAAATGACCTTTGGCTTATCCGTGATGTATGGTAATAAGTCGGAATCAAGTTGGAGTAAATGCCAATGCTTTGCTAACAGCTTATATAACTTGGTCTAATATTGGTCTAATACAAGCAAAAACCCATCCCAGAGGAGGGGACCGTCTGGGATTGTTATGTCAATTGGAAGCACGTACCATCTGTAGGCTTCGATGCACTACTTTAGGTCTTAATAGTGACACGGAACTACATGTATTTTTGTAAATGGGAGGTTAAATGTTTGAACCAAAGCCCAATGTATCTTTATCCGTGGGTGTTACCCGCTGGAGCCTAGGGGATCGGTCAAGTGCCAGGGCTGCGACCGGGAGCCAACCACACCAGCATTTGCAATAATAATAAGTAACATTCAATTGGATTTGATATTTTGACACCTTATTTGGACTTACATGTTATAATTAGGGAGTCATAGATAACAAGGATAATTATGCGTGCTAAATTGGCAGTTAGCTGACAGATATTTCATATCTAATTATGATGTGATTACGCAAACCCGTGTGTCATTAATAATAAGAATCATACATTTTTGCACGTGCTGTTATTCAAACTAGTGTTTAAGGGATACCAGGTCTCAAGTGACTCAAGTTAAAATACCCATAAGGTCTCATTCAAGTTTTAGAGTTCAAAATATGACAGAATTAAGGCACACGGACAGCGTGTCACGTGAACAGAGTCGCACGGACAGCGTGTCACGTGACCAGTGAAATGCGCATGATGCGCCGTCTAATCTTCCCCTATTTTCTTATGCCGGGAACGCGAGATCGATTTATTAAAGTTATCTACGCATATATACTTTGGGTACTAAATAGCTTTAGTTAGCATAGATACAAATATTCACAATCTTTTATTTATATCGTGAATCAGTAACATGACTGACTTCAATCACATGATCAAGGCACGTGATCAATGATAAACGCTAGGTCCACTTTTCTAACCTCGCTGGGGCTTCTTAATACAGAACGCGAGATCGGTCGCGTTTATATGTAACATGTACCAGATGGATAAAGAAGCATGAGACCAACATGTAAGTTTGGCTACTGATTAATAAGAGATAATAGGTAGATACATGGGGTATGGTATCTTTATTTTGACAAATACTTATGGCTTTCTTTATTAGGCAACGTCAATATATGGCAGGTTATTTGATAGTATGAAAGGATACATTGGATCCGCTTCCACAAATTAACGGCGCAGGTAATTCTTGTGGTTGAACTCGATTAAGAGCTTTACATACATAGTGTTAGTTAGTTTTATCACCTATTATTTTTCTTTTCTCATCACTTAGGACATTTATTCCAATTCAATGATACATCACCAAAGTGATTAAAAGTGGATACTTATCTAAAAGACTTCCCAATGGGTAACTGATAAATTAATACTTGGTGATAAAGCGTGATCATTGCAAAGGAGAGGACCTCTCTTGCACATTGGTTAAGGGATGATGGGACCCTATATACATGAAGTTAAGGTTTTTGCATGTGTTTGGCTCAACGGCTGTGGTTAAATGACACATGTGGCTGGTAACACCGGGCTCTAAACGGTGGCACACATGGATATTAGGTGATTTTGTTATTATATGATATGTAACCAATGAATTTCATTTTCAAGCTGCAAGATTTTGATTTATATCTTTATCACATTTGATTTCCTTATATGTGTTGCTGATTACGCGCCGCTGTATTCAATAATATTTCAACCTGGTTGGGTAATGTATATGTTTATATATATATATATATATATATATATATATATATATATATATATATATATATATTTATTTGTATTGTTTGATGTTTTTCCCTGTATCATCTGACCCTATTTTGAATTGGGGGTTATATATATCTGATGGAACCATTGGGTATTATTCGGTGTTTTATATACGTAATGGAATGTTGGGTATCATTTGGAGCAGAGCTTGGCTTTGAGAAAGTCCTGTGAGGTCGAAACACGTGTTGGCATATGACTCTGCAGACTTTGCAGATGTTTGTACATGGACCTTGAATCGAATTAAAGAAATATGTTAATTAATTTCATGTTGTTTGTCAAAACAGGATTAGCACATCAGTTGGCTATGACTAAGTAGAATGCAATAAGACAGCGCACCCGACCGTGGAACAATCATTAGTCCATGCATCTTGGATGGTGGTGCAACATTCTTTACTTGGTTGGACTGGGTTGATTATGGGGATCGGGTTCTCCAACTCCTTGAGTATGGTGAACAGTTCTTTGCTGTCAGAGGATACATTACTGATTCTGGTGTTGAAGGCATTTGCTTTAAGGGTAATGATGGCTGATGTATAGATTTTGTTTGCAGAGTTGAAAGCTTCCAGAGGTTCTAAGGTATGAGTTTTATTAAGCCGGTGTTCGAGCAATCTTTTGATCCGTCTGAGGGCGACTAGTTCCTCGTTGAACCAGAAAGAGGATTTTTTATCCTTGCGTTTGGTTTTGTTAACACACGGTGCTAGGGTATCAATTGTACTGGTAAGACAATTGTGATACATTTCAGCTAGGGCACAGGGGTTTTCAATATTGATCTTTTTATTATTGAGAGAGGTGGCTAGTAAGGGGTTGAGATTTTCTGCTGTAAGTTTCTGGGTGTTTCTTGTTACATAAGATTCCTCAACAATAGATTTAGGTAGGTGTGATTCGTTGCACAAAATAGAAAAGTGTATACTGTGATGGTCTGACCAGAGTATCGGGTTAATGGAGTCTAAGGATACTGTGGTATTGAGTGGTAGTATCCAGTCTAATGTTCTCCCTTTTGTGTGGGTAGGGGCGTTCACTAGTTGTGTGAATGCCCGGTCTTTGAGTGCACTGTGTAATGCTTCTGCTTTGTGGTCTTGGGTGTCATTAAATCCTAAGTTCAAGTCCCCTAGGACTAGACATTTAGTGTTTGGTTTAATAAGTGGCGTTAGCAGTAGAGGTATATCTAAGTCTGGCTGAGATTTAGCATTAGGTGCTCTATAAATAGTTATTATGTTTATGGTGGTGTTATGGTTTGTAGCTAACTTGGCTAGCAGGACTTCGTAACCATCTGGGTTCTCGATAGGGCAGGTTCTTATTTTAAGATGGGTTTTAGCAATAATAGCTACTCCCCCACCTACTGATTTTATTCTGTCTGTCCTTAGGATGGTGTAGTCTGGAGGAATGGCAATGGAGAGTAAGAGTCCGGATGCTTGGTGGAGCCAGGTTTCCGTCACTATAAGTAGTTCAAGTTGTTGTTCGGTGATATAGTCATGTATTTCTGTGGCGTGAGCAGGTATGGACCGTGCATTAATGAGTGCTGCTTTGAGATGTAGAGGAGGGGATGGTTCTTGTGGTGGTGTGGTGATTGTTTTGGGGCATTTAGTGTGGGTCACTAGTGGAGGTGAGTTTCCTATGATGGCAAAGGAAGAGGAGGCACTTATGCTAGGATTGTTTAAGAATCGGGATCTTAGTCTTTGGGTTCTTATGAGTCCTAGTAGTGGGATTTGTTTTGTTTGCTTGACTTTAAGGCAGTTTCTGATCGGAGAGCATAACATGAGGCCGGTCTGAGATCTAAGTCTGGAGCGTCTACATGAGCTGAGGACCGGAGTCATCATTTTAGGTGGTTTATTAGTAGTAGTTAAATAGGGTGAGCTGGTTCTTTGTGGCATTTGGATCCCTATGTGGTCTGTAGGACCATTAATCAGGTGGCGATCTTGGGGAAACGGATTGGTCAGGGGCAGGAAAGGTGTGGGGCAGGGGGTGGGGTGGTGGCGGGGGCATGCTACTCTGGAGAGGCCATTACTATGGATAGTAAAGTGGGAGCCTGTGCAGGGCGTATCATACGGTACAACACAAAATGGAAACATCATGAGTAGCAACCAACCTGGCATGGTTTGGTTAAGTGAAGAGAGCTGGCTTGGTGCTGGCTAGCCGTAGTGTAACTGAAATGTCACACCTATAAAATGGGTCTGGGCGAGTAACAGAACAGGAGGCTGCTGCTACGTGAATAGGGTCTAGAAATGCCAAGCTAGGCGGTGCCAGGAGCATTTACTCAACACATTACCAGTGAGCTATGTCACTAGAGCAGTTATGTGCTGGAAAGTAATAGCAAAGGCCGGGTTCATTAATGACAATCCGAGCAGTCTAGAGTGACTGTGCACCTGTGTACTGGGCAAGGCAATAGTAGGACTGACTAAGCACATTTGAGCAGTTTAAAAGCGACTTTGCACCTATGTACTGGGCAAAGCAATAGTAGGACTGACTAAACACATCAGAGCAGTCTAAAAGCGACTGCGCACCTATGTGCTGGACAAGGCAATAGTATGATTGACTAAACACATCAGAGCAGTCTAAAAGCGACTGTACACCTATGTGCTGGACAAGGCAATAGTAGGACTGACTAAACACATCAGAGCAGTCTAAAAGCGACTGTGCACCTATGTACTGGGCAAAGCAATAGTAGGACTGACTAAGCACATCGGAGGAGTCTAAAAGCCACTGTGCACCTATGTGCTGGACAAGGCAATAGTAAAACTGACTATACACATCAGAGTAGTCAGATGCAGTTGAGCACATATATACTCGAGTGAGCTACAGTAGCATGGTTTGCTCAAGACCTTACAGGCATGTTAAGTACTGCGGTCTATTGCGGTCTATTGCCAGATCGGGCACGCTATTTGCACCATGCCGGTAATGACCGGTACTTACCTCCAAACTCGGAATAAGGCCCAATGGGCCTCATTACGAGGTTGCCGGTAAGTGAAAAATGATGCCGGTAAAGGATTACCGGCATCGCTTACCGCTCCGGTGTATTATGTCCCAGCAACCAGCTTTTAGCGGCACCCTTAATAACGGTGCCTCTAATAGCGGTATGGGCGCGTTCACGCGCCCCTTCGGGGAGCAAATACCGGCATGCCGGTAATAGGAGGACATCCTAACCCATGCGGACATGCAAATACCGGCATCGCGGAGCCGGTAATCACGGGCTGCACGATGCTGGCCATACAGGCATTGCGGACCACGCGCAAACAGCAATCAGGAAACAAGCCAACTGCCACAGGTGCACACAATCCCCCCAGGTGGAGTCAATGGAGGCTGGGCCAGTATAAAATGAGCACACCCGCACACCACACCCCTTCCAACACCAAAATGCTACCACTAGCTGTTGCAATCATGGCGCTGGAGGACATGCCAATACTGCTACAACTACAGCAACAACACCAACTACAACAACAACTACAGCAGCAACAACAGGCAGCACAGAGGAGACGCAGGAGGAGAAGGAGGGTGAGACAGGCCCAGCAATTATCACCATCACAGCCAGCAGTGCCTCATACGCAGCCACCAATCCCTTGCACCAGACCAATCCCATTCAACCTAACCCCTGAGCAGATCCACACCCTGTACCAGTTGGACCGGGACACCATCACCACCATAGTGGACATGATACACAACGACATTGCTAGCCTCATAGAAATACGCACTGCTATCCCCCCGCTACTAAGGGTGGTGTCTGTGCTCCACTTCCTGGCCACAGGCACCTATCAACACACAGTGGGCCAGCTGCATGGCATTTCACAGCCACTATTTTCACGCATGTTGAACCAAGTGCTGGATGCCCTCCTGAGGCACGCAAGCACCCACATATCCATACCACGGACTACCCAGGAGATAGCCGACACCAAAGTAGGCTTCCATGGACTGGCAGGCATGCCCAATTTTGTTGGTGCCCTGGACTGCACCCATGTGGAATTGGTAGTCCCCATGCCATAGAGGCGGTGTACCGCAATCGCAAGCAATAGCACTCCATCAATGTGCAAATGGTATGTGACTCCAGCAAGATCATCACACATTGCTGCGCCCGATTTCCCGGATCAACACATGATGCCATGGTACTGCGCAACTCCACCCTACCCCGTCACATGGAGCGACATGCTGGACCACGTGCCTGGCTTCTTGGTGAGTTGCACAACTGGGCCATGGCAATGCTTTGGGGTACTGATATGTAGGGATGCAGACTCCACCTGTTTGGGAAAGGGTGGGGGATGCATACTCCACCTGGTTGGGAAAGGGGGGGGGATGCATACTCCACCTGGGTGTCAATTGTTGGTGATTGGAGAATGCATGCAAAGCTAAACACTCCAGACCTGAACCTCCCAAACGGAACATGACACATCACTGGCACAAATTAAACAAATAATGCATATCGATGACAACAAGTAAGAGGCACAACCAGGCCACCATGGTGATGGCAAGCAATGCATGACTGTACAGGATGGCAACTGTGCCAATGTGGCTAGTGTGACCATGCATAGTGTAGAATTAACTGCTTGAATGGGAGGCTAAACATTGTCGTACTACCACAGTACATCCGCCTCAGCATGCATGATTACACCCTGCATCATCTATTGAATGCCATCAAGACTACCACACCTCATAACAGTATAGAATGCATCTAGGTGACAATTTTTCATACGTACAGGGACATGTGCAAGTCCACACCAAATAGCTGCCGCCATGACTGTGCTTCCTGAAGGTGGCAGCTCAGAGTGACACACACCTATTTGTATTTGCTTGCAGGTGATGGAGGATATCCCTTGAGGCCGTGGATACTTACCCCTGTGCGGAACCCGCAGAACAGCCAAGAAGAGGAGTACAATCATGTGCACACCCATGTTGTGATTGAGCAGACCTTTGGCCTGTTGAAGGCGCGTTTCCGCTGCCTAAGCAGGTCTGGTGGGGCACTCCTATATAGGCCTAAGAAGGTGGCAAAGATCACCATGGCCTGTGTCATGCTGCACAATATGTGCGTCCGGAGAAATTTACCACTGTCACCTGACATTGACATGCATGCCCCGGGTGAGGATGATGAGTATGGAGACGGAGGTGAAGTAGCCCCCCTGCCAGTACGTGATGTACAGGATGGCCATGCTGTACGCCAAGCACTAATCCACAAATACTTCTGGACCACAGGGACTATGATAGACATGTGTCAGGACACACTGGCTCCATGTGGACATGCACAGGCTCCATGTGGACATGCACACTTGGATTGTTGGGAGTTGGCCACTGAACACCATCACACATTAAATGGATATGCACAAAATGAACAATGTCCAGGCATTGATTTTTTTGGCACACAACGGGTGTATTTTTACTAACAGGGAAAAATGTGCACACTCCCCCCCAGTGACCTCCCCAACCCACCCTACAAACCCCAAAACCACCCAGTGAACTCCCCAACCCACCCTACAAACCCCAAATGTCCCCAAATGTCCTCCAAGAAATGGTTCCCTTCACCCACAACCATGTGTCCCACTCCCATTGTCTGGGCACTCTACTTCCTGGCCTTTTTGTTGTCTGAGGTGGCATCTCCGAGTGCCGTGAACTCCTCCGGGTCATGCGCACAGGGCTTGCGGGGACAGAGGATGCAGGTGTTGTAGAAGTGGATGTGTCCGAGGCAGGTTCCACGCCTGCTCCAAGGCGTGGCCGCTGCATATGGAGCAGGATGGAAGTCAGGACTTGGGTGACTGCCCCCAGACAGTCCCTCATGAGGACAGCCGACGCATTCACGGCAGCAGTGTTCGCAGCAATGGCCGCTGTGGTCTCCCCAATGGCAGTTGTGGTCCCCGCAATGGCAGTAGCAATGGCCCTCCTACTGTCCTCCCCATCGGCAATATACTGCTGCATGAGTTTGAGCATTGACTCCTGTCGTGCCTCCACCCTCGACAGGCGTGCCTTCAAGGTGTTGGTGGGTGCTGGAGTGGTAGGAGCTGGAGTGGTGGTAGCTGGAGTGGTGGTAGCTGGAGTGGTGGATGCTGCATGCACGGGCCTACATCCTGGGTACTGTCCTCCTCGAAGGGGCACACGTCCGAATCCCTGAGGTCGGAATCATGGAGGCAGGTATTGTCACTGCTGTAGGCCTCCATATGGGGTGGGGGGTGTGCAGGGGGCTTGGGGTGGGTGTAGTAGACACAACTGTGACACCCTCGGGGTCCACATTGGCATCCACAACATCCGCGGTGGTTGGTGGCGCAGCAAGGGACACCCCTCCATCTGTTGTGGGTGTGTGCTGCTGGTCCTGATGTGTGTGGGCCACACTGGCAGCAGGTGTTGTTTGCTGACTTTCCACCTGGTAAGGCACACTGCCTGTGGGTCTGGCCTGTTTATCTGGCTGGGGGGTGGTGGTGGCGGTGGCCCTTGTCCTATGGCGTGATGTAGATGCCCTTGTGCTCCGCTCCTGACTGGCATCTTCCTCATCACTGCCTGGGGGTTAGAAGAGATGCAGGTAATCAGTGATGGTGTCACATGCCAGCGACATACCATTGTGCTGTTCAATATTCAAACATTCATGCATCCATGTCTTACAGGTGTGTGGCACTTGGTGTTCTGAGGAGGCATATTGGCCATCAATGCATGGCAGGTGGCATGCCGTTGATATGGGGTTTGTGTGTTGGGTTACATGGGCACGGTCCTGGTATGTTGCCCGTGTGTTGGTTATGGGATTGGCACTCAGCATGCATTTCTCTGTGGCAGGGTTTGGGCCGCAATCTTGACTTGGATATGTTGATGTGGGTCTAGGGACATGCATTGCCTTGCCTAGTCTCACTTCCATGTCACTTGTGCTAAGTCATGGTTTCCCCTACAGGGATGTGCACGGTCACTCACCTCTTTCTGGGGACGATGCCGCACCCATCTCCATCTCTCCAAATCCCTTTATTGACTCAGGATTAATAAATGTGCTGGCAGTCTCCTACCAGGGCATCAGTTTAGCAGGTGAGTGTGGACCTCCACCTGTCGCCATGGCCGCCCTCCTTTTGCTTGACAGGATGTTTCTCACTCTCAAGCGGAGGTCGTCCCACCTCTTGCGGCAGTCACGCACAGTACGTGGGGTGGTCCCCACGCCCGACCCCTTCCAGGCAACCTCCTGCCAGATTTCCTTTCTCCTCATCTGGGCTTCACGCTTCATGTCATTGCCTTTCATTATGTCTGCATGTGCAGCCAGAGTGTCCGCAAGCATATTGAGCTCTGTGTCAGGGTTTTCCAACACAGCACAACACGAAAAGACTGGTGGTTAGGGAGGATGGCAATGGAGTGTGTTTTTAAAGATGGCCGCCGGCCCATTTCCCGTTCCTGCGCGATGACGTTACTTCCGGGTCTGGTTTTGCGAACCCGGTATTAGCATGGTGGTATTACCGGGCCGGTATTTAGGGGTTGCTCCTAGGCGGTGCCGTTATCGGCGGGTCCCGTGATGCCGCTATCGGGGTGTTGGAGGGCCTTTAGCGGCATGCCGGTATTGCTATTACCGGCATGGGGGTTCGCGCGTGCTCGCGCAATCGTAATCACCCGCTATTAGCGAACCCGCTCTTACCGGCATGCTGGTAATGAACCCGTTTTTACCGGCCTACTCATAATGAGGCCCAATGTGTACAATCTTCTCTCCCAAACTGAAATACATAGATCATATAATATGTCCAAGATGCCTCTCAACATTTCCGTCAATATCAGCCTCTCAGTTTCTGCACTTTCTCCCGCCCCTCTCCTTTTCTTCTAGCCTCCTCCTGCATATTTCTCCTGGTGAAGGCTCATATCCCCAGAACCATTGCCTATGAATACCAGTACCTTCCCTGCAATAATGGTCTATGAAAAGCATTTTTCCCACATGAGCAAAATTAACCAGATAACATCTTCAACATCTTCAAGTCTTCTATTCCCATGCCGTACCCAGCCCGCGTCATCGCTGTGTCTCACTTTCCAGGAAGTCTGCCCAAGCTTCTCTTACTTCACAATGTTTATGACGCTATCCATTTTTCTATTATCTGTAACGCATTCATTCTCCAAGGGACCAGATTTCCACTGCCACTTCCATCTGCATGTTCTCCATTCCCCTTGTCTGTCCACAGCATTTCTTCCACAGTGAAAGACATAAAGCGTACACTATATCATTATTCACCCATGGCACATGCCTAGCCATAAATAATATGTTGCAGTCAATACATCATAGCATCAAAAACCCTCAACAGCCTCAACACTCTCTCATCATGTGCCACTTGGCTGTTTACCACTTCTAGGACTGCCATATTTACCACATTGCATGTCACTTTCTGGCCCTCCAGCTCCGCCCCTACACCAACAGGGTCACTACGAGCTGGAAAATTCTTCCCTTTACCTTGCCATTCATCCGGCCACTTATATGCACACCTCCACTTGCTGTGCTAGTAAATGCCACAACCTGATGCCCCTGCTTCATCTGAAAATATTTGTTCTAGCCACTCCACAGGATTCCCTGGAATGCCAAATAATTATCTGATTAATGTGTTGCAACTGCCAAACACTAAAGCCCTCCTTTAGCGACCTTGAGAATGGCACCCTTTGGTGAGGTAACCTTGCTCCTGACATTGCTCTGGCGATATTGTAGCAAAAGGTCCTCACTGGCATTATCACCTTGGACTCGAAAATCATGTGTCCAATCGATTCTGCATGTTTCTCCACTGCATCTTTTTTTTTTATTGACTCTGTACTCCAACAGACCCCACAGCACCTCCACCGTGTCCTGGGCTTTTCTGGAAAACATACTCACAATCTCCAGAAAAGCTGCAACATCCTACAACAGATTTGACCCCACCTTTCAGACCAATGAACCAGAAAGTGTCTAAATAAAGTATCCTCATTCCCAGCCCTAATCCCTAATCAGCATTCCAAAGAGGAACTGACACGCTCAAACAATGGACAAGATACCAAGCACCCTATTGGCATAGCTATTTCCAGGTAAATATTCTTCTAAAATTGCAAACCTAGCAGCCACACATGTTGCAGCTGATCTGGGAGCAACTGAAATCCTACTTTATTATCACACTTTACCATTTCTGCATTTCTCACACACTTTCTTATTAGTGCTGCAGCCCGATTAATGATTGCATATACTACTGTACAATCCCACGATCAAGCCAATCATTCACCAACCCCCCCTTGTGGAAATGGCAAATTATGCAGAACTCCCCCTCCTTCTCCCTCACGACAACCCCAAGTGGGGATCTAATGCCATGCTGCAATATCCAATTCTTAAAAGGACCTGACATCCTCCCAATCTGTCCCGCCCTTCCAAGTTCCCCATTTTAGTTCAAACTCATGTTCCATAATCTCTGGATTTCCCCAGGGATCGAGCCTCTCAACGCTCCTTTTCAACATCTATATGACCCTGTTGATGAAGATCATGAAATCCTATGGGCTCATCTGCTACAAGTATTCAGATAACACAAATAATATACAAAATGACTCACAACGGAAACTCTGGCACCACCCTCTGTGACTTCCTCACATGTCTAAGCGAATGGATGAAAGCCAACTACCTAAAATTCAACCCATACAAAACAGAAATGATAGTTTTGCTGCACCATGCACCTGAAACTCCACTACCATGGCATTTGAAAATGGATAACTGCCCTTAACTATCTAAATTAATCAAGAACCTAGGCATTTTAATGAACAGACTCAAAATGGAACCCAGAGTCAACGCAATAGTCAAAAAGAGCTTTTACCACTACCACTCTATCGGACAGATAAGGGCCTACGTTTCCTTTGCACACAGAGCACTGCCCGTCATCTCCCAGATTCCTTCAATAACCGACTACAAAAGCTGCATTTACCTAGGTATTCCAGACCACCTCACAAACAATACAGTAGCTAGTATACTACTCAGAGAGCACACATAACAGCTCTGTGAACACTCCACTGACTATTGTGAGGGGTCAGAAATGTGAGGCAGACAACTTTGTAAAGGATTTTCAAAAGATGCCATTTTATTAACTCAGAAGGTTGGATAAATGCCTCATTATCCCTACCCTGACGAGGATTTCCCAGCCTAAAATAAACTAAAGAAAACTCTATAACAAAAGGTTTATGTCCCTCACACGTGTACATACAACTCAAAAAGGTAATATATGGAAGTTCAACAACAACAAATATAACAGTTAGTTTCACCACCTGGTCACTGTCTCTCCTTATAATCTGGGTGAATTCCCCTTACCCAGATTCAAGCAGGACTCAACAGTTCCAAAAGGATAAGGAAATCCTGTCTTGAAATAAAGTTCCAATACAGTTCTGTTTGTTCCACTTAAATTTACCAACAGTTAAACATTGTTCAACAAGATTTTCTTCTTTCCACCTGTGACAAAAGGCGCAAACAAACTTCTTCTCATTAACCAAGAATACTTCTATAGTTCATTAGAATCAACAGAAATGTCTTTGTTAGGATAATTCTCCAACAGTTCACAAAATACTTGTTTCAATATTTGTGAATGACTCTGCAGTAGTTTGCACAACATTTTCTTCAGTAATTTTAATTTGGCAAAATGATTCTGTAATAGTTCACAAAAACAACTTAGTGGTTCTACCACTTCTTCTTCGGGAATTTGCACCACATCAGAGTACTTCAAAGCCTTCCACCTGGTCCACTCAACTACCAGGCCTACTACTTCAAAGTTCTCTGGCCTGGTGTATTCTCCTGCCAGGACAGAATATAACTACTAATTACAAGTACTTCTGTGGTAAGAGTTAGTTTCCAACAAGTTAGCAACTTCCCTTGCTTCACAACTTCAAGTTTAAGTATTTTTCCATGGGAAACAAGAAACAAGAAACACACTGGTGCTGCTTGTTACACTCCTGTGATTGCCATGCACAATGCAGGCTGCGCTCCACTCCTTCTGAATACCTTCTATCAGAAGGACAGCCCTCCTGCCACTCTCGTTTCCCTTCTTCCTCATTAAACAAATGCTGACAATGGTTCTCTCTCACTTTCACACTTCTTTGGCTTTAGCAACGTGGGTTCAAGCCATCTCCTCTTATGGCCTCCTTTACATATGTGCAATAGATTTTACAAACACTGGAATTCTTAATTGCCTACTTTTGGCATGGGCAATAGTGGTTCTTTATAAGTTGCCTTGGTATAATTCTCTTTTGGCTTTGGCAATAATTGTTTGTTTCTCGGTTTATTGCCCTCTTTTGCTGTTGGCTTTTAATTTGACCCACATAGTTACAATCACACCTTTCTAATCTGATAGTTAAGTTCATGTTCTGCCATTTACTCCTTTTTAAGTCAGCTTGGTTTTCAACAGAATAATTAGCCTGCTTTTTATCACTTCGGTATTTAAATAAATGCTTCTTCCTCAACTTCACTCCATTTATATTATTTATATGTTTAAAGTCCCTGGACTTGGCCAGCGGGTGTTTACGGAGAACTCCTTGGTCACAATCTGATAGTGAACTCACCGGGTCTGGCGTGCGCATCTGTTTGCCTCACTGCCTCCAGGTCCTCTGCTTCTGCTTTCCTGCGCGGCCCGGCAACCTCTCCTTCGTGGCTCCCCGTGGCCCGCGCAAGTGGAAAGAAGAGCTTTCTTTGCTCTCACAGCTATCTGGTGCTCGCCTGCCATCGGTGCTCGACTAACAATGGGGAAACCTTTCAAATTGTGCGCTTTCCGCTGTGAGACCTCTGCAGCAGCGATCCTCAGGGGGAAAGCTGTCAATCCCAACGCTTCCCGCTGTGCAACCTCTGCAATCAAAGTCTCGAACAGCAGAGACCCTCCCAGGCCCAGAATCCATTCGGCCTATGACGGTGGTCCCAACGTCTCTGCTCTCTGCTAACGTCTGCCTCTGCTGCCCCGTGGAGGTATTACAACTACTCCACCTTCTGTTACTGCTATTCTTTATGGTCTGCACTTGAGGGGGCTTTTTATGCCTCCCAGTCTCCCTCAGGTGTGGGTCATTACTCCTAATAGGAGCCTCTATGGCTCTCTTCTTCATCCCAGTACTTTGGGAATTACTGGACTTGAGTCCACAATGTAAAAATCAGTTTTCTCCACTTCTTCAATTTTACAATATGCTATCAGAAGGGTAGGGTCTCTGGGGAAGTTATAAAAAAGGATTGTCCAATTCTTCTCAACCTGATCCTCCTGCAGAACACCACCCCCAGGGTCAGGATCAGGAAGCGTCTGCCTTTCTCTGGCCACATGAGAGGGGTCCCATGTCACAGTTTCTGGGGGAATCATCACTGATTCTCCACACTATCAATCTAAACAAGGTCCAGTTCAAGGACCTCTGCATCTCTCACAAAGTATCTGAAGGTCACTGAGCAGAATTTCTCCAAAACAAAATCTCAGTCTATCAACCAACTAGAGATCTAATATCAAGAAGCGAGGAAATATCAAAAGATTTTGCAGAGGAAGAAACAGAGGCTCTGCCGTTTCCAATATGGCGGCCAAACACTGGAATGTGCTACAAAGGAAAATCAGCACTCTATCGGCCCACCTAAATTTCAGAAAAAGTATGAAAACCTAGCTATGGAATGCATAACATACATAACATTTAACCGACGCTCATCAAGCAGTGGAAACAACACTCCTCATTAGTTTGACTTTCACACGTAAACACAGCCCAAGGGAATGCCATACCAGCTTCCAACTATCTGCATAGGACACAGCGCATGCCTTTCCGGAATCTACAACGAGTAGAAGAAGTCATACAAAGGCACCACCATTACCAAAAAGAGAACGCCTTCTCCGTCTCCCAGAATATCTAAACCTCAATACAGAACAAGACTAGACCAGTAGATTTAATTTGTCTTTCCTTAGTTCTATAATCAGATCTTGACTACTGGATAAGTCAAATCCAATTGACTCCGAAGTGGCCACTGAGTGGTTGGAGGGCCTGTCACTAAGTTTGGTAAACTTTAGGGTTCCCTGTGTTTTGTGTCAGGCAGGTCAGATCCCACTGCTGACACTGTATGTAAGGGTGCAGAAGTACGAGACTGACACAGTGGTGGCATGTTTGTGGGTAAAGAAAAGTCAAAACCTATCTTGCCCTATTCCTATGAGGGGTTGCCCTACCTCAACAAAAACACTAAGGACCCTGTCAGGATGTCTTGTAAAGTAAAATGCTCACTGTCCTATGCCCAAACCTATTTCAGTCCCTTACACTAAACTAACTACAGAAAAACTGGGCCTCTTTTTGATCCGGAAGGAGGCTTCTCTCGTTCTGGAAACAGACCTTAAAGTTCAGTTCATGGTGTGAAAACACAATGAGTGACTCTTTAAACACAGTTCCCAAGTATCAAGGGCAGTGGGGTGAGTCTCTTCCCTTTGTTCATGTCTTCAGTTCCCAAACGTAGTGTTACGTCTGGTTCACAATCCTGCCAGATTTAACTGTAGACCTTTTTATCACAAAACATATTTTACTTATGTCAGGGGGAAAGTCTCTTCCCCTTGTTTCTTCCTCCAACTCAAAACAGAAGCACAAAGTCTGGTGCACTATCCTGCAAATAAACAGACCTGGCGTACTCTCCTGCCAGGTACTGTTCCACATGGGATATTTTATAAAGTTTGTTTCAGCTTTTAATTTCTTTTGAATCTCTGACGCATTGACTTTGGCTTTGCCTCTGTGGTTGGCTTGGGTCCCAGACCCCTCGGTATTGGCCTTCCTGGGACACTTGGTTTACTCTCCTGGAAAGTGTCTACAGATGTTGCATATGTCTGAGTCCTAATACTTTTCTTAGGGTCCTTGACCCATGTATTATCAGCTTCAGTTTGTATTGGGTCCCCAACCCTCCTTAGGCTCCCCTCGTTCAGTTCCTAGACCCTCTAATGGACCCAGGCAGCACTTGTACCTTGTTTTTGGATTCCTGCTGTGTGGTGTCCTGCTCGGGCCACTCCGACTCTCGGGGTGACCTTCCAATCCTCCTCTCTCAGTTGGCGCTGTGTTCTGCATCCCTGTTTTGCCTTCAATGAGACAGGCTGCGCAGCTTCCTTCCAGGAGGTGTCCGAATTCCTCAGCTTACTTGGTTTCTCTACAGTTTCTCGTGGTCTGCCAGTTCTTGGCAGCACCCTTAGAGACCCTGTTTCTTTTCCACCGCCATCCCGGTTTTCAGCTTCTTTCCGTGTTTCTCCATCTGTGGCAGTCAAACTTCGCTCTCCGTTCGTCCGGGGGAAGGCTTGACAAATGGCCTAGTGCTTCTTCTAATTTGTACTTTAGGTAACCAATAGGCAGTCTCCAGAAACTAGACTGCCTATTCTGGTTCCTATAGGTATTCCTCATTGCTCCACCCTTCCTCCTCGTCACAGTACTGAATTGATGATCATCACAGAGATCAGTAGCCCTCTTGTTCGTCTCAGTATCCTCTTGGGACTTGGTTTCCTCAACTCTACACAGATATATAGAGGTGTGGGGGACCATAGGGCTCTGAGTGGGGTGAAAGGTCGAAGGCCAAAGAAATGAACGAGGGGAATACTGCGTTCTCCCAAGGTGATCGTCACTGGTCCCATGGAGGGTTTCCCTCCCCATGAAATCCACCCCGCTGAGTACCACCCCCAAGGGGACTATCGGGTAGCAGCCTCACCTCCCCAGCCTCATGGGAAGGAGCGTCCCCCTGGGATTCGTCGCAGTATACAAAATCTTATCAAATACTTGACATGAGCTTTGATTTTCACTCCATAGTGCCTGGCATATTTGCGTTACTACTGTTAATTCTTTAAAGAAAGGAGTGAATAATACTTGAAAGAAAGGAGTAAATAATATTGTGCAATACTGACCTGCACCCACAGTGAAGTACCACATATAGGCTTAGGCTATAATCAGTGCTTAAAATACACAGATGCCTTCAGGCCCATAGTACTTGCATTTCTATCATTAAAGGGAAAATGCAAGCACTTGCCAGCATCAATGTAATGCTTTGTATTCAGTCGAACACAAACAGCACTTATCAGTTCGAAGCAAGGGACTAGCCATCTATATTTCCATTTCAAGCTAATTTTATTGGCATATTGGCAAGATAGCTCAGTGGGTTCAGTGCCTGTTCTCTGAAGGTCACAACTCTCCATCAATCAATCAATCATGTATTTATAGTGCGCGCTATCACCAAAGGGCATCATGGCACTATAGGATACCAAAAGAGAGACATCTGAACTGGATCTACCAGCTCTTTAATATGAGTAGCAATACACTGGTGATGGATGGTGATGCAGATTTTATTCATACATCAATAATCAAGATGGCTCAGGTAGTTTGGCAAAAGGGAGTCCGTTTTAATATCAAGTATCTAAAACAGGGAGTACAACAAACATCAGCATTCACTCGATCCTCTTACTCAACTTATCTTGGTAGAACCTGAGGATTTATACAGATAAATCGTTATCAGTGACATGTTGACCTGCATCATTACCAACGTCATCCTACGTGGCAAACTACAAAACCTATTGAGGAAAATGTGAATATCTAACTATAAGTTCCATATCAGTATAGAACAGTGAAGGAGAGGGATAGGGTACTTAACATCAGGTGGGGCAAGTAAGCCCTCCCCTCAAAATGGCCACTATGAACGTCACTAAATACACAACGTTCCATTGGCTACACAAACTATAGGACCCTTAATTACACGGTCCTCTATAATTGGTTGGATTCTAACCCCCGTCAGTACGTTTCCATCTACATGTAGCAGCATGCAGACTGAACATTCAGGTGCTGGTGAGCTCGTCTTAACACTAGCATCCCACCAATTAATGTATCAATCCATCATCACTTCAATGGTCCAGTGTCAATTAGTGCTTTGAAGACTAGCCATGAATTTGTACTGTGCTCTGAGAATTTTAAGAAGTGCAGGCACAGCCTGCCCTCGTGCGTAGGTGTGACCACCTCGATCGTCCAACTTCCTTCTTCCACGTGACCGTGACTGGAGACCATGGAATCGAGCCTTTTGGTGTATTTAATATTATTTTCTAATATTCCTCTGACATCTTTTGTTTTGCTCAAGCCTTCTGAACAGGAGTTTCTGTTCCTTCACACGATTTGTATCCAATGTCAGCCAATTCCAGTTTGATGAGACCTTGGATTATTGGCTCATCCAACTCCTTCTGCTGAGATTAATTTTGCAATTCAATTTGCTTTTTAACTGTGACACACTGAAATGAGGCCTTCTTGCTAATGTTCAGCACTGCTTATAATGCATAGTGGAAACATCCATCTTTTACTTGTCCATATGCATCTATATATATATATATATATATATATATATATAAATATATATATATATATATATATATATATATATATATTGGCGCTTACCGCAATCTATTTACTATAAAGCTTGAGGCTAGCTTTTTAAGATTACTTTGCTGCTTGCGTTTCTTTTGCATCTGTACATGTATAAACTAGCTTAATATCTTCATCTGTTTCTGTGGCATAAGCTTCTTCACCTTGATCCCAAGATGTCACTTATCCTTGGTACTTTCTTGATGCCTTATATAATATCTGGATTCTCTGGTCTCTGCATCTCTTCTGTGTGTGTCATCTCTCTCTGTGTGATGTCACCATTCATCTTTGCCATTTATCTGCTCTGCTTCTTCAGGAATCTCATTCAAATGGCCATCATATTGTCTTGTATGCAGCTATGTTTTTCTCAATGGGTACCTTGCCTCACAGATTCTGTTAGGTATGGGTATTCTTATTGGTACTGCACAGAGTCCACGCTCTGCCCTTTGTTGGTTCAACTGTTCCACATACGTCACATACTTTGGTTCCCACTCTATAGCTAATAGAGGCGGGGCAGTTGGAGTAGGGGTACTTGGCTCCTCCTCTACACTCCCCCCTCTGGGCGATTCATCGACCACTTTCTCAGCATCCTTCACGTCCAGACATCCTTGTCTGAAGAAATGCTTCTTTGGGATCCATATCTTTATGACTCCCTTCAGATATCCTGCTGATTTCACATGCTCCTCCTTGTTCTATGTCATGAGCATGCACTGTCCACTTGGACTGAAATAGATCCATCTTCCCACATACTTCTTATGGTTCTTTGGGTGCAGGAACTTTGTTCCCTCAGGTGCATGGATACTGGCCTTCACAAAGGCTCTGATCTCTTCATCTATCAGATCTCTGGCCTTCCATCCTGGTTCGACATCAATCATGATCTTCATCCCTATGGCTTTCTTTGTTGTCTTCTTACACTGCAAGATTATTATCTTGATCAAACAAATCCAAGTAATACCAACACGATCAGGGCTCCAAGAAACTTGAACATATCTGCCATCCATTGTGGAACCCAAGAAAAGAGTGATCCAAACCAGCTGTCAGCAGCAATGTCTTCTACTTCATCTATCATCAGGCCATGGAGTTTCGTCTGCATGTCTATGGCCTCTGTCAAGGTTCCATTCTCGTCATCATGAGAAGGTATGAACGT
Source organism: Ambystoma mexicanum (assembly GCF_040938575.1). Lineage (NCBI taxonomy): Eukaryota > Metazoa > Chordata > Amphibia > Caudata > Ambystomatidae > Ambystoma > Ambystoma mexicanum. Next base: position 402,590,976 of record NC_090934.1, read on the forward strand.
GCAACATGATTCTCTCATTTTTGCACAAACACCTCCATCCATAGCTGTGATCATGTCCAAGGCGTATCTGTTCTGGAGAGTCATCAGTCTTATGGCTTATTATTACTATTTATTTATTTTGATCTGTCCTATGTTCCGCACTATCCAGTTTCTCCCCCCTCCCATGCACTTTCCCCCTTTTCCCCTTCCCCATGCACGTGCGCGTTCTCAATGTCATTGGGCCTACTAAGATTGTTGTTTTTGTTCTCCCATGTTCCCCTCCCTTTGCCTGGTCGCGCTCTGAAACACCTGTGTAAGGGCGCGATATAAATAAAATATCATATCATATCATATCACGCCCTCATCTCTTCTCTGATTGCATTGAATCCCTTTATAGTGTTAAATGTCTGCAGAAATTTGCATCTAGTTATCTGAAGCCACTTGGTATTTGCTCCAGCCTGGATTCTTGGCATGAATATCAACGTGAACACTGAAGAAGTCTGGCTGAACAGTCTGTGTTCATATGGTATAGAGTCAAAAGCTTCTCTTGACTTGGCTGAAAAGTAGTTCTCTCTCTTCATCCTCTTTATCAGCTCCACAGATCTCTTCTTCCTCAGGTGAGCATCTGCTTTTGGAAAACTGTCTAGATTCAGATCACTCTTTGTAATCACTAATGCTGGAACACGGCCATTCACCAGTGTGCATATTCCTCCCCAGTCTTTAGGTAGCTTCATGTATGCTTTGGATCCACAAGCCCAATAATGATCCATGATTACTGCTATTCCAATGTTCATGCCTGGTGCTTCAAATAGTCGACCACATTTCTGGTTCTCTCCCATTCTTCTTGTTCCATTATTTCAGAAACACAGCTTTGCACTCTCTAACGGCACTATCTGGAAGGGTCCTCCTCTGTCTTCGACCCATGTCAGTAGCCTAGCAAGCTTCGGCCATGGAGGCTTACATACCATTTGTGCATGTTCAATCGTTGGCTGGTAGTGACCCATTATTACCCAATCTCTAAAGATCACCACCCCTTCTTCCCAGCTATCTGGTGATAGGAAAGTTCCTCAAATCAGCATCTGGCCTCTGTTCTTCCATCTACGAATGTCTTCTGCAGACTTTCCTGGAACTTTCAGTCTTTAATTCACTTCCCGTCTGATTCCAGTTCCTTTTACTCCAGGTTTCTCATATCTGATCACAAGATTCCTCGTTTTGGTGTTGTTTCTTGTCTTTATATCTTGAATATAGTCATCTTCATCTGGATCTGTCCATTCAGCTGCCCATTTGAGAGAGGCTGTTCGGCCCATGAACTGGCCTCTTGTACTACAGAATGCTAGATGCACAGTGTATGCCCACCCGTGAATTGTTGAAACACAATACAGTTCACTATGAAAAATGTAACATGTTCTGCTAAATACGGCACAAACCAATCCTCAGCAATATTTGCAGCAAGATTCTCCCTCGTATGAGCAGGGTGGTGTAGCTGTTCCAGCGCCACCCTTAATAAGGCTATAGGCATCACCGGTTTACCAGTGCTGTCCTGTCGCTAGAATGCTTCAGAGGGGTTTAAAGAACACCCTCTTCGCATCCATAAATTATTTTCCTCTTGAGGTGCTTCGCCCTGGACCTCCACTAACTGCATTTTAGACAAGTTATTGTACCCTTCAGATATAGTCATCATAATAATCATTTTTTCATTCACATCAAGTGTCTAAATATGCATCATCTCTATCTGTATTTGCTACGCGCTTGGCCTCAGCTTGGCCTCAGCATCTGCTGCTTGATTTCCACGTGAAATCTGCCCCTTTAGTGTAGTGATTGCAATGTCTACTGGGAGTTGTAGTGCCTTAATAAGCCTATCCAATAAGGCGGCGTGATGCACTGGCATGCCGTCCGCTCAGAGGTAGCCCATCCTTTTCCAACGTGATAACCCTGCATGCACCGTTGACTTCACATAGGCATAGTCGCTGTACACTGTTACTTCCTGGTCTGCGTGATTCTCGATCACGGGTATCAACGCCAATAATTCTGCAACCTCTGCTGAATAATGAGACGCCAATCGAGTACTAATAAGCACCCGAAATTCCCGTATTAGCCATGTGCTTTACCACAGCGGCACCTGTATATCTCTGTCCATCATTTTAATCGATCCTTGAAGAACCATAAATAAAAACAATCTCTCCTCCTGCTAATGCATTCTCTTTTATTCTATGGAGTTCATCACAGAACTCTTCATAGTTTGCACAATTGTGTACAGGCTCTCCTTCTGTCATTGGCTCAGCTATAAACATGGCCGAATTCACTATTTTACATCAAACTATTTTAATCGCTCGGTTTGATATGACTACCTCATAGTCAGAAGCCCTTTGAGAAGTCAACGTGCCTTTTGGTTTCTCTAAAATGGCAAATAGTGCGTGCTCAACAAATAACGTCATGGAGCATCCCATCACTATGCTTGCAGCTATCTCTATGGCGAACGTGGCGGAGGCTAAACTTTGTTCGCACGGAAAATGACCTCTCATTACTGGGTCTAAGATTCCACTGTAATATGCAAGGGGCTTGTAGCCTAATGTGGCTCTCTGTGTAAGGACTGCTGTCATAACAGTGCCATCTGTATGTGAGAACAAGAAAAATTACTCAGCATAATTAGGAATCCCTAAAACTGGAGCAGTGCAAGTTGCTTTTTTCAAATCGTCAAACCCTTCTTCCATTTCCTCAGTCCACACAATGTTTTCTTGTGTTGCCTGTACTTTCTTTAGGGCCTGCAATAAAGGCCTTATATACGAACTGTAGTCAAAGACCCATGCTCTGACATAATTGCATAATCCCAAAAACCTCTATATGTGTTTTATCGTGTTTGGCTTTGCTGTTTTTAAAATAGCCTCTGCTCTTTCAGGGGTAACCTTTTTTCCCTCATGTGAAATCAATTGGCCTATGTACAACACTTCTTGTTGACAATATTATAACTTTTCTTTGTCAACTTTATATCCTTTGTCAGTATAATCATCAGCTGAACAGAATCGCATCTGCACTCTTCCTCTGAGGTGCTGCAAACTAAAATGTCGTCTACATATTGCAACAAAAAGCTTTCTAAAGCAATATTGCTTAAGCCCGTTTGAAGAACTCTATTGAAAATCAATGGGGACTCACAATACCCTTGTGGTAAAAAAGTGCTTTTCAAACGTGTCTGTCTAAAGGTGAATGACATCAGATCCTGCGAGCCTTTGTGCAATGGGATTGAGAAAAATGCATTTTTCAAGTCAATCACCGTGAAATATTATGCATCGACAGGCATATTACATAGGATCGTAGACGGGTTAGGAACTAGAGGGAAACTCGGCCTCTACAATCTGGTTTATCTTGCACTAAACGCCACAACCCCCCCTTACTTTTTTCACAGGGTACACTGACGTATTACACAGTGATTCTGACATCACTAAGATGTCCTGATCCATCATGGTGGAAATCGTCTTAAAAATACCTTCATCTGCCTCTCGGGACATAGGATATTGTCGTGCTCGAGGTAAAATTGCTCCTTGTTTCAATTTAATCTTCACTTCTCCAACCCCCATTAGTAGGCCTACCTCATAGGGGCCGGTGATCCATAATGAAACTGGCACTTTCGCCATATCATCATCATCAAAATACTCGGGACATTTTGTGCTCTCATCATTTTCTGAGGAACTTCTGTTTTAATTACTCCTACCCAATAAATAATTCACATCTCAAATATTATTTCATCATCAGATGGATGATCTCCAAACAGATCTTCATCAGTGACGTTGGTCAATCTGTATCCCTCCCCGATGGCGATTACTGTGCACCATTGTTTTCCTTCATCATCATGTCCATTCAGCAAAATCATTTCCCCTCGCACTATGGCTGCTTGTATCTCTAAGGTAAAAACTCGTCCCTTTTCTTCAAGCATAGGTATTCTTGGGCTAAACAAAAATTCATCTGGAGTTCAAATTGTTCTGCTTGCTAGGCCTGGTAGCCATGACAACAGAATGCGTACTCCATACTGGAAAACCTCTGCATCTAAAGGAATCGCTCTCATAGCTAGATGTCCTGCGAATGCCATAATAATTCCACACACGTTTAAATAATGCATTCCTGGTGTTGAACACACTATACCTTTATCAGTGAACGAGATTGTCATATTCAACTTAGTCATTAAATCTCATCCCAATATATTGACAGGTGTTTGTCTCGAATATAGCAGTGGCACCTTCATGTCACATTCTCCTATAGAGATGGGTAATTCTTCAGTGAAAGGAACTCTGCGTGTAGCTCCTGCGAACCCCTGAGTATTCATGGCAGTGCCATACATGAAAAATGTCTCTCTCGTATACATGAGCACGTTGCACCCAAGTCTACTAAAAACGAAAAACTTTTACCCCCTATACTGACATCTACCCTTGGTTCCTCATGAGGGTTTGGTGTCATGGATAGTATTGAACATGAAGCTGCATAGGTGATTGCTGCGACTGCCCTTATGGCGGATTAACTGTGTACCTGCTGTGGTTGCAAGCCTTGCTGCACTCTGGGCGCTTGCTGCTGCACTGTTTGATTCTGCGCAAATCCATCTCCATTCTGCTGCGAATATGCAGGTGGATTTGATATGATATGATAGTTTATTTATATAGTGCCTATACACAATGTGTTTCAAAGTACTTCAAGGCAAGGGAGGGAACAAGGGAAAATACAATGACATTCTTGCAGGCCATGAACTGTAAGGATGTGAAATTAACTATCGTACTCGGCCTGATGACATTTCAGATAGTGCAAGAGCTAAGACAAAGATAAGGAAGGTAGAGGGAGAGTGGGAAGGAAATGGAAACAGACAGGCGACTACCGTACTAGGGCTCACAACATTTCTGGTAGAGCTGGAGAAAAACAAAAGGTGAGGCAGAGGGGTGCAGAAAGGGAGGGGAGGAACAAAACAAGCGACTATCGTACTAGGCCTGACGACATTTCAGATAGTGCTGGATGGGGGTGTATGGGGCGGGGAGGAGACAGATGAGGTTGCTATCATACTAGGCCCAGGGACAATTCTGATAGAGTAAGTGCATAGAAGAAAGTAAGGGGAGGAGTTAGGAAAAGGGAGAAAGGGAAAGGAGGCGAGAACAGAGAGTAAGCAGTCAAAAAGAGTGGAGAAGCAAGAGGGGAGAGTGAATACAATTGCAGAAGTCAGTAGTAACACATAATGTTGCAAGCCAGGATACAAGATGAAGATGGGAACAGCATGATTCAGGGCCACCATGAGTACAAGATGCAAAAGGAAGTCCAGCATGAGAGTTGAGAAAGGCTGACGCAGTGCCTCATTGCCCCCAGGCTGTGTTAATGCTTTGACATCCCACCTCTTGAAAACTGGCCATTTTGCACTATCCCTTGACTTCTACATGTGCAAGCAAAATGTCCTGTCATTCCACGCGTCCAACATATAGGTGGTGGACTCCCAACCTGCCCATTTTACATACTCTGATTACCATTCTGCATATTCTGAAACCCACCTTGACTATTCTGGAGCCTCCCTGATTATTCTGCCAATTTCCTTGATAACCTTGCCAATTTCTTCCTCGAAATCCCCTTCCTCGTGGAGCAAATCCACTATTGTTTTGATCGAACTGCCTTTGATTATTCACCTGTGGCATGTTCACTGTCCGCTATGAATTCGATCCGTCTACCCTGTTCAACATTGCCCCTTCAATGGCGTATTTGGACAGTTTTTTCTGCACTAACTTTGCCTCCTCACCTTTTCGAGTATCATCTATTTTGCTTTTCCTGCAAAAGTCTGCAGTGATGTGCAATGGTCAGCTGAATCTCCGAACACGGTTTAGCTTCTATAACCACTAATTTCTTGAGCTGTTTCTGTACTGGCTCTGGCAGTCCTTGGCATAATATATGATAGAATACCAGTATAGATATTCCCCAGGATTTGCGTGTTTCCAAGGCCCAAGCCTCCTGGACATTTTGAATGTAAACCAACGGATCATCTCCTTCCTGCATCTTTTTGTCATTGTAGCTCCCATATCGGACGTGTCTGACTACAGTACTCGAAGCGCTTTCTAGACTGCCGCCCTACAGTTATTGAATGGTGCTCTGTTGTGATCAGTGTGGACTGTAGTCACACCAGGGTACCCTGCCCTTGTCCACACGTAGTCAACTCTCTCACCAAGTATGGCGATTAAAAGACCCTTGATGTCCCCTATAGCCAATGAATTTCCTCCTGACATTTTTTCTAATTCATGTATCCATTTCCCAGCACCAGAGGTTAAACTCGGGAGTTTGCACTTTAGATTAACTCTATCCATTTGAGGCCATAGTATATACTGTGGTCTCGTTCCTCCTTTCTCTAGCAAGGGAAACTACGAAGCTCCAAACTCATTCTCATCCCTCATCATTTGTCTATCCACAGCAGGGGTAACATTCCTGCATCGCCTTCTACCTGGCAATGATCTTAACCTGCTTACATAAGGCAGCGACTCCCCCCTCTCACCATGAGGTTGCCCCCTAGGTCGGTCTGACTGTGTCAATGGCTCTGATGCCTTAGACAAAGGTGCGTTTAAATCCGACCATCTTACTTCCTTATCTATAAGAAAGCATCCCTCAGGACCACATGCATCATCTCTCTCTTCCCCATGGAAGGTTTCACTTTCTTCGTCTGACATTTCCTGTGCCCAACTCGTGCAACTTCTCTCGTCATCTCTATTCAGACTCAATCTGTCTAAAGAAAGCTCCTTATGTCTTGCACTACATGAGGCTTCCTCCGTGTAATACAACTGAGTGTTCTCGAGACGATCATTTTTTCCCTTCCCCTTTGATTCTTTCTGAGCTCTCATTTCATGGTATACTTTATCGCTCGCTTCCTCAATGCTCCTGGAGTCAAACTCATTTTCTAGATTTCCTCTCGACGGACCTGGTAATGACTCGTATTCTGGGAAGAATTCCTCTATATCCTCCTACGCTACTTTTGGATCAGGATTCTTACTTCCTTTTCCAAGTAATCAAGATAGCGTGCTCGCTGCCTTCTTTTGTGTTCCATATCTTCGTCAAATCCTCTTCGCTTTCTCGCTTCCTCTCTCACTCTATCTTCCTCTTTCTTTTTCATATCCCTTCTCTCATTTGCCATTCGTATCTCCTCATCCCTTCGTATCTGCATCCTTTTTTCTCTCAACTTCTGCCCTTCCTCTTCTATTCTTTTTCTTTCTAGCCTCTCTTGCCCATGAGCTGTTCTTTGTCTATTGTCATGTTTCCTTTGCTCTTCTGCTCTCTCTTGTCTATTCGCTTGCTCTTTTTGATATAACTGCTCTTGTCTCTTTCTTTTCTTTTCACTCCTTTGTCTTTCAATCTTTCTTCTCTTTTTTTGTCTTTTTATCTTGCTCATCTTGATCTTCTCTTTGTCTTACGTCCTCGATGCCTTTACCATCGAGTTTAAGCAAAATCTGACCTCCCATCCATTCATTCTGTAAAAGCGCTATCTCATCAGTTTGATCTCTTTCTCCCTTCCATCTCTTTATTTCTCTTCCAATATCTAGAGATGTGCTTGTCGATCGCTTCTCTCCTTATTGTGTCTCTCCTTTTCCCTCAGGACTTTAGAGATTACATCTTTCTCAATATTTTTCTCTGGACCCTCATCACTACTTTGTGTAGGTGACTCATAAGCTGGATTGCTATATCCTGCCGCTGCTTTAAGTTCCCTTAATGGGTATAACCCATCGTCTTTCTTACTCTCGTCTTCTATTTCAGATGGGGCAGGTGGAGCAGAGGGCTCCTCGCCCCCCTTTGCATACATTAAGTATCCAGTCTATAGGAGGCGGCTCATCTCGCTCCTCTTGGTACATTTTCCAGAGCTCTAAGCTCACTAGGCGCTTGTCTAGCTTCTTCCTAGTATATGCTGCATGCAAATATGTCGTCATATGCTGCAGGACTGCCTTCGATAGTGACCCGCCTTGCGGCCACGGCATAAACATTTTGTCTGCGGTTCCTTTAACCCATTCTGCACTGTACTGTCTAAGTTTGGGTGCATGTTTCGGCAATTGCTTGCAGGGATGCACAAGTGGAGTAACATCCTCCACTCTTAACCCTTCACTCTTAACTTGCTAACGCTCGCTTGCTTTAATCACAGGTTTAAAAACACATTTCAAGAAAACAACACAATATGAGCGAGCACCAATCATCGCAAGCTCCAATACCTTTAATCACAATTTTTACTTTAATCTTGCTAAAACACAACCATCAAATACAATTTTCAAATAATTCAATTTCCTTTTCAACTTCACACTTCTCTAATTATCATCAGTTTTTCTTTAACTATGACGTCATCATTTTTTCAAAATCAAATAAAACGAACAGACAAACTTGACCGGTCACATACATCTCCTACAATCTTCTCTTTAAGACTCGGCTTGCCCTCAAATACTTCATACGAAGTATAAATGAATCCCTTTAGATCCGCCTTTAATCAGATCCGTTTTCTGCATGTTCCACTATCGGACTCTGGGTTCAAATTTCTTCTAACATTCTTTAAAACTTAGGTATGGGCGTATCCTCTTTATCGTGGCCTCTCAGATGATATTTCAAAAAAGGTAGCAGGCGCTCCTCTCCATAAAGAACATGGCATGATAACCTGTTCTGAGATGAGAGTTTGCAGCACACGCTTTTTGCTCACTGTACCTTTCACAGATGGGAAATATCCATTTGCATATCAGTCTTTGTCCCGCCCACATGGGCAGTCCAGCACCGAAATGCTATGGCAATTCCTCTCTGAACAAGAGTATCAAAAGCAACCCCATACACGTGTTTCAGCCTTTTTGGGCCTCATCAGTGAGGTGAAGATTTGCCTCTCTGAGCACAGTGAGCAGGGAGTCCACGTCTGGTTGCCCCCAGGTAACTCAGGGTGACCAACCCCAAGTTCCTTGCAAATATTTCAAAAAAAGGTAGCAGGCGCACCTCTCCAGAAAGAACATGGCATGATAACCTGTTCTGAGATGAGAGTTTGGAGGTGCCAGAGCCATTAACCGGCCCAGCATGCTAACAACAGGCCCGTCATTAAAGGGCCCGTTGTTAGCATGCTCCCCATTCCCATTGAGCCCTATGGGGGCTCAAATGGGAATGGGGATGGACCGGGTCCGGGTCCGGGTTCCCTGAATGGGGAAATACCAGACCCTCCAAGGTCGGAATGGCCCGGTATTTCCCCATTCAGGGAACCTTATTAAGGGCATGGCTACCTCCAAACTCGTAATGAGGCCCATAGTCTTTTAAGTTCAACTGATCGCTGCATACCGCCACACCACAGAAGGGTCCATGCCTTTCTTTGGTGCCCCTCTTAGCTGTACTTGTTTAAGACCTCATCTTTCCATCAACCTGAGGGCCACACTCCCCAAAATAGAGGTCTGTGCCTTTCTCAGAAAAGGGCACCCCAACTTCCACATAGCATTCGTATACCTCTAGGTCTATCAGGCCATATTTGCGACAAGCTCATCCCTCTGCCAATTGTGCTCATGGTTTTTCTTCCACTCTCTTTTCTTTCCAAGATTTTTACTTGCCAAGGATCACACAATGCAGTGAAGCCAGGAGTAGAACACAGGGCTCTTGGTTTCACTGTGGATTACTATGTGCCTCTGCCGATCTCCTCTTACTGCCCATGTCTGCTGCACTGTTTGCCTTGTTGGGTCATCTGCGGCTGCTGACAGATGATTGGCCCATTTCGCATATCCCTGATATTGATTGATTGATTGATTGAATGTTTATTTATTATGTGCTTATACACAAGTATTTTAAAGCACAACCATGCATGGGAGGGGTAAGACATAAGGAAAACAAGACAAACGATCTTACTAGGCATGGCACATTCAGATTATGCAGATGAACAGAACAGGAAGTGTGTGGGGGAGGGCAATAGTGACCAAGTGCACACAGTCCCATAAGAACATGGATTAAGTACAGAGAGATAACACTCTCATGGGTTGTAACCAAGTGCAGTAGTGTTGCAGCAAGTGCAAGGCCCGGGGGCAGGTGCAGGAGACTGGTGAGGAAAGCTTGGGACCTGTGAGGCTTTGAAGGTACACCAGGCAGCCAGTCAGCGAAACTGAGCAGCGGTAGAGGAGAGAGAGCAAGAGAGCAGAAAGAGGTGGTTTGCAGGGGAGAGGGGGAGAGACAGAGGAGGCAAAGAGGAAAGTCTTGAGGAATTTTCAGAACTTAAGGAGAGCAGGCTCAAGACGGAGAGAGGCGGAAAGGCTGTTCCAGAGGGAGGCACCTGCAGTGGATAATGATCACCCCCAAGTCTCTGCTTGGAGAAGCTGCTCAACCGCAGAGAGGTGGAGGAGGACGAGCGGAGGGCTCGGGAAGGAGAATAGTTAGGAAGAGAGCATTGCAGATAGAGTGGGCCCAGGCCCCAGAAAGCCTTGTGGACAATGCAAAGGGTCTTGAACTTAATCCTTGCATCCACGTGGATCCAGTAAAGGGATTTCAGCGCCAGAGAGATGCGGCCCCTGGGCTTGAGGCCAATGATAAGTCTTGGGGTTCTGTTCTGGGTGAGTTGAAGAGGACTGAGGGTAGAAGAAGGCAGTTTGAGAAAGAGGCTGTTGCAGTAGTCCGGCCTAGTGAGGACCAGGGCTCTGGAGACAGTGAGCCTCTGGGGAAGGTGAGAAAAGGTAGAAAACCTCTGATAAGGTGCAGTTGGTAGTGGGACTTTTTAGATATGTCCTGCGATGTGAGGTCGAAGATAAGCCCCATGTTTTTTGCCTCGTTGGTCGGTGGAGGTGCAGGGCCAAGGGAGGCCGGGCAGAGAGAAGGAGGGAAGGCAGGAGCAGGGGTCCAGATGCGGACAATCTCTGTCTTACTGGCATTGAGGCAGAGGCAATTTGCAGCACACCATGACTGAATTGCAGACAAACAGTCAGGTATGAGTGAGGAAGAGGGCGACAGAAGCCTGAAGAAGAGCTGCGTGTCATCCGCGTAACACTGAATGTTGGAGGTGAAGGTGGCTATCATACAGGCCAGGGGGGCCATGTAGCCATTGTAAAACCAGGGGGATAGTTAGATCTCTGGGGGCAACGCACATAGAGAGAGTGATAGGGGAGAGAAAGGACCCCAATTCCACCTGGGATGGGCACTCGGAGAGAAAGGAGGTTAGCCATGCCAGGGCCTGATAGTGATGTCCAGGGTATCACGGAAATGTGCGATCAGGGTGTTGTGGTTAACTGTATCTAAGGCAGAGGTGAGGCCGAGTGGAATGAGGACAGAGGGAGAGTTAGAATCAAGATTTGAGAGCAGATCTTCACGGTGTTCATAAGAGCAGTTTCTGTGCCTCTGGGTGCTCTAAAGCAGATTGGTGGTCATGGAGGCAACCAACAGATTCAGTGTGGAGGGTAAGCTGAGAAATAGCCAACTTCTCCAGGAGTTTGCCCAGGAAATGAGTGATAGAGATTGGGTGATAGTTTGCCGGAATGGAAGGGTCAGTAGCAAGTTTTTTGAGGAGATGGTGCACAAGGGAGTGCTTACGAGCAGTGGGGAAAACCAGTAGATCACCTAACTTGCAGATCATGCATTGCCATACTGAATCCGTGTAGAAGAGTGGCTGAATGCCACTGCAGGAAGTCCCACCCCACTCTTGCCAGTATGTTAGGAATCTGGGAATGCACCATGGTTGACACCAGTAGGTATGACCATACCACGATGAGTGTTTGAGAAAAGGTACCCACTGAGAAAACCATACCAGATGTATGCCCGAAGAGATGACAATTTGAGAGTGACTCCCTGAAGGAATATGAGAAAGAGCGAAAGAGGAGCTAGTGACGTCACAAGGCACGAGAAGTGATGCACTAAGAAGGTAGGTTGACGAGAATGTATGGATCATATCGAAACTGATGATAAAGTCAAAAATCAAGTCAATTCCCATATGCAGGAACAAGATTGCTTGTGTGTGACGTACTGAAGAGAAACAAATCGTTCAATAATTGTACAGATGCAGTAACACATGTAGACTAAGCAATCATAGAAGCTGGCTATACGAAGTAAATAGACTGCAGGCGAAACCACCATTATATATAGAAACTGGACATTGGAGTCATATAGTAGTAAACTCAAACCCACAGAGAAAGAAAGATCGAGAGCTGTGTCACAGCTAGAAGTTAGCAGAGACTGCAGACTTGAATGGTGAAGCTGTCTGGCCTGGTGTCAAAGTTGGAGCAAGACAAGGCCAGTTATCTATTCTCAAAGGCAATGAATGTGAGAAGCTGAATCCTCCCTTGTTAAGAAAAGAGAAAGGAACACCATGTGTGCCAAGTTTATTTGTTTAAAATACATATAATTACTGCAAAATGGACCAGATCGTGGTCTCCTATCACTTGAGCTAAGAATGAAAATAGATATGGGCATGCAGTCCCAGAACTAAGATAAGTGCGTACCCATACTCCCTTATATTCCCAGAGATGAGAATACATTGCAAGGCCAAGTTCAAAGACAATCTTCATGGCAGAAGGCATGGGTGATGAGAGACGTTGGGCTAATTGTATGGGGAGGTAAAGTCATGCCCACTTCCCAGCACCTGGGTATGAGCTTACGTGCTGCTAAATGAACCGAATGTTCCATACAAGGCACAAGCATGACAACCAATTTTAGAGAGCCATATAACAAAAGCCTTATAGTTTGAGAGCCAATGCTAAGTTGCTTTCTTAATAGTGTTGAAGATGACTTGCACTAGAGGAGGGCACAAGGCGTCCACCTGATATTAGAGACCCAATTACAACCCGATCCCTTATAGAAAGTTTACTTGTATGTTCCCCTTAGTCCTATCATAATCCATTGTAGGCTTTTCTTATTTGCCATGTACTAATTCGTCGTTTATGACAAATCTTTAGTATAAAAGACTGTTTTTATGTGATTTGGGCTGAGAGCTCGAGCAAACGTTTGTTGATGTCCGTTGTAACTCCCTGTTTTAGATAATTGATAATAAAACAGAAATACTTCTTGAGTTGGTTTGATTATTTGGCATCAGAGTTATTCTGTCTCCCATCCACTGCATGCGTGTTACCAAAAAGGGCTTTAATGCTCACGTGGTAGCACTGCGGATGGTTTTGATCCAAACTATTTTGTCTCTAGAACTTCGGATGATCTGACATCCTGCTCCATTTAGCTGGAAGATCGCGAGGTTTCCTATGGAGAGCGGATGAATAGAAAAAACTTGCAAGTAGAGTCGAGATGGTGGGCAGGTCCCTCTTTGACAAAAATCCATGTTCAATTTCCAAATGCGCTCTGTGGATGGAAGGTGAAGTGGTCGGTTGGAGGAGGATACCGAAGGCCTTGAGTCAATTGACGAACGAATGGTGAGTAGACTGAGGGGAATGGCAAACTAAGGTGATGGGATTGTTTTAAGTAACGGGAAATATTGTGTAGAGATAGAGATACTGCCTAGAGAGACCTGGCCCAAAGGGGCTTCAGAAGGAGACATCTCAAGCTCCATTCGGAGTAGAGAGAAACAATAAACGTGTAAACAGGTTTACATAAGGTGATGTCTCACACCCTGTGACAGGGTATTTATATAAAAGGCGAGGAAGAAAAAAGTGTGATCACAGTGATTTATGTAAACGCGTAAGGTTGACAGTTTGTCTTGTTTGTCTGCTGTGTAGAAATAGTGAAGAGGCAGTAGAAGTTGTGAAATCATTGTTGAGAAAAAATTGAGAACCTTTAAGTAAATACCTTAGTGAAGAGATTGGTACCAATTCAAAGGTAGAGATAGCTAATTGAGAGACTAGAGGTTTGGGCGACGATTGATGGTGTGTGCTCATATTTTTTATTTTGATGTACTGAAAAGGTGATTTGAAAAATATTTAATAAATCTGGTAAGTATCAACAGTCAATTGAGACTTGTCATCATGGGAGACACTCCTCTTATGCACTTATGCAAGATACTGCCAAAACATATGCCCAAGCTCAAACAGTATAGTGCGGAATGAGAAAAAGGCACATCAGATAAGATGTTCATGTCGTGGCCACAAGGGGGATCACTGTCAAAAGCGGTATTGTAACACATGACCATATACTTGCACGCTGCGTGTACAGGGAAGAAATTGGAGAAAAGATTAGCTATTTTAGAGCTCTGGAAAATTTGACAGGAAGAGAGAGAGGATCCACCACCTGAGGAGTGGATGCTTAGCCAATGTAGGAAGGAAGGTGTTGAGCCTTCAGCTCCCCTTACTTCGCCTGGAGAGAAAGGCAATAGTGTGGAAGACGTAGGGTTGATCCTTTAAAGGAACTGAAAGCGGCGGCAGGGTATAGTAATCGATATACGAACCGCCCGCTTATAGCACTGACGATAGTCCAGAGGAGAATAAGAGAAAGAGAAGATTTTTAGGACTATACAAGACAGAGAAGAAAAGAGTGAACGATTGATTGTGTCGACAGAAATAGAAAGAGAGATCAAGAGACGGAAAGGAGAAAAGGGTAAAACTGACAAGGTAACGCTTGTGCAGAACAAATGAATCAGTGGACAAATATTACTCAAGCTAGATGGGAAAAGCATTGAGGAAGTCAGGCAAAGGGAAGGTAAAGATGAACAAGACAGAAGTGACAAGGAACGAGAGCAGAGACTGAAGGAAGATGAACATAAAATAAAGATCAGGGAACGATGAGAGCAGATGTACCAAGAGGAGCAAGAGAAAAAAGAAGAAAGGGCAGACAAACAAAGAAAATATGACAATTGACAGAGAGTGATAGAAGAAAGAAATCGATTGGAAAGAGAAAGATAGCATGAAGAAGAAGTGCAAAGTTTGAGGAACAGAAGGATACAGAGGCAAAAAGAGGAAGAGGAAAGGAGGGCAGGAGTAAGAAGAGAAGAACAAAAACAAGAGGAAGACAGAGTTAAGAGAGAAGCAAGAAAACAAAGAGAGTTAGATGAAGAGCTAGAACGAAGAAGGAGGAAGCAGGAGTCTGAGTCCAGCCTTATTCGAAGGGAGCCTGTAAGGCCGACTTCAACGATATGATGGGATAGAATAGAAGAGTTCCTTCCAATAAAGGAAGCAACGCCAGGGGCATCCAGAGTAGTATCAGAAGACGAAAATGTTGATGTAGGAAGTATCGGAGACAGGATCAATAAGGTCTTTCAGGAATTAAAAGAAGGTAGTAACTATGGAAGATGAGAAAGACGGGATCAATCCCTAGCCTCCCGAGTGGAGAAGAAAATCTGTTCGGTCTTGAGCATAGGGCATTGTCCTTAAGCAGACTGAACTTAGAACAGGGTGAACGAGAGGCCAGCCGTATTTCTTGGGGACAAGAGAAGTCAGACATGGACAGAGAGCCCATTCTTGAGGCAAGAGGGGGGAACACACACACCCCTGAAGAAGGCCTGCAGCTAGACAAGGAAGTAAGAAGGTAGGATTTGGAACACCCTAAGGATAGAACACCGGATCCTTTAGCATATCCAGAGCATCCCCGAGGACGATCATATAGTGAAAAGGGAGAATCACTGCCATAGGTGAACAGGCTAAAATCGTTACCAGCAAGAAGACAGTCAGGGACGATTGTCCCGGCTATGGATAGGTTGACGATGGGAGCTGATTGCGGGTTGAGATTTACACAGTTTCCCTTATTGGAAAAAGGAGGAGCTAGACCACAGTATATTCCATGGCCCCAGATGGACAAGGATAATTTAAGATGCAAGCTCCCGAGTTTGACTGTGGGTGCCGGGAAATGGATATAAGAAGTAGAAAAAATGACAGGAGAAAACACGCTGGCAATAGGGGACATTAAGGGTCTCCTGGCAGCTATTCTTGGGTAAAGAGCTGATGACACATGGAGAGCAGGGTATTCAGGTGTGACAGCACAGAATACAGCGCACGACGGAGTGCCATTTAATAATTGTCGAGCGGCTGTTTGTAGTGCTCTAAGATTACAATATCCAGCTACATTAGATATGGGTGCAATTATGACACGTACGATGAAGGAAGATGAAGACCCTATTGCTTACATTCAGGACATTCAAGAGCGATGGCAGCTTGAAACAAGAGAGCCGTGGGAAAAAACAGTGGCATTATTTTACCACATTTTAGGTCAAGGGTTGACTGAGCCAGTACAGAGGCAGATGAAGAAATGGGTGGGAATGGAAGCATATCCATGGGCTGAGATACTGTTGACAATAGTGCATCATTGCTAGCTATTACAGGAGATGAATAGGAAAAAAGAGAAGGCTAGGAAAATCGAAGAAGCAAAACTAGTCCAGAAAAAATTGTCAATATACACCATAGAAGTGGCGGTTTTGAATAGTGGAGATGGGTTGGGAATGCAGGAAACAATAGGTGCATCACAAATGAATAATCAGCACCCACTGGATCAAGGTGGATATGGATTTATGCCACAGGGCAGAGGTATGGGCTATAGAGGAGGAAGGGGTGGATTCCAAAACAATCAACGAGGATTTCAGAATGCCCAGAGTGAGAATCAGAACACATAGGGAGGATCTAACCAAGGGGGACTTATTAGACGAGCGCCCCCAGTATGTTGGACTTGTGGGAAAACAGGGCACCTTGCACGTACATATGGGAGCCAAGGGAATGTGCAGAATGGCCACTTCTCAAGAGGGGGACAGGTTATCCTCCACCATATAGTACACAGACAAGAGAGGGGTTCGGGCAAGATCTGACATTGTATCAGACGCAAGCATTGAGAGTGTAGCAGGTACAGCAACCAGAATGAGTACAAATGAATCCACGCAAGGGCAATCACAACACGCCCCCATGCAGATACAGCAATATGCAAACACAGGACAGTTACTGACATTCAGGATAGGAGGTGTTACTGTGGTAGGAGGAAATCCTTTCACAGGAACAGGAATATGTTTATACCCACAATAGAACAGCTCACAGGGTGACTTGATGTGTTCAGAGCTATCTGTGACACCAGACCCCCAAGAGGAACCATGGGTCAATGTAACGATAGGAGGCAAATCCTTTTCTTTTTCAGTAGACACTCGGGCTACACCTTCATGTATACGGGAGGGAAAATATCCAATGTCAGGAATTGCCATGAATGCTCAAGAGTTCTCTGGAGCTACAAGTCGAGTTCATTTTACTGATGAATTACCAGTATCTATAGGAGAGTGTGACATGTCTGTTCCTTTGTTATATTCGCGGCATACACCAGTTAACATTTTGGGAAGAGATCAAAACTTAACATGATGATTTCATTTACTAATCAAGGGATAGTGTGCCCCAGTCTCAGGAGGATAGCTCAGGGGCAACGTGCTCGCCTTGGAAGCAAGACGAAATGGAGCACCACAGGTTCGATCCCTGGGACCGCGCTTAGAAACCTCTGCGTATTAAGCGCGTGTTATAAATAACCTATCATATCATATCATATCACTCCAGGTATAAACTATTTAAATGTGAATGCATTTATACTGGCGTTCACAGGGCAAGTAGCTCTGTGGGGCGTTCCAGTAAAGCCAGAGGTTTTCTTGTGTGGGGTGACCATTCTGCTGACATTGTTACCTAGCCTAGTGGGAAAACTGTGAGAATACCTTAGGTGTTTTAGTTCAGACCACAGATACCTATGGACGAAGAGGGGGGACAGACAATCCATATAGAACTGGAAGCAGCCATAGTAAAAAGGGAAATGGCAATGCTTGAAGGAATGGATGGTGAGGGTAGTCCATGGAGAACAGTAATAGCTCTCGAAGAAGGGTACAGATTGACTGACTTTACTGATGATGACATTTTTAGAGAGGACCAAACAGACGATGAAGTAGTGTTTTTTATGAGCATCACATATTGGATAAGGATTGTCGCAACCCTTCTGTTTGGAAGACGAAAGAGGAGTGTAGAAGAGGATAATGAGGGGATAAATATATACCTAGACAATGCAGTACACTTGGGTCACAACATGTGGTATGGTATCAACACATGAAAAGTTTGGGAGAGAGAACGTCTAAGGAGAGTTGTCACGTCTGCGCTCTCATACCCTATGCCATGAATGCCGCCCAAACTTTCATTTCTAGTGAAGTTTCAGAATATGACGCCAGATGTCTTGTTCACCTTGCAGCATGCATGACTCGAGGACAGTTTCAAGGAAATTGGGCCACTTTGTGGTGCAGATCGAAATGGTCATTTCCACTCCAGGGTGATTATATCAAGACTACACAGATGGAAAAGGAACCTGCATGGAAGAGCAAGATGCTCACGTATCCTAGGGCAGGACAGGATGAAGTGGTTATAGAAGAAATGAAGAAAATGGACTGTCCTGATAGAACAGAAATAGCCGGATCACCTGGATGCTGGGAAAGAACTCAAGTCTTAGTTTATGGACGAGTGAAGTCCAAGAAAGGATGGGAGGAAGGATTGATGTCCTGTGCAGCTCATCAATTGAAGTCAGAATACATGCAAGAAGCACAAAGAGTAAATGATGGATGTTTGAAGTCATGGGCCAAGCATGCCAAACTCCTGACATGGGTGGAAGATGAATCAGGTCCAATGGTTGTGATTCCACTGGAAAATGTGACACTCTGCTTCCGAGGAGTAGGAAAGAAGCGTGTGGGAGATAACATAGGCTGCAAAACTACAGTTGATGTCTCCAGAATGGGAGCAGGGACAGCTGCCCTGATGGATTGATATTGGGCTTGTGTGTCTAGAGCCTACATGAAGCTGCCCAAGGATTGGGGAGGAACGTGTTCCCTAGTGCTCATTCACGTTCCAGAATTAGTGATTCCTCAGAGTGACTTAAATATTGGTGAATTTCCAAAAGGCAGATGCCCATTTGAGAAGGAGAAGAAGATCGCTTGAATTCCTAAATCGAACCAGAAGAGAAAATTACTTTTCAGCTAAATCAATAGACGCATAAAAGGCTATTCCATATGAACATAGATTGTTCAGCAAGACTGCTTCAATCTTCACAACTATCTTTATGCCTGGGATCCAGACGATGGCCAACGCTAAATGGCTACAGATTAGCAGATGGGAGCTTTTACAGACAATCAACAACACCATAAAGGGATTTAATGCTAAGACCTCAGGGCCATACGACTGATGACTCTCCAGAATAGATATGTCCTTGGTATGATCACAGCAATGGAAGGAGGAGTTTGCACCAAAATTGGGCCATCTAGTTGCACGTTCGCACTTTCTCATGATGATGAAAATGGGACCTTGACAGAGGCCATAACGTTGTTGATGAACCTGCATACCAAGATTGAAGACAAGACAGAGGATATTGCAGATGACAGCTGGTTTGCATCCGCATTCTTATGAATTCCGCAATTGATGGCAAACATTTTCAAGCTTCTTGGAGCAGTGTTAGTGATGGTGATATTTGGATTTTATGTGATCAGGTTAATACTTGCTCAGTGTAAGAAAACAGCGAAGAAGGCCTTAGGAATGAAGACCATGATCGATGTCTAATCAGGGTTTGGACCCAAGGAGCTGACGGATGAAGAAATCAGAAAATATATAGAGACTAGCATCCTAGCCCCTGAGGGAACAAAGTTCCTGTATCCAATAAATCACAAGAAGTATGTGGGACGATGGGTCTATTGTAACCCAAATGGACAGTGCAGTTACATGACCTGGAGCGTGGATGAACATATCAAATGGTCCAGATCTTTAAAAGGAGTAATGAAGATATGGACCCCGAAGAAGCACTTCTTCAAAAGAAGGTATCAAGATGTGGAAATCAATTAAGGAGTGGTCGATGAATCGACCAGAGGGGGGAGTGTAGAGGAGCGGCGTAATGCCTCTGCAGGAAGTCCCTCCTCCCTCTTGCCAGTATGTTGGGAATCTGAGACTGCACCATGCTTGACACCAGTAGTTATGACCATACCACAATGAGTGTTTGAGAAAAGGTATCCACTGAGAAAACCATGCCAGATGTATGCCTGAAGAGATGACAATTTAAGAGAGGAACTCCCTGAAGGAATATCAGAAAGAGCTAAAGGGGGGCTAGTGACGTCACAAGGGACAAGAAGTGACCCAATAAGAAGGTTGGTTGAAGAGAATGTATGGATCTTGTCGAAACTGATGATGAAGTCAAGAATCAAGTAAATTCCCATATACAGGAAGAAGATTGCATGTGTGTGACAAACTGAAGAGAAACAAATTGTTCAATAATTGTACAGATGCAGTAACGCAAGTAGACTAAGTAATCATAGAAGCTGGCTATACGTAGTAAATAGACTGAAGGCGAAGCCGCCATAATATATAGAAACTGTACATCGGAGTCATATATTAGTAAACTCAAACCCACAGAGAAAGAAGGATCGAGATCTGTGTCACAGCTAGAAATTAGCGCAGACCGCAGACTTGGATGGTGAAGCTGTCTGACCTGGTGTCAAAGTTGGAGCAAGCCAATGCCGGTTATCTATTCTCAAAGGCAAGAGAAGAGAAAAGAACATCATGCGTGCCAAGTTTATTAGTTTAAAATACATTTAATTACTACAAAATAGACCAGATTGTGGTCTCCTATCACTTGAGCTAAGAATGAAAATAGAGATGGGCATGCAGTCCCAGAACTAAGATAAGTGCGTACCCATACTCCCTTATATTCCCAGAGATGAGAATACATTGCAAGGCCAAGTTCAAAGACAATCTTCATGGCTGAAGGCATAGGTGATGAGAGACGTTGGGCTAATTGTATGGGGAGGTAAAGTCATGCCCACTTCCCAGCACCTTGGTATGAGCTTACGTGCTGCTAAATGAACCGAATGTTCCATACAAGGCACAAGCATGACAACCAGTTTTAGAGAGCCATATAACAAAGAGCCTTATAGTTTGAGAGCCAATGCTAAGTTGCGTTCTTAATAGTGTTGAAGATGACTTGCACTAGAGGAGGGCACAAGGCGTCCACCTGATTTTAGAGACCCAATCAAAACCTGATCCCTCATAGGAAGTATACTTAGATGTTCCCCTTAGTTCTATCACAATCCCTTGTAGTTGTTTCTAATTTGCCACGTAGTATGACGTCAGTTAAGATGAATCTTTTGTATAAAAGACTGTTTTTATGTGATTTGTGTTGAGAGCTCGCGCGAACGTCCGCTGATGTCCATTGTAACTCCCTGTTTTAGATAATTGATAATAAAACAGAAATACTTTGCCATCTTCCTGAGTTGCTATGATTATTTGTCATCAGAGTTATTCTGTCTCCCATCCACTGCATGCATGTTACCAAAAATGGCTCTAACGCTCACCTGGATTAGCTATTTAGCAATGGGATATCTCTTTGCGCTAGTAGGTTCAATTCACAAGCATTCACATTAAAACATTTCCCAGTGGATATCTGCCATTTGTGGTTCTCAGTCTATGGACAAGGTCTCGGGGCAAGAGGGTGGGCTCTGCTCTCGCATATTTAGAACAAATGGAAAATAACTGCATGTTTTTTCTATGCATGGGCGTAGGACATGTGAGGGCCAGTGGGGACAAATCCCCACACCATTTTAAGTGGGGGGGGATACAATGGCATTTATCCCCCCCAGTGTGTGTCTCTCTCTGCAGCGTGTAAAATACGGTCTGCAGCAGCAGCCTATCTGTGCAGTGATGCGTTCAAAATTCAGACTGTCTGAAGGCTGCAGCAGCGGGTAAAACAAGAACTCTGCTTGCTCATGCGTGCCACCCTGCCCCATGCACCTGCGCGTTTGGAGCGTGCCCAGGCCAGGGAACAACATACTGCATGTGCCCTGAGTGCGCAGTGCACGGCTGCGCAACCTCAGGCAGCTTCCAGAACAAAGGAGATTGGAGAAGCAACGCGTGCTCCGAGTCCTGAGAGACTGACAGCGTGTGTATCGAGGTGGGAGAGAGACATAGTGAGACTCTCTGACTGCTGTGACTCGACCTCCTGAGAGACCTCAGCAGGCTCAGCTTAGCTGCTACTGTACTTTTAAGGTAAGTCAAAGTGCCCCCTAAGCCCTCTCTGCCCAGGTGCAGTACCTCAAGGCAGTGAGTGCAGGGGATGGATGAGAGGGGGCACAGCCTCTGCTCCATTTGCACACTGTTAAGTATAAAAACGTTGCAGGCTGATTACAATGCAGGGGGTTAATGTACTGCGTACACGTAGTCCCCATTCTGCTGGGTCTCTGTTTATCAGCACCGCCTGCCTCATTCCTGCACCTCGCCGCACAAAAATACACATAGCAATAAAGGTCTAGCGCTGCTGCCTGGTTAAAGGCGAAGGCAGGGGCGCGGGGCTCAGGGGAGCTTAGGCATTGGTAAAACGTGGCCCACCACCACTGATCGCTGCCTGCCGCGAGCAGTAGGAGTTAGAGATGTCTGAAACAAGTGGGTTGTGAGAGGTGGGATGGCCGAGGGCGTGGGTGGGTGGGATCTCTAGAGGATCTGCGTTAGGGGGGAATTGGTAGACCAGACTAGCCTGGCTTAGTGGTATTCTCCCAGGTCACGGTGCAGAGTATGTCTCATTCTTGCCTTAGGGGCCTCGCAGTGGATTTCATATTCCATAGCCATTCGGTGTATGGGGGGCTCTATGCTGATACTGAAAGCAAAAATACACTATTAAAGATTACACATCTCTCTTAAGAAAACATGCCACCACCCATTTAAGTACAGCAGCAGCCGAGCTCACAATGGCTAGCACTGCCCCATTACAATTATGGTTGCAGCAGTTCTGCTGAGACGTCAGACTGTTGCCCCATTAAAAGACTAAAAGCCCTGTTGAAACATGCAGAACTGTCTCGGAAAGACTAAAGGGATTCAGCTCACAAGTGCTGCTACTGTGCCTTTAAAAGTATATTCCTGCTCTGGACATCCCATTCAGCTCAAGGGTTGGAAGAGGCGCATGCTGGGCGTACCACCGCATTTGTGTCCATTTTGAGTCTTTGCGCAGCCCACCCACCAAAACTGCACAGAATGCACAAAACAACCCAGGTGTTTCCTCCAATCTAAATGGCTAACATGTGCTATAAGATAAACACAGTGGTTGTAAATCTGATTGGCCAGAGCACCTACGGCTGGGGGAAATCAAAAGGAGCAGAATGTAATGCATTCCATGTTATAAGGGTGAACAGAATGTGATGCGTTCCATGTTGGTAGGTGGAGCAGAAAGTGTTGCATTCCATGTTGGTAGGTGGAGCAGGATGTGATGCATTCCATGTTGGTAGTTGGAGCAGGTTGTGTTGCGGTTCACTTCCTCTACCAGCAAAAGGTGCCACATAAACTTACTCTCCTTAAATGTGATAACTTTGCTGTGACGTGTTGCTTTTGTCCCAGTACATATATTTAGGCTCTGATGATTACTAACATATAATCCTTTTAAAGGGATAGCAGCATCGGCATTGATGTGCTATTGAATTCCATTAAAGGACTGCTGGGTAACTGGAAGGCACGCCGGCTCGGCTGGATTTCAACTTGTAGCCTGCATATTAAACATATATCTCTGCAGAGAAACTCAAAAGGTGTGTCCCTCAGCAATGGAACATAGGACTTGCAGGTTGAATGTAGATCTCTGCAGCAGGTGCAGTTACCCCCTGAGCTGTATGTACAAACCGGCTTGTGTGCCAGTAGTAAGCAAGGATTCCCTGACTTTTGAATGGCTGTGCGTCAGCTTTACTGGTGACTTAAAAGAATATCACATACAGGTATCAGGAGATCAATAAAATGGCCGTGCCTCTGAAGGATGGGTAGGCCTAAAGTCTGACACAGAGATGCAGGCTACACACACTGCCCACCATTGTACAACATACATGCCCACACAGGGGGACAAATATATTCTAACACTGTTCCTCTTTAGTGTTTTTGTTCTCTTCTTGGCAGCAAATGTTAGTTCTGCACCATTATAAGCATAGGAGCTCTTCTGAGAAGTGCAGGTACTGTTCCTACGATTATGTACATCTGTCCCTCTGGAAAGTGCTGGCACTTGAGCAGCATTCCTTAAAAAGCATTCTCAATGCCAATCCTTTTGGCGTTCATATGTTCTTTGCATTTATAGGCACCAGGGTGCAAGGAGGAGAGCGCAAAGTTTGAAGGGAGGAATGCGATAAGGGGTGATGGATGAGAAGGGGAATAGAGCAAGAGAGGAAGCCATTGATGGAGGGTGCCACTGATGATGAGCAAGAGGAATTATGAGCGAGAAAGGGTGCAAATGAGAGGGTAAGAAATAATGCGCGAATGTGAGAGGAGGATGAGAGAGGAGGTAAGGTACGTGGTTGGGAGAATAGAGGGTATAGGTTGGGTGGGGCTAGAGAGCTAGAAGGGGTAGGTGTGCGTGGGTGGGGGTAGCTACGCCAGAAAAATGCCCCAAAACCTGAACATCAAGAAGTAAAGCATCACTGAAATGCTACCTTCAAACTGCACAGAGCTCTGCTTCGAGCCTACTCTGCGCCTGTACCAGCATCGCCAGCTGGCTCTGTACCTCCCAGGAACTGAGAAAAACAAGTATTAGCAATTCCAACAGTTTGGGCTATTGTAGAGTCATGGGAAATGCACTTGCCAGGCACTGCCATAGTGGTATTAACTGCCTATTGATGGTAGCAAGTGTGAGTACTTAGGCATCTAATAGCAGTGCCTTGCAAATGCCTAATAATTGTATGCAAGCCAAAATTGTTGGCTTTGCCAATGCTTGTTTATTCATTTGTGTGAACAAACTGGCTGTGGGTTCGCTGCTCTGCAACCTTTTTTCGCACGTATTACTGTCTCTTAGCATGTATCTAGGATGTTTAGAGCAGGATGTTACAATGCTTTTCATGCTGTGGGTCATGGCAGGTCATCTTTTGCTGGATTACAAGCAAGGGTAAGCAGGCCAGCATGGGTTGGGAGCATTTATTAGAGGGAACATCATATTTATACAGTTACCCACATCACTGAGAATGGAACAATCCTTCACTAAATCCAGGCAAAACTTGATCAGTTAGTTAATAGAGACAGATGACAAATACATGCACAAATCTGTTCTTATTGTATATATTTCTTGCATATATTTCTGATCTTGCTTACAACTGTTATTTCCATATTGTTAATTTAAATTGTTGCACTGTTTATTCTTTGCTCACTATTGACACTCTGTAATTTGTAACTATTGCACCATGCTGTACGTTTTCTTATGCTCTTGCGCCCTTATACCCTTGTGTCTGGCGCGCATAATAAATACTAAACAAACAAACAAACAGTTAACAAGTGCGATTTACAAACGTAAGTTGAAACAGAGAGGGAGCTACTCCCTCTGTCATTATCCAGGCAGACAGTACATGTACCACTGTGCCTCGACTTGACACAGTGCTCTGTGTAAGCGAGAAACATCAACACAATGAAAGACCAAAACACAATAAATAAATTAAAAAGCAAAGTCCCAAGGTGTCCCCTGTGCCCCCCAGATTTTATAGGTCTCCTACGCCCCTGTTTCTATGCTTTCGAAGCATTCAGTGGTAGGAAGTAAGGGGATCCCAGATGCTCAGGTGGACAACAAAAAAAAAACTCTTTAGCACTAAAAGAGGGGCCTGATATGTTGAATTGCATATAATATGCCAGGCATGGTACATGGCAGAGCACCTAAGCAGTAACAAACCCACCATAGCACATTTGGGAAATCACCCAAGGTGCTGCTTGTGGTGTGCCACCCCTTTAAGATAATATGAGTCCCTTCCAGGGCTCGTGCTCATTTCACATGTCAGTGACCACTTCAATAAAAGGGATGAGCGGATTCCCGCTCATCAGTTAGCACCACCAGACTCCACCCTGATGAAACGTTATTTACAGCGCTGTGCTGGTGTTGCGTTCACAGGTGGAGGCCCTGCCCTGCAAGGCCCTCTACCATGACAGTGCCCCTGCGAGGCAACACTGTCCCTGTCCACCTGTGAGTAGCAGAGCCCTTTCTGGGCAACTCTGAGTCTGTGTGTCAGTGCCCCTGCTCGGCAACTCTGGCTGCCTTCTGCTGCAACGGCCTGGGTGATCTGACAGCATACTAATGGTCTAGCAGGGTGATCCCTGCACTGAAGGCTGTCGGCTGGGTGCCCCCAGTGATGATGGGCCTGGACTCCGGTGCCCTGGGGTCCAGGCATAACATTGCTGATGTCCCAGAAGGGCTGCTGGTGGGGCAAAAGTTTGCAGGCAGCACTACTTTGCTCTGGCCTTGTAGATACGTCCGCAGAGTGTGCCCATTGTTTGTGAAAAGTTCTCCAGTATGTGCTAATGTTTTGATGAGAACAGCTGATATGTGTGCGTCTGCAGTTGAGCGGCTCCACTTTGCATATTAGTGAATTCTTACAAGGCACCTTCAAACCTGCATCACAAAATAAACACTATTCTTTAAAATGACTTTTTGTGTAGAACTTTAACTTCTTAAAAAACAAGAGGTATTCTTGTGTATAAGTAGGGACATTATCAATCTGTTGCTCATGTTATGTATGGCTAAGATTGTAATGTGCAGTAGAAAACCTTAGAGGAGATTGGTTAGGCGTCAGCCATTTGCATGGCAACTCGTCCATTTAAGACAGAGAAACTAAAGCCATAGTCATTCTATTTTTTGCTTTGCATGTTCTTGTAAGGAAGCTATATGCCATTTGTTTACTTGGCAAATCTGCTCTAGAAAAGAAGGCATACTTGTAGATCTTGAAACAAAAGCTTTAGAAATAATGGCACCTTGCTATAGAACCAGAGCTTGGAAATGAAGTGCATTGCTGCTGCACCTCTTAACGAAAGCATGTGATCATGGGCAACTCGTTCAATCTCACTGGGCCTTCTCTTTTCAAATTGCCAGTCTACAGCTGTGATTAGTTTAAAATGTTCACTATTAAAAAAAAGCCTACTGGAGATTGCTTCGATAAATAATAGCAATAGTGACCATTCAAATTATGTACACCTAAAATTATTTGTCCCTTGGCTAGCTCAAGGTAACAGCACTTGTTTTATATTGTGTACAATATGAATGCACTGGCATATAAGCAGGCTCTGGCATGGAGGGGATTTGCTACATAGTATATAATGAGGTCAAGGGGAAGAGTCTAGATTAAATGCCAGGTCACCATTGGCCACAGTCACCAAGTTTGTGACTAGATCGAGGCTCGGACTGGCCTATGGGAAAAAGGCAATGCCCGAAGTGAAGGCCCAACATGCTAGTGTGGGAAAGTCTTGTTAGTCAAAATGGACCATTGCGTTAGCCAAAGTGGGCCACTGTGATGAGGTGCATCACTGGGCAGCTAGGACTTCTGACCAGTGTTGCTGAACAAATATTCTTTAAAATGCACAATTATGAACATATTACTAAAAGAAAATCCAATTTGGGTACTCTTTAAACAATCTGTCACAAAAGGAATACAATGCCATTTGCAATTGTGGGCTGCTTTTTCATTGGTGCCTGAGCCAATTTTAAGCCCCAGTTCGATCCTGCTTGGTAGGATTGAGACTGAGCCTTTTATTGCTTGACTCAGGCGTATGCAGCCCTCTTGTGAGCCAGCTAGCGGTATGAGCGGTAGTTCCTACCGGACCACGAGAAGTGGTATTGTTTAGAGCGAAACTAGTGGAAAGGACGTCTTTGTTGCAGAGTACCAAAACTGGCAGTGTATGGTTCCGTCTTTATTGCTTGTAAAGTAACGTCAACCTTTTTCCCAAAAAAGTCTTCTCCGTCAAATGGAATGTCAACTTATTTTACCTGCACAAAAGGTCTAAAATGTATGATCTTCAGCCAACCTTAGTGATGCATGATTGCACCATTGCCCATCTGGCGGAATCCTGTGTCTTCAATATTGATAGCCAGAAAGATGGTGTGGTCAAATGCGGATTCTCCTTCACTGGGATGGTGCTGATCTTGAACCAGAACTCCCCATCATATCTCGCCAGGATGTCCAGAGAGGTGGCAGTCTTAATGGTGGTAGCTGTTTGCCAAGCCGGTAGCGTTCGAATATCCAGGAACAATGGAGATTAATCCAGGAAGGAGGAAGCGAAGGTGAGGAATTAAAGGGGGGGTTCCAGGAGTGAAGAAAGATAGAAAACACGAACACAGGGAGCGAACTTGAACACGTCTAGTAACTCGTAGGGGTAGAGTTGAGATGCGCGGAGCTGCGGGGGCGTGCCGGTTTTTTAGGAAGCTGGCGAGTGCACGCAATGGCTAGACCACTGCAGTTCTGTGATGGCGGCCATGTTGGATGGGTTACAGAGTTAATGCCACGGTGCATCAAGGACCATGAAGTCCAGAAGGGTCGAACCCAGCCATTCATGACAGCATACCTCCTCCTGAGCCCGGACCCGCCAGGTTTGCCCGGGTGAATTCAATGAAACCTTTGCAGTAGACAAGGAGTATTCATGTTAGAAACTGGTTCCTATGTACGCTCACTAGAGGGATATCCTTTCCACTCCACCAACTATTGTAATTGACCTCATCTATACCTGGAATCACATATCCTGGAGACCTCAAATTCGACCTGATCGTTGACGAGCACAGGACTAGGTCTAGGAATTTTCTAGTTGGATTGTACATATGGCTTCAATAAGGAGGTGTGAAAGACTGGATTAATTCTTTTCCAGGAGTCTGGGAGCTGAAGTCGATATGCCACTGGGTTAATGATTTCTTTGATGGTAAAGGGTCCGTAATACTTGGGAGCCAGTTTGTTAGGCCGTAGATGTCGAGGAAGGAGTCTGGAGGATAGCCAGACTTTGTCCCCTATTGTATAAGAAGGTCTAGGTCTTCGCTTAGCGTCTGCATATCATTTAACAGCTATCCTGGCCTTTTCCAAATGTTCTTTAGCATCCTTGTGAACGTTCACCAGCTTTTCAATCCAGGAATCGACTGCTGGTACCGGGGTAGGATGCCGCAAAATTGATGGCAAAACCGAAGAATGGAATCCTTGACTACAGAAAAAAGGACTTGTCTTGATTGCGGAATGGTCTGAATTGTTGTAAGCGAATTCAGCTACCGGAATCAGTAGTGACCAATCATCCTGGACTTTGCTAGCAAAACAACAGAGATATTGCTCTAAAGTTTGGTTAGTTCTTTCTGTGATCCCGTTGGTTTGAGGATGATATCCTGAAGACAATGCTCGCTGAATGCCTAGTATTTGACAGAGGTGTTTCCAGAACTGGGATATGTACTGGGGACCTCTGTCGGAGATGATCTTGGATGGTAATCCGTGAAGTCTAAATATGTGTTCAATAAATATCCCGGCAAGTTCAAGTGAAGAGGGCAATTTGAACAGTGGTGTGAAATGAGCTGCATGGGTAAACAAGTGTATTGTAATCATTATGGTTGTATATCCCCGGGATGTTGGTAATTCCACAATAAAATCTGTAGCGATGAACTCCCAAGGACATATTGGTAGTGGAGGTTGATGCAGAAGACCAGCAGGCTTTCTATTATCTTGTTTGTTTTGATTGCACACAGCACAGGATTGGATGTAGTCCTTTATGTCAGTGGTCAACCTTGGCCACAAAAATTGTCTCTGAATGAGCTGAAGGGTAGTAGTTATGCCTCGATGTCCTGAGTGAAAGGTATCATGACAGAGGTTCATGACTTTATTTCTCAGACCTTGCGTAGGGATGATCAGTCGTTGATCCTTGAAGAGATAACCATCCTTGGTATTCAAGTTCCAATGATTATTCTGGGTGTATTCCTTCCAGAGATCTGAGGAAGGAGTATGGGCATGGATGTCTTCCAGGAGGAAATTAGCTTGTGCCACAAACACAGTTTTAGGAAACATCTTGGGAAATGCCCTGACCTCCACAGATTCATAGTCAGGACGTCTGGACAGGGCATCAGCCACAATGTTATTGATTCCGGGAAGGTGGTTGATCTGAAACTGGTACTGCGCAAAAAAGAAGGCCCAACGGGCCTGGCGACTGTTTCTGCACTCCAGGGATTGCAATACTTGTAGGTTCCGATGATCTGTTCGTACTTGCACTGGATATTTAGCTCCCAAGAGTAAATGACGCCAATCAGTGAATGCTTGTCGGATGGCCAAAAGCTCCTTCTCCAGGACCGAGTAATGGCATTCACTTGGGTCAAGGTACGGGATAGGTAGGCAATTGGATGTTCCATCTTGTCCTCAAATTCTTGTTTTTGGACTGCCCCAATAGCATAGTCAGAACATCGGTTTCCACCAGGAAGATTCGATCTATGTTGGGTTGGGCTAGGATAGGACCTTCAGTGAACTTCCTTTTTAGATGTTGGAAGGCCTTCTCTTGTTCTGTAGACCAAACACACGGCGTATACTTTTTTAAAAGGCCACGATGGGTTGTACAATTGCAGAAAATGCAGGAATCAATTTTCTGTAAAAGTTTGCAAGTCCCAAGAAGGATTGTATTTGCTTCACAGTGGTAGGCGCCGGCCAGGAAAGTATGGAATCTATCTTGCCAGGGTCCATTCCAATTCCTTTAGGACTGAGTACGAAACCCAGGTAGTGAACGGTTTGAATATGAAATAAACATTTTTCAGGTTTGGCCAGGAGTTTGTTTTCTTGTAATCGCTGTAGAACTGCCTTAACATGCTCTTCATGAATCTGAGGATCTTTAGAATAAATCAATATGTCATCCAGGTATACAATAACAAAAAGGAACAACATATCCGAGAACACTCTGTCCATGAATCGTTGGAATACCGCAGGAGTGTTGGCAAGACCGAAGGGCATGACTAAATACTCAAAGTGGCCAAAAGGAGTTCTAAAGGCTGTCTTCCATTCATCACCCTCCTTTATTCTAATGAGATGGTAAGCACCCCTAAGGTCGAGTTTGGTGAATATAACAGCTCCTCGAACAGCCTCCAGAATATCTGAAATGAGTGGTAATGGATATCGGTCCTTGAGGGTACATTGATTAAGACCATGGTAATCCAAACAAGGTCGTAATTCTCTTGTGTTCTTCTTGGGAACAAAAAACAAGGACGCACCTGTGGGAGACTTAGAAGTCCGGATGGTTCCATTTGCCAAGTTGGTATCCAAGTACTCACGTAAGGCCCTCTTTTCAGGCTCAGACAATATAAACATTCTCCCAAATGGAATCACAGTGGAGGGGTCGGTTTCAATGGCGCAATCCTCAGGTCTGTGGGGCGGAAGAGCTTGAACAATGGGCCTCATTACACGGAAGGCGGTAATCCAGGGTGCTATTAGCACCCTGGACCATGCCGGTAAATTACCGGCACCGCCTTGGCGGAAAGGGGATTTACCGCCCCATTCCAAGGTTGGAGGGGCGGTAAATCCCCCTTCCGCCATTGCCCTTCCCCATTCCCATTTCTGCCCCATAGTGCTCTATGGGAATGGGGAAGGCGCTAATTACGGCACCGCAATTTTGCGGTGCCGTAATTAGCTCCGAGGTCCCTTAGCGGGTTGGTACTTAACGCCTGCAAGAAGCAGGAGTTAATTCCTCCAACCCGCAAAGGGACCTCGTAGTACGGCGGTAAGGGTTAACGGTCACCGTTGCCATTAACGGTGACCGTTAACCCTTACCGCCGTCCGTGTAATGAGGCCCAATGTCTGTTGAGAACACATCAGAAAATGTCTGGTAAGCTTCCGGTACTTGGATAATGTTGGACACGCTTAAGGAGGGTGGTTCATGGTTCTGGGTATTTACTAGAGGGATCCGGGATGTGTCCTGACGTAAACAGTGTGACATACAATACTCAGAGCCAAGGAACAAGATACCTGCTGTCCAATTGATGTAAGGGTTGTGCTTCTGTAACCAGGGCATGCCCAGCACCATGGGATAGCGGGCAGCCTTTATGCTTTCAAATCGTATTCTTTCCTGGTGGTTGTTTATTGATAATTGTAGTTCCTTTGTTTGGTGAGTAATAGGATCTGAAGATAAAGGTCTTCCGTCGATTCCCTCCACAGGTTGAATCACTTCCTTAAGCTCTCTCGGAATCCCATGAGTGGTGGCCCATTCATGATCAGTGAAATCCCGATTGCACCGCAGTCTACGAGGGCCAGGATGGGAAAGGATTCATTCTCTGTAGATGTCAGTACGGTTTCTAGAAGTACTAAGGTGCTCTGTCCAGGAGTATTCAAGGAAGGAATGGATGCGGAGCAAGCATTTCTCTCCCGAAGCTGTGCTCCGTTTAGGTTCGGGAGCTGGCGTTTCCCGAAAGCCTTGGTGGTGCTATATGACATTCTCTGACCAAATGTTTGTCAGAGGCACAGTACATGCAGAGGCCAGTATCGATTCTGCGGAGCCTTTCTTGTGGAGAAATTGGGCCCCTAAAGGCACCTAGTTGCATGGGTTCCGGATCAGGGGTTGGTGGAGCAATGGTCTCTTTGGTAGGTAAGTATTCCATAGCTGCCCTTGGGGAGGTTTTCACCTTTCTTTTTTCAGCCTTTCTCTCCTGGATCCTGAAATCTATCTGCAAGGAAAGATCCATAAGAGCCTGAAAGGTTGCTGGACGAGCCACTCTGGCTAGCTCATCCTTAATCTCATCGTTTAACCCTCTTCTGAAGAGAGTGAAACTGGCTTCTTGAGACCAATCTGCTTCTTTGACTAGCTGCTTGAAGCGAGTGACATAAGAGAGCATGTCCTGACTCCCTTGTTTAAATTCAAGACGTTTTTCTTGTGCGCTGTAAACAAGCTCAGGTCGATCGAACATGGCTTTTAGGGCATCCACAAATCCTTCATAGTCATCCAAAAGCTGATCTCCAGAATTAACCAAGGGAGTAGCCCAGGTTAATGCATTACCCGTTAAGTGGGATATCACGAACCCAACCTTTGCTCGTGGTGATGAAAAATAGTAGGGTTTGAAAGTGAAGTGCACTAAGCATGAATCAAGGAAGGAACGTAGGGACCTAGAAGATCCATCATACTTATCCACAACTCCGCCCAGCAGAACGCTTTCCTTGACTGCGGAATCCCGGGATAGGACCAGCTGTTTTAAAGCTGCATTTTCGGCCTTAAGATTTTGAACTTCGGTAGTTAATTCTTGAATACCTCTCATGAGGTCTTGGACCGCCGCTTCCATCTTTTTTCCGTATCAGGTTCTGGGCGTCTCAATCTGTCAGAAGCTCCCTTCTTTCTCACCTTTTTGTCCTTGTTGGCGTTCTTCCGGGACGAGGCTTCTTTCTTTTTCACCGACCGCGACTTGTATAAGCAGGAACGCGAGTCTTTGGGTTCCAGCGTGGAAGCCGGCTGCCAAGCCGGTAGCGTTCGAATATCCAGGAACAATGGAGATTAATCCAGGAAGGAGGAAGCGAAGGTAAGGAATTAAAGGGGGGGAGTTCCAGGAGTGAAGAAAGATAGAAAACACGAACACAGGGAGCGAACTCGAACACCTCTACGAACTCGTAGGGGTAGAGTTGAGAAGTGCGGAGCCACGTGGGTGTGCCGGTTTTCTAGGAAGCTGGCGAGTGCACGCAAAGGCTAGACCACCGCAGTTCTGTGACGGCGGCCATGTTGGATGGGTTACAGAGTGAATGCCGCGGTGCATCAAGGACCATGAAGTCCAGAAGGGTCGAACCCAGCCATTCATGACAGTAGCTTCTGTGGAGATCAACCATGGACCGAAAGCGGCAAGCTGCCTGCCTTCCTTGTCTGGAGGAATAGCACAGCGTGACTAAGGATTAATGGTCCTCTTTCTAGCCGCCACTACGATAACTGAGTCTGGGCTATCCTGTGGGCTCAGGCATTTTGGGGAATTGTCCGATGCTCTGTATTTTTTGTCTAATCCCTCCTCCTTCAGTGGTGCAGTGAAGGGATTTTTCATGGCTAGTAGCCCATCTTCCCAAATGTCATCTCGGATTGGAATAGATACTGCAGTATTCCATGACCTTTCTCTCCACGAGGGCTCCACCATCACCCTGTGGGTTGCCTGCACCTGAAGAAATCACAATGCCTTCATGCAGTGCTACCGGGCCATGAGGACCCTCCATGATGGCCACCCCATTCGGCGGACGCATCAGCTGTTTTGAATCGATGCAGCGAGGGCTCACCTGATTGGGTGCCCGCTTCCTTCTGCAGGAGCAAGGCCCCGGAGCTGGCAAGCGTTCGCCAGCCCCCTCAAAGGGCCTCTTCTCAGGGACAGGTTCTCTCCCTGTCTGGCCCTCTACGGGCCTGGGAGGTCCCCCTGCATCACGACAGAGCACCAGAGTCTCCACATGCTGATCCTTCCACCTGGTAAGCCTCTCCCGCACGCTATCAAAAGTCTCATCATTCACAGCGCTCCCTTTACCTTTTCTATGCACTCTAAATGCCAGTCTAACCCTCCTTGCACAGTATTCGCCTACTCAGGTGACCCGCCTCCATTATTGGCCACATTAACCTTTAACTTTACCACTGTGCTTGGACCATGGTCAAACCTGCCTGCGCTCCGCAGCTACTGTGTCCTGAACTTTTTCACCCCAAATACACCTTGATCACTTATTCTTGGACTCCTAACATTGTATTTCAAATGTTTCCATTACTAACCTAATGACCACATGAATCCACTTCTATTTGCAATCTGTTGCTGCTGATATTCAACAGTGCCCACCTAAATAAATGTATATTATTATATCCAAATTCACTAATTCAACAATTTTTGGGTGCAGGGGAGGAATTCCAGCCCTGACACGAAGCTGTTACGAAATATATGAAAAGGTGTCCAATCTAGTGACCCGCCCCCCGCCCCCTGCGCCCCTTGATCCTGATGAAACAGCAAAATATTAGAAAAAGAAAAACCCTCTCGGCAATCATTTATCTCTTCCAGTTTTCTTTATTCCTTAATGCTCAGATATCACCCAAAGGTGTTCAACGCGATTCGGGGATATCTCCCCCTTCAGGAGCAAAACTGCAGATATAAACATAAACAGACCACATGTCTCACATAAAACTCTCCGTATACATTAACTGAATGTTGCACATAATGATCACCATATAACCAACAGTAAACACTAGTGCTTATCATGCCACAGGTTTACAGATTAAACCATGTATTATACTGTCAGCATGCTTCCAAAATTCAAATCTTGATAGGCAAAGAATACAAATCTTAAGAAACAGTCCTTAGAGATAGAACACCATTCTCACATGGTCCACCACCTCTAAGCATCACAACCCAAGGTGGTCAGGACTGATGTACCAACCTGACCTGTTTAAAGGGAGCTAATGAACTACATAGTTAGGTAAGAGGGGTCGAGTGTTCACATCGTGGGCAGCATTGGTTGCATACACGACATTGAGATGGTAGTAGGTAATTGTTTAGAACACTGATACTAATTAGGCATATGCATATGTTGTTTCAGGAACTCCATTCTGGTTGCTTACTTTCTCAAGAATATTGAAGATTCCTGGGATGGCGCACTGTACGTCAGTGCTGTTCTAGTATGTTAGGAATTCCTCTATAAGGTAATGGTGACTTCATATCTTTGAATATATTTCAAGCTTGAACCACAAATGAAATATTCTTCCTCTAAAGTCAGACTTTTTTGTCTTTCAGTTCAGACTAAGATTCCCGTTTATACATCAGCTTAATAGTTTGTTAGCTGCCTTTAAACGGATCAGGTAGATTCATCAGCCCTGACCACCTTTACCACTTTTGCATGGTGAAGCACCGGTTGTTTTTTTGGTGCTCAAAGGGTTGTGATGCTTAGAGGTGGTGGCACATGTGAGATTGATGTTCTATCATTTCTTAAGATTTTCATTTGTTTTCTATCAAGATTTGGATTTTGGAAGCATGCTCACAGTATAACACATGGTTTAGTCTGGACATGTTCTTCAAAAATATGCCTTTTGAACTAGCTAGCTGTAAATTGAATCTAGCTGCAGTGATCTCTGCTTCTGGCATCACCTAATGTACTGCTTTCTGTATGCCTTCTAGAATAACTTTGTACTGTTACTGCTCTCTGCTAACTTCACCAAATTGGAATTTAGGTGTGATTTTTAATCTACATGCTCCATTTTGTGCTGTATTTTAGTGCTTATTGGAAATTCGAATTTACTGCTCTCTGCTAACCTCACTAAATTGGAATTTAGGTGTGCTTTTAAATCTGTGCATTCTCCATGTTGTGCTGCTTTTTAGTGCTTTAGGTGTGCTTTTTGTACATTCTCCATCTTGTGCTGCATTTTAGTGCTTATTGAAAATTCGAATTTAGATGTGCTTTTTAATCTGTGCATTGATTGTCCTCCTTGGCACACCTCCTTCTTATGTGCCTGCCTGGCTGCTAGGCTACCTGGTGAGTTCTTGTGCACTGTGTAGCTCCCCTGTTTGTTTCTCTCTCTCTCTCCTTTGCTATTCCCTTGGCACTGTCTTGCTCCCCTATCTATTCCAACTGCTATTCTATCACCTATCCTTCCTCTGCCACGAAGTATGGAAGAAGCTCTCCTGGACTCTAACCCAGGCCTACCTATTGCTGACACCTATGTCAATGCCACTTCCAGGCAGACTATTACAGACATCCTCTTTTCTGTTCCCTCTCCTGTCCTATGGACCCCCCATCCTGTCTCCACTTTCTCCCCATCACCCATTAATGGTGGCATTAGGTGGGAAGTACTCCTGGCATGCTTCTCATCCTCTAGGTGTATCATTAATGTCTACCACAATGGCACTTTCATGGTCCAAGGTTCTCAACCTACTCTTCTCCTTCTCGACCAGTGCTTGAGAAAGGGAGGCAAAAAGAAATTTAAAAAAACAAGAAAGGAGGAGGAGAGAAACAAGAAGAAAGGAGAGGAGGAAAGAAGAAATGGAAATCAGGGAAGAGAGGAGAAAAGAGGTGAACAAATCAAGGGGGCGTGAGATGAAGTCCCCACACCCTGAATCCTAGTCAATGTAAGGCAGAGGTGGAGAGGCATTACTCCACTCCTGAGGTCCCTGCTGTGTCCTGGAGAGAACACAGATAACGGAACGGCTGAGCTCCATCATGAGAGGCACCCGCCAATGGGAATGAGAGGAGAATCGTGCATGCGCGATGGGGAAAGCCTGTGTTAGGGAGTTGCTGGCGCGAAGAATAAAGATAGGTTGAAACTTCCTCTGGCTCCGTGTATTATTTTAATTTTATTTTTTAACTTTATTTGTTTTGGTTTAGAAAAACCTTTACAAAATTCATTTTCATTACAAGGATACAAAGTAAAAGGAGAGTAACGGAACAGAGACATAATAACATTATCACTAGAGAAAGCGTAATTATTCTCGTATATCTAACATAGTAAAACCTATACCAAGTTCATTTCATTGATTTTCACATCATTGCTTCACAGTCACTTAATTACGATCCAAATAATTCATCCTCATAACTCTTACATAGTAAGAAAACCAAAGCCAGAAAAAATAGAAAAAGAAATTTAACAGTTTGAAAACAGAATAAAAAAGTAAATTTAAAACAGAGCCCAAACATTTCTCAGAAATGTTGCTACCCTGATATTCAAATTGCCCTTGCTGTTATGTAGCATTTTGTACCAAATAAATTCTCTATTTACTTCCGCCGTATTATGAACATATTGCGCAAAGTATAGGAGCCTTTTTTCCCTCAGCGCCGAGCATACCAAAAGGTATCAGGTCCTCGACCATTCCTTCAATACCACAAAATCTGCACCACGGCCATATTGGTTGAACAATAGATCGAATTGAGAGTATTTGGTTAGTGGGCAAAACATTGAACCTAAAACGCATAAAATCGTTACAGATTAGTTTATTTGGATATTTTGTTAGGTAACTTTCCATCCCTGGTAACCATTTATTTACGGCACACACTTGTTGGTACAATTTTGTACTCAATATCGAATTTTTAGTATGGATCCAATCGAAACCCAGCACGCTTTCTTTCACCCTTCCCGGGTTGTTCCTGAGGGAGATAGTTGAGATACCCAATAACATCAAGTTTTTGTTTATATCTTCATTTAAATCCACTATGAAAGGATTGCATATATCACGACCTGCATGATAGTATAAGGAGTAAGTCTCAAAAGAATTGCATGTCCTCCATAGCGTCATTCTTTTCCAGGTCACCAGTGCCTGGAGCGAGTTTAGACCCATTTCATACTTGATTAAGTTGTACGGAATACATTTCGGTAAGTAATACATTACAGATTTCCAAATGTAACTTTCTATCGAGGACCACACACCTTCACAAGATAGGGAGTGAAATTCAGCCCCATATATTAAACGGGGAATTACTTTTTTTGTATAGAATTCTCTAAGAGGGGTCATTGAGAATTTTCCAAATTTTACAACTAGAGCCCGCATTTGGGAGATAGCGATGTCGGCAATAAGTTTCAATTGTGTCCTAAGTAGGGGTATGGATTGTGCACCTGATATTGAAAAACCCAGATATTTAAACTCCGATTTTGCTTTGATTTTGATGTTCCCGGATACCCAAGATAACATATTCGATTTCTTGTTCTTCCTCCCTAGGCGCACAATCACTGTTTTGTCCTGGTTCACTTTAAGTGCAATAGAGGTAGTAAATCCCTCAAAGGCACTAAGCATACGTTGGAGTCCAACCTTAGTGGTGTCAATAAGGAGGAAACCATCCGCATATGCCAACCAGGACATACATATGTTTGAAATTCTCGGTGGTACTAGTCCCCTATTTAATAACGCCATATTTGCACCACTAACATATAGGTTGAAGATAGTGGGGGCCAATCTACAGCCTTGGCGCAATCCATTATGGATGGTAAATTGATCCGAAAGGGTACCTGCTGAGTCCAGTCTAACTTTCACATCTGTCTGTGAATAAATTGCCCTTACTATGTCTAGCAAAATTTCAGGCATATTAATGTTCTTAATCTTGTCCAGAGTATATTCCTATCCACCAGATCAAATGCTGAACTCAGATCCATTGACGCAATGAAGACCGAGGTATCCACCTTTTGCCTCAGCTCTTAAACAGTACAAGATCAGCCCCCCACATTCCGTTCCCATATTCCTCCTAAAGCCAAAATGTCTCATATCCAAAATTTGTTCTTCATTGATCCATTTCTGGATATCTCTTAAAACAAGTGAAGAAAATAGTTTGGATTCCGGGTCTGCGATGGCTATTGGCCTGTAACTCTTGGGACATAATCGGGAACCCTTTTTGAATACAGGAATGATAATCGATACCCTCCAAGACAAAGGGAAGGACTTAGTCAGTAATATGTTGGAGAACAAGGTTGACAGTATTTTTGCCCATAGTTCAGGCTCTGACTTAAGAATTTTGTTGGACAAATTATTGGGGTCCGGCGCTCCTGAGTTTTTGGATTTAACAATTAGGTTTTTTATGTCCCTTATGGTAAAGTTCAGGCGCCAAGTTGTTTCCTGATTCCATGGGGCCCCGGCCCGCTCCTTATTTGGACCCAACATGTTTGAAAAATGGCCCTGCCACGTTGCTTCATTGATTGGGTTCACTAATAACTCTTTCTGTGGTTTGTCCCAATTGTTAATTAAGTACCAGAAATTTCCTGAATTTGGGCCTCTTAATGAGCTCAACATTTTTTGCCCCTCACTCTGACCTTTGTTTATTCTATGTTGAATGGACCAGTTTTTGTACCTTTGTTTGACTTTTTTAAATTCTGTCCACCATATTTACAAAAGTAAGTCCCGATTTCTTAATTAGTCTAATTTCTTTTCTCATGTCCCTCTTTTTTTCTCTGATTTCTATGTCAAAGTTATGGGATTTATCGTTCCTCAGTCGGTTGTCCCCAATATTAGTGTCACCCAATTTTGCCACTGCACTGCCAATGTATTTCGTAAAATTACTAGCCGCATAGGTCTTTTTTCTCTGTAATTCTGAAAAATTCTCAAAATCTGCTACCATTAAGCCAGTAAATTGTCTACTTTTTTTCCCCGTCCTTGAAATACGATTCCCTGTGTGATTGATATTTAAATTGTAATCAAACACAGTTTTAGGTTCATTAAGAACAATAATACATATTTCCAGCGACAAGATACAATGATCACTAAAGGGAGTCTCAATGCACTCGAGTTTACCAGAACGATAGAACAAATCCCCTGAGCAGATGATATAGTCAATTATTGATTGACAGCCTCTAGCTTTCCAAGTTGAAAGATTATTTACCAAAATTTCCAAGCCCCACATCTCTGCAAAGTGGGACCACAGCCTCCCCCTACACATTATATTATCAACACCTTGGGAAACTTCCCCCAACTTACTAATCA
The DNA here is from genome assembly GCF_040938575.1 of Ambystoma mexicanum. Classification (NCBI taxonomy): domain Eukaryota; kingdom Metazoa; phylum Chordata; class Amphibia; order Caudata; family Ambystomatidae; genus Ambystoma; species Ambystoma mexicanum. Next base: position 402,630,915 of record NC_090934.1, read on the forward strand.
AAACATCCCCATTGAAGGAGTCCCCATGAATGACTGCATTGAGATCACCTGTGATCACTATCTGGCCACCTATATTAATTGACAACCAGTTCTGTATAAGGGATCCTAAATTACATAATTCCATCCACAATTGCCTGTCCGATAGCTCAGCCGGATTCCAATATGAGTTGACCAACAGAAAAGGTGTGTCCATATTATTGTACAATAGTGAGAAGCCCACAGCCAAAAAGTGATGCGCAAAAACCCATTCTCCCCTAATCTTAGGGTTCAAATGGTTTTTCACAGCAGTAAGGAGGCCACCTTTCGGGCGACCTCTACCTCCCCATTGTGCACATATAGAGGATACCGTATAACCCTCCCAGCATAAAGGGACCCTTGACCAAGTTTCTTGGATGAAGAGTAAATCATATTGTGCCAGGTCCCTCATTAAGTTCACATTATGTAGGAGATTAACAGAGCCTCTTGAGTTCCAGGTTAACAATTTCAATTTACCATTTACCTTGACTAAAGTGGCTTCCCTAGTTTTTTGAGGCTGTCAATAGACTCTCTCAAAGTAAGTGCGAGCCATCTCCAGTCCTGTGTCTCCTCCTTTTCCCTCTCCTCACCCCTAGCACCTTCCTCTTTATTTGGAGGAGCCTCCTTCTGTAATCTGCCTGTATTTCTTGATGTCTCTGTTAGATGGAAGTGAGTCTGAACATATTCAAAGATATCAAACCCCCTACGATGAAGTTCTTCCGCTTCTTTCATCATCAAATTTCTGACCAAAGGGGATGGTATAACTAAACGGACATAATCCAGCCTCTGCCTGTGTATGTAATCCACCAGATAAATGTCAGTTGATTCAATCAGGCTTAAATTTGGAATCTGACCCAGTAGGCACTAAAGGTATGGTCGATTGAGGGAAGTAAAGTTCTGATCTGCAAATAATGTAGTCAGAACAAGGCCTGGTAAGTCTGGTCTTACCGGGTCCTTCAGATCAAGTATCTGATTCGAAAGAAGCTGATCCTTCTCCACCATCTCCTTTCCCCTCCCCAAGTCCTCTTCCCTCCTTCCAGCACAGTATTCTTCATATGAATCCAGCCTCCTATGGTTCTGTCGCGGTTCAAACCCATTTTTGGGTACCTCCAGCTGTTGTTTCTCCCTTAACACTCTAAGGATATTTAGGTAAAGTGCCTCATCATTAACATTCTGATGTATTGTCCCTTCCTGTTTCTGGTTCTCCTGCTGAGCCTGATTTCCCCTCTGAGCCTCCCCATTCTCCTCAGAGTTCAATTGACATGGGTTATTTGCCCCCCCATCCCGTCCCTGATCTTGAGTACAGTGATTTATATTACCCCTGATCAAATTCGGGTTGGATTCCGTTTCATCTCCCTGAGGAATTTTCCAATCCCAGGTGCCCACACCCTTATTGTCATTAATGGGGATCATATTCCTTACAGGGCCCTTATTAGTAGGTATTTCAATCGTCCCCTTCTGCTTACCTTTAGTTATAAGTCCTTCCCTTCGTGTAGCATGGTTAGACTCATTCGCTTTTACAAGCGGCCCTATACTAGTCATCACTTCCTGCGGGGGAGCTGCATTGAAAATTTCATATACCTCATCCCTTTTTTTATTTTTCATTACTTCACATAGTTGTTGATTTCCCTGTGTATATTCACTTTGAATAGCTTGGTCCTTCCCCTTGTTGGTGAACCAACAATCCTCCTTTAATGCATTTTTTCTGTGGTTGTATGTTTACTCTGGGTGGGAATTCCTCATTCACATCCTCCTGAATTACATTTCTCAAGAATTTTCTAGTTGTTTTACCCAATCCACCATTTTTGTTCATATTTTACTTGTTTTGTTTTGCCATTTTTTTTACCTGTCTTTTCGACAGTTTAAATTCAGTCATTTGACCCCCTGACCCAATTGCCCCAGTGCTTGCATCTAGACAATTTGGGTCAGTGTCCTCCAACGAGGTATTTCCCTCCCCCCCTATTGAGTCAAATGCATTTTCTTGTGAGCCATCTACCAGAATTATCTCTTCCGTAAGAGGAGCCTTAGTAAGATCCTCCACCCTGTTCTCCCCTTCCCTCTCCGTAATTTTCTTCAGAGAGTTAAGGAAAACTTCTGATAATTTATCAGGTAACGCTCTGAAATCAATGGTCAAGTTAGTCAAACATTCCGTTTGCTTACGCAATTCAGACAAAATAAGACGATTAAAAATTGTCATCATTACAGTAAATTCAGAGGGAGCAGAATCAGTGCTAGTTTTCGTGGAATTCTCCTTTCCCAAAGTACTGCCATTAGAAAAATCTAACAATTTGTCATAATTCAATTTATCCTGCACATCATTATCATCAAGTTTTTGAAAGTTCTCATACTCCATATTTGTATTAATTTCCATCCCTTTGGACTGAGTTATATTCGCTATATCGTCATCCCCAAACAGCGGTTGAGAATGATCAATACTGTCCTCACTCTGTTTCTCGAGAAGAGAACGTTCTTGGGCAATTTTTAGAAATTCAGCCTCTTGAGAGGGGTCATTATTATCATCCTGCTGTTTTTCCTGCGAGGAACATTGTTGTGCACATTGTAATAATTCTACCTCCTCCTCGTTAGCCACCGGCAGCGGTAGCGCAGCTGCACGGCCCAAACCTGCCCTTCTGGTGCTTACTGCCATAAAGAAATCTGCCCTCGCATCTTTGCGGGGCGGTAGTTTTACTTTCCCCATTACTCAATTACTCCAGGTTATACCCAACAGCAGTATACCATATACCAACAGAAGAGCCCAATCAGACCCCTGACTCCAGCACCAACCTGCTTTAAAAACTCTTCATCCCAGTTAACTGATCCCCCCTCCACCCTCCGCCAGCCGAACAGCCGCACTTCCGAGCACTTCCGGATGCGCGTGCGAGATGCGCGTGCACCGGTGCTTATAAGGAAGTGGGCTGGCTGTGTGTCGGTGGGCCGGCAGTAGGCGGGTCCTTGGGCGTAGCTAGAAGGGAAGGGAGACCAAAATAAGTAACACTCCTTCCGTGAGCGAGACCCGCGGTGAACCCACGGTCAAGTTAAGGCAGGGAGGGAGAAATAAGCATAAATACCCTCGAGTCCACAGATAGAGTCCCAAAGGTTGCGCGTTTCGCGCGACAAAGAAACTGCAAGCTTCAGCTTGCCGACGACGCCTGTTTCTGGATCCAAGCAGCAGCAGCCAATGCAGCCCAACAGCCGCACTTCCGAGCACTTCCGGATGCGCGCGCGAGATGCGCATGCACCGTGCTTATAAGGAAGTGGGCTGGCTGTGTGTCGGTGGGCCGGCAGTAGGCGGGTCCTTGGGCGTAGCCTCGAGTCCACAGATAGAGTCCCAAAAGTTGCGCGTTTCGCGCGACGAAGAAACCGCAAGCTTCAGCTTGCCGACAACGCCTGTTTCTGGATCCAAGAAGCAGCAGCCAATGCAGCCCAACAGCCGCACTTCCGAGCACTTCCGGATCCGTGTATTTATTTCACTGCACTTTCATTCACCCTCATTCTCTTCAGTACTTCTAGTGCAGCTTCCTGCCCTCTTCTCACAGGAGACTCCCCAAGTGAATGAGTCTCCCTGACAACTGAATCTTCGAGGCCCTCGTAGGGACAACTACAACTACCTCGTAGGGACAACTACTTTCCAAAATGTCAGAAGGTGAGCCAAATGACGAAGATGCTTTCTGTGCAGCAGCTTTTCGCTGACCTGGGCCCTTTGATATGAATGATCAGTAAGCCCTAGGACCTCGCTTGGAGAAATGGCTAAGGAGATTTGAGACTTACTTGCACGCCCATGACGAAAGTGCGCCCGACAAGTTTGCTAGAAGGTTGTTAGTGAATCTGGTCAGAGATGAGGTAGAAGACTTTATACCCACGTTCCCGCTAGAGGAAGTTAAGATGTACACAGGCCTCAAGAAAGCGCTGAGCAAGTACTTCGACCCTCAACGTAACATCGACCACGAGAGACACTTTTTTAACATGGCGTGCCAGCTGGTGAGTGAATCGATGGATGCCTTCGCAACTCATCTTCGCAAGTTGGTAGAGAATTGTGAGTTTCATACGTTCTTGAACGAAGAGGCCATTTGACAGAGGATCATAGGGGGATGCTTATCATCATCATTCAGGAAAAAGTTGCTCCGAGAACCTCTCCCGCTAGCCGCCTTATTGCAGATGGCCAGAACAGAATCCAGGGCGGACGCATAAGCCTTGCAATTTGAAACCTCTAAAGTGCCCGGAAGAGAGAAAATTTACCAAGTCTCGTCATCAGCCCGAGGGGGACCCGCTAGCAGCCATGTGCCTAGAGGACCTACGTCATCTGGAAAATGTTATCGGTGTAGTCTTCAATTTTCCCATCAGGAAGGAGTGAAGTGTCCTGCATTCGGATGTGCTTGAACCAAATGCGGCCGGGAAAATCACCTAGCTGTCATCTGCAACTCTCTGCCTGGACGATTGCAGGGTTACAGCTCTACACTACCCAAACAAGTCTTCAGTCCACGCAGCAGGGGCCCAAGGGGAGATGCAAGTGCCAAGCAAGATCTCATGCACCACGTTAGACAAGTGACAGGAAGGTTCCCTTCGCTCACACTCTCCAGAGACAACACTCAACGTGATTACACCTACACGATAAACGGTGTGACGACCCCGCCAATAGGTCATCCCAACCTGCTGGTGGGAGAGCACCAGGCCAAATTCCTCATTGACACTGGTGCTACTCTGAACATCATGTGGGTGTGAGGATACCGCAAAATGATGTCCCCTTCACAACACAATATAAAGAGAAGTGCACCCAAGCCGAGTTCCACGTGCTCCATGGAGAGGTCCCCGGGAGCAACCTGCTTGGTTGCCCCATGGCCATCGAGAGGGAGATCGCGGCAGTGACGTACAACATGCAGCCCCGGTTCTGGGCTAGACAGATGTTCCCAACCTTATTTGAAGGTATCGGGTGTCTCAAAGGAATTCCCGTGACTCTCCACATTGATGAATCTGTACCGCCGGTTGCTCAACATCCGAGGTGGATTCCGGTACACCTGCAACCACTTGTGGAAGTGGAAATACAATGTCTGATGAGCAAAGGCATAATAGAACCCGCTGATGGTCCAACTCCATGGGTTTCTCCCGTAGTTGCTGTTCCCAAGAGAGGATCCACAAACAAGATACGCATATATGCGTAGACATGTGCCAAGCAAAGAAGGCAATATGGCATAAGAGGCATCTCGGAATGCCCCTGGGCGACATGATCAGCCTACTAAATGGAGCAACTGTGTTTTCAAAGCTTGACCTGAACAAAGAATATCATCAGATCATGATAGATGAACAATCCCGATACATCACCACGTTCGTCATGCCAATTGAACTCGTCAGATATGAGAGACTTCGTTTTGGCATCTGCTCGGCCCCCGAGATATTTAAGGAGAGTGTGAGGAGAGTGATTTGCCATGTGAACAATTTCTTCAATTATAGCAGTGACATCTTAATCTTCAGGGCCACGCTAGCACAGCATGATCACGCCCTACGACAGGTCTGTGTGGCACTGGTGGAAGCCGGGTTGACACGCACCAGCAAAAAATGTGTCTTTCATAAGTCGCATCTCAAGTTCTATGGACATATCTTCTCACAAGCGGGAATGAGCCCTGACCCAAGCAAGGTCGCTGCTATTTCGGAGATCTCACCCACCAAAGATGTCAGCGAAGTCAGGTCATTCCTGGGGATGGCCAGCTACTGCGGCCGATACCTCTGAGACTTCTTGACTGCCAGTGCACCCTTTAGAGAGCTCACCAAGCAAGGCAGACCATTCCAATGGTCAAAACACTGCGAAGACGCATTTGTGTGAATCAAAAGTGACATTGCATCAGTGGAGCACATGGCCTATTTTGATCCGAGCAGATGCACAGAGATGACTGTTGATGCCAGCCTCGTCGCCCTGGGAGCAATTCGAGAACAACATCAACCGGGACGAGAATCTCCCCGGACAGTCACTGCCTATGCCAGCAAGAGCCTTTCAGAGGTGGAGACCAGGTACCCAATACCTGAAAAGGAAGGTCTTGCCGTTGTCTGGGCATGCGAACATTTGCAAATGTTTCTCCTGGGTGAACCATTCCCAATCATGATGGATCATCAGGCCCTGGTGACCATTTTGGAAGTTCTCGATGCAAGATGCCTCCCCAAATAGAAAGGTGGGGCCTGAGGCTATAGGAGTTTGACTTGATGATTATCCACAAACTGGGCAAGGAATACAACCCGTCAGACTTCATGTAACGACATCCGCTGCCATGCGACTCCACTGACGAGAGCCTGGGGGAAGAACACGTTAACATTCTCACATACCATGGCCCTCCAGGGCAATCACACCTGAATCCATTCTGGACCACACCAGGCGAGATGTCACACTGAGGAAGGTGCAGGCGTAAATCCGATCTGGGAGATGGAGAGATCTGTACAGCACCAGCAAAGTATGAGAAACTCACTTTGCTGTAGAAATGCGTGCATTCAAGAATGTGAGAGAAGAACTATTGATATCGGCAGAAGGACTTGTCTTGAGAGGACATTGAATAGTGATTTCCACGGATCTATGACAGTCTGTCATAGATCTACCACACGAAAGTCACTGTGGAATAGTGGCCACAAAAAGATAAATAAGAGACACTATGTGGTTCCCAGGGCTGGACCAAATGGTGGAGCACACAATCAATGCATGTCACCTATGTCAGAGCACCCCTAGAACAAATAGGCCGGAACCCTTGGTGATGTCGGACATGCCTGAACAACTGTTGGGTCTTGCCTTGCAATTGACTTCTTCGGCCCCTTTGAAGAAAAGAAGTACTGGCTACTCATCTTGGACGAGTACTCTCCGTTTGCTCCGGTGCATCAAATATCGTCTACGGCAGCCAGCACTGTCATACCAGTACTGGACAACATTTGCGCCATGTGGGGCATTCCAGAAGTTCTGAAATCTGCTAATGGCCCACCTTTCAGTAGTTTGGAGTTCGCAGAATTCATGAAATACATGGGAATCCACCACAGAAGAATTTCTCTGCTATGGCCACAGGCCAATGGCATGGTGGAGCGATTCATGGGCTGCTTGAAAAGAGTTCTTCAACAAAATAAACTAAGGCACATGTCACTCAACCAGGCTGTCTGCAGCATGCTGAGGGACCATAGGAACTCGCCACATGGTATGATCGGAAAGTGTCCCTCAGAACTACTGTTCAGCAGGAAGACAAGGACCAGACTGCCTCATCTCGTGGATGAAGTGAGCGACAATGCGAAGTAGATTTGAGAAGTGGATGCCCGCAAGAAGCAAGAGATGAAGGAGTACAATAACAAGATAAAAAGACAGATTCAAAGTTCGATCCAGAACACTTGACGATATCTCATGTGAATGGACCCATGATAACTGCTCGCTCCCCCAGGAGAGTGGTTACTCGGAATGTCTCCCACTTCAAACTATACAAAGAAGAGGATCAAGAAGATCGAGAGGAGGAAGGCGTAGCTGGGACACATGAACAGTAGAGGAGAGAAGAAGAAGAGAGCCATGGCACCAGCAGGCGGAACATCAGACCAGGTCCACCAAGTGCTTCAGAAGGCATGCACGTCTCAGTGAAAAGATATGAGCACACTCATATATTAAGTGACTTTTTGTTTGCCCGAAGTAGGGAGATGTCATGTCCTGGAGAGGACACAGTTAACAGAGCAGCTGAGCTCCATCATGAGAGGCACCCTCCAATGGGAATGCAGGAAGAAGCGCACATGCGCGATGGGGAAATCCCGCGTTAGGAAGTTGCCAGCGCGAATAATAAAGAGAGGGGGAAACTTCCTCCAACTCTGTGTATTTACTTCACTGCACTGTCATTCACTCTCATTCTCTCCAGTGCTTCTAGTGCAGCTTCCTGCCCTCTTCTCCCATGGAGAAGAGTACAGTCCCAGAGAATCCAACTTCCAAACAGTGCTCCATTGGCAAGGGGAGGAGACACTTGACAACACTGGTATCCTACAGTTGCGTAAGAGTCTGACAGCCTACCCATGTGAAGAAAACCCAAGGCAACAGGGGTAGTGGTGCCAGGCAATGGGCCAGCCCAAAACAACCAATATTACATGCTGACAAGGTCACAGCAAATCCAGAAAAAACCCTACGAATACGCAAGAAAAATGTGCCGGCAATTATAATCCCCATCAGACTGTGAGGATTTGTTTTCCCGCCTAGAGTGTAGATCATTTTGCAGAGAGAGGGAACAAATATGGGCCACTGACCTATGAAAGGTTAAGTTGTACCCCCTATATCACTCCACTTTGTTGGCACAGTTAAACTCAACCCACTGACGAGTACATTTTGTACATAATAAAGAAACTGTAGGCCTATTTTTTGGCATCAAGTCATATCCCAGAGCAGTGGCCTATGGTGTGAGAAGTGCATTGACCGACCTTGACCAGATTATCGGGTCGATTCATGGAAATAATGTGCGCTGAAATTTTCGGCGCAAGCGTGCAAAAGCGTGCGAATCGCAGTGCCAGTGCGTAAATCGCAGCGAAACCCGCGCACAGCGATTCATGGAAGTCTGTGCGAGGAAATTCCAGGATGTGCGCCAAAATACTGCGTGGCGCACGCTGGCGCACTCGTCTTCAAACCGCGTGCGCTAAGCGCACAGCGAAAGTGCACATAGCACATAACGCGTCGCACACAACAAAAGTAGGCATAACACGGGGCGTGACACGCGGAATGGGGAACAACGCATGAAAATGAGGGCGTCACGGGGGAAGTACAGGAGGCAAGTGCGCGGAACGCCCACATGCTCGCCTACAACACGTATTCATGGAATCGAATAGGGCAAACCAGCGCACGGGCAAAGACGCGCACAGGCCTAAACACGTCCGCCACACTAAGGCAGGCGGTAGCGTCCCTGTGCATGAAAGAAATGTGCGCCAAAATGTGCGCTAACAAAAAGGACGTATATACAGCCACGTGAATTGGCAGTGTGGGTCCCCACAGGTGTCCCCTCTACCCCCTCCACGACCCCTGCAGGCAGCCCACACCACAGGGGACTACCCTACACCCCTGGTCATGTCCCGCAGGCAGCCCATCCACCATGGGCATGCCCCCCAGCCAAGGCACATGTCACCTTGGAATATGATCAACAACTCATGTCCCCCTGCACCCCCACCCCCCAGCAGTCAGGGGCCCCTGCCAGCAGGCCCCCACTCATGTCCCCCTGCACCCCCACCCCCCAGCAGTCAGGGGCACCTGGCAGCAGGCCTCATTCATGTCCCACTCATGTCCCCCTGCACCCCCACCCCCCAGCAGTCAGGGGCACCTCCCAGCAGGCCCCCACTCATGTCCCACTCATGTCCCCCTGCACCCCCACCCCCCAGCAGTGCAGGGCACCTGCCAGCAGGCCCTCACTCATGTCCCCTTGCACCCCCTCCCCCCAGCAGTCAGGGGCCCTGGCAGCAGGCCCCCACTCATGTCCCCTTGCACCCCCACCCCCAGCAGTCAGGGTCCCCTGCCAGCAGGCCCCCACTCATGTCCCCCTGCACCCCCACCCCCCAGCAGTCAGGGGCACCTGCCAGCAGGCCCCCACTCATGTCCCCTTGCACCCCCACCCCCCATCAGTCAGGGGCCCCTGCCAGCAGGCCCCCACTCATGTCCCCCTGCACCCCCACCCCCCAGCTGTCAGGGGCACCTGCCAGCAGGCCCCCACTCATGTCCCCTTGCACCCCCACCACCCAGCAGTCAGGGGCACCTGCCAGCAGGCCCCCACTCAAGTCCCACTCATGTCCCCCTGCACCCCCACCCCCCAGCAGTGCAGGGCACCTGCCAGCAGGCCCCCACTCATGTCCCCTTGCACCCCCAACCCCCAGCAGTCAGGGGCCCCTGGCAGCAGGCCCCCACTCATGTCCCACTCATGTCCCCCTGCACACCCACCCCCCAGCAGTCAGGGGCACCCGGCAGCAGGCCCCCACTCATGTCCCCTTGCACCCCCACCCCCCAGCAGTCAGGGGCACCTGCCAGCATGCCCCCACTCATGTCCCCTTACACCCCCACCCCCAGTAGTCAGGGGCACCTGCCAGCAGGCCCCCACTCATGTCCCCTTGCACCCCCACGCCCCAGCAGTCAGGGGCACCTGCCAGCAGGCCCCCACTCATGTCCCACTCATGTCCACCTGCACCCCCACCCCCCAGCAGTCAGGGGCACCTGCCAGCAGGCCCCCACTCATGTCCCACTCATATCCCCCTGCACCCCCACCGCCCAGCAGTGCAGGGCCCCAGGCAGCAGGCCCCCACTCATGTCCCACTCATGTCCCCCTGCACCCCCACCCCCCAGCAGTCAGGGGCACCTGGCAGCAGGCCCCCACTCATGTCCCACTCATTTCCCCCTGCACCCCCACCCCCCAGCAGTCAGGGGCACCTGCCGACAGGCCCCCACTCATGTCCCACTCATGTCCCCCTGCACCCCCAGCAGTCAGGGGCACCTGCCAGCAGGCCCCCACTCATGTCCCACTCATGTCCCCCTGCACCCCCACCCCCCAGCAGTGCAGGGCACCTGCCAGCAGGCCCCCACTCATGTCCCCTTGCACCCCCACCCCCAGCAGTCAGGGGCCCCTGCCAGCAGGCCCCCACTCATGTCCCACTCATGTCCCCCTGCACCCCCACCCCACAGCAGTCAGGGGCACCTGCCAGCAGGTCCCCACTCATGTCCCCCTGCACCCCCACCCCCCAGCAGTCAGGGGCCCCTGCCAGCAGGCCCCCACTCATGTCCCACTCATGTCCCCCTGCACCCCCACCCCCCAGCAGTCAGGGGCCCCTGCCAGCAGGCCCCCACTCATGTCCCACTCATGTCCCCCTGCACCCCCACCCCCCAGCAGTCAGGGGCACCTGCCAGCAGGCCCCCACTCATGTCCCCTTGCACCCCCACCCCCCAGCAGTCAGGGGCCTCTGCCAGCAGGCCCCCACTCATGCCCCACTCATGTCCCCCTGCACCCCCACCCCCCAGCAGTCAGGAGCACCTGCCAGCAGGCCCCCACTCATGTCCCACTCATGTCCCCCTGCACCCCCACCCACCAGCAGTGCAGGGCACCTGCCAGCAGGCCCCCACTCATGTCCCCCAGCACCCCCACCCCCCAGCAGTCAGGGGCACCTGCCAGAAGGCCCCCACTCATGTCCCCTTGCACCCCCACCCCCCAGCAGTCAGGGGTACCTGCCAGCAGGCCCCCACTCATGTCCCACTCATGTCCCCCTGCACCCCCACCCCCCAGCAGTCAGGGGCACCTGCCAGCAGGCCCCCACTCATGTCCCTTTGCACCCCCACCCCCCAGCAGTCAGGGGCCCCTGGCAGCAGGCCCCCACTCATGTCCCTTTGCACCCCCACCCACCAGCAGTCAGGGGCACCTGCCAGCAGGCCCCCACTCATGTCCCACTCATGTCCCCCTGCAGCCCCACCCCCCAGCAGTGCAGGGGCACCTGCCAGCAGGCCCCCACTCATGTTCCCTTGCACCCCCACCCCCCAGCAGTGAAATGGCAATTCCATGACACAAACCAAAAGTCAACTATGTACATCAACACATGTCCGCCACACGAAGGCAGGCGGTAGCGTCCCTGCGCATTAAAAAAATGTGCACTATCAAAATACACGTATATACAGCTCTGATTAATTTCCCATACTGTGGCCCTCTAGGACAAATGACGTGCAAAGGGGTACGCGACAAACACGGACACCCGCTGTGTCAACAATAGCGTGTATTTCGTGGGTGCGTGGGAAGTTTCACACGTGATTGTGCCTGGGCGAGCGGGGTACGTGTACTTCAGGGGCTCGCGGGAAGTTGGGCTCGCCTGAAGTTTTACACGTGATTGGGCCTGTGCGAGCGGGGTACGTGTAAATCTGGGGTGGGCAGGGAAGTACAGGAGGCAAATGCGCGGAACGCCCACACACACGCGCCAAAAAAGACGCACTAATCCGGAAACAAGTACGCCAGCAGGAAGCAGGCGTACGTGGACCCGCGCAGCATAAAAGTGCGCGCAAACAACAAGCAAGCTCAGACGCCAGGATGAACATACCGTTCCTAGCAGCAGTGGTCGTGGGATACCGCAGGAGGAGGAGGAGGATAGTCCGGCTCAGAATTTTAACACCCAGAACCAGCCTTTTTGGCATGCCTGATGACCAGGTGTATGGGAGGTACAGGTTTCCACCTCACATAATACTCAACCTTGTCAGTGAGTGGGAGGATGACCTCACATCACCCACCCTCTGCTCCTAAGCACTCAGCCCCCTGGAGAAGGTCCTCAATGTACTGCACTTTTTGGCCACCGGATCATTTCAGCGGACAAGTGCCATAGTGGGGGGGGGTGTCACAGGCCACACAGTCACGCTGCCTACACCAGGTCTTGGCCATCATGACTGCACGCCCATCAGTGCGCAGGCACATATACCTGCCCAGAACACCTGCAGAAAGGCAGGCTGTCGTCCAGGATTTCTACGGGGTGGCACAATTCCCCAAAGTCTTAGGTGCCATTGATTGCAGCCATGTGGCCCTACGTCCCCCCAGGGCATCAGAGCACATCTATAGAAACCGCAAGCACTGGCATTCCATCAACGTGCAGGTAGTATGTGATGCCAAGGGAATCATTCATTTACAGAATGTCAACCCTAAACCGGGACCTAGAAGCTGGGCGGCATGGCGATACATGGCTAATTGGTGAGTATAAATGCCACAGCACATGCATGCATGCCAGATACTGACTAATGTCACAACTAATGTTCGCGCCTCGAAAAACACTTGTGTATAGGCGCGTTACAAATGCCATATCATATCATACCATATCATACCCCACTAATGATACCCATCACCACCTCCCCAGGGGACAGTGCCTACCCTCTGAGCACCCACATGATGACGCCAATTCGGAACCCCACCACGCCACCCGAGGGAAGATACAACACAGCCCATATTGCAACCCGGGGCATAGTGGAGCGCACATTCGGAGTGCTCAAGTCACGCTTTCGCTCCCTTGACCGTTCTGGTGGGCAGCTGTTATACGCTCCCCCAGTAGTGTGCAGGATCATAGAGGCAGCATGTGTCCTGCACAACGTTGCAACTCGCCGGGGCCTGCCGGTGGACATGGTGGTGCCCCCACATCCCCAACCACATGCACGCCCGCTGCGCATGGGAGGGAAAAGGGCACGGGGTGAGGCAGCCCGAACACAGCTGGTGGCTAATTACTTCACTTAGAATCACACCCCTGTGGAGTGCACACAGCCCTGCCACATACCAGCTGACAATCAATGATGATGACATGAGGGACAGTCAACTGTCACAACCATACCATCCTGAGATTGGTCACCTGGAAGTGTCACAATGTGTGCATCCCTACCTACAGAAACACCACCAATGCTGTGTCATCAAAAGACACATATGCTGCTAAATGCATGACCCCCTTGCAAAATACAACATGAGAACAGTGCCATGTCACCCAACCCCTCCCAGCACCGCCACCCAACACACCATGGCATGTCATGCTATGTGAGAGCAAACAAAGAAATCCCAAAAACCTGACACAAGTGTCACAAAGTACAGTGTCCCTAATGGAAACTGGCCACACACAATATGCTCCTAGTAATGTTGAACTAACAACACACATGACCAAATACTTACCAACTAAACAATGCATCTAGACAAGTTCAAACATTTCTAAAACATGACAGTACTAAGTTAAAGTAGTCGTAGTCATACAACTTGAATATGCCACCACATCGCCCCCTTCAAACTGTAGTCTTGCAGCCTTCAAAACTGGTCTGTGTACTGCATACAACATGAACTCCATCTCCAAAGTAGACGGCCTTGTGAAGACATGAGGAATGAACCTGCAAATTCAGAGGGAGACATGGAAGCAAAATCATACATTAATACACCATGCAGTGTACAATACAACAACAATATACACAAGGAATGTCTACACAGTATTGACTACAGACTGCCCACACAGCTCATGGGAGCCCAACGTCACTGTGTACATCACTGTCACTTGGTCACACCCTTTGCAAGCCCATGGAAATGGGAAGCAGGAGGGGTGTGTGTCTCATGAACCCAAGCATCTAACCCAAACTCAGGACAAGCCTGCATGTGCCCAGCCGGAATACAGTGGATGCCCACGGGAGCCACACAAGGCAACACACTGTCAAATTATTTTTTTAAAAAATCAAAATTCAAAATTCAAAAATTAAAAATCAAAAATCAAAAATGGCCATGTGGGGGACAGGGGGGAGGCCACCCAGGAGGTCTGAGGACAGGGTGCGCACCAACAGCCACCTGTGTGGATGTTGGGGAAAAAAAACACCTCCATGGGCTCATGGCCTGCACGGCTATGCCAATGTGGGAGAACTGCTGCCGTCGCTCTCATGACCCTCTGCTGCTGCATCAGGAGGTGGTGGTGCTATGGGAGGCAGCCCACGCAAAGCCCTGGTATGGTCCTCCATGGCAGCAAGCATGCGGGTGTGGAAGGTCTCGTTCTGGAGGATTATAGTGCAGAGATCCCCATGCAACACCTGACGTGATGCCCGGATCTCCTCCCGAGTTGCCCGAGTTGTCAGCTGAGAGCGTACTTGTGAGGTGCTGCAGCCGCTTTTCTGCCCTAAAATTAGCGGAAGTCTCAAGCTCAAAAAGAGTCTGCTTAAGGTTATGGAGTTCTTCACTCAGGGCTTCCCTGTGGGCCTGGGACTCTATTGAGATGGATTGGCGCAGAGTCTCCAGTGCCGCCCGTCGGTCCCTGTTGGACGCCAACATGTCTTCCCTGTGTGATTGGCAAATGGAGTCTGTTGCCTGCTGTAGTTGCTCCATCTGCCTTTCAGGGGGGATAATGGAAGTGGCCACCCTCTCCATTGCCTGAGCCATCATTTCAACTGATGCTGACTGTTGGGTTGCCATAGCGTACATGGAGTTCTCCCATACGCTATTGCCTGGTGGCGTACGGCCACCGCGTCGACGGGCACCACACCTGTTTGGGGCAAGGCGATGTGCACCTTGTTGTGCTGGCACCGCCTGAGGCTGCAGGACTGCATTCCCCCTCTGATCTGCTGGCCCAGGAACAGGATCAGATGCTGTGGAGTGTGACCCTGCATCCGTAACCGCCAAAGGCGCCACTACCAACACTGACATCCCCATAGAGGGATCTACCCCTGGTGCAGGTGGGTTGGACAGAACAGAATCCCTGCCAGAAACACTTACCTGTGACGGCACATAGGTCTCATAATCCGAATCAGCACCTGAATAGAGGTCGGGGGAGGTGCACCCAGAGACACCCCTGGAAAGTATGGTCTGCAGGAGGATTGGGTTCTCACCCACCACCACACCACGTCCCCCGCTGGTGCCCGGTCGTGCCTGGGATTCCTCCTGGGTCTGCACCATCTCCTCAACCTCAAAAGCATCAAGTGTGTCATCCCCTGCAAAAACATGAAAGAGAAAAAATGGAAACAGGCATTAGCACCATAGCATAGCACACAAATAGGCCTGTCAAGCTACAGAACCAGTACATGATTCACACATGTCCCACATGACTATAACCCTCCCATGCCTGCACTGTCACTGAGTAGTAAGGGGAGGAAAAAGGCAGACACTGATGACACCAATATGGGAGAGCAACACATTTGCTGCATGCTGGGTAGCACTGCCATCACACATTGGCCTGTGAGTGGCATGTCCAATACACATACATGACACATGGCAGCACACAGATGGCATTTAGCATAGCCATGGTACATTTGACAAGTACAGCCATATGTCAGTGATTGAGTACTGTCACCCATCCATGTGAGATGGACATGATGACATGAAAAATGCCGCATACTGGGACTAAGTACACATGTGCCACTCACTGCAACACATGCAAGGTACAAGAATAGTTGGCTGATCTATTTTTCGTCACATTGACATCGCAGGAAACATCTGTCATTTTCCACATGCAAACAGGCACTCATCTAAACATTTGTGCTGGCCAATACTCCATCAGCCTGAATGGTCTCATAGTGTACATAACCAGGTAAAGCATTGCCCCAGTGTGGCCAGTAAACAATGACCGAAGCATTTCACATATGTCACAATATGGTTGATAAATGTCTTGCAAAAATGGGGAGAGTGGAAAATATTATCCTGAAGACACACTTACAAATTCTGACCAATGTAGTTGCAAGATGGCAGTACAAGGTCAACTGCACAATTGTGGACCTAATAGGATACTGTGGGCAGAAGGGATGCAGTCATAGCCAAATACAAGGCACGTGATCCCATGTGAGGAAGGAAATGGGTGACCCATAACACTCTGGAGTACACACCCTCACCTGGCACTCAATCAGAACCCGTCACCCAAAATACATACACATGCATTACACACACACGCATGGGCACTCACCGGACAGTGCTTCGTAATCAGGTAGTTCTCCCACACCTCGGATCTGTTCCTCTGTGACGAAGGTCCCAGCAACAGACTCATGTTCAGTGAGTTTGTTGTCCTCTTGTGGAGACCCACCGCCAGTCACCAGAGTAGCGGCATGATTTGAGGCCAGCTTGTCCTTTGCTCTGCGTTTCAGGTCGTTCCACCACTTGTAGCAATCATCAGCTGAGCGCCTCATAAATCCAAGGGCACTTATGTGGTCTGCCAGTGTGCCTTACGTTGACCAGGTGTGGTCTTGGACCCTGCAGTCACCACCATTTCGTGGCTATGTTGTGACACATAGCTCACAAGTGCATTAAGCTCCGCGTCATTAAAGCAAGGCTTCCTTGACGTGCCGGAGTGTGTAGCCGTGCCTGGGGTCTCAGCCTGTCGTGCCAGAGCACCCTTCTTCCTCTTTCTAGAATGTGGAGCGGAGCCAGAGTGGCTAACGCCGCTCTGGTCAGTAGGGGCAGAATCACCGGTGGACTGGGTTGTTGGAGTGTGCAAATGCACATTGACCATAGGACTTGATGCAGGCATTGTCTGAAGTGTGATGTTGGCAGGGGGAACATCAGTATGATGGACCAGGACCGACACTGTCCTGGCTGGGAGAGTCAGAGCTGGGGCGGATGGAGCTGCAGCTGCCCCTGCAGCCTCACCACCCTGCATACTTGGGGCAGCAGATGACATAACTTCCCCAGATCCATGTGCCTTGGTGACAACTTGCACCGCCCCACGTGGCCTAGACTTGCTGACCTGGAAGTCAGCCAGGGAGTCATCCTGTACCAGGTCAGGTGCCACAATGGGCTGGTCCAACAGGGGCTGAGCTGGGATGGTCTCAGCCACGTTTCCCTCAACCATGGGGGGGGAGCATGGGTGTCCCTGATTGGTCCTCCACACATGGGGGTCTAGGGGCACCCTGCAAATCCTGGCCACGTCCCCTACCGCGCCCACCACATCCACCTTTTGAAGGTCGGCCACCTTTGCCTCCCTTACCGCTTGGTCGCCTCCCAACCATGGCACTGATGTTGTTGTGCGTATGGGAGGAGCAGTAAACTATTGTCCTGGGCAATTGGGGGTCAAAGGGGTAGGGTACTAGATGGAATTCGTACCCTAGTGCTCTAACAAGGCTGTCTGTGACCCCTGGGGGAAGATGACGGGTCACGCAACGCACAGGCAGCCCAAAAACAAAAATAAACGTGCACGCAACCCCTCGTAGACCACGTGCGTGGAAAAATGAACCGCACTACGCTGTGGCACCCAGAAACACAAAAAATAAGGGAACGCGTAATACACGCAGCCTACAATGACCTCTGAAGGGGAGTGCGACACACGGGGCAAGCACAGTTGCTAAGTACATGCGGAACTCACTGTCTGCCTGGAATAAGAACGTGAAAAATATGCGCGTGTGCGCGTTGGCAACACCCCCGCCAAAAGAAGAATTGTACGCTGTCTGAGGAGACAGGACAAAAGGAGAAGTGTACACTGTTTGAGGAAACAGGCCCAAAAAAAGTAGAAAAATGGAAGCTGTCAGAGGTAACAGGGAGTACGAACTGGAAACGCTGTGAAGTAATCGCGTGTGAACCGACAAGAAGTACAGAATTCACCCACTCGCTCTCCACGAAAAGCAAGTACAAGAAAATGGCGTTCTACACGTACCTTTTAAACCGGCCCACACGTACACGTCACTTACGCGTGTACGCATCCTTTCCTCCAATTACACGCGCTGACACTCGGACGTGCAGCTTTTCCACGTGTGCTCTGTCATCACGTGCTATGAGGGAAACACCCGCGCGTGTCACGTCACAGACACGCTTACGCGCTAAGGGCCTTTGGTCCAATGAAATCGCGTACGTCCGCTTACGCGCTAAGGGCCTTTCCTCGAATTACACGCTGACGTGCAAGATTTTCAAGTGCCAAATCACTCCAAGCTGGCCATGCGTTCACACACGGAAGACCACGCTCCTGCACAGAAGGCCGAATTACTGCCCCCCAGAGCCCCGAGCACACTCCCACCTGCCATCTGCTGCTGCCTGATTGCCTGCTGCCCACGTGCCCTGCCATTTGCTGCCTGCACGTCAGCCAGGGGTGCTGTTGCTATGACCACCCCTGCTGGAACCGAAGACTCCCGGCTGCTATTCCATCGCTACACAGCCCAGCCCCAGGACCCAGTTGCCCACCCACACCTGCCTCTGGGGTTGCCATGTCGGGCACTACACCATCTGGCACCACTGGCAACCCCCAGCCAGAGAGGCAGAGGGGCACCAGCTTCACTGCCACCGAAGTTGATGTCCTGGTGGAGCAAGTCCTGGGGCAGTATGATGCCCTCTTCGGAAGTTTGCGCGCCGACAAGGAAGGACGGACTCGGATCTGGACGGACATCGTGACTGCCATCAACGCGTAAGGGGTGGCAGTCCGCGACTTCCAACATGTCAAGAAGCGCTGGGAGGACTTCAGGTCCAGGACCCTCAACAAGGCCCGGCGCCTCTTGAAGGCAGCGGATGCTAATGGGCACTGGGGCCACCTGTCGGAACATCAGATGAGGGTCCTGGAACGCATATGCCCAGCGCTCCACGTCCAGGTCCTTGAGAGGCAGACCCGTCTGGAGTCGAGCGGTAAGTGTACATGCATACTGATTGGAAGCTGTGCATGTGGTGGTGTGCCAGTAGTGTGCAGGTTGTACATGTGGTTTTGTAGGGCCATGTATGGATGTGCATGTACAGGGCTGTGAGGCTGACACATGCAACTCCTTTCATGTGTGAGACACATGGATGGTGTATGTGTGGGTAAGCATGCAGGCCAAATGCAGATGTGTGAGCACACATTTGGATTACTGTGTATGTAAGTTGGCATGGTTGTGGTGTCACACATGGATGTTGGTTCCAGCTGCATGTATCTGCACCGTGTACATGTGCATGTGTGTGTATTTGACATGGGTGCAACAGTGATGCAACATGGATGCATGTGAGACTGATATGTAGAAGACTGGTTGCCAGATGTGACATGGATGCCAATCTCATCACTGCGACAGTTGGCGGAGGTGTACACATGCATGTAAGTGTGGTGGTGTGTGTGCATGTCTAGTGCACTCCCTGTGTTTCATGTGATGTCTGGCTCACCTTTGGCTGCTCATGCTGTTGTATGTGTATGGATGGTGCTGGCTGTTGCAATATGGCTGTGGAATAGCTCATGTGTGTGAGTTGCAATGACATGTGTGTTGGGGATTGTGATGCCATGTCTGAAGTTTGACAATGCCACTCATGTACAACTGTCATGTGTGTATGAGTCCATTGTACAGTGCCCTGATGCCTGTCTCCTATCTCTCCCTGTCTGCAGCGTCAACTGATGAAGAGGGTGGAGAAGGTGCTGTGGAGCACAGCAGCAGGGATCGCACCGCCAGCCGGAGACGCAAGGCCCGGCTCCCCTCCCAGGTTGTCATCTCGTCGGGGAGTGAGGAGTCCGGTGCCGCGTCCCAGGTCGCAGCTGCCGAGGGGAGGTCCAAGAGGCGGAGGTTGGCGTTGGACTCCTCGGCAGCCGAAGGGGCAGCTGAGACTCCACAGGGCCCGACAGAGGAAGATGGCACGGAGTCCTCCAGGTTGGTGGGGGGTTTGGTGGAGGAGGAGGCCGTGCATGGGACAGAGACGGGGTCTGGAGGTGGGGATTCCACTGGTGCTAGTGGTGCAGTGCAGGGGCAGGGACAGGAGGCAGCACAGGCCGCCGCGGAGGTGCCTGTGTGTAATCCTGTCCCCGATCCTGTGACTGCATCATCTTGCACCAGCAGGGATACCTACGTCCAGACCCGTTCTCAGGGAGGGGATTGGCTTACACCAACTGGCCTTCCTCTCCCTGCGGATGTGGCTATCCGGCACCGGGTTGAGCCTGTCCTGGGTGGGGTGGCGTTGCGTCAACGTGCCAATGTGAGCTGACCTGCAGTCTTTTCATGAGGAGACTGCACATCTTCTTGCATGGCTCGTTGACCGCGTTGACCCACTGGGACAGCTCACGAGGGCCGGATTCCTCCGTTTTCTGGGCCTTGTTCTGACCCCCTCCTCAACTGAACCCCCTATGCGCCAGTCGTCCTCTGTGCCATCTTCCCACCCATGTGTCACCTGGGTGCCCTGTGGAGCTGCCTCTGACCCTGCGGCCAGGCTGGTGGAGGACACATCCCTGCCACAGTCGGGAGTCGGACATCCAGCAGGGGTGGCCACCTCAACAACTGCACCCCAGCTGGAGGAGGATGTGCAGGCAGCAGGAGCCAGGGCACAGGCAGCGGCACAGCAGCAGCAGCAACAAGGTGGGAGCCATGATGGCTCGGGGCCTTCATCATCGGAGGGGCAGGCATCGGCCGGAGGGCAGGAGGACCCTGGGCGGGAAGTGTCTTCCGTGTGGCAGCGGTTGGGCCATGCGATAGATGCGGAGCGGCAGCGGGCGGAAGAGGCACGGCTCACGATGGTCAGGGCGGAGAACTCCATGCGTAGGGCCCTGAGGCGGGCCGAGTGCCTCGAGGCCATTCGCAGGGACCTGGAGTGCAAGATGTCATCGTCCCTGCGAACCCTCGGGGCCATGGAAGAGGACCGCCTCCGGGACATCGAGCAGGAGTTCGATGATGCCCTGGCCCGGGACATCAACATGTGAGCCGTTGGACTTGCCCGCTGCCGATGTAAATAGTTAGTTAGTTAGTATTAGGTTTCCTTCCTTTTTTTCTTTATTTTGGACTGCTTGGACAATGGACCACATTTTTGTATATAGTTTTTTTATTAGGTAGTAGTTTTTGGTAGGTTTCATTTCTTAAGTTGGGCTCATGGACCCTGGATTCTTCAATTGTACATAGTTCTACATTGGATTCATCTTTTTTAATATTTTTTTTGTGTTCACCATGGAGCAATGGTTTTTATTTTCCCTTGGATTTGATTTTTTGAACTGTGACTTTGGACAACATTTCTTTTTGGATTTCTTTTGCTTATGTTTTCTTGATTTTCATAATTTATCGGGCATGGACCATTTCTTTTGTTATTCCCATTGTTGTGTGTTTAATTTGATTTACGTTCATGTTATCTTTAATATATATTTTTATACTTCCATTTGTGGTATCATCTCATTGGTTTCATGCATGTCATGATATGGGTTTTGACATTCACTTGCACCCATTGTGTGTGTGTGACGGACATGTGTTCATTTACATACTTGCCATTGGGGTTGTATCGTGTAATTGGCATTTCTATGTGGGTGGATGCTATACTTGGGTGGGTCTTTGGCATGTGGAGGCTGGCCATAAGGGCCAGGGATCTAGATTGTGATGACGTGTTGGCTGGGGGACATGTGTCAGGGCCTGCTGGCAGGTGCCCCGCACTGCTGGGGGGTGGGGGTGCAGGGGACATGTGTGGGGGCCTGCTGGCAGGTGCCCCGCACTGCTGGGGGGTGGGGGTGCAGGGGTCATGTGTGGGGGCCTGCTGGCAGGTGCCCCTCAGTGGTGGGGGGTGGGGGTGCAAGGGGACATGAGTGGGACATGAGTGGGGGCCTGCTGGCAGGTGCCCTGCACTGCTTGGGGGGTGGGTGTGCAAGGGGACATGAGTGGGACATGAGTGGGGGTCTGCTGTCAGGTGCCCTGCACTGCTGGGGGGTGGGGTGCAAGGGGACATGAGTGGGGGCCTGCTGGCAGGTGCCAATCAGTGCTGGGGGGTGGGGGTGCAAGGGGACATGAGTGGGACATGAGTTGGGGCCTGCTGGAAGGTGCCCTGCACTGCTTGGGGGGTGGGTGTGCAAGGGGACATGAGTGGGGGCCTGCTGGCAGGTGCCCTGCACTGCTGGGGGGTGGGGGTGCAAGGGGACATGAGTGGGACATGAGTGGGGGCCTGCTGGCAGGTGCCCTGCACTGCTGGGGGGTGGTGGTGCAAGGGGACATGAGTGGGGGCCTGCTGGCAGGTGCCCCTCAGTGCTGGGGGGTGGGGGTGCAAGGGGACATGAGTGGGGGCCTGCTGGCAGGTGCCCCTGACTGCTGGGGGGTGGGGGTGCTGGGGGACATGAGTAGGGGCCTGCAGGCAGGTGCCCTGCACTGCTGGGGGGTGGGGGTGCTGGGGGACATGAGTGGGGGCCTGCTGGCAGGTGCCCCTCAGTGCTGGGGGGTGGGGGTGCAAGGGGACATGAGTGGGACATGAGTGGGGGCCTGCTGGCAGGTGCCCCTGACTGCTGGGGGGTGGGGGTGCTGGGGGACATGAGTGGGGGCCTGCAGGCAGGTGCCCTGCACTGCTGGGGGGTGGGGGTGCTGAGGGACATGAGTGGGGGCCTGCTGGCAGGTGCCCTGCACTGCTTGGGGGGTGGGCGTGCAAGGGGACATGAGTGGGGGCCTGCTGGCAGGTGCCCTGCACTGTTTGGGGGGTGGGGGTGCTGGGGGACATGAGTGTGTGCCTGCTGGCAGGTGCCCTGCACTGCTGGGGGGTGGGGGTGCAAGGGGGTAATGCGTTGGTGATCACTAGTGCAAGGTGACATGTGGCTTGGCTGGGGGGCATGCCCATGGTGGATGGGCTGCCTGCGGGACATGACCAGGGGTGCAGGGTAGTCCCCTGTGGTGTGGTCTGCCTGCAGGGGCCGTGGAGGGTGTAGAGGGAACACCTGGGAGGACCCACACTGCCAATTCACGTGTAGGACTCCCCTGCACCCCCGAAATACACGTACCCCACTCGCACAGGGCCTATCGCGTGTGAAACTTGCCCGCACCCCAGTAATACACGTACCCTGCTGAAATCGCATGTGGAACTTCCCGCGCACCCCAGTAATACACGTACCCTGCTGAAATTGCGTGTTAAACTTCCCCGCACCCCAGAAATACACATACCCTGCTGAAATCGCGCGTGGAACTTCCCGCGAACCCCAGTAATACACGTACCCTGCTGAAATTGCGTGTTAAACTTCCCCGCACCCCAGAAATACACGTACCCTGCTGAAATCGCGTGTGGAACTTCCTGCGCACCCCAGTAATACACCTACCCTGCTGAAATCGCGTGTTAAACTTCCCCGCACCCCAGAAATACACGTACCCTGCTGAAATCGCGTGTGGAACTTCCCGCGCACCCCTGTAATACACGTACCCTGCTGAAATCGCGTGTTAAACTTCCCCGCACCCCAGAAATACACGTACCCTGCTGAAATCGCATGTGGAACTTCCCGCGCACCCCTGTAATACACGTACCCTGCTGTAATTGCGTGTTAAACTTACCTGCACCCCAGAAATACACCTACCCTGCTGAAATCGCGTGTGGCACTTCCCGCGCACCCCAGTAATACACGTTCCCAGCTCGGCGTTTGCTGTTTGGCAGCCCTGTATACTGGTCCAGGGTTAGCGCAGCCCTTTGCGCTGAATTGGGAATTTTGATGGCTTTTCCTTGCGCGAGGGCGTTCTTGGGGGCGTAACTGGCGCTGCTGCAGGCTCGCTGCGCCACTCTGCGCCACGGATGGATTTGGAGGCTAAAATCCATGAATACGCTGTGCACGGATATCGATTTTAGCGCACACGGCTGGCGCAGACATTCGCACGCGCACACTGTGCGCCAGCCGCGTGCGCCACTTTTGTGCGAAATTCTATGAATTACCCTGAAAGTGTGGCCTGAGCTTCCAAATCCTACCACATGAGCCTGGGTTCCTGAATCAAGAACCCTCATTGATGTTCCATTCACCAAGCGAAAATGTGGCCCCACACCAAAGGTAGGAACCTTCCACCACAGGGACCACTTGAACAAAATGCAGGTGCCAATCTTTACTTCAACCCATAGCTGGACCAGAGGCAAATGCATATGAAGTCTTAGTACTGGCATGTGTTGAAAACAAGGACTTCACCAGCGCCAGCTCTAGGAAAAATCTCAGTAGCATGATCAGAAGGGCATAGCTTTATTTTCCTGCCAGATATTGCCTGTTAGGTCAAGCCATGTCAGCAGCTTGGAAAGCAGCCAACCTCGTGCCTAAACAGGTGGATCCCAGCCCTGAGTGTCTTCCAATATTAGAGGGACCTGAAGCAGCAGATTTTCCAAGGCACAGAACAGCCCCACACCATCAGCTGTGGGTAGCCAAAAAGAGACCACATCCTGTTTATTTTGAGAGCTCACATTGTCCTCAGAGAGGCTTTTGCAGGAGTTGGTCACCGGCCAAATTAAAGTTATTGGCAAGCTGATGGAGGCTATACACCACCAGCCGTCCTTTAAAATTATTCTTAAAAAAACACAAAAGAAGTAGTACTGCTACTAGGAAGGGCTCAACCCAATTTCATCATTGAATAAAGCAAAACACTTTGGTTGTGTCGGGTAAGCCTTTCCAACTTCACTAATGGAGTATATCCCAAAGTTAGTAGCCCATGAAATTGTCAAGGAAGAAAAACACACACATAAGGGGCTGCATGATGAATATAGTTAATTGTATTAAGACAAAATAAAGTTCTCTTATGTACCCTTGCATATGAAACAAAATTCAAAACTTCAGACAGAAACATATATTAGTGTCGCAAACAGAACAACATGAAACATATGCTAGTCCTTAAATTAGTGTGGTTTTAAGGTAAATCATAATCACAACATAAAACGTGAAAGAAGTACATATAATAAGTACACATGTGAATTAGCACCTATGTGGTGCTGAAAACCTATATTGTAAGAAATGCCCAGGTTCAGAGTGTCTGGTGCATAAAATTATTCTGACAGAGAAGGCCTGAATGCCTTCTTTGAGTTGGTTCCAGAAATTGCCAGATGGCAGAAAGAACACTGGTATTGCTTCATCTCTCCCCTCTTGACGGGGGAGCTACAGGTGGCCGACGAGATTCGGAACCTTGACGCAAGGACCAGGTGTTAACAGCTCAAGAAACGCATTTTGGAGAGATGAGGACATGACCCAGAATATCATCTTCTTTGCCTAGGTGACACATGTCTACACCTGATGGAGATACCAACACATTTGTCAAATTGGACCCCTGGGGCTCTAGCAAAATGAATAAATGGCATGCGATTGGAGAAGGTAAGAACACCCTCACATTCAAGCAGATTTACAATTAGTTACAAAACTGCTCCAACGTACTGTCTGACAGGGGCACCAACCCACCCTGAAGCATGCCACCCAGAGAGCAACGTGGCAAAAACGAGCATTCCAGTTGCGGCCAGAGCAACCCAATGTTAAAATCAAAAAGGGAGCCATTACTGGGCTTAAAAAGTCAAGTGGATTGACAACGTAGCAGCCACATGTCCTTCCTGAATGTTGAACAAAGGTAAGAAGAGCTTCCGGAATGCTCTCTCGTGTCTTGCTGGAGGGCTTGAAGGTGGTGGTAATGACCTCTGAACGCATGGAGAGACATGGGCCTCATTATGAGTTTGGTGGTGTCTGGGCGGTAAATCCACCCAGATACCACCAAACTGAATTACCATTGCCGCCACTTGGTCAGGCAGTATTACTGCCGGATTACAAGTGGTGTCAATGGTTGTAAATCCCCATTCCATGGAGTCCAATTGGGGGATTTGTCTGTATTACCAGCGCCGGTAATACCAGTGATTTTGTAGTTGGCTGGTGCGGTAACATGCTGGTAAACGTTATTACTGACACTGACATTCATTATAAGACATGGCTGCCGCCGGAGTCATCTTTTTACCGGCACCCGGCAATGGGGATGTACCGGGGCATTCCAGCCCCACCGGACCCGGTAATTCCCCTTCGCCGGGTGCTGGTAAAAATGAGTCCCCATTCCCATTTGAGTCCCATAGGACTCAATGGGAATGGGGAGGACGGTAGCACTGGCACTGTTAATAACGGTGCCGGTGCTACCGTGTAGGTCTGCGAGCGGGTGCCGGTCCGTCCGCCAGTCAGACCTGGTGGCCTGTAGGGCACCCGCTTGCAGACCTCGTAGTTTGCCGGTTCCGGCAAGCTTGTAATGAGGCCCACTGTATTACTGCACCGGCCAACTTGTAATGAGGCCCTATTGTTAAGTATTATGCAGATGGAAAGATCGGGTACATTTCCGGTGCCTGTTCCGACATGACCCAGGAGAAGCCCTTTGATACAAGTTATGATTATCCAAGCCAGATGCCATTCGATCAGGACAAATGATGGCCTATATGCGGCACTCCATGAAGGCTCTGGGGGAGCTCTGTAGATGCTTGCACAGGGAGGCAAGGAATGCTACATACAGGTAGAAGCTGATAGCCAGAGAGTGGTGACCTGCTAGATTTTGGCAGTAATCAAACCGAGATTCCTGTGGACATAGTCCTTTCCAAAGAATGGCCCCTATAACATGTATACATGGCATCACAAGTCCTACCCGTGGCACAAGTAGAGGTCCAGGTCGAGAGTGAAAGCATCCCAGTGGAAGCTTCCATAATGCCAGGCTTACTAGAAAAGTTTATTCTGGGAACAAGCCTTCCAACCTTTCTGCAGTGAATGAATCAATTACGGGGGAAGAGTTCCAACACTGTGCCTTTCCTACCAACCTTCAAAGCAGAGAAGACAGCCCCAAGAGCTCATACCGGTCTGGTTGATTGGTGGATAAATGTTTGGAGGCCTGGAAATAGCCAAAGCATTTTATGCAAGAGAACTGGAAAATCTGCCTGCATAGCATGGGTATAAAGGACTGTCGCCCTAGCAGACAAGCAACCATACGAGGCGGTGCAGCATAGGAAATGACAGTGTGTGAGGAGAAACAGCATTGGAAATGCGGAGTAGGCAGAGTGAGGAGTGGAGCTGATGCAGGTAGGAGAAAGAGAAGATGAAGTGGAAGAAATAGGCGCATAGGTGGGAGAGAAAGGGAGAACATGGAACAAAGGTGATGAAGAGGAGCAGATATAAGAAGGAAAGAAAAAGAGGAGTGGAGATGGGAATGGACAAGGGAGACCCAAGAGCGGAGGAGGGACAGGGGGGGAATGACAGAGGAGAGCAGATGTGGTGAAGAGGAGACATAGAAGATTGGAGGAGGTGGAGGTGGATACGTCCTAGTCAAAGTAATGCATTGGTGGAGAGGCCTTAACACACTCCTGAGGGCCCAGAGGATTTACCTGTCAAACAATCCACCATTGGCACAGGGGAGGAGTTGAGCCTCACAGCCCAGCGTCTGACACCCTATACCCATGCAGACGAGCAGAAGCACAAAAGGCAGTGGTGCCAAGTAATCAGCTAATTTAGAAGAACCAAGGTGACATCCTGACATGACCACGGCAGGGCCAAGAAAGACACGACGGATAACCAACAAAGTAGTGCAGGGCCCTAAAAACACCAGATAATGTGATTGTTTTTCCACAAAGGCACACCGCGTTGTGAAGAGAGAGAAGGACGTGGGTTGATACAGTTGTGCCCATTTTGGGATCCCAACCCAGGGGCTCAGTGAAACCTAATCCTGTAGTTCCTTTTGTATATAAAAAAGAATCTGGGAAGCAAATCCTTGGCTACACGCCATATATTAATTTCAGGACCCCGGCGCGGGACCCAAGGCAATCGAACCAAGGAGCAAAAGAAATAACAAGACAAAACTGAACACCTTATGGAAAATATATATGAAGCCAGAACTGAGATGACTATTAACACTCTGTACTAGGAAGAAACAACTTTATAACAAAAAGGTATCTGTCCTGAAGAACCACGGTCACATACTGTGGGGAAACACGTGTTGAGGGAAAAAAATGTAAATACAAGGAATGAAAGTTGAATCAAGTCAAGCTGCATGAAAGTTAATGCAACAGAAAGAGAATTGTAAACTCTGGAATCCAAAATTATGATTTGAAAATTGCATGAAAACTAATGCAACTAAAAGTATGAATATGCACAAGAACGAATAAACCTTATGGAACAATAGCAAATGTGTGGTGAAATTGTCTATACCAGGAGCGCAACCAATAGAAGTGCTTTCTCAAAAACAAACATAATTTCAGGACCGTAACAGCCTTCATTTGCTCACTTTCTTCTCACACATACCTCCCTCCCACCCACTGCCAAGACCTTAGCTCACTCCTCTCTCCCAAATCTCATCACCATCTGCAAACCTATCTTGGGCCATATTGAAACCTCCCCAATGAAATGCTAGTACATCCCCCTCTGCCCCTATGAACACCTTTTCCCACTACTTACGCACATGATGAACTCACACGGCTACCTCCAAAAGGTCATAAATACCCTCATCTTGCTTCTCGCCCCCAAGCCCTACTCGCCAGACCTCCAATATCTACGTGTCCCCATCAGAGTCGACTCAGCCTCCCTGTGCCTATTTGGGGGTGCAATGGGGTGCAAAACGTTCTTGCCTACTTTATCCTCTACCTCCAATTTTCCTTCAGTTGTACTAGTGTTGCCCTCTTCAGACTGAAGAGGGATGGGGTACTCTACTTCCACAAATTCCTGTCTCGGAGCCTTTGCTTTGGGCTTTGTGAGCTCCTTGTCCATAATTGCTACCCGTATCCTCTGCACTATGCCATTACCTCTCTCCCCTTCCTCTGAGACCCCTCCCTTTAACCAGCTGAGTACTGGAAACTCTCACCTGAAAACTTCGAGGGGCTTCTGCTGCCTTCTCCGTCACACATCTCACTGACCGTCTGGGGGTCTCTTTTTAAATTCTTTTTTTTTATTATTATTTGTGTTTTAGGTATAAATTATACCATTCATACTAAACATTATTCTTTATACGCATCAATATTCCAACCAATTCTTCAAAATATAAATCATCATTTTATAATTAGTCTAAAACCCTCATATTCAATACACGTCATCATTTCATTGTTATCATAAAACCTAATACTAAAAAAACAAATGCAGATCCTCAATTAAACAAAAATAATTCACTCAAAGAAGGTCATATCACATTAGTTACTACAAATATGATCTAAAATCATGTTCCCTGGGGGTCGCTTGACACCACATCCAAGTCCCCCCCCCTATGTTCCATACCGCAAATATTCCCATTCCTTGCCTGCTTTGACCCTTTGCGCCCCTGTGTGTGGAAATCAACGTTTGTGTGCACTCTGTCCTTGGGCGTATGCACAACTGACATGCTGATCTCTACAAATGAACAAAAAGAAATTAGCCAGAAGTTGCTTTGTAAGGCCCCATTTTGTAACCAGAATGGAATAGTTTAGAAGGGGGGCCCCGGGGGGAACGCGAAGCGTTTCCCCCCGGGGAGTTTTTTGGCGATGCACATGGCCAGCGAGTGGCCGTGGGGCAGAGCGCCTCCTGGGGGGGTATTTAAGGGCTCAGGGAAGGTTCGGGAGGCAGGCGACAGTTAGGACTTGATGATTGTCCTGTCGCCTGCTCCCGAGCCTTCCCTGATTGGGGCCTAACGAGGTGTTTGAGGTAGGGGATAGGGGATGGGGGGGGGGGAGATAAGGACCGAGGGAGAGTGTCGGCGGCGATGGCGCCGCATATAAAAAAAAAAATAAAAAAAAATTAATTAATGAGGGCGGGGGTCGCGGGCCCCGAATAGTCGGGGGTACCGTACATAAGGTACCCCCCCCTCCTTACCGAAGCCGCCGCCCGCGGGTTGGCTTTCAGCAGGGCGGGTGGTTCTAGGCGGCAGTTGGGTTTTCTAGTGAGGGAGCTGGGCGGTCATTCCCTCGTCGGCCGCAGTGTGGGCCCGCAGGGCGCGGCATTGATGTTGCCGGCCCCCGCGGCTCTTTAGTGTGGGGAGCCATGGGTTAGTTGAGCCCGCGTGTGCTGGGCTTCTTTTCCTAGTGTGCGGTGTCGGCGTACAGCAGGGAGGGGGCAGAGCGGCCCTCTTAAAGGGACGGCTCCCCCTGTTATGATCCCATTGAGTTTAAGAAGGTACTGCGGTGCGGCGTTGGGGCCACTAGGGGGGGGGGGGCGGTGGAGCGGGGTAGACGGAGTGGGGGGGCAGTAATAAAAAAAAAAAAAAAAAAAAAGAATTTAATAAAAAGAAAGGGAAAGCAGGAATAGGGGGTTTAAGGAAAGGAAGGGGTTTTTGAGCAGGGGGGTGGAGGGTGGGGGGGTCCTGTGGGGGGGGTTTTCGAGCGAAGCAGCTCGTAAGGGAGTGGGAAAAAGGGGGGGCTATCCGGGTGCAGGGGGTGGTTGGAAGTGGGGGGGGGGTTTATAAAAAAAAAAAAAAAAAAAAACTAGTTTCAAAGCTAGCATTTTTTTTTCAGTTTGGGTATTAGGTCCATGGGTAGTTTTGGCTCGGGGGCTTAGGTTTGTTAGGTTCATTTGCAGGGGGCATATATATTGTGCACAATCAGATTAGTAGTGCACAATGGTGGGCCAGAGAGCCGGCAAAAAGGGGCGGGTTGATGCGGAGGCTCGGAGGGAGGCTTTGGAAATAATTAGTTGGGCATCTGGGGCCCAGTGGGAGAGGGCAGTGGGGGAGGTCACAGGCGGAGAGGCCATGGGGGGGGGAGATAAGTGGTGGTAGGCCGGAGCGTAGAGCAGCGGCAGATGGGGCTCTTGCGGCAATGGTGGCCTGCACCCCATCGGCGGGGAGAGGGGAGGTTTGGGAAATTAGGGGCGGAAAGCGAGAAAGGGGATAGACAGGAGGGCGGCAGGGGGAGAAATGATTTCGGGTCATGAGGTGGCTCAGAGGAATAAGAAGGGGGCAAGTGAAGGGGTGCAGAGGGGGGTGACAGGGCAAAGTGGAAGAAGGGGTAAATACCTGCAGAAGAGTGCAGGTGGAGAAAGGAGGGAGAGGTCCCCTTCAAGTGAGGAGGTTTGAGTGGGGCGCGGAACGGCCCCCCCGGGTAGGAGGAGTGAGGGCGGAGGGCGCTGCGCAGCCCCCGCTGGTCAGGTGGAGGGTGAGGGTTTCAGTACGGCCCCGCCTCAGTCAACGCAAGGAGAGCCTAGAGGGCGCAGCACAGCCCCTAGCAATGAGGATTCCGGGGTGGAGGTCGGAACGCCTCGCCTGAGAGAAGAGGACCAGGCAGGGGTTCCCACAACTCCGCTGAGAAGAAGTCAAAGGAGCGGCGGGGCGGACGCCCCGGGCTCGCAGGAAGATCATCAAATCATCCCGGGCAGGAGCTCGCATCCACAATGTAGGAGCCCTCTAAGAATGGCGATGAGGAGCACCGGTGTGGACGCCAGGCCGCAGGTGGCAGGTGTGGAAAGAGGTGAGCGGGAAAGGGAATGGTCATCTGCATGGCAGAGAGGGGTTACAAATAGGTGGACAGGGGAGGAACGGGCTGGTTTCCAAGGTGTAAGGAAGGAAGTTGGTGTGCAGGCCATTGGAGCCGAGGGGGTTGGAAAGAGCATTTGCTCAGTGGAGGTCCAAACGGACAAGGTGGTGGAGACATTGGTGCTCGAAGTGCAAGCCGGAAAAGATAAGGAGTGTTAAGTGAAAAGAAAGGAAAAAAAAAAAAAAAAAATGGCCATACATGGGGATAACAAAACCATTGGGGGCGCATTTGATGGCAGCGACCAGGGAGAAGATTCAGGCAGGGGAATTTGTGGATGTCTTTAAATTGCTCCATAGGGAAGTGAGAGCAAAGGAGGGGTCTAAGGAGGAAGAGAGGGAACTGGCTTCACGCCCAAGGGTCCCGGTGACTATTGAGTGGACGTCGGCGTTTATTATTTATGCCAGTGTGTACTGTGAAAAATTCCCGGAGCGTTGCGTGGCCCTGCTTAAATGTATGGACGTAATTAGGAAGGCTTTCACGAGTTTTGGGAGTTTTGCCTGGGTACGCTAGGATGAGGAATTCAGAGCGAGAATGGCGGAGGACAGTCAGGCGGTCTGGGGGGAGATAGACATGGATCTTTGGCTGCAATGGATGGCTCCAACGAGGCCTGCCCCGACATTGCACACAGCAAGTGGGCTGCCTGTGCCTTACCGGCCCTTTCTTGGTCGCCCCGCCCATGAGGGGGTGGGGGGAGGAGGCCGAGGACAGCCCTCAGCTGCATGTTGGGCGTTCAATAAAGAAGGCTGCACGAGGTGGATGTGCAAATTTAAACACGAGTGCAGCAAGTGTGCGGGTCGGCATCCGGTTACAGATTGTTTTCAGGCAGGGGACAGTGGGTCAGGGCGGGGAGCGGGGCAAGGAAGTGGGGGGGAAGGACCGCATACCAGGTAAATTGGGGTGTGCTGGTAGGTCGGGCTCAGTTTAATGTAAAAGGAGGGGGGGGCACAAGGTTTGATGAAAGATTGTTGGGGGCAACTTAAAGGGGGGCAGGAGAAGGGTGAGGAGGAAGACGCGTAGGTAGGGGAGGGCCGCAGGGGGGATGTAACGGTGGTAATTGTTAAGGGGAGGTAGCTGTCGTTTGGAGGGCATGGACGACGGTGGTGAAGCCCTCACGCTTGCCGCACGACAAGGTGAGTAGGCTTCAGGCTGCATGGACGGAGGTGCGGGAGCGCCTCTGGTGCAGCAGGGGGAAGTGAGGAGTTGGGTCTGCATGGACGGGGGTGCACTAGGCCCCCTGGTGCAGCTAAATTAAAAAAAAAAAAAAAAAAAAAAAAAAAAAAAGTGGAACAGAGAAGCGAGGTGCCGGAAGAGGAATTTATGTGTAATGGTCTGCATGGACGGGGGCGCAGGTTTGGCCCCTGGTGCAGCGGTGGAGAGGAGTAAAGGAAAAAAGGGGGCCTGCATGGACGGGGGTGCACTAGGCCCCCTGGTGCAGGTGGGAAACAGGTGGTAATGGACGCTAGTAGCTTGAAGATGGTGATATGGAAGGAACTGCATGGACGGGGGCGCAGGTTTGGCCCCTGGTGCAGCGGTGGAGAGGAGTAAGGCAAAAAAGGGGCCTGCATGGACGGGGGTGCATTAGGGCCCCGGGTGCAGGCGGGAAAAAGGTGGTAATGGATGCGAGGAGCTTGAAGAGTTATATGGAAGGGACTGCATGGACGGGGGTGCAGGTTTGGCCCCTGGTGCAATGGCGAGAGGAGGAATAAACTAAAGGGCCTGCATGGACGGGGGTGCACGTGGGCCCCCGGTGCAGGGGGGACAATGCAGGAATGTAAAGGAATAAACTGGGCACAACAAGTGGAACAAATGGTTTATTGCTTGTAGGGGAGCTGTCTGCGACTTGTTTTTACGTGGTTATTGTTTGGGGGCTTTCACGGTTTTTAAGTTGGTCGGGGGAAAAGGGGGGGTAGGGGACTGCAGTGGGAAGATGTTCAAATTACAGAAGAAGGTTTAGACATCAAGATGAAGAGGTCCAAGACGGATAAGAAGGGAAGGGGCTCTTGGTTTCGGCTGGGTCGTGGGAGCAAGGTTTTATGCCCAGTTCCAGGTGCTAGGGGTATCGCGGAAGGAGTTGGTGGCAGTGGGAGAAAAGGAAGAGGATTTCGGGACTCATTACTTTAGGATGGGCGCAGCATCTGAGGGTACCGTGCTGGGTTTTTCAGAAGACAAGGTGAAAAGATTGGGACGTTGGAGGTCTGGGAAATATAAGGGGTACGGCAGGGAGTTTGATAATGGGGATGTTGAAAAGGTGGTTAGGACTTTGTGGGCCAACTGTTGTTGAAATATTTTTGACTTGTCAGTGATTTTGTATTTTCTTTTTCAGATGCTGCGCGAAAGGAAGGGGAGTTGGCGCAAGTTTTGATTTGTTGGCCATTCAATTGTTAAGTGGGCTGGGAAGGAAGTGGAAAAAAGGGGTTGGGAAGGTAACAGGGGTGCAGTTACAAGGAAGTGGTGGTGAGACGGCACGGGTTGGGGGGCCCGCGGTGGGATCAGCTGCTTCCTATATTGGCAGGGATGAGGGAACGCTTGGGGTTCCAGAGGTGGTGATTCGGCATGCAGGGGAGAATGACCTGGTGAGGGATACGGGTGGCTCTTCTTGTTTCTGGGCTGGGAGACTGGGTAAAAAGTTTGAGGTAGAAAAGTTTGGGGGGGGTGGGGCAGAAAGAACTCCTCGGGGGAGGGTTTTTCTGGTGCCGGGGGCATGGCCCCTTTTGATGTGGGGGGAGGGAAGCACAATGGGGGAATGACACGGGAAAGGATGGGGTGGCGCTGTTTGCACAAGCAGGTCACCCCGGGGGAACAGGTATTGAGCCTGGAGGGGCATGGCCCCTGGGAGAAAGCAGGATGCATGGAAAAGGGGCAAGGAGACGGTAGGATCCAAGGGATCATTAGGGAGGAATTGGGTTATTTAATTATTTAATTGTTGGGGGAAAATGAAAATGTTTAATTTATTTAAGTGGTGGTTAAAATATTCCTTTAGTTTGTTAGGCCATGGAGCCAGTTAAGCGTTTGATTGTAAGCTTTGGCCTGTCACATTAAAGCGACCTTTTCCACTTTTAAACGAGTCTGGGTTTTTGTGCATTAAGCCAAAAGGGGGGCCCCGGGGGGAACGCGAACCGTTTCCCCCCGGGGAGTTTTTTGGCGATGCACATGGCCAGCGAGTGGCCGTGGGGCAGAGCGCCTCCTGGGGGGGTATTTAAGGGCTCAGGGAAGGTTCGGGAGGCAGGCGACAGTTAGGACTTGATGATTGTGCCGCCCTCCCACCCCTTTCACTTCGTTAGGTTAGTGTCTGGGTATGTAATATGGGGGGGTCCATTGTTCATGGGATTATGCAGGGGGTTTTTTAGATGACAGGGCGGGTTCATGAGTTTTGGGGTCTGTTAGGAAGGTAGGGTTGGTAGTTTTGTGTGACAGGTCAGGGCATTGTGAACGTGTGTGTAATATATGTTGCTGATGTGGCAGGTCAGGCTGGCTGCAGGTCATAGGAAAGGGGGAGTTTGGTGTAGAGGGGAGTTTGAAGGGTGTTGAAGTGGGTCGGGGCGCCGGAGGCATGGCCCCTTTTGATGTGGGGGGAGGGAAGCACAATGGGGGAATGACACGGGAAAGGATGGGGTGGCGCTGTTTGCACAAGCAGGTCACCCCGGGGGAACAGGTATTGAGCCTGGAGGGGCATGGCCCCTGGGAGAAAGCGGGACGCATGGAAAAGGGGCAAGGAGACGGTAGGATCCAAGGGATCATTAGGGAGGAATTGGGTTATTTAATTATTTAATTGTTGGGGGAAAATGAAAATGTTTAATTTATTTAAGTGGTGGTTAAAATATTCCTTTAGTTTGTTAGGCCATGGAGCCAGCTAAGCGTTTGATTGTAAGCTTTGGCCTGTCACATTAAAGCGACCTTTTCCACTTTTAAACGAGTCTGGGTTTTTGTGCATTAAGCCAAAAGTACGTTTTAGAGATATTTCTGGCAGGTGGTGCGTGAAACAATGCAGTAATTCAGGTTCTGTCACAGTACCCGGAAGCACCACGCCCGAGCAGAAGTTCTACAATCCCTCACAAGCATTGTGTGCTCAGTGTAACCATTGGGTTTAATTCCAGCACGCAATACAACCTACAGAGCCAAAACGGATCATGCCGATATTAAACTGCAGCAAACATATCGCACATGATGGCAAGTGCCTGAACACATGACATGCATCATAGACGCCCTGACAGGAGATAACACGGGCACCGAAGAGGCTGCATGATAGGTGCACTCAGGTGCCTCGAGAAAATCTGCATCAGAATTAATGTTCTAAGGAAATAATGATATCATGATATCTGCCTCCTTCCGGAACAGCCTCCCTGCCACTCCAAAGAGGAGAACCATCTCCGGTTCCTGAAGCACCTCAAGACCTTCCTCGTTGCTCCTTCCTTCGCTCCCATTCTCCCCTGCTGATCTGCTCTCTTGGCACTGTGCAGCTGGCCACCCTTCTGTTCCCCCGGACACAGGAACCTGCTCACCCTGCCAACCGCACTGCCTCCGGGCCACCCCTTGCACTGGGGTCTGTATCTGTACCCATACAGTCCTGCCCCTCTTTTTCTTCCTGCACTTATCAGTCCTACCCTGTCTGCTGCTTTAAACCCAGCACTTGCTGCCTGCACTTCCACTGTTTGTTGCCTTTACTATTTATTTATTTATTATTATTTATCTGTTTTCTGCTGCGCACTTTCCACTTCTCCCCCCTTCCATGCACTTTTCCCCTCCCCTCTCCCATGCACTTGCACGTTCTCAATGTCACTGGGCCTAGTAAGTACGTTGTTTTGTTCTGCCTTGTCGCGCTCTGAAACACTTTGTGTACAAGCGCGATAGAAATAAAATATCATATCATATCATACCCTTCCAGCATCACAGAATGTGGCAATTGAACATCTTCTTCCAATGATATCCTCACTTGAATTAGCGTGCCCACAAAATAGTGGCACGAATTGCTGTGAATAATACATAAGAATATGTAATTAAACACTCACCTTTTTCTCTGTGTGCACTGTTTATCTCTGTGGCCATGCCTGTCTGTAAGCCCATCAGCATTTTCACCATCTTTCTTTGCAGGTCATGTTGCAAAGCCAAAATAAATTGTGCACAGGAGACCTGTTATGTTTGCATTAATATGCAAACAAATCACTGCTGTGCAATGTTTGCCATTTTTCACTATGAAGTACAAAAAGAAGGAGTAAAAACCAGGTGGAGTCGCCTTTAAGCCTTCTTTTTTGCACTACATAGTGCAAATTGTGTAACTGATGTTGGGGGCCTGCTCCGGGTCACCGGGCAGGCCCCATTCTCATGTCAGGAGCACCCGACGGGGTTCCATTGTGCAGCGATCACGACGTGCATTCGTGGGTGGGGGTCACCTCACCCGCTCCGGATCACCGGAGGTCCACATGTGACCAGGGGCACCCAGCGCACAACGGCCCCGGCTCTGGCGGCACCCAGGCCGGGGTCGCCTCATCAGCCATGGTCACATGGCGCTGGGATCACCCAGGGACGGCGTTGCCCGGCAGGGACACCGTCCTCGTGCTGGGCCCCGTCCTTGGACCCAGCGTATGCAGCGCAGCACCAGAATGGTGCTTGAAAGAACGACACTGGAGCCTGATGGTGGTTAGACTGATGAGCCGGAAGCAGCTCGTACATTTTATTAACTTGGTCACATGGGTAACCATGTGACCACACAAAACACACTGGGAGATACCATGCCCCCTTACAGGAGTGGCATGCAACACTCCTCCTTTTCCATAACAACAAAACAAACTGAACCCAAAATCCCAACACACCCCACACACTAGTACTACAATCGCCACTCTACTAGTTTTCTGACCCGTTATTAACCTGGGTGAGGAGTTTAATTATCACACAAAAACACCAGTGCGAGCCACTGGCACCACATTACTTTTACTTTTTTTAGGTCATTTTGAGCACAGAGTCTTCCTGGGGGCGTCGGTGACAGCGTCCACCATCTTAACGATGCAGGAGGCCAGGTTAAGTCCTCACTGGTGTTCGCTGCGGACAGCCCCACCAGAGTCAAAGAAAGAGAGACCACCAAAGCTGCACCTGGGAAGGCCCAGGGGCCACATCGGGCAAGTCCATAGTCTGGAGCGCCTGTGATTGTCCACTTGCACCCTGGCGGCAGGCCCGTTGTTCCGCTTTTTCTCCCCCGTGGGCAGATTCAGAGTCCAAAAGGGGGAGGCCAGCACAACCGCATCGGGGGATTCACACACCCTACTTTCCCTTCCACCTGGGGCAGCTGGCAGGGCGACACTGGTGACAGGACATCTAGGCAGCAGGCCCAGGAGGGAGCACAAGCACCCGTGAAAGCTGCAACCCTCCCTGTGGAAACACCACCACTGGGCCGGGTCTTGCGGGGGCCAGGGAGCATCGCCGTTGATGCGGCAGGCAGGGCGGCAGAGCTTAATGTCCAGCCCCCCCTTTGCTTGTTCTTTGTTGCCATGGCAGGCCAGGGATCATGATGGGCTGCCGCAGGCATGTGTTCCAATTTGTGGAGCAGTTCCTATCGCTGCAGAGGGTGGGGGGGGCTGGGCCGTTTGGAGGGCCACCAGTTTTGTTTCTTCATCGGCGCACTTCGCCGCTGCTCGATACTACCGCTTGCTGGATGAGGTGCAGCACCTCCTTGCTTCGGCGCAGGTGGGGGAAACACAGTTGTTGTGCGATGGATGCAGCCCTCTTTGGGTGGAAAGTGCCGACCTTGGCCTAGGCCATGCTGTGTTGGTGGCCTTGCCTGAGGCCTGGGCATGCTGCACAAAAGTCATTTGGAGCTCCGTGGCGGGCAGAAGCACTGGAAAACTCTCCGCCGCGGGTCCGAGGATGTGGGACTGCTGCAGCGGATCTCCCCAATGTTCCATTTGAATACATTTTTATTTTTCATACCGCATGCCCAGCTGATCGTGTGCCCGCCTTGTTGATTCTTCTTTGTTGCAGCGGAGCCCCCACAGCCTTCCTTTTGTTTGTTCTTGCTGGCCCAGTTGGTGTTGGGCCCGCCTCATTCCCCTTTTCCTTCTCGCAGCGTATGACGCCGCTCTCCATTGTTGGCAGGTTGTGGGTGGGGGCGGGGTGAGCTCACTCCCCCGCGCAGATGCCGCATGCATGACCGCTCACGTGGGGGAGGGGACGTGCCACTCTGTTGCGGCTGAGGACTGCCGGGTGTCTTATTGTGGCCCCGGCCTCCAGCACTTCATCGGGGGGGGCTCCGTCTCTCCCATCCGTGGCCAACGCCACCCCCATTAGTTCTCCTCCACATGGGAGGGAGGGGGGCAGCGGCTACCAAAGCAGGCGCCTCTCCTTCTTCTATCGCGGACGACGCCGCAGGGCCATCTCGCACTCCGCGGGAGAAAAGAAAAGGGGGAAGGGGCAGCCGCTCCACAAATTCTTGGGAGCCGCACCTCCCCTCCCCATTGCGGGCTACGACCCGTGTTCCTGTTGTGGTGGGGCTGCACCTTCCTCCACACGGTGGGGCAATGGCAGCCCCTCCTCATTGTAGCGCGGGCCGCCCGCACCTTCCTGGGGGGGGCAGGGGAAAACAGCAGCGCACGCGGCTGATGCCGCTCATTGTCTTGTTGGGGGCGTCTTCCCCTTCGCGGGCGACGACCCACCGCTCCTTTGTTTCTGTGGAGGCCACATCTTCCTCCACTCGGCAGGGGAGGGGCAGGCAGCTCCTCTCTTGCCATCCGGATTGGGTGGGGGCCTGCACACACGCCGCCTCCATTTTCGTGTGGCTGATGCCGCACACCATCCTGGGGGCACCAGGCGGCCCGTGTTAAGGCACACGGGGCCCTGGGCCACCCCCAGTACATCCACGCGTCCAGCAGCCCGCATATGCACACGGGTCCGGACCGCCTTCGTCGCCATTGTTGGGGGCCTGCTCCGGGACATCGGGCAGGCCCAATTCTCATGTCAGGAGCACCCGACGGGGTTCCATTGTGCGGCGATCACACTGTGCATTCGTGGGTGGGGGTCACCTCACCCGATCCGGATCACCGGAGCTCAACATGTGGCCAGGTGCACCTGGCGCACAGCGGTCCCGGCTCTGGAGACACCCAGCCCGGGGTCGCCTCTTCAGCCATGGTCACATGGTGTTGGGATCACCCAGGGACGGCGTTGCCCGGCAGGGACACCGTCCTCGTGCTGGGCCCCGTCCTTGGGCCCAGTGTATGCAGAGCAGCACCAGCATGGTGCTTGAAAGAACGACACTGGAGCCTGATGGTGGTTAGACTGACGAGCCAGAAGCAGCTCGTACATTTTATTAACTTGGTCACATGGGTAACCATGTGACCACACGAAACACACTGGGAGATACCGTGCCCCCTTACAGGGGTGCCATGCAACAACTGACATCTGCCATTTACTCACGTGGCTTCCTCTGGGATCCGCCTGCTTTAGCACCTTGCACTCTAGACAATCTAGCTTCTGACCGCATTATAGCACTGAGACTGCTCTCCTGGACCTCTAAACTCACATGTTGAGCACTTCAGATAAGGGCAACACTGGAATGCTTATATTGTTTGATCTGTCAGGGCGTTGGACCTCTTGTATCACAACCACCTCCTCCTTACCCTGAGAGACATTGATGTAGCCGAATACCATCAAAGGGGGGGGAGTCTTTCCTATCACATCAGACTATCAGATTTTGCTGGGGTGATGCCACCTCACCACTGGCACCTATTGGCTGTGGTGTTCCACAGGAAGCATGAATGTCTCGCTAACTTTTCAATCTATATATCAGGCCCCTATGTGACCTCTTAGATGAGCTCAAGGTGTGTTTCACTAACTATGCTGTCGATACTCAACTAGTTCTTGAGCTTTCAGGGGACTAAGATCTTGACACCATCAGTGTGCAATCCATCTATAGCCGTATTGAAGCCTGGATGAATTCTAACTGGATGTGCCTTAACTGGAGCACGGCTGTGTTGCTGATATTTGGCTCTGCTCGCACCAGATCCAAACTCGACCCCAGTCTTTCTCCATCTATGACTGTTGCATTCCAGTTTCTAAGAGAGTTAAAACTGTAGGCTTCCATCTAGATGTCCTGCTTAGCTCTGAAACCCACGTTAATCAGACTGTGAAAAGCTGCTCCTATTATCTCAGACTTTTGAGGAATCTCTGACCTTTCTTATCCAAGTCAATTGTTGCCTGGGCAACTGTTCTCTCTAGATTGGACTATGGAAATGCTCTCCCAATCGGTGCCCACAAAAATAATGTACAGGACTCACAAGTGATGCAGAACGACGCTGTATGCATCGTTAAAGTGAAATCCAGGAGTGAGCATATCACTCGCAGTCGGCAGGACTTACACTGGTTTCCTATTACTGCTCGTCTACAATTCAAGGCAGCCATACTTGTTCATACATCTTTACACAACATTTTTTTACGCATTCTTTTTACACTTCACCATGGGGAAAATTACCTTCTCTGTGCACATTTCTCTCTGTGACCACCACATTTTGCCAATGTTTTTTCCTACCTTTTTTTGCCTCTGTGCCCATGTTGCACTTTGTCGCCCAGCCTGCCTGTGCTCTTCCTGTCTTTTCCCTTCTAGTACCCTGCACCCCAGTTTCTTATGTGTTTCTTTGGGCTGGCTTTCTTTGCTAGTACACTTTGAATCTATTTGCCTATCTTGCATTATTCCCTGTGTCTGTGCCTGTTGCATGTCTGTTTTTGTGCTCCCGCCTTTCTATATGTCTTTAAGCTTTCTGGTCTATTCCAATGCTATAACTGATGGTAAATGTGCAACCGCCTCTTTCCCTTTCTCCTCTGCGCTCACTGTCCAATCCATAAGCTTCTTTTTGTCCTTCAGCCCCCTTTACTTGTGCCGACAAAAGGGTTCACCCTTTACCCAAAAGAGTGTAATAGTGGAAGTATTCCCAAAGTTTACCATCCACGGCAGGGTGGGGGGAGCTTAAATTGGTTATTTTCTGACTGATAATTACAAAAGGAACAGTAACTTTATATTTGCTAGCAATGCCTGCAATCATGATTATGTCATCATGCTTGAGTTGTCTGATACTTGTGCAGAGGACCCTGTGCACCATCTGAGGGGTGTTGCCTACAAAACGAAGCTCCCTGGGCCTACACACCGGGACCCTGTCTGCAAATCTGGAAGCCATCTGATGTACTGGCAAGCAGAGGGTGATGTGACACACTGCCTCCCTTAGTCAGTCTCTCCTGGTCATGCAGCCTCGGAGTTTTTAGTTCAGGGCCAAAAGCAGCAATGGGCAACAACCTATTTGGGCCTTTCAAGGCTGGAAAGGGGCTGGAGTCCCAACACCTGCTCAAGCCAGAACTTCACAGAGCTCCCCCCTTTATCTCAGTCCTGCTTCCATGCATATGGATCCTTCCACTAATTGATTAAAGGAATGGTGCACTCAAAAATATTATTGGCCAAAATGATGGGCAATAATAAAAAAAAATCTAAAGAATATTTTTTTAAAGTCCCTATGTAAAGGACTGAGCAAATGAAGCTCAAACTTTAAAACGGGAAGCACTAGGGGGCATCCATTTTGTGAAATGGATGCCGCCTGTGCTTGCCTTTGCGGCACCAATGAAGCAAAAGCCAGCCAGCTGTAGTAAACAAAAGCTACCACTGGGTGGCTTTTGCTTCATTGGTGCCAGACTCGGAGGACAGAGACCAGAGACTGCAGGCAGGAAAGCTGCAGCTGCATCTCGGTAAGTGCTAATTTCTTTTTTTTAAATAAGCACTAGCTGCGTATTTTCCTACGTTTTCCAGGCTGGAGGAGCCTGGAAAACGTAGAAAATAAAACCGCAGCTTTTAAAACGTTGTATTTATGTTTGTGGTAGCTTCATGGTCCATGGTCTCCAAGCTGAAGCTACCGCAAACATAGAT
Organism: Ambystoma mexicanum; assembly: GCF_040938575.1. Lineage (NCBI taxonomy): Eukaryota > Metazoa > Chordata > Amphibia > Caudata > Ambystomatidae > Ambystoma > Ambystoma mexicanum. The sequence goes on from NC_090934.1 coordinate 402,673,329, forward strand.
ACAACGTTGTTGTGTTTAAAAACGCTGCGATTTTTCTTTCTAAGTTTCTCGCGCTCCTCCGAGTTGGAGGAGCCTGAGAAACTTACAAAGAAAAACCGCAGTGTTTTTGAAACACAACTCCGTTGTGTTTCTGCCTGCCGTGGCTATCACTTTGGGTCTCCGAGGCTCCCCGAGGGGAGACCCAGAGACCCAAAGTGAAAGCCAAGGAAGGCAGAAACACAATGCAGTTGTGTTTCCATGCTGCAGTGTTTCTACCTGCAGCAGCTTTCACTTTGGGGCTCTTGGGTTCCCCGGGGAGAGCCTGCGAGCCCCAAGGTGAAAGCCGCTGCAGGCAGAAACACAACGCAGGTGTTCTGAAATGCCGCAGTGTTTCTGCCTGCAGCAGCTTTCACTTTGGGGCTCTTGGGCTCCCTGGGAGCCCACGAGCCGCAAAGTGAAAGCTGCTGCAGGCAGAAAAACAACGTGGGTGTTTTGAAATGCTGCAGTGCTTCTCACTACGGCGGCTTTCGCGTGGAGTCTCCTGGGCTCCCCCAACCCTGAGGCAGTCTAGGAGACTCCAAGCGAAAGCTGCTGCAGTGAGAAATACAACGTTTTTGTATTTGTAAATGCTGCAGTATTTACAAATCCAAAAATGTTGTTATTCTGAATGTGGCAGCTTTCGCTTGGAGTCTCCTGGATTCCCTCAGGGTTGGGAGAGCCCAGGAGACTCCGCGCGAAAGCTCCCGCTGTCAGAATAACAACATTGTTGTATTTATGATTGCTGTGGTTTTCCAACCACGGCAATCACAAATAAAACAATGTTCTATTTTTAATTGCTGCGCCTCTGCTTTTTGCCTTCATTTTACTTCTCCTGTGCTTTCCTGGGCTTGGGGAGCACAGAAAACGTAACATGAAAGTGAAGGCAGCCTCCTCAGCTCTACACTGGCTGCAGTAAGCAAAAGCTCCCAGTAGGGGGCTGTTGCTGCTTGTTTAGTGCCAAGGGCAGAGCTGAGAAGGCTGCCTGAAATCACAAAATGGATGCTCCCATGTAAACACTTTGAGCCTCGTTTTCTCAAAGTGTTTACATAGGAACTTCCATTCAAAATATGTCTAAACTATGTTTTAGACTATTGCCAATCATTTTATCAATTAACATTTCTGCGCGCGCCATTCCTTTAACCCTTCACTGCAGAGTTTCTGTTACCTCTCAGGACCAAGAAACATTACTGTTTTTGGCCTGTTAACTGTCTTTTGTTGACCTATAGCCCCATTCTAGCCCACCTCAGAGCTTACACCTGCTCCTTATCAGCCATCCATTCACACATTCCCTTTCTGCTCACCAACCCCCCGCCCCCTCTTTCTTGAGCTGCACAATTTCTTCATTGCCTTCACTTGCCTATTTCTTCAACCCTCCATCATAAATCTTGACTTCACTCCATTCCTCCTTCTACTCACTTGTCTCGCTCCCATCTCTCAAAGCCTTCAGCCTCAGCTCGCTCTAACTTCTGCATCACTCTCCAGCCTGTCCATCTACTTCCTTCTCTCCGCACCTGCACCCCTCAAATTAGATGCTCCTGTTCTCCCATGATTTCTAACCTTATCTATCCTCCTTGCCTACAGCACAACACCTGCTGCTCTCCCCTACTGCCTATCACTCTTTCACTTAACCCCTGTAAGCACAATCCCTCTGCAACCAGTCTTCCTACATCCCTGACCAATTTGACTTTTTTCACCATCAACGTTCGCTTCTTGCTATCACCGAAACCTCGATCTCCCCACATGACTCTGCTGCACTAGCAGTTCTCCACACTGACTCTGCTACCTTCTCCCACTCTCCCGACTTGTTGAGAAGGGGGGCAGTGTGGGGTGCTTTATGAATAAGGTCCTTATCACTGCTCCTGTACGCCAGACTGACATCACTCCTTCCTCTATTGAATATGCCACTACTCAACTCCTCCCTTCCAGTCCCCTCACTGTTGTGGCTCTCTATTGACCCTGTGAAATATGATATGATGTGGCATTTATAACACGCCTGTACACACGAGTTTCTAGGCGAGACAAGACAAGGAGGGGGAAACAAGGGAGGACAAAATAATCTTACTAGGCCTTGTGTCAATCAGATCGCGCAAGTGCGGGGAAGAGGGAAAGGGAGAAGTGCCAGGGGGACAGGAAGGCGTAAGTGCAGTTAACTCACAAGTGCAGCCAGTGGGTGGCTCATAAGTGCAGAGAGAAGGGACTGTAGGGTTGCAGATACAGACCCTTAAGTGCTGGGGAGCCCGGAAGCAGTGCAAGGGCAACAGGACATGCTGGAGCCTGGGCCCGAGTTCAGAGGATGACCAGGTGACCAGTGCGCAGAGCAGTCAGGTGTATCAGCAGGGGAGAGGAAAAGAGAAAGCAGAAGCGAAAAGGAAGTTCTTGAGTTGCTTCCAGAAACCATAGGTGGTTCTGCTCAAGTTTGAGAGAGGCAAAGAGGCTGCTCCAGAGGGTGGCCCCAGTCGAGGCGATTGATCTGCCCCTAGCTCTCTGCTTGGAGAAGCGCCTGACCCTCAGAGAGTTGGTGGTGGATGAGTGGAGAGCTCTATAAGGAAGATGTTTTGTAAGAGAACGTTGGAGGTAGAGCGGTCCCAGGAATGCAGAGGGTTTTGAAGTTGAGCCTTGCAGCCACAGGGAGCCAGTGAAGAGATTTCAGAGCTGGATAGATACGATCCCTGGGCTTAAGGCCAAGGACAAGTCTTGCAGTCCTGTTCTGGACAAGTTGTAAAGGTCGAATAGCAGAGGCAGGAAGATTTAGAAAGAGGCTGTTGCAATAGTCCAGCCTAGAGAGGACCAGAGCTCTGGAGACTGTGAGCTTCTGGGGGAAAGTGAGAAAAGGAAGAATACCTCTGAGGAGGTGCAGCTGATAGTTTGACTTCTTAGAGATGTCAGAGATGTGAGGAGTCAAAGATGACACCAAGGTTGATAGCCTCACAGGAAGGAGCAGGAAGAGGGCCCAGAGTGGGCAGCCAAAGAGAGAGAGGAAAGGAGGGAGCGGGTCCTCTTAACTCCTTCCTCATTAATCCTACCAACATCCCCATTACCATGCTAGGGGGCTCCCTAATATCTTACCACTCGCTCTACCCCCTCCACCACAAGCATACCCACTCTCTTGACATTGTCCTATTCCCAATGTCCTTCAAATCTGAAAATGTCTTACCCTTACTGAAAAACCCTCTGCTGACCCAAACATCCCAGCAAATGATCACCCTGTTTCCCTTCTTCACCATTATTCAAAGGTTCTTGAGCAGGAGTTTTTGAACTGTATCCCTAAATACATTGAGGATTATCGATATACTTTAATCTAACTTCTGTAGTAAACAGTGCACCTAGAAATCATTCTTGCATGCCCTCAACCTTCTCTCTGATGCTCACCACTCCAAACTCCCTTCTATACTCATTCTTTTGGATATGTCTCTCACTTTCAAAACTGCCTTCAACTCCTTTCTCCCCCTCAATTTCCAGGACCTTGGGTTTCATAAATCTGCTGTTGCCTGGACCGCCTCGTACCTGGAAGGATGATCCTTCAAAATCTCCTAAAGCTCTCAAACCTCTGACTCCACCCTTCTCCCTGTTGTGCCCGCCCAAGGATTATTCCTTGGACCTCTGCTCTTCACCCTCAGTAACTCTGCTCTAGGAAGATTTATCTCATTGTTTGGCTGTGGCCTTTTTCTCCTTTCCCTCCTTCACCCTAGCCATCCTGGAACAGATTACCAACTGCCTCACTGCAATTCATCACTAGATGGATCTCCACTGCCTCATGCTGAACTCTTCAAAAACGTATGCCATCTTTCTCCCGGTTTACAATGTCATCCCTCCTCTCTCCTATATCCTTCCCACCTGAGCACCTTGCTCACGGCTTGCAACCATGGAGTCCTCTTTGATAGCGACTGCCAAGTGCAACAATTCATCACCACCACCACCTCTGCTGCTCGTATTAACCTCCTCAACATTCAGAAAATCTGTCCTTTTCTTACTAAACACTCTATGGAAATTCCAACCTCCACCCTTATGCTCAGGAAACTTGACACCTGCTCAAGCCTACTGCTCAGCCTTCCTCTCTACTCCTTCTTCCCTCTAAAAAAAAGTCTTGAACTTTGCTAAACGCACACTCTACAACCTACCCAAATCCTCCCCTATTTCCAACACTGCTGATCGGCTCTCCATGCACAATCACTGCCTTTTCAAGTTCCTTTTCCTGATCTACAAAACAATCAATGGTTTCGCTCCAGAGTACCCGTCTGATTGTATCTCTGTTTACTCACTGGGGGTCATTACAAGTTTGCCGGTCCGGGAACTATGGTACTGGTAAGCTTGCCGGTACCGTAGTTCCTGGACCGGCAACTACGAGTTCTGCTTGCGGGTACCATTACGGCTGCCAGGCCTGTCCTGGTGGCTGTACCAGCACCCACGAGCAGCGCATGTCAGATGCATCAACACCATTCTCAATGGTGCCGGTGCATCCGACCTCCCCATTTCCATTGAGCCCTATGGGGCTATGAGCCGTAATGACCCGGAAATTGCCCATTCGCGGGTGCTGGAAAAAATTGAAAAGTTTGGCGGCAGCCTGCCGGTTTTACTGGCAAGGCTACTGCCAAACTTGTAATGAGGCACTCTCTCGTTCCCTCCGATACTCCTCTGTACTGACCTACACTGTCCCATGCCCTCTCTGTGGCGTCTCTAACGTCTGCTCTTTCTTCCTATTCGCCCTGTTGCACTGTAACCCTCTGCCCATCACAATCAAAGCCAGCCTAACTGTGGATCTCTTCAAAACTGGGCTTAAACTTCACTTACTTACTAAAGTGGGAGCTCCCTTTGCCCTCTCCCCTAGTGTCCCTACCTGACCCACCACTCCCTCCAATGATACTAATAATGTTATTTACTATATGTATATAGTACCCATCTTTAGTTTGAAGCACTTTCCCAATTAGGTTAATGTTACCTTTGTAAGTCACCTGTTTTCATATATATATAGTCTTTTTGTTTTGTTTAGTCCCATGTATAAGTCCTACTTTCTTAGACCCTCATAAACTGGCTCACCTCTTATTTTCACCTTTGTGCTATTGTAAAGGAACCCTTCCTGGACTGCTTCTGCATATGTATATGTGCTATTGATAGCAATTTCTAATCGAAATTGACATCTCTGTCCTTCAAATAAATACAAGTGAAAAAAGACAAAATAATGTCTTATGTTCCATATAGGAGGTGTGTTGCACTCCCTTTGTCCTGCCCAATAAAGTAGATAACGCCAGTGTGGGCATTACATAGGCAATAAACCCCAAGCCGGCGGGCCATTACTGCGTGAGGTAATGCCCCTGGGGCCCATAATTACAGGCCCAAGCGTAGCAAGGGCCTTAATGACATGTGTTTCGGCCTAGTCGGTCCTCATCAGTGAGGTGAAGCTGAGCCTCTCTAAGATACAGTGAGCAAGACCCACGTCTGGATTACACTGGGTTACTTAGGGTGAAACCCCGAGTTTTACAAAGTTCCAAAGGAGTGTGGGAGCCCCTCTACATGCGACCCCTGCGGTCACCCTTGCTACCCCTAAAAAACACTTTTTTTTTTTTTTACAAATTGAAGCTCCTGGGCTGTGGCCAATGCCATGTGGCTCTTTGTTTCTAAAGTGGCTGGCTTTCTTGTTCAAGCTTCCTAAAAAAACAGGGGGTTCCACAAGTGTAACACTTTGAGCAGTGACTCTAAATCAGAAAATATATGAATAACAAATAATTTGTCTTTCTGGAATTCAATACAATAATTGCTAGACTCATAAAGGTTTATTTCAGGCACACTTCAGGGGGTGTCACTGATTTAGTCTGTTCTTAAACACCTCAAATACACAATGCAGTCAAAACCCTCCAAAAAGCAATTAGAGTAGAATAAGCATCTATTTCGGACTATGTAGTTTGCTTTTTCGCAAGTTGCAGTAATAGCATGTTTTTTTCTGCTGATACATATGGTGATCCATTCTTGTATGAAATGTATATAGCGTTACAGACAGTGATATTGTAGCCATATTTTTCATAGTGTACTTAGAAACAATGCTATGTGATGCCACTCCCTGATTTGTCAATGGGTAAACGGTCGTGTTCCATTGCTTCCTGTGATGTCACTTCGGGTGAGGTCACATCACTTCCTGTGATGTCATCAGTGGCCAAGGGTCATGTGATGTCACTTCCGCTACCCCTGGCATTTTGGTGAAATGACATCCCTGTCTACACTACGTTTTATCTCACAGCACCGAAAGAACGAGTTTTGCATTACATCACAAAAAATAGTACTCAAATATTACTTTAGTCTTTCCAGCCCAACTGACAGTCAATTGAACAATGGGCCTTATTACGAGTTTGGCAGTCATTCGAACGTTTAAGTTTACTGCCACTGGGTCCAGAAGATTTACCATTGGATTATGAGTAGGGTAACAGTAACGTTAGTCCCCATTTTTCAGCCCGAAGGACTCAATAGGGATTTCGTCAGATTCTTTTGCTGTAAATTGTATGGATTTTTCGAGGTAAAATGGAGGATTCACCTCCAGCTTCTTGCTGGAGATGAATCCTCTACTTTACTTATTAACTCGGATTTCAGCAGTGCAGGAAACTGCCGGAAAAGTGGCTCTCATTCATTTACCACTATTTTTTTTAGTGCCTCTGATCTCATAATGAAGCGCAATGTGTTACATTACCTATCACCATCCTCCTACTTACGTCACACTGGAGATCCACCCTCTACTGCCACCTGTAATGCAGTTGTATCTCAGTTTAGTATATTTGGTTGTTAAGGACTATTAGTTAAGAAAGCTATTTGCAGTGCCTAAAATCAGCTCAGTTACTACTGAAAACTGGTGGCCCACATTCGCTAATGGCAATTCATTGTTTTTGTGGAAGACTCTTTGAGTAAGGTCCAAGGTGGATTTTTTGGTAACATATCTTCCAAGTAGTGCATTTTAAGTCATATTTTATTAGTGAAACTGGTCAAAAGTACGAGCTGCACAATGAAGAAACTCATTGAAATGGCCCATTTGAGCAAAGAAATATGACCTAGGCTAACATGTTGGCCCTGCATTATTGCCCTAGAGGCCTTTCCGAGTTTAGTGTCACTGTGTAGTTGGCAGCCAGGCTGTCTGCTGAGGTCGAGGTGGCTGCAATGGTTATCCCTAAGTCTCGGAGCTGAAATGGATGAAAATGTGCAACTAGCTTCATCCTTTCTCTGTGTCTCTGATCAAATAAGTGATCATTTGAATTCCTCGCAGTAGATGGTTGCTGCATTCCGGGCATCATGGCCGCCTTGGAACAAAAATGTGTTGCGTGAAGAGTTTCAAAGTTGTTCTGGACCAAGAATGTTTATTCCATTAGTAAAAGTCTGTGTGGGCGAGAAACTGCTACAGAGGTCAAACACTGCAAAAGTTATGGCTCTAGACAGGGTGGGGGAAAGAGCCGTTGGCAGTGGGCGACAGCACACCAGGTAACTTATTTTCCCCTCAAACGTTGGGTGGAGTGGGGGTGTTTTGAAAGTGGGTGACATTACAACACATACGTTCTAGTTTGGGATAATAGGTGGCGCCACTTAAAAGCTAAAACTATTGTATTAGAGTACAGCTAGCGAGAAATGGCATGTAAGGAGAGGTACACAGCTTGTAAGTGTTGTTTTGTTATTTACCCACCCATAGACTGCACATGGCCATGTTAATCTGTATGGCCATTCCCACCCACGTATTCCCCTGCCCCCACATTTCCAAAACACATCCTCCTAGGATATCTTTGATCTAGGTTTATCAAGCCTTATGATCAATGATGCCCAACAAGGCTGAAACATGTCTGGTGATGCTTGTGGTCTTGTGCAGAAGGGATGTGACCTAGCAGTTTGGGCTGGACTGCCTCTTTTGGGGTAGGACCAAGCCTGATTTGCATATGGTTTTTCCCCTTCCGTAATAGCTTGGCAGGCTGAAAAATGATGGTCTGGAGGGTTGCCCAGAGCTCTGCTTGTGGTTATGATTTATTCAAAACTTCCAGCCATCACCTTTTTGTTTTGCTAAAGTCACCCCGAGTGGGACGGGTATGCCCAGACGTGGGTCCCGAAACTGCCGGGCCTAGAGACCCAAGCTACTCCTCAGTGATGACTCCCAACAAGGCTGAAACATGTCTGGTGATGCTTGTGGTCTTGTGCAGTAGGGATGTGACCTAGCAGTTCGTGCTGGACTGCCCCGTTTGGGGACGGACCAAGCCTGATTTGCATATGGTTTTTCCCCTTCTGTAATGGCTTGGCAGGCTGAAAAATGGTGGTCTGGAGGGTTGCCCAGCTGTGCCCGTGGTTATGATTTATTTAAAACCTTCCAGCCATCACGTTTTTTGTTTTGCTAAAATCACCCAGAGTGGGACGGGTATGCCCAGACGTGGGTCTCCAGTCTGCCAGGCCTAGAGACCCAAGCTACTCCTCAACGATGACGTCCAACAAGGCTGAAACATGTCTGTGGATGCTTGTGGTCTTGTGCAGAAGGGATGTGACCAAGCAGTTCGGGCTGGATTGCCTCTTTTGGGGTAGGACCAAGCCTGATTAGCATATGGTTTTTCCCCTTCTGTAATGGCTTGGCAGGCTGAAAAACGATGGTCTGGAGGGTTGCCCAGAGCTTTGCCCGTGGTTATGATTTATTCAAAACCTTCCAACCATCACCTTTTTGTTTTGTTAAAGTCACCCTGAGTGGGACGGATATGCCCAGACGTGGGTCCCGAGACTGCCGGGTCTAGAGACCCAAGCTACTCCTCACTGATGATGCCCAATAAGGCTGAAACATGTCTGGGGAGGCTTGTGGTCTTGAGCAGAAAGGATGTGACCTAGCAGTTCGGGCTGGACTGCCCCTTTTGGGATAGGACCAAGCCTGATTTGCATATGGTTTTTCCCCTTCTGTAATGGCTTGGCCGGCCGAAAAACGATGGTCTGGAGGGTTGCCCAGAGCTATGCCCGTGGTTATGATTTATTCAAAACCTTCCAGCCATCACCTTTTTGTTTTGCTAAAGTCATCCCGAGTGGGACGGGTATGCCCAGACATGGGTCCCGAGTCTGCCGGGCCTAGGGACCCAAGCTACTCCTCACTGATGACGCCCAACAAGGCTGAAACATGTTTGGGGATGCTTATGGTCTTGTGCAGAAGGGATGTGACCTAGCAGTTTGGGCTGGACTGCCCCTTTTGGGGAGGACCAAGCCTGATTTGCATATGGTTTTTCCCCTTCTGTAATGGCTTGGCAGGCTGAAAAACCATGGTCTGGAGGGTTGCTCAAAGCTGTCCCCGTGTCATGCATGGTAGACATATTACCTCTGGACCTGGAACACCGTCTTCACACAGAACGGGTTATGCTCATAGAACTGCTAAGCCTTTCTATTCTAAATGGAGGTTGTTTGATATCTTTCCTGGAAAACGACGTTTGCATTACTCACGTCGTTGAATTCATGTGATTCAGGGTAGTCACGTGTGCTACTGCATCACGTTCAAAAGCAGCGTGGGGACGTCGCTCGCTGCTTCTGATTGAACCAACATGGCGTTTGGTAGCTGAAATCTGGATCTGTGTCCTTGCATCTCTTCAGTTACATCTTTGGCTTACTCCTGTGCGTTACTTCCACACACAAACTCCTGTAGCTGCATTCAAGAAGTTATGGCAGCTTTTCCTGTTCACGTGTATCTTTCTACACGCTACCTTCGGCAGCCGTCCATTAGACCAACGGATGGCTTTTCCCTCACACGCGAGTTCTGGCAATCTTGTCTGCGTGTACTTCAGTCGCGTGTATAAACACACGTGGGTTCCTGATATCTTCATGTGCTGCTTTCCTGGCTGCGTGTAAGTTTGTCGCGTGTAAAACCACACGTGGTTTCCTGAACTCTTCAAGCGCGGCTGTTCTGGCAGCGTGTACTTTTGTCGCGTGTCAAACCCCACGCGGTTTCCTGAACTCTTCCAGTGTAGTTGTCCTGGCTGCGTGTACTTTGTCGCATGTAAAAACACATGCGGATGTCTGAAATCTTCACGTGCTGCTTTCCTGGCTGCGTGTAAGTTTGTTGTGTGTAAAATCTCACACGGTTTCCTGAACTCTTCAAGTGCGGCTGTCCTGGCTGCGTGTACTTTGGTGTGTGTAAAAACACACGCTTGTTCTTGAACTCTTAACGTGCGGCTTTCCTGGCTGCGTGGAAATTGGTCACGTGTAAAACTGCATGCGGTTTTCTGAACTCTTTAAACGTGCAATTCCACACGCAAGTTGTGCTTCACTTTGGATTTAATCCCTGGCACCTGTGATGAGATAACAGGTGGACTTCAATTCATCATTTCTGACCTACGTGAGAAAGGAAGTATTGCCAACAATTGTTTATTTGAAGGTGATTGTGCACAGTACTTTGGAAGCTATCCTGTGGTGCACCAACCCGGTATCTAGAGTGAGCCTCATGCCATTCGGGATACGTTTCCCTTACTAACCTTCCCTCCTTTTGTCGTTGTTTCAATTCCTGGATTTCGTCAGTGACTTGTTGGCGGAGCCTCCAGTTCTAAGTCTACAGGTTAGTGTTGTACTAGGTGCTATTGCTGTGCTATTAGTGAGAGTTTAAGTTGGGACACTTTCTCATTACACATTATTATATCCTAGGCTGACTTCCAATGATGTTCCCACGCCCTTTCCAGTGATCCCTCTCTCTGCCTGTTTTATTAGTCAGACAGTTGTATCATTTGTAAGGTCTATTTTTGACTTCACTACTGTCAAGCCGTGTGATTCATCAAGGATCCGGAAGAGCCCTACCAATTGTATCCTTTATGGTTCTCTGTATCCTTTTTCATAAGATACTTGGGTGATTTATGATTTATTCAAAACCTTCCAGCCATCACCTTTTTGTTCTGCTAAAGTCACCCTGAGTAGGACGGGTGTGCCCAGACGTGGGTCCCGAGTATGCCGGGCCTAGAGACCCAAGCTACTCCTCACTGATGATGCCCAACAAGGCTGAAACATGTCTGGAGATGCTTGTGGTCTTGTGCAGAAGGGATGTGACCTGGCAGTTCAGGCTGGACTGCCTCTTTTGGGGTAGGACCAAGCCTGATTTGCATATGGTTTTTTCCCCTTCTGTAATGGCTTGGCAGGCTGAAAAACGATGGTCTGGAGGGTTGCCCAGAGCTGTGCCCGTGGTTATGATTTATTCAAAACCTTCTAGCCATCACCTTTTTGTTTTGCTAAAGTCACCCAGAGTGGGACGGGTAGGCGCAGACGTGGGTCCCGAGTCTGCTGGGCCTAGAGACCCAAGCTAATCCTCACTGATGATGTCCAACAAGGCTGAAACATGTCTAGGGATGTTTGTGGTCTTGTGCAGAAGGGATGTGACCTAGCAGTTCAGGCTGGACTGCCCCTTTTCGGGTAGGACCAAGCCTGATTTGCATATGGTTTTTCCCCTTCTGTAATGGCAGCAGGCTGAAAAACGATGGTCTGGAGGGTTGCCCAGCGCTGTCCCCGTGGTTATGATATATTCAAACCTTTCCAGCCATCACCTTTTAGTTTTGCAAAATGTAAGCTTGTAGTGCCTGCAGTGATTTTTTTAAAGCAGTCTTCTGAAAGTGAATGACTTAATTGAAGCTGCAAAGGTGCTACATGTGTAATACAATTATCTCAACTAGATCTGCCTTCAGCCACTCGATTAATAAGCACTATGAGGGCACCAAAGGACCACGCAAGAGACCACGCAGTGCGCGGTACAAGACCACAAAATATAACATCACTATGCATGTCCTTCACTGAAGTCCTGTTAAAACAAGCATTGGCAATGCCAACAGTCTTGGCTTGTGTATAATTATTAGCCAGGCACTGCTATTATATGACCAGGTACTCGCACCCTTTTGCAGCTGCTACCATCAATGTTCAATTATTACAACTATGGGCAGTGCCTGGCAAATGCATTTCCCATCCCTACACAAAAGCCAAAACTGTTGGCATTGGCAATGTTTGTTTTTTATGGGTTGAAGTAAGTGGTGGGAAATGGACAAGGCAGAGGGGGGCGAGTTCTATAATTCCATGCATTTAATTATAACTTTTTATGTTGGGTGGTCTTGTGGATATTTGCATGCTAATTATGCAATGTTAGTCTTTGTGGACTAGTGAAATCGCTGTCGCCAGATATCAAACCGAAACCAGTGAAAGTACAGCTTCAGTATTCCTCATTTGGACTCCAAGGCAGCCACAGAAGATCTTACTCCTCCTGTTTTGTTAAGGATGCACTGCTGATCCCTGCAGAGGTCTGTATTGTTGGGCTTTGGCGGAGGAGGCCTAGTCTCCACGGAGGAGCGTATTGTTCCTTGTTTATTCACGCTCATGGTCTTCTTTGACTATGGTCAGGGGTGATATGGTTTGTTCCTGGCCCCCTGGGCCTATCACATGGGGAAGGTTAGTTAGAGGCTGAAGCTGAGCTTTCATAGAGGAGCTGAGGGACTAGGCTGCCATCTCTCCCAGCGTCACTTCTAGAATCCTCTGCTCTTGCAGATCCTGAAGCATCAAGAGACCATGAGAATAGTGTGCTATACAAGATGAATAACAGGACATAACAAAGAGCTTCCCTCTTTCTCCGCTAGGGCTTAGCAAAGTCTGGCACAGGCAACCAAGGTGACTGGCAGCAGCAGGAGAGGGGATGATAGTTGGTTCTACTCCGAAAATGGAGAATGTCTGGTTAATATACAAACTCCTGCCAAATCACTCTATATGGGACTGAGGCATGGCTAATGCTACAATAATGTAATACTATATGAAACCTTAGAGGCCATCAGCAGAAGAGCATAAGTGGGACACCATTTAGCCCCTAAACTTTTAATCCGTCTCTGTGTAAGGGTGGGGTTGCGACAGAATTGCACCCTGCATGGGGCAGCGTTGATCCCTTCCCTAGCACCGGCCTATTGGACTGCAAGGAGCTGAATAACCAGAATGTATCTGATTCAACCCATCATTCTTTATGGAACTTACACAATTGGGACACATACCTTCAGTCCAGTCGGACTGCACAGTACCGAAAATACAGGCAATGTTCCTTCTAACAGTTATTGCAGTATGGAATGCAAAGACGATGGAGCATTCCTTTTGGCCAACTAGGCTGGGGCATAGTTCTTTATGCAGGAGGAAAGTGCACAGAAAGCTATAGACACAGACTATTTAGATTGATCACCCAAGGGACCAGCAAACATACTATTCAAGGGAAAAGCAATAACTACTGTTTATGTGGCTCAGCCAAAATGGTTGACAGACAAAAACCAGAGGGAATGGTCACCTGAAACGGCAGCTGGCGGATGTGGCCATTAAAGTTTGCATTGCTGCCATTCTGCCAAAGGTCTTTCAGGCCATGCTCCAATTCATAGACTGCTGCTTGTCCTGCAGCAGAGCATATACCCAACTGTGAATGCTACTTGAGCCATGAAAGTGCCAGAGATTGGAGTCCTCATCACATGTAGCCTGCCTGTCACACACATTCGGACTACCACACATGGCTACTGGGGCCCAGAAACGAGGGATCCTTTCAGAAACCCTAGTAATAGGGTAATAAGAGATGGTGGCACTCTCTTCCCAAAACACAGCATTCCAAACTCCACAACCCACCTGTTCTTTAGTGGCAGAGTGAAGTAGATAGAGAAGAGAGAATTCACTGGCTCGCTAGATCAGAAGCATTGCTTGATTTGTCGGCATCAGCAGGCAGGAAGTGATGATGCAGGTACGGCCGGGGGCACATGAGTATCAAGAACAGACTACTCCTGGGGACATGTTTGATCTTTATTTATAAAAGTCAAAACTTGTTTGTGTGTTTGTGGCTTGGTGAAGCGTTGTTCCTTATACAATTCCACACCATTTCACCAATCTGCACCAAGTTCTGCATAGTTACCTGTTAGAACCCTCTGGACATTACTGGCTACATAACATTTGGACTCCCCACGCCTTAAAGTCAAAATATTTTGTGGGTTTGTGGCTTGGTGAAGCATTCTTTTTTATACAATTCCACATCGTTAAACCAATCTGCACCAGATTTTGCGTAGCTATCTGTTAGGATCCTGCGGACATTACTGGCTACATGACATTTGGACACACGCCCCTTTCCCCGGATATCAGCAAAAGTCATCATTTGTTTGTGGGTTTGTGGCTTGGCGAAGCGTTGTTCCTTATACAATTCCACAGTGTTCCACCATCTGCACTACATTTTGCATGGTTACCTATTAGGACCATCCGGTCATTACTTGCTACATGACATTCGGGCAGAAGTCCTAGTAGGACCGTTATTGTTACTTTTCTCTCTTGACCCCCCCTTTTTTGTCTTGTAGCCTCCTTAAAACAACAATTTGCTAGATAAGCACTTTATAAATATCTAATAGATAAATACAATAAATCAACATTTATTTTTGGGTTTGTGGCTGGGTGAAGCATGTTTCCCTATACAATTCGGAAACGTCCAAAAAGACTACCCATTTGTACGAATGGGAAAATACCGAACATGAGGAGCAGGGGCTGCGCGGGTGTCCCCCGCTCCCCACTCCCCATGTTTGGCTTGTTCGGATTCAGGGGTTGCAGGGGTGTCCCCCACATAGGGGACACCCCCTATGTAAAGAAATAATAATAATAGGAAAGGACCCTGTGGCGCTGGTTCCCAAGCACGTATGTGAAGGGAACTGGTGTTGTGGAGGGATGTTGGAGACAGCGGCACAGAAGGAGGTGTGCCGCCCTTAAGTAAGTAGGGGTGTGGGGGCAAGGGCAAAGTCTCAAATCTTCAGGGGAGAAAAGACTGCAAGTTATTTTCAGAAAAATAACTTTCAGTCTTTTCTCCCTCGAACATTCCAGCTACGGTCTTCCCACCCAAATCCATACAATTCCACTTTTTTCACCAATCTGCACTACATTTTGCCTAATTACCTACACCCCACCCCTTTCCCCGTATTTCAGCACCTTCACACATGAGAGGGTTGCCTGAAATTGGTGAAACATCAATATGGTTGTGGACTGGTCCCAACATGAGGTTTTGGAGATATTCGCACTGCAATGAACTACACCATGCCAGGGTGAGACGACAATTGGGGAGAGAGCACAAAGGCCCCAGTATGCAGCAGCGCACCAACTCTCACCTCCCCCCAACATCTGCTGCCGGGTATGTCAGCCAGCCACACGTGCCCATTCTCAGTGCAGTATACTTCAGAGTACAAAGCATATCAAGCGATAAGCAAATCGGAACAGCGACCTACAGGATCATTGATTTTCAACAATTGTTGAGAGCATTGTCTGTCTACAGAACCCGTTTGGAGAACAGACTCTTTTTGCTAGTTTACTAATAAAAGCCATGTCCCCTTTAATGTCATTGACCAATGTGCCCAATCAAACATATAGAAAAGAGGAGAGTTTCTCCCAAACTATCACACAATTCTAAATCCTCAGAGATTTCAGAGACTCTCTGAATTCTCAGAGCATCGGGCAGGCATGTGAACCCAGAAGTTAGACTGTGCATCCTCACCCTGGTATGCAGTGCGCTTCATGCCAGAGGGCAACTGTGGGGCCGGGATTCAAACCTGTGCAGCTTTGCATTGTTTTGCTTCCAAGACAAATGCATTGCCCATCAGCTATCCTCTTATTAGGGGCAGCATTTGTCATGCTCATCCTACAGATTACATCTTGCATGATAGATCAGAGAGCATACCAGCATTAACACGTTTCCTCTCAACTAACCTGCTCCACCCTCCAGGAGAGCTGCTTTTGTGCACTACACACTATTAACCCCTCAACATCGAAAAGCCGTTACCAGGCCTTGCAATCCCATATTCCTGTCTATCCTAAAACAATGATCTTATTGCTCCCTTGGAGCAGACTCTTGTTTGTATCCATAACCCAAACTGGTCCCCTGACTAATCAGTTCTGGAAAAAACATGGCGCCGGTGATGTGTTTCCAGTGGTGTATTCCACAAATGAGAGGCATTGGCCTCCACCCCTATGACAGAGTTTGATGATGGAAAAGGGCCTCATTGTGTGAACTGGATCAGTCCAGCTGGATCCACTTGCACTGAGGCAATGAGGGTCATTATGAGTTTGCCGGTATACAGTAAAAGTGTCAGTAATACCGTTTACCAGCACTTTTAACGGTCCGGCCAAGTACGAATTTGCCAGAACACAGTTGCCAGAATTACTGGAAGTGGTATCACCTCATTCGGAAATAATGACGCTGATAATACCGGCAACAAACATACGTGATGGGCCGGAAACCTATGCTGTTAATACAGGCACAATGGTATCACTGGTATATTACGAGAATGGATTTTCCGGTAATATCTGCTGATATTTGCCGGTAATACTGCCAAAACCAAGGCAGCGATAACAACACCTCACAGCAGCCAGTAAATGGACGCAGGTGAAGGAAATAAGATTAGAGGTGCACCCATTCCACCCAGTTGTACCCTATGCACGCAAGAAGAGTACAAAAGGGCCACACCTTCCCCAAAAATACTTCCCTACACAACCATACTGCCAGTCATTGCGGCAAACATGGAGCTGTAGCCACTACATGCCAATCTACAGCTGCAGCGACTGGAGTACCAGCAGACTCAACAGGAGGCCAAGGAGAGAAGGAGGAGGAGAATGAAGATGATAGGGATGTAGGTAGCGAGGCAGAGAGGCGTGCAGCGATCCCTTGCACAAGGGCCACACCCTCAGCCCTCACTGACAGGCAGATACTAACCCTGTAACGCATAAACAGGGAGACCATGCTTGACCTCCTGGCCCATATCCTGAAGCACATTGGGAGCAGGATCGGCATCAGGTCAGCCATACCATCGCTGGTAAATATGGTGTCGATCCTGCACTTCCTGGCCAATGGCACGTTCCAGCAGTCTGTGATCCAGCTGCACCACATTTTGCAAGAGCAATAACAAACAGGCAGACCAGAATATTTTGTGGTTCAAGGGCCTGGAATAGTGGTCTCAAAGAGCATATACAAAAAATGGGGGATACCAGGTGCTGTATTTCCATTTCAAAGTCAAACGCTCATAATAGTGTCAAGGACCAGAATCAGCATTTACATTCCAGACATACGCTTTATCGGTCCTCCAAAAAGGACGTTTCGAACTGGGCCATTATCTTTTGGATATCTCACAGGAATTTTTTGCCAACCACGATCTGTCTTCAATTATCAAGACTCTTTACATCTGTGGCCCTGAAGAAGGCTGGGCCCCATGGACTAATTCGGCCCCACAAGCAAAAACTCGAGTTGCCATTAATTTACATTGTTTTTCCTGAAAACATTTCATTATAGGTTCACTTGAGCTTTCCTTTGCTTAAATCCCAAGGGGATCATGGCCAGAGTCGGGACCTAGACCCCTGTAGATTTAAACTTAAATTTCTAAAGTCTGGAGACATGTCCCTGGAGGGCCAACACATGTGTGTGACCCTACGTGTTAATCCCACTTGGATTATGTGATGTTTATGTAGTGTTGTTCCTTTGAGACTTATTTTTTCTATTCACAACCTTTTCTTTTCCTCTTATGTACACACGGTGATGGCACAAGTCTTTTGTCTTGTGAAGACAGTATGGTTCCGATTTGTCTTCCTCCATTCATCCTTTTTTCTTGCTTTATCGCTTTTGAATGTTCAATACAAATACAGCTTTATGTTTGTTCTTGATTTCTCTTAAAAAATATATGTTTTAAGTCATAGGGCCTCATTCTGAATCTGGCGGTAACCCTGCCTGTGCTACCGGCGTGTTGCTGCCAGACTCAGAATTAATTACCGGCACCTTACTTCCCGGTGCTACCCGGCTATTCCAAGTCCGCTGGCCGGGAAGTCAGGCATTGGCAATTTCGTTAATCCCCATTCCCATAGAGTCCTATAGGACTCTATGGGAATGCGGACACGGGAGCAACGGCACCGTTAGCAACGGGGCCGGTGCTCCCGTGACAAGTCTACCTACCGTGGCCGCTGTGCCCGGCAGGGTCAGACCTGTCGAGCACAGCGGCTCTAGCAGGTAGACTTGTTTGCCGGTCCGGAAACAACGGTGCCGGTAAGCTTACCGGAACTATTTTTTCCGGACTGGCAAACCTATAATGAGGCCCATAGTGTTTGATGATTATCACTGGCTATCTGCAAATAAAATCTATTTGACAAATTCATTTAAATTATTCATATAGTGCTTTTTCTAGCCCTTACACTATTATACGCGTTTGACTTTGACATAGAAATACAGGGCCTGGTATCCCCCCTTTTTTGTATATTCTCTATGAGTCCACTATTCCAGGCGCTTGAACTAAATAATATTGTAGTCTGCCTCTGTTTGTTGTTGCTCTTGCTAGGTACAGTCCTTGACTGCTGAGGAACTAAAATAATGTTTTGATTCAAAAGATATTTCTTTACTGTAACACCTCATGAGGGGGACGGTCTCTACAACAGGGGCTCCCGGGCTCCATGGCTGAGTTGGACACACTTTCGGTTACTGAGGCTAAAATTTTGGCGGCCATCAGTGGCCCTCTATATTCAACAATCTTCAATCCACTAGTGAATTTGATTCATCCATCACAGCTGACAGACTGTTGCGTCTTAAGACAAAGGCTTTCCCTACGGAGCTCCATGGCCATCTGCTCAAGGAGTACTTAAAAGCCAATGTTATTCCTTTAGGGCTACAAATTCAGACAGCTCCGGTCTTGTTGCTTGAGGATGATGAATACAAAATCGGTTTCTCACAAATTGGGACCTAATGCAGTTGTGATCTTATGCTCCACACTGTCAACCCTGCCATTAGACTCTCAGAAAAAATTAAACAAGATGTAACAATTCATGACTAAGCCTTTGCAACTAGCATGGCTATAACTGATACTGATGTTAAACGCGAAAACATAAATATGGAAATTGAAGAAATCATGAACTTCAACATACACAAAAAATTGAACAAACTCAAAAAGGACAACTCAAACGTTATCAAAGAATTAGTTTTGCCTTTAGCTGCTCCCAGACTACTGACTGTCACCATTCCAATTTAGTCAGGGCCAGGGCCAGAGGTTCCAGGAAGGTCCCAGATGCAAGTGGGTGTCCTTCTCGGACCCCTCTAGTTCTTCCAAAGGACTTTTTTAGGGAGAGGACAATCCTGCTGGCATCGTCGGCCACATGAGGGATGCCAGGATCAATTGACCAGATTCAACCAAGATTTCTTTAGTACCCCTCAACACAGGTATCCTAACTACCCCCGTTAGACCTCCCTATGTTTAATTTGTCTTCGACTGCTTTATCTGCCACGCATATCAGTGTCCCTGAATGTGGTTTGAGTGTTGTCCCTTCTCAGCGCATAGAGTGTGATACTACGGAATTGGAGTTGCATGCTTTTTTTAGGAGAATAAGATTGGCTGTGTACTTTTCTGACATAGAAACTCCACCGGGCTTAGCTTTTACATTTTTTAGATCCCCACTGATTTCACACTATCTGATCAAGACACCCCCCCCTGTAAATTATCACCTTTGAGAAGATATGAAAGACTTGCAGAAAGTGATTAATTCCAACACTCAGCTCAAACACAAGAACTTAAGCTGTCAAGAAGTTTCAGCATTGAAACAACTCAGTGAGAACAGCAACATAACCATCAAACCCTCTGACAAAGGAGGTGTGGTCGTGGTCATGGACACCGCCAAATGCATCCAGATGGTGAGAGCCCTCATTGACAACCATAACCATTATATGCCAATGTGGATCTATCTGACAAACTCCATGATGGAGAGACTACAAGACTTGTGCACAGCAGGAGTTACAAGGGGTTTTCTTAGCTGCAAAGAAGCTATGTGCCTGACTACAGGAGATGTCCACACTCCGATGATATATGCACGACCAAAAATCCACAAAAATTAAGAAGACCCCCCAAGTCACCCAATTGTTTCATTGTGGGGTTCTGTTCTGAAACCCTGTGGTAAGTATATTGATACATTTCTACAACCACTAGTGCCTGACTCTCCTTCATATTTGAAAGCTACTGTGGCCACGATTCATCACTTAGAAAGACAACCCTACAGTAGCATCACATACACATTTGCAACATGTGACATAACAGCACTGTATGCTACAAATTTTCAGGTGGAAGCCATCAGGGCAGTCTCCGCCAGGTTGGACCAACATCCTCAACCACACAAAGTGCCCACTGCCTTTTTAGTGGAACTACTTCGGATAGCCTTATGTGAGAATTTCTTCTGTTTCAGGAATGATCTATTTTTACAATGCAAAGGTACAGCCATGGGGGCAGGCTTTGCACCCAGTCTAGCCGAACTTGTTTATGGCTCAATTCGAGTCTCTACACATTTTTTCAAATAATCACTTCATGTCTCAAATAAGAGATTGTAAGAGATGCATCAATGATGTATGGCAAGGAAATGACACAGAACTGCAAAGTTTCATGGTTTGGCTTAACAGCTGTAACTCAAATTTAAAGTTCACCCATCAATCCAACAAGGCCTGCATACCATTTTTTGGACCTCCCATCCAACATGACCGGGGGTTAATTTACACCACCCTATACTGGAAGACCACTGACAGGAATGCTACTCTTTTATATAGCAGTCAACATCCAAAATCTTTGAGAGACAACCTTCCTTATGGTCAACTATTGCAGGTCTGTAGAAATTGTTCTTTCAAAGATGACTTTACATTCCATGCCAACTGTATGATCTCTCCTCTCACTGACATGGGCTATCCTTCTAAAACATTGAAACACGCTGCCAAGCGTACATACCACACAGATCGTGATGCCCTGTTGGCCACATGTAATTACACTCCTTAGGACGATCGACTGGTGTCCGTGACCACGGTTGGGATCAAGAAACTAATTAAAAAACATGGGAACTTGGTGTTTAGCACTGGCTTCATTGACAAACCCCCACTCTTCGCCCTGAAGCGATGGCGCAACATTAAAGACCAATTAGTACACACTAGGCTTCATGCACTTCCATCTCAACCAAGAACTTTGCAGGCCCTGTGGGCAACATCCAGACAACCGATTGTAGGTCACTACCCACATTGCTTGTGCACTGCCTGTGAGTTCAGCCTCAACAGCGCAGTGTTCATTTACAAAGAAATCAACTGGTCTCTAAGATTTCATTCAAACTGCAATACTGGTGTACATTATTAAATGTCCTTGTCAAAACATCTATGTGGGTATGATTACCAGGAAAGTCTCCATACGTATTGGAGAGCATAGGTCCCGAATTTGAACAGGGACCCCAGCCCCACTGTTACAGCACTTCTTGAATTGTGGACATTTGTACCGCCAATTCCAATGGACGGTCATATTTTTATTATTTATATGCTTATAGCGCGCTGAAAGCCTGCAGGCATCAGGGCGTGTCAACACCAAAACATACTAAAACATTCAACACACGATTACAGCAGGTACTTACCGAGTATTTTGCAATGCTGGGGTAGGCTCATTTGAACGAATGAGTTTTCATGTGTTCCCTAAAAGTCAGATATTTGCTTTTCAGCCGAAGGGCCAGAGGTAGCTTATTCCACTGTGGTGCTGCCTGCACTGGAAAGGCTTTACCTGAACCAGTTACTCGACTGAAACGGGGCACAGTTAACCTTCCCTGTATTTCTGATCTCAGAGACCGCATCGCGGTATAGCTCAAGAAATGTCTCTTGAGATAAATCGGAGCCGAGTCATACAAACACCTATGAACTATGGTCAAGGATTTGAATAAGATCCCATCTTCTATTCTCAACCAGTGCAGAGATTTCCTTCCTTCTGATACAGGCTCTCTGTTCTTAATCCTTTTGATGATGCGTACAGCATTATGCTCCATAACCCGGCATCGCTCTATCTCCTTCTTAGTCGCCCCTAGCAGCAATGCGTTGCCATGATCCAGGTGAGATAGGATAATATCCCTGGCAATTGTAGCCGTATTTTACTTGTTTAAAAACTGTCGGATGGCTCTAAATAAGCGTAGGTAGTAGGCATTATTCTTATGAAGAAACTTAACCTGTGCCTCAGACCCCACAGATGCCTCCACCATCATTCCTAAGGTTTTGACCTGGGTCATTACAGGACTGCTAGAATCCTTGATGACAAAGGCTTTATATTCTGTGCCTAACTTTGCTCTAGTGACGTGTGCCAAAAATCATCAACTCTGTATTTGTATTGTTCAGGCACATCCAATTATGCTTCATCCATTTATCTATGATGTTATATACTGCTGCTATTTTGGCACTGTCTATGAGATGATCACCAACCAGCTCGATAACTAGCTGTGTGTCATCGGTGTCAGCGTGTGAAAAACACAGTGGCGCTTTCCAGGAGATCCCAAAGACATCTCATATAAAGATTTAACAACAGGGGCGATAAACTTGCTCCCTGTGGGACTCCAAAGTTGATGTGGGCAGCCTCAGAGAACTTTCCCCCCCCCAATGTACTTTTGCTTTACAGTCCGGTAAACATTATGTCAGCCATGCCAGCGCGGTCGGCGAGCATCCCGCCATTTTGTCCTATGCCTTTTGCAGTAATTGGTGGTCAACCAAATCAAAAGCGGCACTAAGATCTAGGAGCATCAGGATCCCTGCCTTGCCCTTATCAAGAATTTCGAGAAAACATGTCTGCAGATCTAACATAGCAGTCTCTGTGCTGTGTGCCGCACGGAAACCTGATTGCTGCTCATGAAGAATTCCCTAGGTTTCTATGTGGTTTTGAAGTTGATTAGTCGCTATCTTGTCCAGAATTTTTAGGATAAAATTGGAGTTGGTTATTGGGCACAGATTGACTGGGTCCTTGGGGTCCAAGCCGGCCTTCTTGACCAAAGGTGTAATGGTGACCTCCTTAATACTCTTAGTTACTATACCCTCTTGAAATGAGGCATTTATAATTCTTGTGAGTACTGGGGAGAACAATTCCTTGTTGTCCAAAATTACTTTGGCCGGCAGTATGTTTCCTGAACATGAAGTGGTTTTCATGTTTGACAATACTGTACCCATCTCCTCTTCTGAGATCGAGTGGAACTTAAAACATATCACTCTGTCTAGATTTGACGACGGGAGGCAATGGAAAGACACTCACTGAGGGCTTCTCTGGATGCAATGATAGTATCTCTAGCCTTCTTTATCTTAGCAGAGAAAGCCCTCTCGCAGTCCTCTTCCGTAGAGACATAGGGTGGAGTGAGTGCCTTAGGTTTTTCTATATTTATGAGAATCTAGAAGAGTTTACTAGTGGCGCTCGGAGCTGCTGCTATCTCTTTATTAGTTTGTCTTGGATTCTCTAATGCCATTTCTGTATTTAAGATTTATGCATTTCCAGCAGTCTTTATTGGCTGGGAAGGGATTCTTTAGCCACTTCCTTTCTACTCATCTTTTTTCTAGCTTTAGTTTATTGAGCTCGTCGTGAAACCATTTATGATGGTTGTCGATCCTCCTAACTAGTTTAGGTTTCAAGGGTGCAAACTGTTCTACCATTTCTCTAATATGTATTGTGAATTGCTGAAGCATATTTTCACGTGAATCTTCATCCTGAATATTCTCTAGAGTTTTTCTTAAGCAGGGTTTCAATTGATCAGGACCTAGGTTTTTGAAATTACAGCTATGCACCTTTATATGTGGGTTATTAATTTGTTTAGAATGATTATTCAGGTGAACCTCAAACGTGACTGTGAAATGGTCTGACCAAATGCAAGGCTGGGTAATCACTTTCTGGGTGTTAAGATTCTGCGTTATGACCCAGTCTAATTGTTTACCATTCAGTGTCGTTGATTCATTGTTAATTACCGTAAAATCTAAGTTCTTCATTGTTTTTTCCAGTAGGGTATCTTCCTTATCAAGCGGGTTCCCTCTCCACCTGTTGAAATCTCCCACTAATAACTTAGCTGTATTCGTCGATTTCAAGTTATTCAGCTGGAGGGTTAGTTCGTTACAGAAATCTGACGTAAGAGAGGGTGGTCTATAAATGACAATAATATAAATGCAATCATTTGGAGTGGGCGTGAATTTAAGATGGAGTGTTTCACATCTACTGCAAGCTAGGTTAGCCTTAAACAACTTGATAGAATATCTAACTATAACTGCAACATCCCCTACCCTACCCCGCAGTCTGTGTTCTTATTGTATAGTAAAGAACCCTTTGGGACTGCTTTATCACATACCAGCCCCACTGGGTCCCTTAGCCACGTCTCAGTGAGACACAGAATATCATGTTTTTCCTCCAAGATCATGTCGTGGATACTGTGAGCGTGCTTGCTTAGGGAACGGGTGTTCAAGAGGAATACTTTCAGGATTTTCTGGGCCGTCTGCTTAGGGTCAGCGTTTGTAGGGTTGCCACATCAACTACTAGCTCTGGTACCGCTTTCCCACTTGTTGTGGTCCTTTTGAAAACACTGCTGTCATGATGAGCCCCATTTGCACCATTGATCGTAGATCACCCCTGATATTCCTGTTTAAATTGCGCCGGGATGGTTTTAATGAAAATCTGCAATGGTTGGTTCTATTGTGAGTCCCTCAAAATGCCGGACGAAACCACCCATGGTCATAATCCATCTTTATATTTATTGTTTTATGCCCACAGCTGCATTAGTCGGTCTTGTGAACTCATCCCCAGCTCTGTTTTGATTCAGAAGAGCCAAAGGCCCTTGCACCAAAAACAATCTGTTTAGCATTGTTTACCCCACTATCATGTTCTGTGAATCCCCAAACCCATGGGCTGCTTGCCGTGACACCTGTGATAAAAACAACTGATGCGCTCCCCTTGAGGTCCCCTCCAGTTGGTTGTCAGTCTTGTTAAACGGTGTAAGCCTATAAACCAGTTTGAGACTGGCTGTCTGCACAGTCAAGACTCTGAGTTCATCCCATTTCAAGATGGTGACCCGCTAGAACAAAGTGATGTCGCGCATCACTTCTACGTGCCTATATTGATGGAACGGGCATGACGTTGTTTTCAGTTCATAGACAGAGATCCAAGAACTTTGTACTATGAAGAGCTGAACTGTATGTGACTCTTGGCAAGTCTGGGTACTTTGCACGAGCACCACTCACAACACAATTTGTACAGTTCGCTTTTATTTGTCACGCCTGACCGACGCTCAAAAGGTATTCCTTTCAGGACCTTTTGCACTGAGCAGACTAACGTTGCTCCCATAGAGCTGGATAGACTATTTACTTCATAATATTGCCCCACATATCGGACTTGACGTTATAAGGTTAGTGTACCGCTTTCTCATCACTTGGATCCGGCTTATGCTGTTCGTTTTGCATTGTGCCACAACATGTCATCTGATGTACAACACGATTGCCTGGGTCGATGCCCCTTCCTCCCCTATACTTGGCACAAAACTCGTTGACGGTGCCGGTCTGGTTCAGCTGTGTACTTAGTTAGTTTGTACAAGATTTCTTTGGGATCAGTGTTTAATTCCCGGTTTACACATTGAACATTTTAGTCTTGTTGCAGACTAATTTGTGGTAGCCCTGGGAGCGACAGTTTGGAGATGGTTTACCACGTGAGGTGGCTCTATTTGCATGTAAAATAAAGGCATTCTCAGCACCATAATTTAAGGTTAAGTTTAGAATTTGCCATACTTCATTTTTACTTGGAAACATTGAGACGTCAGACATATGCTTTATTGGTCCACTAAAAAGGATGTTTCTAACTGGGCCATTATCTTTTGGATATTTACCAGGATTTAAAAAAAATAATCTTTATTTAGGTAATAGGCAGTCATGTTGCAATCACAGGTCACAAATAGTTCCACAGGCCAAAGACAGAGAGAAAAACACACTATTCAACAGAGTTATACACGGCCCTTCATTAAAACATTCCCATTAAATCAAACAGACATTACATTGCAGAGGTCCAGTAGTCCATTCACAACACATCTCAGCGCCCATGCATCTCCTGCTGTTCGCAGGAGAGATAATCACGATCTCACGTGAAATTTCTGACAACCACCATCTGTCTTCGAGTATCAAGATTCAATTCATCTGTGACCCTGAAGAAGGCTGGGCCCGGCCACATGGACTAATTTGTCCCCATGTGCCGAAATTCGAGCTGACATTAATTCATCTTGTTTTCCCTAAACTAAAGGCATTCTATTACGGGCTCACTTGAGATGTCCTTTGCTTAAATCTCAAGTGGATCATGGCCAGAGTAGGGCTAAGGACACCTGTAGATTCAAACTTACATTTCTAAGGTCTGGAGATGTATGTCCCTGGAGAGCCAAAAACAAAGACAAAAGAGCCAACATGTGTGTGACCCTATGTGTCAATCCCAATCAGAGGCGTAGCCAGGATTGTCTAGCAAATGGGGCATGATGCACTGACACAAATATCTGTAAATGCCCACACAGCGCTGCTGAGTGGGCATTTACAGATTTTGGGTGGGCCTTGCCCCTCATGCCCTACCCTGCCTACACCTCTGATCCCAATTGGATTATATGATGTTTATGTAGTGTTGTTCCTTTGAGACTAAAGGTCAGATTCATGGATTTTTTTGCATGGTTCAAAGTGACTTTGCAAATAACACTGCCGACACAAACCCTGATTCTTGGAACTGTGCAAAGTGTATTTTTGCAGTGCAAAGTCAGTACAAAGCCGTTTTTGCAGTTCAGAATGGCTCTGCACTGACTTTGCATTGCAAAAATACACTTTGAACAGTATTTTTGCAGTTCAAAGTCAGTGCAAAGACAGTACAAAGCCATGTTTGCAGTACAAAATGGCTTTGCACTGCAAAAATACACTTTGCACAGTTCCATGAATCAGGGTTTGTGTTGGCAGTGCAAAGTCCCATTTCAGCAGTGCAAAGTCACTTTGAACCGTGCAAAACATTGCATGAATCAGGCCCTTACTTTTTCTATTCACAACCTTTTCTTTTGCTCTTCTGCCCAAACGGTGACAAAATAATTTCTACTGAGGCTTTTGCCTTGCGAAGACAAGGTGGCTCTGATTTTTCTTCCTCCATTTATCCTTTTCTCTTGCTTTATCGCTTTTTAATGTTCAATACAATAACATCTTTATTTTTGTTGTTGATTTTCTTCAAAAACACAGTGTTTGATGATTATCACTGTCTATCTTCAAATAAAATCTATTTGACAAATTCATTTAAAATATTCATATAGTGCTTTTTCTATCCCATGACACTATTATACACGTTTGACTTTGACATAATAATACAGGACTTGGTATCCCCCTTTTTTGTATGTGCACAGTATTTTGCAGCCTGCCTTCTTCTGAGTGCTGGAGGCCCTCTGCGCCATGTGGGTCAGCACACCGCCCTCCCCACCACCCAAGCACAGTTCAACACCACCAAGGCCTGCTTCGATGCAATTGCAGCATGCCCAATGTAGTGGCAGCATTGGACTGCACGCATGTTGAACTTGTGCCCCCCCCCACACTTCCGAGGAGGCCAACAGGAACCCGGAAGCAGTTCCATTCCCTGAATGTCCATGTCACCTGTGACGCCGACCTTACAATCAGGCACTGCTGTGCCGATTCCCAGGATCAACCCACGACGCAATGGTCCTGTAGAACAGCATGCTGCTGGCCTACATGGTGCGTCACAGAGGATAACAGACCTGGATGTTGGGTGAGTACATGTACAATACCATCTACCTTGCATCATGAGTGACAGGCAAAATGGTGGGGCAACAATGTCACAAATTAATGTCCAGAAAGCACCCTGCACATGCAGGTCCCACCAGCGCATCCCTCATTTGACAGGCCCCATCACAGAGGAGAAGCACATGACTGGAGATGCAGCAGTCACAGGCCATTTCAAACCCAACCCCTGTGCTATGACAGTGAATTGGTAGACATGGCCACGTAGGGTCATGAAATGTATGTCTTGGGGCACCCCAAAAGCCCAGGGCCAAGCCTGCAGGCGACATGCAGCAACAACGAAGACCAAAGCAGAGGAACAATCACAGGAAACAAAACAGTCCAGTGATGCACAATGGTTAATCCCGCTCACTCACGTGAGAGGGGGTTTAGATTATATTAAAGACAGGAGGCGAGTATTATGCATAAACATCTTTACTACTAACACATAGCAGCAAAGAAAAAACATTTTGTGAAACAAAATCTTTTACAAGCAAAAACAAGGAAAACCACAGTATTCCATTACAACCACAGGGAAGCACTCCCAATCCAAGATGGGCGCATGTCAAGCCCCCCAGGACCAATCAGCAGGGACCCACCCCCATAAAAGTCCCTTTCTCTAACAGCAACTCCTCTTCTGAAGCTGCACTCTGACGCCATCCTTAAGAAATCATGAACCAGTACAGTTGAATGGATGACCAGCTTCGGGATCTTTACACACCCAACTATCCGGGACCTGGCAAGACTCCTTTACCAGGACCTCCTCAACCCGAAGCTGCAGATAAGAGAAACAGAACATTAATAAGAAACAGAAAAAAGGGTGGGTGGGTGGGATAATACTCGCCTCCTGTCTTTAATAGAATCTAAACCCCCTATCACGTTAGTGAGGGGGATTAACCATTCTATGACACGACAGGAGGCTTCATATTATGCAAGTTCAAAGCCCTTGCATTACATCAATTACAACCTTAACAAGACTTCTATGATAAAATGTCTTCAATGTGAACCTCCTCAACCAGTCAACTGCTTTCAACATATTGTTCAACCTCCCTCCCGGGAGAGCTATGACAACCCAAGGTCTCCTTTTGGCTGAGAAAGACCCGAAAGTAAGCAATATCAATTTCAGGAAGTTAATAAACCTCCCAAACCCGCATAGACAGGGAGGCAGGAGATATAAGCTATAAGGTTACCCTAGGAAAGCAGCTGAAAGGTACATGGAGATCATAACACCCTCACATGTCAAGACATCTTAAAATCTTAATGTTGTGAAATGTTGGATACCAAATAAGAAAAACAAGCATTATTTTGTTCTAGACACAAAGAAAGACTCCCCCAATGAGGAGATAAAAACTTATACCAGATCCAAAGATCCAAACTGACACTCTTTACATTGAAAAGGTAGACAAACAAATATTGACAACCTTGAGAACTATAGTATGATGCGATATGACGTGTTGTTTACAACCCGTCTACGACACTGAGGCCCCCGAGCTACTCTTCCAAGACCAATGACACACTATTGTTACGGGTCCCGAGAGAACAACCTAGGGCCATACTAACCTCTTAAGAACTTAAAACTTGCGTGTAGGGTAAATCTTAATGCGGGAGGACTTAAGGGCCTATCATACCAAAAGACGTTGCCCACTTACTCCCTTTGGACTTGCACGAGACCAGCCAAAAAAGGGGGGCTGCTTCAAATCCAGTAACAGCCCTGTAAGGCATGCCTCCCTTGAACCTTTCACTAAACAAAGAATTTCTCAATAAATCCAACTACTAACAACTTGTATGGGAGGAGCAAAAAAAAGGACAGAGGTGTTAAGCCAAACACCAGTTCACAAAGCAGACCTATACAGATAAAGAAAACCTACTAAGTGGAGGCCGCCTAAGAACTCTTGATGACAACAGAGACCTGCGAGAGCCCTCGAAGCAGCCAAGGAGCTAATAAGCGTCCAAGGCATACGAGAGAAAAAATACACCGGCCAGACCAGGATGTGAAGGAGACCCGCCGAGTCCATGACAAGCCGTGATCGGATAGGGAGAGGGCACGGGATACCTCTCGCTAGCTCCTAGTAAGCGGCAAACCACACCAGAGAAGTGCAACAAGTAAGCGCTAATAAAAAAGAAAATTGTTATCAACTTCCTACACACTTTCCTCAGACCTCCGACCACCACAGGGAACCAGGGAACCCCAAGTACAGAGACCCTGCCCAATATCGGGAGAAACAACTGACATCAGATTGTAAAACCTGACCTGCAACTGCAAGAATGAGGAGAGAGAGAGTGAACTAGACAGATGAGACGCTAGGTCAAAAGGACTGCCTACAAGAGGAAGCCACTTACAAGTCAGAATGTCAAAGCTCTTTACCATATCCACCAGGCCTCCAAGGGGTTCCCCCTCTTTTCCATCCTAGATCCCCTATTCCAAACTATAATTTGTAATCGCTCAAAAAAAACCTTCAAGACCTTCCGCCTGAGGTACCATATGAGCTATAACCCGGCCCAGGGAACAATACACTACTTGAGAGTATGATACCTTCCGTGAAAGCGTTTAATCCACCCCAGGCGCTACAACACAGTGAACGAAAGGGAGCTGAAGAGATGGTCTGAATGGAGGCGGAAGCCTCTCCCCTCCCTTCTCTGAAACCTGAGGGATACCATTCCAACCCTAAAAGAGGGAAAATGTCCCCTCCTGGTCCCTGTTGGTGTACTCAATACGAAGGCTGGGTCTTCCCACATTACTCAGACTCAGAAAAAACAATGGGCAACCACAGGGACCCTATCAAAGCAGGACAGCTAGGATAATCTGGAAATTCTGCGCTAAAAAGGAGCACCGAATCCTGGAAAAGATAAAAAAAACAACAACAAACCCCCTCCCCCCGAGACAAGTAATCACTGGTACTCTACGTACGGGAAGCACCGCAGGCCGTCAAGAGAGCTAACTGGATAGAGGCAGAAACAATGCTGAGGTGGACTCCTGCCTCGGGAGCCGGAGAGAAAGAAACCCTGATGAAAAAGGAAAACTGAAACTACAAGGAAAACAGTCCCTGAGGCCTAAACAGATCCTCTTATCCCCTGAGAGAAAAAAGGTGAGCCTGAGAAGGCTAATGCCCTTCATCATGACAAAACAGGCCAACCATGAAATAATTGGTAATGTAAAACACAACGACAGGATGAAACCCTCTTGGGAGTCAGAAACAGGAATGTGGGTGTTGAGAAATAGGGAAAACAGCTGTAAAGGTGTCTGGATCTTGTCGAACCAGAGGGGAGGAGGAGGAGACAATTGACAACGAGCAATGAATTCCCATTGAAACCTCTGAAACATTTGAAACCACCCATGGTCTGAGGAGAAAACATCTCTGAGGGAAGAAACACGTAAAACCTATAAATACACAAATGTGGTAGTATCTGGAGTGGACCCTGCTCTGCCCACATCCGTCGGCACGTTCTTACCACTGAAAATCTGTCTGCGGGTAAAAGGTCACCTGGGAACGTCTAGAAGAGGAAGGATGATATGCTCCTCAGGAAGCATACTGCTGTGGTCGGGTAGGAACCTGGAAGGAACGGCTGGAAGGGCGGACTGTACTATGCCCCTACTCATCTAAACTCCTGGGGGCAAAACTCTGTTGAAATTTGATCAGACCTTATCAACCACTGTGAAGGTATGCCCATACGTAGAGAGCTGTTTTACCCAGGGTGTTAGGTCCAGCTTCATACTCTGCCCTGTGCAGCAGATTATAGTCAATGGGCATAAGAATGCATTTGCGCCTTTCCCTGGAAATTCCAGCATTGGCGTTGCCGAGCAGGCAAATTGATCTCTGCAACCAACCTCTGAGTGCCTGGACATCCACTGGGGAATTGGTGAGAGCAGCGTCTTCCACCAATTCAAATATTAGAGCCAAAGGTCCCAACAAGTTTAAGAACTTATCCTGACAATTGCGAAGGACCCTGACAACCCCTCTATGAGGGTCTCTTCCCGCTGATACAAAAAGGACAGAATGGAGTGATCAATATCAGGGGTACAGGCTACATTATCTGTAATAACAGACTTGGGCATTCAGAACGTAATTTTTGTTCCAATCCTCTCCGAGAAGCGGTCTCCGTACCCAAAGATAAATAAAAGAAGAAACCGCCTCTTGAAGGATGCCAATCCACAAACCTTGGATGTTGGATAAGAGAGGGGTCAAAAATGGAACCCTGCTACCATCCAACAACATCCCCTAGAATTCTGGGATAAGCCCACGGGGATACCCTTATTCCTACGCTTCTTAGGCGGGCAATCAGAACTATCTGAAGTATCTGCAGAGGAAAAGGGAGAGGGAGTGACCTAGGGGGAGACCCATACCTAGGACTGAGTTGTCCTCTTAAATGCCTAAACTACCAAGGGGGGAACCAGATTAGAACTGGGATGGAAATCATTCAACCTTGAAATCAGTCTATCAAAAGCCGATGCTAGCGTTGAGTTCAAATCAAATAGGGCACAGTCCACACAATCCTGAACTGTCCTAGTTAGCGCCGGGAGGGCCACTAGGGAAAAACCTCACCCGAGCCCCCAACCCCAAATCCTCCCCAGACCTTCCAGTTTTATTAGCAGCTTTAACTTTGAAAGTAACATCAGCCAAAGGGAACCCCTGGGAACGTTTGGATGAATACCTAATGCAGCCATCCACCAAGGAAAAAGGAAATATCACTCCACCCCAAAAAATTATGTGAAAAACACAACCAGGGAGCACCTGGAAGCGAATAGGCTGAGGAACATTCAAAAGAGAAAATAAACAAAATGTAAGGAGTGTGCATAATAACACTTGGGTTGCAGTGGGCCAATTAGCAAGCCGAGTAGGCGGTGAAACAACTTCACAAAATTCTTCAATGAACCAGGTTGAGCCTGGAAACCAAGCAGGATAACAAAAACCTATACTACAAGCCTGAAGGGTAGCTTGAATCCTGAGTCCTGCAACTGATAGACACACGCTGTAACCAGTGAACTATCAGGGCCTGTGAAGCAAATAGGCAGGTACGCTATATAATCGCCCAGCAGGTGACCATTTTCACACTGAATGCTGCTCTAGCAACGTAACAGCGCTGAGCAGGCGCAAGCCACTTCGTGCCGAGGGATAACAAAACCATTGTAGAACGCTGAATGGGCCCAAGTCAACATTGAGCAGGCGCGCTCTGCCGAGGAGGAAAGCGACAACAAGGGAAGGAGAGGTTGTGTTTCAACATGGGTGGAATGGAGGTGGGGTGGAGGTGGGGCTGCCTCCTCACACCTTGCAGCCAGCAAGCGGGAGGCCCGAAAAGGCCTTGCTGACATGGAACGCTGAAACAGCGTTCGGGAAACACGACCGCTGAGAGCAAAGGAAACAAAGCCCAGCGGTCGCACTAACAGCGAAGAACGTTCTAATGAAACCGCTAATGCAAAATGAATCAAAGCAATAATGAAACAATGACACAATGTATCATTAAAACACAGCAAAGTACAAGAGTGAAACAAGGGTACTTAGCTCATGCGTCAGCAGCAAAGAAAGAGGAGTTGCTGTTAGAGAAAGGGACTTTTATGGGGGTGGGTCCATGCTGATTGGTTCCTGAGGGGGGGCTTGACCTGCACCCATCTTGGAATGGGTTTGCTTCCCTGTGGTTGTAATGGAATACTGTGGTTTTCCTTGTTTTTCTTGTAAACAATTTTGTTTCACAAAATGCTTTTTCTTTGCTGCTATGTGTCAGTAGTAAAGATTGTTATGCATAATATGAAGCCTCCTGTCGTGTCATAGAATTACCCGTGCCTAGCCAATGACACGTCCATAACCGGAACAGGTGGCCCAGGTACACACACACACTTGGCATAAACCCTGGGGGTTGGGCTAAGGCAAGGTGCAGGGCCCACAAAGAACAATGTTGCCCATGGCGTTGCTGTTAGATGAGGCACCCAAAAACACCCTGTGAGAAACCTGATGGCATTCTCACTCTTACTCGCCCAGGATTTTTCATTCAGGTGGCCATGGAAGGGCCATCGCTTTTGGATCCCGACCCTGTGGGTGAAAAAGCGAGGGAGGAACACCTGAGTGGAGGGTGGCAGTGGATAGGGAGGAGAATGCCCAAGGCCGAGACATGGTATTACCCCATTCCCAGTTGCCCACCAACCCACTCTCCCACAGCCTTTATGGGGTATTTCCAATCTTATCACATCTCCCCCTCCCCATTTTAAAATAAGTACAGGGACGGGAAGAGGCAATCGAGAGCAATGAGGAATACCCATAGGCACTGCATGCAGATGCAAAGAGAGGCCTACTACATAACACCATTAGGCTGTCCCACTAATAGAGTCAGGCAAGGTCAGGAACTTTACTACAACTGTGCACACATGACTCCACAACACTATAAAAGCTGCCCGACGATTGAAAGTGAGAGAAAGTAAAGCAGAGCAAAAGAAAGTGCGCTAGCGGTGCGGAAACCGAAAAGACAGAAAGAGCAAGAGAAAGTGCGCTCACCGGCACAGAAACCAAAGAGATAGAAAGTGAACCGAAAGCCAAAGAGCGGATGTGAACGACCCGAAAGCAGGGAAAAGGGTGCAAGCGACCCGAAACGGAAAAGACAGAACAATAAAGAAAGAAAAAGAAAGAACGGAAAGCAAAGAGAAGGCACAAGCAACCCAAAAATGGGAAAAAGGGTGCGACCGACCTGAAACTAAAACAGACTGTGCAAGAAGCACATAAATGGGAAATGAAGATGCAAGAGTGCATGAAACAATAAAGAGAAGGGTGCAAGAGGCACAGCAAGTTGAAAAGAGGGTGCAAGAATGCATAACAGAAAAGAAGGGGTCAGGGTCGGACCGGAACAAGAAATAGGCCCCCAAAATAAAATTGGCCCACCCCTCGCCTGAAAAAAGTGGCTCTCAAACCATCATTTGTGAATGGCGTCAATTCACAACTTTACAGGTAAAGGTCATGATGCGGGGCCCTGGTCTCGTGCTTTGTGCCATGCTGCTGCAGTGCTTCTGGTTGCATGTGGGTAGTAGCCTGCACGTGTAATGTGCTGGCGAGTGATATTTTGGGATAAGATGGTGGGTGGTCGACTGCATGAACGGGAGGCTGGGGGCTTGGCGGAGGTGGGTCCCGCGGCATTCCGAGTGCGGGCGAGTCCGATGGCGGCAATATGTGCTACAAGCACATTTTGAGTCGTTTGGGCGGTCGATGGGACAGCAGAGGCAAGCGGGCTCGCTGCATACTCCGAAGCTGGCGTTGCAGCGGCATTCGGAGTGCGGGCGCCTGCCCATTGCCATGCTAATCCCCAACCCTGTTCTTGCCCCTCCCTGCCCAAAACACCTTCTCATGGGAACTCTTTGAGATCTCTTTAATCGAGTATTAACATCAAACTTTGGACTCAACGTGCATGCCTTTGTTTTTTCAAAGCAGTCTTCTGAGAGTTAACGACTTAATTTGAGCTGAAAATGCTACTGGTGTAAAAAAAAGTCTTAACCTGGTCTGCCTTCAGCCAATCAAGGTATAAGCATTGTGCGTGT
This sequence comes from Ambystoma mexicanum, assembly GCF_040938575.1. Lineage (NCBI taxonomy): Eukaryota > Metazoa > Chordata > Amphibia > Caudata > Ambystomatidae > Ambystoma > Ambystoma mexicanum. The sequence goes on from NC_090934.1 coordinate 402,708,395, forward strand.
CCTTCAGTGAAGTCCTGTTAACAGTTTTTGGCTTTTGTAAACGTATCAGGCATTTGCCTGCCACTGCTATTAGATGCCCAGGTACTTGCACCATTTTGCACCTGCTACCGTTCATACCACTAGAGACAGCAGGGCCTTTCCCATGCCTACACAAAAGCCCAAACTATTGGCATTGCAAATGATTGTTGCCATCATCATGACTAAACTAAGTGTTGCCTACATACCCTGTAAGCGTTTACCTCTTTGAAGAACGTGTGATGGACTAAGAATTTCCTTAATAAATACCCCACTGCCCCTCCCAAAAAAAACCTTGGCCAACCATCACAAATGAATGTAATTTCTGGCAAAGCGTGTGTACTCTCTATCTTAATTGAAATGTCTTCTGCAAACGACTAATCTCAAAATGTGTATATAACAGGTTTTAATTTAAGTGTGACTGTTCCCTGCCCATCCGTTTTAATTAGCTATTTAAGGCCACATTTTTTTAGAAGGGCCAATGGAGTGATGTTACGCGGTGTGCTAATTGCCAAATTGGACAGCACTCGCAATTCGCAAGGTTGCCTTCCAAAGTACAACATCTGTGATCTGTCCTCTTGGCACCCGGAGCGTACAGCTGTTCTGGCTGGCAGCAGAGGGGAATACTGTCGGCTTGCCACTTTACTGGGTTGTTGATAGGAAATGTTGCATGTCAAGTGTTGCATGTCACCCCTTCCGGGGGGACACGGTACCTTCTAGTGGAGACGTCATGGCCACATGGGGTAACCATGTGACCATGTGAATAAAAGGGACGAGCCATTTCCGGCTCGCCAGTCATCCAATCCTGACTCCTGTGTCATCTCTGTCAGGCACCATGCTGGTGCAACACCACGTGTGTGGGCCCAAGGACGGGGCTCAACACGAGGACGGTGCCCCTGCTGGGCAACGCCGTCCCTTGTGGATATTGTGGCCATGTGAACATGGCTGCCGGTGTAACCCTGGCCTGGGTGCCCCCAGAGTCGGGGCCGCAGTGTGCTTGGTGCCACCAGTCACGTGGGTTGCTCCGGTGATCCGGAGCGAGTGGGGTGATCCCTGTGGCGCTGCCTGATGACGGGCATGCACGCGGCGGCGTGACATTGCACGCCGCCGCGTGCAACATAAATAAACGGGGCGTTTGCCGGCCGCGCAGAGTGACCGGGAAGCCCGAACTGTGAGGACGCGTGTGGAAGTGTCGTCCTTACAGGGTGGGGCTACGGGACCGCATGGGGGCATGGAGGAACCCTCAACAGTGGCGACGAGTGGGGGAAACGATGCCCGGGCCCGGCGGTGACTTTTGATAGAATTTTTTCACCGAAACGAGGTGGATGCAACACTTCATTTCTTGCCGCGGGTAGTGCATTACCCACGCGGCTGGCGGCCATTTTGGTAAACAAGCCGTGGGACTTCACGAGGCTCCGGTTTCGGCTCGGAAGCGGCCCCAGGCTTAATTTTTGGAACTCCTGATACCAGGAAGGCATACCTGCATGACTATATGCCTAATTTGAATTTTGGCTTTTCCTTCGGTTTCCTACGTCGAGTGAAAGCAAGAAAGAAGGCTTAGGGCCTAGGATCTACATAACCCACGCATTTTCTTCTTCTAATTTTTGGGAACAATTGAAAGCTGAGGAATTCATGTTCATCTTTTTCATCATCAGGCTGGTGGACACACTCAGTTTTCATCCCCTTCATCATCACAGTGGTGCATCTTCATCAACAGGTTGGTGGCCACACTGATCTTCACCCTCTTCATCATCACAAGGTGTTGCAGTGACTGCGGAGTTTGAGTTGCGGCCCCTGTGTTCCATGTTGGGGTGCCTGTGCGCTCAGACTCATGAGTGACATTGAGGACCAAGGTGGTGCAGCAGCGGTGACAGTACAGCAGCCTCCTCCGCCCCCGCCACGTGCACTACCTCAAGTGCAGCCTGTGCAGCAACCTCCGGTTGTTCAGGCGGGTCCTCAAGGTCCTCCACCTCTCGTGCAGCCAGTGGCAGGGCCTGCTGCTCCACAGATCCTTCCTGTCATGGCTCAGGTGCGTACCCAGGCAGCTCTGCAGCCCATCCCCGAGTTTGATGTTTCGGGCCCACCTTCTAGCTTAGGGCCCAGATGGAGGAGGTGGGTGGACCGTTTGGACATGTATTTTCGAGCGGCCCAGGTGGTGGATGATGACACCAGGCTGGCAACCATGCTGTATTCGGCGGGACCGTCTGTTCAGGAGATTTTTGAATCACTGCCGCGTGGGGATGGATCGTATGGTCAGGCGAAGGCCACCCTGCAAGCTTACTTTCTGCCTCTTGCCAACGCGGACTATGAGCGTTTTGTGATGCTATCGGCCAAACAGAAGGACGATGAAACCCTGGACTCCTTCTATGGGCGCCTGAGGCGTCTCTCCTTAGCCTGCGCCTGGGGAGATGCAGAGGACACGATTAGGACGATGCTTATCCAGGCGTGTTCATCGGGCAAGCTCAGGCGCCAGGTGCTACGAGAACCAGGCATCACGCTTCAGCGCATCCTTGAATTGGGGAGGTGCCATGAGGTGTCAGAGGCGAGAGCAACCAAAATGGAGGCAGGGTCGCGCTCCATCAAGACCGAGGAGGTATGTGCGATGTGGCGCGGCGGCAGGGGTGTCAGAAGACCTGGAGGTAGTCCCCGAGAGAGGGCCGGAAGGGCAGGGGAAATATGCATAAAGTGTGGATATGACCTACCCCACCCAGCAGAGTGCCCTGCGGCCGGAAAGACGTGTGGACGGTGTGGGTTGCCGGACCATTTCTCAAGGGTATGCAAGGCGGCCCCGCCTGTGCTGGTACCGAGAGGCCCAGGGCGGCCAAGCTTCGTCCGCCAGGGTCGACCACCCAACGTCGCTCAGGTGGATCAGAGCGAGGAGGATGCCCAGGTGGAGGAAGTGGAGGAGGACGAGGAAGAGAACATTTTCTTTGTCTCAAGTGTGGGGGTCCTGAAGAGTAAGAACAGGAGACAGCCCAGGTGCGTAATCGAGGTAAATCAGTCTCCCGTTCCGGTCCTCGTGGACACTGGGGCATCTGTCAATGTAATAGCACGGGGACATTATGATGCCATGAACCAACCCCCCAAGTTGGCCGCGCAAGGCTCCTGGAAGTCGGTGCTGGAGGCCCTGGCAGGGCGCACTCAGGAGGCCAGTACTGGACTTGAGCAGCTATGGAACGTCCGGTAGGAACTATCGTTTTCAACATCCGGGCTCCTGCTCAGGGGTGATCGGATTGTGGTGCCCCAGTCGAAGGTGGGCGACGTGATTGCGCTGGCACATCGTGGTCACCAGGGTGCCACCAAGACCAAGGCCCACCTAAGGCTGAAGTTGTGGTTTCCGGAACTTGAGCGTAAGGTGGATGAATTCGTGGCGGCCGTGTGTGGTGTCAGGCGGCTTCTCCACTGCAGCGTGAGCCGGAGATAGAGGCGATGCCTCGCGGGACGCAACCATGGGAGGTCGTCCACGCGGATTTCGGTTCCACCACGATGGGCACCCACTTCTTGGTACTAGTTGATGAGTATTCAAGATATCCAGAGGTGGAATTTGTGGACTCGGTAGCATTCGAGCACGTTGTGGTCGCTGTGGAGAAGGTATTTGCGGCCCATGGATTCCCACAGACGTTGTGCTCGGACAATGGGGCGCCATTCCAGAGCGAACGTTTCTCAGAATTGATGGAGAGCTATGGGGTGGTGCACAGGAAGATCACTCCACTGTGGCCAAGGCCCAATGGTGAAGCAGAACGGCTCATGAGGACTCTAAATAAGACTTTTAGAATTGCCCAGGGGCAGGGACAACCACTGCAGAGAGCAATGTACCAATTTCTGAGGGTCTATCGCACCACGCCCCACGCATCCACTGGAGTGGCCCCGGCGGAGGCATTGTTAAGGCGTTGCCCGCGTGGGCTGCTGCCGGAAGTGGGGGAGAAGGAACCGGGAACCGGGCGTGATCGATGATCAGCAGGTCGAGGCAGACCGAAGGACACAGATCGAGCAAGAGAATGTTCGGAGAGGGCTTCGCCCGCAGCGGCTGGAGCCAGGTGATGAAGTCCTCATTCGTAACAGACACCCACATGGAAAGATCTCTCTGCCCTATTAGCCAGAGCCGTTGGACGTTGTCGCGGTCAGAGTGTCCATGGTAACTGCATCGGATGGCCGGTCTGCAGTCACGTGCAATGTCAGCTTCTTTAAGAAGCTACGGGATCCAAGAACCGACCCGCCTCCTGAGCCCGACCCTGGGGATCTCCCAGAGGACACTGATGAAACACCTTGCCTGCCTGAGTCCCCGGCCAGACCAACACCTGTGGACAGATCACCCGTGCCGGAGGTGAGCAGGAGGTACCCCCAGTATGTATCGCCTCACCGATTACATACTTAGACATTTGGCTGATTACTGTAGTGGCAATCACTGTTGAAGTAAGGGGACCCGGATGGCTGGTAATAAAGGGGTGTTCTCAGAATGGGGAATGTTAAAGTGTTATTGTTATAATGTGTGTTTGATGTGCAGTGAACAGTTGTAGTGTGTGTTGTTGTTCTCCTGGAAAAGGGAGGAGTGTGGCGCTGCCCGATGACAGGCACGCACGCGGCGGCGTGACGTTGCACGCCGCCGCGTGCAACATAAATAAACGGGGCGTTTCCCGGCAGCGCAGAGCGACCGGGAAGCCCGAACTGTGAGGACGCGTGTGGAAGTGTCGTCCTTACAGGGTGGGGCTACGGGATCGCATGGGGGCATGGAGGAACCCTCAACAATCCCCACTCCTTTGTCCACGGCGTGAGCGCCGCACTGAGGGTCTGTGTCGGGGGCTGCCGACACATGCAGGGGCCTACCCGGTATTCCGGCGAAGGCCCCCAACAGGATATACGGCCTCCTGGGTGCCTTCGCACACTGTATGCTTACGATCACGGGCCGAACATCATACCTAACACTCGAGATGCTTCCGAGCACCAGTGGCTATGCCCGCTGCCATGGCAGCCACGGCTAGGCATGTTGATAGATACATGTATGAAGCAGCTGCTGCAGCCATTGCTCAACGCTGCGTGAGCTGGTGGTAGTTGGTTATACCTTGAATTCACACAATAAACGACTACAAACACATCACAACATCATATGGAAAGAGATACAATTTAAGACCACACTCCGCTAGAAATGTGCTGAATAATGATGCAGATTACATACATGAAATTAAGACACAAGCGGATTATGTAAACAGTATGGGGCGCGTAAAACATGGCTATTGCTGTGCCTGCAGAGAGAGCTATGCACACACAGCCAAACCAGGCACAACAGTTCCCAAGCACTCAGCAAAGAGGTAACTTTCCCAGTGTAAGGCGAGAAGGAACAGCCAGGCCCCAGGCATCTTTCAGTATGTGCAACGGAGGAAGGGGGGTAGACTCCCCGAATCACTGAACCGATACAGCAGTAAAGAACTCTGCTCATTCGCAGGAAAGGGCTCCAAAAGGTGGGGAGCTCCTGCATGGAGGAATTATTTCACTGGTCATGCTAAAGTCGAGGCATGCAGAACCTCTTACTATGGGCACATATTTCACACTGTCATTGGGTACAGAGCTCCATGCTGTATCAGGACTGAGATTCCACACTTTTACTGGGCACGCAACACAACACTGTGGCAGAGCACCGTCTCCCAACACCGCTCCTGAACTGCCACTGGGCACTGTCACCCAACAACGGGAACAGAATCCAACACTGCCACAGAAACATATTCCATCACACTGATCACAACATCCAACACTCTACCTGGACACATACTCTACACTGTTTAAAATGCTACATTGTCTGCAGGTACAGACATCCAACACTATGTACTAGCCCGGTAGAGCAATGACAGGACTGTCTAAACGTACATAACTAACATTGGCTCAGATACATGGGCACAGATCTCTCCACCAACCCTTGCCACAGGGTGAAGATCCGTACACTGTAAATAGATGTATACCATCACCCAAATCATATATTCCCGCCCCCGGTTGCCTGATCTTGCTGCTGCGTGATGCACCCTGTGGTGTCCAGAGCCCAATAGGATCTCATTTGCGGTGGTGGGCACTGCTGTTATCACTTTGAAGACTCAGATGTGGCGGCGTGCGGCGTAGAGCAGCTTAGGTCATGCAATACAAATCACTGGGAGGGAGCAGGCCAGGCTGAGGCAGCCCCGGCCCCGCCCAGCCCTGCCACTCCCAGTGATTTGTATCAATGACTGCTGCTGTTGGCGCCATGTTGTTGGGCAGCTGGCTGTCGGCCCACCACATTCATCAAAGAAAGGTAACACTTCAGTGTCACATTTCTCTGCATCCGTGGTGGGTCAGCGGGGCCGCAAAGGATCTGTAAGTGGCCAGGCCCCGCGGGCCGGTTCCTGAAGCCCACACCTAGGCCGGAGTCCGGCCCAGGGTATACACGCATTTCACCGAAGTATTTTTCATCGCGTGTTTTTTCATCGCCGTTTTTATTTCGAAAAAAATTAAATATATGGTTGTGGGTGTAAGGGAATAAAAAAAAAACAAAAAAAAGGGGGTTTTGCGGGGTAACCCCCCCCCAAAAAAAAAAAACAAATAAAAAAAAACAAGTTTTTCGAAAAAAAACGGCAATGAAAAATACTGCAGCGAAATAACGTAGAACCCGGCCCAGGTGGGCTCCAGGAACTGGCCCCCAGGGCCTTGCCACCTCATTATGATTTCGGCCCGGCCACGGGTCGAATGGCAGAGCGGCCAATCCGACTCTGGAAGGGGTGCATGAAGCACAGTGAAGTGGAAAAGATCAGAGTGAGAGAGGAACAGAAGGGAAAAGGTGCCAGAAAAAAGGGGCAGAGACTAAGGAGAGGGGCTAGAGGTCAGAGGGGTCACGCCTGGGAGTAGCAAAGAGCCTGGTGTTCTCGAAAGTCTCTGAAACTACCTCCCCTGAAAGAAATATTCATTGAAAGGCACATCCTAACAAGAAGTTCTTTTTTGTTCAAAGACCAATAAGGGCCTAAGCTTGGTGGAAGCGAACCCTGAGAGTCCCAAAGAGAATTGTAAAGAACCCTGTTATAAAGATCAGAGAGGACTAAATCTTGGGGACAGAAGCCCTGAGAGGCCTCAAACAGACTATCATTTCATTTTGCCTCAAAAGTGCCTAAGCTTGGTGAAGGGAACCCTGAGAGGCCCACAGAGACATTGTTAACTTGACAGGAAAGGCATAGGCTTGGGGAAGGGAACGCTGAGAGGCCTAACAGGAACTGTGTCTTGTTTTTGTTTGGAACTCAAAGTATCAAAGCTTGGGGAAGGGAACCCCAGGAGAACCAAAGACACTGTGAACTTGATTGACTTGCAGCAAGAGCCCTACGTGGAAGGTTCCGAGGGCAAACCTTTTGAGTTGAACTATTTTTGAAACTGGCAGAACTACACCTATTGATAAGGCTACCTGAAACCAGCTGTGGTTTATATTTCTTTTTTGAGCCACCATGAGTGAGGGCAAGCATAGGCTTGGACACAGACGAATTTTGGTTTTGGACTTAGGGACATCAATGGCCCTTAGAAGCATCAGTTGAGGGAACAACCCCCTTAGGGTTAGGGCCAGGTAGGCATTACACCAGCCCCACAAAGTTTGACAGTAAAGGTTTTTCAAACTGTTACTACTTTTGAGTCTGTGTCTCTCTTGATACCATGCCTGTCTCACAACCCACATACATATGATGAGAGACTGCCAAACAGCTACTGAGGGACACTATCCTGCCATCAGACCTGGCATGCACTGTGTCCACAGGTAATGACACACACTGTTAGGAAAGATTTCCCTTAGGTGCACTTTTTTCCACCATTTGTGAACCCCTCAAACCTTTTGCTTTTGTTTGGTGTACCTAACCTGATTTTTTTCAGTGGAGCACAATGTTCAGCTGTGCTCCTATGGGCTTTCGCTAATTTGTTATGGGGAAACTTACATGTCCTTCAGGCTGTCAGTACTGGGAAACTATGTTTCCCTTAGTCTTTGACTTGGTTTCCATTTCTTGGTAACTTTTTAGCTATGTGCCAAGTACCTTACTGTACCGCGCATAGGGGTCCTCTTGTTTTATGGCCCTAGCCACCTTGTAAGGATTTGTTGGTGTTTGTACAAGTGTGCCTAGGACGAACTGGTGGCAGCAGTTTACTTTTAAAGTATTTTTCCTTTGTTTTTCACCAAATATGTGGCAGATATCTCGTTGCCCTCACACATTTTTTGGACAAGGGTGAGGAGAGCAGCAGTGGCATGGCCTCGAAACCTGGCACTCCTGTGGCTGGAGGCCTGCATGCATTCCTGAATCAGTCTCATCTCTCCTAGCTGCTGGCGTGCTATCACAGAGAGTTCACTGTGGCGATCCTCAATTGCATGCAGGCGTGCATCATGGGAACGGATACCGGGTAGGGGCAGTGAAGGGGGGCTGTGTGGTGCTGTAGGACTTAAAACAGGCCGATAGTGTTAGATCAGTTATTCTAAAGTCCAGCTAAGGGCTTAGTAAAACCATTCAACTGAGGCAGTACAAGACTCCACTCTTAGTATAAGGCTGTACCACCTGAGTTCAGGGTAGCGTAGAGAGTGCAACAAGGCCTATTTTAGGAGGGAGAGAGGGCTGAAGAATCAGTACAAATGAAATTGTAATACAAATGGTCCAAAGAAACACTGAAACACTATGGGCTTCATTACGGGTCCGGCGGTAACCCTGCCGGTGCTACCGTCGGATTGCTGCCGGACCCGTAGTAATTACTGGCACCTGACTTACCGGTGCCACTGGGCTATTCCAAGTCCACCAGCCGGGAAGTCAGGCACCAGTAATTTTGTTAATCCTGATTCCCATAGAGTCCCATGGGACTCTATGGGAGTGGGGACACGGAAGCACCAGCACCGTTGTTAACGGTGCCGGTGCTTCTGTGATGGCCATGCTTAACGTGACCGCTGTGCCCGGCAGGGTCAGACCTGTTGGGCACAGCGGGCTCCGACAGGCAAACCCGCAGTTTGCCGGGCCGGAAACAAGGGTGCCGGTGAGCTTACCGGCACCCTTATTTCCGGACTGGCAAACTTGGCATGAGGCCCTATGGATTGTAAAAAACAAATTGTTTATTTAAATGCAAGTAGGCCCAGATAAATCTTGGGGGAACTAAGTACTATCTCATTATATATAACCACAATTATAAAAATACAACTCTATGCTTGAAGGTACACAGAGCAAAGCATATAACCTTATTTGGAACACTTAACAGTAGTTCTAGGGACGTTAGTCCTTTTCATACACATTCAGTATAGGTCACACATATTCTTGGGGAGTAAAAACCAGTAGTTACTTTCAGATTACATTCAGTAATTCCATAGTAGCAGACCCTACCAGTGGTACCATGATGCTCAGTAACAAATCACATAATCAGGCAACTGGAAAATATACGTTTTATGAATAGTTGAACACTTATTCTAGGTACAGTAAAAAAAAACCTATAACTACTTTTGTGATAATACACAGTTATACTAGGTGAGTAAAACCTATGGAAGTAATATTCAATTACAGGTGCTTTTGAGATCAGTGAAACACAGATTGAGATAAGCAGGAAGTCTTGTAACTTATTTTTGGATGGCACACAGCTAACTCAAGGTAAGTAAAACCCATAGACTTTTTCAAGGAGCTATCAGCAACTTGGGGCAGGTATAAACCTAAGTCTCTTTTTGTGTCTGTCTAAAACAGCCAAGGGAAAGCAAAACCCACTGTTACACTTAATGACTGACTCAAAGTTATTCTAGGTATGTAAAAGCTAATGCAAACATATTCTGGACAGGCTAACAGCAAGTCAGGGGAAGCAAGACCCAGTTGAGGAACACACATACAATTATCCTAACAGGAATAATAAAGTGAAACCAACAGCATTACTTTTGGGAAGAGGCACAACCAAATCACAGGTGAGTAATATACCCTTACATCTACTTTCTGTTAGAATGGCGAAACAGTTTCTAAGGAAAGAAAGATGTTACATATACTTTCAGAATAGTGCAACACACATTCAAGGTAAGTAAAAACGTTTGTAACTGTTCACTCTCAGAGTTACAGTTACTAACCAACTCTTGCAGTAAATAACTTTTAAACACTTCTTCTCTTTTCTAGGCAAAAGGCCCAATCCTGTAAAAGTATTTACCTTATTCTTGGAGCATGAGTGTTCTCAGTGGCGGAAGTTGGGTCACTAGGGTCTAGTGTCCAACAGGCAGTGTCAGGATAGGTTTTTAAGTAGGAAAAGTCAGAGATCCTAAGGAGACTGTTCAAACAGGTGAGTATTTTACTGTAGAGTTAGTTGGGGGTCCAGGGGCTCACAGAAGACACCCTAGGAGGATTCCAGCAGAGAGCCTGGATGAACTGGACAAGAGGCCTCCCAATCACAGAAAACACCTCAAAACTACACAGGAATCACAAGACACTTAATGTAAGTAAATACCCAAGCCAGCACAGTACCTGGTCTGTGGATCCCTTGTAGTGGTGACTGAAAATAGGACCTTGGAAAGGATTTTGCAGCAGGGATCAACAGGGAAGGCTCTAGGCAAGATTTTTCTCATAGCTGGATGCAGCTCCTTGGATTTGGCGCCCTTTTTCAAGAGCACAGAAGAACACAGAATATCAACGGTCAGATTCTCATTGTTACAAAGGTCCAGCACTCTGGTGAGGGGGCTTTGTGGACTTGGTTTGTGTTTCTGGAGATCCAGCAGGATGCCAACAAAGTTTCTGCGAGATTCGGAATTCGGAAGACCGTGCACCGCACAATGGCTTGAGGTCCCACGGTTGGGGTATTGCAGCCCAGCAAGGTCACAGCACAACGTGGGATGGCTCAAAATGCAGGTCCTCTTGAGTCTAGTGGCTTTCACCAGGCCCTGGGTCAGGGTCGTTGTTTTTGGAGTGCCCAGGTTGATTAGAAGAAAGGGCTACAGCAGGCTCAGGTTACACAGCAGGCTCTCCGGTTGCTGGCAATCTTCTCCGCTGTTTTTCCTTCATCATCCTCTTTGGTTTTGGTTACAGTGGTCAACTTGTTTTCGGCTTCCAGATTCAGAGTATTTTACAGGAACTACAGCACAACGTCTGCATTCTCTCCCTGCATTTTACAACAAGGGGCGGTCTGTTTGTCCAATCAGGACAGCCAGCCCCCCAGTGGGATTTTCCCCATTGAGAAGTGGGCGAAAAGTTGTCTGTCGTGGTCGCGGCAGTCTGTTTACCACTTCTATTCCTGAGAGGAGGCGGTGACTCTGGTCTGGAGAATCCTATAGAGACTATTTGAACTCATTGTAGCGTGGAGCCCGTGCGGAGAAGTGGGCGAAAAGTGGTCTGTCGTGGTCGTGGCAGTCTGTTTACCACTTCTATTCCTGAGAGGAGGCGGAGACTCTGGTCTGGAGAGTCCTACAGAGACTATTTGAACTCATTGTAGCGCGGAGCGGGCGCGGAGGAGTGGGCCAAAAGAGGTCTGTCGTGGTCGCGGCAGTCTGTTTACCACTTCTATTCCTGAGAGGAGGCGGAGACTCTGGTCTGGAAAGTCCTACAGAGACTATTTGAACTCATTGTAGTGCGGAGCGCGCGCGGAGAAGTGGGCGAAAAGTGGTCTGTCGTGGTCCGTCGTGTGACGGAGGATTGAGATTCCCCCGCGCACAACTGACGTGAGTGCACAATATGGTCCAGCCATCGACTGACAAGCATCGATAAGTGCCCACGGTAAGTGGTGAGGGGACGTTTGAAAGTGGGTGATTCGAGTCACAACAGCGTCATAGCAGCGTCCAGTCCCGCAGTAAACCATCTGCTTTCCCTCGCCACAAAATAAATGACGTCCAAGTCATTGAGAACTTCACAAGAAACTCAGGAGTGTGAGGAAGAGGACGGGCGCTGTCTCCGAAGCTCTTGATCCAAACCTGAGGGAGGTAAAACCCTCTGCCTACCACAGTATGGAAAGAGCATATTCACACCAAACCCCAAGCCCGCCCCCCAGGTCACCACCAAAATCGGGCGTCATAACAATCAGTTGAGCAGTATGAACAAATCACTGCTGCTTGGTGAACAACAAAACAGCAATTTCCGCCCTTCCATACATGCATACAGCTCACCCGGAGGCTTTGAATCCCAGGAGGAGCTGGATGCGGGTAGCGTGGACGCGTCGCCGCGGAGTCGGGAGCCTATTGCAAGGCTTCAGCCGCCTCAGCCCGTTGGTCCGGGGTCTACCCCGCTGCTGCCTTCCGGAGGGAGGGCGGAGCGCGGCGGTGCCACTGACACAGTACCGGGCTGCGAGCGGCATGTGGCAAGCCGGTCGTCAAATTCGAGGGAGAGACTCGTCACTGGCGCCGAGCAGGCGGAGAGCAGTGCACCCGCGAGTTCACACATGGTGTCAGACGAGGCGGCTCCCAATGCAGTAGCGGCCTCTGCGAGAAAAGAGGCGGAGTCATCCTCCGTGCAGAGCACGGCCGCACAGGTTCATACGCAGCCCGAAGACCCGCCTGAAACAAACAATACGGCAACATCTGACTCAATCACCATCGAGACATCTCGCAAGAAAGACTCTCAGATGCCCAACATCAAAAAGAGAGCCAGAGAGCATAGTGGGCACTTAGAAAGTGCAAGAACGAACAAAAAAAGAAATGGTTCTAGCCAGAAAAAAATCAATGCCGTAAAATATCAAACATCAGACAGAAAAATGAAAAATAAAGACAATAGTACACCCAGACTTGGAACGACAAAAAAACAAACCACAATGCAAATACTTACAGACTTTTTTAAAGCAAAATTGTGAACAAAAAACAAAGACTACAAAGAACTTTCTGACGCAGAAATGTTGGATGCCGTCAAAGAAAACTTCCCATGCCTCAAAAACGTGAAACTCGATGATGGGAAAATTGTGAAGCCATTGCAAATAACAACGCCACTTAAATCTCACTCGGAGTTACCGAGTAGGGCCTTGGGGGAAAATCAGCCAGAGTCCCACTCGTTCTGTACAGACGTCAACAAATCCAGCGAAGCTTCTCACATGGGCTCGCCGCAACAACAGTCTCAGGCAGCAACGGTGAGAAAAGGGCCTGCGGATACACACCGCAGCAAGGAAAATCGCTTTCAAGGGTGGCCGGATCAATCAGAAGACACCATCGACTTGGACCCAGTCATAGAGAAGATTAGACCAACGTCAGAAAACAAAGACATCAATCCTCCTCAGCCTTTGAGTTCCGTGCAGCAACATGACAAGAATTACAACGAGGAAGCCAGTGCCAATGAAGACATGCATAGTGGCTGGACGCATCCACCTCAACCATGTGAAGGAGAGACGACTGTAAACACTACCCCTTTGTCGATAAAACACTGGACAACAATCTGAATGAGGAAGCTGAAAAAGAACGAGACAAAAGCGTTGCGAAGAGGAGGGCCGTCATAGAATGTGACAGACAGAGCGCTGCAAACAAACCACTCAGTCTTAGCAATGGGTGCCAAACGCCAAGGCGCAGATTCAGCGAACATTTGCACATAGCAGGCAAGGTCAATGCCACGCAATCAGGCCCCCCGATGCCTGAAACACCATCAAAGAAAGCTGACCTATTGAGCATCATGTCGACCATCTCAATAGCTTTAAATCCATTCTGCAAATTATATGAAACGCTCAATGAGACCACAAAGGATCAACAGGCAATGATCGCCATGATCTTGACGAAAGTCACTTATCTGGAGGCCTTCATTGCAGCTAAAGAAGAGAACAACAGCTATGAAAACAAAATAGACAAATTGGCGAACCAGTTAATAGAAAAAATAACATCAAAAACAGAAAAAAAGACATCCGGGCCAACAAACGAAACGACACTGCAGGAACCAAAGAGGCAGGTGCTCAAACAGCACCTACAATCGACTCAACGGAAAACATTGAAACAAAAAGCAGTATAACACAACATGCTGATGTATCAAGTGCTGAAAGCGAATCAACTAACATGATAACGGACAACGCAAATACACCTGAGGTGTTCCTAGTTCTAGACAAAAAAAAAGCACCAATCCTAACGCCAGCAGTGGAACTACAGAAACGGCCTATCTAATCTTTGACAAAGCACAGGCAAGGTGCAAGAAAACGCCGTCAGGCAAGATTCCCCTGCCAAAAGAGAAATCAGCCAAGCCATTAAAGCAAAACATCAAGCAGGCACAAAATTGCCTGGCCAGTACTGCTGATCCTAGTATCGTGCTGCAAACCACTCACAGTCTTTCTACTCACGACAACACGACTCAATCGAAAGCTGAATCACCGAAATCTACAGCGGATCTCCTAAAAGATGATATTCTAATGAACATCAGTGTTTACTCAGATGAAGACGACGAACCACACACAGTGTACGCTCCCAATCCAAAGAATAACAGGACCTTATTAGCATCTGACAGCGAAATGCCATCAACATCTAAAGGAAAAGACATGACGACACACGTGGAACGAGACTTCGAAACTATGGAAGAAAGGCGTAACCGTTTAGCTCAGGTCTTCGGCCAAATAAAACCCAAGAGAGTGGAAGCCTCTTCCCGTGATAAATCTAGTGAAGAGAAAGTATCACATAGATCTCCACTGAATGACAAAAACAAATCAATTGATCAGAAAAGAAACAAGTCTTTGACTGCAAGACTAGCGAAAGTCTCACAAGCAACATGTTTCGCTTCTGAAACAGAAGGTTCGCCGATGAAAACAAACAGGCGACACGAGAACACACGAAAAGACGATTACAATGTTCAAACAATGCCGAGAGACAAAACTGACTTGAACAGGAAAATAGTCAGCTACAGATCAAGAACAGATACCACTACAAGTCGCCATGAAGAATACCTCAAATCAAAATGGACCGTGCAAATGGTGCAACGATCTAGTAATAAAGATGAGCTCACGCTGAACAGAAGAACAGTCATGGCAATACTGCACCAGGTACCAAATCTCAAAGACATAAATTTAGATGATTTACTAATAGTTGAACCATGGCATGAAAGGAGTAAAGCAGCAACTCGCTTGTACACTAGATCTTATACCGTTTACAAGCAGATACATAAAAGCAAATCTCACATCCACAATCTTGGCTTCTACGTAGATACGAGCACAGAAGAAGAAAAACCAAGGAACAAAGTGGATGGAAAACACAAGAAAAACGTCAGTTACATTGCACAGACAAAAACGTACGATAGAGTCAACCAGAACTATCGTGAACAAAGTCAAAACAGACATTACTTATCACAAAGTAAGCGAAATCCTTCAAATCAATCTCGCAGCAAAGAAGATCAAAGAAAGAGTACACAAATAAGAGACAACCCAGAAACCTCAAGGAAATCAACTCACGCAAATGACAAAATCTCAGATAGAGAGCGCCAGGCACAGGTAAAATCCTACAAAGCAAAAAGAACCTTCTTACAAACCACATACAACAATGACACATCTCAAGTCACGCCCACACAGGCCGATAACAAACAAGGAATTTGGGCCTGGCTACCAAAAGCACTTACCATGCACCGACACAAATAGCAATCCATCGACAGATAGCGTAATCCACCAGCAACACTTCAACTTGAAAATTTTAATCGCAAAGTGAGACTCTGTTCGTGGAACACCAGAGGGCATTCACACTTAACTGTCCCAGGAGACGTCAACCTAGGGCAATACGACATCATATGTCTCCAGGAGACATGGCTAACAAGTGCACCAACCCTAGAGGGGTTCGAGATAAAAATGGCCCCAGCAGCCAAGGGACATTTAGGGAGACCAATGTCTGGGCTTTTAATCGCATGCCGCACCGGAAGTGGACTCTCTATTGGCCCAACCGTAACCGCAAACCTGTCCCTCCTGGCAGTAAGTGTTACATGGAAACAAGAAAATAACACAGAAGAACCAGAAAGCACCATAATTGTCATCAATGAATACTGGAATCCAGCAGCAATTAATGGTGAAAACTTCATCACCATGTGTGAACAAGTAATAGATGAAGCTATCACCAAGCTGTCAGTGTCCTCGTTACTGATATGCGGTGATCTAAATGCCGTATGTAATACCAAGAAGAGCTCACGAACAAAAAAACATCAAACAGCCGCAGAACAGTGGGGCAAAACTTGGCTTGATCTGACTCGTTCAAGAGACCTGCATAATCTCGATCTCGCCTTTCCACAACAAAATCGCATACCGACATGGGAACGCGCTGAAACAAGCAAGACAATAGACTACATATATGTCTCCAAATCACTGCTAAGTGCTATCACGTCTTTTAATGTGCGTCGAACAGCAGCCAGTGACCATAACCTCTTGGAAACCAGTTGGACAATAAACAGTGCAAATAACAAGGGCACAAATATGGACATCGAAACTAATACAAGAGGAACCAGACTCAAACTGAGCTCAGTCGCAATTAAAAACCTTACGCAAAGATACAAAGACGCAGCACACCCAGACGAGCCTAACGTAGTCGATTACCAACCGCTGTTAGTAGCATACCAACAAAAGAAAACAAGTTCAAAAATCGTAGCTGGTATCAGAAAACATACTTACAACAGTGATTTAGTGACAAGAAGACGTGAGCATAGAAGAGCTATGAAAAATGCAATTAGACTCACGCCAATTGAGCATGTGAAGAACGCCCAAAAAGCGTTAAAATCAGAATACAGAGCCTGGATACGAGTGCATCGAGGCAAACTGTATCAGCAAGATGCCGAAGACATAACAAAAGCGCTAACAACAAACAACGCAAGAGACTTTTGGTCCCTACTAAGATCAACAGAACAGTCAGAGGAGAACCATATAACCAACAACATTTCACAACTCACATGGGAAACACACTTCGCCGAAGTGTTTAAATCAGTCACATCCAAAAATAATGTGCAACACCAAAATCAAGAAGTACAGTGGATAAACCTAGAAGACAAAGACGACATTCGGGAGATCATCAGGAAACTTAAAAATTCACGAGCGCCTGGACCCGATGGAATCACCAACTTTGAACTAAAAGCACATGCTGAAGAATGGGTCATCTTCATCAGCGAAGTCTTTCGACGCTGTGCAGAATCAAGCTCGGTACCAAAATCATGGACTTCAGCAACAATAATTCCTATATACAAAAAAGGAGACATAAAGGATCCCGCAAACTTTCGGCCGATAGCCTTACTAGATTGCATCGGTAAGGTCTTCGGGTCACTATTACTAAGAAAATTCCAAGCCTGGGCAGCCACAGCAAAGTGTAATGACCACCTACAATCCGGCTTCAAAAAAAATGCAGGAACAGCAGGTAACATTCTAATTTTCAGCATACTGAAAAGTAGAGCCCTACAGTCTGGTCAGTCACTATTCGTGGTATTCATCGACTTTACACAAGCGTTCGATCGCATCAAAAGACATCGTCTCTGGACAAAACTAAGAGAATGGCAATGCCCGGACAACATACTGGCCCCAATACAAGCCTTGCATCACAACACCTCGTTGAGAGTGCGTCTGAGTCGCGAGGGAGAGCTATCTGACGAAATTCCAACTTCCTGTGGAGTGAAACAAGGCTGCCCTTTAGCATCAGCCTTATTCTTAGCCTACATAGGCGATCTCCAGATCCAAACAAGCAGCACACGGGCATTTCCGCCGAAAATGGGAAATTCTTTGATAGAATGGCTCCTATACGCAGACGATCTCACATTATTTGACCAGACCTCGGTAGGCCTACGCCAGCTTAACGGCCTACAAGAATATGCAAGGAAATGTTTTTTAGAAATTAACAAAGGAAAAACTAAGGCAATGATTCTACAGAACACAAGGAAGAAAATCATCAATTATAAGTGGTCTCTCGAAGACACTAAAATTGAAATTGTCCAAGACTTCAAGTACCTAGGAGTGCAGCTTGACAGCACCAAGACGGAAATAACTATGCAAACTGTCATGTTTAACAAGATCAAAAAGCTAGCAGCTCAAGCTAAGGAAATAGACCGCAAATTTGGGAAATTTTCATTAAAGCCTACAATCAATTTTTACAAAATGAAGGTTGTGCCTGCAACAACATATGGAGCAGAAGCCATCCCGACCATTCCACAAAACATCTGGCTCAAGCTCAAAGCCACATTTTGGAAATCAGTGCTCAAGTTACCGACCTCGACTTCTGGGGTCGCGATAAGACACGAGCTGAGCCTGCAGTCTATGCAATGCACAGTGTCCTGCAACACACTTATGCTCTACAGAAAATGCAGAACGAACGATGGCAACGGGGTCTACAGCCTGATCAAGCGTGAGATAGATTCAGGCAAATCCGAAATGCTATTAACTTGTCAAATAGAGAACATCTGTCTTCTGGACTCTATTGCATCAGATGAAGACAAACTGATCCACAATCCATGTAGAATATTACGAAAACGTAAGGAAGCAGATTGGGTTAAGACAACGGAACAAGCCTCAGCTCAAAGGCTTGGCGCACACCTTCCTGGTAATACAAGAAAATTAAACGAACTACAAAACTACATAAAGATCTTCCCAAATAAATGGGCTCGGAACCTGATTTTAAGAGCACGTCTGAATCTTTTTCGCACAAATTAAATCCTACACATAAGAGGACTTTCCCCAACCGCAAACTGCCGTTTTTGCCACGACACAGAGCCACCGCCACATGAAACAATTCAGCACTTGTTAACGACCTGTCACGCGACGCGTGCTTTGAGACAGAAGTTTTTCATGCATATAGAAATAAAGGAGCAATTGATGGAAGAACCGACATGGTGGTGTCGACTCATTGGTGGCGAGAAAACCAGCTGGCAAATAATAACAGCCAAAATGCTTGAATACATCGTGACTGTTCTATTACAAGACAAGGAATCCTCCACAGAGTCCGAGCCCAACACAATAAACAAACCACAGTTGACTTGAACTTATGTCCGAGAGACAATTAAGAGACATAATGAAACAGGAAAATATTGTAAAAATCTAAGTTTGATTAAAACAATTAAAAAAAAAAATTTAAAAAAATGTCCCCATTCAGGCAAGGAGGAAGACAAAGGGCTGTGGAGTTTTGGACTCCTCCCTCACTTCCTGCCTTCACAGACTGGAGCCTGGATAGAGAGTCCAGGGGACTCCCGCTGAAGATAAAAATGGCACAAAGAAATGTTCAGCCCTAAAGGTCAGGGGAAGGAAGAAGGAAGGACAAACAACATTAAAATGGTGAAAAAACAGGACAGAGGCCATTTTGGTAAAATGAGCATCCTGGGATGCCTTAACTGCATCTGTGAACACAGCCCGCGGTAAAGGTACACCAAATTAGTAAAATGTATCACTGCCACCAGCCATTAAAGGTAAGCTTGTCCCTGTAACAGAATTGTTAGGGTTTTAGTGTGAAAGGGGATACATTGTATCTCCCCAGCACTCCACATAAGGTGGGGTGTGCTGGTTTCACCAAATAAAATGGAAAAGGGATCCAAATATCCTTTCTACCCTTGGGAACTGTAGTTCTCTCAAGATTAGCCAGAGAAAGTTAAAAGGGGAGCCCCTAGGGCAACCCAGCAACAAAACGCAGTATTGCCAAAAACTTGTCAAAGAGGATAACTTCAAAAGACACAATGGAGAGTCTAAAAAAATGACACCCATAAAAAGAATAAAAGATTCTGGGAATGTTGCAAAAGGGCCCCACTCACTGAGGTATAAGGAAAAGTAATCCACCAGTCAAGCAAAAGGTTCTGGGCTTGATACAGGTCAGGAAGGTTTACCATTACTATGAAAATCTTATCTAACAGACGGGTAGGATGCGTCATCATCCGCCTCCTCCTCATCAGTGGTGACCCTGCCATGATGGCCTGGTGGCTGCTGTGCCCATGGTGGTGTGGAGGACACAGGAGGGACAGTGGGGCCATTCACCACAGGTGTGGTGATGGGGGAAGCCACATGTGCTGCTGCTGATGTGCCTCTTTCATCAGTGGGTGGTGATGATGGCAATGATGGTGATGGTGGTGGGCATGATGGTGATGGGGATGGTGGTGGGGCTGATGGTGGCTGTGACGGACAAGTATCCCTGCCCTGCTGCCTGAGTCTGCTGGTGAATGGTGAGGCCTTTGCAGGTCTGCCTGCAGCTGCTGGGCCTGATGATGAAGGTACAGGCGCATTGCTGTCGGAGGACTGTATGCCTGTGTAGGAGAGATGAGCATGCTATTAGTCTTCTGGAAGTCATGTCTGCGGGCTTGCATTACACTCATGCTACATTGTGTGTGTCCTGCTCTTGTCAAGCAGCTTCATTGGTCTGTTGGCTCTGATGTGTGCTTCTACATGTGGGTGGTAGGAGTGCACATTGACTGTTGGTCTGACAAGGTGGCTTGTTGTATGTGCGGTGGGCCTATGATCCCTGTCGTGTTTTCCCTTGGCACACATGGGCCCTCATGTGTCCATGTGTAGGGATGCACATTTTGGCAACAGTGCTTGTGCATGGCTACATCTACCCGCATCTCCTGACATGTGTGTGTGAACTAGCCATTTGCTGTGACTGAAATGTGTTGTACCCCTTCACTTGCCCATTAGGGGCTTGTTGTACTTACCACCATCACCTTGGGTCCCAGCTCCTGGCTCTGTTGTCCTGACTCCATCTATTCCCTCCATGTCCGGGATGGAGCTACACCTCTCCTGCCAGGGCATGTGGTTGAGGGTCCCACTGTCGCTCCTTCTGTGGCAGCAGATTCCCTCCTGTGTGTTCAGATGAGGTAACGGACACTCAGGTGCAGGTCACCCCACTGCTTATGGCAGTCCCTCTGCGTGCGGGGGACAGACCCCACGTCCGTGACCCTTTCTGTCACTTCCTTCCAGATCGCTGTATTCCTCTTCTGGCTGGTCCTTCCGTGGCCAGCCCCAAAGAGTGTCTCAGCATGCTGCACCACAGTGTCGACCAGTGTAGTCAGCTCTGCCTCTGCGTACTTTGGTTTCCACAGGGGGACAAGAGGGATTTGTGCCTTTTTGCTCCCAGACATGTTTTCAAGCGGCAGTCATGGAGGATGGCAGCAGGAAATGGGAGATTCATAGTGGATTGAGTTTTAAAGATGGCCACCGGCAAGCTTGCCGTTTAGGCGGTGATGCTTACCGGTGACGGTACATCTGGCAGTTTGGGTGCTGGTATCGGTATTACTGGTTGTCAACCAACTAACACTGACCCTAAAAGAAGCACACCCTATCCCTGCCAGGGGTTGCTATCCCTAGGTCTGCAGTGGTGTGCCGCACATCTAAAAGAAAAGAGGAGAGTCGCTGTCCCTCTACTACAGCAGTAATTCCTGTTATCAAGTTAAAAAACACTCAATAGCCCGAACTAGGGGCCCCAAAACAGTGTCTCCCTTGGTCACACGCTAAACATTCCAAAGGGGAATTTATTATAGTAGCAAATCCTTATATTTACCCACAAAGCAATATGTACAAGAGGTGCACCATCGATGCTACGTGTTATTTAAAACTGAAAAGAGAGAGGAGCCGTGTCTGTGGGGCTCAATATACCGCCCGGTAGAAAAGGGGTACCAGTTTAAAACCATATCCCTACTGCTCAAACGATATCGAGGCAGGAGGGGGTCAACCGGGTTTCGATGACCTAGGTGGTTTGTGTCATCATCTTCAGGACCAGTAGGTTCAGAGGAGTGTTATTCTCTGTAATCCACAGTTCAACATATTGGGGATCAGTGCAGCCATCCCGTGGCCTAAAAGGGGAAATCACTAGCGTTCAGAAGATTGTTAAAATAAGGGTCAGTTAACAGGGGCGCTATTGCCACAAAAACAAGTCATTGATAAGTGCCATAATTGCAGGCACAGCATATACAAGGGTTCACAGATCACCCGTAATCCCACCCTACAGGGCAGTATGGCATTTAAAATAAATGAAAGTAACTAGTGTAGGCCAGGGGGGAATTGCAGTCAGTAGCATTTCTATAGACTTTTGATATCAAATTTCCTACTCTGGCCACAACGTGGAGATCTAGAAAGTGGATCTCCCGCTTGCTTGACTCAAGGCTGAAGTTTAAGTGGGGGTTGCATTGGGCCAGCCATGACTTGAAGGCTTGTAGTTCAACTTTTTTCCCTTCGAATATTGCTAAGGTGTCATCTACATACCATCGCCAAATGCGGAGGTACCGCTTGAAAGGGTTGGTCTCTTGGTATACATGTTCAAACAAATGCACATACAGGTTGGCCAGGCTCGAGGCAAAAGTTGCACCCATGGCCATTCCTGAAATCCTTTGGTAATAAGTGTCTTCGTACAGGAAAAAAATCCTGATTGGGGCTATTTCCGCCAAATGTTCTATAAATGCTGAAGGCAGTGCGATCAGACACTGAGCAGTCTATGCAGAAAGCTGATTAAGGTAAATGCATGCCCAATTTCGGGAGCACTACAGCTATCCTTGAATGACCACAATCCCTCTGCTGGAGGGCTACAACAATACAGGAGCAATAGGCAGTCAATGCTTCTCTCTTGTTTTGTCCTTTCTTACAACGCAGTGACTCGAGTTACACGGACAATGCAGTCTCTATTGAGTCAGTCAGACTTGAAATGCGAGGACCATGGGACAAAACAGTGGCATTATTTTATGATATACTATGCCAAGGGTTACCAAAGCAGGTGCAAAAGCAACTAAAGAAGTTGGTGGGGATGGAGGTAAAACCGTGGTCAGAAATTCAATTTACAATAGTACATTACTGCAGGTTAATGCAAGAAAGCATGAGAAAAAAGCATGCAGAAAGAAAGCAAGAGGAGGCGAAGTTAGTGCAGAAGAAACTGTCTAAATACGCTATGGAAGGGGAAATGTTAACAAGCACGGGAGGACAAAATGCACCACAGACACAGTACGCACCCATGGGAGGAGGGTTCATGGGGTGGAGAGATGAGCAGCATGGGTTCCGTGGAAGAGAGGGGCCACAGAGGGAATGCGTGTATGGGCATCAAATGAAACAGAGCCAAGAGGGGTTTTTGGGAGGGCATCGCGGATACCGGCAACCTATGCAGGAGGGTTCAGAGGGATTCTCAGGAAGTACCAGTATTTGCAGGCACCTCAGATAACACAGTTACAGAATAACACGCAACCATCATACATGGCACAGCAAAATGACGGGACGATGATACGTGCAATTCCATGGCAGTGACTCCCATTCGGAAATTAGGGGGGCCACCGTGGTGTGGGCTAACCAATTTGCAGGGAACAGAATATCATTATAGGCATGTTTACCGTCACATTTTACAACACAGGCTGCGGAGCTAGTAGCTTTAATGTTGGCACTGGACAAGGACAAGGAAGTGGCAGTGTATTCAGATTCAGCCTAAGTGACATCCAAAGTGCATTCTGGGCTGTCACGTTGGCTAACGAGGGGCTTCAGGCGTGCTGATGGGTCACTGGTGCAGCACGCACTCCTATTAAGCAGATTGATAGAGGCACTCCAATTCCCACTGCGTATGGCAGTGGGGAAGTGCCAGGCCCACACAAGGGGGAGGACCCCATCTCTAGTGGCAATGAGGCAGCAGATGCAGAAGTAAAAAGTGCTGTTATTTTGGAGACATATTAGAAATGGATGCTTCATCCCCAGTGCGCAACTATGTGAGAACGATGATATAAAAAGAAGGATATAATACATTACCAGTGACACAAATTATGGAGTAGCAGCGAGTTGCACCCAAGGAAGAAAAGGAATTGTGGCTAAGGAGGGGATGTACAGTATCTCCGACAGATGCCCTATGGCAGCAAAACAACACAGGGAAAGTGGTAATGCCATTCTTATTATTGCGCACTGCACTGACACAGTTACACAATCCCACCCATATGGGGAAGGAGTTGCTTGCTGCTCATACTGGAGAAGATTGGTTCTGTCCTAATTTGGCAGAACAAGTGGCAGAATTCATGACTAATTGTCTAGTTTGTAAACAATTTGCATCAGGTAATACACTAAGGGTAGTGAGGAGCCATACCTCACCCAGTGGGTCCATTCCAACACCTTCATGTTGACATGCTCCAAGTATGCCATGGTTATCGCTACATGATAGTGGTTGTATGCCCATTTTCCCAATGGATCGAAGCTGATCCCTGTTCCCATCCTGACGCCCTTAGAGCTGGGAAATGCCTGGTTCATGAGATATTCCCATGATGGGGCGTGTGTAAGGTCCTGCAGTCTGACAATGGTCCTCACTTCACCAGTGAGATGTTTCACCACATCACAATCTTGTTGGGAATACAACACAAATTATCTTGTGCCTATCATCTGCTACCAAACGGGATGTGTGAGTGCCTCAACAGGCTGCTCAAAGAAGGCATCAGCAAAATTAAAAAGAACCTTAGCAAGAGCTTGCTGCACTGTCGTCCATTAGCACTATTCGCACTGCGCAACAAAACAGGGTCTGACCACCATTCAACCCGACATGAGGTGGTCACAGGACAGTGCATGAGACTTCCCCTGGCTCCTCCCACTAGGGCTTTGTAGATGCAGAAAACATTTCTGGTGTATTGGGTCAAGAAATGTACAAATACACTGCTTCCTTAATGGCCAGTGCCTCTTTTATTTCTCGCCAACTGCAGGGACAACGGGAGATGCCTGAAGCAAGAGAAGAAAACAAAAACCTAGAAGAAGCAAACAAAGAACTTCTGAAACCTCCACATTTGTATCCCGGAGATCAAGTGCTTTTAAGAGATTGAATGCATCGTTGGTACAAGCTCAGTTTACAGGACCATATACAGTGGAGCAGGTCACAGACCGTGCAGTAAAGTTGAAGATAAGAAGGCCTGGAATTAGCTGGGGACGTTGAGCCCTGTCAAGTGGCGGCCTCTCCTAGGACCAACAACCAAAGGGCCAACGATCCATAAACAGAAGAGCAAAATGATCATCTCGGAACATCTCAGCCCAGCAAGGGCCAATCTATGATCACTCACTCCAGAGCAAGAGAGATAGGGAAAGGACTTCCTACATATCCAGAGTGAGGGCACACTGTTTATTATTTTTCTTTCTGCACACTGACAGCATTCATCGTAAAAATTGCAACTGTTATTATTACATTGTCCGATGCTTCCCCTTCATCCTCATCCAAGACCTTCCAAGGCCAATTTGTCCAATTTCTTAGGAGATCCAACAACAATAGAAGACAGCATCCTAATGTGTTTTTTCGTGTTTTCCTGTCCTGTTTAGCACAGACATACCCTCAATTAAATAGAGGTAGCCCTTCTGTGCTTGTAGTAGTTTGTGATCCTAGAATATGCACAGTTTGGGAACAATTATTTTTCCTTGGAATGACCCAACATCAAGTTTGCGGGGTTTGAATTAATAAAAAATACGACTAAAAGTAACACCTTTTTTTAGCACATTGTAGGTGGTCAATTGACCTCATGAAGACTACACAAGATTCCAAAAAGGAGTAAGTAATGGGTGATATTATTTTTAAAAAATGCTTATTGTGTCTTGTGTATTATTTTCGTGTGGTATTTTTGCGATCATCTTTTGGCGAATATCGTATGTTACAAATACTATAACTGTAACCCCTACTAACACAACCCCAAGGTCCGCAAGAGGGACGACCATGTCAGGTGGAGAGGTAAGCAATGTAAGTACAGTAAGGAGAGGTGGATGCAGTGCTGATGTAGGCATGGAAGGGGTGGATCTCTAGCTCACTGATACTGCGCGAGTATCCAATAACATGTGGTACAAGCACATGACTAAAGTATACAAACAAACCACAGGGGAGGGCTGCTATGTCTGCTCTCTTATACCCTATGCCATGACTGTCTCCCGAACATTTGTGGCAACTGAAATACCAGCAGCAAGAGCACAATGCCTTATGTAGCTGTCCATGTTTACTACCCGAGGACGATTCCAAGGGAGGACGGCAACATTGAGATGGATGTCCAAGACAACATTCCCATATGAAGATAGCTACATCAAAACACTTGACATGATGGACAATTATTGGAAAAAGACCAGGCGATACAATACATAACTGACGCCATACAAAAAGAAGAGACAAAAACAGTAACACTGAAGGAATTACCATGCCGTAAGAAGGCACCAAAGGAAATAGCAGGAGAACCAGGATGTTGAGAAAGACCACAGATGCTTGTGTACAGCCAGGTATACACAGCTGAAGGGTGGAAAGAAGGTATAGTATGGAGCAAAGCACCCATGCTCCAGACATGTCACACACAGTACAGTTGGAGAATGACAAATGCCTAAAAGAATGGGATGTAAGTACAAAGTTACTGACCTGGGTGGAGAATTAAGCTGGACAAATACCCATAATATCACTGAAAAAAGCAGTATTATATTTCCAGAATGATGGAGCAGTAAAGGTTGGAGAAAACAAAGACTGCAAGCAGATGGTGAAGCATCCAGGCATGAAGACTGGGATGGCAGTATTAATCGATCATTATTGGGCATACGGATCTAGGGCGTATGAAAAGCTGCCACCCAACTGGAGAGGTGTACGCTCACTAATGCACATCAATACGCCAGCACTAGTGGTGACACAAAAAAGACTTACCTAAGATGGACGATACCAGAAGAAAGAAGAAGTCAGTAGAAGTGAATAGAGTGAAGAGACAGAACTACTTGTCGTCAGCATCAGAAGCATCTATGGATGACATAACACCTGAACGCTGATTGTTCAGTGGGACAGAAATGTTCTTCGTGTCAGTAGTTCCATCTGTACAGGCATACGCAAATGCAAAAGGGCTCCAGATTACGAGGTGGGAGCTGATACAGACTATAAACTCAACTGTCAACGGCTTCAACGCCATAAAATAAAAGCTCCGAGCAGTAAGGTTGATGGCCCTGCAGAACAGATATTTTCGAGATCTTCTGACAGCAATGGAAGGAGGAATTAGCACCAAGATCGGGTCATATTGCTGTACATTCGAGCCAGCAAACGATGAGGCAAATGGCACACTAGCAGAAGCAGTTACCAGAATGTCGGAAATGCGCGCCAAGATGGAGAAGGAAGCAAAAGGTACAGGAAAAGATCAACGCTGGCTGTTGTGTATATATATTTTCATGGATGCCAACATGGATGGAGGATATACTAAAGGTATTTCTAGCAGCACTAATATTGGTACTAGTAGCACTATGTGTGATTAAGATATGCATCACGAAATGTTGCAAAATGACAGAGAAGACAATAGGGATGAAAGTGTTAGTTGATAAAAATTGTGAGGAAGACAAGATAGTGGAAGAAAGAAATAAAGTAAGGACACAGATAAAAGAGTGCCCATTGTTCCCGACCGAGATGATAATATTCGATGATCACGTCGACTACAAGAAATACTGGGCAAAGTGGGTGTGGTGCAACCCAGAAGGAGACTGCTGTTACATGAAATGGAGTGTGGATGACAATACAAATTACTATGGACATCTTGAAGGAGCAATGAAGATATGGCTGCCAAAGGCTCCGATGTACAGATTTGGAGATGTGGTCGACAGTTTGACCAGAAGGGGTACTGAAGAGAGGGTCACTGGAATGCCCCTCATGGCCCCTATATGCATGACAGCCCAAAGGCTAAGAAATGAGAGATGCCAGTCACTGTTTGGCCAACCCCCAGGAGAGCAAGTGACTTGCACAAAAGTGAGCAGATATTCTCTTAAACAACCATTCAGACCTTGGCCACCTGACGTCTTTGCAGATACAGGTGCCTTAATACTGGATCTGGTTGACTAATGATAAATATCCAGCTGTGCTGACATCATTAGAGACACCACAACATAGTAACATTAGCTACGAAGCAAACTTGCACCCCTGCACGAAGTTACACGGACATATACATGCACACATGACGAACATGCATATACAGTTCCATAGATAGAGGACAGAAACATGCACATACTGTCGAAAGTCTTATTTTCTTTCTTTCATTAACCAAACGCAGAAACACAAGCAAGAAAGAGATGCAGAGCAAGCTTGCAGCCGCTTATTACAACTAACCATATGGAACTACAGGATTGTATAAGGAGCCTGGAAGAGCCAAGTACCACTAATCCATGAGGACAACAGTACAATGTACACATATAGAAATCATAGGTTAATTATAGTAGAGTTACATGAAGCCATTGGTTTCATAAAATGGGAAGAAGGAAAACAGATTTTGCAGCACGCTGCTCAGAACGGGTGCTCGCAGCCAAGGTCAGAGGCAAGCAAATCATTCCTGGCTCCAGGGACAGGGAGCCACCTGCAAAATAGCAGAATAAATCCTCAATAGTTCCAGACCAAAAAGCTCAGTTTTGTAGTTCTCCCCCACGTGTTGCGGCCGAGATGGACAACAGCCATTTACCCGTGGTGGGAAGAGGAACAGTTTCCAGCGAAGCAGACAAGAACTGATACATGTGTTATTTTACAATGTTGCAACCTCTCAGGCGACGTGGATATACCAGTGGCAACAATGAGGACACATAGGGGGTCATTCCGAATATGGAGGTAACCATGCCGCTATTAGCGGCATGGCTGCCCCCATACCAGGTACCGGGTCCGGGTCCGGGTTCCTTCAATGAGGGATTAATGGGCCATTCCAACCTTGAAGGGCCCAGTAATTCCTCATTCAAGGAACCCGGACCTGGTACATCCCCATTCCCATTTGAGCCGCCATAGGGCTCAATGGGAATGGGGAGGATGCTAACAATGGGCGGTAAGGGGTTGACGGCTCCGGCACCTTTACCGGCGCCGTTAACCCCTTACCGCCAGGGTCGGAATGACCCCCATAGTCTTTCCCATCACCTTGAGAGGGTATACAGAGTGCCTAGAACAGAGCAGGGTCCCAGGCCTGAGGAGACCAACTCCAGCCAATCGAGGAACACATATGCAGTGGCGGATGGCAAAGGGCAAGGGCCAATGGTAGTCCTGAGACCCTGCAACAATGTAATAGATAGTTTTTGGGGAAGTCTTAGGCGAGACCACCTGACATGCAAGGACCAGTAAGCTAACCTCTATAGGTGCCGTCCATAGGCACTACCATCCCAGCCACCCAATAGTATGGGCTCATAGGGTTTTGGGGAATGGTTCCAAGTTGTGACAACATTTGATAACAAAAACACCTGACACAGGCTCAGGAGCTGTGATTGCTGGAGAATTGTTTTCCTGTATGATCTCTGTCTGTTTGGAAAACAAAAGACAGTTCTAACTTACCCTGGGCTGAGTCTTCCGTAATTTACCAAGGGAGACTTTGTTGGGCCCTGGGTACTCTGCTGACCAGTGATTGTGTAGCACCAACCTCGGTCCTCTGGTATACCTAGTTTACACCTTCTTTTCCTGCATTTTCATGTCATCATTATTTCGTTAATTCACTTATACCTCTATTTCTGCTATTTAGGGGCTCTATGGCTGCCCATGACCCCCCGCCCCTCTTTATGCTTCTTGCGCAGCTACCATAGCAATTTACATTGGTAACATTTTGTCTTGGCTGTACAGATGGGAAGAATATGTAGAAGGGCCAACAATCCTGGCCAATTCCTCTAAAAATACAATCTAAGCACACTTTATCAATATAACACCTTCTATAAAGCTTGTAATAGGCCATTCAATTCTAGCTGAAGAACATTCTCTCCCCATCAATTTCATGCAGCACAAAGGAGGAATATACATCTGGGGTTGTCGAGCGCATGGCTGTCCTGGAGGGCGCCACATGTATAATTGTGGTATTCTTCCTATGCAGTACTATCGGCAGCAGGAAACAAGACCTGCCAATGAGAATATAGTTCTGTACACAGTGGAGGTAATGTATTGCTGTTCAGACACTCTTTTATTAATAGCACACAGGGAATGACTGGGATTTCAGAAAGTAGCTGTACAGTGAGGTATCCATATATATTTCTAGTTTGTAAAATAAATCTAATATTTGTGAAGAATTTGTTGTGATGATGGGTGATTTAGTCGCTGTTTAATTGTGATATACTTGTGAATAGCGTAAAGAAGTTAAGAGACCTTTCAGGTTATTAATAAAATTTAATACATCTAGTCCCTCAACCTTTTTGAATGTCTTTGAAGACACTGAGGTGGTCCGATTGATCACCATAGCAGCACCAAAATAATACAGCGCTAGTAGAGCAACGTTTCCTCTCATTCCCATGGGATGCATTTGGAGGTGAGAGACAAACAGTGTGAGTGGTGAGTGGAAAAACTGAAAAAGTGTCGGTAGGAGGAGAGAAGGTCACCTCAAGGCCATTTGGAGATGGTGGTGTGCTCTTTCTCCCAGCATCGATGTGCTACCATGTAACTGAATGGTGAGGTGGTCACATGGACAAGGATGCAAGCAAGAAGACAGCTCAACTCAGAGGGCTGGGCGTGATGCTCTTTTCAGTGCAGCCATCAGTAGCTGATCTAGAAGCTTGTCAATGGCCAACTTTTAAAGGGATGAGGCAGCGACGGAAGGGAGGTTGAATTTGTTAGCAGCCATTGGGACAATGTAAGTGAGTAGAGAAATGGGGCAAGTTAACATATGAGGGCAGGAAGGAGCAGATATGGCTGCAGTGGAGGCCATTGTGGGTCCTCGAGAGAGAGGCTCCTCTCCTTTTGCTGTCTAATTTGAGATGGGAGGTCCAGGTCAAGCACTGGTGTGTCACAGCCTGGTAGGGTGAGTGATTTGACCCAGAATTAGCAATGCTAACAAGGAGGGAGGTTGATGGGGGGCATAAGGGCACACCAAACAGGAGAGCTGCAACATTGGTATTTTGGCAGCAGCATTGGCATGTATGCTCCGGCCTTTTGGTAAGAGGGAGGTTCCAACCCGTCAGAGTGATCATGCCAGAGAATGGGGCAGCCTGACATGCTAGACTGGATCAGCACACAAATGTGGTGGTATCACATATGATAATGTCCCCAGCGTTATGCTAAGAGTGTATCTGAGGACAATTCGGTGGCGGGGCCTCACCACCTGCTATGGTCCCATTCAGTGCACAGGGGTGCCTGGGGCAGGGGACCGCCATATTGTGTGTTGTCTGGCCCTTTGAGCAATTCCATAAGGGAGGCAGAGAGCCACTGTGGACTGCATCTATGCAGACTCATTTGAAATATGTATGGCTAATGAAATCACGTGAATTAAAAAACTTGAGTTTCCACCCGACTTTGAGCACGATACAAACCAGTTGCCACCCCTCAGCCCCTCCTTTGCGAACTTCGTGATTGAGAATTTCAAGATGGCAGACCGGCATATTAAGAGTTTGTTCTGTGGAGTGGAGCACCAAGAGGGAAAATTATTAAACACATCAGAACTGCTGCAGCAAATCCAGTCCCAAATTGGACAAATTAGAAACAATTACCAATCACACGTGTAAATCCTAGACCGATGTATGACTCACGGGGAGAGAAAGGTGCACCATAAAAACTTGAACAGAGCTATAAAGGGTGTGGGTGTTTAGCATGTAGAGGTGAAGCTGAAGGTGCAGAAGAAGGTGGGGGTGCAGAGAAAATTGAATGTGGATGGTGCAGAGAGATCAAGGGGTTGAGGTGCAGAGATCTGAGTGCACAGAAAAGGTTGGAGGAGAACATCAATGGGGAAAAGCGAGTACAGTAAAGATTGGAGGAGGAGAAAATCAAGGATAGTAGGTTAGGCTGTGAGAAACAAGCCAGAGCAGATTAAGAGCAGGAAGGGGGGCAGAACAACTAAGGGTGGAGAACATACAAAGAGAAAGAATATCTGGAGGTAGGATGGGGAAGAAGGGGTAATGAGGAAAGAGAGATGGGACAGCAGATAAAGCAGAATGGCAGTGAACAGTTCTATGGAGGGACAGGGCCACCAACTGTTAGATATTAAGTAAGAAAATAAAGGGCGCCTGGCAAAGTCCTGATATGCCCAGGTGGGTATATATATTGATAACACAAATAATCAGGATTATTTCTGTTAGATATTAAGACAACATCCTTAAACACAGTATCTGGGAAAAGCGGGAGGTGGAACAAGCTTACTGCGGAATGGCAAGGCCGTCAGTGTAGAAAGTAAGATTTCCTTTGGCAACTGGATCAGGTACCTTAGACAAAGAAGCGAAACGTGATCTGAACAGGCACATCCTGGCCTACCTCACCTCTGAGAGACACTGGGGTCCTAACTGTGACAAATCTTGGAAATTCAACGGGAGTGTTTGCTTTATCTAAGAAATGTTACCCAACCCGTGTCCACAGGTGTCAAGGAGATCCCCCCTTCTCACCTGTGTCCGTTCTTTGCTGGTGTCCTCGGTCCTCGGTTGATAGTTCTTGCATGCGACGCATCAGGTCCTGAACGGCGGCTTCCATGTCGTTATCGAGTTTGGTCGGGTGGCGTCTCAAACTGTCAAGGAGTTCCCCCCTTCTCACCTGGGTCTGTTCTTTGCTGGAGTCCTTGGTCCCTGCCTTCTTGCGGACGGACCTGGTTTTGAACAAGGCTGCCCGAGTCTCTTCCGACTCCAGAGTGCGTTCAGTTTCCGGGACACGGATCCAGGAATCCGGGAAACTGGAAGAGTGCAACTAGCACACGAGTCCAGGAGATAGGAGGAAAGGAAGGGGCAAGGAACGGGTAGATAGACAGGTACAAGGAAACAATACCGCGAGCTACGGGACACACGTCGGATCGCTACTTTGCAATAGCATTGAGACGCGCGGAACCGTGGAAGGCGTGGTCTATTAATAGAATATGTTAGGTCCAGCGCGTGGAGCGAGAAAGGGGTTTCACGCTGGATGACCATATTGGGAATATTATTGAGTGCAAGCCCCGTTGTGACAAGGACCAGGAAGTCCAAAAGGGGCGTGTTCTGTAGTTCATGACAACAGTGAGAAGCCTACCCGGGACCCGGGCATCGTCCAATAAAGAAACGTTGTGCCAAAGAGATTGTGGGTAACACTGTAGGAAGACTTGGAAAGAGAGACAACTTGGTCAAGGACCTTTGAAGCCAAAGAAAGAAAATTCTTACAATTTCTTTTGAAAATGTTTCCATCTCGCCACATCTAGGCAAATGGATAGACATGACCCTCCCTTATTGCCAGAAGCAACTTTAGCAACGTCCCTGGCAGAACCTGGCAATCCTTAATGGCCTGACTCGACACCCAGGAGAGAAAGCTTGGGAGAGATTTCTATTTTTCATTAAAAACATCCTCTGTTGTGTCAGAGCCCTGCAGAATTGAGTTGCTAGTGGGGTGTATCCCTAGGTTTGTTAGTTTGTTAATACATTTGTATCTCTTCAGAGAAATCCTTTGTATCAAAACAAGTTTTTTGTGAAACTTCCAATTAAGACCCAAGGCCTAAAATTCCACTTGCTAGTTTGGCATGTTTTCCCCCATGGATTTATGAAACACACCACGAGAGGCAGTGTATCAGGTAGAGACACCACTAGGCATTAGCACCCGGGCCGGGGGAGCCAATGAATCAGGGGACTAGGAACACAGGCTTAAACCACCAGTGTAAGCCTGCGTTCCAAGCCGCTTCATGGCCGGCTCCCCCCGCCGCCATCGTCCCTCCACCTCCCCATCCCCTTTTTTTAATTTTTTATCACCCGGTCCCCAATTTAGCTTATTGCGGCTGCGGCAGCGAAAGCCGCTGTCTCAGCCGCACCTTCCCCTCTGCATAGAATGGCCACCATGTAAAGGGAAGAGGGACTTCATATGGAGCCCCGCCTTCCCCTTTGCATGGTGGCCATGTTGGGAAAGGACTTTCTTTCGTACAATGGGACGCTGCGCGCATCCCGTTGTAGGATAGCAAATCCTTTTTTTTAGCACCTCAGGTTGCCACATTAGTAACCTGGGGTGCTAATGGCCTTAACACCCACTCTGGTGGGCCGGATCGGGTGTTATCGGCACAGGGCCCTCTTTAAAGGCCCTTGCTCCGCTCAGGCCTTTAACTCAACCCTGGGCTGAGTCACTGGATCAGGCGGCCCGGATCGGGTGTTAACCCCGCAAAGAAGCGAGTGTCATGATGCCTACCCCCGGGGACCCAGACCAAGTCCAGCAACCCCGGAAAGCAGGCATCAAGTTACCCCAAGCAAACCCAACAACCCCCGCTAGGGGCTATTTGGGTGCAGTCTTGGCGCCTATGGTGCCAGGCTCATATGGAGAGTCAGTCCTGGCGCCATAGGCACCAGGCTCATAGATTAAAACTTACCTGATGCAGACCATGCTGCAAACGTACCTGATGCAGACCATGCTGCAAGAGCTCCAAGCCAAACGAGGCTTGGAAGGGACTATTTTACCTAGGGACTATTTTTTTACTCGGGTGGGGCTGGGGAGGAATACTTACCTGTGACTACTTTGGAGGCTATTTAAACCACGCCCGAAGAGCAGCACACGCTTCGTGTTATTCTGCATCCAGCAGCGTAACATTCACCGTGCCTGCAAGTCTGCATCCAGTCTTCCGCCATGCCCGCCTCGAGTTTGGAGCTCCTAGAAAAAGGGAGAAAGAAGGAGAAAAGGTTAGAACAAGAGCAATACCTTTGATCCTTTGATCCTTACCTGAATTCCCGATCCATCGCGCCTTCGAGCTGGAAGAAAGAAGTTATTTTATGCGCGTCGCCTCGCCTGCTGCAGCGCCGCGCTGAACTCACCGGACTTCGCAGCATCTTCACATTTCACTGCATCCTCCTGCATGTTACCGCCGCACTCCGGCACCTAAGGAGAAGACAAGAACAGCAAGGTGAGCCAAGGGAATACACAGAGGAATACCCCCCATAGACTTACCTGATTTTACCACCGGGGGTACTATTCTTCTTCACGGGTCGGCACAGCTTCCACTGCATCATAGCCGAACCCCGGCCCCCTAAGGGGAAACAAAAGGACAGCAAGGTGAAACAAGGGACTAACAAGGGGAACCCCCCTCACCACAAAAGACTTACCTAATTTTACCGCCGGAGGCATTATTCCCCGAGACTTCATACTTTCTCTCAGCGCCTGAATAAGGGAGAAAGCAACAGGTTACATATGGACATTATTTTATCGAACTGTGTTGGATAATACAAATCCTTACCAGAACATTACCGGTTGCCACGAGGAACTCTCCAGTAGGGTGAAGCTGCAACCTGCAAGGAATCGGACAAGAGTGAAAGTCAGGAATTTGAACTCTTACGAACTACATACTTACGGCGTCTTGCCGGGAATATCGGAGTCAATATTGTCCTGGAACTCACCAATTCCTTTGAGCCAGTGAAGCAACTGGTTATCTACTCGCCCCTGTGCGCAATGCAGGATGGAGAGCTCATCTTTTCAAATCATCAGGTGAGACTATAAGAGGGAACATCCAAGGTGATCAGTGGGGAGAACAGCGGGGTGGGGGGATTTATGCTCAACTCCACGGGTGGTTAATTCTCCACTTGCAGAAGAATATTCCTACGGGCCAAGCGAAGGAAGCTAGGTGGGCCAGTCCAGTCCGTCATCTCGGCCCTACGCGTCACATTGGTGGAGACCGCAGCAGTCCAGTCCAGATCGACGCCTCTGTGGGAGCCAGGTGAGCACAACAGAACGCAAAGCCTACCCACAAATTCCCACCCGGGCATTATGGATACCTCAGAGACTGACCAATTGGCCCAATTACTAGGGGAACTGAGGGCTGAAGTGCATTCCGCCCATCAAGAAACCAATGCTCTTAGGAGAGAACTGATTTTGTCAAAGGAGCGATCTGAAGATCTTGCTAGGCAACTATTGCAAAGCCAGGCTGGACAAGCACCCCTACCTGGTTCCGGGGGAAATCCGGCTCCTGTGTTACCGAGTAACCATGTGCAAATAAACCTACCGGGACATATTCCATTAGCCCCACCCGAACGCTTTGCCGGAGATCCCAAAAGGTTCGCCGTGTTTATGAACCAATGCCACTTGCACATTTTATGCAGACCTGGAGCCTTCCCAAACGATC
The DNA here is from genome assembly GCF_040938575.1 of Ambystoma mexicanum. Classification (NCBI taxonomy): domain Eukaryota; kingdom Metazoa; phylum Chordata; class Amphibia; order Caudata; family Ambystomatidae; genus Ambystoma; species Ambystoma mexicanum. Next base: position 402,744,157 of record NC_090934.1, read on the forward strand.
AAGCCAAGGTAGCCTTTGTATTGTCATATCTCAGCGGCAGTGCAGCTGATTGGTCAATTCCACTAGTTACTCAGGATGACCCAATTCTTCAGGATTTTCAGGGCTTTCAAACTAGCATGGAAAGACTATTTGCCTGGCACTCCCAAGGACAGGCCCTGGATAACGAACTTTTGTCCCTACGACAGGGTAACTAGGACCTTCTATCCAAATCATGACCTTTAATAGGTTAATAGTAGAAACTGGATGGCCTGAGGTAAAACGAATCACGTTATTTCATCGAGGGCTTTGAGGAGAACTCAAGGATGTTTTGGCTCAAGTCGTGAACCCACCTCAAGACTGCACTGAATATATAGACTTAGTGGTCCAGTTAGATCACAGACTTCAGAACAGAAAGGCTGATCGAGCCAAGTTTGAGAATCGGGTGTTGGTCAAAACCCACGCTAACCCCAAAGGAGCAGATGCTTCAGAACCCATGCAAATCGGAGGGGTTAAAGGACCCTTAACCCAGAAGGAAAGAGAAAGGAGACGGCAAATGCAATTGTGTCTATATTGTGGAACTTCGGGACATTTTCTATGGGATTGCCCTGTAAAACCACCCAAGAAGGTGGTAGGAGCTGCTGATAAGAGCCATATGGAGTCAGACTCGGGAAACGACCACGTCCGCCAAGCGTAGAGGTCCGCTTGCCGAGCTTGAAGAAGGATACTCAGACCTCGCATTTCATCATACCAATGGTCCTCTTAGATCCAGGGCAGCCATCGCGTATGCACGCAGTAAGGCCATACATTGATAGCTGGGCCATAGGAAACTATGTGGACTATGAATTGGCTTCCAGGATGAATCTACCTCTCTGCCGAAAAACCACCTCAGATGTCATCACCACAGTCGATGGAACTGAAATTGCCTCTGGGCCTGTAACTCATTCCACCGCAGAGATGACACTATTCGATCAGGATGGGCATCGAGAGACTATTGTGTTTGATCTAATCAAAGCCCCACAGTTCCAAATAATACTGGGGATACCTTGGTTGGAAACACATAATCCTTGTATTGATTGGTGAGAGAAGAGAATAACCTTCCCGGATTGTGCACAAACCTGTTACCCAAAGAAAAATCAGAACGCAGGCCTGGCCACAGTAACCACAGCAGTCATGCAACTACCTCCAGAATACCAAGAATTCCAGGATGTCTTCCAAAAGGATCAGGCAAACACCTTACCTCCTCACAGATCGTACGATTGTCAAATCGATCTCATACCCGGTGCACAACCCCCTTGTAGCAGGATCTATGCCCTTACGGAACCTGGGAACCTTCACCTACGAAAATACTTAGACCAGTACCTTGCCAATGGCTTTATTCACCCATCCAAATCCCCTGCATCTTCAGCTTTGTTCTTTGTACCCAAAAAGGAAGGTGACCTCAGAACGTGCATAGACTACTGCGCATTGAACCAGATAACTTTTAAGAACCGATACCCGTTGCCTCTGATCCCTGAACTACTAGACCAAGTGAAGGACGCTTGTATATACACTAAATTAGATCTCCGGGGGGCATAGCATCTGGTACGTGTAAAAGAGGGCGACGAATGGAAAACTGCTTTCTGCACTAAGTATGGGTTATTCGAATACCAGGTGATGCCTTTCGGGTTGTGCAATGCACCAGCAGCCTTCCAATACTTCATGAACGATGTCCTTCGTGAACTCATTGACGTTTGTTTTGTCGTGTATATCGATGATATTCTAGTATACTCCTCTTCAGTATCTGACCATGTGAAGCACGTCTGAGCAGTCCTTGAGAAATTGTGTCAGCACAAACTATATGCAAAACTAGAAAAATGCGTTTTTCATGCCACAGAAGTTGAATTCCTTGGGTTTATCCTGACCCCAAAGGGAGTCCGAATGGACTCACGAAAGGTGGACGCAATCCTTAAGTGGCCATCACCAAGTTTAGTTAAAGGAGTACAAAGCATGCTCAGCTTTGCCAATTTCTACCGCAGATTCATCCCAGATTTTTCACATGTCGTACATCCCATCACAGCACTCTTGCGAAAAAATAAACGCTTTATGTGGACTGAAGAAGCTGAAAATGCCTTCCAAGAGCTGAAAGCGAAATTCACGTCTGCACCTGTGTTAAAGCACCCGCGCCCTGAACTTCCATACATAGTGGAAACTGATGCATCCAGTCTAGCCATGGGAGCTGTCCTGTCTCAAAAGGACCCTGAAACTGGCCAGCTTCACCCAGTAGCATTTTGGTCCAGAAAGTTCTCGGCACCTGAGTTAAACTATGCGGTTACCGACAAGGATTTATTAGCCCTTAAATCCACCTGCAAGGCTTGGCGGCACTATCTTCTCGGTGCCAGGCATACAATTACTGTGATCACCGATCACCGTAACTTACAGTATTTAAAAACAGCCAAGGCCCAATCGTCACGTCAACTCCGATGGGCATTGTTCTTTGCCGAGTTCGATTTCGTGATAACCTATCGACCAGGTTGTAAGAATGGTAAAGCAGATGCCTTATCCCGAATAGGGATGGGAGAGGCAGAAGTGAACCCAGAACCAGTACCTATAATTTCCGAACAACGGATTCTTGGCATGACTACTCTACAGACACTAGAGGACATTCAGGTAAAGATCCAGCAACTCTTTGATCCTACAGCCCTGCAGGTCTGGGTAAAGAAAGGCCCGGACTACTCTGTCACCAATGATCTGCCTTATTACCAAGGGCAGCTATTTCTGCCACACAAAGAACTACAAGAGCTAGTCATTTCCCGTTATCATGATACCCTAATGGAGGGGCACCCAGGTATTGCAAAAACTGAAGCTAAAATTAAAAGACAATTCTGGTGGCCCACCTGGCGAAAGGATATCAAATCATTTGTGATGTCTTGTGGCATTTGCGCCCAAAACAAAAGTCAAAAGGAAAAACCAGCTGGACTCTTACAATCTTTAGACATTCCGCCTACACCATGGCACACCTTATCGTTAGACTTTATTACCGATCTACCTCCTTGTAATGGGTTTAACAACATTCTAGTTATTGTGGATCTTTTTTCCAAGATGGCCCACTTTATTCCTTTAAAAGGACTACCTTCAGCCTCAATCCTGGCCAAAGAATTCCTCAAAAACATTGTTCGCATACATGGATTTCCGTCCGCGTTGGTCTCTGACCGGGGCAGTCAGTTCATTTCACATTTTTGGAAAAAATGCTGTCAATTGGCGCAAATCGATGTGAGGTTATCGACCAGTCACCATCCCCAGACCGATGGTCAAACGGAGAGGCCCAACCAGACTCTCGAACAATACCTGCGTTATATGTTACATCAGACGGAGAGTAATTGGAAAGACATTCTTTGGATCGCTGAATATGCATACAATAATTAAGTACACTCTGGAACTGGACAAAGCCCCTTTTATACCTTATATGGGCACCATCCTCGACCCTCAGACCTTGACTCACCCCAAGATTTAGAAATGCCCGCAGTGGACCATCTGCACGCTACGACTACACAAGCCTTTAAGGAAGCAACTACACATTTAAAACAGGCGAAAGAAAAATACAAGAAAGATGCTGATCGGCACAGAAGTGATTCTCCACAATACCAAATAGGGGACCAAGTATGGTTAGCCACAAAACATATACCTCTAAAGGGAACACAGACCTTTAACCCCAGATATTTGGGACCTTACTCTATTAAGGCCATTATCAACCCGGTGGCTGTCAATTTGGGCTTACCTGCTAATATGCAAATTCATCCCGTCTTTCATGTGTCACTTTTGAAGCCAGTACAACCAGGGACAAGACTAACCAAGCCACCAGACCCCATCCTTGTAGACGGAGAACCCAAATTTGAAGTTAAGAACATCCTGTACTCCAAGCTGATAAAGTCAAAACTTTTTTATTTAATCGACTGGAAAGGTTACGGACCACAGGAATGGTCATGGGAACCTAGTAACCATGTTCATGCACCCCGATTGGTGAAAAAATTCCACCGAAATTTCCCAGACAAACCGAAACCACAGGGAAGAATGACTTTAGGAGGGGCCTTGGGGGGGAGTGCTGTCATGATGCCTACCCCCGGGGACCCAGACCAAGTCCAGCAACCCTGGAAGCAGGCATCAAGTTACCCCAAGCAAACCCAACAACCCCCGCTAGGGGCTATTTGGGTGCAGTCCTGGCGCTTATGGCGCCAGGCTCATATGGAGAGTCAGTCCTGGCGCCATAGGCACCAGGCTCATAGATTAAAACTTACCCGATGCAGACCATGCTGCAAACTTACCTGATGCAGATCATGCTGCAAGAGCTCCAAGCCAAACGAGGCTTGGAAGGGACTATTTTACCTAGGGACTATTTTTTTACTCGGGTGGGGCTGGGGAGGAATACTTACCTGGGACTACTTTGGAGGCTATTTAAACCACGCCCGAAGAGCAGCACACGCTTCGTGTTATTCTGCATCCAGCAGCGTAATGCTCACCGTGCCTGCAAGTCTGCATCCAGTCTTCTGCCACGCCCGCCTCGAGTTTGGAGCTCCTAGAAAAAGGGAGAAAGAAGGAGAAAAGGTTAGAACAAGAGCAATACCTTTGATCCTTAACCTGAATTCCCAATCCATCATGCCTTCGAGCTGGAAGAAAGAAGTTATTTTATGCGCGTCGCATCGCCTGCTGCAGCGCCGCGCTGAACTCACCGGCCTTCGCAGCATCTTCACATTTCACTGCATCCTCCTGCATGTTACCGCCGCACTCCGGCACCTAAGGAGAAGACAAGAACAGCAAGGTGAGCCAAGGGAATACACAGAGGAATACCTCCCATAGACTTACCTGATTTTACCACCGGGGGTACTATTCTTCTTCACGGGTCGGCGCAGCTTCCACTGCATCCTAGCTGAACCCCGGCCCCCTAAGGGGAAACAAAAGGACAGCAAGGTGAAACAAGGGACTAACAAGGGGAAACCCCCTCACCACAAAGGATTTACCTAATTTTACCGCCGGAGGCATTATTCCCCGAGACTTCATACTTTCTCTCAGCGCCTGAATAAGGGAGAAAGCAACAGGTTACATATGGACATTATTTTATCGAACTGTGTTGGATAATACAAATCCTTACCAGAACATTACCGGTTGCCACGAGGAACTCTTCAGTAGGGTCAAGCTGCAACCTGCAAGGAATCGGACAAGAGTGAAAGTCAGGCATTTGAACTCTTACGAACTACATACTTACGGCGCCTTGCCGGGAATATCGGAGTCAATCTTTCGAGCCAGTGAAACAACTGGTTATCTACGCGCCCCTGCGCTCAATGCTCAATGCAGGATGGAGAGCTCATCTTTTCAAATCGTCAGGTGAGACTATAAGAGGGAACATCCAAGGTGATCAGTGGAGAGAACAGCGGGGTGGGGGGATTTACGCTCAACTCCACGGGTGGTTAATTCCCTTTCTCCACTTGCAGAAGAATATTCCTACGGGCCAAGCGAAGGAAGCTAGGTGGGCCAGTCCAGTCCGTCTTCTTGGCCCTACGCGTCACATTGGTGGAGACCGCAGCATTCCAGTCCAGATCGACGCCTCTGTGGGAGCCAGGTGAGCGTAACAGCGAGATTGGCCAGTCAGTGGCCTGTGCATGTGTCAAAAGAGATTCCATGATGGGTGCCACTCGTTTCTGGGAACTGCAGGGCAGATTTGGAATGCACAAGTGGCACTGCATAAAAGGGCTATTGGGTAAGCTTGAATGAGCTGGATGGGGGTTAGGGCAAGTCTTTGAATGGTCACCTTTTTGGAGTGATGGATTACATCATCGTCAAGAAGGGTGGGAGGGGCTGAGTATGCTAAATTATAGGACGTCTGCATGAAGTCAGGACGAAAGCAGGTTCCTCCAACATCAGAGCCATTTATGAGTAGAAAGGCAATGTCCAAGCAAGAGATTATAATTGGGTGATTGTTCCCTGGCGGTTAGTGGACAGAATGATAAGGTCCCGCTGTCTTCATGGGAGAAACACAGCACATTAAAGCTGGTGGAGTACGTGGGAGGGTTTGGTGTTGAAGGGACAGAAGTAGAATGAGTAGGCGGGTGAAGACAAAGAGGAGAAGCAGTGACATGGTTGGGCCCAAATGTGAATTGTCGGGTACACATGAATACCCAGACAATGCTGGGTGACGTGCAGCAGCAGGTAGCAAGGGCACCCAATGTTTGGAACAAGTGGAAGTGGCACAAACAGTAAAAGGTTAAGTGAAGCTCGCAAAACTAAACCTTTGGAGTCAAACCTGATGGCAAGTACAAGAGACAATATATGTGCGGAAGACTGCATGAAGATATTCAAGTTACTGCCCAGGGCAATACAGGCAAAACAGAGGTACAAGGAAGAGGAGAAAGAGCTGGCCAGGAGACTGGACATTTTTGATATACACAAGTGAATACCACAATCAAAGGGCAGATACAAGCTTTGGAGATGTTGGTTGGCTCAGGTACGATGAGGAAATTAAGCCCAAGATGGCTGAAGCCCCATCAGTGTTGTGAGGGGAGCTGGACATGTCTTGTCCCTCTGTGGAGCCATTTAGTCCTAGACATATTGCCATTAACCGTAACTCTTTCCCTTGGGGCATGATATAAGCCCCAGATTCATCCTATCCATAGCTCTCCCATTCCTATCTCCTCCAATTGGTCATTCCATGAATAACCAGTTCACTCTATCGAATGCCTTTTCGGCGTGAAGGGAGAGGACCAGTGCCCACTTTCTTTGCATTATTGGGTCATATAGGATGTGTAGGGTCTTTCTTAAGTTATTGGATCCTTGACTATTTTGAATGAAGCCCTTCTGGTCTGGATCTATGAAGCCAGGGAGGTGTACCTCCAGACGGGATGCCAGGATCCTTGTGAAGATCTTTGTGTCCACGTAGAGTAACAATATGGGCCTATATGAGGCATAATTGGCCTTATCCTTGCCTTGCTTGGGGATCACCGTTATGAGCGCCTCCCAGAAAGTCAGGGGAATGTCCTCTGCCTGCTTTATGTAGTTAAAGACCTTCACCAAGGGCCCCGCTATGGTGTCTTGAAACTGCTTATAAAAGCCTGCTGTGTAGCCATCGTCCCTGGGTGCCTTTCCCGTTTTCAGCTGACCTATTGCCCTCTTAATCTCTTTTCGTATTTTTCACCTTTGAGCATGGATTTCCCCTCTTTCATGAGGCGGGGGTGGGGAGCCTGCCAAAATATTCCTTAATCTCCCTTCCTTGAAGTTTTACCAGTTGGGAGTTGTGAGGTGACCAGCGTTAAAACCCTGAATCCTAACCCGCACTGCAGTGCCCGGAAGACATCAGGGTCAGACATGCCTGGCAGCACATGCAGCTAGCCGCCCCTTATTTTTTTTTTTGTAAAGTATTTTATTGGCATTTGTAGACAAACATACAGTGTTAAATGCTCGGTGTTGCAGTCTTATTGTTTAGAATGTTTATTGTTTCTTAACTAACAATATATAAACAGTAAACAACAGTTAACAGTGACTGTATTCTAGCTGCGTTGTGGTTGTGTCACTTTCTTTTTCCTCTTAGGTGGTGGGATGTTGTAAGGTTTGTGTCTGTTGGTCTAGGGAGGGCCATGTGTGGGGTGTGGTCCATGCGTTGTCCATGTTGTTTCAAGCTTGTACTGGTTGATGCTTCGATTTTAGGGGGGTTTGTGGTCTGCCGAGAAAAGCATATCTGTTATTAGAGCTTTCCCTGATTTGAATGTAGCAGTTATGTCCCCCTCTTCTTTAGTGATCCCTGCGTTCCAGGCGCTGGTTTCCGCGTCTGTCCATCTCTCCATCTCTTTGATCCAGGTTTCGTATCTCGGACCCCCATCCGATTTCCATGCCATCGCTATTGCTCTCTTTGCAAGGATGCACGCCATGTCCATCAGTTTTACTATGTGTTTATGCTTGCTCAGTCTGGGGTATGTACCTAGTAGGCACTCTTTCGGGGTCCATTCGTACCTTTTCACTCCTGCTTTCCTGCAGGTTTGTACAATTTTGGTCCATAAGCTTAGCACCTTGCGGCAGGCCCAGAACATGTGGATCATGTTCGCATCTTCGTTGCCACACCAGGGACATTGTGGTCGGGCTTGTTTGTTAAAGCTAGCTACTCTGTGTGGGTTCATGTAAGTCCTATATAGGACGTTTAACTGTATCAGTCTGAACTTGGCATTTCTGGACACCTCTTTGGGGTAGAGTAGTACTCTGTCCCATTCGTTCTCGGTCATGGTGATTCCTAAATCCTTCTCCCATCTTTCTTTCGGCGACGTGCTGCGGGGATTGGGTCTGTCCATTATTTGGCTGTATAATCTGGATACGGGTTTAGGTTGTAGATTTCTTGTATTAGAGGGTTTGGTGTTGGTTCCTCAGGCCATATATTCCATTTCTTCTTTGCGGTGTGTTTGACTCTTTGGTACAACAAGTATTGGCCTTTTGCCAGACCCACTTGTGCGTGTAGCGATTCGAAGTCCCTGAAAGTTCCATCTATGTACATGTCCCCCCAGGTGTACAATCCCACCTTTTCCCAGCTCCTCATCGCGGGTAGGTCTGATAGGATTTTGCATACATCTGCCAGCATAGGGATTTCGGGTGAATATGGGTGGTGTAGTCGAAGCATCGAACTGGTCTTGTTCCATACTTTTCTTCCTAGTTTTACTATCATGGGGATATTTGGTGGTTCGATCCATGGGTTCCATAATACTTCTTTTGGGGTATGTTGGGGAAGTCAGTTTTTGTAGTAGTTCTGTTTCGACTGTTGGTTCGTCTGTCAGCCATCTCGTCACATGGCTGAGCTGTGCCGCTAAGTAGTACTTCTGGAGGTCAGGAAGTTGGATCCCTCCTTCTTTGTGCGGTAATGTCAGTATGTACAGGGGTTCTTTGTGTTGGGACGTAGTATAAAAATCTCGGGAGTATTATCATTTTAGTGATGGCTGCTCTGCCCATCATTGATAGTGGTAGCTTGAACCAGAACTTTATGGAGTTGCGTAGTCCTATCGTCACAGCTTCCATGTTGCATTCGTGTGGGAGCTCTGGCGTGTGTTTTATGTTGACCCCCAGGTATCGAAACATTTCTGGGTCCCACTTGATTCCTAACTTGGGTAGGTCTGTCTCCTTTACCCCTCTGAGCCCGGCCAGTGGAAATGCACAGGATTTCTGTTTGCTGAAATGTATCCCTGAGTAACGTGCATAATTATCCAATATGTCTAGTGCGATCGGGGCATTTATTTGTGGGTCTCTTAGGTATAGTAGAACATCGTCGGCGTATAGTGAGATTATATTATATTTCCTGTCGACCATTATCCCTGCATCAAAGAGGATGCTTCCTAAAATAGACAGCTATCGGTTCCAGCCCCAGGATATATAACATCGGCGATAGCGGACAACCTTGCCTTGTGCCTCTCTGTATTGCCCAGGCCTTTGACACCATGCTTCCAGTCTTCACTCTTGCCGTAGAGTTATTGTAAATTATTTTGACCCATCTCACGAAGTTTTCACCAAACCCAAATTCCCTCAGGACCTCAATCAGCCACTCCCAGAATATGTAATTGAATGCCTTGAGGGCCTCTAGTGATAGTACTGCCATTTTTCTCGCTCTCTAGGGTTTGTGCCCTGACGTGTTGGAGTCGCTGTAGATTAGCTGTAGTGTTGCGGCCTGGTACAAATCCATTTTGGTCTTCTGTTACATCTTCTGTGGTGATCTCCTCTTCTAACGCCTCTCTCTGTTCGGTGGTTAGTTTAGGGAGTCCTATTTCTTCTAGAGTGGTCTTCATGTCTGAAACACTTGTGTACGAGCGCGATATAAATAAAATATAATTTCATTTCATTTCATGTCCTCTTTCGGTACTTGTGCGTCGTGGGAGTATAGCTCGGAATACAACTTGTGAAGGTGTCGTTAATGGCTGATTGCGTTCTGTGCGTTACCCTGTGTTTGTCCCTGAACTCATTCGGGAGGTGTTTTGGATGTTCTCGTTTGCACAGCCAGGCCAGTAACCTGCCTGGTTTGTTGGCTTCTTTGTGCGCTCTGGCGGTACGTGTTGTGAAATCGAATTCAGATAGTCTCTCCCACGCCAGTTGGCATTTGTTTCTGATCTCCTTCAGTTTTTTCTTGTCCGCTTTGGTGTTTTGAATGTTAGTTTCCAGTTGTTTTTTCTCCTCTTCTTTGTCCTCTAATTCTCTTCTTAGTTGTTTCCGGACTCCTCCTGCTCCCACTATCGTTTCCTCTCGTGTCACCACTTTCATAGCTTCCCATAGTGTACTCCATCTGTCTACTGTGCCCTTGTTCATGGTTACGTATTCCTCTAGTTTATCCCCAAGGCTTTCTCTGAATGCCTGGTCGGTAAGTGCTGCAGTGGGCATTCGCCACATCGGGATCGGGGGTCTGGAGCCTCTGACTTTCCATTGCATGAGTAAGGGAGAGTGGTCTGAGATCGATCTGCCTAGGTAGGATTTATATTCCGCTTGCGTCAATTGTTCTCTGTCGACGAACAGATAATCGATTCTGGTGCGCAGGTTGTGGGGGGACGAGTAGTAAGAGTAGCATCTTTCAGTGGGGTGAAGTTCTCTCCAGCCATCGGCAAAGCCTAGGTGTTCCTTCGTGGTGTTCAGCGCCTGTGAAATTGTGTTTTTCAGTTGCTGCGGTGGGTCAGACCTGTCGATGGCTCCATCTTTAACACAATTGAAGTCCCCCCCCCCATATGAAGGTTCTGTCTCTGTGGTGTGATATTTTGGTGCACAGTTGTTTAAGGTGCGTGGGTATGCCGTGGTGGGGGGAAGTAGGAGTTCACTAAGGATATTTTGATATGTTCAATTATGCCCCACATTATTAAGTACCTGCCCTCCTTGTCTGCCTCCGTTCCCAGCAATTGGAATGATATTTCCGGGCTCACCCATGTGTATACTCCTTGTGCATATTTGTAGTAGGGCGCGCCTCGCCCTTGGCCCCCCCAGTATCCGGTCAGTTTGGCCATGGCTTCCTTTGTGAGGTGGGTCTCTTGGAGCATTGCAATTGATACCTTCTTTCTTTGCAGGAAGGATTGGATTTGGTTTCTCCTTAAGTATGACCCCATCCCCCTCACGTTCCATGTCATTACCTTGAGTTGTGTTGCCATTACCAGTTTATGGGGGTTCTTGCGGTTCGGCTCCAACTGGGTCCGCGGGGTGACCGTCGCTTCCAGTACATGGCTCCCTCCCCTGTTCCTCCTTCGTTCTTGGCTCTGAGTCTTATAGTGTTTTTGACCTTTATCCCACCAGTTATACGTAGCCTGGAGACAGTGTGTGACGAACAAAATGAAGAACATAACTAGAACTGTTGAGCCCAGCGACTGCGTTTCCATCGCTGTGCTCAGGCGCTCTCGCGCTGTCTGGTCCCATCCTGGGTTTCGAGAGCGAGTAGGGTCGTGCTGGCAACAGGCCTGCACTGATCTGTCCGTGGGTTGGTGCTGTGTGCTCGGTTGGGGAGGCCGAGCGAGTTCCATAACCATTTTGCTGTCTCATGTGTTTATAGTGGTCTTGGCATTTCAATGTGGGGCACTTGGATCAGGGTTGTGGGGGGGGGGGAGTGGTTGCTGACCTTCTGTGCTCTGTGATTTTAATCCAGAGCTTCTTGGAAAACCACCCGGACGCTGATGAACCACCAGCCCAGAAATCTGCTATCCAGCATCTACTCAATGCCCTACTCAGGGTTCTTCTACATATATTCCGAAGGGAGCCCCCACCCCAACTTCAATGCCTTGAGAAAGACTTTGGTTGAAACGCGTGTCGGCTGTTTTTTCTATTGTTACGGTTCACCAACCTGGTACATTGTACCCCAGGTGTTATGCTGCACTTGAAATAATAAATATGCCTGCACACACAAAAACATCTTCAAAGTGATTTGTGTGATAACCAAGGGGCACCAACCCCCTTGCCAGTGCCACCAACAAACTAGGTTTTGTCAACCCACACTCTCTCTTCTTGGGAGGTTGCCTCTTTCCCTTCTGCTAGGTTGCTGTGCTCCATCCACATGGTGGCGGCAGCTGGAGTTTCCAAGAATATTGCATGGCCTTTGTAGATCATCTTCAGTCCGGATGGGTACAGTAGCATGTACTTTAGGTTCAGTTGTTTGAGCCTAGCCTTGATCGGGACAAACGAGTTTCTCGCCCTTTGTACAGTGGGTGTGTAGTCAGGGTAGACAGTAATCTTGGAATTGTCACGTTCTATCACTCCTCCCTCTCTGAAGTATTTTAATATGGTTTCCCTATATTGAAAGTTAAGGATCTTTGCGATTATTGGGCGGGGATATGATCCCGGTGGCGGTTTCTTTTGGAGGGATCTGTGTGCCCTTTCCACGGCAAAACCTTGTGTTAGTTGTCCTGCTCCAATTTCTTGTTGTTTCAAGGTTTCTACGTAAGCTGTCGGGTTCAGCCCTTCTGTGCCTTCAGGTACTCCGAGTATCCTTATGTTACTGTGCCTAGCGCACCCTTCTGCCTCTTCAGATCTTGCCTCCAGCATGACCACATTTCTTTCCAGTTCGGCCACTCGGGTCTTTAGGTCTACAGTCTCTTCTCTTGTTTCATGGAGGGCTGCTTCTGCGTTACTGACTCTCTCGGCAAGATTACGGGCGTCCTGGCGCATGAGCTGCATATCAGACTTCAATTTTAGTGTCTATGAATGTCTTTAGTGCGGCTATGGCTTCTAATACTTGGTTGTCTCTGCCATCCCCGTCTGTTGCTTTCTGGTGTTCGACGTCGGGGGTTGGTGTGTGTGTTGGGGCGTGAGATTTAGTTGTGACAAAGGTGTCCATAGTGGCTGACTTCCCCTTGCTTCTGGAGGAGGACATTGTGTGGCTGCGTTGTGTCTACAGTGCGTCGTGGGCTATAGTTCAGTTATCATGGTTTACACCTTGATTTTTGGTCTTGGTGCGATCTGTGGCTTTCAATTATGCTTTTTACGATGTTTAGAGTGGTTGTGATTCCAGTGTCTCACTTGCTGCCCTTTTATGATGGGGATTTTTGCGTATTGAGGCTGTTGGTTGTGCCCTTGGTTTGGTTTGTGGCTGTGGGGGCCAGCGTTACGAGTTGAGGGAATCTTGGGCTGGGATCTGCTGGTTCTGATTCTCCTAGTTTTGGCCTTGTTTATTGTGTGGGCCAGGCGGTGTGGGTGGCCTTGTTTGTAATGCTTCGTGGGCTGCTAGGTGTGTAGGTGTGGGACTTTTGCAGGCTGTGTTTCAGGGTCTTTTATTAGGGTGCCCAGTCCCCCTCTTCAGTGTTCCGGTGTGTGGGTTCCGGTATGTGGGTTCAGAGGTTTTGTGCGCTTGAACCCAGTTCTTCCTGTTTGGTGGTTTCTCTCATGCCCCTCTTTTCCCCCCGTTGCCGTGGCTCACCTTAATCTTGCTGGTCCCCGGTGAGGCCCCCTCGTTGCGACTCGATTCCCCTTGCGGACTCGAGAGTGGGGGGGGGTGGGTGACTGGTCTTGTGTCACGCACCGCCCCTCTTGTTGCCCTGTTGTACCGTCTAATGAGGTCCTCCCCATCTCTCATCTCGGTACTTCCTAGGTATAGAGGCCGCTGCAGAGTGCTTCTCGTCTGCCGCGCCATGGGTCCGCTTCGTCGCGTCTGCTAGCTGCTGTGCTTCCCTGGCCTGGATCTCCGGTGCAGCTCGCGCTTCCTGCAATGATGAGGCGGGATTCGGGGGCTTGGTTCTCCTCTCTTGCGCTGCTTCTTTGTTACTTCTTCGCTCCCGCGGTGGGATGTGATGACTCTCCCAGGTCTGCTTACCGCGCCTTGGTGTCTCGGCGGCAGTCTGCTTTCTTTTGCTTCAGCAGCGCAGGCTCACTGTGGCGTCTGCCATTTTGTGCGGGACTCTGGAAGGAGGGGGGTCGATTCGGTGAGTTTTCTCACATTCCCCAGCTCCGATTTTTTAGTGGGTTGGCCTCGCTGTGTTGAGTTTGGTTTCTGCTTCCCCAGGTTGTTTTCTTTAGGATGATGGTGATTTTCCGACACCGTTACAGCATCTGGTTATGGTAACTCAGCCAGAGCTCGGCGTGTTGCCTCCTCACGCCATGAGCACCAGGCCACGCCCCCTAGCCACACCTCATATGGGGTGACTTATGTTAATCCCCAAGCCAGCACTACAATGCTCAAGAAGGCATCAGGGTCAGCCCGACCCGGCAGCACGTGCAGTTAGCAAGCCCTTGTATGAGGCGCCCAACGTTAATGCCCGAATCAGCACTACAATACTCAGAAGGCACCAGGGTCAGCCCTGCCCCACCCCGCATCCAGTTAGCAGCTCCTTAAAATCACGGCAGCCGAAAAATCTTCATGGGACTTGTAGCCCCTACTCACGTTCACAGAGGAAGGGACACCACGGCCGCTCCACACTCTCTCCTATCAAGAACACTTTGGCACACCTGCCCGTGGTGCTCAGGAAACAATACAGACGAGAGACGGGCTGGGATGGAATATGACGGCCTGAACATTGCGACCGCCCCTGTGGGTCGTAGAAGGAGAGAAGCACCAATACCAGCGTGGCTTCCTGGAAGCTGAGGGATTGGTTAGAAGGCAGAAAAGGCTCGGCTGAAAAGGGGAATGCTAATCCATAAGTTTGTTCTTGTCTTTGTTGTATGAACAGACCAGAGAGATGAACAAGTGGGAGGAGAATGAGGAATCATTCCATTGGGCTTATTGAGGAGCCACCAACCGGGAGAACGAGAGGACACCCTTACACCCGCTCTTCATCCCAAACTTTTCATTTCTGTTGACTTGGTCTTGCACTTCCCGCGAGGAAGTTTCATAACCTGAATAAAGGAACTTTGAGTTAAAAGCAAGACGTGTTCAGCTTGATATAATTACAGTAGTATAGTGCTTCAAAGAAGTCCAACCGAGTGTCACCCTGTTCTCGTCCCTTAAATGGTGAACCCTGCTGTCTCCCCTACATTCCTTGACCATGTTTGCCAGCAGTGTCCCCACCTGTTCTCCCCTATCATAGAACTTGTGTTTGGTGTATCTCAGCTTCTTTGCCACTTCCCCTATAAGGAGCGAGTGCAATTCTTGCCTCTTGTCCCGCATTGTATCCAGTAAACCGTCTCTGTCTTCTCCCGGTCTTATCAGCCTAGTCCTCATGTCCCCCAACTGTTCCCATATCTTCCCCTCAATCAGCACCCTATAACCCCTTTTTTCAGGCCCCTTCCGCTATAAGTAGGCCCCTCACTGTCGTCTTGGCTGCCTCCCGAACAGTCTTTGGGCCCGTCTCCCCTGTGTCGTTTACTACAAAGTATTGGGTGATTGCTGTCTGGAGGAAGAACCTGAATACTGTGTCCTTAAGGAGGCCATTGTTGCACCTTCAGCATGGGTGTCCCTTCCCCCTTCTTCTAACCACCAGTCTGTTGTAACCATCTCATGGTCCGACCATGTCACTGTTTCTACCTTTGGTGATGACATGGTGGCCTCCTGCTCATTTAAAACCAGTAGGAGGTCGAATCTGGTATATGTGTGGTGTGGGTGGTGAGAAGAAGGCGTATCCTCCCGCCTGGGAAAACTTGGACCTCCATAGATCTACCGAGAAGTGGTCTTCCAGCAGTTGGGCAAATGCTTCATGTTCCTTTCCTTCTTCTTTGGTCTTGTTTTCCCTTGCCGACCTCCAGCCCACTGCTGGTTCCGCTATCAGGTTGAAGTCTCCTCCTACCATTGGCATGCCCTCCCCCCATTCTTCAAGTTCCAAGAACACCTTATGCAGGAATGCCAGCTGATGTGTGTTAGGCACATATATAGAAGCTAGGATGATGAAGTCCCTTTCCACCCACCTGCCACCAAAGCCCCTCTTAACCTGCACCTCCCTTCGTTGCATGGTTTTTGATAGGACAATCCTTTTTTTTGCTTGTCTTATGTGAGGCCCAGAAGGTCTGTCCCACCGCTGATCCCTTGAGGGGAGGTTCTTCCCCCCACCTGTAGTGTGTTTCCTGTAAGAATAGCACTGCTATGTTGGCTTTGCGGAGCATATTCGACGTGACTGATCTTTTGTTCAGTGAGTTTAATCCCTTTATATTTAGCGTTGCAACTTTTCAATTAACCATCTCCCCTTCTTCGCATTCTCTCTGTGCGCCCACCCATGGTTTGACATTTCCCCCGGTTTGGTTGTGGACTTGTACTGCATTTCACCCTCCCCCCGTCTCCTTATACATCCATTCCCCCTTCCCTCTATCGATGTGAAATCTGTTTGTGTTGCTAATTCTCCTATGTGTCCCTTCTCCTCCCCTTCTGCCCTTTCCACCCTCTCTCCCCTTTACCCATTGAGGCGTTCAGCCTCCCGTTTTCATGTGTCCAGGCATTATGGCCGAACCATGAAGGTGGTGGTCCCAGTCGTATTCTTTCTTTCATCCTGTTTTAAACTTTCCCAGTAGCGTATCATTATAGCGCTGCCTGATCCCTTCTCCCCGTTATTGCCTGCCTGGTGTGGGCCCCCTCTATTGGGTCCCACCCCCGGCACCAGGTCTTTGCTTTGCCGCGGTTTCCCCCCCATCCCGTTGAACCAACTCAAACCGTAACATGGCAACAGCCAGTAACTCTGTCTACTCAACTATATGTATTGCCCCCCTCCCATGTTTCGCCTCCCCATTTCCCCCATAGGCACAACTTAAAACCATAGAACGGGGTCTTGCATCATGGGCTCTTGGGCCCTCTAGATTGATCCGCTGACATCAGGGTGACTCATATCCCTTAAGGGCGTCTCATGTCTAGGGGTTTGGGGGTGTTGAGCTTCTGAAATGTCCTGGCCCCCTGTGTTTTGCACCTTCCATGATCCATCTTCGGGCCTCTGAGTTTATGTCTTTTGGATGGCTCAACCCATACTTCTTCCACCTGTTGATCCTGAGGATGTCCTATTAAGTCCTCTGTGGCCCTCTTGATATCTTCTTTGTACACCAACTGGTATCTCTCTCTCCCCCCAATTCAAATATGAGTGCAAAGGGGTATCCCCCATCTGTATCGTACCCCTTTTTCCTGGAGCCACTGTGTTAGGGAGCCACATTTCTTGCATCTCAGGAGGGCTTGTGCTCAGAGGTCCTGAAAGATAGTCACTTTAGAGTTCTCATAGTCAAGCCCCCATTCTTCTTGCTTTATCCAAAATATCGACCTTGTCTCTGTAACAGTGCAGCTTTGCGAGCACTATTTGGGCCCCCTGTAACCCACTCCTACCCTGGTCTATAGCCACTTGTTCACCTTCTTTGGTCCCTCGGACCATCCCCATTATTTCTTGAATTTTTCTTTCAAGTCCTGCTATAGATTCCCCCTCTTTTTTTCTTCAAGTCCAAGAAAGCAGAGGTAGTTGCGCCTTTCTTGTTTCTCTATATCATCCACTTTGAGCCCTAGATCATGCTCCCTCCTTTCAGTGTCCCGGAAGCGGACCTCTATCTGGGATTCCAGCACTCCTGCCGAGGCTTGATTTGCTTCCACCCAGACTCCCTCTGCTTTTGTGCTCCTCTTCCCCCCATCACCACGGCTCCTCCCAGCATGCTCCCTGCTGTGGCTGCGGGTCGGCGTGCGGCCGTTGGCCTGTCTATCGGCCTTCTCCCCTTTCGCCTGGCGGGCCGCCTCTTTGGATGCGTCTCCTTCGGTCTCCACAGGGTGCGGGGCTCTTTCCTTCGTTCAGGGTGCACCGCTGTTATTACGCTGCCCATGGACCACTATGACATATCCACCACTAAACACTGCTATTTAGGACTGAGACCAGAGCTACTCAATCAGGCATCCATCTTGCCTGCGCCACCCTGTGGCCTCTCATACTTTAATTTTACATGCAACGTGATTAAATGCTAAATGTGGAGTGTAACCACTGTCAAGAGAAGGGCTTGTCATGGGCCACCTGATGTTCCTGTACATATGTCTACATTACTGTACCAACCTGCTTGACAGTAAATCAATTGGGCCTTCACCTGTCTAAATGGGAAGGCTGGGCTAAACGGGAAGGTATGGATTCCAACACGAGTGACTCTTGGGATCAGTCACTCCCATTTTTACCTTCAGAAATAAGCATTATATTTCAAAAAACGGTGCAGAAGTCATTACACTCTTCTAACGCATGGTAATGATTAATATTAATTTAGATTGTTTATAATGGTTTAAGCAACTAACAATTTTCATATTAGATCCATATTTGGGCAAGCTCATTGATTCACTCAAGGCTTACTCTGGCCTTGTAAACTCTTTGCCTGGCCAGTTCTCATGGGCGGGTCAGTGCCAGGTACAACTTCAATTCATTTATTTAAAGTGGTAGCAATACTCATCCACAATGCTTCTAAGCACTAGGAGAGCCCTCAATTTGGGATACCTTTAGGGCAACTTATTCTTCAAATCCACCATGCAGTCGAGACACGAGCGGGGTACCTACATTCACCCGTTTTACCTCTTGATGTACTTGTTCTCTGTAGAAGGGCAATACCTTGTGTGGCTGGATTACCGGACCACTCAAAACGGTGATATACGGGTTAATACTAACCATCCTGTGAAGTTGTCCTCTTCTGGGGTCGTTGACATTTCATTACTCACCCCACTCGTTATATTTCTATTTATTTTTATTTCTATTTATTTAAGATCAGGGACATATTTCGATCGGAAATTAGTTAAAATGACGCATTCCTCCGAAGGATGCCTGCACAATAGCACAAAGCTGAGAACAAGTGGTCAGCCAGTTTATGAAGGTGTGAACAAAGTGAGATCTGGACCAATGACAAAATAAATCAAACAAAAAAATACAAGAAATAGGTGGCTTACAGTGCAGTTGGTTTGGATTTTGATGGTAAGCAGGTTCCAATGGAGCGGGGTGAGTAAGGGGAAAGAAAGGAAGTGAGGAGACACAGGGGGCATCAGACAGTGAGGTTAGGGTCAGAGGAGGAGCAGAAGGAACAATTTGGTGCATATACAGAGATACAGTCAGACAGGTATTATGTAGCAAGGGCATTGATAGTTCTGTAGGCTCTGAGAAGGAACTGTAAAAGAGAGATGTTGCACAATGAGGCCCAACCAGTATGGGGGGGAGGATCCGGGTAGATTGTGGATCATGTGGGTAGCAAAGTTGACTTTGTCTATGAAGGAGTAGAGAGGAAGGTCAAGAAGTAGGCTTGAGCAGTAGTGACGTTTTCTGAGCATGAGAGTGGAGATTAGAGTTTTCATAGAGTGGTGAGTAAGAAACGGGTTGTACATTGATAAATACAATTAGCATTTTTAAATATTTGTATGCATATGAAGTGAGTGATTGTGGTGTTGTTCATTAATCAGGGTAGTTAGGATATAGATATTTTTTAGCGCTAGGCATGAATTTAGGGTTTGTAATTTTTGTACTGTTAGTCTAGATGTTAGGAATTGATGACAAATGAATTGTGAATTACTATGATTATGAATTAAACATTATTGAAAATAATAGCTACCAGGCGGTTGGCAGTTAGTATGCTTTGAATAAATTAATAACAATCAGCTGTATTGAACAGGACGTCACCAAAGCTCTATAAACTCTCGTGGGTTGTTTTTTTTTGTTGTTATGAGAAATTGACACATTTTCTGAATGTTGTGAAGGTTAATACAAGTAACAGAGTCAGTGGTAGTGATACAGCCAGAGGTCGCAATCCAAGAGAAACCCAAAGTTGTGAGCCTACGCTGAGAGAGCAAGAAGGTAAGGCAGGAAGAAGAAAGGTGAGCGGAGAGGAGGTATGGCCTTGGAAGCCGGGAGAAAGATTAAATCAGTTTGTGAAGAGTTCAGCATCAGGCATCAAAGAGCCATCTAGTGACGGATTGCAGTGGGAAAGATGGTAATCCATTCTGAGATGGCTGGGGGGAAGGAGGGAAAGGAAGAAAAACTTGAACGTCATCAACTAAGAGATTTTTATGAAAGTCAAAGAATGAGATCAATCTTCCTAGGACAGAGGCTTAGATGTTGAAGATCCTAGGACCAAGGACTGATCCTTGAGGAACACTAACAAGGAGAGGAGTGGGGTCGGAGGTTTGCGAGTTCTATGAGGTTTTAAAAGGAGTGACCTTCCAGGTAGGAAGTGATACAGAGCAGATTTGCAAAACCCAAGGTCCTGGAGAGTGAGGAAAAGAGAAGAGTAGTTGACAGTTTAGAAGGCAGAAGTGAGGTTTAAAAGTATGAGTATAGATGAGAGTTTGGAGTGGTGAGCACTATAGAAAAAGTTGGAGACCTGCATGAGTGCAGTCTCAGTGGAGTGTTTATTTACTACGGAAGCCTCGGGACAGTCACTCCCCGTCACACTCCAAAGACATCTCGAGTCGTTTTTCAGCAGCCCAGAGTGTCCCGCCCCAGGTTTATAACAACTGGCGAATGGAGGGAGTGGAGGAGGGAGTGGTGAGGGTGGGTTGAGATAGGGGCTGGCTAGAGTAGGGCATGGGGAGTTGGGGAGTGGTGGTGGTGGGTTGAGGGAAGAGGTGGTCAGGGGAGGGCATGGGTGGAGGTGGACATGGGAGAGCGGAAAAGTGTTAAGACCGGGTTGGGTGACGGAGTGGAGGTTTAGGTGCTATATCGAGGGGACAAAGATTAGGATCTGGGTTGGAGCACGGGTGATGCTAGGTATGGTATTGGGCATATGGCTTTCAACCCCACACTTTGCCAAATGGAATAACACAAACAGAGGTCAAAGTAGGTGGGACCTCCTCTGGACCCCCTCTGGTAAGGGAACCCCAGCAACTCTACATTCCTTGGCTACGGCCTCTCCCTTCCATTGGCTGATAGATGCCACTGATGCCTTTCTGCCTGGGGAAGCCGTGCCAAACGTCACAAACAGACTGTCTGAGCGCCTCAGACTCCAGCCCGTATACAAAATACACAAATACTGCTCTTTTAATATCCAGCCGGTGCCCCCCTTCTTCAGCTTGAGAGAACGGTTGTGGAAAAAACATTGGTAGCACCACCTCTTGTGACAGATGGAAATGACAGTGCAAGTTAGGAATGAACTTTGGGTCGCATCTCAAGACTAGTGTATCAGCAGTACCTCTAGGAAAGGTGCCCTACATAAGCGGGCTCCTTATTCATCTACCCGCCTGGTTGAAGTAATGGCCAACAAGAATCCCCCTTTCAATGTTAGGAAAATTAACTCCCATTACCAATGGCTCGAAGGGTGCCACCTGCAAAGACCAAAGTAACAACGGCAAATCCCATGCTGGTACACCTTCCTGTCCCATTGGCCTTGATTGAGAGTAGCTTTTCAACAACATATTTATTGGTGCTTCACCCTAAGACCTGAGAGTTCTCTTACTCCTATAATGGCATTGCACACAGTCCAAACGGTGGATAATGAGAGCCCCCAAATCCAACCCTTCCCTCAAAAACTGCAAAATAAAAGGGAACAGGACACTCTAACTGAGTTGTGTCCTGCCTAAGGCACCAAGAAGAGAAAGTCTTCCCAGGCCTATCATATGTTTTTTTGGTTGCTGGCCTCCTAGCATCTTGCACTATCACTGCAAGTTGAGATGTTAAGCATTGCCTCTTCCAGCCCACCCTTTCAACTTCTATTCCCCCCACTTGCTTACTCTGATTGAGCTCGGAAACATCCCTAGAACTACAGGGCTCTTTTTTTTTATTTATTTTTAATTTTTTTTCGATTTATTAAAAGTTGTTTTATAAATTTGATTAACAAACATTTACAACATCATCACATTCAATTTATAGAATCAATTCATATAAAAATAAATGTGTTCGTTAAGCTTCATATTACATATTCTAGTATATATACAAAAAATAGAGCAATTTCATACATTTTTATACGTATGAGTTACTAGAAAAATTTACTTCAAAAATTATTTCATTTTTCTTTCTCATCTAGTTCCAATACCAATTTTTCAAGAAATGCACATAATAGAACAATTACTTTCATTGAGTATCCCCACATGAATTTTTTCCAACACCAATCCCTCGCTTCCTGCGTCATACCCAGCACATTCGGTCCAATTAGCGTGTATCTCAAGGGTTCAAAATGTTCACAATATAAGGTGAGGTGTTTGAAGTTTTCTATCCAGATTTTGCCCTCACAAAATCTACACCATGGGTTCTGTCCAACTTGAGTATCTTTTTCCCATTTAATAGTTTTCTCAAAAGTATGGAACTGATTAAGTTTGAATCTCAGATACAGATCTCTCTGTTTATTCGCCGGAAATTTTGTCAAATAGGCTTTGCGAGGCACTCTCGATGTTGCGAATTTTGCAGCTTCAGAGTATAATCTTTTTATTTGCATTTCCTCTATTGTTACTAACCAATCCTGCTCGTATAAGTGTTTCTTTACATATCCCGCGCGGAATTCAAGATCTATTGGTTTTAAACCACATTCAGCAAGTTTCTTTATCATACATTTTGAAAACACCAGCAACAATGTAGGAACACGATTCCCAATCATAATTAAGAATTCCTCATACAATGACTGTTGCGGCGGATACATTTGAATCATAATCATTCCTGCAACTATATGCAAGCATCTTAATGATAGCATTTAGATTTTTACAAGTTTTGGTATTCCATCGTAAGGAAGCACCTGGTCGATCTTCCAGAATAAACACACTAAATGGATCTAATGGCAAGATTGGAATAATTAGTTGAAAAGCTGCATATAAAATACAATGATCACTCAATTCAATCGTCGCGATCTCTACTCCCTTGCAACCAGATGATAGTTCCCCAGATACCGCAATGTAGTCAATACATGAAGATCTGTTGTTTCGGGACCAGGTGGTCACCTTTCCTATTGCAAGAAAAGGTAGTATGTCTATATTCCAACGCTTAAAAAATTGATGAAAGCGTATTCCTCGTCTCCTACTGGACAAGAATTGACTTTGTGGGTGAATTTGGGTTTCATTTAGGGGAGTTACAAGGCAATTTGAATTAAAATCGCCCCCTATAACTATTTTTGCATTAGGCCATTTGCAGAAAACTTCGTCAAGCAAGGAATCCAGATCATTCAATAGTGAATCCACTGCGGTACCCAATGGGTTAAAGTATACTGATACTATTAAGACATAGTCCATTGATGATAGTCCTGTGTTAATCACAATCGCAATGCAGGATGTTGTCATACAGGTTAATAACAGGGAGTAAACAAGAGCAGTATTTACCAAAATGGAGATCCCCCTGATGGTCTGCCTTTGGGTACTCGTGTCGCAGGCATGGAATATGCCATGAAACCTCAAATTTCAAGTGGTTTAACGGCCATGGTTTCCTGGCATAACACTATGTCAGCAATTTCATGCGGGGCATATCTAGTTGCCCACATTTAAGTTTTTTAGTCCGCACGAGTTCCATGATATTACTCGAAGGAGCTTTTTGCTACTACGAGTGATCTATAATTGGCCCCTCCTTTCGATTCCCTAATATTGCTGGTAGTCAAGACCAGTCTTTTGATACAGCAGAGATAGCAACCAGCTGTGCCAAGACTGCCGTATCCGTTAAATTATTTACATTGGCAGTTGGTGCTTGGTTATTATTATTTGTGGTATTTAAAGGAATGGTCTCATTGAAGGTTTTAGCTTCATCAATTGTCTGAATTTGGAAAACAGCCAATCCCAGCATTTTTAGCTCTCGTCTGTAGTTCCAAATCAATTCAGCAATTATTGGAGATTGAAGTTCCAAAACCATCCTGTAATTTTTTATGGATGGAAGAGTGATCCATATGATGTCATTTGAGACCAGCGTTCTTAGTGCTGGAATTTTTTTAAAGGACTGCAATATAAAGGATCTATTCAGATCTTGGTCTCCATTAATTTTTGGTTTACTGATCCAGCCCAAAATACTTGAAATTGGCTTTACATACATGGATTGATCCACAGATTCCTCCATTGCCAGAGGTTTTTCCGTACCACCTCATCGTCGGCGTGATTGGATGATTGGTGGCTTTGAGTTGCGTATTTTTTTCCGGAACCAGGCAGGTCAGGTATCTCCCAATGCTTTATCGTTCCGTTTTCCTCAGATTGCACTGAGGGTACGTTTTTTGTTATATTAGATGTCTGCGCCTCTAACTGCGGGGCATTTATTTTACACTTTTGTTCAGCCTTCAGTTGAGGAGGAGTGATTTCATCGTTATGGTTCCCCAATGGTAGCCCACTGTCTTCTGAGGAATCTACTTCTGTGATTGTTCGTTCAGTAGTTTTATTGTTGGGAATTGGTTTGTAGAACGCTGATAACAAAGACTGTTGAGAGGAGGACAGTGAAGCTGCAAATTCTTTCTGTGAATTTATCGGTCACAGACACTTGGTTTATTTCGTTGTTAGGAGCGGCATTCAATTGAAGTTGCAAAGCAAGGCGACTTTCAATAGTGAGTTCGTCCACATCAATCGTTACGTCAGATTCTGTATTGCCAGCAGAGGCATCAATGTTTGCCTCAGTTGGGTTTACCTTAACATTCAATTTTGGATCGAGGTTAAGATTTTCTTTCTGATTTGTTTTTTTTTGTTTTTGGTTGAAGTTTTGCATACCTTGTAATTTCTCATTGCGTAAGTTTAATCTATTTACTGCACGGGTATGCAATCTTTTGTGTTTGCATGATAGAAATTGTTTTTGACCTTGAGGCTCAATGTGTACCTCTCGTGGGGGGGGGGGGGTTCCAAATTAACAACTTCCCTCACATTTTCCTCATTTATTAATTCAATCAAGTCGGATGGACTATCAGGTGATTGATCACAAGCTTTATTCTGTTCAATCAACTGGTTAGAACCATTCAATTCTGGTTGCAGATCATTAGGTTGAATAAAGAAAAGTAATTGGTCAATTTTCTCTGCATGAAGCGTTACCATTTGGCAAAGCTGTGCATGTGAGTAAATTTGTATCGTGTCCACATTTTTTGGTGCATTCACAATCTGGGCAAACGTCGAGGGAAAACTATAAACTGGATCCCCCCCATTCCCTTTTGAAGGATCATGTGGCTCACTAAGGTAATTCTCTGTTTGAGATGCTGTCGTGACAGTGCATATGCAAGGAGTACTGGGCGAGTAACAGCCTTTTTCCTTTTTGTAATTCTCAGCAAAAATATAACCCTCCAATTTGTTAAGTTTAGAAGATATTCCGAGCAACGTTGTTTTTATATCACGAAGTTCGTCATGCGTGTACTCGTGGCCCTTGTCAAGTAAGTTGAGAATCCTTGACATTACGGGGTAGGAAGCTTCAAAGATCAGGCGATCCTCCACATCGGAGGATGATTTAGGTTGGAAATTCTCATGAGTCTCGATCTTCGGCAGTTTACTGTGAGTGGAGTCTCGCATGTCCGGAGAAGAACATACCACTCCCCCTTTAATTTGAGAAGGGCCATCATTACATAGGTCTATAGTGACCTGATTGGAGGCGGGATTTTCGAAATCATTATAGGAGTTAGCAGTTTCCGGTGCTGAAATGCGTGGGAAATCACAATGGAGATGTTCTTTATGCTTGCCAATTGGCCGTACTGTAACTGGTGTGGACGGGCCATCAGACATTATGATCCGTTTCTCCAATTCCATTAATACCGCAGGAGCCAAGATCGAAATGTCAGATGGTGGACCTATATTAGTGTCTTCCATGCTACCCAAGGCGTGATTAATCACTGTCTCTGGCTCTGGGACACTTATGAAACTTCTCCTTGTTTTAGATGGATTGGCGAGATTCTCATGCATATTAGCAGTACTACTTACATTTATTGGATTGTCATTCGCGATGGAATTAACATTCGCGATAGCCTTATTATTTCCATACATTTCATCCAATTTCTTCATTGTAGCATCAATGTTACGTTTTTTTGGAATGATAATCGTTTCCTTTAGCCCGCTCCGTAGTCGAGAAGACATAATTTTACATACAACAAAAGTCGTGAAATTTTTTCGTGAGCAGTGGTGAATCGCGAGCCGGGCTTTTAGCCTTACTCTTGTTTTTACAATATAAAGGTGCTAGCCTCTAAGCGTTAGGGGCTACCCCCCGAGTTATAGAAGGATAGTAGCACGTGCAGGAATAGATTATTAACGCAATACCCCTGCTTTCATAAAACCGTCACTCCTGCAAGTAAAATTTGATTGAAGAAGGGTATCAAACCAGCAAAACCTAAACGTACCTTCCAAGTTCCCAAGTTTAACGCTTCCAGCGCACCGCGAACAGCAAACAGTACTTGATTCGTACTTGGCGGTGCGCGCGCGGTGAGCTGGGAGCAGTGTAATTGAAGGCACAGAAAGAGGCGTTCCCCTACACCAGGCGGAGCCTCCGCTCCGGAAGCAACCTAAACAAAAAACAAACAGCTATGGGTTAGTGTTCAGCGTGTCAAAACTGCACTAGCAACACACTCCAATTCTATGCAAGTCCACAGTCCCTAACAACAACAACACAACTCCACAATTAATGAAGCGGTGTACCTACTGTGCACACTGAGTGCACTGTGCACGCCCACACCCTATACCGCCCGCTTACTAATCCAGGCTGGTGGATACCGTGTCCTTAGAATGGGGTGTTAAACAAAAAGTCACCTTGGTCCTGGTAAGTCAGGCAAAGACTGGTGTAACAGCTTGAGACGTCCTCCAGTCGGCAAGATTTTTCACGGGTTTAAGCCTTCAGCGAAATCCCTCTGAGTCAGCGAAGTCGGGACCACGGCAAACTCAGCAAACAGGGCGGCAAACTCAGCAAACAGTACTTGATTCGTACTTGGCGCTCTGATCCTCTCGAAGCAGGACATTGGTTCTAATGCAATTTCCATCAAGAGGGGAAACCAGCACCGCCTGAGCCATACTGGGATCACCAGGATTACCTGCGACCGAGAGTCACTGATCTTCCCAAGAATTTTGGGCAGAAGAGGCAATAGAGGGAAGGCATGTAACAGCCCCTTCGGCTAAGGCTCTATCACGACATCTATTCCCCAGGCTCCCTCAACTGGAAATCTGCCAAATAATCAGGGGAGCTTGGCATTTTGTGGAGAGGCAAAGAGATCCACTACTGAAACCTTAGACCTCTCACATCCTCTTAAAGACTTGAATGTTCAGTTCTGAGGAAGACGAAGGGAAGACTCAGTTTAATCGATCTACCTCTCTGATGTGGCACACGCTGAGATACAATCGATTGCTCTCTGCCCATATCCCTACAGCTTCTGCCACTAGATTCAGGGACCCTGTCTGAGAACCTCTGTCCCGATGATTCACATAGGCCATTGCTGTATTGTTGTCCGTTTTTACCAATACCGGGTCTCCCTGTATCTGAGGGGAGAAACAGAGTAGAGCCCTGAGAATTGCCTGAAGCTCCCTCCAATTGAAGCACTTGTTTGCTTCCTGAGTATCTCCTCTGCCTCACTCTGGTTCTTCAGAGTTTCTCACTACCCCAGTCTGCTAGCGTCTGATATTCTAATGCTGTCTGAGGACCCGGGCAGCTGAAATCTTTTGAACAGATTGTCTTGCTGGTTCAACCATTGTAATCTGTGTTTCAGGAAGATTCAGAGAGGAACTTGTATACTAAAGTTCTCCGATCCTGGATCCCAGTGGTTCACCAGATGGTTGATTAGCGGTCAAGTTGTAGTCTTGCCCATGGCACCACAAACATGCAGTATGCAATATGACTCGGAAGCTTCAGGATCCGTCTTGCCGACACCCATTCTTCTTGAAGCGCAGAGTGTAACAAGGTATGCAGATTAGCTATGCTGTCCTTTGGCAACAATACTGAACCCTGACATGGAGTAAGATTCAACTTCTGCCAGTTGACTAAGAGCCCTAACTTCTTCAGAGTATAGAACAACTTCCCTGTTGCTCCCTCAAACAATATTCCGTGGGGGCCCTGAGAAGTCAGAGTTTCAGATATTGAAACAAAAACATCCCCTTCTTGTGCAGATGGGCCAATGCTGCCCTGAAAACCTTGTAAAAACACTCTTGGAGCATTCTTCAACCCAAAGGGCAAAACCTGAAACAGATGTTTCGGTTGAGGCAGGACATTATTATAGGTGTCCTGTAAGGCTATGGATGCTAAAACGTCCTGCTACCTTATTAGAGTAATAATTATTTGCAGAATGTTTTGGATGGAAGTCGCTGAAATCACCAGAGATACTGAACTTCCACCAATAATTCTATACCAGAAAGAGGTTTGATTCAAAGATGCTGCATCACGTACACATTTCTAAACTATCAAATTCTTTTTTCTTGTAGAACAGTACAAAATACAAATAGGTGCTTCGATGACTCAACCTCTTTCTCACAGAATCTACAACAGTTATGTTGCTTCAATTCCCTATAAAAAAATGAATTTCCTCTGTTGGAAAGAGAGTCAATCGTAATCTTAAAAACCTCCTCATCATTCGACCATTTGGGTATTGCTTAATATTGGCAGGGGGAGAACCCCTCCTTTTGTTTTCAAAACATAGATCATTATTTGTTTTGGATGCGCCTCGTGCGTTGCACGCATCACACCAGTCGGCATCCACCATTTAATTTTTGGCCTTAACACGGTTCATTATAAGAAGATCCAAATTAATATTAATCTGGTCATTGCCTCAATAGATTTGTATTTAAAATTAGATAAGCACCCATTTGCCGCCATCTCCAAATCCTTCCCCAACAAGTAATCGAAAGTACTTGGTCCCACCATCAGCTACATAAATAGCGATATCCCTCTCCATGTAACTATACATTTCATCGATGTCAGTCCAAACTCATACCTTATGTTAGTAATTGGAACGCAATTTCGCAATTTAAAATATTTGTGCACTATTCTTCCTTCCAGTCTACAACCCACACCTATGGCCATGGTGACACTGGGGGTAGTAGCAGTGTAGTGGATGGTTCACACCACTGAAGGTCTCATGGTCTGAGCGGCTGCTGGCTCCTGCTGTCTGGTGGTCCCCCATTTCATTGTCACTGAATTCCGTGGGACATGTTGAAAATGCAGACGGCACATAAGTTGTGTACATTAATGGTTATGGAACATGATACACACCTCCCGGCAGCTTTCCCTTCATTGGCTTCGAGTACAACATTGTATACATCATCAAGTTTTATCTCTAACGCACAAATGTATCACTGGTTCAGCCCCTAAATGTTTGAAGGATCGGATAGATGCTAAAACTGCCTTGAGAGTTGTTTGCTCTAATGAGGGCATCTGTCTCACTCAATCACGTGTCAGACTCAGAAGATTTGGTGCTTCAAGTTTTGACGTTTGTGCTCCCAAAGCATGGAATGAGCTACCTGGTGCCTTGCGCAACCTTCCATGCCTCTTGAAGTTCAAAAAGGATCTCAAGACCTTTCTTTTTAATAAAGGAATTGACTAATTGGCACTTCTTCTTTGTGTTGGTTTTGTCTTGTTTTCTGTAAAGCGCGCTGAGGCCTTTATGTGAGTAGCGCTCTATAAGAATTGAAATAAATACATAGATACAGGGGAGGGTCTTTGGTGTCTCTTGCATTATTTGTCTTACTCTTAAAATACAGCCATGCCACTCTCACTGGATCCCTCGGCTCCAATCCTGAGAATACGTCAGTCACTCATTCCAGCCCTGCGTCCAGTAGGGTATTACCCAAATTGTTCAAACACAATTATTCGAATGAAAATTGACCTAATTGCATGGGTCTGAATTGACCTTTTCACAATTGACCGAATATATATATATATCTATATATATATATTAGATATATATCGGATTGGTGATATATATGTATATATATATATACACATATATATACATATACAGCGTTTTGGTGGGGGGGTTGCGTTGGGTGGGAGGTTGTGGGGGGTTTCCCCCCGCACATATGTGACAATCGACGGGGAGGATAGCTCAGCGGCAACGTGCGCGCCTTGGAAGAAAGACGACACGAAGCAACACAGGTTCGATCCCTGGGTCCGCGCTTAGAAACCTCTGGGTGTTTAAGAGCGTTATAAATACGCAACTAAGACAAAAACAATTACACAACTACAAAAAAACCAGTTCCTGTAACAGCACCTCGATGCCCGCAGGCTGTGTGAGCGCTTTAAAAATGTAAAAATAAATTGACCTTCACAATTCAGTCAATTGTGAAAAGGTCAATTGTCATTTGAGCAATTGTGACTCGAACAATTCGAATACAACCTCCAGTAGTGCTCCCACCTGCTGGAACTGCACATGTTTGTAAGTGTTCCACTCCTGGGTTCCCTCGAGGAGTGGGATGTGGGAGGAGGTTGGGTACACCCTAAACCATATTCTTAATGGTTTTCCTTTCTTTCATCAGCCCTACTACTCGCTGATGATCCTACCACCCTTCAACGCATCTTCACCGTTGAGATTCTCGTCCTAAGAGGTTCTTGTCGGTGGTTCTGGCCTCCCCATGTGACTTCCAGTGAGTCTTTAGTAAGGGTTTTTACTGATAAAAACCTGCTAATAGTTTAGAGGAAAACATGTTCTCTCTTTATTGACGTCATCACTACACCAATATAATGATCAATTATCCAGAGCTGTTCCCAAAAAAATCAGATACAGCGTTGGAAAGGATTAACTTGTTGTGTTTCCCCTCTTAGGGAATGTTCACCAGAGGACTATGCATTTCAATATTAGCTTTCAATTACATATATCCCATCAGATTTATAATGACCCTTATCAAGATTCTTCTTATTGTTTCCACTGGGGGAACCTATCTCAACAAAAGTTCCTTTTGAACTATATTCCCTGGGGGCATCACATTTGCTGGATTAATTTGATGGTTCTTTCTCCTTATCTCTTTGTGTATCCCGGGAGGTAGTGTGGATATGTGCCTTGCTCTCACGTGAGAACCTAGAGTGCTAATGTTTGCTCTGGCTTGCAGGTTAAAGGGTGTTTGCTTCCCCCCTGGTGGCCATGGGGTCCTCTCACTAGTGCTTGACAGTTCACCCTTTGCATGTGTGTCTTCATATAGTCCTATCAATCCTAGCCTCCCAATGTTTTGAAAACTTGCACACTAACACACACGTTGTCCAGGGAGAGACAGAGATGTAGCCAATAGGTTTTCTCCTCTCCCAAGTCCTAACAAAAGGACCATATCAGTCTCCTCGGATGTCATGTTAAGTGTAAAATTGTCCTTTTGGAGGCCATCATTGTGTGCCCAACCCGAAATCCTGTCAAGGACATGTTTCCGGAGATAAAGATTTCCATTTTTGTGGGATGGGGGGGTGACATAATGATGTAATATTCTCACCACTCCTGGATCCTGAAGTCTGTCATACCAGGCAATCAGGAGAACATTACAAGAGGACACACAAAATAATTAAAAACTTCATGCCAGACTCCTCCCTCTCATTCATGCTGAATCATGGGTATCATGGCAGGCGGCAGCAGTTTTCCCGTGAAAGCTGCTCAACTCTGAAACTCTCTCCCACACCAGCTCAGAGAGGATCTACCTTACCTGATCTTCAGACGCAACTACATTGACTTGCTCAAATCATCTGACTAGGCCTGTCTGTTATGCTTTGTGTCACACCTCAGTAGTGTATCTATACCTTCTCCCTAGTACCTTTTCACATGACTTTTGTATATTTGTATATATACTTGTATTTGTATATCTGTATTTTTTTCTGTGTACAACATGTACTTATGCTAATTATCTGTAATATTTTAACCTAAGCCGTGCATCTGCTGTAACTGTTGCGCCCTGATACCCCCGGGTCTGGCACGCATTATAAATAAACAAACAAACAAACATTATTACTAAATGTAAAGATACTCAATTTATCAACATCAGAAAGATGAAGGGGTGATTCAGCTGTGCTGGGCTTCAAATCAGTGCCCTGCAGGCTGAACTCATATATAGAGAGAGAAAGAGATGTGGTGATGTCGACAAAGATGAATATAAACGCTGCTTGTAGGACCAGGTGTTTTCTATAGGTTAACAGGCTTCGGATTGAAAAAAGGCCTACAGGAACAAGAGGAGTGATCTATGAATACGGAAGAACTTTTTTAAACAGTGTAAAGAATGGGACAACACAAAGTGGGGTCCTCCAACTGTTCCCAATACCTTAGGGTAAAGATTGTAATAAACATAAAAAGTCTCAAACCCAGTCATAGCAAGTGATTGTCCCTCCAGGGATGCCCTATTCTATAAAATGAGATCCAAAGGTAGTGGACAACAGAAATGTCATACCTATTTTCAACCCTGTGCTTGCAAAAAAAACAGTCCCACATCCTGGCCAAAAGAAGTATCCACAGACCTAGGGGGTCATTACTAGTGTGGCGGTAAGGGGTTAAGGCTGCCGGTAAAGGTGCCGGAGCCGTCAACCCCTTACCGCCACATTACGAGTTCTGCTCGCGGGACCCGCTAAGGCCGCCTGGTAACACCAGTCATCCGAGCGGGTCACGCGAGCAGACCAGGGTGCTAACAACGGGCCCGTTATTAACAGGTCCGTTGTTAGCACCCTCCCCATTCCCATTGAGCCCTATGGGGGCCCGAATGGGAATGGGGATGTACCGGGTCCGGGTTCCTTGAATGAAGAATTACCGGGCCCTCCAAGGTCGGAATGGCACGGTAATTCCTCATTCGAGGAACCCAGACCCGGTACCCGGGAAGGGGGTAGCCATGCCGCTGATAGCGGCATGGCTACCTCCAAACTTGTAATGATCCCCCTAGTCTATGTCTGTCCTTAGTCTGAAAACAAGCCCAAAAAGGTGGTTCTCAGGGAAGTCTACTCAAAGAAGAATTCACATCAGATCTCTCCTGAGTTCGCTCTGTTTCTTACTGTATACAGATCTCTCCACAGTGCCTTAATTTGTTCTCAGCGCTCAGTTTCTTTGTGGGTGAGGGTAGTTACTCCTTTCCCAACCTTTGGTCATGCGGTGGTTGTTTCCTTCACCACAACCCCAGACTCAGTTTGGAAAGGTAGATAATGTCACTCTCCTCCTCAATCAGGGTACTGATCAGACATGCACTCTCTCTCGCGCTCTCTCTGTCAGGGGTCAGAGGATTCCATCCCCTGTCCTCAGTCTATAGGGTGGATACCTCCATCACTCCAACCATGGACACCTCTGCCACCTCCAAATACAAAGAGTCTCTAGGAGGCCCAGTCCTCAGGCCCCATATCTGACAGTCTCTCTCCCTCTCTATTCTCTGGGTCAAGGTAGATTCTCCATCTTCTGTCTTTGATTATGGGTGGCTGTTTCCATCACTCCAGCTACTTACCCACTCAATTCTGGTGGTTCGTTCATAATGGAGGCGAGAGGCCGACAAACCACCAGTACATTTCTCCATTGTGAAGGAGCTGAGCCAGCCTGGTGTAAACACTTAAAGCTATCCCTACTGCTTTCTGCACCTGAGGGAGCGCTCCTGAGCTGGTTTAAACTCTCAAAGAGAAACGTGGTTCCCCTTTGACAGTTTCTGTTCCCCAGCATGTGTGTCCAATGGACCAAGCAAGACCAGGGGACTTTTGCTTCCCCAGCCTTGCATGCCCCATTGGGAATGCAAACAGAGGAGCTGCACCTCTGAATGTTCATAAGCGACACTCCCGTACCTCCCTGCACATTCAGAGTGCCTGGGGGGGGGGGTAAATTGGTAGCGCCCTGGCTCCTGCACACATATGCAGGAACCAGGGAGTGCTCTTTGCTTCCTGGTTCCTATTTATGTGACACGGGAGCCAGAGGGTTTACACGTTCTCTGCTAGGCCAGGGTGCAGCGAGGAGCAAAGTCCAGACCGCGACTGAAGGTCTGAAGAATGTATTTAATATGTAGGCCTGCATGTATGAATGAATGAGTGTATGATGAATGGGTGGGTGGTGGGTGATGGGTGCACCTAAGAATCAGTGAGTGTATGGTGTATGGGTGCGAGAGTGAATGATGTGTGAATAAGCAAGTGAATTTTGCGTGAATGTGTGTGGTGTGCGCTAGTGTTTTTTCTGGTGGGTGGCAAATTTTTGGTGACGTTACAACAGCATCATGGAATTCAAATGTTTACTGGGCATCCGCTAAATCAAGCATGCTCACTCTAACTATGCTAGCAACTGCAGAAAACATTGTGAGCACTAACTCACATCACATCCGGGCAGTAATCTGATTATTGGCGTGCATCACATTTAGACAGATTTGGGTATATTAGCTTGCAACACATCTGGACAGAATTGTGAATATTAGCTTGCGTCACATTTAGACAGAACTGCAAATATTAGCTTGCATCACATTTAGACAGATTTGTATATTAGCTTGCGCCACATCTAGACAGAAATGTGAATATTAGCTTGCATCACATTTAGACAGATTTGTGTATATTAGCTTGTGCTGCATTTAGACAGAATTGTGAATATTAGCTTTTGCCAGATCTAGACAGAATTGTAAATATTTGCTCGCCTCACATTTAGCCAGATTTGTGAATATTATCTTACATCACATTTAGACAGATTTGTGGAGATATTCATGTGCCACATCTAGATAGAATTTGGGAGATTAGCAGGCACCAGATCGGGAAAGACTTGTGAAGATTAGCATGCGTCACATCTAGATAGCGAAGTCACTAACCAACCCCACTAAAAAATCTTACCCTTCTGCATACACCTCTCACACTCTAACCAAACACAGCCACACCTCTAAAGCCAAAATGCATGCACTTCACTACACCGCAACCACAAAACAAATCACACATAGCTTTACACAACAGAACACGATGGCTGTTAACCAAACTGAAGCTGCCAACAGCACATCACAGCTCTCTTGCACTTTTCCTGCTCAGTCCTACTAACTCACCCTACCCCCTTTCCTTTTCAGATCCGCCAGAGCGCCAGGGGACCACTCCAGTGGTGATAGTGCGTGGTCCAAATGTCCTTTAACATTAACATTGACATAGCTAGCTTGCCATTTTGGTACAGCCAGTCTAGCTATTTCATTGGCATGGCATTTTGTATGGGGCATCTTTAATAAAGCAATCACAATAAGTGTTATTATGCAGCTAGACTGGTATTTTGGTGCAGCCAGTCTGGCTATTCCTTACTCTGGCATGGCATTTATTTTACCTGACATTTATGATAAAGCAAGCATTAGTATTGGCTAGACTGACGTTTTGGTGCAGCCAGTCTATCTACTCCTTACTGTGGTAAGGCATTTTGAACTGGGTATGTATGATAAAGCAAGCATGACGTTCTATTAAGTGGTAAGACTGGCATTTTGATGCATCCAGTTTGGACATTTTTCCATATTGTTGCATGGTGTTTTTTTAAATCCTTTATTTAAGTTTGATAATGCAATGATAATACAATGTCAATATAGTCAATCGGGACATTTCTTTCAGAGAACCTATCAACATAGTAGTACAATATGTTACATTCTAGTAATCTTGATCTATTCAGGACTGACTATGTCATGATTATAGTATAGGGATTCATAATATTCTTTAAAGGTATTGTTGATTTATATTGACTGGTGAACAAGAGTTCCCGTAGGAGTTAAGACTGATCGTATGGTAGTTTTCCCTATTTCACCACATATTAACTTTGCTAAACACCTAGCAGGGCGGTCTGACTCTGTATTTTCGAGCTTGTTCTGGGCTAAATAATAGCCTGACTTCTCTTTTGGCCAAATCTCTTGCAGTTTTTGATTGATATCTAACAATATGTTGGATGAGTTATCTAAAGCGTGGTGTTGTTCCAGTAATTGTATTTAAGATTCAATTACCCCAAGTGACTGTCTAATGGAGTTGAGAGATCCACTGGTATTAGATAAAGCTATAGCCCGGATATAGCATTTGAAGGCTTCCCATAGTAAAGAATGGAATGCCACTGTACATGCGTTGGTCTCAAAGTACCAACTGGTCTTTTCTGCTATTGTGGCATTATACGCCACATCCAGTATGGATGAGAATGCAAACCTCATTATAAATTGATATCTAGGATTGACCTCTAACATAATAATAAAGTCATATTGGGGAGCGATCAGAGAATTCGTAGGTAGATGTCACAATTTGTCATCCTATGAAAGTGTTCTAAATCAGCCATAAATCTATGCCAGAGGACCTGCCATGGACCATAGAATAGTATGTGAAGTCTCTCTTGTGTGGAAATATTGCTCTCCAGATGTCACTAATATCGAGCATTATCATTATTTCTCTGTTGGTTGCAGCTGCAAGTGTTGTCGTATAAGGTTCTACAATGCTGCGGTCCATGACAATGTCTAAAATTGTGTTAAAGTCTCCTCCCCAGATTATGCAGGTTTTGGGAACCTTTTGTATAATACTTGATACATTTGTATTAAAATCAGGGTCATCTATGTTGGGGCCATATATGTTTACATTAGGAATTCTTTAGCATATAACACGCCTTTAACTACAACATATTTGCCAAGGGGGTCTATAAATGTCTGGGCCATCTCAAAATTAAATGACAGATGTAATAATGTCATGACTCCTCCGGATTGAGTGTAATATGAAGTATAGAATTGGCTTTTGCCCCATTTCTTTGCCAATGTTTTGCACACTGGTGCCATTGTATGTGTTTCTTGTATCAGTGTTATTTAGACCCTTTGTCCCTCTAGAGATGTGGTTAGTTTCCTTCCTTTGATAGGATTATTAATACCCGTACCATTCCAACCCATCAGAACAAAATCGTTTAATGTACTACTGGCTCTGGATCGAACACCAAACTTAGACCAAATACTGTACACTGATCAAACATGTTCACATCTGCTTTCCTAGAAATGTGCATAGGTTTTGGAGCAATTTTGAATAATCCTAACTCCCCATTGCTCCCCACTCTCATCTGCCTCAACTGGACGGTGATGGACCCTCTAAAAAAAAGTGGCATTATAAGTTACTGCAAGCATACTGGCACTTGGTGGGTTTGTTCCAACATGAAGTATGATGGGAAAGGAGGGTCTTTTAAGATATTTCTTAGAAGCGATTTGGCAAATGTTTCCATGTTCCCTTAGGTCAGATTTTCTGGAATCACTACAATTCTAAGATTGTTTTGGCGTGATCTAGACTCTAAGTCGTCACATTTTGAGACCGTTCCTGCAACGAATTTATGTAAATTTGTGGTCTTCAAAGTCATTGTTAATAGGTCATCTTCCATTGTGATTATGCAATTTTCAACCTCATTGATCTCGTTGCTTTCCTTGTGCAGTTTAACAGTGATTGTACAGTTGCAGTGAGATCATCCAGTTTCAATCCCATCATCGCAAAAACTTCTTTCATACTCTTCATAACATGTTGAAGTTGAGATTCTAGTCCTTCCTCGGCACACCCCTCATGTACAGACGTGAATGGCATTGTTGGTTCTATTGAAGGGGGAGAGGTGTAGCTGTCCATTGGGCCTTGTTTACATGCTCCACATTTCATGTATTTGCAAAGCGTATAGGTGAGTGCCAAGGGGGTAGCAGAGGGTCTAAATCAGAATAGTATTCAATGAGTTATATTGTTGAAATTAGTTGTATCATTTCTCCGCGATCAGTCATGGAGATCAATGAACTGAATTATTGCCATTTCCATGACAGGGCAAACTGGGCTTTAAATATCAAAAATCTCCTCATATCACAGCTAAACTTTCCGCCCTCTGGACAAATGTTTCTCCTCGATTCAAATCTGTATTCTATTTAATGCAAACTGGAGTGTCCGCCGTAATGTGCAGGAGGACGTATAGCGAGTCAGTCTCAAGCTTCGCTCAGGCCAGAGGATGCGTATAAACATTTGTCTTATTGGCACAGACTTGGAATAGGTAATCGGTCTGGAGAGAGGTGGTATAATCGAAGGGACACAAACATGGTAAAAATCTGCCGTCTTACCTCTGTTCCAAAATTAATTAACTAATCATTTATAAAGCGCTTAAAATGGAGTAGGCAGCTCAGGCTCTGGATACGTATGCAACACTGTGTGTACTACACAGTCTTCTGGACAGGGGCAGCCAGTGAGAAAGGTGCTCGCCGATTGAATCTCTGGGTCGGTAAACATCAAGGTTTGGTGTGGGGTTCGACGTGGACGGTCGTGGCAGGGTACGTTCCAAGTCAATTGCTCTGGTTTTTCGAGGGAAAGGCGATCTGCATGCCTCGCACACGCAAGGAATCAGTTCACAGTTCAATGACGGCTCACCTATGACAGCTCAAAAGCTTCACTAATCATGGAGTAGATGCTCTGTTGCATAACTGGTGGGGCTAAGAGGTCGGTGACCATTACCCATGTTATGCTTCCCCAATTATCATTGAAACATTTTGTAAGTGTTCGTCAATGAAAGGCCCTGGTTTCCTGGTTTTTTATTGCACATCATGTAATATTACACAACATAATAATAATAGCCATCTAATACATAATGTACACTTTTGGGCACGAGGTCCAGGGTTGTGTCCTCTGGCCCATGCCGTCGTCTTCCTCCCACGGTTGCCCTGTAATTCTCTTCTTTTTCATTTTTCCTCTTTTCTTGCTCGGGCGGGTTTTTGGGAACAAGAAACGTATTCTGCGTGCGCAGATAACTGGTAGTGCTCAGTACGGAGTACCAAGGATTGTGTTTCTTGCTGCTCAGGCTCAGGCAGCCCCTTATATCCTAAAAGATTTGCCCTCGGCTATGCATGTGTGTGGGGGCTTTGCCGCGCCCCAGCTGTTAGCACCTTGTGGCAATCATTGTGGCAACTTCCTGCCGCCCTGAGCTCAAGGTGCGGCACTTGCTAATGTGCCTTAGCACCCTGCTATGGCCCTCCTCCTGCCTGGCCCCGTGTAGTTGGGTGAGAGGGGAGGGGGTGGGACTACCCCTGTGTTTGCTGGGTATGTTCTGCCCCTTCCCCTCCCCCTTTGTCTTCTTTGCCCCCCAGGTTACTTGTCCGTGCTTTCAAGCTGCTGGGGGCACCCTCCACAGCGCTACCTAATCTTACCATATTTCATCCCTCTTCTGGCCTGCCCAGTACAGGATATTATTTACGAATGTTGCTCGTCTGTGAGCTGCTCCACAGCACTCTCCCACTTCATCCACAATCTGGGAGGCACATTGGGTAGTAGCTGGACCATCCCAGCCCCTCCCCCACGTGCCCCCATGGCTTGGCCCGCTCACAACAGTGGTTGGGGAGTGCCTCTACCTCCGCAGTGTTTAACTCAATGAACAATCTTGCTAGCTGGTAGTGAAGATGAAAGGGGCAGAAGTGATGAGTGATTCAGGAATAACAATGTGGAGATGCCAATGAGAGAAGAGAGTGAAGGGATGGAGAGCTTGGGAGATGGGATATGCGAACAGGTTGGGACAGTCGTGTTAGAAGGGAATATAAATAAATTCCCAGAATGCAGCTTTGTTTGTTATGTTATTGATTTTTTTCAGTTCATGGTTACCAGTAGTTCAGAGCGCATGTATGACTATGGGAACTATTGTAGCTGTCAAAGGGTGTGCTCATGGATAGGAAGAGCCCGGGCTCACCTCACGAGAAGCGCATAACCCAGACCCACCCTGATCTTCAGCCTTCTTTGCCCAGTTCCAAGTGTTTGTCCTAAGAGTGATGTACATGAAAAATAACTGGAAACAGGAAGAGCGAAAAACCCTCAAAAGTGAACATTTCACTCAGCTGCCGCGTGACCCCACATTGAGTCAATCCTGGTTTTTCATGATGCCTTCTGTAGTTTATATTCCATTTTAAGCACGGGCCTACGTGTTCGAAAACAAGTATTGGTTTAAGGCCCAGACAATTCATTGCTCTGAGCAGTTGTTCTGTAGAGCCTAACCCCGCCTAATACCGGCCAGTATGCTCGAAATGCGGGGACAGGATTCAAACCTGTTTTTCTTGCTTCCTAGTCAAACGGTTTGCCCCTGAGCTATATCCTCCCGGGCAGCATTGCTACCTCGCCTGTGGCTTTACACAAACTCTCTTGTGAAGCGGATCCTAAATGCTATTTAGTGATGGCGAATAGCACTCTCCAAATGTGCTTTAGAGTGCAACCTTTTTAAACATTTCCCGTGTGGACCGTTCCAACAAACCCTTCTGATCATCGGGTCTTTAATTCCTATTAGGTGCAGATAAACGTCACTAGGCTAATGTGATTTTATGTTTTCCCTTTGCACACATTTTTGTAGTTACGATTTTCTTTGGTCGCAATATAGATTTCATGTAGAGAGATTTTGCATATGAGAAAGGAATCTCATATATTGATTTTCAAACATAGGTACGTTTTGCCTTCCATGAACTTAGTTTCCTGTGGAGAAGTTGAACACAAACCAGCTTCCGACTATAAATAAATGTGAAGCTTAGTCCATCCAACTCAAGGTGGCTAGGGGCATTAATTCATGTTAACAACATCAGGGGCTCTGCCATTTGTTTATTTTAAAACATTTTAAAATAATTCTAAAATGAACCACTAGATGGCAGGAGTATACAAAGCAACAAAACCATGTTTGCCAAATTTCTAAGTAAGTGCAAGAATGAGTTTGGTTCCAATGCTCGATATTTGAGCCGCCTCATACCCTAATTGTCTGTCTGGTCAGTGGCCTGGTGGCGCTATGCGAGACCAATAGTCCATGAAGGGCCAGTGCAAGTATTTTTCCACCTCAACCACGTAATCTCTGGCCCCACGTCCTGCCCACGGATGTGTCCCCCCCTATAATGGGCGGGGTTAGTTCAAGCCTCGCATCACAAATATGTACTGCATGTGGCAGTTTCCTGCAAAATGGGCAGGGCCAGTGCAAGCGTTCCTCACATATGGTTACAAAAGCAGCATGAGCAAGGCTAGTGCAAGTTTCATTCACAAACGTGTACAGGTACAGCATAGGCTGGGCCAGGGGCCAGGGCAAGCTTCCTGTATCACAATTAAATACATCTTTAAAGTTGCGTGCAAACGTGTGTTTCATTGTATTGTATTAGTCAGGGCTCTTGTTACATATGTTTAAAGTAGAGTAGACGATAGGGGCGAGGAAAGATCTGTAACACACCCCTTCACAATTTTGTCTTTCTCCCCTTTGTATAGACCACTTGTGCTACTCTGGTATAATGTTATTCTTTTTTTGAACATTGCATGTTTTATATCATTTTGTATGTAATTATGAAAGATTTTGTAGTTGGAAATCAAATCACAAATAAAACAATAAAAAAATTGTATTAGTCATTTATATAGCGCCCTTTCCCATTTGTCTGTCTTAAATGCGCTTTGTCGTTGGAACGCCTTCAGGGACCTACATTCAAGTATGGGAGATTCTAAGAGTTTTCTTTAAGATGCGTCTATGCATTTGCCAGGTTAGGACCTAGGTGGGCTGGCTAAGCTCCAATAAGCAGCCCGGAGTGCAGGCACGTGGGTGGGTGCTGTTGGTGATTTAAGATAGAACGTTAGTGCCAGAGACTCGATATGTGCCCAGCTAGACCAACATTTTCCATAGGTTGTCGCTGTATACTAATAGCAGAGGTGTTGAGGCACGTCAGGGGTTTCAGTGTGGACGGCTATGCAAGCTGCTAGACCAGATTTGCATAGCCATAGCTGCATTCTATAGTGCATGGATGAGTGGCCATGCCTGTGGCATGTGTCCACAGACGTGGTGCAAGTTGTACATACCTTAAACTGCGATGGAGTTCATCTTTGATGCCGCTTTGATAGGTCCAACACGATTGGCTGGTCTCGCCAGCTGAGGACTTCCTAGATTGAGAGCCTGAGCAGTGGGAGAGGGGATCGGCAGGGCGGCAGAGTGATGTATGATTGTCTGGGGTGAACAGTGGGGGCGAGTTTATCATGGTGTGCTGCTGCGAACGCTGTTGGCATCTGTGGAGGTTTGGGGGGGATAGGTGTGTTGTCGGGTTTGGGCCAGTTCTTCTGTGTGC
This sequence comes from Ambystoma mexicanum, assembly GCF_040938575.1. Taxonomy (NCBI): domain Eukaryota; kingdom Metazoa; phylum Chordata; class Amphibia; order Caudata; family Ambystomatidae; genus Ambystoma; species Ambystoma mexicanum. The sequence continues at coordinate 402,785,771 of NC_090934.1, forward strand.
ATATCAAAGCATAGAGTGGAGAAGATTTCAAGAGGAGGAAGGAAAGAGGCAGGTTTTGAGGGCCTTTCTGAATGCCAGGTGGTTGTCAATGTTGTGGATGTGGAGGAGCAGAGAGTTCCAGATTATCGGAGCTTGGACGGAAAAGGAGGATCTGCCCCGTCTGGTGCAGTTGTAATGTGGCACAGCTTGGCAAGATGTTGTGCTGGATCTGAGTGTCCTGGAGGGGTGGTGCGAGTGAGTTTGTCTTGGAGTAATTCCAGGGTGGTGTTGTGGATGGCACAGTGAGTGAGGCACATGGCTTTCAAGGTAGTTTGTCGACCAATAGGGGGCCAGTGGGGACTCTTAGTGTAGGGCTGATATGTTCTCTGGGAGGGAGGCCAATGAGCAGGCGGGCCGCAGTATTTTTTATTCTTTGGAGTTTCCTTAGCTGGAACTGTGGTGCGCCGTGATAAAGTCAGTTTGCATAGTCTAAATGGGAGAGGATGATGGAGATGATGAGAGAGAAACAGTGAGGATAGGTGCGGTATGGGAAGATACGCCCGAGGATGCGAAGGTGGAAGAAACAGGTTCTGTATACAGAGATGATGTGTTGGGAGAGGGATATATCTATGTCCAGTGTGCATCCAAGGGTTTTCAGTGAGGTGGAGTTTGCTGGGAGTTAGGGGGACGGCTAGGGAATGAGGCCTGGGAATAGGTTGGGGAAGGAGCGCTGTTTTCCCCCAGACTGGGGTTTCTGTTTTCCCAGGGATGAGGATGAGGGGGTTGGTCGTCATCCAGTAGTCAATATCTGAGAGGCATGATGACAGATCTGGGTGGATGGAGCCCAGTGATTTGGGGATTTTAAGGATGATCTGGGTATCATCCATTTAGTTGTAGCAGGTGAGATTGTGGGAGCAGATGAGCGCAGGGAGTGGGTTCAGATAGATGTTGAAGAGGAGGGGATATAGAGATGCTCCCCTTGGGACCCCTTTCAGTGCTGGTCAGGATGTAGAGGTGACAGTGTGGAGGACCATGATTTGCAAGCGATTAGAGGTGAAGGAGGAGATTCAAGTGAGGGCAGTGTCTTTGATTCCTAAGGAATGTAGCCTATCTAGGAGAATGGTGTGGTCAATGGTATCGAAGGTGGCAGAGAGGCCAAGGAGAATGAGTACAGTGCATCCTTCAGCATCCGCTGTTCTTTTAAGGTCGTCTCAAATGGACACTAGGGAGGTCTCTGTTCCTCAGAGGGGTGTGAAGCCAGATTGGGCATGGCCAAGGAGGTTGTTGGCGTCAGTGAAGTGGCCAAGTTGCTTGTATGCTGTGCAGTCCATGAGTTTGGTCATGAAGCAGGAAATGGGCTGGTTGTTCTTGGGGAAGGAGTGGGTCGAGTGTAGGTTTTTTGAGGAGGGGTTTGATGCAGGAGGTTTTTAAGGCTTCTGGGAAGATTCCTAAGGTTAGGGAGTGGTTAAGGATTGAGCGTGTGATACTGCCTGTGCAGGTTGAGGCTAGGATGTTTTTGAGGAGGGTGGGCGGGCAAGGTTCTTCAGGGAAACCTGACGGGTGGCTTTGTGCTAGGAGCGAGAGGAACTCCTGGTGTGAGATTGAAGAGAAAGAGGCAAAGGTTTGCATTGTGACTGAGTTTGGACGGGGAATGGGCAATGGTGGGTAGGGGCGTTATTTCTATTTTAGAGATGAAGGCATTGCATAGGGATTGCATAGGGAGTAGGATTAGGGTTGAGGGGGGTAGAGCAACTTGGAGAATTGAATTCAGAGAGGTTCTATGCAGGTTCTATGCAGTTCCTTGCTTGGGTTGCGAGAGTTCAAGATTCTGTTCTCATAGAATGCTTTCTTGGTTTGTTGGTGGTGTACCACCTGGGTGCGAGGCCTGATCTCTGAGAGGGTTGTTTTGTTGGGGTGAGGAGTTTGAGGGCGCTGGAAAGCCCATGGTGGAAGAGTTTGATTGGGTTTAGGGGGCCTTCCTGGAGGGAGAGTACTGGGAGTGAGTTGAGGGGGGAGTTGGCTAGATCTGGGCTGATAACGACTTTGTTCCAAAGTGGAAGGAGAGGTGTGTAGGTTGGTGGTGCGGGGGGTGGCTTTGAGTGCAGGCCATGGTTGAAAGTGGTACGAAGAAGAAGATTGTAGTAAATGCAAAAACACCTAGATTTGGGATGCCTGGATAGAGGGAGAGACGCCTAAAATGGGTGTAAAACAGTTAAAGGGACGGTACTTAAAGGTTGGTGTGCAGCATTGATTTCACTGCTACTTACTAGCTGGCAGACCTTGGTATGCTATGTTGTGTAGGTGAGAGGAGTGGTAGGGTTTTCCGGAATACAGTATTTGATTTACTCCCCAACCAAACCACACTTACATTGTCTGTCGCTACTGGTTGATGGCTGCGGGCTTCATATGCAAACATGGGCCAACACGGTCTGGAGGTGCTTCTGCAAGAGCAGCCCTTTGTCTTGGGGCCCTTAGCTGAGGTGGCTGCACGAGTCTTGACTTAAAGGGCCCAATGCCCAATCACAAGACACGGGTGGGCTGGGAGGCGGGCAGGGCAGAGGGAGAGAAGGAAGAGGGCTGGTGCTGGAGGAGGGAGATCAACAGGCTGTAATGTGGCAAATGTCCACACAAAAACACTAAATATTGTAAAAAAAAAGTGCTTCACAGGAGTGGAGTGCACAAAATAAACTCAGAAACCTTAGCAGGAGGCAGGCCCGGGTCACAAAACAGCACTGAGCATTCTGATGCACAGGTACACCACACTGGTGTTACAAACACTGGACCCAAGGCCCAATCATGAGACGGGGCAGGCTGGGAGACAGGCGGGGGAGAGGGAGAGAAGGAAGAGGACTGGGGGTGGAGGATGGAGCTCAGCATAGATAATCTTCTCATAAAAAAGCTTCTCAGACAAATGTTTACCACTTCACCATGGTCAGGCCATTGAAAGCATCCCTCACATATAGGCACATGGACAGCATGAGCAAAGCTCACTCTAGCTTCTCTGTCAGACACAAGGGGCACAAAATGGCCAGGGCAAGTGTAAGTTTCCTTTATAAAGAACAGTTTCAGGATTGATGCTACTTCACATGCAGCCTGCAAGTCTCCACATGTACCAAGCACCCTGCTTTCACATGTCCCTCTCCCTCCAGCAGCTCTTACCCCTGACCATCCTCTTCAGGGGTAAATGGTGTGTACATGGTTTGCACATTACAGATAGTACTGTTAACACACTCTCTCTTCACAATCACTCTCTGCGGTCTTCCTTTTCATGTGAAGGTGACAAGGGTAGAGTGAGGTTAGTTGGGATGGGGCAATTAACGCGACCATAGACATGCACATATAAAACTGCTCACTGTTTTAAAGGAGCTATGGGCTGGTCGCCACTACCCAGAGCAGCAAGTACCCACACATGTCTGGCTTCAATGCCTGTAGACTATTGGGTGTGTTCCACAGCCTTGGGGGCAGAGTGACTGATCTGGACCACAAGTGACCCTTTGGAGCAAGAGTGCACTAAAGGCAAAGCACTGTCAGCGCCCCTGTTATTCAATGCCACCACACTGGCCTATTGGTTGTTTTGACATTACTTGTAATTGACGCCAATTGTTTATCACCACATTTCCATTTTCCTTGAAATGACCCTTCGAATGTTCATTTAGACTAATGCATTCTCAATGGAAGTTTCATTTGGATGAGCATTTCAACATTGGGTGTCGGACTTTATACCTTTGAAAGGTGAGAATTGTGCATTTACCCTCAACATGCACATTTCTTCACTTATCATGCTTATCTTGGCTATGTAACCTACAATGGATAAACACACCCTGGCATTCTCTGAGCAGTATCATAACTCAACCCATACTCTCACCTCCCATCACTACGCTTACTCTCTTTTCTACTCCATCACTCAATTAGAGTGCAGCTATACCCCTCGATCAATTTCGGCCTAGATGCTCACATACAAACATTAACACTTAAACACCTCATCATTCTATAAAACGCAGCTATACCCCATGACAAACCGGCCTAGCTGCACACATAAGCGTCCTACAGTCCCAAAGCAGCCAGAACCCAGTCTTGGTGTCCACCCGCCAGACTGCACACATTCAACTGATATTAATACCTCCACATCTAAATGCTAGGATGCAGCTACCATCAGGCAATTACATCAACTGCACACATAACTGGTGCTCCCAAGCACCCTACAACACCTTATTCTCTCAACTGACCTGGACTACGGTCGCCGAGGGCGTTCAACCTACCAGCGCTTTGAGGTCATACCAATGATATATAGAGCGCTATATACATGCCAAACAAAATAACATAACAGTATGGTTCAGCAGTGCTTGCCAGTTGTCACAGAAACAATGATATCTAATTTTCAAATGATCTGGATATCTTTTCATCACAAATTTTCAAAGAAATGCTGGACAGTTGTTACAAACGGGAATTGACCTCGATATATTTTTTTTTTATTATTGCAATATAAAATAAAATAAAATATGGAAGTTTCAGTTGTGCCCAAAAAATGTCTAAACATGTAGTAGTTTTAAAGTTGCATGAATAAATATAGTTCAGTCTGGGAGTAAACACTACAACAGATTAGGCACTTGTCTTTGTGCGAATGTTGGCTAATGGTCCGGTACTCAGTATATTCAGAGTGCGTTGCGCACAGCACGTGGGTATAGGGCACTGACGGTGAGCACGTCGCTGACTGCAGATTCACTCCTGCACTGCACTGTCCTCATATCCACTCTGACTCTGGACGAGCTTGTGGAGTCGCAAATGCTACACGTGGTGTCTCCTCGCTGCCGGCGATCTCACTGAAAGAGAGTGTAAAGGCCTCGCTGCAACACCATCACTTCACTGGCCCTTTAAGAATGTGTGCCATTACCTGTCAATAAAAGCAGCCTGAGCCGGCACATGCGCCAGAGCGGCGGCAGACTCCATGAATGGCACTTCTGCCTCGCGTCTCATTTCTTGGGCCTGCAGGCTGACACTGTGGCCCTCATTCCGAGGTTGTTACTAGTCATGGCGCTATTAGCGGCATGACTTGCACCAATACCGGTACAGCCACCGACTTGGTGGTATGGGGACTTACCGGTCTATTACAATCATTGCGGGACCGGTAAATCCCCATTTGAAAAGCCATTCCCCATTCCCATTTGAGCCCCCATACGACTCAAAGTGAAGGGGGAAGGCGTCAATAACGGCACCGCAAATTGCGGTACCGTTATTGACCCCGGTATCCCTTTGCGGGTCCCGTCCATAATGCCTGGTAAAACCAGACGTTAAGGGAGGGACCCGCAAAGGGACCTCGGAATAGGGCGCAAAGGCATTACCGGCACCGGTGTCATTACCGGCGCCCGGCATCCCTTTGCGCCCTGGTCGTAATGACCCCCTGTGTGAGCACAGCCCTTCTAGTCTGTCCAGCAGGTTGATGCTGTGTGATCCCGGCACTGTGGCTACCAGTGATCTGGGTGCCCCCAGTTCAGTATGTGTACCCTGGGAGCCCCCTGGCCGCTGTCCTGCTTTGTGACCCCAGCCCAATTGCTAGCCCAGGAGCCCCCCCCAACAAATGTTCGGCCGTATGAACACAGCAATTAGGCGAATCCCTGAAACTGTCCAAGTCCGTGGGCCCAAAGCAATGTGGTTATCTACTGGGTGCTGCCAGCAACTGTCTGACTTGCCCGTGTGCCCACGAACCGGTCACAACAATGACAATTACGTTTTGGAACCCCTGTGCTCAGTGCTGAAGGTGAAGGCGGCAGAGAGAAGCCCCCTGAAGTGAGAAGTGGCTCCGTCTTGTGGGGGCCCTGCCTCCCAAAAGCAGTGAGCAGTCTCTCAACCTGTGTTCCTTGGCGAGCATCCATGGGCTCTGGGATCGGACTGTCAATGAAGAATATACAAAAACGAAGAGGAAGGGGAGTGTCAGCTCGACAACTCCCGCAACCGGCAGTGCCAGCCTTCATTTTGCCATGCTGCCGAAGCACCTGGAGTAATCCTGGGCCAACCGGGGGTGAAAAATAAAGCACTCTGTGTTGGAGCTATAACAAAAAAGGAATTCAAGGCAGTTCGAGGGAGTGAGCGAGTGAGTACCCAATGCGAGTAACTTGCTGACTGAAGAGTGGGGATACGTTGCAGCGTTATTATATCACTGTATTGCCTCACCTCTCTCCCCCTTTCGATAACCATTGACATTGCTGATGTTTTGTTCCCTCTGCCTATTATCTACGCACCCGTTCTATAGCCTTGTCACTTCCGGCTACACTCCATCTATTGCCTCTAGTGCCTCCCCTTGCCACTACTGCTTCGGCCACTTCGGCACTTCGGCACTCTTCCACTGTAAATCACCAGGTAATGGCAGAGAGGATCGAGCAGGTGGGGAAAGTCTCTGAACAAGTTGTGAAGTGGTTTGAGTCATTTCTCAAAGACAGAACCCAAAGGGTCATACTTGATGGTTTCATCTCACAAATGGTGGAACTTGATTGCAGGGTTCCACAGTGTTCCTCTCTGTCTCCACTCATTTTTAATCTCTTGCTCATTCTTCAAGTTCAGGTGAAACCAATATAAATGCAGTTTTTCCCCCTTCCCCTACCAAGGGTATGATGTGTGTGTTGGAGGGGAGTCTTTCACTGGTCACCTGAATTGTTTAAATGGGTTCACTACATTACCATAATTCCAAGAGACTGCAACTGCATTTATATTGGTTTCACCTGCATTGAATGACAACTCAGCCTCCCTGATGAGTATTGCAGATGCGAAAGCGCTTGGAGGAGTAAAACAGTGCAAGAAGGGAACCAACCCTTTGAACTATTGGGCAGCAAATTGGGATTTAACCCTGTGAATTTTTTGGACACTTGGAGGAGCACAACAGTGCAAAAAGGGAATCAACCCTGTGATTGGGATTTAACCCTGTTTAATGTTTTTGGACATTTGTTCAGGTAATATATTGGCCAGGAATTGGAGTGCGCGCCTCGCCCCTGCTTTTTTGATAATAGTTAAGTACACACTAGGGAGTCTCTGCTCATTTCAGTGCAAAGGGGGTGTGAGCAGAGAGCTGTAATTCAAATCATTTTTGTTTAGGAAAATAAATATTTAAGATTGTGAATTGTATGAAAATGAATGTTTTCCTGGTTCTCTTGGTTATTGAGTCATCATGTCTGAAGATGACAGCAAGTGTAAATACATTTTCTAATGTTATGAAGTCCGAGGAGGAAATGTTAAGAGTAAAACGAAATGTTGATAATAATCTCTTTAATTTGATAATGATGAATTGGATCCCACAATGAATGCACATGGTTTTGCAGCGGACAACGAGGAAGGTGGGAAGAGAGAGATCCATAGGATATTGCTACATCTGCTCTCTCATCCCCATGTCAAAGGCATTCCTAAGGTATTTATCCCAAGTGAGGTAGAAGTAGCAGATGCTATGTCTAGTGCACCTGGACCTCTGCAGGGTTTAAGGGCAGTTTAAAGGGCAGTCAATTACGGCATCAATCATACCAATTGACAATGATTGTTCAATTGTCGAGCGTACAGACCACACAAATATTGGATGTGGTCAAAGTGCCCAATTCACATTGGAAGGAGCAATTCTTTCTAAAAATCGATGGGAGCAAGGGGTGAAGATTTTGAGAGATGGGAGAATGAGGGGATTCATAGAAGAAGGGATGGCACGAATAAATCAAGAATGTGGGACAATATGGAGAAATCATTTACAGTATCTGTCGTGGTTCAAAGAGCCAGAAAAACCTTTTAAGATACAGGCACCAATTTTTCTCTGTGTTTTAAGGGCGATGGCATGGTGCCTGTTGGCACAAATGGGAACTGTAGCCGCATGCTTCGCATCACAGATCTGGCTGGAGCAATGGCTGCTCTTCTTGATAATTTTTGGACCTGTAGAATGTATGCGTATAGGCATTTGCCTCCAGGCTGGTGAGGTGTGTTCATTCTGTCTACCCTTTATGTGCCTTTTCTCATAATCCAAGAAAGCACCTGGTTTTGGCCTGTCCAAATCCCAAAGTTACATCTGTGTCTCCTTTGTTTCCTTTGCCCCTTTTATGTCCTTTTATCACCTAATATGGACAAATCAAAGACCATGCTTGACAGTGAAAATCATGAACACTTGCAACATAAGAAAAGATGTAACTACCTTTCAGCAGTATTATCAGAGGCTCTAGTGGACATTCCCAATCGATACCAGCTGTTCAGCCAAATGGAGACCTTTTTTTTACCTTCCGCCTGGCGTCAAAGCAGTGGCCAATCCCAAATGGTTCCAGGTGACCATGTATGGACTATCAGTCTTTGTGAACACTTCTGAGGCAGCGTTCAGTGCCATTAGGGATGAGTTGAGGGCACTCAGGCTTATGACTTTGCACTGGTATATACTCAACCTCCTGACAGCAATGGAGGGCGGAGTATGCTGGAAAATAGGGAGTAGCTGTTGGACGTTTGTGCCTCCCAATGATACCAAGAATTGTACCCTCACTCAAACTATTGCTTCCTTGCATAAACTCACAGTTATCATGGGGAATGAGGCTGGAATCACCAAAGATTTTTGGATCACATCCCTCTTCTTGTGCGTACTGTGAGAAACCTCAGGGCGTCCTCACTCCTTTTCCCCCTGTATCCTCTTCTCGGGTGGCCAGGGAAATGCCATCGGTTTTGGATCCCGACCCTGGGGGTGGATATGTGTGGGAGGATCACCCGGTGGGAGCAAATGGTATGCAGTGTTTATATCAAATATTTTATATAGAATGAACATATATCGAATATTTTATATTCACAAATGTTATAGTGAATGCATTTAGGGGTGGGGTAAAGGGTTACCTATTTTCGGGAAACGGTTGGGGTGTGAAACAGGGGCTTGCGGGGGACACGCACCCCAAGAAAAAGTGCATTCACTATAAAATTTTTCGATATAAAATATTTGAGATATGTTTATTCAATATAAAATATTTCGGTATAAAGACATGTAACCGAGCAGACTTAGGGAATGGGGAGAGGACGTCCTTAGGTGAGACATGGTATCACCCATTTTCCTTTTGTAATGAACCCTCTATCCCTTAAGCCTTTGTAGGCTATTGCCAACCCTTTCCCTGTTCTTCCACCCAAACTGTCACCAAAAATCACAAATGTAATACTGGGACTAGGAAGAGACCAACTAGGAAGGCACATCCTTATTTTGTTAAGGCAAATACTTTAGCATTCTCATTTTGGAATACCAACACACATCAACCTTATTCTGGTAATACAACCAAATATCAGCCTCAGTTGTGTACTGGGACGAGGAGGAGGACAGCATGAGTAAGGCAGAACTACCATTCTAATGGTGAGCTGTCTAGTTTTTCCTGGACTCATTTTGATGGCGGGAGCTTTAAAAACCGACATACATTTAGAAATGGAGTCAGCTGTGGAGGCAGTGAAGCAGACTGCTACATGCAGGCAGACCTCTCCAGATCGGCGGTGTGGCAGGAGGAGCGTGCAAGACCCTTTCACAATTGCAGAGTTTATGCAGCGGGAAGCGAAGTGGGAGAACGGTGGAGGCCATTAACAGACCAGAGGAGGGAGACCAGCTCGACCGAGTGAAGTGGTCGGAAGAAGACAGCTGCAGGTGGAGCAATGCTGGGTAAGCAGAGCCACAAGAAGCCACTGGGAGAAAGAGCGAGGTACCGCTCAGGAAGGAGAAATTCATTGGAGGTCGACGACCTTGCTGAAGAGCTGTAAGACCAACCATTGAGTGAAACCAGAAGGGGGAGCACCAGGCTGGCTGGCGCATATGACAATCAGGTAACAAACTTTGTTTTACAATGAACTGTAAGCAAGTACTTTTGAATATTGAATGAAGTAAAAAGCAAAGCAAGTGCTTTTGACTATCGAATGAAGTTAAAAGCAGAGCAAGTACTTTTTGAATAACGAATGAAGTGAAAAGCAAATGCAAACACTTGTAAATGCCGAACAAAGCAGATGCAAGTTTTGAGCATTGTTTAACATTTAGCAGAGTGAAAGAAAGATTGGGAATCTGCCTGATACAAGGAACTCTGCAAACAAGTATTGGCAAATCCAAGAGCATTCAAGAAACTGTGTGTTATATGAGAAATTGAGTATTGGCAACAGCCAGGAGAGTGCAAGAAAGTGCTACAAATGCATGGTGGCCAAACAAGCCACAACACAGTGCCAGAAGAGTGAAGCACAGATGAATGAAACAAACCTCACTGTCAAGTTGAAGCAGTGGCATAGACTTGATGGAAAATAAGCTAATAAGGGGTGTCAGTTGCGTGACCAATGATGGGTGGACCATGTGGTCCGACAACTGCGTCTCGACCGAGTACACCTCTGTGTGGAAGAGCCACTGAAAAGAAGCTTGTGTTTTACAACAACCTCTTATGTGTTTGGTAGTCAAAGAAATGAACTGCCTATATGAAGTGGTGAAAAGTGACAATCTCCTGGAAGCTGGGAAGTGTCCCAGGGAATTGTGTTGTTTAAAAAGCTGGAAGATTTGAACTCTTGAGGAAGGGAACTTTACTTTGAATCCTTTTTCTTTTGATGCTGACATCCCTACACATTGTGTACAATTAGACATGAGGGCAAGTATAGATTTTGGACGCAGGCAGACTTTTACTTTGGACTTTTGACACAGACTATCCTTAATTTATTTAGGTAGGGAAATCCCACCTTAGTATAGGGCAGGTTAGGCCGTATCCAACCCTGCAGCTTAAATTCATAAAACCTTGTGCACCAAACTTGAAGCTGTTGCCTGTGTCTGCTCCATGATGCCTTCACAGTACTTTCTTGGTTGAACCTCGTTGCAAAGATTCTGTTATCCATTTTTCTCTTTTTTCTCAGTCTTTTCTATTCCTGTCAAATGCTCTTAGAATGTTGCTCTGCGCAGGTACCAACAGCTGCTGCCATGATGACTGTAACCCTATCCAAGGCTACGTTCACCAATGCTTCATCCCACGTGGGTACTCAAACTGATGTGTCCTGTGCCCTCCACCAGATTGGCATGCTTGTGTGGAGCAGCGGGTAGATTGCAGAAATGGTGGCGGGATGAGTTGGGGTTGTTCAGCGAGGGAATATACCCATATTGGGATAGGTATGGTGGATGATTTCTTAGTTAAAGTATTAACTAAAGGGGGAATGTTAGGGTGGTCATGAAGGGCTCCCATGATTATGAGTGGTTCATGTTTTGTGTGCCATATTTATGACTCGGGTGGCAGTGAACTTGGGGCCGATGTTGCAAATACATATGCATCATGTGTAATTCAATATGGATGAGATATGTTACTTTTTAGTGTTACTGTTCGTTTAGAATTGATACATATTAGAGTTGCAAACGTGTAGAAAGATATCATTTTAAAACCTCAAATGTAACATGAACACGATCTACACGGGGTGCTTGAAAGTACATGGAAACTGGCGGACGGAAAGGGTTTCATTGCGCATGCAGAGTGGGGCCTGTCCTGAGATCCTGCAGTAAAGAAGGCATAACATTTATAAAAACACACACAGAGAAATAAATAAATCTATATATATATATATATATATATATATATATATCAGTCAGTCAACAAGTTTATTCGGATTGAAGAAAAATCCATCATATATATATATTTATTTATTTTACAGGGCCTGCGGTAGCGGCCACGTAGTTATGGTTAAGTTGCTCAACCCATAGGAAGAACACTTTTTGGGTGGCTTATAACTTTGCGCCCCCTGGACGGATACTCATGATACTTTGCAAAAGAAAGTATATGGCCCGTCCGATTGAACCTGCAAAGTTTGGGGAGGTCTCGTGCAGGGGGGGCAAAGTTATAGGTGGGTCCCGGAATTTGTGGTTTTTCCCATAGACGTAATGGAAAACAATTTTTGCTCACGCCTACAGCCCAAACCGCTGGACTGATTTTCACCAAATTTGTGGCAGGAGTGGTGGCTTAGTCTCAAAAGTATGCTTTTTTAAATTTGGTGTATTTTCTTTTAAAAAAGCCCCAAAAGTAGGTAAAAGAAAATTGTGATATCTGGGTTTATCCGTGGACTCACTTCCCTGTTCGGTCTGCGGATGGGCATCTGATTGACCTAGAGGGCGACGTGATGTGAGGTGCGAAAGAATTTTGGAAACGCCCACCATGTTGGATACGCGGACATCGGCCGGTGTCCACGGACAGTGCAGTAAAAACATATTAAAAAGCACAACATTGCACTTGTTAAACTAATGGGGATGTCGGGGTGATGAGGATGCGGTGGGATATGGCCTTTAAAAGCACAAATAAGTGGTGGTTTTTCAACTCCGATGTCTGCGAACAGTGCAGTCCTGTGATGTTCACGAACATCTGAGATGTTCAGGGACATCTATGCCTATTTCTTCATTACAGGGTTGGTGAAAAGCAGTTTTTGGGCGGCTTATAACTTTGGCGCCACTCAATGAAACTGCATGAGGGAACAATTAGAGGGCGGGTCTCAACATTTTTAGATGGTTTATAAATTAGTTGCCGTTTGACGAATTTGCAGAAAGGTTTTCTGACAGATTATAGACCCAACCTTGAATGTTTGTGCAAAACCTGAATGGATTTTGTCAAGTGCGGGCTAAGTTATATGACTATTCTATCTACATACATTTTGACACTTTTTTCGCAGCAAACTTGTGCAAGGAGCGTTGGCAAGGACCTGAAAGCATGGTTTTGTAAATGTATCTGTGTTTTATTTTTTGAAAAGTGTCATAAAATAGGTATACAAAAAAGTGATATACCTTTGGTGATTGAGGTATAGCCTGTGGCCATGGGCAATGGCCAGATTGTCCGGGTCATGTCCTAAGGCAATGAACCCGGAAAATCTGGCTACTGACCATGACCACGAGGGAATAGCAATGGGGTTAAAGTGGGCATGGCCACCAGGGACCGGCTATGTGGTAAAGTTTTTCGAAATCGGAATAGGTTTGAATGGGGAAAACAAATTCTGCTTGTGGGTACAGTTTGAAATGCTGGATAGGATTGCAGCAAATATGCACGAGGAGGGTCAGCAAAAACTTCAAAGCGTGGTTATGCAAATATGTCCTGTATTTTATTTTTTGAAAGTGTGAACATTTAAGTACATAAACAGTGATATAAGATTGGTGTCTGGGCACTGGGCCTGGCTGTCAGCAATGAGAAATGTGTACTGAAATGTGCTTATTGGGGCATGCGACATGGGCAAAGAGGTAGGTTTCAATGTGCAAAAATATTCTGTTTGCAGTTACAACCTGCAGTGGTGGACTAGATTACAACAAACTTGCGCGACGAGCATTAGCATGCACCTAAAAGCATGTTTTTGGAAATATGTCTTGTGTATTATTTTTCAAAAGTGTAAGCATGTAAGTCGAAAAACTAGTGATATACATTTGGTGTCTGGGTAGTGGGTCTGGCCCTCGGCAAATGCAATGTGCACTCTGATTTGCTTATTGGGGAATGTGGCATGGCTGAAGTCCATGCTCCATGGATTTGGAGACTGGCCATGGCTGCAAGTCATGAGCAGTGGCCATTGGTTACATTATTAGAATATAGTGAACACTAAGCTAGGATGCAAGGTAGGTGCAGTGAATAATAGGGGTGGTTTGGTTTGGCTGGGGTCATGGTGGAGATTTATGCCGTAGGCAATTAAACTATGATTTGCATCCCCAGCATGCGCTGCTGATAACGACCAACATAAGTATGTGTTGCAAAAAATATGTTTCTTAACTGAGGTTTATAGTTCTTTCATATATATGAAAAGAGGAATTATTAATAACTTATATACAGTGATGTAACACCATGAAACATTTTTACTTATATAAACCTATTATATTGTCAGAAAAAACTTGGTTAAAGGGATGCCATCCAATCAGGTGCCTCGGAACGTGGGCTTGAACCGCCGGTACAAGCCCGTGTTCCAAGCCACCTGATGGCCGGCTCTTCCCACCGCCATCTCCCGCCCTCCCCCAGCCTCCGTTCCTTTCTTTTTTTACCCCTCAACCCCTTACTTTCCTTATTTCGGCAGCGGCGGGTGCTGCCGCCACATTTGCTCCTTCTCTTCGCATCCCGCGGGCCACCATGGAAAGGGAAGCGGGGATCCATATGGAGCCCCGCTTTCCTTTGTATTGCGGCCAACTTGGAAAAGGATTTTCCTTCCTACAGTGGGACACGGCGCACGTCCCGCTGTAGGATGGAAAATCCTTTTTTTTTTTAGCATCCCGGTTTACCGCTTTGGCAACTTGGGGTGCTAATGGCTTCATCCCCCTGTTGCAGGGGCTGGAATTGGGAATAACGGCCCAGAGCCCTCGTTATCTGTCCTCGCTTCACTTGGGGCGATAACTGAGGCTGCTGGGCCATTATCCCCAATTCCAGCATCTGAGAAATGTAAAGTAGATGGAGCCTATAAGATTATTTCTTTTAGTTCTATTTTTTAACTGTGAAAGGTGGTTCCTAAAGGAACCTTTTTTTTCTTTTTTTTTTTTACAGAAGTGGTCAGAAAGTAAGGAGGGTAGGGAAATGAGGGAAGAGGCACCAACCACTAATATGGAGGGGCAGGTGGACAGGAGAAGATGTTGAACGTGTGTTACATCTAATGTAGGGGGCAGTGTTACTCATGCTCCTTGATTACAGCTTCAAAAGCACTTCAAAATTGCTACCCCGTATAGAGTGGTGCGTTGCAGTATATACAGACTACTGTTGTCTTCGAAAGATATGGATCAACAGCCTCTTTTATCACTTGCAATGTAGATGGTGGGATTTCGTGTCCCACAGAAGTAGGCTGTGTGGTTACAGTATTGGTGGAGGAAGATAGCCTACTACTTGCTAAGAAAGGAACAACCTTTCTGAGAGCATTGCAGTGGTTGGATTTGGTGTGGCGGTGCATGGAGGTGTTCCTGTAGGAGTAGTTTCCAGGTAGTCTGTGACTCAGTACAGCCTTGCACTCAGTACATTTCACTTTGGTAGCTTTAGCCTTTGGTACATTCCCAACAGTGGTAAAGCACTGCCACACCAATGATTCTCTCTGGGTGCTAGAGGTAGGCACTTCCTGTACCTCACCTTCTTGGTCCTCTTCATTGTCTTTGGAAGTACTGGCGCTTTTTTTGTTGTGTAGGTCCTCCAGCTGGTGGTGGTGGGTCTTGGGGAGGAGGGATGGTAATAGATGATGCCATTTTTAAGATAAATAGCAGTTTTGCTAATATTCTTCCAAATAGGTGCTCTGTGCTAGATTGTTAATGGATATTGAGTAAGAATGGGTGTAGGAGATGTGCAAGGGTACATTTTGAGCTTGAAAGTTCCCAGAAAATGAAGTTCTGAACTGTTTGAGAAGCAAGGACCTGTTCGCGAAGTACAGACGTGTTCGCAAACACATCATCATGCTGCACGCGCACGTGCAGTCACGTGACACTGTCAGAAAAGTCAGCGATGACGTCAGACGTTCGCAAACGTCGACAAACACAAAAACAATGGAAAAAGTTGCAGAAAGTGTATAGAAGTGTTAAAAATTATGCTAGAAGGTGGGAAAAAGCAGTGTTTTAAGGTGAAACTTTGTAAATTGGACAGAAATGTTGCTATATTGGGGTAAGTATGATATTAGTAAGTTGAAGGAAATTAGCGTGTACTGGTAAAACCCATGAAATTCACTGAAAAAATGTTGTTAAAGGGACGTTATGGTTAAGTTGCATTAATAAAAACCTATGAAATTCATTGAGACAACTTTGACAAAGGGACGTTATGGTTAAAAGTAAGACCCTAGAAACTCAACAGTTATGGTAAGCTAAGCAACCATAACTCGCGCCACCACTGTGCACTGCTAAGACTAACACCCAGGACATCAAAGATGACATCACAAATGTCATTGCGGACCATGTGCAAATCACACTTACGGTTAAAGGCTCTAGGCCAGTTGTTACTAAGTGATGAATTATGTTGTATGTGAATGTTTAATTGTACAATGATTTCACGCCCTATAACGGACCAATCCCCAGCAAAGGGGGACTATGAATATGATCTGAAGATGGTCGTAAAGATTGTCGATGACCTATGAGAAATAATTAATTTGTAAAAGATGGAAGTTCTTTGTAAATGTTTTGTCCAATCATGTTTCAGGGGTGGGTGGTAATAAAATATCTGGAAGTGTTTTAACTGTTGCCGAAATGTATAAAAATGTAACAATTGATGTAGTTATTTCAGACATGAGTTGGTTTGGTTCCACGGGACTATCCAACTGCTCCCTGTTTTTTTGTACAATAAATCTTGCTTTGCGTACAAAACGTGCACTCGTTCCTCAAGTGGTGGACAGCGGTTTGGGCTGAGATAATTAGGGGTCTGCCCTTACAGCATGCAATTGGGATGGGATCAACTGTGTATTGATAGTCCTGTTAAATTGTCAGTGTTCGAACCTCTGTTGCTCTGCATGGTCTTGCTTCCAAGACCAGAGCGTTGCCCCAAGCACTGTTCCAATCTGTCCTGCAAAGACTTCACTCTGCACTTTTGACGTGTCAATTTCTACAACGTTTAACCTGACATAACTTCTCTGTGCACTGCAGAAAGACGTTACAAACATACAGCTTCCAGTAAAACCATTGCCAGCATTTAACAGATTCAACATGTCAATGGGTAAACAGCAGGGGCGGACTTGCCTCAAGGGATCTCCTGATAGGCATATGCACCCTGGGCCTCTTTGATAACCTATTTTATTTCCACATTTTCACATTGGAAAAAGGTTGGGCTTGCTAAAAATGTGTAATATGGGGCCACTATGAACATTATTTCAAGGCCTCTTTTGGTTCTCAGTTCAACCCTGGTAAGCATGCCCGCTTGGGGAAACAGCTGGCTCCTCCATGCTGCTACTTCAACTGTTGCGAGTAGCTATACAACTCACTGTGCAAGGCCGTACAAAATGCAGCCCCCCCGGGGTCGGACTGGGGCGTACAATCCAGTGAAAAGATGGCCCAGTCACAAATGGCAATTTCTCCTTTTGTGAAAGACTGGTTGAGAAGTATCCAATGCACAGTTTTTTTTAATAGCAACATCTATTGCAATATATTGCAATTGTGCATTTTAAAGAATATTTGTTCAATAAAGCTGGTAAAAGCTGTTATGTTTTTTTTATGCAAACTTATATAGTGCATGGTCGCCCGAGAACATCACAGCGCTGGAGAGAAGGAAAAGCCACAAGACATCACCAACGGTTATCAAAATAGATGCGTTTTTAGGGCTTTGCTGAGAGCCAAATGGTTAGGTAGTTTTTTCATTTGCGGCGAGAGATCATTCCATAGCTGAGCCGCCGCAAAAGAGAAAGCTCGTCCACCAATACGAGTGCGACGGAAGGAGGGAATACATTACAAACCAGCCGATGCTGAACGTAGAGAGCGTTTAAGGAGATAGCGAACAAAGTTGGAGCAAAGATATTCTGCCCCTGAGCATGCAGAGCCCGATGGACAATGCAGAGTGCCTTAAATGCAATATGCTGAAACACCAGGAGCCAGTGCAGAGAGCGTAGAACTAAGGAAATGTGGGCCCCATAGGGAGGCCCTGTTGCCACACGTGCTGCAAAATCTTGGAGGCGTTGGAGTCATTGGAACAAGCCCTTAGGCTGTGCCAGATAAAGAGAATTGCAGTAGTCCAACCTGCTCAACAGCATAGCTGCCACAACTGGTGGATGCAGTGGCAGCGGTTTCATGTGGAGAACCTTTTTTAAGATTTTCAAATGGAAAAACCCAGTCTGGCATACAGCCGATACTAGGGCATTCATGGAAAGTGTGGCCGACATAATCACCCCTAGATTTTTCACCTTGTCCGTAGGAACAGGAATAGAACCAAGAGAAGAAGGACAGAAAGAAGAGATCCAAAGTGAGGGGTCAGGAGGGGAACCCACCACCAGCACCTCCGTTTTGTCCCCATTCATCTTCAGCCAGTTATAGCCAATTCACTCTACCACGGCTGTCAGGCACTGATGAAGGCCCGACGACACCTCAGCCCGATCGAGATCTAAACAGATCACGATCTGAGTGTCGTCGGCATAGGAATAGCAGATGACGCTGAAAGAGCGGATGAGACACACTAATGACCAGATGTAATATTGAAGAGAATGGGGGACAGAGCAGAGCCCTACAGCACCCCGCAGCTAAGGTGGCTCGGATGAGAAAGGAGAAAGAAAAAGAGATTGATATCTGTCAGCCAGGAAGGAAGAAAACCAGGCTAACATTTGACCAGATTTTCCAATCTGGGGCAGGCGGGACAGCAGGGTAGGATCGTCCACGGTGTCGAATGCTGCAGATAGATCTAATAAAATCAAGGCACCGATCCCCCTTGCGTCCACCAGCCTGGCCATGCCATCCTGGACACAGACCAGGACACTCTATGTGCCCCTGCCAGGACAAAAGCATGACTGGTCTGGGTCAAGGAGATCAGATGACTCAAGAAAAGAGGACAGAAGAGGAGAGACCAACGATTCCAAGAGCTTCACAAGAAAATGCAAAAGAGAAATAGGGTGGAAATTAGATTGCAAAGAAGGATCAAGTGATGGCTTTTTCAAAAGGGGTATCACCGTGGTGGCCTTTAGCTCAGGGGGGATGAACCCAGACTGGCAGTAGGTGAGTATGGATACCGCAATTTCCCTTATAAGGTTCGAAGAACTCTCCTTTATGACTCCCAGTGGCATCAGAAGGAACGCTAGACTTAATCTGTTGAATGGCCTTCAATACCGACCCCTCAGAAATGTGAGTGAAGGATGACCAACCCGACAGAGCAGCATGCAAGCCACACACAGGGAGGGAGTTTTCGATGATAGATGTTACACATCTACCCACACAGTAAAGTAGCTTGTCAAACTGGCCCACTTTGACCAAAAACACTGGCCCACTCCAGCATACTGGGCCAGCACTTCAGGCATTGCCCTATTGTCTCATGGATCTGTCTGAGGGTGAGCCCCAGTATGCCCATGAACAGACATGCCACACACTCTGTGCCCATGCAAACGGCATGTGTCTGCAGAATGATTTCACACCATTAGCAGAATACATGCAATTATGATAACCAAATAAATGGGGTTATTCCCTCAAATAAATTGCGCCACAATGTGCACATACACCAACACGGCACCATCTTCTTTGTGCATCCTCTCATCTTTCTGCTGCCCCCTTTCCTTCAGCAGATTAAGTACTGGTTACCACTGGCGGGGGCTCAATGCAACATCTCACAGACAATACCAGGCTGCACAAACGCTTCCTAGCATAACATATAGAGCAGTGGTATTCAAACGTGTTCATACTTAGCCCTCCCCCCTTGAGTAAAAATATTGTTTCTGGGCCTCCCCCCAGAACCACCACCTTGGCCCAAAGGCTGTCCAGGGAGCCCTGAGGCTCTTGCAAGCAGATTATCTACAGATTATATTTCGTATTAAAAGCAGTCGCCTTAAAACATTCTTTTAATATTAAGAACAGTCACCTTAATCCCTTTTTAAAGAGTGTGCCCCCACACAACCCATCCCGGACATCCTTCGGCCCCCCAGATTGAAGACTGCTGACATAGAGGATTCGTGACAGTCGTGCAGCCACCAGAACGATCTTCTGCCTATGTAGTTAATGTGTATAGTCTCCACTACTCCCATATGTTTGTGTAACATCCCCCTCCCGCCACTCACCCGTCGAGATGCTTCAGAGAACTACGTGGTAATGATTAATTCCTGCTCCAAGAACTTGTTTTATTTTTAGCAGTGACTCAGATGACCATATGTGTGAAATCTCACCTTTCTTGGAGGCGGGTTGAGATTAGTCATCCGTTTTCTGTGCTTCTTTTGCTTCTTTTAAACCACACAGTTTGTGCATAAAAACAATTTAACACATGATCGCTTGTGGATGAGGCAACCGAGTGGCGTTCTGGCAGCCTCGTATTAGGGCATGTGGACCATTAGGCGTCCTACATGCAACATATAATGGGGGTCATTTCCCCATAGGTCGATATTGCACATAGTGGGCTGGCCTCATTGGCACTTATGAGCAAACGGTTCCCCTCCATGCAATCTTCATCCGTTCTGAGATGGAGTGCAAAAGCAACATGCAAAGTCTGGTGATAACAAGTTTGGCACATTCTTTTGCTACATTGCAAATGCTGTCTGGAATTAACAATTGTGCGATGCGTTTACAATGCATTCTAGTGGAATCTGCCTGCTTTTACAAGGTGGAACAATGCGTGCATTCCAAAGGAATCCATTAGTTTACTACCAGCATGAGAATCTAGTGCTGCTGGTAAACCTGTTGGATTTGGCAGGCGGATTGTGAAAGCCAATGAGAGTTAAAATCAGAAATCAGCATGCCAAAATAATGAAAACTCTACGGGGCCTAGGAAAGGGCCACAATGTTACATTTCCCTTCATGTTAAGGTGGATGGAGTCATGGTTGACCAGTGTGATCCTTTAGATGATCGTGAGCTGGGGACGCCTAAGATAATTGTATGGGGCAGGTTAATATTGCTCAGATGGCACTTCAGCACTCTCGTCATCCTATTCTAACGAGCAATGCCATCAAAAACTGCCAGAATACTACTCAAAGGAACAATGCAACCGAGTAATGAGGGCATGCTACCCTATGGATATATGCCACATTAGCAATGACTTTATCCTACCCTAAAGAGTAATGCTACCCAATCACTTACCTCATCCAACCTTAAGGAGCACTTAACGTAATCCTACCATAAAGAGCGATGCCACCTCTGTACTAATGTCATCCTACCTTAAGGAATGTAAGGCAAGACCTCCACACAACCAGACGATAGAAACACTTATCTAAAGAAAAAGGCGCAGTTAACCGCTTTGCAAGGAAAACAAGGTTTATTTTGAGTAAAAAATAGAAAATGTATCGGAAGGTCCCCTAGAACCAAATTTACATGGAGCTATTTGTTAGTTCAAAGCAGGTACATGGTTTTAAGGAAGGAGATCATCATTCTTGATGTGAACAATGTACAGTGTTATCCCACCACCCTCATTGGCTACCACCTATATACATAGTAACAGCCCCCTATAGTCCCTTGACCGAATGGTCACACCCTAATCTACCCCTAGACTCTAACACGTGGTCCCCTAGTCAGTCACCTGGGTTCCCAACTACTTGATTGGCGAGTTACATACATGGGATGTTACCTGCCCCATCGGCCAAGTCACATGGTGTGCACCTGGTCATTAGCATGAGCTCAGTGGACAACTCTGAGATCAAATTGGCCCTTTGAAATAACAATTCGCTCCGCTTCATACCGGACACGCAGGCACCCCAGCAATGCCTCTCCATCACTGAACTAGATTTTTTGCCATCACCTCTTGCTCTTCATATGTCAAATCACGGGATGTTCTGATCCTCGCTCCCCTCTTATCTTTTGCCCACCCGTGATACACCCCCCTGCTTTCTCGAAGACCTCATTAATCAGCCTCATTCTTATGAATATATGTACTCTATTCCCCAGCTGCCTGGTAGTTCAAACAAGATGGCAATTTATTTGGGGGGGGGCGCTCGCGTCCTAAGTCTAAACCTAACATGTTGGCAGCTCAAGACCTCTAATGTGGCTCCTGTGGATCTGTTAGTGGGAAAGGCCACAGCCCTACCCTCGCCTTGCCATTTGCATTTAATGTTGGTCTGCAAAGGGCCTACGGCTGGATACAATGAAACCGTTATCTGTTCGGCATGAATGCCACTATTCTCAGCTTCACTACTGATGCTTGGGAAAGGGAAATAATTCAACATCTTCATTATGCCACACTACTGCACTTACAACAGGGAATACAAAATGCTAGGCCTCACTTTCGATATGGTGGTGCTTCTATCAGGTTCACACTATGCGCTAACCTGAGGTCGTAGAAGGATTTCGTAATGAGAATAGTAGGATGATCCCTGTCTCTGTCAGACTTCTGAATGAGAACAGAAGGTCGTACAGGAACAGGGAAAACCCCTTACTGAAAGTAGCCCTATGAGTAGCCCTGTTCTAATCAGCCCGGTGTGGGGTATCCTGGCTCTGATGAGCTCTGAAGTGACAAGTAGAAGTGTTCTCGGATTATCCAGCGGTATAACAGGTTCCTGTTCAACAATCTCAAAGAGCAACAGCAATCAACGATGGGTAAAGGAGGAATGAGGGACAGATCAGGACACACAAATGAAAGGAATGAGAGCAAGAAAGGAAGATTAACTTTGTATTCACCGGAAACCTGGACCTGCAAGCGAGGAGCACGATGATAGTGTAGAGCGGCAACCACGGCAAGGAGCACAGCTTCAGAACAAGGAAGAAAGACTGACAGTACTGGGCATGGGATTACACTGGGAAGGGAATCACACAGCTGAGAGATTAAAAGGAAATGCTGCTGCAGAATGTCAGAGTGAAACTCAAGAGGGAGAGTTGTGAAGACGACAGCAAATAGGTGGGAAGGGATGAACGGGAAATGTGCGAGTTGCGTGAGAAAAAAGATGCCAGTAAGGGGACCGGCTAGAGTAAGAGGGAAAGCGGGAAGATAATTAACAGGATCAGGAAGCTTGAAAATAGGATTCTGCAGCAACGTGAGAACGGAGCGAAGAGCAGGGCCCAGGTAGCAAGCCACACGGAAGTAGCAATGCTTTTGAATGCCACGAGTCCCCCTGCTGGTTGCGTGGAATAAACCAGACTGTTTCTTATCTTCCTGAAGACTTCCTGATTTGTCCAGTCTCTGCGGCCATCTTAAGTGTGGTGATTGGTTAAAGAATTGTACATGAGCTCCAGAGTTACCAGGAGCAAGGGTGATCCCTGACAGCTTCAGTATTTCTCTCACCCCGGTCCCATATATGCACCACCATTGTCATACATTAGCACCTCTACTATAAATATAATTTCACTACTGCTACACAATAGCACCCATGCCCTGTAACTGGGCCTACCTAAGCCTCTATAACTACCTGAAAGATACATTTGTTGCCTATTCCATATTTTCATGTGCAAACCTATCACATAGCCAGACCCCAACTGCAATCCTTGCACACCTCCTGCTGCACACCTTCAATTTCTCATGCGCTTATAGATTGTCCTTAGTTTGAATCATTTGGCCATGCTGGGATGCTGCACGTGCATCCAAACATTCCCGCCTTTAGTTAATACTTCATTAACTAACCCCTTCCTCTCTTCTTTTGGGACCCATGCTCTGAACACATGATGTAAATCTCCCCCCCCCGTCCCCCCTTTGGGCATATTGTTCTAGGGTGCAGTTGAAGTAACAACAACCCCCATCCCCAGCTAAGTCAACCCAGTGTTCCACATAATTCTCTGGATCTAGCGGGATGAAGTTAATGGCCCTGCAGGATCTGAAGGATGTTCTATTCTCACCATGCAACATTTCTTTGTCACCCCTGGGCAACTATCTGTTTGAGTATTCTGGTGTTTCGTAATAGGGGGAGCTCCACCTGCCCTTATCAACACCATCATCATGGCACTGTTTGGGAGAGTCTTGGTGCAAAAATTCAGTAGCAGGAACACTGCGCTGGGAGCCAACATCTACATGGCTATTCCTAGTCAGGTTGGGGCCCAGGAAAACATGGTATCAAACCAATTTGTACTCCCACTTCTGTTTCCACTCCTGTCTTCAACTTGTGTAGGGCCCCTATTATATGGGACAAGGACCCATTGTCAGCATCATTTGGGGGGGTATTCACAACATGACAACCCAATCATCTTGCATACCCCACCTTCCCTGGCCATCAATAAATCCAAGACAAAGCTATTCTGCAGGGTCATCAGTCATAACGTTTGCAGCTCACTTTTATCGAATTAAGATCCTGCTCTGTGTCGTTCGCCAACTGGATCATTTCTCACCACACTATCTGCAGCCATTTGGCATTGGCTGTAGCCTGGATACCTGGCACCAGGAGGGAAGCAAAAAATGTCTCTGTCTTGGTATATAGGCGACAGTTGTCTTGGAATGGCATTAAACATGTAGAAGAGTCTTTGGACAGATAATTAGATCATTTCAGATGGCTTCTCCGAATTGAGCCTGTCTTGCACCTCACTTAGGGGAGATGGGATGGCTCTTGTCCTGACATATTTACTAGAGACAGATGTGTGTCAGGAACCAGTAAGACAACTGAATGCAGGGTAGTTAGTGAGCAAGTGCCACTCCACGATGGTGGGAGATCCATGTGGGCTTGCTGGCCACAAACCCAGAATAGGTACATAAGAGCAGCTGTTCCTTTGCTAAGATCAGGGATGAATAATGTTTTGTTGCATTAGCTGTTAGTTCCACAGGTACGGGACCATTTCCACAGAAGCAGAACACATATTCTACTACTGTCTGTATCTTCACTGTAGTCTATTTTGCTTCGATCAATGTTAGTTTTGGCACATATGTACCCCATATGGCAACACAATTATTGTTCATGTTCAATATCACTTCTTCAACGAATCCCGCCAAACCCCCTGCTGCGCAGCTAACTACTGACTGCCGTCCTCCCATTTGTTGGTAACAATCAGTCCTCCTTTCATCTTCAGCAATAGATGTGTCCTACACCACGAGTCCTTTCCTTTCTGCGCACATTCTTCATCCTCTCTGTACATCAGTACAACTTGAACTTCGTGCCCTTGGAACATGCTTTGTACCCAACACACTGCCAAATGGACTAAACACTGGGCTACCAGAGGAGGCATCTCTTGGGGTATTAACAGCTTAGGCACCCCTGACACATGAGGGATGAGGGAGCACACATAACAGCTCCCATTTAACCTCTCCTTCCCCACTGAGTGCATGTAACTCTTCCATAGATTACTGAATTCCGGATGGTGCACATCAGCCACTGTATCAAACACCACCCCTTTATATTGGTCATATTCCCTATCTTCTTCAGCCCCCCGCCTAATATGTTGTTTCCGAAACCAGATATTGTTGTCTATTACTTGAGTTATTTTTACATTGGCAACATAATAATGAAAATATCACTTTGTCCACACCCTCTACACCTCACCCTTTATATGTCCCCACCATATAAATTTACCCAATAAATATGCACAATAAGCTACAACAAAACCTAAACAAATGTACAATATTAACAATATTACACAATGCTTGTGGTGTGAAACCTGCAGAGGGAGAGAAGGAAGAAACAACCATGCAGTGACAACAATATTCGCCATACTCCTTATCACTAGAACTAATGCACAATACAGCTGAATTAACACAATACTTAAAAGGAAGCACACAGTATACTTCAGAACGTTTTCTCTATAACATCAATTACTGTCAGTTGCACTTAAACACACATGTTTCTACTCTGGAAATTGCTGTGAGTCTGGCAAGGGGGAGTTGTATGAGGTGTCTTCCGGACATCAGAAAGGTGAACCCAAGCCTGCAACTCCTTAACCTTAACGGTAAATGGTGTTGCGTGCACAACGGTGTAGGGCCCCTTAAACTTTGAAGAGATTTTGCTACTGAGCAAAGGTCTTTCCTTTGCACCAACATTGGAATACGACACAGCACAAATGCATATAGACATTTTCAAATTTGTGAGGAAGCTCAAGCTTAAAAAGTTTTTTACCACACAATTGGACAAGCATCCAGATACGACAGAACCGGTACTGAAGAGCCATGATTCGGATTTTACAATACATCAAACGATGAATGAACTACGAATCCAACCAACGAGCCTATGGAGAGCCGAACTTAAATCAAAATTGAAATTAACACCGCAGTTGGAACCAGAGAATATGGTTCATGCAGTTTACAAGTCAGTTATGAAGGACCTCAATGATATTTTGGACTCGAGAAGGAAAATATCCCAGAAACCGGTAAAAAAGTTTTCCAACAATAATCTAACAATCAAAGAAAGGCGAGCACTGACAGACCTCAGATCTGATACGAGTATAGTTATAAAGGAAGCCAACAAAGGCAGGAACATCGTGGTGATGAATAGACAAGATTATTTGAAGATGGCAAATAACTACCTTGAAACACCAGAATGTTGTGTAAGACTGGCCAGCAATCCAAAAAAGGAAATCTTAGAAGGTTTGAATGATTTAATTCAGGAATGGAGCCGAAAAGGGTTGATTACGGAGGAAGAGAAGAGGTATCTTCTGATCAAACAACCCACATTACGCACCATTTACTTTTCAGCAAAAGTGCATGAAGCTTTCGTCCAAATACCTGAGGGGAGACCAATATTAAGTGGCATTGGATGGGTAACCGAGAACATAGCTAAATATGTAGATAAAGTTCTTAAACCGAGAGTCATTCAAATCAAGTCTTATTTGAAAGATACTACAGGAGCTATTCAAAGAATTGCAGAAGTCCAATGGTCACCGAACTTCCTATTAGTTACCTGGGACATTAAAACTTTATATACTTCAATTAGACACAATCTGGCAGTGGCAATAATAGACTACATTTTCCAACAAGATTCTGCCTCTACCTCTACCTATCACTCTGTAACCATGTTGAAAGAGATGTTTTTGGCGACACTCGAGAATAGCGTCTTCATATTCAACAATTAATTTTATAAACAGATAAGAGGAGTGGCCATGGGCGTGAAGTACGCCCCAGCCCTTGCGAGTTTGTTTATGTCAATGTTTGAGGACAAATATATATACAGTGATGAAGCATACACGTCACATGTTCTTATGTGGACTAGGTATATTGACGATGTGCTCCTCATCTGGAGAGGAACGAAGCACCCACTAGAGGATTTAATGAGAAGAATTAATCTTAACCCAACAGGAATAGAGTTCACTGGTACGAGCAGTGACACCAGTATAAACTTTCTGTACCTAACTATCTATGTATCAGGAAACCAAGTACTAACCGAACCATATCGTAAGGCAATGGAGGTTAACTCCACTCTCTATGCTAGTAGCTGCCATCACGAACCGGTGAAACAAAATATGCCCAAAGGAGAATTTATTAGAGCGCAGAGAAATTGTACTGAAAATGGAACGTTTGTTGAAGAATGTGCTCTTTTCACCAGGCGGTTTAAGGAGAGGGTATACATAGAGAAGTGCATCAAAATAGCATGTGATAAAGCACAAAAATTAACAAGAGCGCAAACCTTGATACAAAAGGTGAAAGAAAACAAATATCCGGAAAAAGTGCAGTTTATAACTACGTATTGTGCAAATAACCATTTAATAATAAGAATTTTAAAAAATAATTGGTACCTATTGAAATTAGACTCACAGTTTAGAGAATTTGTAGAAGATGTACCGTCTCTAATCTGAAGTAAAGCAAAAACATTGAAAACGAACCTGAGCCCATCAATGCTTCCAGAGGGTAAGAAAGAACCAACCATTACATGGCTTTTCACCAACACACAGTAGGGGTTCAGAAAATTTGGTACCTGTTCCATGTGCAGGCATGCCGTGGACAATACAATTATCTTTAAAGATCTACATGGAATCCAAATGAAGATTTCTGACAACATAAACTGTGGATCCAGATATGTGGTTTACGCAATCATCTGTACTTGTCACCAGATATACATTGGAAGCACGATCTGCGAACTACGGACCAGGTTTTGCGAGCTTCTCTCTCAGATTGGGAGCCGGGATATCTCTTTACCCCTAGCCCTCCCCTGGCAGGAGAAGCACCGGCTGTGTGACAAAAAAGACATAAGATACATAGGCCTTAAGAAGGTCATCCTAGGGGCGGCAACAGGTAGGGTCGCCTGAGACAAGAGGAAGCAAAACTAATCAGCCATTTCAGAACGGTTGAAAGAGGCTTAAACACTAAAAATGAGATGGCATCCTTTCTGTAGAACTGTATGAATCATGTACAAACTGTTACGCACATTGTTGTAGACTGACTGTATCGTTTGAATTCCACTGACTTAATTACAACTGTTTACAATAGGAGGAGCTGTTGAGGTAATGAGTAATTAGCTTACATTAGTAATCAACAAACTAACTGCTTCATGTTCAAATGAAGGTGCCTTACGGATGTTCTGAATAATATTATTATGTCATGCCCTAACATACGACAAATGGCTGTTTGAATGATATTTGGAGAACATGTAGAGAGTAGGAGAACTCCAACCTAAATAATGTCATCATTATGTTATGAGTATCTTGAATAAGTTACTTAATATTAGTAAGGGAGTGTATTTTAATACTCAGTAACGGTTAGACACTTTGTATGTTACACATTGAATTTAAAACATGGACCCACAGGATCCAAATTTACTGTACAACAAATGGGCAACATGCTATCATGGTGAGTTTATGTTGAGAACGCATACATACGTGAAGGTCACTGACCGGCAAGCATTACAAATTATTGGCGACATTTAATTGCAAATGTGCCCTAAAACGTAGGGAATGTAGACTTTAGCCCTTTTTGTCTTTCGCTCAGGCAAATTCACAATATTATGAAACATGAAATTCAGTTTATGAGGACACTATAAATGCTAGAGTTGTTTTTAAGGACACGTAATAGCCAGACTCCCATTGATTTCAATATGTTCTTTCCCACAACATGGAGACTAAAAAAGAAACAAACAACGGACTTTGCCGGTAACCACAGCAACCATTAACAACATAACTGAATGCACTGTTTGGCCGTGTGAGAACGCGGACACGAGACAGACAGGAAAGGGACGCACATTTCCTAGTCCTGAATTTTTACAAGACCCCTCATTGAATGGGATAAGACAAACAGTGATGCGCTGGCACCTCTAACCAGAGGGAGCCCGTATAACAGTGTGTCACGGTCCATACCCCCACGCATCAGGTGCAGACCAACCTTTCCAGGACTTCGACTTCCATGAGGGCCTTTATGGCCCCAAAGGCTCTCTCAGGGACCTCCTGGATTTGGTCCTGGCGCTGTTGGCGCCAGGCTCATGCTGCCATCACCAACATGGCAAGTTTCAAACTAAGTGAAGCACATGTGGATCAATCTGAGGCAGGCTGAAGGGACTATTTGCCTCGGGAAATATTTGTTTAGGTGTGGTTGCTGGCACTACTTTACCTGGGGACTACTTTCTGAAGGCTATATAAACCACGCCTTTAGTACAGAACACGCTTTGCGTTATTGTGCTGTGCACTCCTGCAGCATAACACTCACCGTGTCTGTCACTTTCAGGCCAGTCTGCTACAACGCCAGTCCAGTTTCTTCTCGAGCAACCCGCAAAGGAAGGAAAAGATATCAGTTTAGCCGCGCTGGTCAAGGATTCCACATCGCTATCCAGCGCATCGTTCATACCTACCTGAGAGCTGCTCTTTCCGGCGAACATACAAACCTCCATTTCTCGACCGCTCCCATCTTTCGCCCACCGCTCCAGAGTCGCCGCACCTGTCGGATGCAAGAAGAAACATCAGGTTAGCGCATATTGAAAAAGCCTTGAACAGTCAACTCATTGCAGCGTCATGCTCACCTGAAGGCCGCTCTTAGTAGCAATCCCACTAGTCTTCACCACGCGGTCCAGGGTACAGCACCTGCAATACAAGAGCAGCAGGTCAGTCACACAGAAGAGCAATAGCACATCTAAAGACTTATCACAGAACGCTGGTGTGAACTTACCTTTTCTTGGAAAACAACACTGCATTCTACGTACTTTGACATTAAAGGGACACCTACAAGGGAAAGACAGCGAAGAGAAACTTGGGCAATTAGAACTCTTTGGCAAACCATATAGATGGTAAAGACTTACCCATTGAATCAACGTTGTCTGAGACTCGACAGGATCAGTGAAGTAACTGGATCCTAGAACTCCACGCACCCCTGCATACTGTTGCAGGACGGAGAGCCTGCCATTCTTAAAACAAAGGAGCACCTTTGTGACGGCACAGATACAGTGTAGACACGTGAAACTATTTAACATCACATCTGCCAGTCTGTTCGGCACCCTTGTGGAGACCAGGTGAGCGTAACACACTGTAAGTGAACATTTAACGTGAGGCATTCAAGTTGACGGCTATGGAGCCGTATGATGCACACAAAGGAAAACCAAATGAATACCCAGACACGAATATCAGGAATATATATAAATGGGTACTTTTAAAATGGGAAACTAGAATTTAACATTTTTCATGAAACCGAATTTTATGATTAAGCACACTACTGAATAAAGCAGCGTATTTCCGTTTGAGCTGTAATTAGAGTCAAATGCACGTTAAAGAATATGGGTATGGATGATGATAAAGGTTAACACATACGAAGATCCCAATATATACAGCGTGTGATATGAAACAAGCACTGATGCAATATGATTACATTTAGGGCACTTGCTGCCACAGTCTGTAACTATGCTAACTTAAAGACATGTTTCAACCTAGGAAGGATTTAACCCGTGATGAAAAAACACACTATCCAACTTTGAGACTAAATAATGCAACCACTGTAAGAGGTGGTGCCCCACCGCTGCTATTTATTAACTACTACCAGGCACATAGCTTACAATGCTGAGAGTGCTGTATTTGGTTACATTCAAGTATAGATGATTTCACTAAATGACTGCAACAATTGGATTGTACCGCAATATAGAGAGCAACACAATGGAGATGTTATTTGGCTATTTAAACAATCCAGGAGCAAAGCTATCAGCTAGTAGACAAGATGCCTTACAACTTGTTCTCTTACCTACTAGTAAAGATCTAACACAAACCTTCATGTTTTTATTTACCAATTTAATGTATTATTTCATTCTCTGAACCTCCTTAACTTTCCTACCCTAACCCCCTCCTACATCTCTGTGAACTGCATACTAATACATGCCTTAACCAATGTGTTTATATGCATTTTTACATGATATGATATAACATTATAATTGTAACAAAATGAACGGCAATGAAATGCAATGACTTTAATTGTATTGTCACAACTGGTATGTTTTATAATTTATGTTGTAGACTTGCGCTGATTTGAAGAAGGCATTGTGTTTGCCGAAACACATGTAATCACAGGGGCTGAAAAACTACCTTTATGATTTGTTCATTAACATTAAACACAAATTGACATAACTTTAAATGTTGGAGTAGCACAATTCTTCTTTAGCGCATGTGGATATGTGAAGTCACCCCAATCCTCCTTCTAGATATTAAAAAGAACAGAGGAACCTAAGTCTCCGTAACATCTTCACATTCATGCAGCAATTTTGCAAGACTTAAAGCAAGGCAAGGGCACAGTGGTGGTGAAATCGGTATCCCCGCAGTAGTTCCTCATACTTATCAAACACCTTAAACCTTGGTTGGCTCCAATGACAAACTAAGTTCCGTATATAGATGGTACCTCCTGGCCACGCCGCCATCTGCATTATCTATTTTTGTTGCTACAGAGAGATAACTTTTATGCATCTGGTTAACTGATGCAGATACCCTGTAAACTCCTCTCCCAAAATACTCGCAGACCTGCCGAGTATCAGATGCAACATGTGTAGGTGAAAGTGGCGTGTGCATCCCTCCCAGTCACAATTTCGTGAGGCGAGAGGTGATGGTCTTTGCAGAGTTGCATTCTCAAACTGAACAAAGTGTCAAACTGTTGACCCAGTTCTTTTTGAGGGTCACACACAATTTTGACAGTTACAGTGTAGACACGTGAAACCATTTAACATCAGATCTGTCAGTCCTGTTCGGCACCCCTGTGGAGACCAGGTGAGTGTAACACACTGTAAGTGAACATTTAACGTGAGACATATTGGATTATGATACTGGCACGTGTATGTTCCCTAAATCAGCATGGAGAACTCTGTTAAATATATGGGGGACTCAAAGAACCACTTTGGAAGCCGAGTGTACTGGAATCTCATACCGTGATAATTAAATGCTGTGAGGTATCTAGAGTCGGCAGGCAATGAGATGGAGAAACATGCATTCTTTAAATCAATAAGAGTGAAATTAGTCACTTTGGTTGGTATGTTACATACGATAGTTTCTGGGTTCGGTACAACCGGAATTAATCTTGAATCACACTGTTTAAGGGGCGTAAATCCTGAATCATCCTCCAACTACACTCCTTTGATTTTTTATTAGGGTATACAGCCGTGTTATGATATGATATGGCATTTATAAAGTGCCTTTACACAAGTGTTACGGGGGGATTCTGAAGGCACTATAATGCCCTGTTTCAATAATGCTGTGATGGTGTTATATATTCCCTCGTCTGCCTCCTTGGACAATGGGTACTGTTTTATTCTCTGTAATATTGCCCCTGTCTTGAGGGTAATGTACTCTGCTGCCATACTCTTTAGCAGTGCTACGTCATGGGGGTTGCTTGTGCATACACTCTGGTACTTGGGCCAAGTTGTCCTGTGCAAATGATGGCTTTTGCACAGAACACCAGGATGGGTCATGGGACATTACGATAGTGAATCATAATTTCACATGGGACACATACCTCCAATATTACTTCCCCATCATTGTTAGTGCCCGCAAACAGTTGCCCGTCTGACACCCCCTTCAATGGTTGGGCTGGGTAAATGCATTGGACTGTGCACCACTCTCCTATCTCTGCACCAGTCCCTATCAACACAATTTTGTTTCCTGTGGCCACCACCCATTCCATATGTAATGTAAGTATTGTTCCTGCTTTGTGGTCCTGCGGCATAGCTGGTCAAAATACACTTTCAGATGGTACTCTCCACTGTCTACTGGTCATACCTGACACTGCATTAAGTAAACCTACAACCCCGTATGTGAACAAATGTGGGTGTACAGGTATTCCTCGGGTCACTACCTCACTTCCTAATGCATGGACAATGACCATGGCCCTCACACAACAGATTTCGGATGGTTGAACATTCCACACCTTGCTCTGTGAATGATATTGTCATATTAAGTTTACTGAGCACACCTCTCCCTAACAAAGTTATAGGGAACGCAGCCGAAAACAACAACAGGCCTCGCACTTCTCTGTTACCTAACTTTATGGGTAATTCTTCTGCAAATGTAACTAATTGTATTGCCCCATAGAACACTTTCGTATCAATTATCTCACCCAACAAGGGGAAATGTCCTTCCCTGGTAATGTCTTTGTTGCTCCGGTATCTACCATCAAAACAAATGGTTTGTGTCCTATCTCCACGCCCACCATTGGTTCCTCTTCTGGGTTGGCAGTGACCGACAGGACTGGACACACTAAAGCTCTCTGCGAGCTGTACTAATCTAGGCAACGTAAATGGTTTTCCACCCACCACACTGGCCCCTTGCTAGTGAGTCACTGTGCCATGGGGTAATGCATTTTTATCCAGCACGTAGGGGACCTGTGGCTGTGTCTGGTGTAGTGCATAGACCGGTGTGCTATTGGGTGCTGGTATGGGTATTTGTGTGTGGATATTGGGGCAGGGCGTTTGGTATGGGCGTGGGCAGCACACCATATGGAACACTCAGAGGCGCCATGGTATACGGCTATAGGTAGGGGACTGGCCCACCTTGTGCGTATGGGGGCATGTGCAGGTCATATGCAGTTGATTAATTGAGGTAGTTGGGGTTTTGTTATGCGCTCAACTTCTTCTGCCAGCGACCTAGATATGCCACCTTGTTAGGTTGTGTCGCGTTGGTGTCGTTTTATAGGAGGGACCAATCCCCCCCTCCCTGGCTACTTGCAGTGTACAATAGACACACCAATAACTGCGCCACCTACATTAGTTAGACTCCAATTGTAGAATGATATACATTTCTTTAGGCCATTTGGTGGTTTTCAGCTAATATTTATTACTTGATTTGCTCATAAACTGTTTACACGTGTTTCGGCCTCTCCAGGGCCTTTCTCAAAACAAAAAAGTGTGGGCAAATTAGTATACGTTTATTGTTCTTCTGACAATTATATACACATCAGTCAAAAGTATTGTATAAAGAAGAATGAGTAGTGCATCATGCATAGATATTAATGATTGTAGTTCATTAAACAAAGTGGAGAGAAAGAATAAGGATGGTTTGTATGCACCATTAATTAATAAAACATATATCACATACATAGCAATTCACCAAACACAATGAGACAACACAAATATACACATAAAAAGAAAATATAGTAAATAAGTACGTGTATTTCCTATACATCCAAACATACGTCACAATTTCCTATGTTGATTTATATTTCACTTCATTTTAAGGCCCTTACATTATGAAACTGATTAAGCATCGTATTTCCGTCACTTTTGTTGCACCTTTGATTTTTCTCTCTAAAATGGGTGGCGGTGGCTTGTTATTTAATATTAAAATACTAAGTGACCCCGCAGCACACTTCAAATGATTCAATTCTAAATAAAGTACATCTTTTTTAGTAATTGGTTAAAGCTTTGATGTTAGAAAAGAAGCCCGCTTACCGTTAGGTCTTTTGAATGGGTCATGGGATAATCCCTGTAAAGATAAATATATAGTGCATAAGGGTCTTACCTTTGCAATTGATAATTCCCTCATGTTATTTTAGTACAATTTGTTCCATTCAGCATATGTAATTTACAGGCCGATTCATGGAATTAATGTGCGCTGAAATTTTCGGTGCAAGCGTGTGAAAGCGTGCGAATCGCAGCGCAAGTGCGAAAATTGCAGCGAAACCCGCGCACAGCGATTCATGGAAGTCCGTGCGCGTGTAAATCTCTGGATGTGCGCTAAAATTCTGCGTGGCGCATACTGGCGCACACGTCTCCAAACAGCGTGCACTAAGCGCACAGCGAAAGCGCACATAGCGCAGCGCACACAACAAAAGTAGGCGGAACAGGGGGCGTAACACGTGGAATGGGGAATAACGCGTGAAAATGTGGCCGTCACGGGGGAAGTACAGGAGGCAAATGCGCGGAATGCCCACACCCGCGTCTACAACACATATTCATGGAATCGAACGGGGCTAATGTGTGCGCCAAAAAAGATGCGTTAATCCGGAAACACATACGCCAGCAGGAAGCAGGCGTATGTGGACCTGCACAGCATAAAAGTGCGCACAAACAACAAACAAGCTCAGACGCCAAGATGAATATACCGTTCCTAGCAGCAGTGGTCGTGGGATACCGCAGGAGGAGGAGGATAGTCAGGCCCAGAATTTTTACACCCAGAACCAGCCTTTTTGGGATGCCTGATGACCAGGTGTATGGGAGATACAGGTTTCCACCTCACATAATACTCGACCTGGTGAGTGAGTGGGAGGATGACCTCACATCACCCACCCTGTGCTCCCAAGCACTCAGCCCCCTGGAGAAGGTCCTCAATGTACTGCACTTCTTGGCCACTGTATCATTTCAGTGGACAAGTGCTATGGGGGGGGGTCACAGCCCACGCAGTCATGCTGCCTACACCAAGTGTTGGCCATCATGACTGCACGCCCATCAGTCCTCAGGCATATATACCTGCCCAGAACACCTGCAGAAAGGCAGGCTGCCGTCCAGGATTTCTACGGGGTGGCACAATTCCCCAAAGTGCTAGGTGCCATTGATTGCACCCACGTGGCTCTACGTCCCCCCAGGGCATCTGAGCACATCTATAGAAACCGCAAGCACTGGCATTCCATCAACGTGCAGGTAGTATGTGATGCCAAGGGAATCATCACCTCAGTATATGCCAACTATCCAGGGTCCACCCACGACAGTTTCATTTAAAGAATGTCAACCCTAAACCGGGACATGGAAGCTGGGCGGCATGACGATACATGGCTGCTTGGTGAGTATAAATGCCACTGCACATGCATGCATGTCAGATACTGAGTAATGTCACAACCCCACTAATGATACCTATCACCACCTCCCCAGGGGACAGTGCCTACCCTCTGAGCACCCACATGATGATGCCAATTCGGAACCCCACCACGCCACCCGAGGTAAGATACAACACAGCCCATATTGCAACCCGGGGCATAGTGGAGCGCACATTCGGAGTGCTCAAGTCACGCTTTCGCTCCCTTGACCGTTCTGGTGGGCAGCTGTTATACGCTCCCCCAGTAGTGTGCAGGATCATAGTGGCAGCATGTGTCCTGCACAACGTTGCGACACGCCGGGGCCTGCCGGTGGACATGGTGGTGCCCCCACATCCCCAACCACATGCAAGGCCGCTGTGCATGGGAGGTGAAAGGGCACATGGTGAGGCAGCTCGTACGCAGCTGGTGGCTAATTACTTCACATAAAATCACACCCCTGTGGAGTGCACACAGCCCTGGCACATACCAGCTGACAATCAATGATGATGACATGAGGGACAGTCAACTGTCACAACCATACCAGCCTGAGATTGGTCACCTGGAAGTGTTACATTGTGTGCATCCCTACCTACCCAAACACCACCAATGCTGTGTCATCAAAAGGCATACATCTATGCTGCTATATTCATTACCCCCTTGCTAAATACAACATGAGAACAGCGCCATGTCACCCAACCCCTCCCCAGCTCCACCACCAAACACACCATGGCATGTCAATGCAATGTGAAAGCAAACACAGCAATGCACAAGACCTGACACAAGTGTCACAAAGCACACTGTCCCTAATGGAAACTGCCCACACACAATATGGTCCCAGTAATGTATAACTAACAGCACACATTACCAAATACTTACCACCAACACAATGCTGCAACACACCATGGAAAAATCCAAAAACATGACAGTACTAAGTTCAAGTAGTGGTAGTCTTACAACCTGAATACACCAGCATATCGACCCCTTCCAACTGTAGAGTGTTGCTGCCACACAAATGTCTCAGTGTACTGCATACAACATGAACTGCATCTGCAAAGTAGACGGCCTTGTGAAGACATGAGGAAGGAACCTGCAAATTAGGAGGAAGACATGGATGCACAAGCACATATCAATACACCATGCAGTGTACAATACAACAACAATATCCACTAGGGATGTCTACACAGTATTGACTACAGACTGCCCACACAGCTCATGGGAGCCCAACATCACTGTGTAATTCACTGTCACTTGGTCACACCCTTTGCAAGCCCATGAAAACGGGAAGCAGGGGGGGGTGTGTGTCTCACGAACCCAAGCATCTAACCCAAACTCAGGACAAGCCTGCATGTGCCCAGCCAGAATACAGTGGATGCCCACGGGAGCCACACAAGGCAACACACTGTAAAAAAACAAATCAAAAATGGTCATGTGGGGCAAGGGGTGTGGGGGAGGCCACCCAGGAGGTTCGGGGACAGGGTGCACACCAACACCCACCTGCGTGGATGTTGCGAAAAAAAAAATACCTCCTTGGGCTCATGGCCTGCACGGCTATGCCATTGTGGGAAAACTGCTGTCGCTCTGCTCACCCTCTGCTGCTACATCAGGAGGTGGTGGCACTATGGGAGGCAGCCCACGCAAAGCCCTGGTATGGTCCTCCATGGCAGCAAGCATGCAGGTCTGGAAGGTCTGATTCTGGAGGATTAAAGTGCAGAGATCCCCATGCAGCACGTCACCGGTTACCTGAATTTCTGCACGCATGGCCT
Source organism: Ambystoma mexicanum (assembly GCF_040938575.1). Classification (NCBI taxonomy): domain Eukaryota; kingdom Metazoa; phylum Chordata; class Amphibia; order Caudata; family Ambystomatidae; genus Ambystoma; species Ambystoma mexicanum. The sequence continues at coordinate 402,823,075 of NC_090934.1, forward strand.
CGCGTGATGCCCGGATCTCCTCATGTGTTGCATGCAGCTCAGCTGAGAGCAAACGTGTGAGCTGCTCCAGCTGCTGTTCTGCCCTTAAATTACTGGAAGCCTCAAGTTCAACCAGAGTCTGCCTGAGGTTATGTAGTTCTACCCTCAGGGCTTCCCTGTGGCCCTGGGACTCTATTGATATGGATTCGCGCAGAGTCTCCAGTGCCGCCCGTCGGTCCCTGTTGGACGACAACATGTCTTCCCTGTGTGATTGGCAAATGGAGTCTGTTGCCTGCTGTTGTTGCTCCATCTGCCTTTCAGGGGGGATAATGGAAGTGCCACCCTCTCCATTGCCTGAGCCATCATTTCTACTGATGCTGCATGTTGGGTTGCCATAGTACATGGAGTTTTCCCATACAGTTTTTTTTTAAAAAATGTATTTATTTGTAGAGCGCCAAACTGCTCGCAAGCATCGGGACGCTTACATGAAGACGTAGACAAATAGTGAAGACAAACAATATACAGGACGATTCATTACATATAGGGGTTGTCCATCAGAGGTCGTAAAGCCTTATCTCGAATTACTTAAAAAGCAAGGTTTTAAGTTTTTTACGGAAGGAAAATAGATTTGATTCCAGTCTAAGGCTAGTCGGAAGTTTGTTCCAGAATTGCGTCGATGCACCACACCTGTTTGGGGCAAGGCGATCTGCACCTTGCTGTGCTGGCACTGCCTGAGGCTGCAGGACTACATTCCCCCTCTGATCTGCTGGCCCAGGAACAGGATCAGATGCTGTAGAGTGTGACCCTGCATCCATAACCACCAAAGGCGGACCTACCAACACTGACATCCCTATAGAGGGTTCTACCCCTGGTGCAGGTGGGTTGGACAGAACAGAATCCCTGCCAGAAACACTTACCTGTGACGGCACACAAGTCTCATCATCTGATTCAGCACCTGAATAGAGGTCTGGGGAGGTGCACCCAGAGACACCCCTGGACATTATGGTCTGCAGTAACATAGGGTTTTCACCCACCACCACACCACATCCCCCACTGGTGCCCGGTTGTGCCTGAGATTCCTCCTGGGTCTGCACCATCTCCTCAACCTCAACAGCATCAAGTGCGTCATCACCTGCAAAAACATGAAAGACAACAAATGGAAACAGGCATGAGCACCATAGCACACACATAGGCCGTAACAAGCCAGGGATCCAGTACATGATTTACACATGTCCCACATGACTATAACCCTGCCATGCATGCATTGTCAAAGAGTTGGAAGTGCAGTCAAAAAGGCAGACACTGGGAGAGCAAGATGGAAAAGCAACACATTTGCAGCATGTTGGGTAGCACTGGCATCACACATTAGACTGTGAGTGGCATGTCCAATACACATACATGACACATGCCACCACACAGATGTCATGTAGCATAGCCACGGTAAATTACAAAACTACAGCAATATGTTATGTTATGTTATGTTATGTTATCGGTACTTGTATACCACAACGTCACCAACGGAATTGGTCCCCAGGCGCTCTGGCGGATCTGTAAACAGGAAGGGTGGGGGTAGGGTTAGTCGGGAGGAGGGGAGAAGGAGAGTGGGAGATGTGGTGTGCTGTTGGCAGCTTCAGCTTGGTTGACACCGAGTGCTGGGCTGTGGTGCTAGTATCGGATCGGATGAAGGCCTCAAGTGCTGTGGGTGAAGTTTATGTGTTGTTGATGCGGTGTGGTAAAGTGCGTGCGGATTGCTGGGAGAGAGATGGTTGTGTGTGGGTTTAAGTAAGCAGAAGATTGAGGATTGGGTTAGTGGGGTCTGTATCCAGGTTCAGGTACTTACGATTCCGTTAGAGTTGTATACTTGTGGGTTTGTGTGTAGTGATGAAACATTCTGTTTCTCACCCATTGCCTTGGACCCGTGATGCAGTGCTTTCCTTCCCTCTCTATGATTTTTTCTAAGGGCTGATGGGGAAGGTCATAGTTAGGTCCATGTCCTCTTGATGATTTGTTCTAGTTTTTCTGTCTTAGTTTGCTATGTTTACTGTCTTTGGTCGTATTGCGAGTGTCTCCCGTTTGGTCCTTTAGTATGCCGTTGGATAGTTGCCTCAGCTTTTCCCATTGATTGATCGGTGCGTATTGCGGTCACTCTACGTTCGTTGGTGTTTTTTGGTATGTGCCCTGTGGCCAGTCCTTCTAGTTTTGACTTGAAGAGCCAGGTTTTGAGTAATTTCCTGAATAATAGGTGGTTTCTAGTGTTACGGATGTACTTTGGAAGGTCGTTCCAGGTTTTCGGGGCTTGGTGAGAGAAGGAGGATCCTCCAAGTTTTCTTTTGTTGTAGGGCTTCGGTTCCAGGCGGATGTCCATGCTTGATCTGAGCGTTCTTGTTGGTCGATGTATGCGCAGTTTGTCTCTTAGGAACTCAGCGCCTTCGTTGTGTACTGCTCTGTGCGTAATGCACAGTGTTTTGAATTTTATTAGTTGTTTTATTGGTAGCCAGTGTAGTGTTTTCAGCACTGGTGCAGTGTGTTCTCTTTGGGGTAGTTTCAGAAGTAGTCTGGCTGCCGCGTTTTGAATGCGTTGTAGTTTTTTTAGGAGTCGTTCAGACATGCCTATGTGAAGGCTATTGGCGTAGTCTACTTTTGACATGACGAGAGCGATGATGGTGGTTGTTTTGCTGGCGAACGATAGGAACGGTAAGATTCTCTTTGCCGCTCGCAGGAGGAAGAAGCATTTCTTGAGGAGAGCGTTTACTTGTGGCTCTAGCGTGAGATTATTGTCCATCAGAACCCCCAGGTTTTTTACAATCGCAGAGGGTGCTGGGGTAGTCCCGAGTTCTCTTGGCCAAGGGATGAATTGGTTTTCTCATCCATTTTTTGTGACAGTCATTATTTCGGTTTTGCCTGGGTTGATTTTGAGGGAATTGGAGTTCATCCAGAAGACAGTGCTGGACTGGCCCACCGGGACACCAGGACTTTCCCCGGTGGGCCTCAAGGCATAGGGCCTCTTTTTCTGCTTGGTGGAAGGATACATAATGGGAACATCATCCATGATCCGGCCCAGCCTGGGTGGTTTGACATCAGCAGGCTGCTTCATTTCTCCCCGGGACATGCTGGCTGTGGGAATCACGTCTGCGCATTTGGGTTGCTGCCTGGGGCCAGGCAAGAAGCAAACTACACGTGCCCTGTAAGGACTAACTTTGGGACTTGTGACTCGCGCTTTATGTCCAGTCCTCTTAGCAGGGAAGGACTTTGTAAGTGCTACAAAATTAAAAGGCAGCGTCAGACAGAGACCATCAGGGGGCGCAGCAAGCCACCTGGCTGGTTAATCTGTCCGGTCCCCTGTTCAGGAGCATTTTAAGCCCTTCCTGGGCTTTCTACATGGTCTGTGAGTGGAGTTTTGCCTTTGTATTGAAGGTATGCCGTGTGCGGCCTCTGTGTTCACTGCCAAGCCAGGAAACGGATTTCAGTCGATGGAGATTTCATTGTGGAGGCCTGGCCGGTGGATGCAGAGCGAGATCCATGCAGCCGAGGACAGGGCCGCAGTATGGATACAGCGATATCCCGCCTCCGAGCTTATCTAGCTATCACATCATAAAGGTTTGTGTGCGACGTAGATTGGGAAGTCAATAATTGGGCTTCGTTTACAGGTAAGAGCTGCAGCCCCTGACAGGGGCTCCACAGAGAGGCGATACCTTAGCCCTGTGTGAGAGTGTGTGTGGTTTGCTCGCCTTTGGACTCTTCCAACGTGAGTTCTCCCCAGTAGATGGATTTTCATAGCCTCAACACATGTAGCGCCCCAGCGAAGTGACAGTCATTTTGAAATATACATGATTGCCATTGCAGAACCTTGCATTGTCACGAAAGGCTCACAGGCAACCCCTCCTATAGGCTGACCATCAGCTTGCTTCTTAAAGGTGACAATGGATTTAAATAGTTTTCATCATTACGGTGTGCAGATCTCCAATGAAGTGGTTTTCCTGGACACACTTTTGCATTTACAGTGCAACAGTTTGTTTTTTCATGTGTTTGTGCCTTTCGGTCACACTGGGAATCTTGCTTTTTTTCAGAGCTCTATTGTTTGACATACCAGGTTTGTTTGCAATTATTTAATCTAGTGGACTAACCGGTCACCTGCGCCACTACCTTAAAACCTGATGCACTATATAATAACAATAGTTAGTATTCTAGATTCAGACAGAATTTATGGTGTTGTACGCTTTGTTTGTACAGCCAGCTAACACGTGTTTTGACCTTGGCAAGGAGCAAGACTTGGGGTTTAAAGGGCTGGCGATTAGGGCGATAAACAGCAACTTTTTGACATACTCTACAGGGGCAAGGAATTGGGCCACGCGTTTCAATTGGCAGTGGGAGGCAGCGAACAAAAGGCAATTGGAAAACATTGGGATGGAAAGCAAAGTGATTGTCCGAGAAGGCCTAGGTACTTTCAACTGTAGTCAAGTGGAAGGGGCCCCATGTTGGCAGTTATTGGCCTGGTGCCACTGCGCAATATTCTTGCATGGATGATTTACTGTGTACAGGCAAGAGTCTTCACAGGGAGCGTTGTGTTCTGTGCAGGGAATTACAATTCGGGAGTGTGCGGCATGCAATGCACCGATTTGTCTGCTGTGTACCATGTGGGCATGAGTCACTGGGCTGTGGCGACTGATGGAGTGAGTAATGTAATTACCCACTAGAGTGGACCTAGCATCTGTGCACATCTTTTGTATGCTGAGTTGTCTGACTTAGTAAATAGTTATGTTTGTGCTAGGCCTAACTTGCAGCTACTTGACATCACTGTCCTCTCTTGCTGCTTTTGTAGTTGGTGAAATGAGATAGTATTTATAACGCGCCTATACACAAGTGTTTCAAGGCGCGACAAGGCAAAGTAGGGGGAACAGAGGGAAGACAGACAACAATCCTACTAGGCCAGGTGTCATTCAGATCGCGCAAGTGCATGGGAAGGGGAAGGAGGAAAGCGCAGAGCGGGAGGTGGGAGGGGACAGTGCAGTACATGGGATAATAAGATAAATAAACAAAGTAAAAGTGTGGCCAGCAGGTGGCAAGTGCCAGGGTAAGTGCAGACATCGGGTGTCAAGTGCTGGTAGTGGGACTGTAGGGATACAGAAAAAAGCCCCCAAGTGTGGGGTTGCCAGTAAGGCAGTGCAGGAGTGCGACGGGCGGGGGAGGGGGCCTGGGCCCAAGATCAGAGGGTGGAAAGGTAACCAGTGCAGTTTCAGTATCAGCCAGGAAGTCAGCAGGGGAGAGGAGGAGAACAAGCAGAAGCAAAGAGAAAGGTTTTGAGGTGCTTCTGGAACCGGAGTTGATTTGCCTCAAGTTTCAGGGAGGCAGGGAGGCTGTTCCAGAGGGAGGCCCCAGCCGAAGAAAGATCTACCACCAACTTGTTGCTTGGAGAAGCGTCTGACCCTGAGGGAGTTGGAGGCGGATGAGGGAAGAGCTCGAGAAGGAAGATAGAGTTGAAGACATTGAGGCCCCAGAAGACCTTATGGACAATGCAGAGGGTTTTGAACTTAATCCTCACTTAATCCTCGCAGCCACTGGGAGCCAATGCAGAGATTTCAGTCCTGGAGAGATACGAACCCTGGGCTTGAGGCCAAGGACAAGTCTCGCAGTCCTGTTCTGGATGAGTTGCAGAGGGCGGAGAGTAGAAGCAGGCAGATTTAGAAAGAGGCTGTTGCAATAGTCCAGCCTTGAGAGAAATAGAGCTCTGGAGACAGTGAGCTTCTGTGGGAAGGAGAGGCAAGGAAGAATGCGTCTGAGGAGGTGCAGCTGGTAGTGACACTTCTTAGAGACGTCAGATATGTGAGGAGAGAAGGAGAGTGTGGAGTCGAAGATGACCCCAAGGATTTTGGCCTCACAGGTGGGAGCAGGCTAAATATAGAAAAGGGCAGAATAGAGTGGACTTGAAGCTACGACCACAAACCAGGATGTCCTGTGTGACAGTCTGCCAAAACATTAATTTCTTGTAATGAAAAATGTAGCTATTGTTCGAATGTGGGGTTTGTGGTCAGCAAGCTCTCACATTTTGTGCCGTCCACCTGCTGGGAGGCGAGAGCGACTTCGTATTGGTCCTTTTGACTCATCACCTTGCTTTGTGCATCTGACCTTTCTACACCACTCGTTCCACCGGAGGTCGGAGCAGCTTTGGACTTTTCCCGCTAGTGACAAAATGACTACTGCCCTGCAGAAGTACAAGGATGAGTAGTGTCTAGCCCGTCTACTCAGTCCTCTCACTTCTACAAAACAAAAGTGATCCCAATCAAAATGGTGAAACGGCACATGTAAGAAATACACCCCTTTTGCCGCATGCATGGTGCTAAACTAGGCCCCAAACTCTCGATATGGCTTTTACCTTAACCAAAAGTGCAACATGCAAACACAGTGTCATTCGCAAAGTGGAGCCAGCGAAAAGCGAACCACTATGGTTGAAGTACAGGTGCCGAACCACTCTTTGTCGGAACATTGTGGGCACTACATTGGCATGACTCACTGATCTCATACCAAGTCAACCTTTTTTGTTAGTTTTGGCTAAAGTGCCACCTATAAGCTGAAACTATTGCATTAGAGTACAGCTAAGGAGAAATAGCATGTGAGGCGGGACACAAAGCTTGTACATGTTGTTTGGTTATTTACCCACCCATTGACTGCCCATTGCTGTGGTAATCCCTATGGCCATATCTACCTGCTTTCTGCCCCTCTTCACCCAGAAAACGTCCTCCTAGGATGTATTTGAGCTAGCTTTGTGAAGCCTTAACATCAAACTGTGTGCCTAACGTGCCTGCCAGTGTTTTCTCAAAGCAGTCTTCTGAGAGTTAATGAATTTATTGGAACTGTAAAAACGCTACTGGTGAAATAAAAAGTACTATGCCTGTCCTTCACTGAAGTCCTGTGAAAAACAAGCATTGGTAAAGCCAACAGTTTGAGCTTGTGTATCAATATTAGGCATTCACCAGACCGTGCTATTATATGCCGAGGTACTCTCATCAATTGGCAGCTGCTACTATCAATGGACAGTTAGTACCCCTATGGAAGTGCCTGGCGAATGCCTTTCCCATGCCTACACAAAAGCCAATACTGATGGAATTGCCAATGCTCGTTTAAGAATGTCTTTTATCTGTGTGCAATTCCCAGCCCAGGAATAGGTTGAAATGGGTCATGGATGCATGTTGTCTGGGCACGTTTAATACCAGAAGAATTCTATTTTCTTATCTACAAAATGTGTAATGTCCCAGGTCCCTCTATCATTGAAGATCTACTTTGAGAGATCATGAACTTATTTAAAACAGACTTTTTAATCCATATAACTTAAAACATGCTTTAAATGCACTCATTTTGACTAATTTTATTCAAAGTTTTCTTGGAGGATACTCCCAATACCCTCATAGAGGGTTGGGCTCACACGCTGTGCTCCCTTGTTCAGCGGAATATGGGCCCACTTTGAAAAGAAATTCCAGGGCCACTTTTCGTTTCCAGTCCGGCCCTGCCAGAAGAATACATCGTGGAGGCAGTTTTCTAGCGTTGAGTTTCTTTCCGGGTTGTCTTGTATTTTGAAGATTATTTGTCTATCGTCAGCGTAGTTGTAGCAGGTGAGGCCGTGGCTTTTGATGATTCTGATAGATGTTGAATAGTAGCGGGGAGAAGGATGATCCTTGTGGTACTCCACAGGTGGAATCTCTTGGGCTGGATTTGAAGGGTTTCATCCATACAGTTTCCGTTCTGTTTGTTAGGAAAGATTTCATCCATAGTACGGCGGTGTCTGTTATTCCAAGTGCTTCTAATCTTGTTATGAGGGTGTCATGGTCCACTGTGTCAAATGCTGCCGATAGGTCTAGGAGTATCAAGGCAGTGCTGTTGTCCGAGTCTGCGTTGGTTTTTAGATCGTCCCATATTGAGAGTAGAGCTGATTCCGTTCCTCTCGGTGGTCTGAAGCCAACTTGTGCCTGGTCTAGTAGGCGTGCTCGTCTATAAACTCTTGGGTCATTTTGTATACATACGTTTTGAGCAGCTTGGCTGTATACGGGATGTTGGAGATAGGTCTGTAGTTGGAGAGGTCCTCTACGTTTCCCGCTGTATCTTTAAGTAGTGGCCTGAGGTATGCAGTTTTGAAGGCTTGTGGCACTTTCCCAGTTGCAATGGAATGGTTGAGGACATTCCTGTGATATTCCATGGGCGTTCCTTGTTTAAGAATTGATTTGTATATGTCTGGTGGGCATGGGTTGGGTCATCGGGGGACCCTGAGTTGTTGCTTTCATTCACCAGTTTGACGAATGTCTCCACTGATATTTCTGGAAAGCTTCGTAGTTTGTTTGGGTGCTTCTCCCAGGTGTAGGTTGGGGTTGTGGTCAGATCAGACGGTCTGCTTTGAATGGTTTGTTGGATGTTAGTGATGTTGTTTTTGAAGTGGTCCGCGAGGTCGTTGCAGAGTTTTGTGGATGGAGTTGGTGTGTTGTTACATCCTGGAGGGTTTTTGATTTCGTTTATGATTTTGAAGACCTATTTTTGGATGTCGGGTGCTTCGAAGATTCGGTTGTCGTAGTGTTTCCTCTTTGCTTTTTGTATTTCCTTTTTGTAATCCCGGTTGTGTTGTAGGAATTTCAGTTTGTTTGCCGCATCGTTTTGTTTTCTCCAATCAAGTTCTAGTCTTCGTTTTTTTCTTTTCATGGTGCACATTAGTGGGGTGAACCATTTTGCCATAGACTGTTTATTAGCTGAAGCAAAGGGTTTTTCTTTGGCGATGTTGTCTATAGTAGTTATAATCCAGGAATGCAGCAGGGTTACCTTTTTGTCCAGGTCATCTTCTTCCATGAATGTTGGGTGTGGTTTGTTTAGCTCCAGGAGTTCATGCAGGTTGGAGTTTTTGATGGTTCTCCAATTTCTTGTCAGGGATTTCGTTGTTTTGTCCGGTTGATTGATTGTTGGCCCGGTCATTTTGATTACGAAGGGGATGATGAGGTGGTCGCTCCAGGGTATTTGAATTGGGGGTGCCATGGTGAGGAGTAGTTTGTTGGTGAAGATTGCATCAAGTGTATGCCCTGCCAAGTGGGTTGCTCCTTTGACTGGTTGTTGTAGGTTCATCGCTGCTAGTTGGCTGGTTAGCGATTTTTTATGGGTGTGATTTCTCCTTCAAACCAGATGTTGAAATCTCCTAGGACTATCAGGTGATTGTGTTTGATGGCTAGGACGGTGATTGCTTCTGTGAAGGAGTCTACGAAGGTTGCATCGTAGGCTGGTGGTCTATATATTAGTACACATTTCAAGTTTGTTTTGGATGTTACTGCTAGACGTATGATTAGGGATTCGCATTTATCGATGATTAGTGGGTATTCCAGTTTGATATCGAGGTGATCTTTGTGAATGATTGCCAGCCCTCCCCCTCTTTTGTTTTTTCTGTTTGATTGGACGCATTTGAAGTATTCAGATAAGCAGTTGTTGAGTGTGATCTTGTAATTGTCGTCTATCCAGGTTTCTGTTACAAATAGGATGTCGATCCCTCCGTCGCAGAGTAGATCGTATATCTCAGTGGCATATTTTGACATTGATCTTGCATTGATGAGGTGCAGTGGATCTTATTGGTGTGGTTTTGCTTGTTGGTTGTACCTTGTTTTGGTTTGTGGTTGTTTGGTTGCGCGGCATCATTGTTGGCGTTGATTGTGGGTGGATGAGGATCAGCGAAGGTTGTAGCTTCAATGTAGGAGGGCTATGAGGATCAGCGGAAGCTGCATCTTCATTGAGGTGGTCTGCTAGATTGAAAGCTTGGCTGTTCAGTGGTGTTGCTTCTACGTTTGTGCTAGTTTGGTGAAGGTCCATGAAGGCTTCTTCTTCGTTGAATTGGTCAGTTAGGTTCATGTTTGGGTTGTTGGTTATAAGATCTTCTTCGTCATTATGTCCGGTATGGCGCAGGTGTTGGGGGTGTCCTTCTGTTCTTGTGATGTATGGGGCGATGGGGTCAGACTCTGTCTTGATGTCTCTTTGTTGTTGGGGTATCCTGGTTCTGGGGTTGTTGCAAGGTATGGTGTGAGATATAGGGAGTTTTACCTTTGGAGTTTTGTTCTGGTCGTTTTGGTTTTGGGTGTTGTGTTTCTTCTATATGAGGTTGTTGCTTCGGTGGTAGGTTGGATTTGTGTGCCTGTTTCCAGTGCAGCCTTGTCTTGTGCCCTTTCTCTGCGTCCTTTTCTGGTCCGGGGCATTTTGGTGCTCAGTGCTGAGGTGCTGGTTGAGTGGTTGGCTGCTGTGTCTTGTGATGGGGTGCTGGTGTTTCTTCTTGCATTGGTAGGCTTGGGAGCTTTTGTGCCATCTGTTCTTCCGGTGGGGCGGTTTGTGTGTCCTCTGAGCGCTGTCTGGTAGGGGTTTTAGTGCTGGGCGTACTGTTGTCAGGGGTGTAGGTCGAAGTTCAGTGCTGTCTGTGTAGGTCTCTCTGAAAGGATAAGGGCGGCTGGAACTATTCTATCACGGTCTAGTCCTCTCTGGGAGTATGTTAAGGTGGTTAAGCTAAGTTTGTGCTTGAGGCTAGTTCTGACTATGTTCTGGAGTCTCGTATGTTAGGCGGGACCCTAAGGAGTATTGTAATCCTTATGATTCAAATTTAGGAGCGGAGTCCCCGCTAAATTTGGGAGACCTGTATAGTTGGAGAGAGGCCTATCGCTGTAATCTGAATGGCAACAGATGCAATTTGGCGATAGAACCTCTGCTATATTTGTGAGACCTGTATAGTGGGAGAGAGGCCTATAAATGTAAACTGAATATCACACAATGCGGTTTGGGACCGGAGCCCCTGGTAAATTGGGAGACCTGCACGGTGGGAGAGAGGCCCCCCAATGCAATCCGAATATCACAATACCGTCTGGGAACAAACCCCTGCCAGAATTGGGAGGCCTGTGTAGTGGGAGAGAGGCCTATCAATGCAATCTGAATGTCATACAATACAATTTATCGAAGTGATCTGACTGTCATACAATGCAATTTTGGAATAGAACCCCTAATATTTTTGGGAGACCTGTACAGTGGGAGGGAGGTCCCTCAAGGCAATCCAAACATCATGTAATACAACTTGGGCACAGAACCCCTGTTGGACCTGGGGGACCTGTATACTGGGAGAGAGTCCTAACTATGCAATCTGAATGTTATACAATGCAATTTGGGGGACAAAACCCCTGCTAAATCCGGGAGACCTGTACAGTGGGAGAGAAGCCCATCAATGCAGTCTGAATATCATACAATGCAATTTTCGGGACAGTACCCCCGTCAAGTTTGGGAGACTTGTATAGTGGGAGAGAGGCCTATCAGTGCAATCTGAATATGATACAATACAGTTTGGGAGCAGGCCTGTAGGGAGGCCCACCAATGCAATCTAAATATCATACAATACAATTAGGGGTGGAACCCCTGATACATTTTGGAGACCTGTATAGTGGTAGAGAGGCCTATCAATGCAATCTGAGTGTCACGATACAGTTTGGGAATGGAGCCCCTGGTAAGTTTGGGGGACCTGTAAAGTGGGAGAGAGGCCTATCAATGCAAACAGAACATCACACTATGCAGTTTGGGGACAAAACCCCATAACAATTTTGGGCGCCTTATTGAGATGCCTCTTAAAGCAATCAGAGTATCATACAATACAGCTTGGGGACAGAACCCCTGATCATTTTGGGAGAGAGGCCTATCAATGCAATCTGAGTGTCATACGACACAGTTTGGGGATGGAGCCTCTGGTGAGTTTGGGAGACCTGTATAGTGGGAGAGAGGCCTATCAATGCAAAACAGAATATTATACTAAGCAGTTTGGGGACAGAACACCTGATCAATTTGGGGACCTGTATATGGGGGAGGAACCTATCAGTGCAATCTGAATATCATACTATACAATTTTGGAACAGAGACCCTGCTAAATTTGGGAGACCTGTGTATTGGGAGAGGCGCCTAGCAATGCAATCTGAATATCACACAATATAGTATGTGGACAGGACCTCTGATAGATTTGGGAGACCTGTAAAGTGGGAGAGAGGCCTATAAATACAATCGGAGTATCATACAATTCGATTTCGGAACAGAAACACTCCTAAATTTGGGAGACCTGTTTATTGGGGGAGAGGCCTATCTATGCAATGTGAGTATCACACAATACAACCTGGGAACAGAATCCCTGATGACTTTGGAGACCTGTATAGTGGGAGAGAGGTCTATCAATGCAATCTGAATATCTTACAATACAATTTTGGAACAGAAACTCTGATAGATTTTGGAACTGTTTTATATTGGATTGTTAGGTGGCTAGGATTATAGGGTAGAGTGGTTGATCTACTCCTAACCCAGGCCACTCCTACCTTACTGGTCCTTGTAGTTGATGGTTGATGGCTGGCACTTGTTTTACCCTGAGGACTGCTGCCGTCACCTCCAGGAGCCGCCTCTGTTGGGGCAGACCTTTTCCTTAGGGCTAGCGGCGGGCGCGGGGGGAGAGAGGAAGTGGTCAACAACGCCGCTGGAATGGGCAGAGGAAGTGAAAGCTCTGGGCCCAGGGGCTCTCTGGAAGCGGCCGCAGTTACCTGCCTCTGGGGTGGGGTGAGACGGTTGAAGGAGGATGCAACTCTCACCCTGCTTCTGGACCAAATCAAGATGTCACACGTAACTAAGCTCCAATCAGCGCTTGGGGGCGGGATGGGAGGCGGGAGGGCTGGAGTCCAGGAAGGGGAGTTGGGAGGGATGTGGCGAGCTGGGGAGGGAAGCGGGCCTGGCCGCGGGTGTTTTTTTTTTTTTCTTTAGTTATGGGGGCGCCGGGGCCTGGGGGCTGTGGGCTGCCTTACCTGGGTGGCTGCAGTGCAGGGAGCCGAGTGGGCTCACGCAGGTCTGTGGGCCTGGTGGGTACGGAGCTAAGCTCCAATCAGGGCTTGGGGCGGGATTCTGCCCTGGATCACTTGAAAAGAAGCAACGGTCATTCCTTCAGGGGGCTCACTCAAAACACATCTTGGCCCTGCCTCCACTCTTTCTTTCGGTGAGCCCGTTTCCCGTCTGTCAGGTTCATAAATTACGCATTTATTGTGCGAGATCCCCACAGACAAGATGCAGCATTACAGGAACTCGTCTGTGCCGCCTGGACGTTTTGCAGATTTCCTCATTTCCTGACAGTGAATGAGTACTGTCACACATCCATGTCACATCGACATGATGCGAAGATTAATGCTGAATAGTGTTGCTAAATATGCATGTGCCATACACTGAAACACATCCAGTGTCCAATAATACAGTCATTGTGGGCTGATCAATGGTTGGTCACTTTAACATTACAGGCAACATCTGTCATGTTCCACATGCAAACAGGCCCTAATAAAAAATGTCTGCAGCCCAATACTCCATCGGCCTGAATGGTGTAATCATTAACATAACCAGGTAAAAATAGTGGCCCAGTGTGGGCTGTAAACAATGACCGAAACATATCACATATGTTGCAATAGGGCAGAAAAATGCGTAGTAAAAATGGGAGAGTGGAAAGAATCAGCCTGAATTAACACTTACAAAATCTGAACAATGTAGTTGCAAGATGACAGTTCAAGGGAAAGTGCACTAATGTGGGCCTAATTGGCAACTGTGGGCAGAAGGGATACAGTTATACCCAAATCCAAGGCACGTGAATGCATGGGAGGAAGCAAATGGGTGACCCATAACACTCAGGAGTACACACCCTCACCTGGCACTCAATCAGAACCTGTCACCCAAACAACATACACATGGATTACACACACACGCATGGGCACTCACCGGACAATGCGTCGTAATCAGGTTGATCTCCCACACCTTCGATCTGTTGCTCTGTGACAAAGGTCCCATCAACAGACTCATGTTCAGTGAGTTCGTTGTCCTCTTGTGGAGACCCACCGCCAGTCACCAGAGTAGCGGCATGATTTGAGGCACACTTGTTCTTTGCTCTGCGTTTCAGGTAATTCCACCGCTTGTAGCAATCATCAGCTGTGCGCCTCACAAATCCAAGGGCACTTATGCGGTCCCCGATGGTCTGCCAGTGTGCCCTATGTTGACCAGGTGTAGTCTTGCATGCTGCAGTCACCAACATTTTGCGGCTATGTGCCGACACATAGGTCACAAGTGCATCAAGTTCGGGGTCATTAAAGCTAGGCTTCCTTGATGTGCCGGACTGTGTAGCCGTGTCTGGGGTCTCAGCCTGTAGTGCCACAGCACCCTTCTTCCTCTTCTTCAAAGGTGGAGTGAGCCTGAGTGGCTTGCGCCGCTCTGGTCAGTAGGGGCAGAAGCGCAGGTGGACTGGGTACTGGGAGTGTGCGAATGCACAATGACCATAGGTCTTGGTGCAGGCATTGGCTGAAGTGTGATGTTGGCAGGGGCAACGTCAGTTTGATGGACCAGGACCGACACTGTCCCGGCTGGGAGACTCAGAGCTGGGGTGGATAGAGCTGCAGCTGCCCCTGCAGCCTCCCCACCCTGCCTACTTGGGGCAGCAGATGACATCGCTGCCCCAGATCCATGTGGCCTGGTGACACCAACTTGCACCGGCACACGTGGCTTAGACTTGCTGACCTGGAAGTCAGCCTGGGAGTCATCCTGTGCTGGGTCCGGTGCCACAATGGGCTGGTCCAACAAGGGCTGAGCTGGGATGGTGTCAGCCACGTTTCCCTCAACCATGGGGCGGGTGGGGCATGGGTGTCCCTGATTGGTCCTCCACACATGGGGGTCTAGGGGCACCCTGCACATCATGGCCACGTCCCCTACCGCGCCCACCACGCCCACCTTTTGGAGGTCGGCCACCTTTGCCTCCCTTACCGCTTGGTTACCTCCCAACCATGGCACTGATGTTGTGCGTATGGGAGTTGCAGTAAACAATTGTCCTGGGCAATTGGGGGTGAAAGGGGTAGGGTACTAGATGGAATTCGTACCCTAGTGCTCTAGCAAGGCTGTCTGTGACCCCTGGGGAAAGATGATGGATCAGGCAACGCACAGGCACCCCAAAAACAAGAAGTAACGTGCACGCAACCCCTCATAGACCACGTGCGTGGAGAAATGAACCCGCACTACACTGTGGCACCCAGAAACAAAAAACAAGCGTACGTGTGTTACACGCAGCCTACAATGACCTCTGAAGGGGTACGCGACACACGGGGCAAGCACAGTTGGTAAATGCATGCGCGACTCACCGTCTGTCTGGAAAAATAACGTGAAAAAAAACGCTTATGTGCGCGTAGGCAACACCCCCGCCAAAAGAAGAACTGTACGCTGTCTGAGGAGACAGGACAAAAGAAGAAGTGAACGCTGTATGAGCAAACAGGCCCCAAAAAATAAAGAACGCTGTCAGAGGTAACAGGGAGTACGAACTTGAAACGCTGTGAAGTAATCGCGTGTGAACCGACAAGAAGTAAAGAATTCACCCACTTGCTCTCCACGAAAAGCACATACAAGGGAATGGGGTCCTACACGTACCTTTTAAAGCGGCCCACACGTACAGCGTCACTTACGCATGTAGGCGCTAAGGCCCTTTCCTCCAATTACTGATACTCGGACATGCAGTTTTTGGACGTGTACGATGAACATGCACCCGTGTTGATGGAAACGGCTGCGCGCGTCACGTCACTTACGTGCCTATGCCCTTTCCTTGGATTACATGAATTCACACGCGGATGTGCAGTTTTTTCACGTGCGCTGAACCACTATGCCCACGTCACGAGGGAAACGCCCGCGCGAGTCACGTCACATAAGCGCTTACGCACTAAGGGCCTTTGGTCCAATGAAACCGCGTACGTCTGCTGACGCGCTTACGTGCGAAGGGCCTTTCTTCGAATTACACACTGACGTGCAAGATTTTCACATGCCAAATCACTCCGTATCAAGCTGGCCACGCAACAACACACGGAAGACCACACTCCTGCCCAGAAGGCCGAATTACTGCCCCCCAGAGCCCAGAGCACGCTCCCACGTGCCATCTGCTGCTGCCTGACTGCCTGCTGCCCACGTGCCCTGCTGTTTGCTGCCTGCACGTCAGCCAGGGGTGCAGTTGCTGTGACCACCCCTGCTGGAACCGAAGACTCCCGACTGGGATACCATCGCTCCACAGCCCAGCCCCAGGACCCAGTTGCCCACCCACTCCTGCCTCTGGGGTTTCCATGTCGGGCACAACACCATCTGGAACCACTGGCAATCCCCAGCCAGAGAGGCAGAGGGCCACCAGCTTCAGTGCCAGGGAAGTTGGTGTCCTGGTGGAGCAAGTCCTGGGGCAGTATGATGCCCTCTTTGGAAGTTTGCATGCCAACAATGAAGGATGGACCAGGATCTGGATGGACATCGTGACTGCCATCAACGCGGAGGGGGTGGCAGTCCGTGACTTACAACATGTCAAGAAGCGCTGGGAAGACTTCAGATCCAGGACCGTCAACAAGGCCCGGCGCCTCTTGAAGGCAGCGGATGCCAAGGGGTGCTGGGACCACCTGTCCGACCACAAAATGAGGGTCCTGGAACACATATGCCCAGCGCTCCACGTCCAGGCCCTTGAGAGGCAGACCCGTCTGGAGTCGAGCGGTAAGTGTACATGCATACTAATTGGACGCTGTGCGTGTGGTGGTGTGCCAGTAGTGTGCAGGTTGCACATGTGTTTTCATAGGGCCATGTAGGGATGTGTATGAACAGGGGCGTGAGGCTGCCACATGTGAGTTCTGTTAGGTGTGAGACAAATCAATGGTGTATGTGTTGGTAAGCATGCTGTGCAAATGCAAGTGTGGGAGCACACATGTTTGAACTTCTGTGTATGTACGTTGGCATGGTTGTGGTGTCGCACATGGATGGTGGTTCCTGCTGCATGTATCTGCACTGTGTACATGTGCATGTGTGTGTATTTGACAAGTGTGCAACTGTGATGCAACATGGATGCATGTGACACTGATATGTAGAAGGCTGAATGCCAGATGTGACATGTATGGTGATCGCATCACTGCAACAGTTGGAGGAGATGTAGACATGCATGTAAGTGTGGTGGCGTGTGTGCATGTCTAGTGCACTCCCTGTTTTTCATGTGATGTCAGGCTCACCTTCGGCTGTTCATGCTGTTGTATGTGTATGGATGTTGCTGCCTGGTGCAATATTGCTGTGGAAATGCTCATGTGTGTGAGTTGAAGTGACATGTGTGTGGTGGAGTATGATGTCATGTCTGAAGTTTGACACTGCCACTCATGTGCAACTGTCATGTGTGTATCAGTCCATTGTACAGTGCCCTAATGTCTGTGTTTTATCTCTCCCTGTCTGCAGCGTCATCTGATGAAGAGGGCGGAGAGGGTGCTGTGGAGCACAGTGGCAGGGATCGCACCACCAGCCGGAGACGCAAGGCTCGGCTCCCCTCCCAGATTGTCATCTCGTCGGGGAGTGAGGAGTCTGGTGCCGTGTCCCAGGCCACAGATGCCGAGGGTAGGTCCAAGAGGCAGAGGTCGGAGGTGGACTCCTCGGCAGCAGAAGGAGCAGCTGAGACCCCACAGGGTCCAACGGAGGAAGATGGCACGGATTCATCCAGGTTGGTGGGGGGTTTGGGGAAGGAGGAGGCCGCGGAAGGGACACACACAGGGTCTGGAGGTGGGGATTCCACTGGTGCTAGTGGTGCAGTACAGGGGCAGGGACAGGAGGCAGCACAGGCCGCCGCAGAGGTGACTGTGTTTAATCCTGTCCCTTATCCTGTCACTGCATCATCTGGCACCAGCAGGGATGCCTACATCCAGACCCGTATTCAGGGAGGGAATGAGCACACAACAACTGGCCTTCCTCCCCCTGCAGACGTGGCTATCCGGGACCATGTTGAGCCTGTCCTGGCCGGGATAGCATTGCGTCAACGGGGCATGCGAGGTGATCTGCGGTCTTTTCGTGAAGAGACTGCACGTCATCTCGGATGCCTCTTTGACCATGTTGACCTGCTGGTCGGGTCACCGGTGCTTGTTTCCTCCGTGTGCTGGACCTTCTTGTGACCCCCTCTTCACCTGAACCCCCTACGCACCAGTCGTCCTCCCTGCCATCTTCCCACCCATGCATCACCTGGGTACCCTGTGGAGCTGCCTCTGACCCAGCGGCCAGGCTGTTGGAGGACACATCCCTGCCACAGTCAGGAGTCGGACGTCCAGCAGGGGTGGCTACCACGAGAACTGCACCCCAGCCGGAGGAGGACGTGCAGGCAGCAAGAGCCAGGGCGCAGGCACAGGCACAGCAGCAGCAGCAACATGGTGGGAGCGATGATGGCTCAGGGCCTTCAACATTGGAGGGGCAGGCATCGGCCAGAGGGCAGGAGGACCCAGGATTCCAAGTGTCTTCCGTGTGGCAGTGGTTGGGCCACGCAATAGATGCGGAGCGGCAGCGGGTGGAAGAGGCACGGCTCACAATGGTCAGGGCGGAGAACTCCATGCGGAGGGCACTGAGGCGGGCCGAGTGCCTCGAGGCAATTTGCAGGGAGTTGGAGGTGAACATGTCGTCGTCCCTGCGAACCCTCGGGGCCATGGAAGAGGACCGCCTCCAGGACATTGAGCGGGAGTTCAATGATGCCCTGGCCCGGGACATCAAAAAGTGAGCCATCTGACTAGCCCGCTGCCATTGTAAATAGTTAGATAGTGTTAGGTTTCCTTTCTGTTTTTGTTTATTTTGGGCCGCTTGGATAATGCACCACATTTTTGTATATAGTTCTTTATTAGGTAGAGTTTTTTGTAGGTTTCATTTGATTTGTTGGGCTAATGCCCCTGCATTGGTGATTTGTATATAGTTGAACAGTGGATGTTTCTCTTTTTTATTTTAATTTCACCATGGCGCAATGGATTTCAGATATTTCTTTTCCCTTGGATTTGCTTTGTTGGACTGAGACTTTGGACACATTTTCATTTGGATTTCTTTGGATTCTGATTTCATATTTTTTATTATTTTCCGGACATGCTGCATTTTGTTTCTTATTCTCATTATTGAGTGTTTTTTTTCTTCATTACATTCATGTTGTGTTCAATACTTTTTTGTTTCATACTTCGATGTGTGGTATTCTCTCATTGGTTTCATGCATGTCATGATATGGGTTTTCACATTCACTTGCACCCGTTGTGTGTGTGTGACGGACATGTGTTCATGTACATACATGCCATTCGGGTTGTATTATGTAATGGCCATTTCTCTGTGGGTGATGCAATACTTGGTTGGGTCTTTGGGCTGGGGTGGCGTGGGGTGTGATGTGGGTGGCCATGAGGCCCATGATTGAGGATCGTCATGATGTGGGTGCTGGGGGACATGAGTGGGGGCCTGCTGGCAGGTGCCCCTGACTGCTGGGGGGGTGGGGGTGCTGGGGGACATGTGTGGGACATGAGTGGGGGCCTGCTGGCAGGTGCCCCTCACTGCTGGGGGTTGGGGGTGCTGGGGGACATGTGTGGGACATGAGTGGGGGCCTGCTGGCAGGTGCCCCTCACTGCTGGGGGGTGGGGGGTGCTGGGGGACATGAGTGGAGGCCTGCTGGCAGGTGCCCCTGACTGCTGGGGGGTGGGGGTACTGGGGACATGAGTGGAGGCCTGCTGGCAGGTGCCCCTGACTGCTGAGGGGTGGGGGTGCTGGGGGACATGTGTGGGACATGAGTGGGGGCCTGCTGGCAGGTGCCCCTGACTGCTGGGGGTGGGGGTGCTGGGACATGTGTGGGACATGAGTGGGGGCCTGCTGGCAGGTGCCCCTGACTGCTGGGGGGTGGGGGTGCTGGGGGACATGTGTGGGACATGATTGGGGGCCTGCTGGCAGGTGCCCCTCACTGCTGGGGGGTGGGGGTGCTGGGGGACATGAGTGGAGGCCTGCTGACAGGTGCCCCTCACTGCTGGGGGTGGGGGTGCTGGGGGACATGAGTGGAGGCCTGCTGGCAGGTGCCCCTCACTGCTGTGGGTTGGGGGTGCTGGGGGACATGTGTGGGACATGAGTGGGGGCCTGCTGGCAGGTGCCCCTCACTGCTGGGGGGTGGGGGGTGCTGGGGGACATGAGTGGAGGCCTGCTGGCAGGTGCCCCTGACTGCTCAGGGGTGGGGGTGCTGGGGGACATGTGTGGGACATGAGTGGGGGCCTGCTGGCACGTGCCCCTGACTGCTGGGGGGTGGGGGTGCTGGGACATGTGTGGGACATGAGTGGGGGCCTGCTGGCAGGTGCCCCTGACTGCTGGGGGGTGGGGGTGCTGGGGGACATGTGTGGGACATGATTGGGGGCCTGCTGGCAGGTGCCCCTCACTGCTGGGGGGTGGGGGTGCTGGGGGACATGAGTGGAGGCCTGCTGACAGGTGCCCCTCACTGCTGGGGGTGGGGGTGCTGGGGGACATGAGTGGAGGCAGATGCCCCTCACTGCTGGGGGGTGGGGGTGCAGGGGGACATGTCTGGGACATGAGTGGGGGCCTGCTGGCTGGTGCCCCTCACTGCTGGGGGGTGGGGGTGCTGGGGGACATGAGTGGAGGCCTTCTGGCAGGTGCCCCTGACTGCTGGGGTGTGGGGGCGCTGGGGGACATGTGTGGGACATGAGTGGGGGCCTGCTGGCAGGTGCCCCTGACTGCTGGGGGGTGGGGGTGCTGGGGGACATGTGTGGGACATGAGTGGCGGCCTGCTGGCAGGTGCCCCTCACTGCTGGGGGGTGGGGGTGCTGGGGGACATGTGTGGGACATGAGTGGGGGCATGCTGGCAGGTGTCCCTCACTGCTGGGGGGTGGGGGTGCTGGGGGACATGGGTAGAGGCCTGCTGGCAGGTGCCCCTCACTGCTGGGGGGTGGGGGTGCTGGGGGACATGTGTGGGACATGAGTGGGGGCCTACTGGCAGGTGCCCCTGGGGGGCGGGGGTGCTGGGGGACATTTGTGGGACATGAGTGGGGGCCTGCTGGCAGGTGCCCACCTGCTGGCAGGTGTCTTCCATGGGGCAGCGGTTGGGCCACGCCATAGATGCGGAGCGGCAGCGGGTGGAAGAGGCACGGCTCACAATTGTCAGGGCGGAGAACTCCATGCGGAGGGCACTGAGGCAGGCCGAGTGCCTCGAGGCAATTCGCAGGGAGTTGGAGGTGAACATGTCGTCGTCCCTGCGAACCCTTGGGGCCATGGAAGAGGACCGCCTCCAGGACATTGAGCGGGAGTTCGATGATGCCCTGGCCCGGGACATCAAAAAGTGAGCCATCGGACTAGCCCGCTGCCATTGTAAATAGTTAGATAGTGTTAGGTTTCCTTTCTGTTTTTGTTTATTTTGGGCCGCTTGGACAATGCACCACATTTTTGTATATAGTTCTTTATTATGTAGTGTTTTTTGTAGGTTTCATTTCATTTGTTGGGCTCATGGACCCTGGATTGGTGATTTGTATATAGTTGAACAGTGGATGTTTGTCTTTGTTATTTTAATTTCACCATGGCGCAATGGATTTCATATATTTCTTTTCCCTTGGATTTGCTTTGTTGGACTGAGACTTTGGACAACTTTTCATTTGGATTTCTTTGGATTATGATTTCATATTTCTTATTCTTTTCCGGACATGCTGCATTTTATTTCTTATTCTCATTATTGAGTGTTTTTTTTTCATTACATTCATGTTGTGTTCAATACATTTTTGTTTCATACTTCGATGTGTGGTATTCTCTCATTGGTTTCATGCATGTCATGATATGGGTTTTCACATTCACTTGCACCCATTGTGTGTGTGTGTGACAGACATGTGTTCATGTACATACTTGCCATTCTGGTTGTATCATGTAATGGCCATTTCTCTGTGGGTGGATGCAATACTTGGTTGGGTCTTTGGGCTGGGGTGGCGTGGGGTGTGATGTGGGTGGCCATGAGGCCCATGATTGAGGATCGTCATGATGTGGGTGCTGGGGGACATGAGTGGGGGCCTGCTGGCAGGTGCCCCTGACTGCTGGGGGGTGGGGGTGCTGGGGGACATGTGTGGGACATGAGTGGGGGCCTGCTGGCAGGTGCCCCTCACTGCTGGGGGGTGGGGGTGCTGGGGGACATATGTGGGACATGAGTGGGGGCCTGCTGGCAGGTGCCCCTCACTGCTGGGGGGTGGGGGTGCTGGGGGACATGAGTGGAGGCCTGCTGGCAGGTGCCCCTGACTGCTGGGGGGTGGGGGTACTGAGGGACATGAGTGGAGGCCTGCTGGTAGGTGCCCCTGACTGCTGGGGGGTGGGGGTGCTGGGGGACATGTGTGGGACATGAGTGGGGGCCTGCTGGCAGGTGCCCCTGACTGCTGGGGGGTGGGGGTGCTGGGGGACATGTATGGGACATGATTGGGGGCCTGCTGGCAGGTGCCCCTCACTGCTGGGGGTGGGGGTGCTGGGGGACATAAGTGGAGGCCTGCTGACAGGTGCCCCTCACTGCTGGAGGTGGTGGTGCTGGGGGACATGAGTGGAGGCCTGCTGGCAGGTGCCCCTCACTGCTGAGGGGTGGGGGTGCAGGGGGACATGTCTGGGACATGAGTGGGGGCCTGCTGGCTGGTGCCCCTCACTGCTGGGGGTTGGGGGTGCTGAGGGACAGAAGTGGAGGCCTTCTGGCAGGTACCCCTCACTGCTGGTGTGTGGGGGCGCTGGAGGACATGTGCGAGACATGAGTGGGGGCCTGCTGGCAGGTGCCCCTGACTGCTGGGGGGTGGGGGTGCTGGGGAACATGTGTGGGACATGAGTGGGGGCCTGCTGGCAGGTGCCCCTCACTGCTGGGGGGAGGGGGTGCTGGGGGACATGTGTGGAACATGAGTGGGGGCATGTCGGCAGGTGCCCCTCACTGCTGGGGGGTGGGGGTGCTGGGGGACATGAGTGGAGGCCTGCTGGCAGGTGCCCCTCACTGCTGGGGGTGGGGGTGCTGGGGGACATGTGTGGGACATGAGTGGGGGCCTGCTGGCAGGTGCCCCTGACTGCTGGGGGGTGGGGGTGCTGGGGGACATGTGTGGGACATGAGTGGGGGCCTGCTGGCAGGTGCCCCTCACTGCTGGGGGGTGGGGGCGCTGTGGGACATGAGTGGAGGCCTGCTGGCAGGTGCCCCTCACTGCTGGGGGGTGGGGGTGCTGGGGGACATGTGTGGGACATGAGTGGGGGCCTGCTGGCAGGTGCCCCTGACTGCTGGGGGGTGGGGGTGCTGGGGGACATGAGTTGGTGATCACTAGTGTAAGGTGACATGTGGCTTGGCTGGGGGGCATGCCCATGGTGGATGGGCTGCCTGCGGGACATGACCAGGGGTGCAGGGTAGTCCCCTGTGGTGTGGGCTGCCTGCAGGGGCTGTGGAGGGTGTAGAGGGAACACCTGGGAGGACCCACACTGCCAATTCACGTGTAGGACTCCCCGCGCACCCCCGAAATTCACGTACCCCACTGTGACAGCAAAATCGTGTGTGAAACTTCCCGCGAAGCCCAGTTATTCACGTACCCCACTCGCACAGGGCCAATCACGTGGGAAACTTCCCGCGAACCCCAGTTGTACACGTACCCCACTCGCACAGGGCCAATCCCGTGTGAAACTTCCCGCGAAGCCCAGTTATTCACGTACCCCACTTGCACAGGGCCTATCGCGTGTGAAACTTCCTGCACACCCCAGGAATACACGTACCCCACTCGCACAGGGCATTTCGCGTGTGAAACTTCCGGCGAACCCCAGTTATACACGTACCCCACTCGCACAGGGCCTATTGCATGTGAAACTTCCCGCGCACCCCAGGAATACACGTACCCCACTTGCGCAGGGCATTTTGCATGTGAAACTTCCCACGCACCCCCGAAATACACGTTCCCCTCTCCAATCGCGTGTGAAACTTCCCGCGCACCCCAGGAATACATGTACCCCACTCGCACAGGGCCTATCGCGTGTGAAACTTCCTGCGCACCCCAGGAATACACGTACCCCACTCGCACAGGGCATTTCGTGTGTGAAACTTCCCGCGCTCCCCCGAAATACACGTTCCCCGCTCCAATCTCGTGTGAAACTTCCCGCGTACCCCAGGAATACACGTATCCCACTCGCACAGGGCATTTTGCGTGTGAAACTTCCCGCAAACTCCTGTTATACACGTACCCCGCTCCAATCGCGTGTGACACTCCCCGTGCAGTGGGGTACGTGTATTCGGAGGGGTGCGAAGGGAGTTTTACAGGCGTTTTCGTGGTTGGGGCCTGTGTGCCATGTACTGGATTTGTGCGCTGTGCATGGCGCACAGGGGGGGTTGGGGGCATGTATTGCTCTCCCCAGAGTGCACGGAAAAACATAAATCACCAATGCAATTATAGAGCCAATACTTTGAACGCAGAAAGACGCAATAACTCGCAACCACACACTCTTAGAAGATAATCAGCACTTCTACAGCTATTTATTCAAAGTTTAGAAGCAACCAGTAACAACATAGAAATAACTCACAGAAATAATATAGACATAAATCACAGAAGAAGCAAAGAATTCAAAAGGAAATACATCACCGTGAGCGTAACAGGATTCCTCATCTCGCCCAGAAGCGGCTGGAAGACCCCGGGAACCGCCAGGCCGAGAGCAGTACAGCTCACAGGAGTGCCGGACGTAAGCGTCCATCTCCGGCTGAAGTCTCACCTGACCACCTCTGGGTTTCCGCATATATACACACTCCGAAAAGGGGTGGCAGTTCAGACAACTGACAAGTTGGGCAGGTGTTAGACTTTCCTCTGCACACCAGAACACTGCTAACATCTCCACAACACCTACCTCGGGTTCCCACACTACTCCCTCCAGGGTTCGAGACTCACGACGTGATGTGGTTGCCCCAAAGGACCGAAAGATCTGTACCAGGTACAATGTACGTGCCCGGTTGCAGCCCTTCCTGCATTGGCAGTTGCCATGGAGAAAATACAGCAGAAGGGGCGGCAGAACACCTCCGCATAGATCATTCATTTGCTCACGTGATTCAGAGCGGTGTCTCCCATGTGATCATGGTGGACGTCACATGACTCAGAAGCGCACAGTATATAAAGCTTAATGCACAGAGCACTCATCGCTTCTCAGCTGTCTTCGACTCTGTTTGGCGCTACGTTTGATATACTCTGTTGGTTTACCTTGATCTTGGATATTTCACCTGGACTTCTTCGGATTACCCTTTTGTACCTTTGCTTGGAACTGTTTAACCATTGCTGAACCTCGACCCGTCCCTCACCTGTCTTCGGATCATCCCTTGATACTTTGTTGGACTTCTACGCCATTACCCTTTGGGAACTCAAACTACGTCTTCAGCTCTACAGGTGGACTCTCCTGTATCCACACCTGACTCCGTTCCCTATTGTTCTGGGGATCGCCTCTCATCTGAGTCTCGAACCTCCTTCACTAGGTTTCCCGGGCTTTCCAATCACCGGATAGGTAAGATTACTCAGATCCTTTGATTACTGTGTTATATCGTATTTGCCTGGTACTTAACCTCGTTCTTTCTGCAGCAGCATCAGTGTTCCAGAGGTTCAGTGGATCCGGGAAGTAACATCTCCCACCTGTGACTCCAAAGGTCGCACAGCAGGTTTCTTTTGGTTCCCCTGTGCGTCACTTGGGGACGGAGGTCTCAACGGTCTACACGACACTCAAGTCAGAACAGACTGAGAAGCTGTATAGTCGTGTTGGATAATGCAGGGGTCCACAGAAGAACCCATAGCTGCTTTAGTTCAGGCAATTACAGTATTAAGGGCAGATATGGCCGTCGCAAACACGGTAATTCACCAAAGGCTAGATTCCATACAGAGTGTCCAGCATTCCCTCCCTGCAGACTCTGAATTTGGGGATGCTCCCACTCCAGCTACACCTCCTCCATTGGCAAATACCCCAGCTCCAACCCCAGTGGTCCTTCCAGCCCCTTCTCCCTTGGCCGCTCCTGAACGTTATCAAGGCGACCCCAAGAAGTTCAGGACCTTCATCAATCAGTGCAAGTTACATTTCCTGTGTAGACCTCTGGCCTTCCCTAATTCCACTGCTAAAGCGGCCTTTACCCTTTCCCATCTGGCCGGAACGGCTGCCGCTTGGGCTAATCCT
This sequence comes from Ambystoma mexicanum, assembly GCF_040938575.1. Taxonomy (NCBI): domain Eukaryota; kingdom Metazoa; phylum Chordata; class Amphibia; order Caudata; family Ambystomatidae; genus Ambystoma; species Ambystoma mexicanum. The sequence continues at coordinate 402,849,037 of NC_090934.1, forward strand.
TTACTGGAGAACAATAGTCCGGTTCTCTATGATTTCGATTTGTTAGTTACCGAGATGTCTCAAGTCTTCGACACTCGACACAAGGCACAATCTAGGGATTTAGAATTGTTAGAACTAACCCAGGGGAGAGGGACCTTGATAGACTACATTACCCGCTTCAACCAATTGGTAGCCGAAACATCATGGCCAGAAAGCAAGCGGGCGGTCATATTCTATAGAGGGTTGAATAATCCAATGAAAGATGCCTTAGCCGTGATCCCTACTGTACCCACTCAGTATCAAGAACTAGTGGATCTTGCCCTACAGGTAGATGCACGTCGCTCAGAGCGCAGGGCTGAGTTGGGTTTCTCTCATCCTACAGCTGTCAGTACTCCAGCCTCCAGCACTGAGGAACCTATGCAAGTGGGAGGTTTACGCAGTCCTATCACAACATCTGAGAGAGAACGTAGGAGGGTGGATAATGCATGCTTTTATTGCGGCACCACAGGACATTATGTCAAGGAATGTCCTCGACGTCCCAAGAAGTCCCAGGTTTTTCGGACAGCTCGACCTTAGATCCGGAGACCAGGTCGAGTTTCCAGTCCTCATCTCCGGGTGCCACTCCTGCTTTCGCTCGTATCCAGCCCATCTTTGTACATGCCACTCTTTGTCCTTCTGCGGGTATCTCTCACGCTGTCACGATCATCATTGACTCTGGTTCCACAGGGAATTACATAGACATTGCTTTAGCTCATTCCCTCAATCCACCTTTAGTGGTGAAAACCCGACCTGAACCAATTCAGGCCGTACATGGCAGTGCCCTAGTCTCTGGTCCCGTTAGACACCAAACTGCTCCTCTAGTATTGACTATACAAGACATTCACACAGAGACGCTAAGTTTTGACTTGATCACCACACCCCAGTTCGGTATCATATTAGGAATACCATGGTTGCGTGAACACAATCCTTTGATTAATTGGCAAACAGGCAAAGTACTCTTTGAGTCGGATGCCTGCCAGAACATTTGTCTCCCAACCCATTTAGAAACAGATACTCCGTCACAAGCTTTGGGAGCTCTTGCTCAGCTCTCATTGAATGATGGTGGACCAGCGGTTGTGAATTCCCATACCGTCGGAGAGGTAGTTACCGGGATTCCCTCTGAGTACAAAGAATTCAAGTCAGTTTTCGATCGCGGTTCTTCCGAGGTGCTTCCTCCACACAGATCATATGACTGCCCGATTGAACTAATCCCGGACTCTACCGTTCCTTCGGGCAGGATCTATTCTCTGTCCCCCTCGGAAGAACAAGCTCTGAAACAGTATGTCCAGAACGCCCTACGACTAGGACACATTCGCCCTTCTACTTCCCCAGCTGCAAGCCCTATATTTTTTGTACCCAAGAAAGAGGGGGACTTACGTCCTTGTGTGGATTACCGACGCCTTAACGCCATCACGAAAAAGGACAGGTATCCAATCCCTTTGATTACCCCCCTCCTGGACCGATTATCCCATGCTTCCGTTTTTACCAAGCTGGACCTTCGGGGCGCATACAATCTAGTGCGCGTCCGCGAGGGCGATGAGTGGAAAACTGCCTTTTGCACCCGTTACGGGTTGTATGAATACCTAGTCATGCCCTTTGGCCTATGTAACGCCCCGGCAACATTCCAGCGTTTTATGAATGACATATTCAGGGATATACTGGATGTATACATGGTTGTTTATCTGGACGATATCTTGATGTTTTCACTGAATCTTGATGACCATGTACAGCATGTTCGGGAGGTCTTATCCCGTCTGAGGGAACATTCGCTGTTTGCCAAACCCGAGAAATGTCAGTTTCATAAAACGTCTGTTGAGTTTCTGGGTTTCCACATTACCCCTGGGGCATTATCCATGAACGAATCCGAGGTCAAGGCGGTCTTAGATTGGCCGATTCCTCAGACACTCAAGGCCTTGCAGGCCTTTTTGGGCTTCGCCAACTTTTACAGGCGCTTTATTTCGTCCTTTTCTACAATTGTGGCCCCACTTACGGCTCTTACTAGCCCTCAAGTACCCTACCAGTGGCAAAAAGAACATCAGGAATCCTTTGAGGCTCTGAAAACCGCTTTCACCACCGCACCAATTCTTCAGCACCCCAATCCCCAACTACCATTCATAGTCGAGGCGGACGCCTCTTCTTTTGCCCTCGGTGCGGTGTTGTCTCAGACATGTCCTACGACGGGCAAGTTGCACCCGGTGGCATATCACTCCTGTAGGTTTTCCAGTACTGAGACCCATTATATTGTAACAGAGAAGGAACTTCTGGCTGTCATGGACGCCTTTCGAGTCTGGCGCCACCATATCCTCGGGCCTAAGTATCCAATCACTGTCTACTCCGATCATCAGAACCTGCAGGATCTGGCCTCCCTAAAGTGCATCAAAAGCAGACAGGTCCGGTGGCATCTGTTCTTTTCCGCTTTTGATTTTCACATCACTCATCGTCCTGGGATCACTCATGGGAAATCGGACGCCTTGTCACGCTCTCCGGGTGGAGTCTCGTTGCCAACATTCCCCGATACAGTTCTAGGTAAGAGTCATGTGATTTGTCTCTGCACCCCTTCTCTATCATTGTTGGATTCTGTGCGAGCTTGGACGAACAGTCATTCTGACCAACTGCAGGATTGGGATCCAGTGTATTGTGATGGTTTACCATTCGTGCATGATCGCTTGTTTCTCCCCACGCCTGACACCCGTAACCTGGCCCTTGAATGGTCTCATGATGCTCCCTTTAATGCCCATGCCGGCCAGGAGCGTACCATGGATCTCCTAAAGCGCTGGTGTCGGTGGCCCGCTATGAAGCGCGACGTGGAATGCTATGTCAACTCTTGCTCTGTCTGCGCTCAGGCCAAACATCGAAGAGGTCGTCCAATCGGCCTGCTGCTTCCGCTACCGGTACCCCCAAGACCTTGGCACACACTGACTATGGATTTCGTGACCGATCTCCCCAAGATGCTGGGTTTTGATACCATCTGGGTGGTGGTAGATACATTCACAAAAATGGCTCGCTTTGTTCCCTGTAAGGGGATTCCTTCGGCATCGGTCCTGGCTGGGTTGTTTTGAATCTGTGTTCTCGTTGTTTGGGCTTCCTTCTGTCATTATCTCCGATCGTGGGTCGCAGTTCACCTCTCGTTTTTGGAGAGCATTGACCAAGCTGCTTGGCATCGATACCAGGTATTCCTTGGCCTATCACCCCGAGACTGATGGGCAGACTGAAAGGACGAATCAATCTATGGAGCAGTATCTCCGGTGTCTTATTTTGCAACAACAGTCCTCCTGGCTGAGTACTTTACGGCTTGCCGAGTTCACATACAATAACGTGGCTCACTGTGCTACAGGTTTTTCTCCTTTCTACGCCCTCTATGGCCAACACCCCAAGGTTTTGCCTGTCCCTGACGCCTCTATCTCTTTGAATCCTGCGGCCACGGCTTGTTTTAGGGATCTGTCTGCTGTTCATGCTCGTACTCTGGTCCATCTTACTGAAGCAAAGGCCTCTATGAAGTCCCGTGCTGATAGCAAGCGCTTGGCTGCCCCTCCCCTTGCGGTGGGTTCTAAGGTGTGGTTGTCTTCACGTCACCTTCGTCTGGTTGGTTGTCGGAAACTTCGGCCTCGCTTTGTTGGCCCGTATGTGATCTCTCAGGTTGTGAATCCAGTGGCTTTTCGTCTGGTTCTTCTGAACTCTTGGCGTATCCATCCTGTTTTTCATGTCTCTCTCCTCAAGCCCTGCCCTGATTCCTCCCGCCTTCGGGTTCCAGCAGCCCCGGTGCCCCTGGCCTCCCCTGATGTTTTTGAAGTGTCAGCCATTTTGGGTTCCCGTTGGTTTAGGGGTCGGCTCCAGTATTTGGTGGATTGGAAGGGTTATGGCCCGGAGGAGCGCTCTTGGGTTTCCGCCCTGGACGTTAACGCTCCTCGGTTGGTGGCCCGGTTCCATAGGGATCACCCGTCCTGCCCACGGGGTCGTGGGCCGTTGGGGGGGGCTATGTTAGACTTTCCTCTGCACACCAGAACACTGCTAACATCTCCACAACACCTACCTCGGGTTCCCACACTACTCCCTCCAGGGTTCGAGACTCACGATGTGATGTGGTTGCCCCAAAGGACCGAAAGATCTGTACCAGGTACAATGTACGTGCCCGGTTGCAGCCCTTCCTGCATTGGCAGTTGCCATGGAGAACATACAGCAGAAGGGGCGGCGGAACACCTCCGCATAGATCATTCATTTGCTCACGTGATTCAGAGCGGCGTATCCCACATGATCATGGTGGACGTCACATGACTCAGAAGCGCACAGTATATAAAGCTTAATGCACAGAGCACTCATCGCTTCTCATCTGTCTTCGACTCTGTTTGGCGCTACGTTTGATATACTCTGTTGGTTTACCTTGATCTTGGATATTTCACCTGGACTTCTTCGGATTACCCTTTTGTACCTTTGCTTGGAACTGTTTAACCATTGCTGAACCTCGACCCGTCCCTCACCTGTCTCCGGATCATCCCTTGATACTTTGTTGGACTTCTATGCCATTACCCTTTGGGAACTCAAACTACGTCTTCAGCTCTACAGGTGGACTCTCCTGTAACCACACCTGACTCCGTTCCCTATTGTTCTGGGGATCGCCTCTCATCTGAGTCTCGAACCTCCTTCACTAGGTTTCCCGGGCTTTCCAATCACCGGATAGGTAAGATTACTCAGATCCTTTGATTACTGTGTTATATTGTATTTGCCTGGTACTTAGCCTCGTTCTTTCTGCAGCAGCATCAGTGTTCCAGAGGTTCCGTGGATCCGGGAAGTAACATCTCCCACCTGTGACTCCAAAGGTCGTACAGCGGGTTTCTTTTGGTTCCCCTGTGCGTCACTTGTGGACGGAGGTCTCAACGGTCTACACGACACTCAAGTCAGAACAGCAGGTCCTGCAGTGGGACTCCACTTCTACTCCCAGGCCAGTAGAAATGGGCAAAGAGCCTCTTCTTAGTCTTCTTGGTGCCAAGATGACCAGCCAAGGGCACCTCATGCGCCAACTGCAGTAGGAAGGGCCTGTAAACCTGGGGTACCACCAACTTCTTGAGGGCACCAGGTTCAGGCTTAGTGGGCTCACTAACAATGAGCTCACCCTCCCAATAAATCCGGAAAATTCTAGGCACTTCTCCGTGTGCCTGGGACAGGGCCTGTTTCCTCAGACCCTCGAGAGAGGGACACTCTCTCTGTCCTTTACAGAAGTCTGCCCGGGAGGGTCCCCCTTCAGCTAACAAGCAGTGAAGATCGGGATGATCCTCCGGGTTGAGAACCTCTCCCACAGGAAAGTCTTCTGGCTCTTCTCCCACAGGAGTTGAGATGGGGTTTACCACTGGACCCAGCCCGTCCGGAGCATGGATCCCAATGGGTGCTGTAGGAACAGCAGGAAGAGAAGGAGCTCCCTCCACAGAGGTGGCCTTCTTGCTCTTCCTTTGTCTTGCCTTAGGCCGCGCCTTTGGCTCGGGTACCTAACTCACAGCCAGACCCGGTGTCACTTGTGATCTAGTGACCGCAGCAGGAGTCATGGGAAGACCATTAGCGACCAATCCCAACTCGACTAGATTGTTACCTAACAGAATGTTAGCAGGGACGTTGTCCTGAACCAGGACAGGAAGCTTTGCTGTCTTGTCTCCAATTACGAGTGTGACTCGGGCTACAGGCGATAATTTGGGAGGCCCACCAGCTCACCTGGTGGTTCTCAGAGGAGCATCTACATAGTCCTCTGGCTTGAGCAGGGTCCTGTCCACCACTGTCATGCTTGCCCCAGTGTCTCTCAAACCAGTAGAAGGGTGGCCATTCAGGAGGACACTTCTCAAAAATCTACGGGTGTTCTGTGGGATAGTCGCCAGTACTTCCGCGTACTGGTCCCAGGCCCCAAGGGACACTAAGGAAATCTCTACGGGAGCACCAAATGTGATCCCTGTAGAGGAGGGGAGGACAGTGGCCTCCACCTCAGACATGGGGTAAGGGTAGGTCAGGCTAACAGCCTGTACTCCGAGTGCCTTACCTTTACACTTGGAGTCAACCTTTTTGTGGTCCAGAGCCCCACGGTCCCAACAAGTGCCGGGAGTGCGGGGTGCGGTACTGGAACCACCGGGAGCCTGCTTTGCAGCAGGTGGACCACTACTCTTATTCCCACCCACAGATGACTTATCCCCACTAGATTTTTGGGTCTTAGGAGAGGAGGGTTTAGGTTTATTCGACTGTGACTGCTTTTGGGACTCCTCAGCTTTCTGAGAGGCCCCTTTTTCTTTGTCCTTGTCCTTCCCACTGGAGTCCTTAGGGGACACCCGGTGGGAGACCCACTTGTCAGCCAACCTAGCCAGCTTAAGGGGATCCAAAATGTTCTGGTCAGCCACATACTGACGCAGCTCTGGTGAACAGGCTTCAGAAAAATGCTCAAAAAACAACAGGTGGGACAATTCAACAAAAGTTTTCACCTTGTAACCATCAATCCACCCCATCATATTCATGTGCGCAGCACTCACCCAGTCGACCCAAGACACATTCTCTCTTTTCTTAAAATCCCTGAACCTTTTAAGGTATTGGGTAGGCGTCTTGGCACACTTGGCAATCAAAGCAGATTTCATACACTCATACTGACCCCTTTCTTTCACACTCAGCTTCAGAATACAGTCATATCCAGTTTGAGGCACTCTGCTTAGCAAACACTTAGCCCAATCTCTTTTGTCAACATCATGAATTGCACAAGCCATTTCAAATGCTTCAATCCATTGGAGGATATCAGAACCCTCCGAAAACACACCAACCAAATCCTTCATAAATTTAGTTGCCGGGGACCTGACACTCTCACTGGGTTTCGCTGAAGTCTCCACTCGAGCTTTCTCTAGCTGGATTCTCTGACATTCAGTGTCCTTGTCTTTGAGTTCAAGATCCCTATTTTTGAGCTCTACTTGTTGAGCCAACTCCTCTTTCTTAAGTTCAGCATCTATTTCCAACTTGCGATATTCAAAGGCCAATTTCATCCTTAATAACTCAAGTTCCAAGGTATTGCTGGGGTTCGGAACAGAGGCAGCAGGAATGGCGGCATTCCCAGAAACAGATTCAGTAGAAACCACAGGGGCAGAGTCCTCATTGGTTGAATTCCCCCCTTCATCAAGACTTTCATCATCGGTCTGGTAGTCCACCAGGACAGCTATCAGCTCAGCCCTAGACTTATCCACAAAGTCTAACTCCCTGGCTTCACAAGCACTCAGGAGAGCCTCTAAGCTCATCCGAGTCAATTTACCATTCGCAATAGACTCCATTGCTTGTAATGCAGTTATTTTGTACACACCCAAACCATAATCTAATAAAGTGCAGATATTTTGTAAGTGGCACGGTTATATACTGATTCTTAAAACCATAAGCATCCCACTACTGCCACCAGTGTAAAGACTGGTAGGGGGTGTCTGTACTTCCGCTTTCTAGATGGTAGAGGAGAGGCACAGCGGACCCCAGCCAAGATTCTCTATAAGGTAGCAATGGACGAGCAATCAAGGCATAGCTTCTCAGGAGGTGATGCGGGCTGGTTCTTAAGTACAGTGTAGTCCCCGAACCCCCACAAAGGAATGTCCACACACTGTATTACTGAAAACACAGTCTTTATATAATTAATATTCAAAGGTATGTACACGATCACAATAACGCACTTTGTACTCGGAAGTCAATAATGATAAATATATACAATTCTAAAGTGGTACCACTAATGTTATCCAACCTCATTAAAGTGCATCAACTGCACGGTTAAAATGTCACACAGATTAATAATGAGGAAACCAGCAATAGAGATAGGCAGGAACGTAAGATGGTTGAAACAATAGGCAGGATGCTGACCCCTACCATTAGGCACAGTTCTGTGTGGAGATCCCCTCACCTGAGCAACCTGTAAATAAAGATATATAGCACGAGCCCAGTCCATATATTGTTCGATAGTCTTACTTCCTCCTATTAAGGTTGTACCCCCCCAATGTACCTGGTGGAGTAGAGGTCTCCGACGATGCGTCGACCGATCCTTCTTGAGTGCCTCCCTTTCAGGCGGGAGCCACAGATCGTCGAGAGGTGTCGGGGGACTTGGCGTTCGGTGTCGGGGAATCGACAGCCCTTCTTGAGTGCCCTCCCTTTAAGGCGGGAGTCACGGGTCGTCGAACGTCCTATGGTGAACAGGGTGAACTACGGCAGGGAAGTGACAGCTTTGCTCCTAGCGGTGCTCGTCGACGACAGAGCATTGGCGTCCTGCAAGGAAGAGGCGTGCGGGGCACCTCGGTGACGATAGTTCTGGAACGCTAAGGGATGATGAACAACTGTGGCCCAGCAAGGGCGTGGAGTCGTCGGCATCTCTGTGGTCCTTAAATGGCAGGAGACCCACCGGTGGATGCTCCTCGGCGCATCGACGGTCGGGCCTTCTCCAGCGGGAGACAAGCGGATGACGATGCAGGCGAGAGCGTCCGATGATCAATGGAAGTTCTTAGGCAAAAGGGAGCACGGCGGCTCCGGTCGGCGACGGTGGTCGTCGACAGTGGTGGACAACAGTCCGAGTGCTTCTCCTTGGAATTCCGTAGCAGTCCCGTATCGGGTTGGCAGCCTGTCAAAGGTCTGTCTACCAGGGAGCGTTGGCAAAGATCAGCTGTGCATGATGGTCCCTCGTAGCTCGGGAAGAGGGTGCCTTACCAGGTCCTCTCTGGGTCAGTCCTTGGAGGCACAACAGCTTTCAGATTGTGAAGGAGAGCAACAGCAATTCTTCTCGTCCAGCAGGGCTTCAAGGTCAAGCGTCAGTTACTCCAGTTACTCGTCGTAGTGGACTTCAGCTTCCGAACACGATTCTTAGCAGTGAGAGGTCCCCAGATATGCTGTTGATCTCCCATTCATTCCGCTGGGTCACACTCAAGCATCCAATCACGACTACGGGCATTCATGCAGGCAGGCAGCCAATCAGGCACACAAAGTATTCAGGCCATTCACTTCTCTCCAGACACTCACAGCAAGTTATGTGTATTGGGACAAGTACTGAGCCATTCAACACTCCAAGCTGCATTCATACCGGTTTCGGGCAGGGTTGTCTCAGTCATTGTGTCAACCACCAGATACTAGACACCCATAACACAGAATGCATATTCGTCACACACTCTATTCACCCAGGTCCCACCCACAGGAGGTACCCACAACAAACATCACCGGGAAGGCTCCAGCTAGTCTGGCCGGGCCTTCACAACAGCACCATATATGGCACTTCCATCCAACAGACAGTCAGGGGGAAGGGACAGAGTCAGGGCGTCCCAGGACTTTGGGAAAACAAGGTAATGGGTAATAGAAAGCAAGACGCCACAGGGGCCATCTTGTTTTCCGTCAGGAATGAACTGATCCCAATGGCAGGGCCGGGGTATCCCAAAATGGAGGATACTTTGCGCACCTGTTGATTTCAGCATGGAGCTGCCACCAGCCCATACCCTGCTCTGTGGGCCACCAACAGGTGCCCAAAAACATATACTAGGGGCACAGGGTTGTACCCCCACCCATGGGTGCCATAAGGGTATCCCACGGGTCCGTTCACCAAACCAAAAGAGAGAGAGCTGCACCGCCAGGAGTCCGACATGAACTCCTGCGCGGAAAACACGACAGAACACACGATAAAAAGCAGTAAAGGACAAGGATACGGAGGCCCTGTCCCTCCGATGCATTTCCAGCATCACAGTCCCCACTATTCATTAGGATGCCTTTAATCTCGCCTTGGTAATCAGCATCAATTACCCCTCCCAACACTTGAACTCCCTTCAATGCTAGGCCAGATCTAGGGGCAATCCATCCCATATGCTCTGGGGAATTTGTACTCCAATCCCTGTTTCAATTACAACCACCCCTCTCGGGTCTAATCTGATTTCTTCATCGGAATGCAAGTCTACCCCTTCTGACTCTGGAGTTGCTCGATAGGGAGCTAAAGAACCCGGATTAATTTCCCAGTACAATAGTGTTTCTCTGACTGAATTGGGTTGAACCTGTAAAGTAGGAGTCATTAGTCGCATCAAAGGAGTTTCATGCTCATTCACAGGTCTATTGTTTAATACTTGCACCGCATCAAACACACGATCACGCCAGCCTGCCAAATTGCCGTCTCCAGATTTTCGCAACTGTTCTTTCAATAACCCATTCATTCGTTCAATTAACCCTGAAGCAGCTGGATAATAAGGTACGTGATACAACCACTCAATGCTCTTTTCCTGACAATACTCCTGAATTAATTTGCCTTTGAAATGTGACCCATTGTCACTTTGAATCTGCAAAGGCCCTCCATAATGTAGTTTGATCTGATCTAACAACCTGATGGTGTTCAGTTGTGTTGCACGTTTGCACGGCAAAACCATCAAATATCCTGAGTATGTATCCACAATAGTGCATGCATGCTGACAACCTCTACTGATTGGCATGGGACCGATATAATCAATCTGCCAAATTTTACCTGGTAATTTTCCTCTTCGCAATGTACCTCGAACAATCTGAGGAATAGGTCTATGCAGTTGGTGTTGGCACACTGGACATTGCAAAATTATCGTTTTCACTACTTCTAAAGGAAGACTGATTCCTTGAGCTTGTGCCCACCTGATAGTAGCCTTTTCTCCAAGGTGCCCACATTTCTGATGAGCCCATTTGGCCAAACCCTCCAAATCGTCTTCCTGAGCCTCTGCATCCACAGATGAAATCTTGGTGTGTTCGTCTGCAACAGAATTAAACCAACGTTCTAATGAGTCTGTGGCACAATGCGCGTCCACATGATATACAGTGACTTCACTTTGTGATATCATTTCTGCAATATCTTGCCACAGTTCTTTTCCCCACAACTCTTTTGAATGAATCTTCCACCCATTCTTTTGCCAAGTTGGCAACCACACTGCCAATCCATTCGCCACTGACCATGAATCTGTGTACACATAACATTGACCAGGGGTCTCTTGTTTCAAGTAAACTGCGTAAAGCTCTGCAAACTGACTGCTCTTCCCTTTCCCTGACGTTGTCAACATCTTTTTTGTCTTGGGATTGTACGACACTGCTTTCCAGTACCGCTCAGTTCCCACATATCGAGCTGAGCCATCTGTGAACCAAGCATGCTCTGTTTGCTCCACGGTCAAATCGCTGTATGGTACTCCCCATTTCACGGGAGACTCACGTTTTTCAGGCACTTCCGGTGGTATGTAATCTGAGGACGGTATGTTGGCTACTTGCTCATGTAATTTTGCAACTCCACCCTTCCCTGATTTGGCTCTGTCTTGAATATACCATTTCCATTTAATTATGCTGGCTTCTTGAACATGTCCTATTCTATGCGTTTTAGGAGTGCTCAGTACTCATTACATGATTGGTATTTCTGGTCTCATTAATACATCATGGCCCACCGTCATTTGCTCAGTATCAACAAGGGCCCAATAACACGCCAGCAATTGCTTCTCAAACGGAGTGTATGAGTTACCAGCATCGGGCAACTTACGACTCCAAAACCCCAATGGCACACGTTTCCTGTCCTGTTTCTGCCACACACTCCAGTTAGCATAATTGTCTTGTACAGACACATTTAATTCCACTTCGCCTTCCTTCAATGGCCATACATCGAGCACCTGCTGCACAGTGTCTTTCGCCAGCTCAAAGGCTTTCTGCTGCTCCTCCCCCCACTGAAACTCATATTTCTTTCGCGTCACCTTGTAGAGGGGGGCCAATATCTGCCCTAAATGGGGAATGTGCTGTCTCCAAAACCCAAACAGCCCTATAAACTGCTGAGCTTGCTTTTTGTTCATTGGAGTGGTGAATTCAAGTATTTTCTGTCGGCTTTTGGCACCATTTCTCGATGCCCATGATGCCACTGAATCTCTAGGAATATCACTGTTTCAGCTGGACCTTGAATTTTACTTGGTTTAATCTCCCACCCTTCCTTCTTCAATCCTTCCATAATGACATCTAACTGGCTTTGCACACTGTGCTCATCCTTGCCCTGAATCAAAATATCATCAATGTAATGAGAGATTTTTATGTCAGGTTTACATGGTATCTTGTCTAAGTGCTCTGCCACCAGCCGGTGACAGATAGTCGGGCAATGTATGTACCCCATAGGTAGCCTTGTGAAAGTGTACTGACGTCCACTCCACGAAAATGCAAACTGCTCTTGACACTCTTCAGCAATTGCCACAGAGAAAAATACATTGGCTAAATCGATCACTGCATCCCAAGTCCCCTCAAACAGTTGGACATTTCCCATGAAGGTAATGGCATCTGGGACTGCGGGCATTAAGGGAGGAGTGTGTTTATTCAACTCCCGGTAATCCACCGTCATCCTCCATGACCCATCTCCCTTTTAAATAGGCCACAGAGGATTGTTCCATGCGGTGGTAATAGGCGTAATACACTCACCTCCACGTACTCTTTGATGATGTCTGAAATTTCCTTGTGCCCCCCAGGAATGTGGTATTGTTTCATTGCTGCCCGCTTGGTTGCCACCGGCACTTGCACTGGGGGCATCTTCAATTTGCCTACAGTAATGGGTGTACAGATCAATGCACTCACCCCAAACTGGTACGTTTTACCGCCAAGTCCCAAGGTTAACCCTTCCAAAATGTCAAAGCCAATTATATATTCAGGTATCGGGACAATCAACACTTGGTATTTCTGTCTATTCAAATTGCCTATTTTCATCTCCACTTTCGTTTGTACTGCAGGGGTCTCCTTTCCCCCTAGACCTGTAATAGTAAACTGTTTGCCTTTAAATCGTGTTGGATTACCATGAATCAAAGAGGCCTCCGCCCCGCTTTCTATCAATGCTCGCACCTCTTGTGTATTTCCTGGCCCCCAAAAAATCTTAACATCAACATGAGGTCGCCTATCAACTTTTATGCATGCAGACGCTGCCGGAGCTTGGCCGAAGCCCTAGTCAAACTTCGAATGAGTGTGACTAGACTCCGCCTCTAACATCGCACTCAACACCTTTCTCAAATCCGCGTATGTCGGCTGGTACGGGGAAGGTGTCCCCATAGACCCTTTGTCTTGTTCTTCCGGAGGGGGAGCAGAAGGTTAGGTGTCCCCCTGTGGCGTATTGACTACTTGTTTCTTAACCTGTTTATAGCGCTCTTTGGCTGCAAGTCCTCGTTTTTTGTATAATTCATACATTACTCTGGTTTCAAAGCCATCAATTTCTTCGTGTGGCACACCATCTTTTAACAAAGCCAAAAACATGTCTTTTCGGGACACTCGGGAGTCTCTTCTATCTTGCCTCCTGCCTTCGGTTCTTCTCTCACTACGCCCCTCTCTCTCCCGTGGCTTGCTATCACTCTTATCCCACTCCCATAAATCTGCAAGTTGCCGAATGGCATCCGCTACCTCATCAGTAGCTTTGCCCGTCATACCTACGAGCAAAGTCATAATGACGCTTTTGTATGCGGGTGGCGCAGTTCTAATCACCATGTTTCGAGTTGAAACTGAGAGCGGCACGGCTCCCATGTGATCAGGAGCATCTATGTGAATAGCCTCTTTCATAGCATGCTCTCTGACTTTTTGAATTGCCTCTCTCAACGTATACCATTTTGTTTCTTCGCTAGACCAAGCTGTGGTAATGGGGTATTTACGGTTACATGCTTGGGCTACCAGGTGCAACAAAGACACCTGTGTATCTTGACCATTTGCGTCAGGGGGCGGTCCTGCCCTTAAGACCTCCTGTACATTGGTGTCAATTGACAGGGGTAAAAAACGCGGTGAATCTGTAGAATCTACCAACAACCCTGCAGCACCCCATCTAGCAATCTCACCATCCATGTCAATAAAGCTTCCCCTGATTTTTGCCTCAAACGGGTAATAATTTCCCCAACCTCCTGCTGTGTGTAATCCTCCAGCGGGGTTAAATCCACCATTCCGGCAGCAGGATTCTGCGGGTGGGGTCCGGCTCGCCGTCTTCTAACGGGCTTAGCCGCCACTGTTTTCTGTTTCACTTCCATTTTGGGGTCAGACTCATTTGCGGAACTACTTTCTAGACTAGTTGAATCAAAAATATCACCATCCCACTTATCCGGATCCCAGTCCACACCAGCGGTAGCGATTACAGTTGCCACCTTTCTTTTGTTGACCCCTCCCTGTGTTTTCCTATACTTATACCGGGCTACTCTGACTGCTGCCCTCCCAGCCACAGCCTGATATGTGTCCGCCTTATCTTTAAACAGTTTCATTTGAATCTGATGCATTAACACAGTCTGCCTTTCTGCAGCCAGCTTTCTCTCTAATCGCAAAACCTCCTTTTTCAATTCCACCTTCATTTGATGTATTTTCCTATAAGCATGCAAAAGAACCCAACCTCGCCTACCTAATGCCGCACATTCTCTACCACGTTCTACTGGAACTTGTTGCAAGCATGCCATTACATCAGGCGGATCGGCATCTCCCAATCTTGATCCCATGTTTCACTTAGACCTGCACCATATGCCCACACCTGGGCCAACTTATCATATGGACTCTTAGTTCAGCCTGGAATAACAACATCAGAACAGTCACCGCCAGCGGTAACGCTCTTCTTCCTGAACAAACTACTCATTATCGCAAACCAAACAAAACCTCTTTATATCTATATATTTTTTCTCTCCATGCTGCAATCACTCCCACAGGCATGCACACACCGGCAAAGGAAAAACTTCACTACTCAACAACTTCACTACCCACTTACTTTCACTTGCAAGATAACCGAATCCTATCTACGTTCAAACAGATTCTTGAATACTCGGAACAACTCATCACAAGTATCCTGTTCGTGACGCCAAAAATGTATTGCTCTCCCCAGAGTGCACGGAAAAACATAAATCACCAATGTAATTATAGAGCCAATACTTTGAACGCAGAAAGACGCAATAACTCGCAACCACACACTCCTAGAAGATAATCAGCACTTCTACGGCTATTTATTCAAAGTTTAGAAGCAACCAGTAATAACATAGAAATAACTCACAGAAATAATATAGACATAAATCACAGAAGAAGCAAAGAATTCAAAAGGAAATACATCACCGTGAGCGTAACAGGATTCCTCATCTCACCCAGAAGCGGCTGGAAGACCCCGGGAACAGCCAGGCCGAGAGCACTACAGCTCACAGGAGTGCCGGACATAAGCGTCCTCCTCCGGCTGAAGTCTCACCTGACCACCTCTGGATTTCCGCATATATACACACTCCGAAAAGGGGTAGCAGTTCTCGAACCTTCTGGAAATGGCACTTGCGCAGTTGATGAGCAGTCGTCGGTTGCCAGCTGGGTCAATCGACAGCCGCCCTCAAGGAGCAGAGTGCCTCCATCCTCTAAAAACACGCTCCATGGAGAACAGTAGCAAACCATAACAAAGTTCGCTTTCCCAGCAGAAATGTCCTTGACCGCATACCAGGTTTGGAAAGCATGTTTTCCTCAGCACCGTGAATCTAACACTCAGCAAAATGTAAGTAAATATCCATCATGACTCCGAGCGCTCCCAGAATGCACTGCGCACCAGCGCCATTTTAGTTCAAACATAACAGGGCATAACTGGTGCTGCTGCAGGGTTGCTGCACCACTCTGCGCCACGGCTGGTTTTGGAAGCTAAAATCCACTAATACGCTGTGCGCGGAAATGGATTTTAGCGCACGCGGCTGGTGCAGAAATTTGCACGCGCACACTGTGCGCCAGCCGCGTACGCAACTTGTGCACTGAATTCAATGAATTACCCCCTTAATAGCTTGCTAACTATTCCACTCGGGTCCAGCTGACCGAACTACTATAATTCTGCTTGTCAACACGCAGTAATCGTCATGAACTTCCCAAAGCTATGTACTCCATTATCCATCTTTCTTCCGCGTATCCATGCAGACGTGGAGATCAAGCCCCTGCACATTTGGTAAAGTGTGTGTGTTTAGAGATTACGGCTGCAGACAGGAATAAATGTCCCCCTTCCCCTTTCCTACCTGTTCCGTGTGTGTGCAAGTTCACTACACGTTGGCCCGTTCTTACTGTCGTGTTGGCTGACAAACTCCTCAATGTATAGGAGTTGCCTAGCAACAAATAAAGTCCTTCCTTAATGTTTCAGTTGTGTTTTCCTATTTCGCCATGTTTGAAAGGGAAAAGGGAAAAGGTATATATTCTCTATACTAAGCAGTTCCATCTTTTCCAGGAGATTACATATTTATTGGTCTATCTGATGAATGGTTAGGAGTTTGAAATCTCCATTCGAAATGTGATGGTGATTAATTTCTATTTAAAAGCCAGTTCACCATTAATTGAATTTAAATTAATAAACAAACGTTGTTCCTCCCAATCGCAAAAATGGGTCTTGATTCGTAACTATTCCTAAATTAACCGTTTGGTGTATAGTAACTACTCCTAAATGAAACATTTGGAGTATAGTAACAATATTTATGAATACAACTGCTTTCTCCCAAATTGCAAGTTTGCGATGCGGGGTCACTTTAAAATTGTGTTTTTAAAACATGCAGACATAGGTTACCTCTTCCCATTTTTTTACCCATAGTGAGAAGAATGTATTGTGGGAAGGGTAAGATGAATTATCCAAAGCCCAGACAAAGATAAAATCTGTAAATCACATTACCAGTTTGCGAGGTATGGCCTTGTCATATATCTTGACGGTCCCACTTATTGATCTTACCTATACATTTGACACGTGACACAGGCAAATGCACAGACAAATGCAAACATAAACATGTACACATATTGTACACATATTGCATTTATAATGAACATATATAATTGAGTTTGTTGATAATGATATTAATTACTACGTATCGTTCATGTATGTTACAAAAAAAAACATTTTTACAAAAAATGTATCATCTCATTATCATGATTTAAACCAAACTCAATCGATCGGAATTTACATATAGTTCTGGATTCCATCTGTCTAAGCCTTTGTTCCAGGTTCCCTCCTCTCCTGCCTCATTTGGCTTTTTGTAGACCTATAAACCTAAGGTTCTTTTTGTCATCCATCTGGTGTTTTAGTTGCCAGTGCTGAGCCAGCGGCAGAGTTGGATCCAGGCTCCCTACTGTTGCAAAGTGTTGGCGAATGCATATTCTTACTTCTCTTATTGTACTTCCAATATATATTTGGTTACATGCACATATTATAGCATAGACTACATATTTAGAACGACAGTTTATGTTATCTTTAATTTCTATACATGTTCCCCTTTGATCCATGAAACTCTTTATAGGTTTGTGGGCATAGAGGCACATAGTACAAGTCCCACATTTCCAAAACCCCATCGTTTTCTTTCCCAGCCAAGTGGCAGTAGGTTCCGTATTTAGTTCCGGAAGTAATGAGGGACTCATGATCATCTTTATTGTTTTGGCTCTGCGAAAAGTCATTCTCGGTTTTGCTCCAATATAGTTTCCCAGATGCGGATCCAAATTCAAAAGGCGCCAATTCTTGTTAAGTATTTTCTTTAGTTCTGCGTTTTCTTGACTGAAAGTTGTTATAAAGCGTATCTCATTCTGATCATTTTTGTTTGAGTGCACTTGTGGTACCAAGGTTTGTTTCCAGGACATCCTTGTCGCTTTCTGTCTGGCTGCTTTGATGCAGGCTTTAGAATAACCTCTTTGTAGGAAGCTTTCTTGTAGTAGATCACATTCCTCTTGAAAATCCTTATTTCGATTGCAATTTCGTCTAGCTCGGATAAACTCCCCAGCTGGAATATTTCATTTCACTGGCCTATGATGGCAGCTCTGTGTGTTGAAGGTGGAGTTGACCTCAGTTTCCTTGCGGAAAGTGCATGTGGATACATTGTTTCCATCCACAAAAATCACCAGATCCAAGAAATTGATTTGGGTTTTACTCTCATGTCCCACAAATTCAATACCAAGTTCATTCTGATTCATTCTAGATTGAAAATCTTTTAGTTCAATGCTAGCTCCATCCCAAATTAGAAGAATGTCATCAATAAACCGAATCCATAATTTCACATTTTTCTTATAGGCCTCATCTGAATATACTTGTTTGTCCTCGTACATATCCATAAATAGGTTCGCTAGGGCTGGAGCATATTTTGTACCCATGGCGATCCCTCTTCGTTGCCTGTAAAATTGGTTATTAAATAGGGAAATATTGTTTTCTAGTGTGAATAATAGCATTTCCTTAAGCATCTGAACATGTTGGTAATGTGATACAAAGTCATCTTTGAATTCATATTCTATAGTCTTGATTGCTGCCGAGTGTTCAATGATGGTATATAAAGAGCGTACATCCCAAGTTGCCAGAAAATATGTTGGTTTCCATACCACTTTATTTATGATCTTGATTGCATCCGTGGTGTCTTTGATAAAGGCCTTTAGTTTAGGCACCCTTGGTCTTATATCATTGTCTATGTACTCAGAGATCCTCTCTGACAGCCACCCAATGCCGCTAAGTATTGGGCGTCCTTCTGGTATTTTGTTAAATGTTTTGTGAACTTTTGGAAGAAAGTACAAAGTCGGTATTGTCGGGAATTTGTTTGTCAATGCCTGTTTCTCATCATCAGAGATCAGCCCCTTCCTGTGCCATTTGATGATTAATTCTTCCATCTGATTCATAATTTCATTTTTGGGATTTGTGGATAGTTCCTCATAGCACGCTGGTGTCCGTAGGTGGTTTAGTGCCATCTGAATATAATCTTGTCTGTCCATGACCACAATATTTCCACCCTTATCCGCCTCTTTAATCACTATGTTTTTATCTTGTTGTAATCCTCTTAGTGCTATTTTTTCATTTCCAGTTAGGTTTGACGTCTTGCTCCTACTATTCCTATTTTCATACAATTCATAGATATCTCTGGTGGTGGCTTTGTAGAAGACCTCTATTAAATTTTCTGCCGAAAATTGTGGTGTAAATTTTGATTTCTTCTTAAGTTCCTGGTCCATAGGGCATTAACTGTATGATTTCTAGTTCATGCATGGTGGAATGTATTTCATAATTCTCAGGCTTCGGCAATGTTTGAAGTAAGTGGATGTTCTCAATATCTTCAATAGAAAATTGAATCTTCACGCTCTTTTCTTTAGTTCCTAACTTTTCCTTATTTGCTGCTGTTGCAAAGTATTTCTTTAGTCTAAGTTTACAAACAAATTTAAATAGGTCAATTTGTGTGTTCGTGACATCCAAATGGTTGGTAGGTGCGTAGGACAGTCCTTTATTTAAGACCGATAGTTCATCATTTGTCATTGATCGGCTTGATATGTTCATTACAAGATTTGTTACTTGGTTTTCCTGGCTGCTTCCCTAGAGGCCGCTCTCGTCAACCGTCAAAAGTCTTCCAGTGCATCGGGGTTGCTGGTGTCTACTACCGCCCCCTCCTTCCTCTCCTCCTTGTATATGAGTACTCTTGCCTTGTCCCACCGGTAATTGAAAACGGACTTGTTTCTGGTTTACATTTCTGGTTCCCTACTTGTAACGTCGAATTTGAATAAGAAAATAAGCACCTTCTATGTTCTTGTTCCTAGTTCCATCAGTTTGTTGTTCTTCACCATCTCTAAGTTCTTCTTGATCAACAGTCTCTTTATCGGTGTCCGAGTCCACCACTGAGCTGACAGAGGATGCATTCGGTGTGCTGGATTTGGATGATACCTTGGCGATTTTATCAAACTTCTTTTGAAATGTGTAGACATGGTCCCCCTGATAATCTCTCTCATCCCTGAAAAATGTCCGTAGTTTTCTTAGTTTTATTTCGTCTTGATACTCTTTTAAGATTTCATACATTTTTTTAAAGTTTTTTTCTTTTCTTGCTTCTAGTGCATTTGTTTCAGCAATTTCCTTGGTAATAATTTCAATCTGATCCGTTGCACGTTTGTGCTCTCTTTCTGCATGTTGTACCAACATTTTTTACATGTTTTCAGAACTGGTGTTTAGATTTTGTTCCCAATCATTAGCCAAATCCTGGTCCTCTTCTCTTGAAAAATCGGGAAATATAAGTATTCGGAGTCCCCTTGGTATTTGTTGTTTGCTAAGGTAATTCTTTACTGATATTATTTCCCAATATTTATCTATTTCTTTCCAGGAGGCCCGTTCCAAATTTATGAATTTATATCTCAGATCTTCCGTTCTTTTTTGATTTGTAGCCGAAAAACCATGTTCCATGCTCCCCTTTGGTGAAAAAAGTTTGGTGGCTTCCTCTTCGTGATTCAGCATGTATTCGGCCATTCTCTTAAGAAAGAAATATCTAATTGAAACAATCCTTATAGTTTTGACCACTAATACTGGTCTGCTGACTGTTGTTCCCAGACTTGTACAATTGAGGTAGTTGGGGTTTTGCTATGGGTCAACTTCTTCTGCCAGCGACCTAGATATGCCACCTTGTTAGGTTGTGTCGCGTTGGTGTCGTTTTATAAGAGGGACCAATCCCCCCCTCCCTGGCTTCTTGCAGTGTACAATAGACACACCAATAATTGCACCACCTACATTAGTTAGACTCCAATTGTAGCATGATATACATTTCCTTAGACCATTTGGTAGTTTTCAGGTAATATTTATGACTTGACTTTGCCCATAAACTGTTTACACATGTTTCGGCCTCTCCAGGGCATTTCTCAAAACAAAAAAAGTGTGGGCAAATTAGTACACGTTCATTGTTCTTCTGACAATTATATACACATCAGTCAAAAGTATTGTATGAAGAAGAATGAGTAGTGCATCATGCATAGATATTAATGATTGTAGTTAATTAAGCAAAGTGGAGAGAAAGAATAAGAATGGTTTGTATGCACCATTAATTAATAAAACATATATCACATACATAACAATTCACCAAACACAATGAGACAACACAAATGTACACATAAAAAGAAAATATAGTAAATAAGTACGTGTATGAACCCATTTCCGATGCATCCAAACATACATCACAATTTCCTATGTTGATTTATATTTTACTTCATTTTAAGCCCTTTACATTATGAAACTGGTTAAGCATCGTATTTCCGTCACTTTTGTTCCACCTTTGATTTTTATCTCTAAAATGGGTGGCAGTGGCTTGTTATTTAATATTAAAATACCAAGTGACCCCGCAGCACACTTCAAATGATCCAATTCTAAATAAAGTACATATTTTTTAGTAATTGTTAAAGCTTTGATGTTAGAAAAGAAGCCCGCTTACCGTTAAGTCTTTTGAATGGGTCATGGCATAATCCCTGTAAAGATAAATATATAGTGCATACGGGTCTTACCCTTGCAATTGATAATTCCCTCATGTTATTTTAGTACAATTTGTTCCATTCAGCATATGTAATTTAATAGCTTGCTAACTAAGAATATAGGTATATTCCACTCGGGTCCAGCTGACCGAACTACTATAATTCTGCTTGTCAACACGCAGTAATTGTCATAAACTTCCCAAAGCTATGTACTCCATTATTCATCTTTCTTCCGTGTATCCATATAGACGTTGCATCTGTTTCGGAGACGCAGAGATCAACCCCCTGCACATTTGGTAAAGTGTGGGTGTTTAGAGATTACGGCTGCGGACAGGAATAAATGTCCCCTTCCGCTTTCCTACCTGTTCCGTGTGTGTGCAAGTTCACTACGTGTCGGTCCGTTCTTACTGTCGCGTTGGCTGACAAACTCCTCAATGTATAGGAGTTGCCTAGCAACAAATAAAGCCCTTCCTTAATGTCTCGCCTGTGTTTTCCTCGGTCGCCATGTTTGAAAGGGGAATGGTATATATTCTGTTTACTAAGCAGTTCCATATTTTCCAGGCGATTACTATTTATTGGTCTATCTGATGAATGGTTAGGAGTTTGAAATCTCCATTCGAAATCTATGTGATGGTGATTAATTTCTATTTAAAAGCCAGTTCACCATTAATTGAATTTAAATTAATAAACAAACGTTGTTCCTCCCAATCGACAAAATGGGTCTCTATTCGTAACTATTCCTAAATTAACCGTTTGGTGTATAGTAACCATGCCTAAAACCATTTGGAGTATAGTAACAATATTTATGAATACAATTGCGTTCTCCCAAATTGCAAGTTTGTGATGCGGGGTCACTTTAAATTGTGTTATTTAAAACATGCAGACATAGGTTACCTCTTCCCATTTTTTTACCCATAGTGAGAAGAATGTATTGTGGGAAGGGTAAGATGAATTATCCAAAGCCCAGACAAAGATAAAATCTGTAAATCACATTACCAGTTTGCGAGGTATGGCCTTGTCATATATCTTGACGGTCCCACTTATTGATCTTACCTATACATTTGACACGTGACACAGGCAAATGCACAGACAAATGCAAACATAAACATGTACACATATTGTGCACATATTGCATTCATAATGAACATATATAATTGAGTTTGTTGATAATGATATTAATTACTACGTATCATTCATGTATGTTACGGAAAAAAACATTTTTAAAAAAAATGTATCATCTCATTATCATGATTTAAACCAAATTCAATCGATCGGAATTTACATATAGTTCTGGCTTCCATCTGTCTAAGCCTTTGTTCCAGGTTCCCTCCTCTACTGTCTAATTTGGCTTTTTGTAGACCTATAAACCTAAGGTTCTTTTTGTCATCCATCTGGTGTTTTAGTTGCCAGTGCTGAGCCAGCGGCAGAGTTAGATCCAGGCTCCCTACTGTTGCAAAGTGTTCGCGAATGAATATTCTTACTTCTCTTATTGTACTTCCAATATATATTTGGTTACATGCACATATTATAGCATAGACTATATATTTAGAACGACAGTTTATATTATCTTTAATCTCTATACGTGTTCCCCTTTGATCCATGAAACTCTTTGTAGGTTCGTGGGCATAGAGGCACATAGTACAAGTCCCAGATTTCCAAAACCCCATTGTTTTCTTTCCCAGTCAAGTGGCAGTAGGTTCCGTGTTTAGTTCCGGAAGTAATGAGGGACTCATGATCATCTTTATTGTTTTGGCTCTGCGAAAAGTAATTCTCGGTTTTGCTCCAATATAGTTTCTCAGATGCGGATCCAAATTCAAAAGGTGCCAATTCTTGTTAAGTATTTTCTTTAGTTCTGCGTTTTCTTGACTGAAAGTTGTTATAAAGCGTATCTCATTCTGATCATTTTTGTTTGAGTGCACTTGTGGTACCAAGGTTTGTTTCCAGGACATCCTTGTTGCTTTCTGTCTGGCTGCTTTGATGCAGGCTTTAGAATAACCTCTTTGTTGGAAGCTTTCTTGTAGTAGATCACATTCCTCTTGAAAATCCTTATTTCGATTGCAATTTCGTCTAGCTCGGATAAACTCTCCAGCTGGAATATTCCAGAAGGAATATTCCAGTTTCCTTCCAGAAAGTGCATGTGGATAAATTGTTTCCATCCACAAAAATCACCAGATCCAAGAAATTGATTTGGGTTTTACTCTCATGTCCCACAAATTCAATACCAAGTTCATTCTGATTCATTCTAGATTGAAAATCTTTTAGTTCAATGCTAGCTCCATCCCAAATTAGAAGAACGTCATCAATAAACCGAATCCATAATTTCACATTTTTCTTATAGGCCTCATCTGAATATACTTGTTTGTCCTTGTACATACCCAAAAATAGGTTCGCTAGGGCTGGAGCATATTTTGTACCCATGGCGATCCCTCTTCGTTGCCTGTAAAATTGGTTATTAAACATGAAAATATTGTTTTCTAGTGTGAATAATAGCATTTCCTTAAGCATCTGAACATGTTGGTAATGTGATGAAGAGTCATCTTTGAATTCATATTCTATAGTCTTGATTGCTGCTGAGTGTTCAATGATGTTATATAAAGAGCGTACATCCCAGGTTGCCAGAAAATATGTTGGTTTCCATACCACTTTATTTATGATCTTGATTGCATCCGTGGTGTCTTTGATAAAGGCCTTTAGTTTAGGCACCCTTGGTCTTATAGCATTGTCTATGTACTCAGAGATCCTCTCTGACAGCCACCCAATGCCGCTAAGTATTGGGCGTCCTTCTGGTATTTTGTCAAATTATTGTGCACTTTTGGAAGAAAGTACAAAGTCGGTATTGTCGGGAATTTGTTTGTCAATGCCTGTTTCTCATCATCAGAGATCAGCCCCTTCCTGTGCCATTTGATGATTAATTCTTCCATCTGATTCGTAATTTCATTTTTGGGATTGGGTGGAGGGTGCTGGGTTCGAGGAGGAAGAGCGGTCTCTGGAGTCGGATGCAAGGAGTGAGAGTGCTCAGAGGAGGCGGTAAGAATGGGTAAGGGGAAAGGGAAGGTTGGAAAGAAAGGGGGGGTGGAGGAGGAGGAGGCAAAGAGGGGGAAGTCATCATCTGTGAAATTTACACCTGTGGAGGGGGGGAGGGGGGGAAATGAGGGACGACATCGCAGCAGATCCCCTCAGAGGAATGATGAAGGGGGGCTGGTCCGGGACATTTCAGGGTCGGGGACTTCAGGAAAGTGCGCTTTGGAGGGGCTGGAAGCCTCAGTGAGAAGTATGTCTGAAGTGAAAATGCAGTCTGATAGTGTGTGGAAGGTAGTGTTGAAACCTGAAAATCGTGACAAGACATTTCTGGGGTTGAATCCGACGGAGATTGCTAGATGGTTGAAGGCAGCAGTGGGAGATGTTTCTCGGGTACAAGTGGTGGCTGGGGGTCGGTTGTTGGTGGAGGGGTCGGATGCTGATAGCAAAGCAAAGATTCTGGAGGTGCATTGCCTGGGTAGGCATGCGGTTAGAGTGTTTGATCAAAGTGGAGTGTCTTGTAAGGGGGTGCTGTATGGAGTGCCAGTGGTTATGAGTATGTCTGAAGTGGAGGAGCAACTGGCGGGAGTGGGGGTGGTGGAGGCATGGAGGTTGGGGAGGAGGGATGCACATGGGGATGTGGTATCTACAACTGTGGCAGTGAGATTTGAGAGAGCGGAGTGTCCGGAGGTGGTGGAGATGGCTTATCAGAGGTATCGTGTGAAAGCATATGTGGCAATGCCATTAAGGTGTTATAAATGTCAACGATTTGGACACATGGCGAGAGCATGCAGGAATGAGAGACATTGTGGGAGGTGTGGTGAAGAGCATGATATAAAGGAATGCAAGGTGGGGACTCCGGAGAAATGTGTGAATTGTGGGGGGGAGCATTCTTCCGCGTTTAGGGGATGTGAGAGTTACAGGGTGGCGAGAGAAGTGGTACAGGTGAGGGCGGCGGAAGGTCTGTCTTATGCGCAGGCTGTTGCTAAGGTGAAACCAGTACGAGTAGTGAGTGAGGTGAGTAAGGAAAAATTGGTGGTGGATGAGGTCATGGGAAGAAAGAAAGTGGTGGGTGAAGTGAAAGGTGTAGAAATGGTGGTTGTTTCGAAAACGGAGTTTTTGTGCTTTATAGTGAATGTGTTAGATCTGGTTCAGAGGAATACGTCCATCAGTTCATCAGATCTTACGAAAGGAGTGGTGGAAGCTGGGAGGAGGTTTTTGAATGTTGTAGATGTATCAGAAGAAGATGTGTTTAAGAAAGTTGTTAAAGTGCGGAAGCTGAGTGGGGTGCCGGCATGAGGATTTTGCAGTGGAACGCGAGGAGTTTGTTGAGGAATGGACAGGAGTTGAAAGCTGTGTTGTGTGAAGAATTGAATGTTGACGTGGTTTGTATTCAGGAGACGTGGTTGAGGGGTGATTTGAGATTTGTGATGCCAGGTTTTGAGTTGTTTCGTAAGGATAGGTTGGAGGGGAGAGGGGGGGGGTGTGGCTTTAGCAGTTCGAAAGGGGTTGATTGCAAGGGAGATTGTGGTGGATGGAGCAGTAGAGGTGATTGGGGCAGGGATTCGGGTAGGAGGATCGGAAGTATTGGTGCTGAACTATTATAATCAGGGTGAGGTGGTGGAAGTGGGTGTGTTGACTGGAGTGATAAGAGGACATGTGGGACCGTGTGTTTTGTGTGGTGATTTTAACAGTGCCAACACGTTGTGGGGTAGTGATAGGACAGATATGAATGGAGAACTGTTGGAAGACATGGCGGATGAATTGAGTCTGGTATTGCTGAATGATGGATCGGGTACGAGATTGGACGTGAGGACTGGGAAGCTATCGTGCTTGGATTTGACTTGGGTGACTGCTGCAATTGCAGGAAAATGTGATTGGGAGGTGCGTGAGGATGGAGACATGGGGAGTGATCATTCTGCTATTTTGGTGACTGTGAGGGGTGAGGTAGGGATCAGGTCACGTATGACTGGGAGTCGGTTGAATTTTAGGAAGGCTGATTGGGAGGTGTACAAAGGAGTGTGTCGGGATTTGATTGTTCCAAGGGGAAGAGAGGGGGGATTGGATGAATGGAATGAGCATCTGGTGCAGGGAATGAGAGCAGCGTCTGTGGCAGCAATTCCGGAGGTTGAGAAGGGGAAGGGTGGGAAGATTGAGGTTCCTTGGTGGTCGGTGGAATGTTCAAGAGCAGTGGCGGCACGAAAGAAGGCTAGAGCAAGAGCGGTGAGAACGGGAATGTTGGTGGATCTGGTGCCATGTAAGAAGGCTAAGGCGGTGGTGCAGAGGGTGATTAGAGAAAGAAAGCGAGGATATTGGAGGGGCTATTGTGGATCTCTGGGGAGTGCTTCTGGTGTGAGTGAGGTTTGGAAACAGTTCAAGCGGATGTCCGGATTAATGAGGTCGCAGGGT
The DNA here is from genome assembly GCF_040938575.1 of Ambystoma mexicanum. Classification (NCBI taxonomy): domain Eukaryota; kingdom Metazoa; phylum Chordata; class Amphibia; order Caudata; family Ambystomatidae; genus Ambystoma; species Ambystoma mexicanum. The sequence goes on from NC_090934.1 coordinate 402,875,635, forward strand.
GGTATGTCTGTGTTGTTGAAAGGAGAGGAGGTGATTAGTGAGGATGGGGATAAGGCGAATCTGTTGGGGGAGTATTTTGTGGGGGTTCACAGTTCGAGGAACTTCCCAGAAGAGGTGAGGATACGAATGGGTGCGGTAGAGGAGGAGACGCGAGAGGTGGTGGCGAATGTTGGACCTTGGGAGGAGCAATATGAGGTTCCATTTTCGATGACAGAGTTGAATGGAGCGATTCGAAAGGGGAAGTGGTCTAGCCCTGGGGTGGATGGAATTATGTATGTATTTTTGGAGAAGTTGCCTGAGGGATGTAAGTTAGAGGTATTAGCGTTGTTTAATGAGATCTGGAAGAATGGAGTTTTGCCAAAGTTGTGGAAAAGAGCGATTGTTGTGGCGATTTTGAAAGGTGGCAAGGTTCCTACAGAGTGTAAGTCATATAGACCGATTGCGTTGACTGTTGTGCTGTGTAAGGTCATGGAACGGATGGTGGTTGAGCGATTGGGGTTTTATTTAGAGTCGAATGGATGTTTGAGTGACTTTCAGAGTGGGTTCAGGAGGAATCGGTCGGTGGCTGATCCATTAGTGAGATTAGTGACTGGGGTGGAGGAGGCATTATGTGATGGAGAGTTGGTGGGAGCGTTCTTTTTGGATTTGGAGAAGGCGTATGATATGGTATGGAAGGGAGGGTTGTTAGTAAGACTGTTGGAGATGGGTGTGAAGGGAAGAATGTTTCGGTGGATCAAAGCATTTTTGGCAGATAGGACATTTCAGGTGAGAGTGAGGGGGGTGCTGTCTGAAGTTTGGAAGATGGAGAATGGGACACCACAGGGAAGTGTGATTAGTGCGATGTTGTTTAATGCAATGGTGGATGGGTTGATTCGAGCTTTGGCAGGATTTGGGTGTCAGGTGGATTTCTTCGCGGATGATGGTGTGGTCTGGGTAAGAGGGCGGTGTTTGTTGTTGATACAGAGACGGTTGCAAGCTGCGATTGTACGCATGGAGGAGTGGTGTGGGAAATGGGGTTTCTCGGTGTCAGTGGATAAGAGTGTGAGTATGGTGTTCTCAAGGAAAAGAGTGCAGCAAGAATTGAATTTGGTTTTGAAAGGTGTGAGGGTGAAGAGCGTGGAAGAGTTTCGATACTTGGGAGTGATTCTGGATAGAAAGTTGAATTGGAATGTGCAAGTGGATGGTGTGGTGGATAAGTGTAAACGCAGGCTGAATTTGTTGAGGGCGGTGACTGGGAAAGAATGGGGTGCACAACAGAAGTGTTTACGAATGTTGTATAAGGGATTGATTTTGAGTGTGATGGATTTTGGGTGTCAGGTGTCGGTAGGTTATACGTCGAGTCAGAAGTTGCGGCTAGATAGTGTGCAGGCAAGGGCATTGAGAGTGTGTTCGGGTGTGATGAGGTCCTCTCCAGTGAATGCGGTTCAGGTGCTAGTGGGAGAGATGCCATTGGGGATAAGGAGGGATGCGTTAAATATGAGATGGTGGGTGAAGTGTAGTGCGAAGAGTGTGGCTCATCCGGTGCGTGAATGTTTGAAGTATAACTGGAGGTTTGACTATTACAGGGATCGGTGGAGGAGGAAGGGGGGCACTTTTGGGTTTCACATGTGGGAGAAGGGAGTGCAGTGGGGTGTGGGTGATTTGATGATTGTGACAGATACGGATTTGGAGAGAAGGCCAAGGTGGATGATGAGAGCTCCAAAGGTGTGCTTGGAGTTGGCGAATGTAGTATCAAAGAAAAGAGGTATGCGGGGTGAGATCAAAGCTTTGGGTCAGGAGTATGTGGCAGGAAAGGAAGGATACAAGGTGTTTACGGATGGTTCAAAGGATCCTGTGTCTGGGAGAGTGGGAATGGCGTATTATCTAGAAAGCATTGGGGAGTATAAAATAGGACGACTGACGAATGATGTGTCTATTTGTACGGCTGAGTTGGTGGCGATTGCATTGGTGATTGACAGGGTGTATGAGTTGGGGTATGAGAAAGTGGTGGTGTTTTCAGATTCATTGAGTGGGTTACAGGCGATTGTGGCAGGGGATGGTGATAGGAAGGATGTGATTTTGGACATTAGAATGAAGATTGATCGGTGTGTACGCGGAGGTATGGATTTGGAGTTGGCGTGGGTTCCCAGTCATAGTGGCATTTTGGGAAATGAGTTGGTGGATCTGGCGGCGGGTGAGGGTATGAGGAGGGGAGCGATTGAAGTGAGGTTGCCTTTGAGTGTGGATGAGGTGAAGGCTGTGATGATGAGACGGGTCCTGGATGAATGGCAGGAGAGGTGGGTGAATGGGGTGAAGGGGAGGTGGATGTTCGGTGTTCGTGGGAAAGTGTCAGTGAAGGTGGATGCAGGGAGTTCGGAATGGAGAAGGGGGGAGGAGGTGATGCTGAATCGGTTGAGGATAGGTCATGTGGGGCTGAACGAATGTCTATTTCGAATAGGGAAGCGTGAATCAAGGGACTGTGCGGTGTGTGGGGTACCTGAAACGGTGGGACATTTTTTGATTAGATGTGAAAGACATGTTACGGAGAGAGAATTGATGAGGGTTCGGTTGAATGCGTTGGGGGTGGTTGAGCTGAGTGAGAGGATTATATTGGGAGGAGATGGGGAGAGAGGCAGGAGGAGTAGTGTGATGTTGGATTTTGTGAGGCAGACGGGTAGGTGGGAGGAGTTGTGAGCTTAAATGGAGACAAATAATAATTAGTGGGTATGGTGCACATCATCCTATAGGATGGGGAAGCGCCTGCGTGGGTCCGCCCACGCTTCCGATAATTAAGAAGAAGAAGAAGGAGTTTGTCAGTCAACGCGACAGTAAGAAGGGGCCGAGGCGTAGTGAACTTGCACACAAACGGAACAGGTAGGAAAGAGGAAGGGGACATATATTCTTGTCCGCAGCCGTAATCTCTAAACACACATGCTTTACCAAATGTGCAGGGGCTTTATCTCCGCGTCTCCAAAACATATGCAACATTTGCACGGATACGCGGAAGAAAGATGGATAATGGAGTACATAGCTTTGGGAAGTTTATGACGATTACTGCGTGTTGACAAGCAGAATTATAGTAGTTTGGTCAGCTGGACCCGAGTGGAATATACGCATATTCTGAGTTAGCAAGCTATTAAATTACATATGCTGAATGGAACAAATTGTACTAAAATAACGTGAGGGAATTATCAATTGCAAGGGTAAGACCCTTATGCACTAGATATTTATCTTTACAGGGATTATCCCATGACCCATTCAAAAGACGTAATGGTAAGCGGGCTTCTTTTCTAACATCAAAGCTTTAACCAATTACTAAAAAATATGTACATTATTTAGAATTGGATCATTTGAAGTGTGCTGCGGGGTCACTTAGTATTTTAATATTAAATAACAAGCCAACCGCCACCCATTTTAGAGAGAAAAATCAAAGGTGCAACAAAAGTGACGGAAATACGATGCTTAATCAGTTTCATAATGTAAGGGCCTTAAAATGAAGTGAAATATAAATCAACATAGGAAATTGTGATGTATGTTTGGACGCATAGGAAATGGGTTCATACACGTGCTTATTTACTATATTTTCTTTTTATGTGTACATTTGTGTTGTCTAATTGTGTTTGGTGAATTGTTATGTATGTGATATATGTTTTATTAATTAATGGTGCATACAAACCGTCCTTATTCTTTCTCTCCACTTTGTTTAATTAACTACAATCATTAATATCTGTGCATGATGCCCTACTCATTCTTCTTTATACAATACTTTTGACTAATGTGTATATAATGGTCAGAAGAACAATGAACGTGTACTAATTTGCCCGCACTTTTTTGTTTGAGAAAGGCCCTGGAGAGGCTGAAACACGTGTAAACAGTTTATGTGCAAAATCAAGTAATAAATATTACCTGAAAACCACCAAATGGCCTAAGGAAATGTATATCATGCTACAATTGGAGTCTACCTAATGAAGGTGGCGCAGTTATTGGTGTGTCATATGCAGCTGATTGTTTGCTCCTACATTCCCATTCTCCCACATGTCCAACACTGTTCTATTCTCCCAAACCTTGGGCCCATCCCTCCAAATCCTCCTCTGTCACCCCTGAATCCTGTAACCCCCCATCCCCTTTGATACCCCCCCCCTTGGGGCCCTCCGTGGTGTTGTCCTTTACATCCAACATTCTAGTCATATCCTGCTCTCAAGTGGGGGTTGCTCATACCTCTGCTGGAATCGCCTTCGGCTCCGTCTGTCCTCCTTGTGGCACAATGACTACCACTCCCTCCACCATCAACTTCTGCTTTTTGGGGCGTTTCTGCTACTTCATTTTCCTTCTCACTCATCCTTTTGCAGTGGTGTACAATAGTTGACTGTATCTCCGCCCATCCATTTGATTCAATTCCTACCACCTTATCAAAACCTTTCTGTACCTCTTTGGGGAGGCCTTGCTTCACTATATAATAAAAGAACGCTATGGAGCGATCCCATGGCTCACCCGCAGTGGTCGAAGTGAGCAGGAGCGGTCGGGAGCGGTGCTCCTCTACTTTTTTAAATTATGTTTTACAGCTCCTATACTTTTATTTTTAAAAGAAACTGTTCCGGAATGGTTTCGTTTTAAAATAAAAGTGTAGGAAGACGCTGCAGCTTGCACTTTCAGTGCACTGCACTGAATGTTCCCTTAAACAGCGGGTGCATGTGTTTGGGGGTTTGGATTGTGTGTGGGGGGGATGGTGATGGGGTTTGTGGGGACTGTGTCCAGGCCAGCATGGAACATAGTCCCACTACTTCTTTTCGTACACTTTGACCACTGCTCACCCGTTTCTGCCCTTACATCTCCTGTGTTTGCAATACATAAAGCACTGGGTCCTCATCGTCCCACATAGTTTGTGCCATTATTGAATGGAGATCTGGTGTGTCGGGGTACGTGCACTGCAGTGCCATAGCGCTGCCCACCCTCGGGCCCCATAGTCATTATAATGGACCTGTCCTGGTTTTCATCTCCTATCTGTACTCTGTGATACCCTACCTTGACCCAAATGTTATCTGCTGGGTCCCCTAATACTGCAGCAAACAAACTTCATGTTCTCATAGCTAGTGTGATGCCAGCAGTTGTTTTTCAAATGACTATATCCATTGACCTGCGCCTGCGGTAAGGGATGGTAACGTCTTAATTAAATTGCTCCTGTCCATGTGCAGCCAGGGCACATATTGTACCCTCCCAGGACCTTTGTGTTAACGGTGCCACTACCACCTCCCCATCGTCTTGTTGCCCCCTCATTTCCCTTTTTCTACCAACATCCATGGCGCAATCTCAATCTGGATACCCACAAACCTTCTACCCACAGTGATATAATGGGTGGGGTCTCTTCCCCCCCCCCTCTACTCCACCTCTGTGTCCCACTCTTCATCTTCCCAGCCTGTGGCTTTTCTCTATGCTGCCCTTCGAGGTATTGCCCTTTACCGTCTGTCTCGACACGCACATCCCTAAATGCAGTGCTGTCAATCCTAAACAAAAGGTCCTCTGCTCGCCATTCATCAGTTCCAATCGGTGCTAACTGTCTGTCTCCTCGATCCAATTTCAACCTTGCTAATTCTTCTTCAGTCCTTCTCAAGGCTGTCTCTAAATCCCTCTGTGGTCTCTGCTCTGTTTCCCTGGGCACTGGAGCTCAAGCAGATGCTATAGGATTTAGGAGATTCTCATACTGTGCACCCTTGAATACTTGAGACAATAGGAGTGGATGGGGGCGAGGCTCGCGAAACAGGTGTACCAATCTCTACTTTTGTGGGGCCTGGGAGAACATCCTCCAAATCTTCCACCATCCTCCACAGTTCTAAGAACCCCTTCCTGTTCTTCAATTTCTTCCCCTTGTACTTGGCCACCTGAAATGTATGCATAGGGCCTAAGACCTCCTTGTTATTAGGTCCTTCCTCTGGCCATGACTTATACATGCCTTCTCTTGTCTCGGACACCCATTCCCTGGGGTATTTCATAATGTTCTCCCGATACAAAGGGATAGCCGTACACATATACTCCAATGGAGTCAATGGCTGCATGTTGGTGGTACCTATTCGCTCATAGCATCTCTAATCAACTAAGGCTCTGATCCAGAGATGCCTTAGTACCCCTTCCCCTCTCCCGTCCTGTTTGTTACCTTTCCCCCACTTGTCACTTTTCTCACACCCACACCTCGTTTCACCACACTACTATGATCCACACACACTCACACTAACTATACACACATTATTGACATCCTCAAAATTATACACAACAAGGATGGACCCTCCTCTGTCCTTATTACCACAACAACACAAAACTACTATTCATCCTCACACCCCCTTTATATCTGGCATAGGTTTCTGTGATGAATCCAGCCTAAAGTCTCCTCCCATGTGGCCAGGGGAAAGCAGCTTCTACCTGATCCTAAACCTGGCGGTAGTAACATGAGGGAGGATCACATGGGAGGAGACAGATGTCATGGGGAAGTGGTGAATCCGCTAAGAGAGACACAGTATTCATCTTCTTTTGAGGATGAGATTCCCATAATACCCAAATACCTAATGGCATGCTGTCAATGCACAATTCCCTCTCCTAGAACTAACCAAAATACAGACTATGAAAAGTCTGCTAAACAGCCCGAAGTTGGTACATTGGAGGTTCAGGAAGTCAATATTATAACTTCCGATTGTTATGATTCTGCCTTATTACATAGCCACGGTAGTGGCCATGTAGTTATGGTTAAATTGCTGTTTCTATAGGAAGAGCACTTTTTGGGCGGCTTATAACTTCGCTCCCCCTGGATGAATCCTCACTAAAAAAAGTACATGACCCACTCTGATTTTTTTTGCAAAGTTTTGTTGAGGTTTGGTCCAGGGGGGGCAAAGTTATAGGGGGGTCCCAAAACTTCTTTTTTTCCCATAGACATAATGGGGAAAAAACTTTGTTCACAGCCCAAACCGCTGGACAAATTTACACCAAATTTGCAGCGGGAGCGGCGGCTTGGTCCCGAAAGCGTGCTTTTTTTTATTTGGTGTAAATCCGTCCAGTAGTTTTTTTAAAAATAACAAAAATGTAAGTGAAAAAAATTAGTGATATCTGTGTCCGCTTTGCACACTTACCTGTTCGCTCCGCGGACAGGACGGGTATTGGGCAAGCACTTGCGTGATGTCCGCGGACATCTGACATGCTTTCCTATTGGCTGCTGTGAAGCGTGCAGTACGTCTATTGTGAGAGACGCCCGCATCTTTGTTTATCGGTTCATCGGAGCGTTTCACAGTAAGCTCTGTGTGTTCCTCCCATTCCCCCCACCCCCCGCTCATGCTCCGTGTCTCTCTCCCGTTCCCCCCACCGCCCGCTCATGGCCCGTGTCTCTCTCCCGTTCCCCCCACCCCCTGCTCATGCTCCGTGTCTCTCTCCCGTTCCCCCCCCGCTCATGCTCTGTCTCTCTCCCATTCCCCCCCACCCCCAGCTCATGCCCCTTGTCTCCCCTGTTCTCCCCACCCCCTGCTCATGCCCCGTGTCTCCCTCCTTTCCCCCACCCCCCTCTCATGCCCCGTGTCTCCCCTGTTCCCCCCACCCCCCGCTCATGTGCCGTCTCCCTCCTTTTCCCCCCACCCCCCGCTCATGCCCTGTTTCTCCTTCCCGTTCTCCCCCACCCCCGCTCATGCCCCGTGTCTCCCTCCCGTTCCCCCCACCCCCCGCTCATGCCCCGTGTCTCCCTCCCGTCCCCCCCACCCCCCGCTCATGTCCCGTGTTTCCTCTGTTCCCCCCCACCCCCCGCTCATGCCCCGTGTCTCCCTCCTGTACCTCCCACCCCCCGCTCATGCCCCATGTCTTCCTCCTGTACCCCCCGCTCATACCCTGTGTGTCTCCTGTTGCCCCCCACCCGCCGCTCATGCCCCGTGTCTCCTGTTGCCCCCCACCCCCCTGCTCATGCCCCGTGTGTCTCCTGTTGCCCCCCACCCCCCTGCTCATGCCCCGTGTCTCCCTCGTGTTCCCCCACGCCCCGCTCACGCCCTGTGTCTTCCTCCTGTACCCCCACCCCCTGCTCACGCCCGTGTGTCTCCTGTTGCCCCCCACCCCCGCTCATGCCCCATGACTTCCTCGTGTTCCCTCACCCCCGCTCATGCCCCGTGTGCCTCCTGTTGCCCCCCACCCCCACTCATGCTCCATGTCTCTCTCGTGTTCCCCCACCTCCCGCTCATGCCCCATGTCTTCCTCGTGTACCCCCAGCCCCCGCTCATACCCTGTGTGTCTCCTGTTGCCCCCCCAACCCCCGCTGATGCCCTGTGTCTTCCTCATGTATCCCCCACTCATGCCACGTGCGTCTACTGTTGGCCCCCACCCCCCCATGCCCCGTGTCTCCCTCCTGTTCCCCCCACCCCCCGCTCATGCCCCGTGTCTCTCTTGTTCCCCCGCTCATTCTCCATGTCTCCCTCCTGTACCCCCCGCTCATGCCCAGTATCTGCCCTGTTTCCCCCACCCCCTGCCTCGTGTCTCCTGTGTTACCCCCACCCCCCACTCATGCCCCGTGGGTCTCCTGTTGCCCCCCACCCGACGCTCATGCATGTGTCTTCCTCGTGTACCCCCCTCCCCCCACTTATGCCCCGTGTCTCCCTCGTGTTTCCCCCCAGCCCCCGCCCATGCCCCGTGTCTCCCTCCTGTTCCCCCACCACCCGCTCATGCCCCGTGTCTCCCTCCTGTACCTCCCTCCCCCCGCTCATGCCCCATGTCTTCCTCCTGTACCCCCCGCTCATTGCCTGTGTGTCTCCTGTTGCCCCCCACCCCACGCTCATGCCCTGTGTGTCTCCTGTTGCCCCCCACCCCACGCTCATGCCCCGTGTGTCTCCTGTTGCCCCCCACCCCACGCTCATGCCCCGTGTCTCCCTCGTGTTCCCCCCACCCCCTGCTCACGCCCTGTGTCTTCCTCCTGTAGCCCCCACCCCCCGCTCACGCCCATGTCTTCCTCGTGTGCCCCCCACCCCGCTCATGCCCCATGTCTTCCTCATGTGCCCCCCACCCCGCTTATGCCCCGTGTCTCCCTCGTGTTTACCCCCACCCCCCGCTTATGCCCCGTGTTCCCCCCACCCCCCGCTCATGCCCCGTGTCTCCCTCCTGTACCCCCCACCCCCGCTCATGCCCCACCTTGTATTGCCCCACCCCACGCTCAAGCCCCGTGTCTCCACTCTTCCTCCCACCCCTCCGCTCATGCCCCGTGTCTCCACTATTCCCCCCCACCCCTGCTCATGCCCCGTGTCTCCCTACTGTACCCCCCACCCCCCGCTCATGCCCCGTGTCTGCCCTGTACCCCCATCCCCATTCATGCCCCATGTCTCTCTTTTGTTTCCCCCCGCTCATGCCCCATGTCACCCTCCTGTACCCCCCACCCCGCGCTCATGCCCCGTGTCTCCCTACTGTACCCCCCATTCATGCCCCGTGTCTCCCTTGTATTGCCCCACCCCTCCGCTCATGCCCCGTGTCTCCACTATTCCCCCTCACCCCCTGCTCATGCCCCGTGTCTCCCTACTGTACCCCCCACCCCCTGCTCATGCCCCGTGTCTCCCTACTGTACCCCCCACCCCCTGCTCATGCCCCGTGTCTGCCCTGTTCCCCCCACCCCCGCTCATGGCCCGTGTCTCCCCCCACCTCCCGCTCATGCCCCGTGTCTCCCTTGTGTTCCCACCACCTCCCGCTCATGCCCCATGTCTCCCTCGTGTTCCCCCCACCCCCCGCCCATGCCCCGTGTCTCCCTCGTGTTCCCCCCACTCCCCGCTCATGCCCCGTGTCTCCCTCGTGTTCCCCCCACCCCCCGCTCATGCCCCGTGTCTCCCTCGTGTTCCCCCCACCCCCCGCTCATGCCCCGTGTCTCCCTCGTGTTCCCCCCCACCCCCCGCTCATGCCCACGTGTCACCCTCGTGTTCCCCCCACCCCCCGCTCATGCCCACGTGTCACCCTCGTGTTCCCCCCACCCCCCGCTCATGCCCACGTGTCTCCCCTGTTCCCCTCCACCCCCCGCTCATGGCCCGTGTCTCTCTTGTTCCCCCAACCCCCTGCTCATGCCCTGTGTCTCCTTTCTTTTCCCCCCCACCCCCCGCTCATGCCCCTTGTCTCCCCTGTTACCCCCACCCCCTGCTCATGCCCCATGTGTGCCCTGTTCCCACCCACCCCCCTCTCATGCCCACGTGTCTCCCCTGTTCTCCCCACCCCACGCTCATGCCCCGTGTCTCCCTACTGTTCCCCCCACCCCCGCTCATGGCCCGTGTCTCTCTCTTGTTCCCCCCCACCCCTGCTCATGCCCCGTGTCTCCCTCCTTCCCCCCCCCACCCCCGCTCATGCCCCGTGTCTACCTACTGTTCCCCCCACACCCTGCCCATGCACCGTGTCTCCCTCCTTTCCCCCCCACCCCCCGCTGATGCCCTGTTGTGTTCTCTTTATACACCCCGCCTTCCCTTTCCATGGTGGCCATCTTGGTAAAAGATTTTCCTTCCTGCGGCGTCCTGGTTTGGGAAGAAATATCTTTTTTTTACCACCCAGGGTTCCCACTTTGAGGACCTAACATGCTAGTGGTCTTCATCTATTTAAAAGGATGTTATGGTGACTTTGCACTAATAAAAACCCATGAAATTCAGTAAAAAAAAAATCTATTACAGGGACGTTATGGTTAAGTTGCGCTACTAAAAACCTATGAAATTCAGTGAAAAAACTTTGTTAAAGGGACATTATGGTTCCAAGTAAAACCGAAAACCCCCTGAAATTCGCCAGTTATGGTAAGCTAAGCAACCATAACTCACGCCACCACCGTGCACTGCTAAGACTAACACCCATGACATCAAAGATGACATCACAAACGTCCCTTTAACAAAGATTTTTCATTGAATATGGGTATTCAAAACACCAGGGTAAATCACAACCTCTTTTTACAACCTCCCATAAACTTAATAACTCTCAGTTCACAAATCAGTTAAAGTTAACTAAAAATAAAAGGACCAAAAACATTATGGACTTCAGCACCCAGAATGCCTGTAGTACTGAGACGAGGAAGAGGAACTGAAGACCATGAAACATAATGAGTGGTCTAGTTGTAGTGAGAAGCACCTGAAAAGGACATTTAAAAGCAGTAATGAGCTTCAGGTGAGGAAAGGAGACGCTGGTGGAGTAGCAGAGGCTGCAGCATTACTGAAGGCGGGATACACTGTTGAAGCAGGAGAAGCAACAGCTGAGGCCGAGGCAAGAGAGAAAGCGTGGTCCTGCAGAGAAGGCGCAGCTGAAAGTGGAAAAGGGGAAAGCTACACCTTGTGGGAGACAAACTCCCAACATGCCGTGAACCGCTCCAGTAAAGAAGCAGAACTGAAGACCTCACAGAGCTGTCAGAGCTCCACCGAAGGAGACCCGAGGAGCTCCGCTGCAGTATCCGCAAGTGAACAAGAGACGCAAGGAAAGACTGGTGAGTTGGCCTGAGATGACAGGTGACCCCGGGGCACCCCGACTAAGACCATTAAATGGAACTAATGATTTTGAATACCGAACAAGTGAAATAAGGCAGCCATGGTACAATTCCTCTTATATAGGACACCAAATTATGGGATATTTGTAACCTGCATTGCCCGAAGCCATGAAGCCACAGAAAAGTAGTACAGAGCAGCAGGGGTGCAACTCTCCTTATATGGGACACCAATTGGGGGCTAATTGTAACCCGCATTGCCAGCAGCCAAGAGAACGCATAAAAATAACACAAGGGCTGCAGAAGCACCCCTCTTCTTATGAGATGTCAATGGGGAGAATCCGGTATCCTGCATTGCCAACAGTCAAACGGCTATGGAAGAGTAAAACAGAGACAACAAGGGTGCAACTTTCATTTTATGGGATACCAATCTGGGGAGATCTGGAACCCACCTTGTCAGGAGACTATAAAGAGAATCAGTTATTGTTCAATCATCCTCACCTAAAATAAAGGTGTGGACAATCTTGGAACAAGCACACTTGTAGTTGTAGGAGTTTTCATCCTGGCAGGCGAGTAAACCAGGAAAGGGACTAATAGTAGTTAGTCCTGGCAGGCAAGTAAACCGGGAAAGATTTAAAGCCATGTGTTTGTGGTGAAAAGGTGTGTTGAAAAGAAATTGTGAGTTTTATCACAATTATGATGAACTGTTGCAGTACCAAAAGTAATTTCTATGCTATCCTGACAAAAGTGTTTCCTTTGAAGAAGTATGATGTGCTAATAATTACTTGACCTTTTTGAAGACAACAATTGTCTTGGTTTATTAACTTGTGTTTCGAGGGAGAGACATGTACTTTGCCAAGCAGGAGACTATGGAAAATAACAGTTGTTTTGATTTGTAACCAAGCATTTGTGAAAGTGATTTTCTTTGCCAAGTGGAAGTACACATTGAATGGAAAATACTGTTTGTGCTACATTGTACAGAACTTTGGTATTGCACAGAACTGTATTGAACCCGAATAGTAAAACCTTTGAGATGGACTTGATATACTGTTTTGCTGAACTGAAGGCAACCAAACATTGCTTGTATAACTTTTTTGTATGTATTAGTGTGAGGGTTAGAGATTTGTTGGACACTCAGTAATTTTTCTTTAGTTTTAGTTTTCTAGGCAGGGGCATCCTTATTATGTTAGCGAATGATAGGTGTTTATCTCACCCCTTTTTATTTAATTAAAATAACTTTTGAGAAAACTCTACCTTTGTGTCTGTCTCGCATTTCTGACCCCTCACAGAACTCAGCTCCTCTCTTATACTGGGCCTCTACAGTTATTCCTCTTGTTATTCTTTTACCTTATATTATATACCATAATGTCAATCCATATATATATATATATATATATATATATATATATATATATATATATATATATATATATATATATACACACACACACACGGCTACATGGTCTTTCCACTCCACACTTCCCCTGCAAAGGTGCTCTTACATCCACGTGCTCTCCCGAGTTCCTCCATCACAGGGTCCCATCAACGACCTGCACAATTCGGGAGCTGCGCCCCACTCCAAAGAGTAGACAAGACTTCAGGCAACACAGCTCCTGTAAACCTCTCCAATTTGTGCACAGGGGACCAGTTAATGCAGGTTAGTGTGACCCCCCCAGGTGCTGCCAAGAATCCTCTGTCACTGTGGAGGGCCTGGGATCATGTTGGGGGCACCAAATTTGTAAGGCAGGATTTCCAGACAACCAGACAATAAAAACACTCCTCTAAGGAAAAAGGCTAAGTGCACTGCTTTACAAAGAATGCAAAGTTTGTTTTGTATTAAAAAAAAGAACAAGTATCAGACGTTCCTGTAGAACTGAACTGGCATGGAGTTCTGTTTGTTCAAAGCAGGTACATTGTTTTTAAGGAAGGAGATCATCACTCATAATATGAACAGGTTGCAGTGTAAACCCACCACCCTCATAGACTACCACCTATATGCATACTAACAACCTCCTATAGTCACTTGACCGATTGCCCACATCTTAATCTAACAGTAGCCTCTAACACGTGGTCCCCCTAGTACACCGACCAGATCAAGTTCAATTCATCAGAGAGGGACATTCTTTTTACAATGGACGTGACCTCGCTATATAACAATATTGTCCATGAGGCAGGTATGGAAGCCATAGAATGATGCTACTCCGTTCAGTTGATTGGCAGGGAGACAGGCTATTTATGCTCACACTCTTAAAGCTTGTTCTGATGAACAACTATTTTAAGTTCCAGGACAGATACTTCTTCTAGCTATCCAGGACCAGCATGGGAGCAGCTATGGCTCCGACGTATGCCAATGCATACATGTTCTATTTGGGGTATCATCATGTACTAACTTCACCAAGATGGTCGCAGAATCTTTCGATATTCGTAAGATACATTGATGATGTGTTTGGGATCTGGTCGGGTCCAGAAGAAGAACTACAAAACTTCTTTACGATGATGAACAATATGCATCCTCAGATCAAATTCAGGAGTACATCCAGCAGGACAACGATCAACTTCTTGGATGTGGAAGTGTATAGTACTTAGCAACTAGAATCTTCACTAAAACCACGGACCGGAATAGCTTATTTCTAGCAACAAGCTTTCACCCTAAGCATACCATCAAGAGTGTTTGCTTAGCCAATTTCTCAGGTATAGATGTAACATCTCGGAGACAGATGAATACAGGATACAATCTACCACTCTGCGGAAGATGTTCCATGAAAGAGACTACAGTCCAACTCTAATCTCTGACATTGTTGCAAAAGTGGAGATTATAGAAAGGGACACTCTCCTAACGCTCAAACCCCCCCAAACAGGGACAAGCACTGGTCTATGTGACTACATTCTCGCTCCAGAGTTGTAGGATCAAGGGGATGATCAAAAAGCACTGGCCCAGGTTACAAATGGACCCTCAATTGCAACCATTATTCAGGCAACTACCCACTTTTGCCTACCGCAACGGTAAGGCATTACATAAAAGTTTGTAGTAATATCAAAACAGGGAACACTATTGCGCATCCTCATTCTGGCAAAGCCATCTGGTTGAAACATTCATGTACATGTGATTCAAAGAATGTGGTCTATGTACTAAAATGCCCTTGTGGGTACTACTATGTTGGCATAACAATGAGAAAGGCCAAACTCCGATGGACGGAACATTAGTCAAATATCGGTACCAAGAACCCTAAGTCTCCTGTGGCAATGCACTTTATGGAAGCAAGACACACAGTGGCCCAACTTAAGTGCGTGATCTTGGAGAAAGTGGTACTAGGGAACAGAGGAGGGGACCTACATAGACGGTTACTACAAAGGGAAGTGTTGTGGATTGACCTTTTAGACTCTATCCACCCTAGGGGCATGAATTGCGAATCAGATTTCATGTGCTTTGTCTAATTTGCCGGAATCTAATGTAATGACATATTTGTCAACATGTAACAACTCTTATGATGGAGGATTTTGGCATTATAGCTGCCCTGATGCAATTGCAGATGTGGGACATTTGATCTGTTCCACTGCTGAGTATAATGAAATTGTGATTGTACAAACTGTGTTACTCACAATGTGGAACTGTTAATCCATTGTGCACGAGAATAAGCAATTAGACAGTGAAACTGTTAGATTGCTAATCATGATGTGAAACTTTGAAATTGTTCAGCATAAAGATATTTGATTATCCAATCATCACACGACCATTCAGCTGATTAATAACACTGTGAAAAATGTTCTGCTTTTTGTCAGATTGATGATGTACATCGGTCTGTGGTTTAGGAATAGGATCAAAATAATGTTGTCCCACATTCCCAGTATATTTTCAGGGGTGTGAACGATACATACACTACCTCCTATATCGTTATTACACTGACAGGAATGGGGCACCCAGCCGATTTCTATCGGCAGCCTACCCCTCCTCCTGTCTACAACAAATATACCCACCAAACCCCTAGCTCAACTATTATCAACTCTGTTTTTTACAAGCTACAGCGCTTCATTGATATTCAATCACATGTCGACATATTTAAAGTTCCCTCCTATGGGGGTAGATGAATATACACTGTGTATCTGGATGGTATACAATGGCAACGTATGAGATCTCCCACTCAAAGATGGCCGCGCAATACACAAATTTGCATGCCCTTTCGTTACTCAGCAACGCGCTGTAGAGAAGGCTGATGTGGGACGCTTAACTGTAAGACTGAGGTGAGTCCAGAGGAGACTGTGAACATCTCCACATCGCAAGCGCGATTATGGTGAACGTATAGATTTGAGGCAATCCACATTAACTCTTCAGGTTGGTTGTAACACTATACGTACATATGGGCTGACCGCACAGATGTCAGATGGTCCTTAGACATCGCTTCAGTCGGTCATGACATACTGTAACGAGATAAAAACATCACGCATAACTTAAGGGCATGATTAATATGTAATATGCCCCCTCTGTGTTAGATGTACTCGGACTAGAGTGCTTTCTACTGAAGACACATATGTGAATTAACTTACATCCACGACTCTACTTTCTATCAACAGAAAACAAGGGTTTTCTGTTTAGTAACCCGCCAGAAGACCTTCATCTTTTATGGCGAGTGTCGCCCAGTGAGTTTATTGAGAAGTTGAGCTCCAGCAACGCAGCTGGTCAACACACAGTAGCGAAAATACACGTATTCCTCACACTGTACGAGATTGGAATACAGCGGACGGACACAATATGTTCTCACAAGGAAGACTGAAGGTTAGTCACGTTTTTTATCTAGTACACATCAGTAACTATCCCTTATGATCTATTGATCCTGTTAATGAACCTAGCCTCTGTGTGTTACCTTGCAAGTACACCTCCAGACGCTTAAGTTTGATCACATGAACAAGGAATATTAGCCTCCTAAACCCTGTAGAAGGATTTTGGAGGAATCCAAAATGCGTTGGTAACTACTAACAAGACCATCAATAGTGGAGCCCATTAGAATGTTAATGATTGCACCTACATTGGAGAATTTTTAAGTTTGACACTGTCACAAACGGTTGTGTGACATATTTAACACACCTTATCATTGTATGATTCAAACCTTTTGTATATATGTTGATGTTCTTACCATTGATTGTGGAAAGACACTTTTTGCTTCATGATATTTACCACTGTAATTATACTTTGGAACAAACTGACTGAATCTGAAGTTTTTTCTTAATCACTGTGCTATTGAATGGTTTGTCTGGTGCAAAGTCCTTTGCAAAAATATGAATGTATATTTTGGTAACTGTCATCTGTTTCACACCAGATACAGAAAATGATTTAACTATTTTAAACTCGATAACGTATCTGAGGTGACCCCTATCTTAGAGGGTGTTTTCAAAAACATTTGGGATGCCTTATCCCTTGGGAGTGCATACTGGGGTTACCTGCTGACACACATCAGGTTACGCTTTTGTATCCTACCATAAGAAGCAATACCACCTGAGCTCTTATGTCATCCTACCCTAAGGAGCTATGCTAATGGAGCACCTTCATGATTCTGTCATACAGAACAATGACACCTGAGCTCTTACGTCATCTTACCATATGGAGAAACTAGACCTCAGCGCATACATCATCCTGTCCTTAGGAGCAATAATACTGCAGCACTTGCATTATCCTAACGTACAGGGCAATGACAGCCAAGAACATGCATCATCCTACGTATGGAGCAATGCCACCTGAGAACGCACGCCATCCTATCCGAAGGATCAACGACACTGGAGCATTTACATCATTGTACCCTATGAAGCAAAGCTACATAAGCACTAACGTCATCCTGCCCTAAGGAAAAAGGCTGCCTCTTTACGTACATCATCCAAACTCTCATATCAACATACGCTAAGAAACTAAGCCACTCAAGTCCTTGAGTCCCCCTTCCTGAGAGGGCTATTCCACCTGAGCACTTAGGTATTTTCCTACCCCAGGGAGCAGTGCCACCTGAGCATTTGCACTATCCACACCTCGCATATGGTTATGAAACAACCAGTGGATGATAATCCAGCCGACTCTGTCCAATTTGGAAACCTCTCCACAGAAAGTCTAGTGAGGAACAAACCCAACTAGAAAATGGGTAACACAGGTGAATGCCTTGTGAAAATTGATGGTAGAAGCTTGGACACCCACGTGATCTTTGCTAATCATCACACCACTTCAAGAACAAAATCAACGACATCCGACAAATCATACAAAACAGACCAACCAACCATAACACTCAACCAACCGGACCTAACACAGAGCCACAGCACAAACTCCAAAACGTTCCTGAAATATCAGCAGAGGTATTCAAATTGCTGGTAAAACACAGCAAGAAAGCAGGATCACCCATCGACCCCGTCCCCTGACATCTACAAATCAATCCTTGCGCAAGGAACACCATCCGAATACTAGAGAAACTTCCTAAATCTCTCACTCGCAACAGTAACTGTACCAAGATCCTTTAAATCGGCATATATCAAACCGCATTTAAAAAACACAAGTGATGACGTGGATGACCTCTCCAACTACAGACCGATTTCAAACATTCACTACCCAGCAAACCTCTTTGAAACTTACGTATACAAATTAACCCAAGAACATGTAGAAAAACACCACCTGCTAGACCAAGCACAAGTCGGTTTCAGACCCGCAAGAAGAACAGAAACATCACTACTATCCATCTGGGACAACCTAAAAACAAACGTAGACTCCAACACAACCTCAGCTCTGATTCTGCTCGACCTCTCTGCAGCCTTCAACACAGTTCACCATGACACCCTAACCAAAAGACTGGAAGACATAGGCATAACACACTTGGCACTACTCTGGATTAAATCATTCCTAGCAGACAGAACAGAAACCGTATGGATAAAACCCTACAAATTCAACCCACATGTCAACGACTGTGGAGTACCACAAGGTTCCTCACTATCACCTCTGTACTTCAACATCTACCAGACTCCAGTAATCAGAATCTTCAAAAAATACAAAATTACATGCTACAACTACGCACATCATACTCAAATCATCTACAAAATCGAAGACACTCAAGCTGATCACTTAACCCTAATCGAGTTTCTAAAAGAAGTCTTCAACTGGATGAACGCCAACAACCTGAAAATCAACCAAGGAAAGACAGAAATCATGATTATATCAAACAACCAAGAAAACAACACCTACATTCTGTGGTCAACGGAAATGGGAACCGCACCAACACCATCTAAGGTAGTAAAAAATCTGGGAGTCCTGATAGACAATGCCCTAACCTTAGAACCACAAATGAATGCAATAATCAAGAAATGCTTCTTCCTCCTTCACATAACAAGAAGAATCTTACCTTTCCTCTCCTTCACCCACAAAACACTCACAATCGTTACCCTAATCATGTCAAGAATCGACTATGCAAACAGCCTCTATCTCGGGATGCCAGAATAACTCCTGTAGAAACTACAACACATCCAAAATACAGCAGCCAGACTACTCCTCAAACTATCCAGAAGAGACCACATCCCTCCAGCACTAAAAACACTGCATTGGCTCCCAGTCAAAAATTGCATCACCTTCAAAATAATGTGCATAACACACAGGGCAATCAGCGGACAGGTAGCTAAATTCCTACAAAAGAAAATAACAATCTACAAACCAACGAGACTCCTCAGATCAAGCAATGAAATCCGGTTGGAACAAAAACCATACCTTAAGAAAAAACTAGGGGGCTCCTTCGCCCACCTAGCTGCAAAAACCGGGAACAACATCCAAAAGAAATAAGAAACACCAAAGACCACCTACAATTCAGAAAACTATTAAAACCCTGGCTCTTCAACATCACAAACTCAAATTGAAAGAACTAAACACCCAAATAGGAAACACAAATAACAGGATGACAGAATCTAGGATGACACTGACAAACATTCAGATCTGACTAAGGAAAACTCCTACTATAACAAGAGAGACAATGCTAGGGCAAATAGGACACAAGCGACACCCCATGAGGACAGAATCAACATCCCTAGCCAACTCCATTCAACAGCCTCACTGGCTCCTATAATCGCTATCGGGTATCATAATCGAATAGAATTGTGTGAATGTTATCAGCTACCACACTTGAACTAAGTTCTGGACATCGGCATGGGCCGAGCACAAATGTAGTTGTGAATGATGACCGGTGCCGCGCCTGGACGTGAATGCAAGCGTTGTCATGTGCCACACTTCAAAGGGGCAGTGAGCGGTAACCTGAATGAACAACTGGATAAGACGGTGAATGCCGACCACTGCCACATATGGATGGAGTAGCCCTGGCTGACCAATGCCGCGTACCGACTGGATTGGGAATGCTATCCAGGTCAGATTTAGATGGACTCACAAACGCCTGCTTGCCCTGCATACAGACAGGTTGGACGGCGGGGGCCGGGGCCGAACTTAGACAAGGTTATGAATGAATGTGAGGGGGCGTCATGTATGGAAGGGACAGTGTCGGCCGGTCCCAGATCTGGATTGAGATGCGGAGATGCTAGCATGCCCCACCTGAAGAGATTATGAAAGTTTAGCGCCTCGCTACCAGACCGCAATGCCAATTAACCAATCCACTATTTCACCCATATGTATACACCTCTCAAACTCTAACCAAATACAACCACAAGCCTGTACCACAACAATCCACACTAACTTCACTACACTGCGACAACAAAACAAACCACACATAGACTCCCACAACAGCACATGACGACTACCGACCGAAAAACACCCCAAGCCCAGCCAACGGAGTTAACCCGTTTGAGGCTGCCAACAGCACATCACTGCTCTCTTGCACTTAACCAGCTTATTCCCACTAACTCGCCCCGCCCCTTCCATCTTTTTTTCAGAACCGCCAGAGCGCCAGGGTTCCCCTCCGGTGGTGATGGTGCACGGTACAAATATCCTTTAACATTAACATAACAACCAGAACTGGCCATCTCTCAATCCTTTGGACAGGGCGTGCCTCCAAAGGGCCAAAGCCCCAAGGGTTTATGGAGGTTGTTATGTGTCAAGATTATTACTGCATAATCGTAGACAACGCAGCAGTTGCTAAACTCTTGAATCCAATGGTCATTGTGGTCACACACCCATAGACAAAGAAGCCACAAACATCTCTTCAGACGTAGGACTAATGATTCCCTCCATGGCTAGTGTTTCCTATTGGAAAGTTACCCATCAACATCTTCACAACAACGTCCAGCATTGGCTGTTGTAACCCTGAGGACTGAGGAAACAAAGAAGATGGGCGTGGGGGCTAAGCAGCAAAGTCCTTGCAATCCAGGGCTGAACAGTGCCGTGATCTGCATTTGAGGAATTTCCGACAAAAAAGCTTTTGGCAAACCAGGGCACACTGCCTGCAGCTTTTGCAGTATCCTTCATTTCTAAAGCAGTGCCCGAGTGGACATCTTTACAATAATACTCTTGTGACTTTTATTTGTGACTTTTTGCTCGCATGGCTGCAGTAAGATAATGTTAAAATGCCTTGTCTTAGAAAAAGAGGAATGCAGTGCCAAATGAACTATGGAGCAGTGGGAATGTCGCTGGGCTGCAGGGCATAGGGTCTCTTAAAGGCCTCAGTGTCCTGATACTTAATGCATGCCACATTTAATTCAACAGATGATAGCTAATACAATACTTTTTTGTGCTCTGCGGATTTATATTTCAGTATTTATTATGGGGAATCCAGGACTCCAAGTGCTAGAATGCAAAGGAAAAAATAGGACTGGATAATGTTACTGAGCCGGACATATCAAGCATCTTTGAATGTACGAACATACATGCCAATATAATCTATGCAGAGACATAGCCCAATCGCTGCCTATACTCCATGCTCATTCAGAGCAGATTGCTTGTAAGCTTTCCTGTTTAACTGCACGAAGCACGCATAACTTTCTCTGAAATTTAAACTCAATTTCCCAGCAAAATCTGCGGCGCGCACCCGTATGATGACACTAGGTGGCGCCACAAGCTTTAACTGGCCCGCATCAGCAAAGCCTTATTGCTTAGCTTTCTGTCCTCTGAGACAGTGCCACACAAATATGAAGCAGACCAGAGTTTTAGACTATTTTAATGCGTTGGGGGATTTTATATTTCTGTCAGAAATTGGGTTAGTTAAAAAGTTATATTTTAATTAGATTCTGAAATTGTAATCACTGCCTATACTTTATGCTTATTCTGAGCAGATTGCTTATAAACTTTCCCGTTTAACTGCACGACGCACGTAGCACTTTCTCTGGAGTTGTAGCACTTTCTCTGGAGTTTAAACTCCATTTCCCAGCAAAACCTGCGGCGCGCACCTGTGTAACGGCACTGGGTGGTGCCACGGGCTAGAACTGACCCGCGTCAGCAGTCGGCAGGGAACGCGTCAGTCCGAGTTCTTGACTGTGCGTGCCTAATCTGTTTACTGCTTTACCAGGTGGATCATGTTCCCTCTGATACTTTATTGCAGCCAAGTGGCTAGACAAGTAATTATGGGGGGCTATAAATACGATGCACTTACATTAAGGGCGCTGGACCACAACCAAGGTGATTTCACACTTAGGGTGTTCAATAAAACCAGTGACCTAGGCGTTTTTAGACCTATGCAGAAGCACGTACAACCTTCTAGCATCAATAAAATAGGAATAAAGGCAGCTCTAATGAATGCTAGAGCTGCCTGTGCCCACGTGGCAGAGGTGGCCAAGCTTATTGAAGAACGCAATCTAGATTTACTCTTGATGACTGAAACGTGGTTTTCAGACACCCTGCAGGCCCTCTTTCATGATCTAGTTCCAGGAAATGTCCTGATCAAATCCATTAACCGTGTTGGTAAGAGAAGTGATGGGTGGTATTGCAGTCATCCACAGAGGTTCACTGCAAATATCCCATCTAAACATTCTTGAATGGGACGATTACTCGCAAGTGGGACAGATGACTATCGAACAGTCCCAAATATCTGCTGTTCAAATCGTGTTGGGATACAGACCCCCTGGATCATATAGCACATTTCTGGAAAAACTAGACTCCTTTCTGATAAATACTGGGCGCAAATGCAGAGAGATATTATTTGCAGGAAACTGGAATATCTGGTTAGATGATTCTAAAAGGCCAGATTCAAAAGAACTCTGGGAAGTCTTAAAAAATCATGGGCTACGGGCACTAGGAACCTTATCAACTCACATCAAAGGTTACTGTTTGGATGTGCTCATGATGAGAGGCAACCATATTTCCCTAACATATACTTTACTGATGCATTGGTCAGATCACTTTGTTCAATTTCTTACCCTGACCCCCCACCCTCCCCCAGGGGGAATAATCAAGGGACTAAAGATAATTCTGCCATACTAGTCCGGAAACTTCAAGGTTTGGATAAAATCTCTGGAGCAGAAGCTAAGGAATGACTAACCTCTGTAGACACAACTTTACTAAGTGAGTAATTTCTTATATGTTCCAACATGGCACCCCTGAAAACCAGGAGGAGGAGGGTTTCAAAACCTTGGTTTACGCAAAATCTAGTACCACTGCATAAACTGGTTAGTTTAACGGGGTGGAAATGGCGAGAGAATCAAACTCCATAGAGGGCTGGCAGAGCAAGAGTGGTACTGACCAGCCAATCAAGGGAAATGTTTTCTATTGTATCTAAGTTCTGCCAACCTAGCTGCAAGGTCTCCATTATTGCACCATCGCTGGCACAGGCCAAAACTTTCAACACATTTTTTGAGGAGAAAATTGAACACATCAAGAAGGATGTTGTAGCTAAAGCCCAGACCCTAGTTCAGAATCCTCCAGGACAGATGACTGGTCATCCCCTACCAGGAACAGTGCAGCCGGGGGTAGTAGAGCCAACGGTCTGTTTTGATTTTCACCCTGTATCGGAGAACTACGTATATTTGCTAGTTAAAGCCCTGAACCTACAAATTACTCTTTATTTCCCCTGCCTGCTTATGCAGCAAAGCGTATGGCCCTGGAAATTACACCATTTCTGACTGAGCTCATCACAAATCCCTGAATCAGGGCTTAGTGCCCCAGAGACAACATTTTTGAAATCTAACACCCTTACTAAAAAAAACTAATCTGGATCCCATGGTTCTCCAGAACTACTGACCAATTGCAGTACTCGCATGGCCACAGAAAATCTTGGAGAAAGTAGTTACCTGCCAGTTGTAGGATTTCCTTGACCCCTTTCAATCGGTTTTCCGACCCAAGTTTGGAACAGAGACGACCTTGCTAGCGGTTCAGGATGATCTTTTAGAAGTCGCGGACCAGGGCAAACATTCACTGTTAGTAATGTTAGGCCTGTCTGCCGCCTTCGATACGGTCAACCATAACAACTTGCTTAATTGGCTGAAGGCGGTTGACAGAGTCTCAGAGCATGCCATTATATGGTTTAAACCATTCTTTTTAAAAAACTTTATTTAACACAATGGCAGACATGTTACCTTCAACACATTTCTCATAGAAGAGTGAACTACAACATTGCATCAAGTAAGTATCCCTTTTAACAGGAGTCAAATTATACAGTATAAATTAGTTTACATTATATTTAAACTATATTGTACCTCATTTATTCTCAGCAGATAATCTTGAAACGGGCCCCAAATGTCCTCTGGTCTGCATCTGGGCATGATCATTGAAATGTAGCCTTCCTCTCTCTCATTAGTGTACGTTAATTCTTGAAGCCATTCACCAACATTGGGGGTTGTTTTGGATTTCCAATATTTCAGAATACATTTTTTGGCGATCAAACAACCCATTTTAAAGAGTGTATGGATTTTTATTGTTACTTTCCCAATGGCTTCAAACAGGTATTTGGGGGTGAGTGTGTAGGGGGTACTTCAGTAATATCGAGTAGTACATCTGCCACTTCTTGCCGGACTCGGGTAATCCTCAGGCAGTTCCAATACATATGGAGGGAATCCACCGCAGTCGCACCACATTTCATGCACTCGTTACTGACATTTGGTGCAAACCTCGAGACATGTGCAGGTGTATAGTGTAGGTGGTTAAGTATTTTAAATTGTATGAGTCTGTACTTTGCATTCAGGGAGACTTCTTTTGTCAGGCGACACCAGCATTGCCACTGCTCATCTTGTATTGTACCCAGACCTTTTTCCCCATTTCCCTTTGGTACCACTGATAGACCCTTGATTAACTTAGCATGCTTTATATGGTCTGGATACAAGTCCCCTAGGGTCTCCACTGTGTACCAGCATTTCTATTGGTTCATAGATATCTGGTTCCCAGGGGAACGAAGGCCACCGGCAACGGACCACCAACCTCATTCTGAAATATTGAAACGATCTGATTGGGTTGTCACCCAGCTTAGCCACAAATTCCATGAGTGTGACGAATGTCCCGTCAAGGAACAGGTCCCATAGAGTCACCCCTTCCTCAACATCTCACATATTTTTAATATCCTTGTCGTACGTCGGGGAGAGCCCTGGGCAGTTCCATAGAGGAAACGATCCGCAGTATGGTGACATCATGCCTAGTCTCTTAAACAGCCTAGACATGCATTTACTGTTGTGCGCACCGGGTGTAACGAGCCTGAATCTCCATGTTGGTCAACTAGAAGAATTGGTTTTAAATTTGTAGGTGAAGCACTATATGACTCTAGGGCTTGGTGTATTGGGGTATCAAGCCCAGCCGGTCAAGTGGCACAGCGAGTAGAGCGCTCGCTTTGACATCTGTGCAGAGCCTGCTAACGCAGGTTTGAATCCCGGCAGGGCCAAACTCAGCGTTTCATCCTTCCGAGGTCGATAAATGAGCACCACACACCGTGGGTAATAATAAGCAGCACTCAGATACCTGAGGGTTCGTAGCGCTATATAAATGCAACATTTTTATTATTATTATTATCATTGGAGTACCAGTGCCCAGCGAATTGTGCTTGTGATACTACATAGTAGAGCCCAAAGTCTGGCGCCACTAGGCCACCTTGTTCGAACGGTTCAGTCATTCCCTCATTTCATTCGTGCAACTCCCGTACCTCATATATATTTCACTGCTAGCGATCAGAGTTTATTAAAGAATGCTTGTCCAGGCCACACCAGAATATTGCAAAAATAATATAGCAATTTGGGGACCACCACCATTTTAAGTAATAAGAGCCTGCCATATAGTGATAGTGGGAGATTTGCCCATAATTGTAATTTGGTTGCCAATGTATCTAATTATATTTCATGATTGTCGGCAAGCAGAGAGCGGTGTAAACGGGAAATCAGTATGTCCAGGTATTTGAATTTATGTGGGAACCAACGAAATCCCATTAAATCTGTTGGGATCTCTTTAGTGTCAGTCAGTGGGAATCATTCTGATTTTGATTAATTGATTTGGTATGTGGTATGTGTTGTAAATCTACTGGAGCTATATTCTGTTACGGGTTACGTACATATAAGAGTGTATCATCCGCATATAATAATAATAATAATGGATATAATCTGTGGTGGATCCGCTATATGAAGACCCCTGTCCTCGTGTTTATCTTGCATTATTCAAGTGAGAATGGTTTAAATCATTCTTGACAAACCGTCAACAACATGTCAAACTTGTCAGTTTCACCTCGGATCCCATCACTACGTCACCAGATGAGCTATCATTCCTATGCTGATGATACCCAGATCTTCATCAAAATTGGTGACTTTGAGGAAACCTTCACTAGGGTTAAACACTGCCTGGAAGAAGTCAGTGAGTGGATGTCTACTTATCAGCTCCAACTGGTAATATCCAAAACAAGATTTTGTTCTGTTTGGATCTAGACATTAACTCACAGCTTTCAATGAATTGTCAGTTTCCAATCTTTTGGGTGTAAAGTTAGGCTTTGCCTCCAGGGTAAAAAATCTGGGATGTATTTGGCAAGACAATCTGGGTAGCGAAGGCCAAGTAGAAGCCAAAGTACAGGCAATTTTCTATTCATTAAGACTGCTAAGGCAGGTTTTGCCATACATTCCAGACAAAGGTCATGCAACAGTGGTGGGGGCCTTAATGAATTCCTGCAGATGGGCATTCCAGCATAGACTTCTAAAGGCCCAGAATGCGGCTGTTAGACTGGTCTGCAGGCTATATAAATCAGCTCTTGTATCTCCATCTCGCCGAGCACTTCATTGGCTGGCAGTGGAAGAGCGTATCAAATTTAAAGTGGCATGCCTTATCTTTAAATGTTTAAACAAATCAGCATCAGTCTACCTGAGGGATAACATTGGCCGCTATCGACCTCCAAGGTACTTACGATTAAAAGACCAGCTGCTATTGAGTATTCCTTCATCTGTGTCAAGGAGTGATAGAAGGTTTTCTATCTTTGGTCCAAAATTGTGGAATTGTATTCCAAGAGAGAACAGGGCCTGTTTGGGTAATAGAATATCGTCATGTGACGATGATCACTCTTGCTTCAAATTTGTTTTTAGCTATTGTCTGCTTTGGTCAATTTCTAATTTCCAGCTGCACCACTATACGGTTAAGTTTGTCTCAAGCGTGTTATAAATATTCACAATCAAAATCTAAATCAATTCTGGATTTAACTTTGCATTCTGGAACTTGTACTCCTGGGTTTATAATGGCGAAATCCAGGATGTCACGTTTCAGAATGCAAAGTTAAAACCAGGACTGGACTAGTGTTTCACGAATGTAATGGATAATGCTGGTTTATATAGTTTTAAGTGAGCTTACTCCATCCCAATCCAGCCACTATTTCACTTGAACAGACCAAGTCGACCCCCACCCAAGGCAACACCAGATCTTTTCACCTTAGGTCTCGTACCAAAGTTAGCACTCCCCAGCATTTTCCTGTCACAGCTACACCCATACAGGCCTAACTAGCCATAGCTCTCCAAACCAAACATCACAAGACACCTAGGCTTACCAAACAACTTACCAGGCAATAGTTGCACAGGCTTCTACCATTGCATCTATAACGGAACCACTAACCAATTTCAAATGCACCCTTATCAATGCCAGATCAATAGGAGCCCACACCATTGAGATTCATGACCTCATCATCGAACAACAACTTGACCTAGTAATAATAACAGAATCCTGGCTTCACCAAGCCTCCAGACCTCTACTAGCCATTGCCATTCCACCCGATTACACCATCCTTAGAACCGACAGATCCATCTCTCAGGAAGCGATGTAGCCATTATAGCTAAGACCGAATTATCTTTAAGACCAGGTCCTATCAAAAACCCAGAAGGTTACGAAATCCACCTAGCTAAATTCGCAACTAACCGTACAACTACTATTAACCTTGTGGTGATCTATAGATCACCCAACTCTAATTCTCAGCCAGATGTAGACATACCTCTATTATTAGCTCCATTTATCAAACCTAACACCAAATGTATTATACTTCAATCTAGGTTTTAATGACAGTCAGGACCATAAAGCTGAAGCCCTACACATTGCCCTTAAAGATATGCATTTCACACAGCACGTGAATGCCCCTACCCATATTATGGGAAGAACAATGGACTGGATACTTGCACTCAACGCGACCCTAGCTATTGAGTCAATCATACCCCTTGATTGGACAGATAGTAGTGTTAACTTCACCCTTACAAGTAATAAAATATGCATTCCTAAGACTGCGAAAATGGACACTTGCGAAACGAGAAACATTCGCAAGCTCACAGTTGAGAACTGAAACCCTGTCTTAAGTAAAACCCTAGAAACCAAACTAGTCACTAGTGATAACCCTTGCTTATTGGCAGATTCCTACCACAAAGCCATTACCACCGCTATTGACTACCTAGCACCACTTAAAACTAAAACTCGACGTGCTGACAAAAGATCCTCTTTCTGATGCAATGATGAACTAGTTTCACTAAGGCAAACTAAATGTTCACTTGAACATATCCACAAAAAAATCATGCACCATAGACTCCCCCAATGCTTTTAATGTGGCAAACAAAACATACAAAGCGGAAATTATTACTCATAAATCAAACACCTATAACACTCATATTAGTATTAGTAATGCCTCTTCAGACTCTAAATAATTCTCCATCCTTAGAGAGCTGGAAAATCCTATCCTAGCCACCACCCTAACTAATACTAGCAAAGAATAGTGCACTACCATTCAAGGTGCATTAGCTTCCAAAATCATTCTGCTGCAAAATAAAACAGTAACTAAAAGACAAATATTAGCTGATAAAAATGCCCCTACTTATACTCCCTCAAACCCCAAAGTTCATGACATCCCATTATTCCGCTTCACTCCAGTGACCCAAGAACTAGTGCATAACACTATTGCCAAGCTGAAAGCCTCGAAATGCAAAGGGGACAACCTCCCTGCCCATTTAGTTAAACTATGTGTGTCTACCCTCACATCTATAATTACAAACTTTGTCAATGCATCCTTCAATACAAACACTGCCCCGGCCATTATCAAAGAAGTTTGGGTTACCCCTCTTCTGAAAAAAACAATCCTCGACTCTACTGTGCCCACTAATTACCGACCAATAACTACGGTTCCATTCTTACTCATAATTATACACAAAATAGCCTACTCACAAATCCAAACCCAATTTGAACAAAACCAGCTCTGGGAGCGAGACAATCTGGATTCAGGCCAAACCACAGTACGGAAACGGCCCTTATTGATTTGAAAATACAGATGGATACCATTAGAGACTCAGGAAAATCTGCAGCTTTTGACCTTGTAGATCATGCTAAATTATGTACCACCCTTGCCAACGATTTTAACTTCTCCAATAATGCCACTCTTTGGGTCAAATCTTTTCTTGCCGAGCACACTTCTAGAGTTGACATTGGCAAAGAGGCGGCTGATCCTATAGCAGTCCCCATCGGGTTCCTCCAAGGATCATGCCTATCTCCCACCCTCTATCATGCATACACAAAGCTTCTTTTCTCGGCATTAGATGATATGGGTGTCATCTACACCAACTTTGCAGATGACACCCAAATCCTCATACCTATCTCAGGGAACTACGAAGAGGATACCTTGACCACCAACAAAATCTATGCCATTATCCAAAATTGGATGGCCTTGAACAGCTTCTGCCTTAACGATGAGAAGACAGAGATTCTCATTGTGGGCTTCCAAACCAAAATAGGTACCCTTCACACTGATTACTCCTCAATCAACATCGATGGGACGTTGATTCCAGTACTTAAACAAGTTAAAACATTAGGAGTGTACCTAGACGTCAACCTTACTATGGCCAAACACATCTCAGCAATTTCATCTTCTACATCATACACATTTAAATTAATTGCATTAAGCCGTCAGGTCCTCACTCCGACAAACTGTATTGCACTGGCCAGATCCTTGATTCTATGAAAGCTGGATTACTGCAATGCAATACTGCTAGGAACGACCAATACCAACCTCTCCAAACTCCAACTAATGAGGAACAAAGCATTACGAGCAGCCTTAGGTTTAGAAAAATCCAACCACATTTCCAATATTAGGAGGGAGAACCACTGGCTTCCCATCCAGGCCAGACTCTTATTCAAAACACTAAGTGTTACACTCAAATGTATAGCCAACAAAGCCCGCATTTACTTGAATGACACTATCTCGAAACAAACCTCCAATAGGACACTCGGATCCAACACAAATTCGCTCCTTGTGGTCCCTCGGTACAAAAGCTCTAGAGCAGGAGGTAGCAGTTTCCAAGTTCTGTCTCCTAAACATTGGAACACCCTCCCACTTAATGTCAAAAATGAGGAACCCTTCCTGAGCTTTAAAAAGTCTTTAAAAACCTGGTTATTTAACCAATACACGCAAAAAAAGGTCAGCCGCCACAGATCTCACTAGTCTATCTAGGACTATAATGTCACAAACCTACTGGCAGGCTTAGTTCAACTCAGTATATTTAATATGATTCCTGCAATGTGTTTCTTCCTTTACATAACAAATGCCTATTTCTTAATGTATATTTTGTATTTTGTCTATGCTCACTCCTGCCAATGTTTGTCTATTTCCAATTTCGCAAATGTATATCTTAATTTTTAATGCCAACGATTTCTGTAACTACGCCGTGATACCCCAGGGTCTGGGCGTGTAATAAATGTAATAAAGAAATAAAGAAATAAGGCATACTAAATGGGGACACTAAGAAATAACTCAAGCGTGATGTTTTTCGGTAGGTCCTGAATCTTGCTATACCAATTTCTAAGGTTTAGTTAGTTTGACTGGAGGCTTCTAGTCTGCTACTCCGCCTAAGGCAGCGCTCACCACTCAGGTGTTAAGGATTTCAATCAGGCGATGCACCCTGGTCTCAGCCTAGTATGCAGCGCACAACTGAAATGCTTATTTTGTTACATATAGGTTCAATATTTGGGAGATACACCACTCGTATCACACCCCCTTTTGAAATACCCCGGGTCACAATGGACCAGGAACCAGGCTGGTTGGTAAAGGCAATATTTATGTGAACAAAGTTCACTCTTTAGCAACACAAAATAGAAAACACCAGAGAATAGAACACGTTTGGCTTGTTTGGAAAGATGGCACTTAAGGTAGGATTCCCCCTGCAATATTCCTCAACCCACAAAGAATCAATTCAAAATAGATATAAGGAAGCAGCAGGTAATCAGGAATGAGGAACAATAAACAAAATTCAAATCCAACCTTCCCTCCTCTAACAAGAGAGAAAAACGGATTTGAAACCTTACAATGTTAAATGACACTCGAAAATGGCTGAATAAAACACAGAGTGTGCAAAAATGCCTAAATCAATACAAATTTCTATGGGAGCAACATTGGAAGGATACTAGCAGTCATAAGCAATAGTTTGAGCAAAAGTAAACAATTCGAATTTGAAAGGAAGGTTTAAAACAATTGATAGTAAAAATATCACGTGTAAAACTTTGCAAAAATGCTCATTTAATAAAAACGGGTGAAGTTCTTGAGTGCGGTTTTTTGGTTAGGGTGTAGCTACAGGTTTTAGGTATAATCAAGAATTGAAATGAGGTATCTAGCTATTAAACAGAGGGAGATATGCAATGTAGAATAAGAGGCGTTTTTAGAAAATCCGGTAGTGAAAACAGAAAAAAACTCAGTGTGGACAAGAATAGTTTTACTCTAAGTTTTACTCTATACAAGAGCATCTAGGCTAGAATACCAAAGAGGGACACCGTAAGCTCTAGAGTTGATTCATGACTTCAACCCCAGATCCCCAGCGCCCGCCCTGGCGGAACCAGTTGGATCACTCGAAATAGGATTGATAGTTTAGGATTTACACAAGATAAAAATGACTAAAGAAATGGTGCTTAGCAAGATAAATCAAGACAGGATTGCAATAAGGGTTCTGACAATGTTACAAGTTATTAAGGTAAGGATAGGATTGTTTAGAGATTGGGATCGGGCAAGGTATGCTATGGTTTTCTATGATTCCTATTAATACTTACAGTTCACTTTTATTTAGGATTTTGGACCGTCAAGGGGTCTGGTCACCACACAGATCTGGTCTAACACAGGACAGCTGGGCAAATCTGGCGGGACAGGATCAGCTGGGCCGTTCTGGTCACCGGACTGCACTGGACTGGCACTTCTGGTTACTGGATACTACAGATCAGCGGGGTAGCAAGTTTGCAACAGGCATGCATCTAGTAGCAGCAAGCCAGGCTGGATCAGGATGCTTCCCTTGGGTTTTTGGGATTTATTTTAGAATTTGAGACCTAGCTGAAAATGGGGTAAGCAATGCATAGACCTTGGCTTTGTAATGAAAATCTGGAATCAGGATCAAACAGGATGAAGATATCCGGAACCGGACGCCATGCAGGAATTCAAGAAGAAAGTCAGGAATCAGTGTGTTCTTTGTGTGCTGTCATGGGCCATTATTTATCATGCCAGGTGACATCACTACAGTATATGGCAGGGGCAGGCTTACTACCCACGCCCCTAATACTGGGTTTGGGCAACAGCATACTTTCCGACTTGCCCACAGCTGATTGCATCACAGAAAAGGATATCATGTTTATGGGGTGATTTTTACAGTGTTTAGAAACCCCCCTAGCTACTGGAACCAAAATCTAATTTTGCCACAAACACCTATTTATGCAGTTGCAACCTCGGATACACAGGTTACATATTTTGTGCATCATATTTCAATCCAAACCCCAAGTCTGTGGGACCTGGTTTTGCCTTGCTGACACAATTTGGTAATTTTAAACATGAAAGATTTGGCCTAAAATTCCCCAATTTTGTACACACATTATCCCCAGGGATGTATGTACAAAATGTTATGTTTGCAACATCAATACTTTGCCCGTAATCTGTCATTTTTTTTTATAACTTCTGTTCCTTATGCAGTAATGAGTTCTACCAAGTTTTCAAAGAAAAAGCATAAAATTAGATTTAAAACTACAAACTTTTCATATTTTTCCTAATTCTTGCTGCAAAGTTAAATGTCTTTAAAGTTCAGTTACAAAATAGCATTTAAAACCAAATGAAAGTCCATTGTCACTTGATCAGTTTTATTTCTTTCCCCAACTGCTGTCAATTGTCACTTCTTGCAAAGCAAAGTGGAATTTCAAGTCTTCATTGAAGTTTTTATTGCCCCTCCGGTGAGTGTCCCATCCTGCTATTGTCTCAGCCTGGGGCAAATGAAGAATGTCTGATGAGGATGTGAACCTCCACTGTCCTGGTCATTCAAAGTCTTTTAAGCTAGCAATTAGCGCTTTCTTGTCCCAGAAATGTATGAGGTGTCACCCTTTCTCAAGGCTGGCAACTGGCAGAGCAAGTTCTTTCTAGCTTGCCAACTTAGCCTATGAGTCTTAGCTTTTATTTTCTCATTTTACATCTTGATTTAAACCTGTGGAATCAAAACAGTTTATAGGTGTACTTTTACCAGCAACAAATCCTTCTACATTGCTAAGTAAGCAGGCCTTCACACAACAATTTACTTTTAAATAGGCGATTTTCTCTCTTCAGTCAGAAAAAGCACATTTTACTATTTCTTTCAATTCGGTTTTCATCTCCAGCAAATACACACTCTATGAAGCTATAGTTATTTTCTTGAGTGTTGGAGTTGTTTTGCAGCATGTATACATTTAAACAGGCATCTATTTAGAGTCTTTCTCTGAACAGCTGATTTTTAGATACTTTTGCGAAGTTTTAGACGTGCTTCCCGTGTAAAACGAAAACAAAGCCCCTGGTTGATTTTTCAAAGATACTTTTGACAGGAGCTGTCATTCAAGAACTAAGCCCGGTTCTGCTGAGACACAATGGATGATCCTGGGCATTGCAGGGCCTTTTTAATCACAGTGGTTCATAAGGACTGGATGAGTTTAGCGCCAAGCAGCACTTTTACAGGTTGAAAAAGGTGTCATTTTAAAGAGGCATTTTGAGTTTTTAGCAAAGTAATGCTGCCTCTTTCACTTCACTCCATGTTAAATGTTGCAGAGCACACTGGCACATTCCTGCAGTGAGTAGTCTGTTCCACCCCACCTGAAATGTGTGTGGCAGCATGGTGCAGCCATTTTCTGGTGGTTGAAAAATGCAGTTTAGAGATCCTGGCATTCACAGGAGTCAGCGTGGCCATTTTGCTGTTTCTTGTACCACTGCAGCAAAGTGATGTAGTATAGCACAGCTGAGTGGGTCAATATATATCACACAGGCCACACACCCTTGTTAGAACCCACCCTCAATATTTAGTGCCACTTAAAGCACTGTCTGCCCTGTATTTGCCAGTATAGGCCTGAGTTACACACATTTCTTTCTCACTTCCTGGGGCAGACACATTTTCACTCACTGATGCTCCCTCTTTCTGTCACTCTGTCCCTTCCTCCCCCCACCATCACCTCTTCTCTTCAGTCCGCATAGTTGCCAACATGAACCATTCCAATCCGTAGGTGCTTATCCAGTCCTGGTTTTTTTTTCTTTGCATTCTGTGACCTGTAGTGCGATTTCTATAATGGGACAAGTGGAACTACAAATCCCAGAATGCAAAGAAAAAAACCAGGACTGGATAAGCACCTACGGATTGGAATGGGTCATGTTGGCATCTATGTACCGCCTTCTCATGCCCGCATACTCTCTCCCATCTTGGCATTCACCGTCCTGGCTCTTCGGCCTGCTCACACACTGCCTCTCTCCCCCATGCACACCTTTGCTCGGTGCTGGCACAGATGCAGCTGGACCTCTCACATCTGGGGTACATGCTGCACTCCTCTGCTCTTCCTGATTTTGTTTGATTTTCATGGCACCCCATGGGTGCTAATGAGGATAATGGCCTTCGGGGCAGGCTGTTGTAATTGCCCGCCACCATAGGTAATATCCTCGGTTTGCTCAGGCCATTACCTAGGAAAGCAGGCTGTTACCAACACGGTACAGCCCTTCAACAATACCATTATTGCCATATTGTAGGAGTTGTCACAATTCAGTCACTGAAAAAGCAAGTGAGTTACCCTTTACAAAGGCAGCGTAGGGATAGCGCCCCAAGATTTTGGGGCTTTTTAAAAATGTATTTGTCAATTGGTTCATAAAACCTTACACAATTACACATAAAATATTACACTTTGCAGCAGTTTAAAAACATCTATAGCACATTAATGAAAAGATAAGAAAGGAAAAAGAAGGGAAAAGAAGATTTACAAAATCTTCTTAGAGAAAACCGTTAAATATCAACAAAAATCGAGCAGCACATTGCTACTAAATTCATTCTAGTGTTCTGCAAATAAATCATTAAATGTACCTAAAAGGTGCACGTTACTGTACATT
This sequence comes from Ambystoma mexicanum, assembly GCF_040938575.1. Classification (NCBI taxonomy): domain Eukaryota; kingdom Metazoa; phylum Chordata; class Amphibia; order Caudata; family Ambystomatidae; genus Ambystoma; species Ambystoma mexicanum. The sequence continues at coordinate 402,910,750 of NC_090934.1, forward strand.
TTTAAATCTATCTTGACTAAAAGGGCCATAGCTTTTACAGAATGTTCTGCAGGGGAGCTGCTGAAACATTCCAACACTTAAGGATCCGTCACAGTACCCAGGAGCATTTCACCTCTACACATACTAAAACATGCATGTGCGCAATAGAAAAGGATATGCCTGCCAGACACAGAGTAGACCTCCAGAGGCTGCAACATACTTCATAGATTTTCAGAAAACATAACACCATCAAATTACCTGTACTACTTTCCTTCTGTCGCCGCACGCCCCCTGCCCCTCTCTCGCCTCACCAGTACCTGCTCTGGACTGGACTGGGCCTTTCTGCTGCTTCTGATTTTGAAGTCCAGCTGCAGCTTTCACTGTATTATTTCCAGTGCCGGCCTCACTCTCACTGATTGGCCATCACTACTCTGGTTCCTCGAGAGTCCTGCTCTCTTTACCCTTCATTGGCTGCCTCTCTCATTTTACCAAGCGATTTTTTTTTTTTTTTTTTTTGTATACTTGTCAGTCCACCCTATTCCTACTTTTCCTTCTCTTGTCTCCTTTTGATATGTTTTTGCTCATTGTGCTTTTTTCCCCTCTGGTCTCCTACCTCTTTGCCTTTACAATATGCCTTTTTCTCCTCGAGCATTATCCTGTGCTAACGACCCCTCCCTTGGTCTATAACACTATAGTACATAGTACACAATCTGGAAGCCAGGGACTTCATCTGGATTGCAGTTCTCTGACACCTCTGTCATGGCAGTTTTTGATATGTGCCAGTAATTCTGACATCTGGGGAATGATGGTGATTGCAAGTAATGCTTCTAGACGAACTGTGTGTAGTCTGCTCTCAGCGGTTGTACGAGTTGGCTGTTTCCCTGTCCTGGCATTAATCACTTAACTGCACAGAGACCCCAGGGCTATGAACCACCCCTGAAAGTGCATTGATCACACAGAATTACTGATCAAATTAGTCATAACAATTTTGCATTTATATAGAACTACGAACACTCAGTCATCTGAGCGCTGCTTTTTATTACCCATGGTGTGTGGTGCTCAATTATCGACCTTGGAAGGCTGTGTTTGGCACTGCCGGGATTCGAACGTGCGTCAGCAGGTTCTGCACCATGTCAAAGCAAGCGCTCTCCTCACTGTGCTATCTGACCGTAGGGCCGTTGATGAGACTACACCAATGATAATAAACCGCCATTGAGCATAGTGAGCCACTATTGATACTGCGCTTCTGACTAATTAGCTAATACCGATAATAAGTCACAGATACTAATGTGCCACTGGTGTGCATTACTCTAAGCCACTGCTGATTGATGCACTGAAGCACGGATGAGAAACATCCTGTAGCACTTAGTACGTTTCTCTTTTACACTTGGGAGATGGTATCTATTGTACACCGATAAGCATTTTCTCTGGTTGTGGCATCTGTTGTGTAAATTAATATTTTTTAAAGCGATTTTATCTTATAGCGTGTTAGTGTACAACAACATGTTTACACTCACAATAAAAATGCATGCACTATATATTTAAACCATAATACAATAAGTTTCCAAAAATTGATCAAGGCTATTATAAGTTTTTAACATAACAGGATCATCTCCATATCTTCCTAAAAACATCAACTGAAGATTATCCGGACTATTGCAGCAATTAGCAGGAGTTTCAGATTTCAATAGAATTCATCTCCTGGCAAACATTAAAGCTCCTGTGTTGTGAATAATGGTTCGCTAACACAGATGGATTATATTACTTAAATATTTATTAAGAGTATACGGGTATAAGGTTCCCAGGAAGGATGTTTGCTAATCTTTGGCCCAAAATCGTGGAGTAGATTTTAGCATCCATATTCAGTAGTGAAATAGGCCGATAACTCGCGCATTCTGATGGATCTCTATCTGGCTTTAGCAGTAGAACAGTGGTGGCTGGGCCCATGTCCCCAGAAGTTTCCCTGTGTCTCGTATGTGATTAAAATGTTTTGTTAAGGGGCCCACCAGGATAGTCTTAAATGTTTTATAATATGCATTACATAGTCCACCTGGGCCCGGGGATTTGTGTCCTTTCAGAGCGCTTATAACCTCCCCCACCTCTTCCTCCGATATGGGCGCTTCTAACATTTGTCTGTCTGATTCTGTGATTTGTGGTAGGGCCACTTGTCCCAAAAACGCTACTTGTGCTTCCCTCTCTAGGTTCTCCCCCTTCAGATTACTTGTGTAGTATGAATACATGATTTCGACTATCTCTTTTTTCCCCCCTCATTAGGTCGCCTCCCTGATGTCTAAGTTGGGTGAAGTGGTTCTGGGTTTTCTGCTTTCTCAGTTTGGCCCAAGGAATCGGTTAGCTTTGTCACCATTTGTATAGTAGGATTGTTTAATTTGTAGGAGGAGTTGTGTGGCTTCATCAGCTAGATGTGACACTAGGGCCGCACTAGCTTTTTTTAAGTTCCCGCCAGGCCTCCTGTGATTCTTTATTTGTATAGTGCGCCTCAGCCGTCCCTATTACGGCCTCCAATTCCCGCCTCACTTTCTCTTTACTTTTCACATAGTTCGACGTATGTGCGATGAACTCGCCCCTTACCACCGCTTTGCTAGCATCCGAGACAGTTCCCCAGTCGACCCCCTGTGTGACATTGTCTTGAAAGTAGTTTCTCAGGGCCGCTTCTATGTCTGCTCTAAGAGCTTGGTCCTTTAGGATTATTTTGTTTAGACGCCATGGCTTTCGAGTCTGCGGCAGCGGGGTTATTGGCTCCATCTTTTGGGAGACCGGTGCATGGTCTGATAAACAACTAACCCCGATATCCAACCCTGTGATTTGCGGGACCAAGGTGTTTAAGATGAGTACCATGTCGATCCATGAGAAGCCCTTGTGTGCGGCTGAGTAATGAGTATAGGCTCTTTCTTGTGGGCAGAAGAACAGCCAAGTATCGATTAGGTGTAGTTCCCTGAGGAATCAGGCCAGGGCTTGTCTGAATATGCTATCGTTAGGGGTGGCTGGGAGGGTCTTGTCCATTGAGGCATCCATTACGCCGTTGAAGTCACCTCCTATCATGACCTGACCCATCCCCCATTCTGCGATTTTGGGCAGCAGCCCTAGCAAGAACCGGTCTCGTCTTTCATTGAGGGCATATATTGCCACCAGGGTGACCTGTTGGCCCATCAGTATCCCCCCCAACACCAGTTAATGGCCCTCTGAGTCCCTTTTTATGAACTGCTTCTCGAAGAGAATCTCTTTGGCCAGCAGTATCCCCACTCTCCTTTTTTTGGTCCCGCTTGAGGCTAGGTATTGTGTGGGGAAGGCTCTATGCCTTAGTCTGTGCTCGTTCCTAGGGAGCAAGTGTGCTTCTTGTACCCACACCACTGAGGCCTGAAGACCAGAGATCCTTTTCATGATTGATTTCCTTTTTATTGGGGAATTGAGCCCCTGGACATTTAGTGTCACAAATGTTAGGTCAGCCATAGTTGTGTGCCTCCCCTCCCGCTGTAGAGCCTGAACGCCCCCCTGATTATCCCACCTGTGTTGTGCATAACATCAATCCAAATGCCATGTTCCTTTGTTCCGCCCCTAATTCCCCAACTTACAACAACCCCTTGAGCTTCAACAATAACTCTCACCATGGCTACACCATAGTGAATCACTGGGTTTGTCTCCCCCTTGGGAATTTTGGGAACCGATTTTCCCCCCCTGGGACCCACCCCCCCCACTCGTATTTTCTGAAGCTGTTACATTTCCACCCTCCGCCGTGGCAGTTTACACTATGTGAGTGAGTAACCCTCTTGGTGCCCCGCCCTCCAAATTCCCAAGCGAATCCCCTCTTGCTTTCAGATCTACTACTCATGTGGGATCAATAGATTTTGGCTCTTTGTTGCAACCTCTCGTGCGTGTCCGCTCTGACTTACATTGCTCCCTCTCCGGTCTGTTTTCTTTTCCTGTGTTTCCAGGTGGGCTTCTTTCCTTGTCATTGCCTTTGATCCCATCGTCCTCACTCATGAGGTCGTCCATGTCCTCTTCCTTAGTGATTGTGTATCGCTGTCCCTTCCACTCGAAGCAGAGTCCAGTCGGGAATGCCCATCGGTACAGCATGTTCCTGGATCTCAGCCAGTCCGTAACGACCCTCAGACGTCTCCTCTTTGCAAGGGTAGCTTGGGCTAAATCTTTGTATAGCTGGATGGGTGTAGATCGGAAGCTGATGGGTCCCTTTTGCCGAGCAGCCTGCATAATGTCCTCCATCATTTGGAATATATGTATCCGGGTCAGCACATCCGGGGTCAGATTTTTGTTGAGCTGAAATGCAGAGTAAACCCTGTGCGTCGGGTCCAATACGATGTCTCTTTCGTCTGCCGTGCCCAGGTTCTGTCGGAACAGGTCTACTACGTATTGTTGCAGGTCAGTGTCCACCACAGACATTGGGATCCCTCAAATCTGTATGTTGTTTCCCCTAGACCTGTTTTTGGCATCCTTCTGTTTGCTCTGGACGTGGTCCATTTGTTCGAGTTCTTGTAACATTCTGGCCAGTTCATCTTGCTCCTGCCCTTGTTCTGCTACTGTGGTCTCCACCTCATCGACATCTCTACTGCCATGACCCCTTTGTTGAGGTCCGCAATGAATTTAGCTAGGTCGGAGGCGCTGTCTTTAATGTATTTTTTCAACTCCTGCAGCATTGCTATCAGGTCCGACTTACGTAAAGGTGGGTCATCAGACTCTCCTGACCCCTCTGGAGGAGGGGAGTGTATTTGGACTGTCACCTGCATCTGGTTGCGTTTGTGGGTCTCTGCAGATTGCATCAGGGCTTTAATGTCGCCAGATGCTGAACCTTTCACTTTCGCTTTTGTTGCTTGTTTGGCCATTTTGACTGTGCAGGAGATATGGAGTGCTCCTGATTGCTTTTCCAGTATTGGGCAGTGCCGTTATTGTCCCTTTATTGCCTGCGCTGAGCTCACTGCACCCTAGATGCTGTGGGTCCTCTGTCGGTGTGCACTAATGAGGGTGTGCCTTTTGTAGCATACTTCTGTGTTGTGGACACTCCTAGAGACAAGCGTGTGTGAACTAGGGATTGCTGGCCTTCAAGTGAGCCCTGCCTGTTGCTCAATGCTGTTCCTCCATAGGTGCTGTCCTACAAAGTAGCGGACATCTGCAAGAGCTCCCTGTCCGACTTGCCATAACAGTGGTAACGTTTGCCTAGCCGCCTCTGCGGGGCTTCGGGGTTGCCCATGCTTGTTTTGCCCTCTAAGGAGTGTTCAGTTGCTCAGGCGCATGCTATTGTATTTCTTTGCCCCCTTGGCTGCGTGAGATCATGTGGCGATCAGTGAGCCTTTCTGTTACTGCTTGTCTTGGTATGACACATGTTCCCCAGCTGCGTTTATGGACCTTCTGGTGCAGCTTTAGTTTGCTGGGTTGCAGGTGTCTGCCAGAGCTCCATGCCTATCTTGCCGTGACAGTGAGTGTGTTTGACTAGCCGGTGCTAATAGGCCTCGGGGGTTGCCTTTGCATATTTTTGCCCCCTAAGGAAAGTTCCATTGTTCAGGGTGTTGCCCAGCCACTTTCGCTGACTTTATGTGTGTAGTTTTCATTTGCTGGGAGGTTTCTGGGGAGCTCAGGGCTGCCCTCACTATCTCAGCCTTTCCCTGCGGCTCTCTCGCAGCAATCCGGCTGGGGGCGCTGGTGATTTAACAGTCTGCTTTAGACTGTACCGCTTTGCTGACGCATATTGTTCTATCCGGGCTGCCCCCAGCACCTCCTTACCGCGCTCATCATGTGTGAGACCCCATCGCGCTCCAGTCCCCGGTTTCTCATCCCAAGGCTTTCCGCCCTCACAGAGGAGGGAGGCTTCACACCGCAACGGCTTTGCCTTCGCTCTGCAAGCCGAGGCACTCGCTGCTAATAATAGGCAGCTCTCAGCAGGGCACTTCCCACGACTCCACTGCTCACTTCTCGGCTCCCTTCTTCTCCAGGGGCAGTCCACCGTCTCCCACGACTTCGACACCAGTCCCGGCCACCATCTTGGCAGAGGTCTGCTACGCTTCCACTCTTCCTTCCATAACTCCTCTGTGGGAGCTCTGTCGCCTTTCAATTTTGCACAGCTGACTCCCCGTGCATTCGGACATCCGTGGAGCTTTCGTTTGGGCTGTCAGGCCTTATTTAAGGGGGTTTGGGCCTCTGGATGGGGAAAGGGTCCCAGAGCTCACCGAAGAGGCATCCAATGGCGTCCTAGGCTGGCCACGCCCACCGTTTTGCTATATTCTTTGAGTCTGTCTCGTTATTTGGTCTGTGATCTTTATTTGTAATTCCATCCAGCACAAAAAACGCTTCCAGGTGCTAGAGCACATTTTGGTAGCAGTGCGGATGGTTATGGTCTATCCGACCTAGGCCCAGATCCAGACTTCCGGACAATCGATTGCTTCTGCCATTAGCTAGATGATCGCAGACCTTCCTGTGGAGAGCGGAGGGCAGAAATTACGTGTTAGAAGAGACGGCCGGCAGAGACGAAATTCCTGTCCGGTCCCTGCAGGTGCCCCATGGACGAAAGGCGAACTGGTCGATTGAGGTAGAGTCTATGCCGGGGGACTTCAGCTGAGCCACGGACGTAAGTAGAACATCAATAGTGTCAAAAGTTGAGGGAGGGATTGTGTTGTAAATAATAAGTATAAAAAGTAACAGGAATTTCTTTTTGGGGGGATTGTAAAGAGAAGAAGTAGAAACCTCGATCCAAGGGGACAGAAGGGTATGCATTAAAGTAAAGACTCTAAATAGGGGTGTTAAGGATTCCTGAGGCAAAGCCCGCAGAAGAGTGCGTATCAAACTCCAAAATTGAGTGAAATGGAGAAGTGATACATTTACTAAAATAGTAAAGGAAGGCGTACACAGTAAAATTGAAAAAGTGCACGTGTGGGGTTATACAAATGTCAATGTAAATCTTTTGTTGTGTTTAGACTAATAGATATAAAACAATAGTACAAAATTTAAGGTGATTGGTACATTTTTTAACCAAGAGATTGACGTCAATCAGGAGGGTAAAATTCGAAGGAAATTAATATATAAATAAAGACGAGACTCTTACAATACTAATAATAAATGAACGAGATAATAAAACTTTATAGAAAGTGTGAACTAAGGAGCAGACAGAATTAATTGCATAGATTTTTAAAAAAAAAAGTAAGCAGTTAAAACATTTCCTTTTGGGATTATAAACAGGTTCCGAGGGTGCCTGCGCCAATTGATCAACTTGTTATATTTGATAAAATAAAGAACCGGAATAAAATATCAGCTAAGTATGGGGGACACTCCTCTTTTACATTTGTGTAGAACACTGCCAAGATATACAGGTAAGAGAAGGAGATATCATTCGGAATGGGTTCGAGGCACGACTAATAAGACACTCATGCCGTGGCCTCAGGAGGGTCCACTGTCAAAAACCATACTGCGGCATAGGACAACTTATTTGCATGCTGCATATAAGGGAAAACATTACAGAAAAGCATGAAGGGGGGATAAAAACGCCTTTTGCTCCCCTTTCCCCTCCTGAAGATAAGGGCGTAGATACAGAGAAGAAGGGATTTTACCCATTAAAGGAATTAAAAGGAACATCAGGGTACGTTAATCCCACCCCACTTATAGAAGCAAGGATAATGCAGAAGAGAGCAAAAGCAGAGAACTCAAAGATATGTCAACACGCGATGAAAGTAAACAGCGTGATGAGAGAAAGAAAAGACAGAGATAGAGGAAGAAACAAGGAAGAAGAAAGAAATGAAGGAAAAGGCTAAGGAAATAGCATTAGTAGAGAATGAATGGATGGGAGGACATATATTACGTAAGCTAGACGATAAGGGCACTGCTGGGGATTGAGAAAGAGAGGAAAGAGAAGAGCAGGAAAAGAAAGAGAAGCACCAGGAAAGAGCATACAAAGAAGAAATGGATAAATAATGCAAGCCAAGGGAAGAATTAAGAAGATAGGCAAGAGGGTGATGAGATTTAGAGAAGAAATAAACAGGAGTAGCGGATTAAAAGACGACGAGATAGAATATTTACATTATAGGAGCATAGTGCTGATTGATGCATGAGAATGATTGGAAGAAGAGAGAGGGTCATAAAAGCCCCATAGGGAGCTGCAAGGAATGCTGAGATCAGCATGGGCCGATGGGCTGGACACAGAAGACATAGCGCAAAGACTTTATACAGGCAAATAAGGGATAAAGACGGGCAAAGAAAACAAGAAAATGGAGAGGAGTTCCTATTGAGGGGAACTGAAGGTAGTTTAGATGAAGTTACAACAGACGAGTACGGAACATTGTCTTTAAACAGATTAGATCTCGATGATGTGGAGAAGGATAGCAGTCACACGTGTTGGGGCATAATGATATCAGACAGAGAAAGGGAGGAGAATGAGAAGGCCCGAAGAGAGGGCGCGTGCAGATTTTCAAAAGAATCAAGCGTAGACAGAGAGAACACCACAATCAAAATGACATGCTGACCGACCACAACAGCGATCGCGCAGTACAAGGGATGTATCATTGCCTTATGTATGTAGGTGAAGGGCATTACCAGGCAGGAGACAAACGGGCGAGACAAGCCGTGCCTGGAAAACACGAAGCATGGGCAGGAGTGATTATGGACCTGATTTTCATAACTCCCATTATTGGAGCAGGGGTAGGACGACCACATTATATACTGTGGCCACAGATGGATAAAGACAATTTAAGATGTAAATTACTGAGTTTTAGTTCTGGTGCAGGAAAATGGATTTATGAGTTAGAAATAATGACATCAGGAATGACGCTAGCTATAGGTGTCCTAAAAGGCTTTCTAGCAGCTATTCTAGGTGAGAGAGCTGACGAGGTTTGGAAATGAGCAGGATACGCAGGCATGACTGTGCAAAACACGGCACACGATGGAGCGCCATTTTATAATTGCTGAGCATACGTATGGCTGGCGCTCAGATTGCAATATCCCGACACATCATACATGGGTGCAATTATGACTAGGAAAATGGGTGAGGATGAAGATCCTGTTGCTCATATTCAAGATATTCAAGATAGATGGCGTCCGGAGACTCGAGAATCGTGGGATGAAATGGTAGCATTATTTTACCAGATTTTGTATCAGGGGCTGCCCGAGCCAGTGCAACAGCAATTGAAGAAACAGATGGGAATGGAAGCGAATCCATGGCCAGAAATACAATTGACAATCGTGCATCACTGCCGATTATTGAAGGAGAAGAATAAAAAGAAAGCTGAGAATAGAAAGCAGAAGGAAGTGAAGTTAGTCGAGAAGAAGTAGTCAAAAATATCCATAGAAGGAGCGGTATTGATAAGTAATGAAGGAATGCAGGGTATCCCACAGACCAGAGTGGGTACAACATTTGGACAAGGGGAAGAGGGAATAGGCCTAGAGGAGTAGGACGAGGTGGAGTTCAAAAACCTCCGCGAAGAGGAGGATTTAATGGCGGACAGCCGCAACAATTCTGGAATTGCGGAAGAATAGGACACATAGCTAGGACATGCAGAAGCAAAGATGGCATGTAACAGAATTGGCAAGCTCCAGGAGGAAGGAATGGGTTACGCTCTACAATATAATTCAGAACCACAGGAATATTCCGCCCAAGATCACACGCAGGCTCAGACATATTCGCCGCAACCCCAACAAATGCAGCCAGTGCTGCTGCAAATGCAAGCACCCATGCAAGCACAACAGGTACAACCGCAGCAAGCACAGACACAACAGGCCATAGTACCACAATGGAATATGATTCTAGGAACTCAGCAAGCACCTGCACCCAAATTGGGGTGTGTGACTGTGGTAGGAGGATATCCTTATACAGGGACAGGGATGAATTTATACCCACAATAGGATAGCCCACAGGGTGACTTGATGTGCTCTGTACAATCAGTAACCCCATACCCCCAAGAGGAACCAAGGGTCAATGTGACGATAGGAGGCAATACATTTTCATTTCATGTAGACACTGGAGCAACTCGTTCTTGTGTCCGTGAGGGAAAATACCCAATGTCAGGCACTGCCATGAATGCTCAGGGATTCTCTGGGGTGATGAGTTTAGTTCCTTTTACAGACAAATTACCAATCTCTATAATAGGAGTACATGATATGTCGATACTATTATTGTATTCTAGGCAGACGCCCATTAAAATATTAGGACGTGATTTGATGACGAAGCTTAAAATGACAATATTGTTCACTGATGATGGGATAGTGTGTTCAACCCCAGGGTTAAATTACATGAATGTGTGAGTGTTTAGATTAGCTTTTACAGGCCAGAAGGCATTACGAGGAGTTCCTTTAGATCCAAAGGTGTTTCTGTATGGGTGACTGTTTTATTATCATGGTTATCCATATTGATGCGCACAATATTGAGAATACCTGATGAATTTATTTTTAGGCCAGACATCCCTATGGATGATGATGAAGGGCAGATTATTCCCTTAGAATAAGAAGCAGACGTGGTCAGAGATGAAAGAGTGATGCTACATGGGACAGATGATGAGGGAAGAGGATGGGTAACAGTGATAGCTCTCAGTGAAGGCTAATAGACTGACAGATTTGACTGACAAAGAGCAGATTTGACTGACAAAGAGCAGTTTATAGATGACTACTCAGATGATGAACTAGTATTTCTATACGTTTTACTTATTGGAATATAGAAATACTGCAGAGAATGACGTTGATAAGAAAGAAACTGACATTTTTTCAGGAAGACTTAGAGAAAGTGCCAGATATTCTATGGACCACAAGCCCATATGATGTGGGCCTATTAAAAGAAATAGGAGAAGTTAAAATTAAGATTAAACCAGGAACCCTTTTGATGCAGGCAAAGCAATATCCCATGTCTAGAGAAGCGGATGAAGGTATATTTCGAGACCATTTCCACTTTAATGAAGCAAGATATATTAGTGCCACCTGACCCTCTGTGTAACAGGGCTGTGTACCCTGTGAAGAAATCAAAGGGGGGCGTCGCGGACATTTATGCAGGACCTTTGACCCCTAAACAATATAGTCAAAGCAGAGTTTCCTTTAGTTCCGAATCCTGCAACAATATTGTGCAACATCCCATCTAAAGCCAAATATTTCACAGTTAAAGATTTCAAAAAAGAATTTTCCTCAATTCCCCTACATGAAGGCTCACAAGATCTGACTTCCTTTATGTATAGAAATACTCACCTGACACATGCGCGATTGCCCCAGGGATACTGTGAGTCACCTTTAATCTTTAACAGAGACCTCCATATGGACTTGGGTAATGTCCAACCCGAAAGTGCGATAATCCAGTACGTGGATGACATTTTGATGTGCAGTGAGACAGAAGAAAGGTGCAGTGAAGACTGAGGTAAGCTCAAGACAATACTCTCGGAGAAAGGGTATAAAGTAGACAAAGAAAAGTTACAATATTGTCAGGAAGAGGTCTTTTATATAGGACAGATGATCTCTCATGCAGGGGGAAAAAGTGACACCTGAAAGGGCAGAAGCGATCATGAAAACCTCAGCACCCAAAACAGTGAGAGAAATGCAACATATTCTAGGCTTCTGTAATTGCTGTACAGCCTGGGTGTTTGATTACAGTACATATAGTCAACCACTTTTTAAAAGGGCTTAAAGAAGCCCAGGTAGACAAGAGTACATTAACATGGACAGATGAGATGACTGAAGGGTTTGAGGAATTAAAAAAGGCAATAAATTCAGCCCCTGTGTTAGGGAACTTTACTTATTCTCCCATTCAAATGGAGAAGTTACGACAGCAGTTCTCACACAAAAGACGACAAGACATCGGCACAAGCCATTAGATTATTATAGTGGGATTTTAGATCCAGTTATGAAAGGGCACTACCCTTGTGAGCAATCCTTACCAGCTGCTGCATTCACAATAGAAAAGGCTTCAAGTATACCAATGGGGTGTCCAATAACATTGTTTGTGGAGTATGCATTATTTGCAATTTTAGAGAAGCCCAAAGGTACATTGACCACACAAAGAGCATCAGGATACGGGGTAATTATTTCAAACGCTGCAATTAAAATTGTTAGACGTAAAACAGTGAACCCAGCAATGTTTCTAGCAGAGCCAGTAGGAGAGGAGGACTATGTACATGATTGTACAACGTATGTTGAAAATTATAACAAAATCCCCAAGTTAGAGAAAATGCTCTTGGGAGGAGGGAAGTTGTCTTTATTGATGGGTCATCGAGAATTGATCAAAAAAACTGGGTAAAGGCATATGGGATTAGCAGTAGTAAAACAGAATCAAGAGGGTGAATTTAAGGTAGTGACATGTGCGAGATTGTCCTTGAATTACTCAACAGGGCTGAAGTATTAGTGGCACTCATCAAAGCGCTGCAGAGCTTTGAGGATGAGGAAGTGACAGTGTACTCTGACTCTGCCTATTTGACATGAACTGCGCATACAGGTTTGCACACTGGAAAAGGGGGGGCTTCTGCAGTGAAGACGGCACTCTGGTGCAACATGCAGCCCTATTAGATATGCTTATCGAAGCAGTAAGTCTACCATTAACCCTAGCAGTCGTAACAAATGCTCAGCGCATTCTAAAAGAGCCGACATACTTTTCTGTGGAAACAAAGCTCCAGACATAGAGGCCGAAAGGCGGCCTATTAGCCACCTATGTCTAGTTTGGAAATTGAAAATGTTAAACAAATGACAGGATGATGCATGTTAGTAAAGGAGGGTTTTAACATGCTGTCTATTGACTAGTTAATTGAAATACAAGGACAAGCTTCACAAGAACAGGATTTATGGAAAAGGTGGGGGTGTTCTTTATCACCCACTGAGGCAATATGGAGATAGGATAGCACTGGAAAGCCAGATATGCCTCCAGCATTATTAAGAGTAGCGCTTGAGCAGTACACTACCCAGCGCACACACACACGACTCGAGAGAGTCTTGCTGCTACAATTGCAGAAGAATGTTTTCACCCCATTCTGTTAGAGCATGTTGCACAGTTCATTGTGAATTGCATTGTGTGTCAGAAATGTTCTGCAGGACACACTTTGCAAACCGTGGGAGGAGCAATTCCTTGAGCCAATGGCCCCTTTCAGCATCTGCAAATTGATCATGTGGATATGCTGAAGACTTGCAACGGCTAGAGTTATATGTTGGTTGTGGTATGTTCGTTTTTCTAGTTGGATCAAGGCAGATCCATGCATACCATGATACCACGTGTGCTGCCACATTTCTTGTGCATGAGGTGTTCCTGAAATGGGGTGTGTGCGAGGTCCTGCAGTCTGACAATAAACCGCATTTTGTGAATGAGCTATTTGAACCATAAGTTGGTGACTGGATACTGTATGAGAACTCCCCTTGCTACTCCAACTAGAGTAAGAACTAATGCCCATAGTATAGTGAAGGCATTATGTGACAAGATATATGATTACCTAACAACAAAGACTGCAAGTATTTCTTTCATGTCTCAACAGATTAAAGCCAAAAGGGAGGGGTCAAAAAGAAGAGACAAAGACAATCAACCTATTAAAACAGAGGAGTTGCTGAAACCTCTTATTCTGTATCCCGGAGACCAGATGCTAGTACGTAAATGTGTGCACACCTGGAACATGCCCCATTTTGAAGGGCCACATGAGGTGGAGGACGTTAGTCTCACGGCAGCAAAATTGAGAGGCAGAAGAGCCTGGCTACACATGCATGATATTAAACCTTATAAAGGTGAACATCGAACCCTCCTGCAACTGCCCACAGTGAAGCAAGAGAAAAAGATCTGTGTGTGCTGGCCCATTGAAGTAATGCAAGAGAAGTAGTTCTGCACGTCCTGCCTCGTTCAATGGCTAAAAACAAGAATAGGAAAACAAAGTGCATACAAGCACCACAGACTAAAGACCAGCATTTCTCAACATTCGATATGCAGAAAATAGACTGGCAACTATTCTGGAACTTTTTTTAGATAGGATAAAAGAGACAATGTGAAGAAAATACGCAAGTTGAAAAAAGAATAGTATTGTTAAATGCGTATGCTACCTATTATAGGGACAAAACAAACTCTTTTATATGCTGTTTTTTCCTACATATTACAGTCTTATCCAGCCCTGATACGAAGAGGAGTAACCATTACTATGTTTTTGGAGATCCCAAGAATAAATGTTTGGAGAGTCATAATCACAATTATATTACAGTTTCCCTTGTATAGGTGACTCAAAAGGAGATAACAAATGTGCATATTAAAGTAAGCACAAAGTGGAGAGGTTTCAAAATTTCAGAGATTCACTACTGTCCAGAAAAGCGATAGGTTTTCATGGAGTATTGATCATCATATAATTCTGTATTATGATTTGTGTTTTCTTCCTTATCATTAAGGCATTTAGACATGTTACATGAGGCAATACAGGGATGCATGTTCTTAATGAAACATTTATTATTGTTCCCAATGGAGGTATAGACAGCTTTTTTCAAAATATGACTATTTGTATTTGTATTTTGTTTATTTATATAGCGCGCCTGGCCCAAAGGCATCTGGGCGTATGCCATGAGATACATGTTACAGAAAGGTAGATTACATACATGGCATAAATGAAAGTACAGTGCAGTGAGGTAGGTTTACAGGCATACGAAGGTGAGAGAACAGAAAGTTATGTACAGGCATGATGGGTATTGTAGACGTTTATCAGTTACATACAAGTGGATCCAAGGTAAAGTCCCGATGTGGGTCAGACATAAGAAGCAACAGTGTACAGTGACAGGATGCCTCAAATGTCTTGAGCTGTGAGCCACAGTTTGGTTTTGCGCTTGAAAGTGTCGAAAGATGGCTCAGCTCTGATATGGTTAGGTATGGTAGTCCAAAGTTTAGTAGGTAGGACTGGGAAGCTACCCCCGTAAGCTTTCTGCAGCTTAAATCTAGGAATGGAGAGGCTATGAGCTTGGGCAGATCTAAGAGGACGGGTAGCAGTGTGAGGGGTAAGTCGGTTAGCCAAGTAGGGAGGGGCCTGATTAGCTAGGCACTTGTGTGTAAGGCCAAGCATTTTCAGTGAGATTCTTTGTACAACAGAGAGCCAACGTAGGTTGCGTCTATGGTGAGAAATGTGCTGATTTCAAAGAATATTTACCGTGACTCTAATGGTGTTGTTCTGAATGACTTGTAATTTGTTTAGATTGCACTGGCTGGTCCCTAGATACAGGGCGCTACAGTAGTCAATCTTAGACACGATAAGAGTTCTGGCCAAGGTGATGCAATTTGCTGTGGTTAGCAAGGGTCTGCAAGCTGTGATAAGTTTGCAGGTATAGGCAGATGCTAATCTGACAGCTTTGGTTTGTCTGGACAGAGAAAGCGTGGAATCAAGGTATATTCCTAAGGTGTTAGTATCCTTGGATACGTTGATGGTGTTGCCGTCAATGGTAAATGACTTGAAGGATGGATCAAGTTTGTTGAGACGTTGATGGGAACCTAAAATGAGGAGTTCCGTCTTGTCATCATTGAGGCAGAGTTCTTGTTGCACAATACATGCTTGAATAACTGTATAGACGTCATTCAGAGATTTGGAATCCACTGCGTGGTCACAGGTGATGGGGATGAGTATCTGGTGTCGTCCGCGTAGTTAGTGTATGTGACACACAGATAGTCAAGGAAATCAAAGAGTGGTTTGGTGAACACATTGTAAAGGGTCGGTGACACAAAAGCGCCTTAAGGGACACCGCAATGGATAGGAGAGGGCTCGGCAGATGCTGACAGGGAGAAAGCCCTCATAGATCTGTTATCTAAAAAGGATCTAATCCAAGAAGTGGCAGAGTATGAGAAGTCGGCAGCTGATTTAAGGTGGTTGCAGAGAATTTGGTGGTTGACCAAATCAAAGACTGCTGAGAGATCTAATAAGGGTGGCAGGGCCAGTTTCCCGTTATCTTTCAGCACCTCAATCTGAGTTTTAAGATCCATTAGGGCAGTTTCAGTACCGTGCCTCTGTCAGAAACCAGATTGCCTGAGACCAAGGAGTTAATTGACTTCCAGATAGTTCTGAATCTGCAAGTAGGCAGCTCGGTCAAGTGTTTTCTGCATAAAAGCGACCATAGTGATGGGCCTGTAATTAGTTGGTATGCTGGGATCGAGTGACGGATTTTTGAGCAAGGGGATGACCCATGCGTCTTTTAGGTTGTCAGGGACTATGCCCGATTTAAAAGATGCATTTATAAAGGCAGTAATGAATGGCTAGAGGGGATTTGGGAGAATGTGGAGAATTTGGGAGTTGTGGAGAGTTTTGGCAGTCTTTGCAGTCACTGGCCGTGCTTTGGTCCGTCTACACTGTTCACAGTTGGAGGAGGAGACTTTCTACAATAACCCTGCTGCAGCAGAGCAGAGTTTGGAGTTTTGGCAGTCTTCACAGTCACTAGCCATGCTTTGGTCTGACTAGACTGTTCGCAGTTGGAGGAGGAGACTTGCTACAATACCCTCTGCTGGAGCCGAGTGTAGCAGAGGTGTGGAGAGTTTTGGCAGTCTTTGCAGGGAAGCCGAGGTGAGCTGAGGTACTTGGCGGGCCAACTGTGATGCTGGAAATGCATCAGAGGGACAGGGCCTCTGAATCCTTGTCCTTTACTGCTTTTTATCGTGTGTTCTGTCGTGTTTTCTGCCCAGGAGTCCATGTGGGACTCCTGGCAGTGCAGCTCTCTCTTTTGGTTTGGTGAACAGACCCATGGGATACCCTTATGGCACCCATGGGTAGGGGTACAACCCTGTGCCCCTAGTGTATGTTTTTGGGCACCTGTGGGTGGCCCACAGAGCAGGGTATGGGCTGGTGGCAGCTCCATGCTGAATTTGACAGGTGCTCTGGGTGTCTTCCATTTTGGGATACCCAGGCCCTGCCATTGGGATCAGTTGATTCCTGATAGGAAACAAGATGGCCCCTGTGGCCTCTTGCTTTCTATTGCCTGTTACCTTGTTTTCCCAAAGTCCTGGGAAGCCCTGACTCTGTCCCTTCCCCTGACTGGCTGTTGGGTGGAAGTTCCATATATGGCCCAGCTAGACTGACTGGAGCCTTCCGAGTGACTGTATGTTGTGGGTACCTCCTGTGGGTGGGACCTGGGTGAATGGAGTGTGTGACCAATATACACTCCTTGTTGTGGTTGTCTGGTTTCTGGCATGAGAGACAAAGACTGAGACAGCCCTGCCCGAAACTGGCCTGAATGCAGTGTGTAGTGTTGAATGGCTGGGTACTTGTCCCAATCCACATTCCTTGTTGTGAGTGTCTGAAAGGGAGGAGTGTGGCCTGAATGCACTGTGTGCCTGATTGGCTGACTGACTGCATGAATGCCCTTCTGTATGATTGGCTGCTGAGTGTGTGCCAGCAGTGTAGATGAGAGACAGAATAGTATATCTGGGGACTTCTCACCACTGGTAATTGTTCAGAAGCGTTCAGAAGCTGAGTCTCCACTCTAAGAGTAACTGGAACTGCTGATCCTCGACGCCCAGCTGGAAGAAGAAGACTTGCTGTTGCACTTGCTTCGACCGATCTGAAAGCTGCCGAATTCGTCGAGGACTGACCCGAGAGAGGACCTGGTAAGGCGCCCTCTTCCCGTGCTCCGAGGGATCATCGAGCACCGCTACATCTTCGCCGAAGCGCCCTGGAAGTCAGACCCTCGAAAGGCTGCCGACCCGAGACGGGACCGCCGAGGAGATCGAAGTGAAGCACCCGGACATCGCCGCCGTCGAAGTCTATTGCCGTCGACCAGGGTCCGCAGGTCTGTGTAACCGCTGGAGGCCCGTCGAAGTTGTGTTGCCCAGCCGTGGGAACCACTTGACGCCGTGCCGCCGACGACCGCAGCCGTCCTTGCCTAAGAACATTTGAATCAAAGGACTCCCTCGTCCGCACCGTCGACCGCTTTATCCTGCCGGAGAAAGTCGAGGACGACCAACGGGCCGACGAGAAACCTGCCGGTGGGTTTACCCCGCCACCCGAAGACCACAAAGACTCGAACGACTCGACACCCTTGCTGGGCCCCCGTCTTCACAATCTTTGCAGTCCAGAACAATTGTCATCGAGGTGCCCCGCACGCCTCTGCCTTGCAGGACGCCAACGCTCCATCGTCGACGAGCACCGCTTGGATCGAAGCTGCCGCCTCATCGACGCCGTTCTACCCTGTTTTTTGTCGGACGTTCGACGCCCCGTGTCTCCCGCTTGAAAGGGAAGGCATTCAAGAAGGGCCGTCGATTCCCCGACGCCGAACGCCGAGTTCCTCGACGGACTTTCGACGCCCCGTGTCTCCCGCTTGAAAGGGAAGGCATTCAAGAAGGGCCGTCGATTCCCCGCCGCCGAACGCCAAGTTCCTCGACGCTTCTCGATGCCTCTCGACGATCCGTGACTCCCGCTTGAAAGGGAGTCGCTCAAGAAGGATCCGTCGACGCCTCTTCGAAGAACTCGACTCCACCAGGTACATTGGGGGGGTAAAAACATTATAGGAGGGAATAAGACTTGCAGAACAATATATGGACTGGGCTTGTGCTATATCTTTATTTTACAGGTTGCCCAGGTGGGGGGATCTCCACACAGAACTGTGTCTAGTGGTAGGGGCCAGTATTCTGCCTATTGCTCAACCATCTTATTTTCTCTCCTCTCTATTGCTGGTTTCACTCTATTGATCTGTGTGATATTGTTACAGTATTGTTGATGCACTTTAATGAGATCTAATACAAAGGGTGGTACCACTGTAGAATTGTATATATTTGCCATTGTTGATTTTCCTAAGTACAAAGTGAGTTATTATGATAAGTGTACATAACCTTGAATATTGATTATATAAAGACTGTGTTCTAACCAATACAGTGGGTGGACATTCCTTTGTGGGGGCTTGGGGACTACACTGTACTTAAGAACCAGCCTGCATCACCTCCTGAGAAGCTAGGCCTTGATTGCTCGACCATAGCTACCAAATAGAGAATCTAGGCTGGGGTCCTCTGTGCCTCCCCTCTACCATATAGAGAGCAGAAGTACAGACCACCCCCTACCAGTCTTTACACCAACTCCTGGGGTGGATTGAGGATTCCCTGATCTTTGCACGTCTACCTAGTGACAATAAACACTCTGAGAAGAGTAAGTCAATCTCCCCTACCCTCCAGCTCCCCATCCCTTGCTTTTAGGACCTGCTGAATCAAGGTAAATCCTATGCGAAGTACGTACGGGAATGTGGTTCTCTATCCCATCTGTTCCATTGAGAGAATCATAGCCCGCCTTCTCTCTGCTATATTCCTTCTGTTTCAAGCCAACCGAACGTGGGAGTTTGATCGGCAGTGTGGTTCTCCTGTGCATTGGGAGAAGCATAGCCCGCCGCACCCCGCTTGGAATTATCGGGCTACAGAGACTGATTCTTACAGTTAACTACCATTCACATTGAATTTATAACTCTGAGTCTACTGCATGAGTTGGTGAGCTGTGACTGTTCTGTTTTTACCGCCCCTAACATGCATCAAACTTTACTCAGTGCCCACCTATATTCCATTTGGTTGCTTTGTTGAGCTACAGGATTGGACCAGTCCAAATAAGTTCTGCATTTATTGAACTGTGCGCCTTGAACAGCATATTGTGCCCACTGATCAGCTGGCTGTTGTATTGAGTACAGCCTTCACTATAGCTCTCAAATTTAATGGAATTATAGTTGCACCCTTTTCCTTTAAACTACCTAAAGTGGACCGATTGAAACCAATGTCCGCACTGAACATTACAGAATATTGGTTAATATATATGGTGGCATTTTTAAACATGTATGAAGTATCTCTATTTTAAGGTTGTTTTGTGTTGTTTTTAGAGTTCTAAAGGTTTCTATTGTATTGTCTTTTTACACTTTGCCCCGACCCTTAGTATTGACTAAAGTTGACATAAGATGCCGGGAAAAATAAGCTTACGGTTTAATAATCACAAATAGAGGAAAACAGCACCAGACCCAAAGTCACAGGTGGGTCTTGGCGCCCGCAATAGAGCAAAGGGTAACAATATATGCCCTTCTAAAACACGTGTAACAAGCTCACCCAGTGGCAAATGTAGCAATGGGAGTAACAATAGTACCATTGATGCTTACTTCCTTCCAGAACCTGCTGCACTCCCTTCTCCCCCAGCGGACCTGATAACCGATAACAGTCCTACACATAGTATGATACCCATGAGGGAAAACAGCTTTTCCCAGTCTGATCAGTCTCTTACTGCAATGGACAACAATAATTCTCTGCTTGCTCTTTGCTACTCCTTACCAGGGTCATTTTAAGCACTTTTGGGGCCCTGGGCACGGACATCTTTGGGGCCCCCTCCACCAAACCAAAGGAATTAAGTGATCAAGAATATCTGGTTGCCCCCCTCATCGCAATCGCATCCCAAAGGGTGATATGCTGCCTTGCAGCATTCTAAATAAGCATGTTTACTCCCTTTAATTCCCCCTTGCCCACTACATTTTTGCTCTAAACAGAATGATAAACAAGTAGCATTTGAAGGCCAACATTAGGAGTCTCCGAGGAGGTTACTTCTGTTCTAGTATAGATACAATAGACTTTATCAATAGCATCCAGGAAGGTATGCAGCCTGTAGTATTAATGCAGGACTGAGTTTAAAATGTACATGTAACCCAGAATAGACAGATAACTCACCTTAGCGGCATCACAGAATGCAAAAGTGCTCAAGCCCGGATACAGACCAATTGGAAGGAATGAGAAAGCTATGCATCTCATAGCATAGATAGTGGACACTGATTAAAAGCTACCAGGAAGGTGTCTGTATCCAGACAGACTGACATTAGAAGTGGGACATGGTTTTCATATAGTGTTGCCACTAGAGATCAAAATAACAAGTGCCTCTGGTTTGCAATACATCAATGCTCACTATTCTAGTGGAAGTAACACTATAAAGAGTGAAACCATGAGTGAGGCTTTTTTGAAGATCATACCCTGAGAAGAAATAACTCTGAAGGGCTGACAATTTTGAAAGGTTTAGAGACTAGCAATTTTGAGAGGTTAGACAATACAAAACAAGATTGAATGAGATGCCCAGGATCACACATTGGTTAATGGGTGAAGCTGGGATTTCTGCCAACTCTTCAATTTCTGCATTTGAACACTTTCTTTTCCAGTTCTTACCATGAACTAAAATAATCTCATTTTGTAAAACGACTTGGAAAGTACACAAATCACATTACCAAACATGACAATGTATAAAAACAAAATATTATTGAAGAGGGTTCCGTAACATGGGAATGATTCTACCTTCATTCTCTCCGTCATCAAGGGACGTATATAAGTACCAGCCTACCAATTGATGTGATTTAACAGATTGGGTAATTCATAGAATTTCGCACAAAAGTGGCGCACGCGGCTGGCGCACAGTGTGCGCGTGCGAATGTCTGCGCCAGCCGCGTGCGCTAAAATCGATTTCCGCGCACAGCGTATTCATGGATTTTAGCCTCCAAAACCAGCTGTGGCACAGAGTGGCGCAGCGACCCTGCAGCAGCGCCAGTTACGCCCCCAAGAACGCCCTCGCGCAAGGAAAAGCCATCAAAATTCCCAATTCAGCGCAAAGGGCTGCGCTAACCCTGGACCAGGTTTCAGGGCTGCCAAACAGCAAAGCCAAGCGGGCAAAGTGTATAACTGGGGTGCGCGTGAAGTTTGACACGTGGAAGGGCCCTGTGCGAGCGGGGTTTGTGTATTATGGGGTTTGTGGGAAGTCTCACACGCCATTCCAGCAGTGTATGTGTATTCCTGGGGTTCGTGTGAAGTTTTACATGCGAAAGGGCCCTGTGCGAGTGCGGAACGTGTATTCCTGGGGTTCGTGTGAAGTTTGACACGCGAAAGGGCCCTGTGCGAGCGGGGTACGTGTATTACGGAGTTTGCGGGAAGTCTCACACGCGATTTCAGCAGGGTACGTGTATAATGGGGTTCGCGGGAAGTTTGACACGCGAAAGGGCAACGCCCGTGCGCGACACATCACAGACGCGCTTACGCGCAAAGGGCCTTTGGTCCAATGAAATCGCATACGTGTGCTGACCCGCTTACGCGCTAAGGGCCTTTCCTCGAATTACACGCTGACGTGCACATTTTCACGTGCCAAATCACTCCGTATCAAGCTGGCCACGCATACACACACGGAAGACCACGCTCCTGGCCTGAAGGTAATTTTCCTGCCCCCCAGAGCCCCGAGCACGCTCCCACCTGCCATCTGCTGTTGCCTGACTGTCTGCTGCCCACGTGCCCTGCTATTTGGTGCCTGCACATCAGCCATCTGCAGGGTCCAGTTGCTGTGTCCACCCCTGCTGGAACAGAAGACTCCCGACTGGGATACCATAGCTCCACAGCCCAGCCCCAGGACCCAGTTGCCCACCCACTCCTGCCACTGGGGTTGCCATGTCGGGCACATCTCCATCTGGCACCACTGGCAACCCCCAGCCAGAGAGGCAGAGGGCCACCAGCTTCACTGCCACCGAAGTTGGTGTCCTGGTGGAGCATGTCCTGGGGCATTATGATGCCCTCTTTGGAACATCACGCGCCAACAAGGAAGGACGGGAGAGGATCTGGGACGACGTAGTGGTTGCCATCAACGCGGAGGGGGTGGCAACCCGCAACATCAAGCACGTCAAGAAGCGCTGGGACGACTTCAGGTCCAGGACCCTCCACAAGGCCTGGCGCCTCGCGGAGGGGGCCTGGCACGCATGAGTAACATCCAGATGAGGGTCCTGGAATGCGTAGGCCCAGCGCTCCACGGCCAGATCCTTCGGAGGCAGACCCGTCCGGAGTTGAGCGGTAAGTGGCCAAGTATTGCTGTGTAAGACAGGGCATGTTGCAGTGTGCTGCTAGTCTGATGCTTGCCTGTATGTGTGACATAGGCCATGTATGGATGTGTGTGTGCAGGGACATCATGGTCATGCATGTGAAACCAGTTGTGTGAACCACATGGTTGGTGCATGCGTTTTAATGCAACATGAGGAGCTCTATGCGGAATGCACACATGAAAGCATGGCTGTCTGTGTTCCTGGACATGAAGGGGGGGGTGAGGAATGGGTGCTGATGTCATGTACTTGTATGGTGCACGTGTGTGTGTGTGTGTGTGTCTGCCAGAGAAGTGTGTGTGTGACTTTGAAACGCCATGGGTGCATGTGACTTTGAAGGCAACATCTTGGTTTACAGGGGCCCTTCTACATGGATGTTGATGTTGATTGCAGGCGCCGGGACTGTTTCTGCATGTGTGTTGTGTGCATTGACCCATGGGTTGTGGAATGACAGGATGGAATTGACATTTGACAGTGCCACTCATGTGTTATTGCTTCCTGTCTACCCTGATGCTTGTGTTCAATGTCTCCCTCTATGCAGCGTCAAGTGAAGAAGAGGGCGGAGAGGGCTCTGTGGAGCCAAGCGGCGGTGATGCCTCCACTGGGCGGCGACGCAAGGCCCAGCCACCCTCCCAGGAATTACCATCATCTGGGACCAAGGGGGCTGGTGCTGCGTCTGCCACAACGGCTGTGGCGGAAGGGCCGGGTGAGCCCCCACAGGGGCTTCCACTGGCGGAAGACGGTGTGGAGACATCCAGGTTGGTGGTCTCCACAGAGGAGGAGGAGCCTGCTACTGGGCCGCACATGGGGCCTGGTGGGGGTAGTACCACTAGTGCAAGTGGTGCAGTCCTGGGACAGGGGCAGGAGGCAGCACAGGTCACCGCGGAGGGGCCTGTGCATGTCGCTGACCCTGTGACTGCACCACCATGCACCAGCAGGGAGGCCCCGTCCCAGGCCTGTCCACAGGTAGGGGAGAGTGCCATGACATCTGCCTCTCCACTACCTGCGGACGAGGGGTCCCACGAACGTATGGTCTCCGACCTGGTTGGTGGGTCCCTACATGTGTTGCGCACTCTGGCGGACCTCTCCTCCTCTGTGGAGACTATGCGCCAGTCATTCTCCACACCGTCTTCCGGCCCAGATTCCACCAGGGCCCCCTGTGGACCTGGCCCGACAAACACAGCCAGCTTGGTGGAGCTCACATCCCTGCCACAGTCGGGAGTCGTTGGCCCAGCAGGGGTGGACACCACAACTGGAGACCAGCTGATGGAGGATGTGCAGGCACCATCAGACACGGCACATAGACAGCAGCAGCAGGAGCAGGCTCTAGGTGGGAGCAATGATGGTTTGGGGCCTTCAACATCGGAGGGGCAGGCATCGGCTAGAGGGCAGGAGGACCCAGGACTGGAAGTGTCTTCCTTGTGGCAGCGGTTAGGCCATGCTATAGATGCGGAGCGGCAGCGGGCAGAAGAGGCACGGCTCACGATGGTCAGGGTGGAGAACTCCATGCGGAGGGCCCTCAGGCGGGCCGAGTGCCTCGAGGCAATTCGCAGGGAGTTGGAGGAGAACAGGTCATCGTCCCTGCGAACCCTCGGGGCCATGGAAGAGGACCGCCTCCAGGACATTGAGCAGGAGTTCGATGATGCCCTGGCCCGGGACATCCAAAAGGGAGCTGTCGGACTAGCCCGCTGCCCTTGTAAATAGTTTTTAGAGTTAGGTTTCCTTTATGTTTTCCTTTTATTTGTGGTCAATGGACAATAGCACACTAATTTGTATATTGTCACCGGTTTCCCCCCTTCTCACCTGTCTATGTTGCCTGATGTCCTCCTTAGGTGGAGTCTTCTTTCGTATGGTTCGGGACTTAAATAAGCCCGCTCGGCCGTCCTCGGCTTCCAGATTACGTTCAGCTTCGAGGTCCAGGATCACGGGAAACTCCAGGAGTATTTAAGAAGGTGTTGGGGGCACGTGGAAGCGGCACAGGGATTCCGGGAAGTACAAAAAAGGGAAGAAGTCAGAAGAAGGGAATCCAGGGGCCAGGGGATAGCAAGTAGCACTAGAGAAGGTTCGGAACACACGTCCGATCACAGCTAGTAGCAGCGTTGAGACGCGTGTGGCCACGGGTGTGTGGCTTCTTTATAGAGGACTCTGCTTAGAACGTGAAGACTGGCGAGCAGTGTGCTGAGCTTGCCACCATGTTGATAGTATTATGGAGTGTAAGGCCCGACGTGACAGGGACCAGGAAGCCGAGAAGCCCAGAAGGGGCGAGTTTGATGGTTCATGACAGCATGCCTCCTCCGGAAACTCGTTCCACCGGGTTTGTCCGGGTGTATGAGATGGAACCTTCTGAGTAGCCTGGGGGTATTTAGATTTGAGATAGGTTCCCAAGTGCGTTCAATGGGGGGATATCCTTTCCACTCCACCAGGTACTGGAGTTTGCCACGTCTATATCTAGAATCGCAAATCCTGGAGACCTCATACTCCAGTTGGTCATTGATGAGTACTGGTTTGGGCCAAAGGTTAGTTCGAGAGGTCTGAACATATGGCTTTATTAAGGACGTGTGAAAGACTGGGTGGATTTTCTTCCAGGAGTCTGGAAGCTTGAGTCGGTAGGCCACTGGGTTGATGATTTCCTTTATAAGGAATGGCCCATAATATAGAGGAGCCAATTTATTTGGTCGCAAATGCCGTGGTAGCAGTTTCGAGGACAGCCAAACCTTATCCCCTATTGCATAGGAGGGGCTTGGTCTTCGTTTGGAATCCACATACAGTTTGGTCTGGGTCCTGGCCTTTTCTAATTGTTCTTTGGCTTCTCTTTGAACATTAATGAGCATTTCAATCCAGGAATCGACTGTTGGAACTGGTGTAGGATGAGGAAGGATGGAGGGAAGAACCGAAGGGTGGAATCCTTGGCTACAGAAAAAAGGACTGGTCTTAATAGCAGAGTGGTCCGAATTATTATAGGCGAATTCTGCCACTGGTATTAAGAGGGACCAATCGTCCTGGACCTTGGTAGCGAAACAGCGGAGGTATTGTTCCAAGGTTTGGTTTACGCGCTCTGTGGCTCCGTTGGTTTGGGGATGATATCCTGAGGAAAGAGCGCGTTGGATTCCTAGTATTTGGCAAAGATGTTTCCAGAACTGAGAAATGTATTGGGGCCCTCTGTCTGATATGATCTTGGAAGGAAGTCCATGCAGTCGGAATATGTGTTCCAGGAAAATTCCAGCAAGTTCTGACGAGGATGGCAGTTTAAATAGAGGTGTAAAATGGGCCACATGGGTGAACAAATCAATGGTGACCATGATGGTTGTGTATCCCCTGGAAGGTGGTAATTCCACAATGAAGTCTGTTGCTATGAATTCCCAAGGCCTTGTTGGAAGTGAAGGTTGCTGCAATAGACCCGCTGGTCTCTTGTTGTCATGTTTGTTTTGATTACAGACAGAGCATGCCTGGATATACCTTTGTACATCAGTATTCACTCCAGGCCACCAAAATTGCCTTTGTATTAATCGGAGGGTATTGGTAATACCACGATGCCCGGAGTAAAGAGTATTGTGACAGAGATTTATTATCCTTTGCTGTAGTTTTTGTGTTGGGATGACCAAGGCATTGTCTTTGAACAAGTATCCATCTTTGGTCTTCAGTTTCCACTGGTTCCTGTCCGAGATACCTTTCCAGAGTTCCGAGGATTGAGTCTAACTGCGGACTTCATCTAGGAGGCTGGTCGCCTCGGCAACAATTACTGTGTGGGGAAACATCTTGGGAAATGCTCGGTCATCAGGAGGTTCATAGTCAGGGCGCCGAGACAAGGCGTCAGCAATTATGTTTTGTGTTCCCGGAACATGGTGAATTTGGAACGGGTATTGAGCAAAGAAGAACGCCCAACGGGCCTGACGGCTGTTCCTGCATTCCAAGGCCTGTAACACTTGGAGATTTCGATGGTCCGTCCGAACCTGGACAGGATGTTTAGCTCCTAGAAGTAAATAACGCCACTCTGTGAAGGCTTGACGGATGGCTAGAAGTTCCTTTTCTAAGACTGAGTAATGAGTTTCACTGGAGGTCAATGTCCGTGAAAGATAGGCAATAGGATGTTCCAGCCCGTCATCTAGTTCCTGTTTCAGAACTGCTCCGATGCCATAGTTAGTGGCATCTGTTTCCTCTAGGAATGGTCGATTTATATCAGGTTGAACCAGGATGGGGGCTTGTGTAAATTCTGTTTTTAGGCGTTGGAAGGCCTTCTCCTGGGCTGGGGTCCAACGATAGGGAGTATCTTTCTTCAACAAGGAGATGATCGGTTGGACAATCTCGGAGAAGGATGCTATAAACTTCCGACAGAAATTGGTCAAGCCCAGGAAAGATTGGATCTGTTTTACGGAGGTTGGAGTTGGCCAGGATAGTATGGCTTTAACCTTGGATTGATCCATGCCTATGCCATCTGGGCTAAGGACAAATCCTAGATAGTGAACAGTGGAGACATGAAAAAGGCATTTCTCGGGTTTTGCTAGAAGCTTCTTTTCGCGTAGCCGTTGCAACACTAATTTAACATGTTCTTCATGCTTGAGAGGATCCTTAGAGAATATCAAAATATCGTCCAAGTAGACGATGACGAAAAGAAATAGCATATCCGAAAACACCCGGTACATGAAGCGTTGGAAGATTGCCGGAGCATTAGAGAGTCCAAAGGGAATGACCAAGTATTCGTAATGACCAAAGGGTGTTCTGAAGGCTGTCTTCCATTCGTCACCTTCTCTAATACGAATCAAGTGATAAGCACCCCTAAGATCCAATTTGGTGAATATTACGGCTCCTCTTACGGCTTCCAGGATATCCGAGATCAAGGGTAATGGATAACGATCCTTAAGGGTGCACTGATTAAGACCTCGATAATCAAGACAAGGTCTGAGTTCCTTGGTGTCTTTTTTAGGAACAAAAAATAATGAAGCTCCAGCCGGAGACTTGGATGGGCGTATGGTGCAATTTTTTAGGTTAGTATCTAGGTATTCATGAAGGGCCTTTTTCTCAGGTTCAGACAGGATGAACATCCTTCCAAAGGGAATTACGGCTGAAGGTTCAGTTTCAGTAGCACAGTCCTCAGGCCTATGGGGTGGCAGGGCTTGCACAATAGCAGAAGAGAACACGTCGGCATATTCCTGGTAGGTTTTAGGAACCTGGATGATGTTGGAGACCATAAGCGGATCTTGCTGAGTTGTTCAATGTTGTTCTGATGTTGTCCGTGAAGGATCCTGGAGCAGACAATGGGACATGCAAAATTCGGAACCTAGGAACAGGGAACCAGCTGTCCAATTGATGTATGGGTTGTGTTTTTGTAGCCAGGGCATTCCCAAAACCATTGGGTAATGGGCAGATTTTATGATGTTAAACTTTATCCTTTCTCGGTGATGGTTTATAGCAAGCTCAATTTCCTTAGTCTGAAGGGTTATGGGTCCAGAAGAAAGAGGTCTTCCATCAATTGCTTCTACAGGTTGCTGGACGTTCCAGGATTCGTAAGGAATATGGTGTTTAAGGACCCATTCCTGATCTATGAATATTCCCATGGCCCCACAGTTCACTAGTGCCAGAATGGGGTAGGATTCCTTCTTAGATGACGATAGAAAAGCCTGTAAGACTACCAGGGAGTTTTGTCCAGGAGAGTTCAAGGATGGTATAGATTTGGAGCCTGTATCTCTCTCCCGAAACTGAGCTCTATCTAGAATCGGGAGCTGGCGTTTCCCGAACGCCGTGGAGGGGCTAAGGGACATTCTCTGACTAAATGCTTGTCCGAGGCACAGTACATGCATAAGCCAGTATGGATCCTTCTCAGCCTTTCTTGGGGGGATATGGGTCCACGGAAGGCCCATAGTTGCATGGGTTCGGGTTCATTTGTAGGAGCAGGAGAATCTTCGGATTTTGAAGGGCTCACAAGAGGATTTTTTTGGATGGTTGACTTGGTCTTCCTTTTCTCTGCCTTTCTTTCCTGGATTCGGAAATAAATTTGTAGAGCAAGATCCATAAGTGCCTGGTAAGAACTAGGACGTGTTACCCTTGCAATTTCATCCTTAACATCGTCATTTAGTCCTCTTCGAAAGAGGGTGAAGCAAGCTTCAGAAGGCCAGCCTGCTTCTTTAGCCAATTGCTTGAATCGAGTTACGTAGGTGAGCATGTCCTGAGAGCCTTGCTGGAAATCGAGTAAACGTTCTTGAGCACTAAAGACCTGTTCTGGGTGGTCAAACAGCAGTGAGGGGCACCTGCCAGCAGGCCCCCGCTCATGTCCCCCAGCTCCCCCACCCCCCCATCATTGACAGGCACTTGCCAGCAGGCCATGACACATGTCCCCCAGCCCCCCCAACCCCCCATCATTGACAGGCACCTGCCAGCAGGCCCCGACACATGTCCCCCAGCCCCCCCAACCCCCCAGCAGTGAGGGGCACCTGCCAGCAGGCCCCCACTCATGTCCCCCAGCACCCCCACCCCCCAGCAGTGAGGGGCACCTGCCAGCAGGCCCCCACTCATGTCCCACACATGTCCCCTTGCACCCCCACCCCCCAGCAGTCAGGGGCACCTGCCAGCAGGTCCCCAATCATGTCCCACACATGTCCCCTTGCACCCCCACCCCCCAGCAGTCAGGGGCACCTGCCAGCAGGCCCCCACTCATGTCCCACACATGTCCCCTTGCACCCCCACCCCCAGCAGTCAGGGGCACCTGCCAGCAGGTCCCCACTCATGTCCCACACATGTCCCCTTGCACCCCCACCCCCCAGCAGTCGGGGGCACCTGCCAGCAGGCCCCCACTCACGTCCCACACATGTCCCCTTGCACCCCCACCCCCCAGCAGTCAGGGGCACCTGCCAGCAGGCCCCGACACATGTCCCCCAGCCAACACGTCATCACAATCCAGATCCCTGGCTCTTATGGCAACCCAAACCCCACCCCCACGCCACCCCAGTCCAAACACCCAACCAAGCTTTACATCCACTCCAAATTGAAATCCCCATTACATGATAGATCACAAATAAGCAGTATGCGCATGAGTACAAGTCTGTCAGACCCACACAATGGCAACACATGACTGAGAAAACCCAATTGTGACATGCATGAAACCAATGAGAGAAGACCACACATTGAAGTAAGAAACAAAAATGTATTCAAGTCAAAATGAAGGGAATGAAATCAAAACAAACAATAATGCCAATAATAATCAAAATGCAGCATGTCCCAAAAAATGATAAATAAATAAAATGAGAATCCAAATTAATCCAAATGAAAATGGGCCTCATTACGACCCTGGCGTTAATCATGGCGCTATTAGCGCCATGGTTGATGCCGGTAAATTACCAACTCCGCCATGGTGAATGGCGGAATTACCGCCCCATTCCAAGGTTGCGGGGCGGTAATTCCCCATTCACCATTGGCTCTTCCCCATTCCCATTTTGCCCCCATAGGGCTCAATGGGAATGGGGAAGGCTCTAATTACGGCACCGTAAATTACGGTGCCGTAATTAGCTCCTAGGTCCCTTTGCGGGTTGGTTTTTTAACGCCTGCTAAAAGCAGGCGTTAAAGTGCAACCCGCAAGGGGACCTCATAAAGGGTTTAACGGGGCCGACACCTTTTACGGTGCCGTTAACCCCTTAATGCCTGGGTTGTAATGAGGCCCAATGTGTCCAAAGTCACCGTCCAACAAAGCCAATCCAAAGGGAAAGAAAAGCGTAATATCCATTGCTCCATGGTGAAAAAAAAAGATGAAGGAGAAAAATCCACTGTAAAACTATGTACAAATAGCAAATCCAGGGTCCATAAGCCCAACGACATAAATGAAACCTACAATGAATCCTACCTAATTACTAACTATATACAAAAATGTGGGGCATAGTCAACGCGCCCCAAATGAAAGAAAAAAGAAATGAAACTTAACACTAATGAACTATATACAATGGCGGCGGGCAAGTCCAACGGCTCACTTGTTGATGTCATGGGCCAGGGCATCATCGAACTCTTGTTCAATGTCTTGGAGGCGGGCCTGTTCTCTGGCCCCGAGGTCTCGCAGGGATAACGCCATGTCCACCTCCAACTCCCTGCGAATTCCCTCGAGGCACACAGCCCGCCCCAGCGCCCTGCGCATGGAGTTCTCTGACCATGGACACTCCCAACTGAGCCACGTTGGCACGCTGCTCTTCGTGATGACGTGCATGCTCCCCCCAGGAAGCATGCACATCATCACGAATGTCACGTGTGCGCAACGCGACACCAATCAGGACCTTCTCCATATGGCCAGGGGTCCCCTCATCCGCAGGTAGAGGAGTGTCAGATGACATGGACATCCCCCCTACCTGCGGACGGGCCTGGGATGGGGCATCCCTGCTGGTGCATGGTGGTGCAGTCGCAGTGTCAGGGACGGTGACATGCACAGGCCCCTCCACGGCAAACTGTGCTGCCTCCTGCCCCTGCCCCTGCCCCTGGACTGCACCACTTGCACCAGTGGTACCACCCCCACCAGGCCCCATGTGCGGCTCAGTAGTGGCCTCCTCCTCCTCTGTGGAAACCACCAACCTGGAGGGCTCCACACCGTCTTCCGCCGTTGCAAGCCCCTGTGGGGGCTCACCCACCCCCTTCCGCTGCAGCCGTAGTGGCAGACGCAGCACCAGTCCCCTCACTCCCGGACGATCGTAATTTCTGGGAGGGTGACTGGGCCTTGCGTCGCCAGCCGGTGGGGGCATCCCCACCGCTTTGCTCCACATGCCGTCTCCACCCTCTTCATCACTTGCCACTGTGTACAGGGAGACATAGAACACAAGCATCAGGGTACTGTACAATGGTCCCCTAGACAGGAAGCAATAGCAGATGAGTGGCACTGTCAAACATCACTTCCATCATGTCCCTCCACAACACATGTCAGTGCAGGCAAAACACATGCAGTAACAGGCATGGTGCATGCTATGAACATTAGCATACATGTCCAAGGGACTCTTGAAACATACAATGCTGGTTTGAAACTCACACGCATCATGGGTCATGCCTATCAAATGCACACACTTCACCGTAGTTTCATCCATCTGGCCTCATACACCCAGACACAGTGGATACAAGGATGAGTAGGCTGCATCAGTGAATCTGAACATTGTCACAGACATGTGTCATGCATTCATGGCATTTACAAGTCACAGACATGCAAGTCAGACACACAGACATGGACACCATACATGTCCATGACAGCAGCACCCATCTCTCACACCCCATCCATGTCCAATAACAGAGACAGGCATGCATTCATGTGTGCATTCCGCATGCTGCTCCGCATGTTGCATTATAACACATGCAACTACCATGTGGTTCACGCATTACTGGTCTCACATGCATGACCATGATGTGCCTGCACACGCACATACGTACATGGCCTATGTCACACATACAGGCAAGTATCAGACAACCAGCACCCTGCCACATGCCCTGTCTCACACAGCAATGCTTGTCCACTTACCGCTCCACTCCAGACGGGTCTGCCTCTGAAGGATCTGGGCGTGGAGTGCTGGGCCTACGCGTTCCAGGATCCTCATCTGGATGGTACTCATGCTGCCCCAGCCCCCCTCCACGAGGCGCCGGGCCTTTATGAGGGTCCTGGACCTCAAGTCCTCCCAGTGCTTCTTGACTTGCTTGATGTTGCGGGTTGACACCCCCTCCGCGTTGATGGCAACCACAAAGTCGTCCCAGATCCTATCCCGTCCTTCCTTGTTGGCGCGTGATGTTCTGAGGAGGGCATCATAATGCCCCAGGACATGCTCCACCAGGACACCAACTTCCTTCTGACTGAAGCTGGTGGCCCTCTGCCCCTCTGGCTGGGGGTCGCCAGTGGTCTCAGATGGTGTTTGCCCAGACATGGCGACCCCCGAGGCAGGCGTGGGTGGGCAACTGTGTCCTGGGGCTGGGCTGTGGAGCGATGGTATCCCAGTCGGGAGTCTTCTGTTCCAGCAGGGGTGGACACAGCAACTGGACCCCTGCAGATCGCTGATGTACAGGCACCAAATAGCAGGGCACATGCGCAGCAGGCAGTCAGGCAGCAGCAGATGGCAGGTGGGAGCGTGCTCGGGGCTCCGGGGGGCAGGAAAATGGCCTTCAGGGCAGGAGCGTGGTCTTCCGTGTGTTTTCGCGTGGCCAGCTTGATACGGAGTGATTTGGCACGTGAAAATCTTACACGTCAGCATGTAATTCGAGGAAAGGGCCTTGGCGCGTAAGTGCGTCAGCACACGCACGCGATTCCATTGGACCAAAGGCCCTGAGCGCGTAGGCGCGTAAGTTAGATTACGCGCACTGGCGTTTCCCTCATAGCACGTGATGACAGAGCACACGTGGAAAAACTGCACGTCCGAGTGTCATTGCGTGTAATTGGATGAAAGCGCCTGCGTACACGCGTCTCTGACGTGTACGTGTGGGCCGGTTTAAAGGCTGTGTGTAGGACGCCATTTCCTTGTACGTGCTTTTCGTGGAGAGCGAGTGGGTGAAATCTGTACTTCTTGTCGGTTCACACGCGATTACTTCACAGCATTTCTAGTTCGTACTCCCTGTTACCTCTGACAGCCCTTTTCTGATTTTTGTGTTGGGCCTGTTTCCTCAAACAGAGTTCACTTCTCCTTTTGTCCTGTCTCCTCAGACAGCGTACAATTCTTCTTCTGGTGGGGGTGCTGCCAACACGCACGTATATTTCACGTTCTTTTACCAGGCATACGGTGAGTTCCGCTCGTACTTAGCAACTGTGCTTGCCCCGTGTGTCGCGTTCCCCTTCAGAGGTCATTGTAGGCTGCGTGTATTATGCGTATGCTTATTTTTGTATTTCTGGGTGCCAAAGCATATTGCGGGTTCATTTTTTCACGCACGTGGTCTATGAGGGGTTGCGTGCATGTTTATTTTTGATTTTGGGCTGCCTGTGCGTTGGGTGACCCGTCACCTTCCCCCAGGGGTCACAGACAGCCTTGTTAGAGCACTAGGGTATGAATTCCATCTGGTATCCTACCCCTTTGACCCCCAATTGCCCAGGACAATAGTTTACTGCAACTCCCATACGCACAACAACATCAGTGCCATAGCTGGGAGGCAACCAAGCGGTAAGGGAGGCAAAGGTGGCTGACCCTCAAAAGGTGGGCGTGGTGGGCGCAGTAGGGGACGTGGCCGGGATTTGCAGGGTGCCCCTATGCCCCCATGTGTGGAGGAACAATCAGGGACACCCATGCCCCCCCCATGGTTGAGGGAAACGTGGCTGACACCATCCAAGCTCAGCCCCTGTTGGACCAGCCCATTGTGGCACCTGACCTGGCATAGGATGACTCCCTGGCTGACTTCCAGGTCAGCAAGTCTAGGCCATGTGTGGCGGTGCAAGTTGTCACCAATCCACGTGTATCTGGGGCAGCTATGTCATCTGCTGCCCCAAGTATGCAGGGTGGGGAGGCTGCAGGGGCAGATGCAGCTCCATCCTCCCCAGCTCTGACTCTCCCAGCCAGGACAGTGTCAGTCCCAGTCCATCAAACTGACGTTCCCCCTGCCAACATTACCCTGCAACCAATGCCTGCATCAAGACCTATGGTCATTGTGCATTCCCACACTCCTGCTACCCAGTCCACCGTTAATTCTGCCCCTACTGACCAGAGCGGCGTAAGCCACTCTGGCTCTGCTCCACCTTTTAAAGAAGAGGAAGAAGGGTGCTCTGGCACGACAGGCTGAGACCCCAGACACGGCTACACACTCCGGTACCTCAAGGAAGCCTTGCTTCAGTGAACCGGAACTTGATGCACTTGTGGGCTATGTGTCGGCACATAGCCACGAAATGGTGCTGACTGCAGGGTGCAAGACCACACCTGGTCAATGTAAGGCACACTGGCAGAACATCGCCGACCGCATAAGTGCCCTTGGATTTGTGAGGTGCTCAGCTGATGATTGCTACAAGCGGTGGAATGACCTGAAACGCAGAACAAAGAACAAGCTGGCCTCAAATCATGCCGCTACTCTGGTGATTGGCGGTGGGTCTCCACAAGAGGACAACAAACTCACTGAACATGAGTCTGTTGCTGGGGCCTTCGTCACAGAGGAACAGATCCAAGGTGTGGGAGGACTACCTGATTATGAAGCATTGTCCGGTGAGTGCCCATGCATGTGTGTGTAATGCATGTGTATGTTGTTTGGGTGACGGGTTCTGATTGAGTGCCAGGTGAGGGTGGGTGTGTGTGTGCCTGAGTGGTATGGGTCCCCCATGTGCTCGATCCAAAACATTCACCGGCCTTGGATTTGGGTGTGACAGTATCCCTTCTGCCCACATTAGTAATTTGGCTCAACACAATACGGCAGTTGCCCTTGAAGTGGCATCTTGCAACAACATTGTTTGTATTTTTCAGTGTTCGTTCAGGCTGATTGTTTCAATTCTCCCACTTTTGCT
The DNA here is from genome assembly GCF_040938575.1 of Ambystoma mexicanum. Lineage (NCBI taxonomy): Eukaryota > Metazoa > Chordata > Amphibia > Caudata > Ambystomatidae > Ambystoma > Ambystoma mexicanum. The sequence goes on from NC_090934.1 coordinate 402,945,890, forward strand.
ACGCATTCCTCAGCCCTATTGTCATATTTGTGACATGCTTCTGTCATTGATGAACCCCACATTGTAACACATGTGTTACCTTGTTAGATGAATGATTTGACCATTCAGGCTAATTGAGTATTGGCCTGATCACAGGAATTTTTGGGGCCTGTTTGAATGTGGAACATGATAGTTGTTTCCTGTCATGTTGAAGTGACAAACCATTGATGTGTACATCGGCCTGCAATCACTGTATTTTTGTACACTGGATGTGTTGCAGTGTGTGGCACATGCCTATTTTGTCACACTATGTAGCATTTTTCATCTCATCATGTCCATCTCACATGGATGGCTGACAGTATCCATTCACTGACATATGGATGTACTTGTGGAATGCACCATGGCTATGGTACATGCCATCTGTTTGATGGCATGTGTCATGTATGTGTATTGGACATGCCACTCACAGCCCAATGTGTGATGGCAGTGCTACCCAGCATGCAGCAAATTTGTTGCTCTTCAATGTCGGTGTCATCAGTGTCTGCCTTTTGGCTCCCCTTCAAACTCAGTGACAGTGAATGCATGGGATGGTTATAGTCATGTGGTACATGTGTAAATCATGTACGGGTTATGTAGCTTGTCAGGCCTATTTGTGTTCTATGGTGCTAATGCCTGTTTCCATTTTTGTCTTTCATGTTTTTGCAGGGGATGATGCACTTGATGCTGTTAAGGTTGAGGAGATGGTGCAGACCCAGGAGGAATCTCAGGCACGACCGGGCACCAGTGGGGGACGTGGTGTGGTGGTGGGTGAGAATCCAATCTTGCTGCAGAACATTCTGTCAAGGGGTGCCTCTGGGTGCACCTCCCCAGACCTCTATTCAGGTGCTGATTCGGATGATGAGACCTATGTGGCGACGCAGGTAAGTGTTTTTGGCAGGGATTCTGTTCTGTCCAACCCACCTGTACCAGGGGTAGAACCCTCTATGGGGATGACAGTGTTGGTTAGTCCGACTTTGGCGGTTACGGATGCAGGGTCACACTCCACAACATCTGATCCTGTTCCTGGGCCAGCAGATCAGAGGGGGAATGCAGTCCTGCAGCCTCAGGCAGTGCCGGCACAGCAAGGTGCAGATCGCCTTGCCCCAAACAGGTGTGGTGCCCGCCGACGCGGTGGCCATACGCCACCAGGCAATACCACATGGGAACAATCCATTTACGGTATGGCAACCCAACAGGCAGCATCAGTTGAGATGATGGCTCAAGCAATGGAGAGGGTGGCCACTTCCATTGTCCCCCCTGAAAGGCAGATGGAGCTACTACAGCAGGCAACAGACTCCATTTGCCAATCACACAGGGAGGACATGTTGGCGTCCAACAGGGATAGACGGGCGGCACTGGGGACTCTACGCCAATCGATATCAATAGAGTCCCAGGGCCACAGGGAAGCCCTGAGGGTAGAACTCCATCACCTCAGGGAGACTCTTGTTGACCTTGAGGCTTCCACTAACTTGAGGACAGAACAGCAGCTGGAGCGGCTCACACGTTCGCTCTCAGCTGAGATGCAGGCAACTCGGGAGGAGATCCGTGCATCACGTCAGGTGCTGCATGGGGATCTCCGCACTATAATCCTCCAAAACGAGACCTTTCACACCCGCATGCTTGCTGCCATGGAGGACCATACCAGGGCTTTGCGTGGGCTGCCTCCCATAGCACCACCACCTCCTGTGGCAGCAGCAGAGGGTGATGATAGCGACAGCAGCAGTTCTCTCACATTGGCATAGCCGTCTACGCCATGAGCCCATGGAGGTGTTTTTTTTCCCCAATATCCACACAGGTGGGTTTTGGTGCGCACCCTGTCCTTGGACCTCCTGGGTGGCCTCCCCCTCCCCCTCCCTGGCCCCACATGGCCATTCTTGATTTTTTTTTTTTTTTTGCAGTGTGTTGCCTTGTGTGGCTCCCGTGGGCATCCACTGTATTCCGGCTGGGCACATGCAGGCTTGTCCTAAGTTTGGGTTAGATGCTTGGGTTCGTGAGACACACACCCCTCCTGCTTCCCTTTTCCATGGGCTTGTAAAGGGTGTGCCCAAGTGGCATTGACTTACACGGTGACGTAGGACTCCCATGAGCTGTGTGGGCAGTCTGTAGTCAATACTGTGTATACATTCCTAGTGGATATTGTTGTTGAATTGTACACTGCATGGTGTATTGCTATGTGCTTGTGCATCCATGTCTTTCGCCTAATTTGCAGGTTAATTCATCATGTCTCCACAAGGCCGTCTACTTTGGAGATGGAGTTCATGTTGAAAGCAGTGCACGTGGACATTTGCGTGGCAGCAGCACTGTACATTTGGAAGTCGACTGATGTGTTGGCATGATCAGGTTGTAAGACTACAACTACTTTAACTTAGTACTGTCATGTTTATGCTATGTTTGAGGTTGTGTAGCTGCATTGTATTGTTGGTAAGTGATTGGTCATGTGTGTTGTTAGTTCTACATTACTGGGAGCATATTGTGTGTGGGCAGTTTCCATTGAGGACACTGTACTTTGACACTTGTGTCATTTTTTCGGGGATTGCTTTGTTTGCTCTCACATAGCATGACATGCCATGGTGTGTTGGGTGGTGGTGCTTGGGAGGGGTTGGGTGACATGGCACTGTTGTCATGTTGTATTTTGCAAGGGGGTAATGATTTTAGCAGCATAGAAGTGTGTCTTTTGATGACACAGCATTGGTGGTGTTTGTGTAGGTAGGGATGCACACAATGTAACACTTCCAGGTGACCAATCTCAGGCTGGTATGCTTGTGACAGTTGACTGTCCCTTATGTCATCATCATTGATTGTCAGCTGGTATGTGCCAGGGCTGTGTGCACTTCACAGGGGTGTGATTTTAGGTGAAGTAATTAGCCACCAGCTGCGTACGGGCTGCCTCACCCCGTGCACTTTCCCCTCCCATGCGCAGCAGGCGTGCATGTGGTTGGGGATGTGGGGGCACCACCATGTCCATGGGCAGGCCCCGGCGTGTTGCAAAGTTGTGCAGAACACATGCTGCCACTATGATCCTGCACACTACTGGGGGAGCGTATGACATCTGCCCGCCAGAACGGTCAAGGGAGCGAAAGCGTGACTTGAGCACTCCGAATGTGTGCTCCACTATGCCCCGGGTTGCAATGTGGGCTGTGTTGTATCTTACCTCGGGTGTCGTGGTGGGGTTCCCAATTGGCGTCATCATGTGGGTGCTCAGAGGGTAGGCACTGTCCCCTGGGGAGGTGGTGATGGGTATCATTAGTGGGGTTGTGACATTGCTCAGTATCTGACATGCATGTGCTGTGGCATTTATACTCACCGAGCAGCCATGTATCGCCATGCCGCCCAGCTTCTAGGTCCCGGTTTAGGGTTGACATTCTGTAAATGAAACTGTCGTGGGTGGACCCTGGATAGTTGACACATACTGAGGTGATGATTCCCTTGGCATCACATACTACCTGTACGTTGATGGAATGCCAGTGCTTGCGGTTTCTATAGATGTGCTCTGATGCCATGGGGGAACGTAGAGCCACATGGGTGCAATCAATGGCACCTAGCACTTTGGGCAAGTGTGCCACCCCGTAAAAATCCTGGACGACAGCCTGCCTTTCTGCATGTGTTCTGGGCAGGTACATGTGCCTGCGGACTGATGGGCGTGCAGTCATCATGGCCAAGACCTGGTGTAGGCAGCGTGACTGCGTGGCCTGTGACACCCCCCACTATAGCAGTTGTCCGTTGAAATGATCCAGTGTCCAAGAAGTGCAGTACATTGAGGACCTTATGCAGGGGGCTGAGTGCTTGGGCGCACAGGGTGGGTGATGTGAGGTCATCCTCCCACTCACTGACCAGGTCACGCCCCCTGTTCCTCCTACTTTTGTTGTGTGCGCCGCGCTATGTGCGATTTCGCTGTGCGCTTAGCGCATGCTGTTTGGAGACGTGTGCGCCAGCGTGCGCCACGCAGAAATTTGGCGCACATCCTGGGATTTCCACGCGCACGGACTTCCATGAATCGCTGTGCGCAGGTTTCACTTCGATTTTCGCACTGGCACTGCGATTTGCACGCTTTCGCTGAAAATTTCAGCGCACATTAATTCCATGAATCGGCCAGCTAATCTGGGTTTGTCTTTTGTATTTTAAAGTTTTAAATACTTCCAAACACTGGCGTGTGAAATTGTCATTTATAAACGTGCAGAAAAACATTTGACTTTTACAAAAAAGTGTTTTTGTGTCAAATGAGCAGACCTTGAAATATGCTTGCCAGAGACCTGCAACATCTCGTCCGTACTCTTCTGTCTACCACCCCTTCCTCTCAAATGGCCTACATAAAAAGAAAGATCAAGTAATGGGCTAAACGATGCCACCAGCATGTGAGAAGGCAAACCTCACAGAAGACAGCACAGTAATGTAACAGATATTAGATGATTTGAGCAGAATCACTGTATCGTCTGCTAACAAAGCTAGGATACAAGCATGAACGCTTTGGTTCAACAGCCTTGAATTTGGTTGCTTATTCACCTCTTGGATTAGCGGTTTATGCTCATCATTGGGGGCGATTGCCTAGGTTTTACAACACCCCATCTGAACAAGCCAATTTCTTAACCATCCCCATACGGATGACATGTTAGTTTTGATAGCAACCCCTATCTGGTGCAGGTACTGTGCTGATAATAGCACCTGTTGTGCTACAAAACCAAGTACGTATGCAGGCAGGTGTATCAACAGGAAAGGCTGAGTGGGCCTTGCAGGAATGTGCTTTTCTAATCTGGTATATGAACACACATGTCTGCAATGAGTGCTTAACACACGGAGCTAACTACTGAACCATTGTGGCACTCAATTTATCAATATGCATTTCACTGTTTCCTATTGCACATGGTTAACATAATTCCCACAGGAAGGAAAGAATGCTACAGGAGTTGTGCCATACGGAACACACAAACTATGTATACCACAGCGAACACAGAAAGCATCACATGATGAATTGATCAAGGCAGAATGTACTTGTCAAACAAGACAGGCAATAGGTTTAGAGCCTGAGCAGCACGCCATCAAATAGCCTGACGTGTGCTATTTAAGTCTGGTGATGAATGGAATCGTACTTCTTTAGGCGAGGCAGCCTTGTGGGGCCCCCTCCTATGTGGGGGCCCGGGGCAAATGCCCCTTTTGCCCTCTCATAAAAACATCTCTGCTCCTTAAGTGACTCATTGGCTCCGGAAGCCCAAATTGAACATCAGCATGTAGACCAGGAGGCACCTATAGACACCATTAGTCATCCCTGCCCCACTAATAACACCAGACCATCCCCTCAGAGAATTGAGCCACACCCTACTAGAGAAGAGGAGAACCGACATAGATTATCGGCTTCACCAAATATGTGTCCTACTGATGCTGGGGTGGCTTTTACTGCCTCTGTTGATGTTCAGTCAGGGCAACACACGGAGATGCAATCCCAACTAGCGGTCCTACAGTTTGCAATGAAGGTGGTTTTAAAGATGTCGGTAAATATTGGAGGAGGTGTCGGCACGAAAAAGTCACAATATGGAAAAAGAGGATGATGATTGAGATCTAGACGCACTGATTGCTGCCGCAGCACCTTATACCTCTGATAACTTGAACCTACACAATAATAACTTATCAGTGGACAGGGCTGGGGTAGGCGAGGCTGATAAAATGACAGCAGAGGTTGAGGAGGTGGTTGAACTTGTAAGCGACACATCGACTATCTATTTAACCCGTCAACAGCGTAAGAGGAAGAGGACAAAACAGCAAGGACGCACATAATAAAAGGGAAATTGAACCTACCCAAACAAGTGAAGGCCTAGGGGAGGAGTATATACAAGACCCTCATAGGAAGAAACCAAAAATACTAAACAAAAAATGTAAGAAGGGGAACCGATCACAAGGTACATTAACCAGCTGGGTACTGAAGGATAGCAAGCAAAGTGCTATGCACGATGTTTCGGGTCAGAATATGAGCACGAGTTCCGCTATGTTCTCTAACTATATACCAAATATTACAGCAAGGAAATCACAAAATAACCCCCCACCCCAATTCTGTGTTCTTACCAGTGCATAACCCAAAAAAGGTTGTAGCTGCCAAATAAATAACGAAGAGAATGACATCTCAGACAAAACCCTGGAGGAAGTATTTACAGACCTACCTCGTACAATCACCATAAAGAAGAAAGCTCAGGGTAAGTCCAGAGCCAATCCCCGCATTAACAGAGACGATCTTTTTGTCTCTAACACGAAAAATACTCCCCTTAAGAATACTAGATACTAAAGATTCCGATTTAATTGAGCCAATCAGAGATCCCAAATTTCAATTTACTCAGATCTAATGCAGAACTATGGAAACAGCACAGCTGATTAGAACCATGAAAGATCGCTATGCAGATCTTGGGTATGATTTGGATGTGGCGGCGGAGGTCTTGATAACTGACCACAACCAGGGCCCTTATCTGCAAGCGGTTAATTACAAAATAAATACCTTTAGGGAAAAAAGGCGACTGTGCTAATAGTAACACTACACTGCAAGCAAACATTTTGGGAATTGATTAGTCCAAAATAGCGACAGCACCCAAAGGGGTTTTACACACTTATTGGAATCCGGAGGATCATTATTACTCCTGGAGCAGAGGGACATATTGATGCTGCAGGAGGTTCGGTTATTATATAATCTGTTCATTGATCGCTATCAAATCTTCCAAAACATGCCCAATAAAGGGGCCAGGAGTACACCCATATGGCGGACTCATCATTGGAGTCAAAGATCATTTAAAAGCATAAAATTAGACACAGAGGTGAAAGTCCCTACGTGCTGGCAGTCAGAGTGAATACGGGCAGCACTAGGAGGATTTCCTCCTCATCAATGTATGTGATCCTGTGGGTTTGGCCAAAACTGATGACATCATTCAATTGGTATCCAATATGATTGGGAAGGTTAAAGGTATTGATGAACAAGCACATATTTATGTGGGGGGGGGACTTCACACGAGATATAAATGTACAAATGAAATCAATGCAATAGACTTTGTTAAAAGCAGGTCGGAAACTGGTACAGAAACCAAAGAATCACCCAAAGGGAAAATATGGGTAGACACCATGACTTCATGGGACTGCTGGCTTTTGAACGGAAGAGTAGCGGGTGATATCCCAGGTGGAAATACCTTGAGGTCTGGCACCAAAATGGCAATATTAGATTATTTATTTTGCAACTATCTGGCCCTCAGCAATGTTAAGAAGCTAGAATTACTAAAACGACCTTTAGTAATCACTCGATACTCACGCTTATAATTATGGAAAATAATGCATCAAGGAATGTAGGGCAGGTTGGGGAATTGGAAATGAATGTTGCCGGTAATAGGATCCGATGGACAGCGAGAGAAGTATTGGGAAAGCAGAAGACTACTATTCACTTCATGCTGGAAAGCTATTAAAAAAGGCGCCCTCCTTACTAGTAAATGGTATTGAAGAAATTATAAAAGATATTGCCTCAAAGCAGACGATACAAAAAGGTCACCACACTCTCCTCACTACTAACAATATGCAATATCAGTAGGACAAAACCATTTGTGAGGCTAAAAAGTCCCTGAGACGAGAACTAAGAGAGATTAAGAAACATGCTAATGCTCCCTCGGAGGCCAGAGCGGCTACTCGAATGGCAAAAAACAGGTACTGTAGATGGGCAAAGGGGTTTATAGTCAAAATGTCGACAAAAAAATGTCGACATGCAAAAATGTCGAAAAAAAAATGTCGAAAACAATAATGTCGACATCCTATACATAGAATGGAAGAAGTCAATTTATCGAAAAAAAAATGTCGACAAAAAAAATGGTCGATTATCATAGACAATAACCAGAAATAATCATTGGGGGGGGTCCCCCCCCCAACCCCCCAACCTCACCCTCCATCACGAACCATCCCAGCACCCCCTCCCCTTCCCTTCGTCCGTAATCACCCACTTGTCTGTGACACTGGATAAAGATAGGTTACGAAATGGTTAACACGCTAGATGACATTCCTGAGTAAAGCACCTTGTTTTTGATAGCAGGAAACGGTTAACGGCTGTGAAAAAACCGTCATTACCTGACAGAACATCTCTTGAGAGGTTACTTCGGGCAATTGACAGCATTTTTTTCGTACTTTTTTCTAGCGAAAAGGTAAGACGCACTACCATTATGAAAAATTACGTCTACAATAAAGGAAATAGTATACAGTACCTCAAAAAAATTATTTTTACGTGTCGTTTCAGGTGATAAAATGGAAAACAAAATAGAATTTATAGAAAGCCAAAAAGGAAGTAAGCAGCTGGTATGGAATGGATACATATTCTGTAAAGAACTTCAGCGAAAAGAGAGAATATACTGGCGCTGCACAGAATATACAAAAAATAAATGTTCAGCCCGCGCAGTAACAGTGGGAACAGAAGTAAAGGGAAACGCTGAACACAATCATATGCCTGATCAAACAACTATAATCATCAGGAAAACATTAACGGAACTTAAAAGAAAAGCAGTAGAACATGAGGGGGAAACTAGTGGATCGGTACTCAGGGAAGTTTGTGGCCAATTACCAACGCATGTAACAGCGCAATTACCAGCTGAAAAGTTGATGCAACGCACTATGAACCGAGCAAAACATACCAATGAAAACCTACCCCCTCCACCTACATCCTTTGAACATATACGTATTCCGGATATTTTTAGGATTACAGCGAGAGGAGAACATTTTTATTGTGGCGAAATGGGAATAAACAATGAAAAAATCTTGGTGTTCGCTACCTCTGAAAACTTTCGCCATCTAAGTCAAAGCAAATATTGGCAAAGTGACGCCACGTTTAAAGTATGCCCCCACCCGTTTTTTCAATTTTATACTGTCCATGGAACAATCAATGACAAAACATTACCACTGATTTACTTTTTGATGCCAAAAAAAACAGAGGACGCTTACAAAATCGTATACAATAAAATTAAGGAAACTACACCCGATTCACAACCAGAGACAATAATCATGGATTTTGAAACAGCACAAATCAAGGGTTTTTCATGCGTGTACAAAGACACTACAATAAAGGGTTGTTTTTTTCATTTCACTCAAAGTGTTTGGAGAAAAATACAGAAATTAGGTTTGTCAGCAAAATATACGGAGGACAGTTACTTTCAGATTAACGTAAAAAAACTTTTTGCATTGGCTTTTGTACCGGAGAATCATGTTATTAATTATTACGAACATTTAATTGACAGTGAATACTATAAAAATCATGAAAATGAATTAACAAATTTACTAGACTACTTCGAAAATACATGGATAGGCCAGTTAACACGGAGTGGCAACAGACGCCGACCAAAATACACAATTGAGTTATGGAACTGCTACCGCAACACCATGGAGAACAAACCCCGAACAAATAACGCATTAGAAGGCTGGCATAGCCGCATAAGTAAAAATTTCAATACCCAAAATCCAAGTTTGTGGCATTTCTTGCGAGACTTAAAGTTAGAAGAACAACACCAAGAAATGAGAATTTCGCAAACAATTTCTTTGGCAAATCAGGCACCGAAAACCAAAAAATACAGAGACTATGATAGTAAATTAGTGCAATTAGTACAAGCATTCACAGTAGAGAACAAGGACATTTACTTAGATTCCATAGCTTTTAACTTAAAATGCTAAAAAGAGTACTTACAGTTCATGGTGGCCAAGATTCCGTGTTAAAAAGGTGAAGAATCCCCCATAAAATCCATGAATCCAGGTGCAAAATGACGTTGCATTAACCGTGAAAAAGTACCGTTTTCTTGTTGAAATCCACAGCTTCAGTAAAAAAAGGTATCCAAACTCACCGAAAAGTGTCCAAAATCCATATTACTCGAAAGTCCAATAATCAGTTCCGGGTAATCTCGCTACTGCATGAAAATAAAAACTTCCAAAAAAGCCATATCCGAAAAAAAAAATCCACCATCCGTACGACAAAATCCTTGAAATCCACAAAGACCCGGTCCGTCAGATGAAAAACCATGAAAAAAATGATGAAATGCCCAAAAAAAAAAACAAATCCATGGAGCGAAGGGACGAGGACGCGACCGCGGTAAAAACAAGTCGAAAGTGAGCTTTAAAAATGGCGCTCACGTTTACGTTGTGCTACGTACCTTACGTAGAAAGTCAAAACAATTATAAGTTAATAATTATAGACATACATTTTTAGCTCTCAAGCGCCATCTACTGGTTCTTTATTATATAACAAGTTAAAATGAATTACAAAAAGGTGTTGTATTTAATTATATATTTATTAAAGTAAAAGTATTGTTAATTTTATTTATTTATTATGTTGTACAGTTACGTTTACTTACACATACTACTTTCAATTTAATAAACATACTGATATATCAAACTTACCATCAACAACGTATTTGTGTGTATATATATAGAGAATGTATTTATGCTTTTATTAAATGTCGACAAAATAATGTCGAAAATGTATTGTGTCGACATTTTTGTATGTCGACATTATACATTTTCGACATTATTTTGTCGACATTTTGACTGTCGACATTATTGATGTCGACATTATGACTGCACACCGGGCAAAGGACTGGGTACGGTCAGGCAGAAATGCTCAATGGCAATACCTTATCTCTATTGCCAAAACTAGGGACTCACATAATCTCTGGAAACTTATGAGCATGTTCAATTCTAAGACTTTAACTCATAAGATCTGTGCAATCGGGGAGCAAGAATGGTTGAAAAATATGAGTAATATCTTTTACGACCCTTCTAGCACTAATGACATGTTCCCATGGCAAGGAGGAAAATGCAACCTGAGCTTCTCCATAGAAGAGATCTTGCAAAAAAATTGGCCGCTCCAAAGAGTCTAGAGCGCACGTCCCAATGGACTACCCAATGTTATTATAAAAAATAATCAGATGTTTTGGGGTGAATTGTTATATAGCCTATTCTATAAGGTATGCCAGGAGGGGCGTATTCCCAGCTTGTGGCAGGGATCCAGTTTTGTACCAATATACAAGAGGGGACTCAGAAAACGACCAGATAATTTCAAGCTGCTAGCTATGCAAGACACTACTGGAAAAATATTTGCATCCCTAATATTGGATAGACTAATAAAATGGGCAGATTCCAGTTGCATATTGAGCAATTTCCAAATGATTTTCCGCACTGGCTCAGGTACGGCCCACTGCCTCTGGCTGTTCAATGCACTTAGCAAAGCGGCCAAGAGTAAAGATCAACCTGGCCTATATGTGGTCATGATAGACTTACAGGCCGCTTTTGATATGGTCAATAGGGGTAAGCCCTGGGCCAAAAAGAATCTGCTGGGATGTCCCAAGGACCTGCTTTTGGCTACCATGGGCCTACATGAGAACACTACAGTGCAACTTAGGCTCCACAATAGGGGCTTGGTGTCTGCGACGGCGAGAACAAACAGAGGGGTAAAGCAGGGGTGCTTGCTTGCACCGTTGGTATTTAATATATATCACAACTACCCAAGGTATTAGAATCGGCACACACTTCCCCACTTAGTTTATGGGAACAGTGGTCTCTTTCCTCTCCTACGAAGACAATCTCATCATATTCGATCACACATTCTCTGGCCTCAAAAGAGCTCTGGAAATTCTACAAAAATACGTTCTGGAACACGACCTTATGCTAACCTTTGAGAAAACCATGGTTATGCACTTTTCTAATCAACGAGTGCACATCTCAAACTTGGTTATTGATGGAAAGATAGCAGAGCGGGTCCATAGTTACAAATATCTAGGAGTAGAGTATACCACCAAGAATGATTATGCTGAATTAATTGAAGCAAGAAAACATAAAGCCGCAGTGAAGTTGAGTATGATGTATCATTGCGTGAGGGCGGCTTCTGACGGCAGTTTAAAAGGAATACTTACACTGTACAAACAATGTTTTTTCACTTCCGTATTATACGGATTAGAAGCAATAGGTATGAAGGATCTAGCTTGGCTAGGCGTGCTCAAGTGCAAATACTGGCAGTAAATGTTGGGGCTTAGACCGAGTGTGTCGGTTGATATTATCCGTCTATGACTGGGCCTTATATCACTGCCCGCACTGGCAATGAAAATGAGAATTCAGTTATATATAAAATCCTGTTAGTCCTCAGCATGTTCACTTTTAAGCCTATTGGGAAAACAGCCTCACCTGAATACCCCAAATACGGTGACATCTCTTACACTGGTGAGCTTTGAAACTATTGGCTGGAAGTCACAATGGGAAGACAGCCTGCAAGAGCTGACAGAAAAATGTACCCGTAAACTTGAACAATGGGATTAGTGCGCAAATTATGACCATCTCACTGGTCTTGTTAGCTACCGCACCACAGTGGACCAACTGGTTCATCGCTACATAAAAACACAAGGCTATGTCCAGCTTTGTGCCACACCAGAACTACGCAGAATCATGCTACTACTTAGAATCGGCACACTACCAGTGCTAGCTAGCACAGGACCAGAACAGGGAATTCCAAAAGATGGGAGTGGCTGTCGCTCATGGGGCATACCAGGCAAACTGGAGACCGCCCAGCATATTCTAACACAGTGCAAAGAACATGGCTTACTTTACATAAAGGTACTTGGCCCATATGTTAATGAAGTAAACAATATCAAGAGTGAGTCCCTCTGGCGATATTGCTTGAATAACAGACACAAAGCCATGCACATACCCCTATTGAACATTTGGAACGAAGTTCTTAAGCAGAAAAAGGTTGGGAGAGTGATGAAAACAAATAGGTAAAGGTACATACTCTCAGTAGCCCGGACTAGCAGGGCATTGCCTATTTTGCTTACATATTTAAAAAACAGAATGTGACCCAGGCTTAGCCAACAATGCACATAGGAAAGTTGAATTAGATGAATCGGGACATGGATACATATCCCTATCGTATTGATTTGCATACATGTTTACGGTTGCTTCTCTATTTATATGCTTGCTTGAATTTGTAAAGGTAGATACTAACAAGATATTTTTTTAAAACCTTTTAAGAACTGAATGATCTAACCTGTACATGTGTATGGTTCTAATAGTGCACTTACACTTGCACTAAGTAAGTGCATTTTTATTTTTTTATTTTCATTTGTCTATGTAATATATGTTGTTTGTATATTACGATAAAGCTCTTTGAGCTATAAACATAATAAAATAAATAAATACATACAATATGACCACCTGTTTAGATATAAAAGGGATGTTGAGGCAGACCAACAAAATATAAATACATATCTTGATAATTCGATTCATTTAAAAAATAACCTATTGTACCAGCACATAAAGAGGTGGGTCGAAAGAATGGCAGACGAAAGCTGTTATGTTTGTTCCCTAATACTGTATGCCATTAATGCAGCAAGAACATTTATTGCAAGAGAAATGCCTACACATGACAAAAGGCACCTCAGTCATCTAGCTGCATGCACAACCAGAAGACAATTTAAAGGATAATGGGCACTGTTATGATGGCGATCATAAATGGCATTTCCATATGAAGACACCTATGTGAAAACAAGAAGGATGGAAAATGGAGTAGGGTAGACAAACAAAAAGCCAATGTATCCATCCCAGATTAGAGAACGAATAAAGGTTATCTAGATGGAGAAGTTGAACTGTTCAGAAATTATTACAAAACCATGAGTACAAAACCATGGGAACCAAGATGTGGAGAGAGAGCTCAGCTAGTGGTCTATGGATGCGTTATCACCAGTACAGGATGGGAAGAAGGACCATTGGTCTTCCCTGCACATCTATTGAAGAAGGAATCAGCAAGCATAGTGCAAATAGTGAGTGACAAATGCCTAATATCATGGGCCAAGCACTCGGAGGTACTCCCATGGGTCGACAATGAAGCAGGACCTGTATCTATAATACCACTAAGGAATGCAACAACATGCTTTAGGACTGATGGCCTGGTCCTGGCTGGAGAAAAGAGAGTATGTGGACTGATAATCGAAGTCCCAGGAATGAATGGAGGAACTGCAGTATTGATGGACTGATATTGGGCCTGTGGATGCCTAAGTATCATCAGGGAGGAATATGTTCCATGGTGATGTTACATGTTCCAGCATTGGTGATCCCCCAAAGTGACATTCATATTGATACATTTCCAAAAATGGATGAGCACCTGAGGATGAAGAGGTCACCTAACCTCCATCGGCAGAAGAGAGAGAATTATTTTGCAGCAAGATCAATGGAGGCCTATGATAAAATTCCAGATGAACATGGACTGTTCAGCAAGACAGCAGTACTAATGACATTGATATTTCTTCCAGGACTTCAGACAGCAATGAATGCCGAATGGCTGCAGATTACAAGATGGGAGCTACTGCAGACAATCAATGCAACAATAAAAGGATTCAATGCAAACAGAGAAGAAGTAGGAGCCATCAGGCTGATGACCCTCCAGAACAGGTATGTTCTAGATCTGGTTACAGCAATGGAAGGAGGCGTGTGCGGCAAGGTCGGCCTTCTTGCTGTACGTTCACACCATCTCATGACAGAGGAAGTGGAACCCTGACAGAGGCAATAACTATGTTGATGACCCTGCGTACAAAAATGGAGGATGGAGCGGCAGATGATTGGTTCTTTTTATTATCATGGATTCTAACCTGGCTAGCAAATGCTTTTAAAATACTTGGACAAATACTAGTGTTGGTATTGCTGGGATTCTGTCTCTTAAAGGTCGTATTGGGACAATGCCAGAAGACAGCTAAAAAAGCTGTTGGAATGAAGATAATGATTGACATAAATGCTGCAAATGGGGAAGTGCAGAATGAGGAAAGTACCCATGAGAATCTAAAGAAGAGTTCCCATGCACCTCCAAGAATACAATTATACTACCCCAAGGATCATATGAAATATGTAGGAAACTGGATAGTATGTTCACCATCTGGTGAGTTCTGTCACATGACCTGGAGTGTGGATGAACATATAAAGAATGCGAGTGACCTGAAGGGGGAGACAAAGATTTGGATACTAAAGAAACAATCATGTGAAGAGATGATAAAAGAGAATGAAAAAAACAGTATGGAGAGATGATGAAGACAATTGAAGAAGACAATTTGGTTGAAGATTCAATCACAGGGGGGATTGTAGAGGAGCAGGTAGATGCTTTCTCACTAGTTCCCGTCCTCTCACCACCATCAGACTGGAATAGTCTGAGCAGTAAATGGGACCCCCTTTGTTGTTCCCATACCACATTGAGTGTATGAGAGACGTTATGCACTCAGAGAGCCATACAGAATGTACCCTCACATTGAGCCAGTGGAAGGATGCCACATAGAAGGATGTCAGCACGCACCTATGGACATCATGGAGCATAAAGGGGAAATCCTGAGAGGGCAGAGTGATGTCATAAAAAAGATATATGAACCTATGGTGAAACAATATAAAAATACTTAAGAGTAACAACATAACTGGAGCACTAAGAGAAACATGTACCTAAACGTTAAAGTAATCATGACTACAAAGAAGATGAAGTTACTTACTGATCAATAACTGTAAATATGCAATAACGCAAGTTAGAAAGTAAACATATAGAAGCTTGCTACAAAGGTATATATAGTGTGGCTAGGACGGCCATCATAGGAAGATGGATGCTGACGTGTCTGATTTAACCAAGCTACCTTGAAACAGACTAAGGCTGTAGAATCAGGAGATGCAGAATAGAAGTCCACTCTCCAGCAGAACAAGTCTGATCCAGACAAGTCTGATCTACGAAAGTCTCGTCAAAACCATCAAGGCCCACATTGACACCCTTGCTCTTGCTCTGGCTGACTTTGCAACCACTCCTTCGCCTCTGGATCCTTCCCCTCCCCTCTGAAGTGCTCCCTTGTGTACCCTCTTCGCAAGAAACTCACAGCCGACCCCTCATGCCTGGTTAACTATCGCCCGATCTATATAACTCCTTTCCTGGACAAACTCCCAGGAAAGCTGGCCATCTCCCAGCTCAATCTTCACACCGATTCTATTGGTTGTCTCCATGAACATCAGTCTGGCTTCAAGGTTGCCAGAAGCATCGAAACAGCTCTTCTAAACATCCATGAAGACCTGCTCTCCAACCTCGACTCTAACATCCCATCTGTCCTCATCCTTCTCGATCTCTCTTCTGCCTTTCACACGGTCAACCATGCCATCCTGCTCAACCATTTCCGTGAAAAACTGGGTATTGCCGATCAGGCCCTGGCCTGGCTGACCTCTTTCCTCTCTCATCGAACTTCCCAGGTCCAACTTGGGTCCTTCCTTTCCTCCATCTCACTCTCTACCTGTGGTATTCCCCAGCAGTCTAACCTCTCTCTTTGGATCTTCATCCAATGTCTGGCAACTCTCGCCCACTGAATTGCTATGCGGATGACACTCAGCTAGTCTTTATGCTTCCCTCTGCCACCCTATTCTCCTTCTCTCATCTCTGACTGTCTCTCTGATATCCAGGAGTGGTGTTACCAATGATCTCTGCCTTAATGCCAGTAGGACGGAGATTCTTCTCATTGGCACACCTGCACCCTCCTTTCCTGTCACTCTCTGGCCGGCCTCCCTTGGCCCTCTTCCTGCTCCCACCTGCGAGGATAAGAACCTCTGGGTCATCTTTGACTCCACACTCTCCTTTTCTCCTCACATCTCTGACATCTCTAAGAAGTCAAACTACCAACTGCACTGCCTCAGAGATATTCCTCCTTTCTTCTCCTTCCCCCAAAAGCTCACGGTCTCTAGAGCTCTGGTTTTCTCTAGGCTGGACTACTGCAACAGCCTCTTTCTAAATCTTCCTGCTTCTACTCTCCGCCCTCTGCAACTCATCCAGAACAGGACTGCAAGACTTGTCCTCGGCCTGAAGCCCTGGGATTGCATCTCTCCAGCCCTGAAATCTCTTCATTGGCTCCCAGTGGCTGCAAGGATTAAATTAAAGACCCTTTGCATTGTCCACAAGGCTTTTTAGGGCCGGTGTCACAATACCTTCAACTCTCCCTCCTTAAATACCTTCCTACTGGAGCTCTTCGCTCCACTACCTCCAACTCCCTCAGGGTCAGTCGCTTCCCCAAGCAACGAGTTGGGGGTAGATCTCTTTCCTCGGCTGGGGCCTGCCTCTGGAACAGCTTCCCTGCCTCTGTTAAACTTGAGGAGAACCATTGTTGGTTCCGGAAGCACCTCCAAACCTTCCTCTTTGCTTCTGCCTTCGTTCTTCCTCTCCTCAACTGATCTGTTTGCTTCGGCACCAGGCACCTGGTTACCCTCTGATTTTCGGGCCCAGGTCCCTTCCCACCCAGCCACACACTTGGACTGCCTCCTGGCAACCCTTGCACTTGGGTCTGTATCTGCAACCCTACAGTCCCCTTACCTGCGCTTTAACCTTCTCTGTGCTTTAACCTGGCACTTGCCACATGCTGGCTGCACTACCTGTTATTGTCCTTATCCTGTGTTCAGCACTTTCCACTCCTCCCCCTTGCACTTTCCTCCTTCCCTTTCCCCTGCACCTGCACATTCCCAATATCACTCGGCCTAGTAAGATCATTGTTTTGTCCTCCCTTGTTCCCCTCTCTTGCCTCGTTGCACTTCGAAACACTTGTGTATGGGCGCAATACAAATAAAATATCATAACAGACGATGAATCAAGGTTGGCCCAGAATGAAGGGGCTATTTTAAGGAATAAGCGCAGAGTAAAATGGATAAGCTCTGAATGTGGGACATTCCTCATAGATTAAAGAAAAAAATATCTGCAAGAGCCGACTGTTGGTCAATTAAAAGTGTACAAAGTTCATATGAGATAGAGTGAGCAAGTCTTTAGAGGCCAAGAGGAGCAAGTGCACCCAACATAATAAAATCAAATAGCAGAAAATAGAAGGCCGAAATTGACAAATTTGTGGTCTGCTAACACGTGATTTTGAAGAAGAGAACAAGGGCTATTCATTAAGCCTTAGATGAAAATAGTGGTGTGCTCACACTCCCTTGAATATTCCAGGCCAGTGAGCAGCCAACAAGGTCAACTACAAAAGGAAGACCATGACTTATGGCCTACCGATGAGAGGTGATGGACTAATTGGGAAAACGGGGAGAAGTCTGATGGGATTCAAACACCTATGTTTCACTTCACTGACATGCGCTAAAGAGTCGAATGTCCAAGGTTGGGATAGCATGCCAACCAATCAGAGGGTTTTAGGGACAACCTAACATACAATGTTGCATAGACCAATCCACTGATAGTTTGTTATAATCACTACTGTACGTATTTAGAGGTAGTTCAAGACATGCCCTGCAGATAAGGGGTAGCCAATGATGCACTAATCCTTATATGTTCTATAAGTAGGTATGTTCCCTTAATCAATCCCTCCCCTCAATAGGTTTTGTATTTTGCCACGTAGCATGATGTCATAGATGATGCACATTGGGGTATAAGACTTTTGCATAATCAAGGTTAGTTGTGAGTGTGCATGCATCAGTACGATGTTGGTCGGGTCTCCCTACTTTATTAACTGAGATTAAAGTAGTGTTTTGGCATATTCTTTCAGTCTGTCCGGTTATTTGGTCTGTGATCTTTATTTGTAATTCTATCTAGCACAAGAGATGCTTCAAGGTGCTAGAGCACAGTGCCTAAAAGGGACATGAGCCAAAGGCGTCACGCCAAAATGGCAGGTGCTGAAATCAGAGAGAGAGAGAGAGAGAAAGAAAGAGAGAGAGAGAGAGAGAGAGAGAGAGAGAGAGAGAGAGAGAGAGAGAGAGAGAGAGAGAGACTGACTCTCAGACACTCAGTCTGTGTCTGTCTGCAAGTGTGAGCTGTTGGTGCGGGTTTATATGGGAGTAGATTCATATGAATGGGTGCTCATACCTGCCTAGTCTCTGGGTTTATACCAGAGACTCTGGGTTGTTATGCTCTTCCGCGGGTGTCTGGGGAAGAGCTGGAGTTTCCAGGATTTCTGTCCCTTCCAGTAACTCTGCCCACACCTCGATCTGATTGGGTACAAACAGACTGATAGCAGCCAATCACATCGAGGTAGGAGGTACGGGGAGATAAGTGTAAATCTCGCTCAGATTGGCATCATTTGATGTTGATTTTTTTTTTAATGTGGCCAGTTCGGTTGGGCAGAGTCTTGGGTAAAAGGGGGCGGGCCGACCAATGACGTCATCCTCCGGGTTTTTCTTTGAAAATGTAGGCAGGTATGTGTGTGCTGTGTGGGTGATTGTACGCATGGGTGTTTGGGCACTTGTGAAAGCTTTATGTTTGTATGAGGGCATGTGGCATATGTGTGGAGTACTTGGGGATTCCACACTAAAGCTGCTCAGGGCCGTGTAATGTAGTCAGATGTGTTTCGGCGCAGCGCTTTTGGCACTGGCCGTTTCGGCGCAGTGTCTTGGGCGCAGTTCCCTTTTAGGCCCATCTTGTTGGTCGCGGCCATCAGGGCACACGGTCTTAAATATATTGTCAACCGAAGCATGAGAAAATGCAGTGCTTTGGCTGACAATATATTTAAGCAAACAGTAGCCACTCACTATATGGAGCAGTACTGTGAGTGAATGATCCATGCACAAATCGGTTGTTCCACAGTACAGCTCCATGTACTGAGTGCCTTGTGTTTTCTTAAATATACTGTGGATAACAATACACATACATCCAACGAAAACAAAGCACGTACAAATATTCATGGCAAGGGTAGATGGGCTTTGTTTGCTAAATCGCTTGCATCCGGAGCTCCTTTGTTGGAGATCAATGGTCCTGTGCAGGAAGGACATCATGCATGGAGGACTCTCTGCGGCTTGGCAGCCGCCCCCTCGCCCAGAGAGCAGCAGCGTTGCTTGTCTGGGGCACTGTTATCCAGGCGCCCCAGTCTTCCAAGGCGGAAGCCAGGTCAGGAACGCAGTGATTACACACTCGTCTTTCCGTTCTGGCTTTTAATTTAAGATTTCCCAGGGGAAACCCTGGGCATAAATCCCTGTAATTCATCCTGAGTATAATACAGCACGGTGGTTATATTTCCAAATAAGATCACCCTCCCCCACCAGCTAGCGTGGCCAACTTTACAGAATGGCTTCGCAGGACACTTTAGACGTGGCAGATCATCAGAAACGGCCTGCAGTGCACTCGGTTGCAAATGGTGTGATTCACACCCATCCGCTTTTTTTGGTAACATTAGTGGCAGTGGCAAATGACATTTTAACACATACACAGCACCAAAAAAACGTTAGGACCATTATACATGCAGGACACAGGATACATGCATGTATAATGCAGGACACTCATCTGTTAGAGTCCAGGCCCTGTGGGACAAAATATATGCAAACATCCAAATTTGCATATGCATTGACAGCAACATAAGTGACTTCACAGAAAGAGCGCTGCAAAAAGCATCACCAGTCTTTGATACTTGGAGACACCAAGGGAAGTAACATTACAATAAGTTGCCGTGAGTAAATTGAGTGTCAAATAACTTTGTGGTGTGAAATGCACGAGTGACACTATCATTATTATTATATAGGTAGCAACTCTTCAGCTATTAATACTCTGAGTGAGGATTCTTTTTTGTACCAACTTATAATAACATAATGGGATAATAACATAGGCTAGGAAATGAATCACTTACAGGGACTCCAGATACACACAGTGATATGAAATGATGTGCCCAGGATCACACACTTTGGTTACAGGGTCAAATTAGGATGTGGGCAATTTAAACAGTTGACTACATATCTTTCAAGGTTTATTTGATATAGATATTTATTAAGACTGTGTTTATAGAAATGCCTTGGGAAAAACGCACATAACTAAAAACGAACATGTCACAATGAAGATTCCCCCTGCTAATAGCGCAGGGAGCTCTTGATTCTATTAAAGACAAGGAGGCGAGCATTATGCTTCATCTTCTTATTTATTTGCTCTCCAGCAGTTTCAACAAAATCAAACAAAAAATCCATCTTTCTGATGGCTCAAAACATTTTTTTTTTTTTTTTTTTTTTTTTTTTCAAAACTTCATTTCAAAACTCCATTTCCCATCATCCTAGGCCCTGAACCCCGTGTCCTGGTCACGTGACCTAGTCCTTCCTCTTCCTGTAAACCTCCTCTTCTTTGACTGCGATGCAACTGATAACGTAAACATCTCCTGAACTAACACTCGATCCTGGAGGTCTCTGAACTGTAGAACTGTGGAACGAATCTCTCGCCTCGGAACTGCGATCTCGATCCATGTTTCTTGAGCTCACTCAGCCGTTCTTCTGGTCCTCTCCTAAGATGGAAACAACAGAACATGTTAGGGCGGCGGATACACACCCTATTCTTGGGAAAATTGAATTTGTTATACACTCCGTACATGTCTGCACGTAATCACATCATTTCATATCATTCTCCCGTGTATCTCGGGTGGGAAATTAATGCTCGCCTCCTTGTCTTTAATAGAATCAAGAGCTCCCTGCGCTATTAGCAGGGGGAATCTTCATTCTATGTCAAGACGGAGGCGAGCATTATGCTTGTTCAAAGCTTCTTACCATAGCTTCTGCTAGTGTATTAATTGGCTTAAAATAAAACGTCCTAAACGTGTTATCACTCGCCCAATCGGCTGCTTTCAAAATATCTTGCAATGTCGCTCCTTGACGGATTGCTCTGGATGCCCCTGCTCCACGCACGGAATGGGCTCCAAACCTCGTCATGTCAATCCCTGCTAGGCTCATGACTTCTCTAACCCATCTCGCTATAGTGGCTGTTGCTACGCCCTTATGAGGTTTCCTGCGCGCTATTAGCAATTGCGTTGTCCCCGACGGTCTCAGCTCCGCCGTCTTATTTATATATTCTCTAATGCATGAGGCTACGCACCATTTAGGATGATCTTGCATGTATGGATACGTTATTGATGAGGAGTCTGTTTTTGTCCTCCTGGCCAGATGAAAGGTCACACCGTCTGGCCCGTATACTATTCTGTCTACCTCCAATGCCCTGACGTCTGCAACTCTCCTGCATGAGATCATGCATAGAAGCATTGCTAATTTCTCTGATAGTCTTCCTAGCGATAGGTATCTATTACTGGGCCAGTCGGCTAATAAACGAAGCACGACTGTCACGTCCCATAGCGATTTGTATCTCGGCTGCGGTGGCTTCCTGTATTTTATCCCTTTCAGGAGTCTAATTACTGCCACGTTCTCACCCACTGGAACTCCTTCAATAGGCAAATGGCCTGTAGATATCGCGGATCTATATACCCCTATCGTGCGGTAGGCTTTACCGTCCTGCAGAAGTTCCGCTAGGAAGTTCACGATCTCTACTAGAGGGGCAGAAACGGGATGAAAACCTCTTGACTTGCACCATCTAGCCCATCTGCCCCAAGCTGCATCGTAGCTCCTTCTAGTCGAGGGAGCCCATGATTCTGCGATGAGGCTCGCAGCTTGTGCTGAAATTCCCGGGAGATTCCAACGTCTCCTGCTATCTTGCACGCCATTAGCGGCATCTTCCCCTTCACTCTCAGAGGGTGATACGATCCAATTGGGTCCGTGAGGAGGCCTTCCTCTTGCGGCAACACTCGCGGGTGGTCCGCCATTAGTTCCATCAAGGCGGGAAACCAGACCTGAGATTTCCATATCGGAACTACTATGATCAGAATCACTCCTTCCTTGCGTACCTTCGCTAGCACTCTGCTTATCATTATGAAAGGAGGAAAAGCATATAGCGTTTGCCCTCTCCAGTCTTGCAGAAAGGCGTCCGTCCCCGCTGCTGCTGGGTCCGGTCTCCAGCTGAAAAACTTGCTCATCTGCGCGTTCAGTCTGGACGCAAACAGATCTGCGTGAAACGGTCCCCAGAGCTTCTCTATCCGCTGAAAAGTCGCTCTGTGTAGCCTCCAGTCGCTGGAGTCTGTGAGATGTCTGGAGTTCCAGTCCGCCACTACGTTCTGGGCGCCTGGTAGATATTCTGCCGTAACTGCCGTGCCCGACTCCAGACAGGAGTGCCAGAAGTCCTTGGCTATCTCCGCTAACAATCTGGACTTCGTCCCACCTAAATGATTTATGTACTTGACTGCTGAGATGTTGTCCATCTTCAGCAGTATGCATGAATTCACCTTGTCCTTGGTGAAAGCCTTGATAGCAAAAGAGCCGGCCAGAAGCTCCAGGCAGTTTATGTGTAGGTTGAGTTCCTCCGAGCTCCATCTGCCTCCCGTTTGGAGTTCTCCGCAACGGGCACCCCAGCCTGCCCTGCTGGCGTCCGATTCTATTATCATGTCCGGGCGGTCGCCGAAAATGGCTCTGCCGTTCCACGCCTCCATGTTCTGGAGCCACCACTCTAGCTCTGTTCGAGCTTCTTGGTCTAGCTGCACTAGCTGGTGATAGCCGAGCCCTTGCTGGAGGTGTCTTATTTTCAACCTCTGGAGCGCTCGGTAATGTAGGGGCCCTGGGAATATCGCTTGAATCGACGATGCGAGCAAGCCCACTATCCTTGCGATTGTTCGCAGAGATGCGGTCGGACTGGCGAGGCAGGTTCTTATTTCTCTCCGGATATCCCGAATCTTCCTGCTCGGCAGCTCCAGGGTCGCCGACCTGGTATCTATTATGAAGCCTAGGAACTCTATCCTCCTGGCTGGTATAGTTTCGGATTTCTCTTTGTTCACGAGAAAACCTAGAGACGTCAGTAGGTTCGCAACCCATCTGGTCTGATACTGCAGCGCCTCTTCGCTGCTCGCCATTATTAGGATATCGTCCAGGTATACGATGATCCGAATACCCTTCTCCCTGATTGCTGCTGCTACTGGTCTCATCAGTTTCGTGAATGCCCAGGGAGCGGACGCTAGTCCGAACGGCATCGTGGCAAACTGCCATAACTGCCCGTCCCAGTCGAAAGCTAGAAAGGGTCGGTATTCTCGATCCACTGGGACCGTAAGATAGGCGTCTTTCAGGTCTATTCTTGTGAGCCAGTCGCCCTGTCGGAGCGTGTCTCTGAGTTGGTGAGTCCCTTCCATCTTGAAGTGGTTGTAAACTACCCACTCGTTCAGGCCCTTCAGATTTATTACCGGCCTCGCTTTCTCTTTCCTGTGTACCAGGAACATATTGCTTATAAATTTCGGAGCTACGCACGGTTCGATGGCTCGTTTCTCTGCTAAACTCTGGAGTTCTGTTCGCAGCCGGTCTGCTTCTGCTCGCGCTGCTACTATCGGATTGGGGTTTTTGTACTGGATTGGGATCTGTGTAAATTGAATGTGCAGGCCCTTGACTGACTGAAGCACCCAAGCGTCGCAGGAAAGCGCGCGCCAGTTCTCCCAGTACTTCGCTGTCCTCCCCCCTACCGCAGGATAAGCGGATGGTCTCACCTGTGGGAACGTATTGTCCTCTTCCCTGTCCTCTGCCTCGCCTTCCTCTGGGGAAGCGGCCTCTGGGTTGGAAGAAGGTGTCTGGCTTCTTATCTTCCCAGTATTGCGCTCTGTTCGATTGAGGCCTTCTGGCTGTCTGATAGCGACCGGTCGCTCGGCCTCTGTAGCGGCCGGTCCCTCCAAAAACCCTTCCGGGGAAGATCTTCCTAATGGAGGCTTGCGCTTTCTCTAATGAGGTGTAGGTTCCTACGAATCTCCCCATCTCTTTTCCGAAAGTCTCGCCGAACAGAAGTCCCTGCGCGGCCTCTCCTGCCTCGTAGGAGGATAGATCTCCTAATTTTTGGTCTATCTTCAATAGAAGTCCCCTTCTGCGCTCCGAGGAAATGGCGCAGTTCGCGTTGCCTAACAGGCAAACGGCTCTTTGGGCCCAGTTCGCTAGCACCTCCGGGTCGATCTCCTCTCCTGTATCTTTCGCTCGCTCTGCCAGGTCCATGATCTTGGCCAGAGGGCCTGCCAGATCCAGGACCTTCTCCTGGCAACTCCTCCAGGAGCGATCGATCCCCTTCCTAGGGTCTCTGTTCGATTTCGCTACGAACGCTAGCATCTTTGGATCTAACTCCGGCGCTTCTGCTACCTTCCCTGGGAGTTCTGGTCTGGGGCATTCTGCCTTCATTCTTTGCCTCACTTCCTTATCTAAGGCCTTGCGCAGTCTCTGCGTCATGTATCGTGCCACCCTCGGAGACGGCACCCATTCTGACGATCTCGGGTTTCTAATCTCCTCGGGCTGGAACATATCTGAGGTTTCCTCTAAATGATTCAGCTTTCTCAGTCTCTTTTTCGGAGGCGTTAAGCTCCCTTCGTCTCCGTGTTTATCTTCGTCCTCCTGCGAGGACGTCGGAGATTCTATGGGCTCCTCCTCTTGAGGGAACTCCTCTCCTGTATCTCCCATATTATCGTCCCCTGGGTAGGGGGTCATGAGGCTCGGCACCTCCGACTTGGCCATAAATGCTTCTCTGAGCCTATTGAAAGCGTCGGATGCCTCCGGGGCCTTAGGATTCGCCCCTTCCAATTGGCCCGGGGGGTCAGAAGAGTTCGCGCTCTTCCGGGCCTTCGTACACCCCTGTGGGCTCTCCGGCATGGCCCTGGTGGACGTGCTTGTCGACGGTATGGTGCTTATGTCCTTCTGGCTTAGGAATGTCTCGATTGTTAGCAGGCGGTCCTGCAGGGGTTTGACTCCTATAGCCACTGCCTCGATGAGTGAATTACCTAGCACGTCCTTGAAGCTCTGAGCCAGATCTTCCGATTGCGTGGCTTCCTGCTCCTCTTCACTCCACTCAAACTCGGCCATGATACGTGCTGGTAGGTGCCTGATAATACCTGATCGGTGTGAGGGCACGTCCACTTCTCACTCTTTTTCCTGAGGCTGCACCTGGCTGCGAAGCAGCTCTTTCAACTTTCAGCGGAAGCACTGAGTCTACAATTCGCTCTCGAGGCGTTCTCTGGTAACAGTATTGATATCACTCTGCGTGCCGATTTCTTCGGCTAAGCTCCGCCCCCGCGGGTGGGGGATGGGGAGGAGGGTTAACTTTCTCGCTCTTCACGAGGGTGGGGGACCCGCGTCCTCGCTGTCGGCGCGAGTGCGAGCCCCGGCCTCGCTGACCCCTGGAGTGCTGATAGTGCAGCACGGGGTCTAAAACAAACTAAAGTAACGGATTTTCGAATCCTGGCTACGCTGCGCGATCCCTACGCGCTGCTCTGGTGATTGGTCATGAGAAACGCAATCTATTATCACTATAATCGGTAACCCCACACAAAAACTGGCGGAAAAGCGCAGCTAAGTGAAAAGGGTACTTATCTCTTGGAGAGCAGGAAAAGAAGAGGAGGTTTACAGGAAGAGGAAGGACTAGGTCACGTGACCAGGACACGGGGTTCAGGGCCTAGGATGATGGGAAATGGAGTTTTGAAATGAAGTTTTGAAAAAAAAAAAAAAAAAAAAAAAAATGTTTTGAGCCATCAGAAAGATGGATTTTTTGTTTGATTTTGTTGAAACTGCTGGAGAGCAAATAAATAAGAAGATGAAGCATAATGCTCGCCTCCGTCTTGACATAGAATCGACTAATCTTACACTATATAAACTGTCATAGAAGAGCAAGATGAGTATGGCTTTAGCTTTATTTTCCCATCCTGCATGAAAGGTCACAGTAGAACCAGGCGCACTAATGGGAGACAAAACATTCTCACTTGGGCTTTCAAACCATAGGCTTATTTTTAAAATAAACACGCTCCATTATGCGCCCTTCCCATTTCTAAACACTCCTATTCACATGTCTTAAAGGACAAAGGTCCCTGCCAATATTCCCTCCTCCCTCCTATTAATGTCTAATTGCTGCCATTGTAATGCTCTGTTGACAAAGAGCAACGTGTTGAGATGCTGCACCCTGAGAGAGCCGTTCTTCTGCCCTGAGATTCAACTATCACACAGAAGTGTGAACTCAAGGCAGAAAAGGCTTTGATCGGGCCAGGGGCCAAGGCAAAGTCAGGACTTTTGGTTTACCACAGAGGGTGCCGGAAAATCACGGGAAAAAAACCCATCAACAAAGGTAAGTCCCGCAAAACACAGGACGGTTGGCCACCCTGCCTCCAGCTGTGTGCAGGCAAAACAAACAACCTCGCCTTCCATGAAATGTAAGCCATCCCCCTCCCACAAACATAGTGGAAAGTTACAACAGCACAAAGGCGGGATTTCGAACAGCATAAACGTGAGACAGAAGTTGATTCAGGCTCTATCAACATTTCGCCCATGTACGCTGTGGTGCTTCCCCTTTAAGAATATGTATTGCCCCTTTAAGAGTATGTGTCATGACTTTGTCATGACAGGATGTTAATAAAAGAAGCCTCTGCGTGCACGTGTGACAGAACGGCGGCATACTCCATGAATGGCACTGTGTCGCCGAATCTAATTTCGTAGGGCCTGCAGGCCTAGACCTTGTGATCATGGTCCTGCCGCCCTGCTGATCTCGGTGTTACCAGATCAGCATGTGTACCCTGGGTGCCCCTAGGCCACTGTCCATCTGTGTGACAACAGAGCAGCTGCAAGTCCGGCAGTTCCTGGCAGATTAAGTCTTGCTGTGTCACCACGGCCCACAGATGATCCCTGCAATGGTGTGTGGCTGCTGTGTACACCCAGGGACCCTCGGACAGGCCCGTGAGCCAGCCCACAACTGTGCCTGTAAATTGGTACGCTGGTTGCCCCCCCCCCGCGATGGTCCGACTGTCCAGTGTGATCACAGGTCCAGTCCCAACAATGGTGATGAGGTTTGTGGACCTGCAGACCTGCGGTGCTGGTGCGGCCGCCGGACTCCCGGCTGGGGGTTTTTCTCTGTGTTCAGAGTTTTGTTGGAGGTGAGAGAAGAGCCCCGCTATTGTGCTAAAGACTGGCGCAAAGATGGAAGGAAATGGCAGGCTGCATTGTGCTTACTTTGTGTTCAGAGTTATGAGGAAAAAGGTGGGTGCAATGCCCGGCTGCCAGCCTGCATTTCGCCATGCCGGCAGGCCCCAGACCGATCCCAGGCCAACCTGCGGTGAAAATGGAAGCGCTCTGTGTTGGAACAAGGAAGAATTGATAATGCGGTTGTCTGCGTTTGATGGGGTACGCTGGTGGCAAGGCACGCAAATTCTCTGCCGTGCCGGTGCTCCCCTGGTGTTCCTGGGCCGATGTGTGAGGAATGTGAAAAGGCTCCATCATCTGAGTTTAAAAAAGAAAAATACGGCCAAGGGAAATGACAGCGAGACCCGCTGTGCGCTCCAGGAATCAGAGTTTGTTAATAAAATAAAAGGTGCTGCTTTCTGTTTGGTAGACATCTTCGCCTGAGGGAATTTGAATTTGATTCATCTCCTGACTAGAGCTGTACCGAAATAGCATATTTAGTATTCGGCCGAATACCAAATTGTTTGTGAACTATTCAGCCGAAGCCGAATAGTTGCTTTAATTAATAAATCATGTTCCAAATTTGAACAAACACACTTATTAAAAAAAGAAAATAAAGCACCATTTTAAATGTATTCTATACTTGTATTTCTCTTCACTGTTATCAATGCAGCAGCTTTATTTAAAGTATAAAAGCCAGAAAAAAGCATATTAAACTTAATTGTCTGATTGCTCCGAGTAGGTGTAGGGTGTTTTGTAGATGGGAGTCCATGCAGGGATTTATGTTCAGTAGGGTGGGCAAGCAGAATTCCAGGTAGGAGATTTATGTTGTTGGGGTGGGAGGTGGAATGCCATATATGCTTTTTGTGTAAGTGTTTCGCAGGCCCCAAGTAGGAAGTTTGTGGAGGTTTTGGGGAGGTAGGATGCCAGTAATGGGGGCTTGCATTATATGCCAGCAGAGTGTCTGCAATGGAGTCTTTGGTTCCAAGACTTACAGGCTAATTTTGCCTGTTCAGCCCACATTTGCCTCTTGGAGTCAAGCCGGAATTTCAGGCTTGGCCCGACTTGGCCCAATCCAGGAATTCTCTGGCTCTCCCAACTCTACATCCTACAAATTCCACCACCAGAGCACAGCTCTCTGACTGTCTCATACAGAGTTCTCACACCTATCTTTCCCCGCTGTCACACACTGGCCCACTTTGGAACTGGAGAGATTACCCAACATAAATTCCTCTGACAGGCCTGTTAGGTGGGGGCATATTACTCTGCCTGACATAACCAAGTGAATTCTTAATGTTTCTCCATGGGCATGGGCCATAGGAACATATGCTGCTCATTTTTCACTTATCCTTGCCAATACAAAAACATATGCACCTTATCATTCCTGATAAAATATCAGATAATGGTAAACTCAGGACTCAAGTCCATAAAAAAAGAAAAGGGGGACTACGATGTAAGCAATGGGAAGTGAATGACAGGAACTGAATGTATCCTAAATGAAATATGCAAATTTCCTTCAGTTTGTCTTTTCCAACTCAAGAAAGTGCACATTGCATATAAACAGTCGCCAAATGAAAAGATTTTCCTGTATTGTTGCTGGCTAAGTATAAAAGGTGATTACCTTTCATGTCTAAGAATATGTAACAAAACATGCCCTAAGGAGCAGATTGCAATATAAGATATTTTACAGCTGTGTGATAGCAATTGCCTGGTCTTGTGGCTAAGTGTCTGGTCTAACTTTATTCAGTTTTGCATACTGAAGTCTATATTTGCCTTTCTGAGTTCTTGTTGCATTGTATTCAAATGAGAATGACAAAGTATTCGGCAAGAGCCGAATAGCAAGAAACTATTTGGTCGGAGCCGAATAGCTTCTTTTCAGCCGGAATTCGGCCGAATACTTACTTTAAGCCGAAGTTCGGTACTCCCCTACTCCTGACTTAGAGAGACTGCAGCGCTGCATCTGCCGCCATTATAACATGATCTTCTCCAGTCAGAGGGGAGAAATGGTGAGCAGCACCCTGCTAATTTAAATGTTTTAATCAGAGGAGAGAAAGTTGAAAGGGGAAAAGCAAAGTGCTGCATGTAAGGTCCATGTTAAGAGTTAAAGAAAGAACAGTACTCGTGCCTGGGGAGGCTAACTAAGTGGTGCAGCCCAGACACCCACCCAGCAGTGCTTTGCTGCCTGCCCCACCATCAAGGGGGTAGGCCGATGTGGTCCCCGGTGCTCCCGGGTGTGGTTTCCCCAGCTCATGAACTGTGCTCTCAACTATACTGGACTGATACAATGCAAGTTAGAACTGGTTTTCCTGCAGCCCTGCAAATGCTTAACGAGGACTCAGTAAATATGTATTTGAATGCTGTGAGCCTGCATGCCACTGATGTGCTGAAAGTGGTCCCAGTAAAGATTTGTATGTGAAGATGTGCTCCCACAGATTGTCGGCATGCTCGATATAGTTCCAGTAGCTGACAATGGTGTCATTCGGTGGTTGAAGTTTTCCGTTCGCCCATGTTGAATAAAGTTTCCCTCAGAATGTGGTGGAACTGCCCACATGACACCCGAAGTCCACCAACCCTGACTGTCACCCTCAATATATGTACAGAGGTCGGTACATGTTTTTATGTTTGTGACTGCATGAGTATCAATGCTTGTGGTTATTGTTTCATCCTTGTATTTCCAAGTGCACCAAGTATTGCTGTATGTGACCATTCATTTATTTAATGGCCAGTGGTATTTTTTATTGTTATGAAAAAGGAGGAGAGTGACGTTTCCCACTTAAGAATATGTATTGCTTCTTTAAGAGGATGTGTCATGACTTTGTCATGACAGTGTGTTGATAAAAGGAGCTCTGCACACATGTGCGACAGAACGGCGGAAGACTCCATGAATGGCACTGTGTTTCCATATCTCATTTCGAAGGGCCTGCAGGCCTACACCCTGTGATCACGGTCCTGCTGCCCTGCTTTTGGGTGCCCTCAGATCAGCATGTGCAACCTGGGTGCCCCCAGGCCACTGTCCCTCTGTGTGACCACAGAAAAGCTGCAAGTCCAGGAGACGCCGGAAGTTGATGTCTTGTCGGGTGACCACAGCCCACAGGGTGATTCCTGCAATGGTGTGTGTCTGCTAAGTGCCTCCAGCAACCCTCGGGATGGCCCGTGAGCCAGCTCGCAACTGTGCCTGCAAATGAGTAAGCTGGGTGCCCCCAGCGATGGTCCGACTGGCCTGTGTGGTCAGGGGTCCAGTCACAACATATGCTTTTCCAAAGACACGCAGTTAATACCAAACCTGGCTGCCATCAATAGCGAATGGATTCTGTACATGTACAAAGTGCAAAATGGGCCAATATGGTGGAAACAACAGCAGAGCTTCAAATATAGTAACGGGCAGTTATACCCAAGTGCTTTAAGTGGGATGACAAATGGAAGGAGATAGGGGGCCTCAAACAAGGCGGTGTGGCCTAATTAACATGCACAATCTAAAGAGTGATCATCATGTCCTTCAAGGAGGGCTGGAGACTTATGCAAGGGCCGCCAGGCCCAAACTATATATCATGAGACCCTGCAAACATATATTTTGTGTTATTCAGCATTCCGTATGATCTAAACAATTCTTGTATACATCCAGCATGCTCTGCACACTGTAAACACAAAATCTCTCTCTGGCTCAGTTTGTAGTTAAACAGATGTCAATAAAAAAATCACTATCTCAGTATATAAACAATTCAACTACTTCTGTAAATACATCACCTATAAGAAAGGGGAAGTCGACAAACAGCACCAATGTGGGTTGCTAGCTGTTTTGTATGAAATCAAACAACACTTTATGAACATAAGAATGACCAATGATTTATATATTTGTCAACTATATTTGTGATAGTGATTAAAACAAGCAATCCTTCTGAGCATGTAATGCAAACTGGACTTTGTGCTAATTTCATTTATCAAAACACCCATCTTAAAAGTACAAGGACTAGGCTTGGGCTGTCCTGCTTCATCTACGCTGGGTCTCCTTGAATGTGCTTTTGGACTCTGAGTGTGCATTTGGTGGATGTAAGTAGGGACTGAGGGAGTCACGGCAGCACCTCAGCTCAAGAGCAGTTTTTGGAATCTGCCAGGGTGCTGCCCCTGCTTGACCTGACGCACATAAAGCCATAATCACAGTAAGAATGTTATTGTCTGTTTTAGCACTATGTGATCTACATGCTACTTTGCTCATATCAAGAAACGTATGTTGGGAGTACGATTAGCTCATCATGCAATATCTCAGAACCTCTCTCAGCTATTGAGAAAAATGTAAGATCACCTGTTGTATAACAATATGCAGAAAACCATGCAGGTAATTTTGTAAGTTTGAACATTTTTTGGTATCAAACGCATTTCGGCTTTCACACGGTTAGCACTTGTGAAGTAATGCTGCATAAGGCAGACGCACAGTGGAAAATTAACTTGCCTGCTCTTGAACATGGGCTCAACAAGGATTGTGAAATACAGGTGTTCCTTTAGAAAGAATAAGATATCTCTTTCCGGCAATGTGTGTACCCTTTCCCCCTTTTTTGATTGACTACTGACCTCTCTCTCCACTTTGGTTCATTTTCTCACATTCTGTGTTTTCTCTTTATGTGTATCTCATGCCAAGATGGCGGTACAACTAACGATGGGTACTTTTACTAAAAGCAAAAAGTAATTATTATTCACAATGGCAAAACCTTAACACATTTAATGTTTTAAAATACTGTTTTTGATGACTTTTCATACTTTAACTCAAAAAGGATTATTTGTCTTCATTTAATTTCATTTCATTTTGCCATTTGTTATAGCGCCTTTCAACATAATTATGGTCCCAACGTGCTTTTGGTTGAATGTCCTTGGGCGGAGCGGAATCCAAACAGTAGGCAGAATTTGGGAGGTGCTATTTTGCGTGTGTGCATTTCAGCCATTTAAGTTATGCAAGGGTGGCCAAGACTCTGGTAGTCGTGCATGTCTAAATGGAGTGTGTATGGGCACAGCATAGGTATTCTATGGACTAAAGTGAGGATTGTGTTTGAGGAGATATATAGTTATGTGGGATGGTACCATTTAATTTTTGTCGTTAAAAGTAGCTTCAGACTTACGGCAGAGGTGACGTGCAGTAGTGTTTCTGTTGTATGTGAGTGCAGGGTGTGTGGAGTGAGACCCTGCCTTCCGCTAAATTGCAAAGGTGCGTGCGCAAGAGGAGAAATGGGTTTGCTGTACAAACAACAATGTCTATTTCCTGGGTTCCATCTATGTACAGGATGCAGTGCTACGTTTCACAGGTGATCCAAGTGCTCGAAGAATGCATAATACTCACCCTCTCAGAGGTTGTTAGAATCAGAGATTGCCATCCCTAGTTCCTTCCAGTGCAAGAACAAGGACCCTATTTAATTATTACATGTGGTGGCCTGGCCCACCCTCCTGTGCTTCAGAGTTACAGGCAGTGCCAACCATGAGTCAGGGGACCGAGGTGCCTGGTTGTCCTCCTACGGGATGATCACAGTGATTTTTCTAAGGTGCATTTTAAGTGCAATGCATTTCCCCCCTTTAAGCCCATATGAGTGCAATACCTGGACCACTGTCAGGATTCATTCTAGGTGTGAGTTGCTGGAGTGACTACCTGAGTCCTCCATGTGTGCTTGGCATCTCAAGGTAAGGTTAGATGACAGAGCAAAGTGGTTGCAAAGAAGGAAGAGGCTAGTAGCTGACAGATGGGCATGTGAAGGAAGTGTGCAAGGGGGGTAGAGGGAGGGAGGACTGCAGGGTGAATTGTGTGTGCGAGAGACGGGGTTGGGCACGGGGAGGCAGGGGGATCAGGACATCTGGGGAGCAACCAGGTTTTGAGGGCTTTTCTGAAGGCCAGGTGATCCGCTATGAGGCGGAGTACAAGGGGGTGGGAGTTCTAGAAAGTGGGTGCAAGGACAGAGAAACAGGCACTTCCTAATCTGGGGAACTTGAAAGGAGGGAATACCAGGAGGTGTACAGAGCCTGATCTGAGGTTTCTGGTGGCGTGGTAATGAGTGAACTTGTTTTAGAGGAATTCTGGGCCTTTCTTTTGGATTGCGCGATGGGTAATGCACATGGCTTTGAAGTAGGCTGTCTTCAATGGTGTCTACAATGATCGATTGCAAAGACAGGGGCCTCTTGGTTATTCATGTGCATATATGAATGTTGAATTGACTTCTCATACAGTGCTATTTGCTGATATCATTTTTTGTAAAACTTCAACCTTTATAGTTTTTAGGTTGTTTGTATAATTTGCCTGTGCTTTTCTGTGCATTTAAATATGATGTATGGTTTTCATTTGCATGAATTTATGTTTGATCTCAAGTTGGAGTTTTGGTCATTTTATTTTATGTTATATCACTGGTAGTTCTTTGCTTTTAGTCCTTGTTCAATTGTGGTAAGAAGAACCACACAATTCTTGCCCACGTCTCTTTGTCTTGAATGTTTGGTATCACTGGATTGACTGTGAAAAAGAATGAGCACAAAACAAGCTGACAGATTATGAATAAACTTCTTGATCACGTATACATGATGTTTGCGATCCCTCCCCTTTTCTATAGACCATGCCCGACAACAGTTTGCTGGATGCCGGATGATGTTAGCACTGGGAGTACTCTCCCTACCCATTCCCCTCTCTTAAGCTGTGCATGGTCTGTCCGAATTGCACTGCATTGTAGTTAAAAACGTTTCAACAATTCTCAAGCAGCCATCTCATCAAAATCTCCAGTGGTCAAATATAGTTCCTGTGTTGTGTGACAGCCCTGCTGTGAAATGGTGAAACTCTGGCTAAGTTTTACCTATCTTTGCATGTTATGTGGTATTAGTAGAGCACACCATTCTGCATTTGCTTGTCCTCTTTGTGTGGCAGATTGGGTGAACCAAATTATGATTTGTCCCATATGGATTTAACTCAGGAATTGGGGGGCGGGGGAACTTATGCATAAGTAATCTTCCACAGCACTAGGGTGTGATTTGTGTAGGAATGTTATCTCAGGGAGATCAGTTTTTTCAACCTTCCATGAAAGTGGAATGTTATTTGTGTTGGAGTGGTCGATAAGGGTCTCAATGGGAAAGAAGGGTTCACGTTGTGTGTGGCATATTGATGACTGGGGCGACGGCGATGTTGACTTGATGTTGCAATTTAGGATGTATCTAGTGTAGTTAATAAGAAAGGGATAAGTGTTACTGTTAATGTTACTTTGTGTTTAAGTTGATACATTTTAGGTTCAACATGCATAGCACCGTAATGTCAAATCTGCCGATGCAATATAAATACAATGTAGGTGTAGGACGTGCCACATAGTGCCTAAAAGTTGGACAGCGAAGAGCTTCATATGCCTGAGAATGGAGATTTGCGATGGAGAAACCACTTTGAGGGGAACGCGGAGGTCTTGAACATACATTAACAGACATATATGCATTGGGGTCTTTAGGGAAATGTGTTTGGGACAGTTGAGGTACAGAAATCTCTATGCTGTGGGTCCTCTCATAGCTAGGGATTGTACAGGCCCAGATACCTGGGGTGGTAAGATAAACTCTGTGTGACCAGGAAAGCTAGTTGAGCGAGTTTGCAGGCTGAGGGAAGGCAGCGTGCAGCTCCGATAACATCAAATGGTCAGCTACGGTGGCTAAGGTTTTTACGACATTGGTACTATTGTGGAGAGGACATGTACTCTTTTTAAGTACATGGAAGCCTTTTATTCGTTGTCCAGGGAAGTCCTCGACCTGGTAGGGTCAGTTTAAGGCTAGATAATAAACCCGGTGCAAGGGATGCTTAAGGGAAGAGTGAACATATGGTTTATGTGTTTTGATCAGGTTCTCAGGAGTGACTAGAATGTGACCAGAGGATATGCCTATTGAAAAGGTAGTCATATAGATTAGTATGAAATAAGGATGCCAGTAGGTCTGGGCAGGTAAGATAGTTATCGTCTGTTCAAAGGGAACTTGTTTGTTTCTCCCCTCATCATATTGTTCACACTTTGAAACACTTTGCAACACTTGTGTATAGGCACGTTATAAATGCCATATCATAGCATATATCATATTGTTGAAGTGTCTTTGCAAAGACGATGTACATCATATTTGGGATTAGAGGTCCTTCACCAGATGGAACTTGTAAATAATTATGTTTGTTGTGTGCATGTGTAAATATGGAATGATGCCATGGCCCAACTACGAAAAGATCCCAAAAAGGGGTGTGCTGTAAATACAAGCTGATGCAAATATATGTTGAAAGGGGATGGTAGTTAAATGTGTCCAATGAGAAAATGGGAACTGTGGGGGATTACATTTCTTTGTATAGGTTTCACCAAGTATGTATGGGGGGATGACTTTGTAATGTCCTATGTAAGAGTGTTTGAACTTTTGCAAAATGTATTAAATGTGTAAACTGGCGTTGTTCAAGGAGACTCAGGTTAATTTGACTCCATGGCATTATCTAGCCCCTCCTGGTCGTTTGTACCATAAACTTGCTTTATGGGCAAACATGCACTTGCTTCTTAAGAGGTGGGCCTACTTTGAGTTATGGAGATTGGAAGTCCACACGCACATTTACTAGTGTGTGCCTGTTCCCTCAGGTAGGGCAGGGTTTGTGGCAATTTGCTCAGGTGAGCATGCTCCCTAATTGAAGCTGGATTTTGTGACCTTCCAGGATGCTATGGTGGGATTTGTCATTGTGGGTCTGTGACCTCAAGGAGGTTGAGATTTACAAAGGTCCATGAAACTTGAGAGTGATTTATCAGTGTGAGCCAGTTTCCTCACGGCAGTTTTGTTTCGTGACCTTTCATAAAAGTGAGTGTGGTTTGCCAGATTTGGCATGAGGGGGGAAGAACATGGATAGGCTTACCAGTGTATCTCAGGCTACAGTGAAACAGAAATCACAAGAGTAGATTTACCCTTAGTGCATAGACAATATGGGTGATCTGGTTTTTGAAAGGTCAATGTTGGCGTTTCATGGGTTCTGGGTCCCTGTGGATGTATCCTGAGCTCAGAGTCACACTTAGTGGGCAACACAAGATAGATGCTTGTGTGCTGCCAAATAAGACTGCTTCTAAGCACTTTTTCTGACCAACACACCTTCCTTCCCTCCCTTCCTGCTGTGATTCGGGAAAGATCAGAAGATCCTGCTGTTGAAGGAACACTTGAAGGACCACTTCACCAATATATTAGGACCATGGACCATGGACCGTCAAGATGATCCCCCCACTATGTTCCCCTACCTTATTGTACAATGCTCCATTTCTTTCTAGCTAGGTCTGCACTATATAAATCGCCTACATAAATACATGCACACACATTGGCAGAATGTATGGGAGCTGGAGGTTTTTGCCCCACTGGAAAATTCGAGAGGGGCAAGCCCCCTCCTAGCAATAGTACTCTAAAGCCATGAATGAGATGCCAGGAGCTTCACTGTGAGTGGTGAGAAATGGTTTATAGTTAATATTTCGAATTTCATTATTTCGAATGCAAAAATGTCGAAAAAATATTACCGAAAAAAATGTGTCAAATGTCTTTTTTTTGTTATTTTTTTGTTTGAAATGGGGAGGTTCCTCCTAACCCCCCCTTTTTTTTAACCCTTTTTATTTTACTCGAGAAACAAAAAAAACATGTAAATGAAAGAAATAATACATTCGATTTTTTTTTTCAGTATTTGTTTTTTACATTATTGTCATTCGAAATTTTATTTTAGACATATTATCTGGATACCGTGAGAAATACCCTTTAAACCTATTCTTTGTTTGCTCTGGGCAGTTAATTATTACATCCTGTATCAGATAAAGTAGGGAGTACTTCAGTTGTTACAGAATGATAGGGGTGCATTTACACCTCAAAGTGAAATTCCCACCTGCTGTAGAAAACCGTTGATTGGCCAAGTGCACTTCTAAAAATAATATAAAAGGTAAAACCCCAATGGCCCTCCCTCCCATTTCACTTAGTTGAGGTGAAACCCACCCTACAGGACAGGTTAGAATGGCATGTCTATAATGTGTCATTTTTTAATGTGGCCCTCGTCATTGGAGGCAGACTCTGCCCCTCGCCCCTCTCACCGGAGATATGAAGTTCTCTTCCTAGAGTTCTTCCTATTCCTTCCTGTCACCAACAGGAAGTTGGTGTGTCTGGGCCCCATCTGGGTTAAGGTCTACAATGTATAGTTCTAATCTTGTGTCTCCCTCAACGGCAAAGGAGCAGGTCGGGGAACCAGTCTTTGTGCTCCCCAAGATGTTACCAAGCTTGATTTTTGGGGAGGGGTGAGTGTTTCAAATAGGAAACAGGCAGTGCTTTAAATGGAACACAAGAAGTCCAGGTACTCACCAATCTAGGCTTTAAATGACTGGAGATCAGCCTGGCAGGGTCTTAAAATCGCTCTCACAAAGAAACCGTCCGAGGCCCATACTCCCATTTCAAGTAATCTCACGCTGCGTGTTCTTCTTCAACTCTATTTTTCTAGTTCGCCATTTGTCTCACTTTCTATGTGTGTCTTGCTCTTTGTGTCTCATTCTCTATTTGTGTCCATTTCTATATGTCTCATTCCCTGCACACACACTTAATTTATGTTCTCACACACTCTTTAGCTCTCTGTAGAGTCTAGACTTCCGTGCATGCTCTGCTGAAACATCTCAGTGTTTCCACCTCAAATTTCAGTGTAATGGTTTAATGTTAAGTCAATACCTTGTGATTTTGTCAGTGTAGAGGAGGTACCAAGCTGGATTCACACTCCAACCGCCCATTTTGAAGTTCCAAGAACATTCACGCCGAAATATGTGACGTATGGTGAGCAAATAAACCGGCAGAGAGCCGCAGTTGGGCTATGTCCAGTACCTATCAGAAGAACAGCACCTGTTGAAGTACTGACACCTAAGAAAACCTGGACAGTAAGGTACCCATTGAGAAAACCATAAAACAAATGAGACAGAATGAAGATTGTCAGAATGCAATCCCTGAAGAAGCTCAAAAGATACTGAAGGAAGACGAATGGTGATGTCACAAGAACCTGGACTGATTCACATATAGAAGATATGACGACCTGTGAATGATGAAAAGAGACGAAACACCATGGACAAGTGACTTCCTGAGCCGAAAGTGAAATGATTGATGTCAAGATGTCAGAAATTGTGCCACATGCACAATGAAGATGTTCACTTAGTTTAAACGTGTACATGTGCAAGGAACCGCAAGAAGCACAGAAACGTGAGGATTGCTTATGCTTAGCAGTAAAATAGATTTTGGCAAGCACCACCTATACATATCTACCTCAAAAGGAGCACTTTATAAGTATACTTCCACTATGCACAAGAGCAGAATCAACCAAAGGTTACTAAAGGTCTCAAGAGGAGAGCTTAGCAGTGAACAAATCGAGAATTAAAGACGGAGAGAAACTCAGACGAAGGCAAATCGTGCCAAGGAGCCATGGTCGTATCGGCTGAAATAGACCAACAGTGGATACAATTTTGGATGAGTAAGGAGCGTCCCCCAGATCTTGACTTGCAAAAACACAAAACCACTAAAAGGTTTTTACAAGCAGATCCTAGCCTGCATTTCGGTACATAGCCAATGAATGGACAGAACAATGTACAATACAGAGGACCTTGAATTTGATTTGGCTTCTAACCGGGAGCCAGTGAAGCTCGGCCAGCAACAGGGCAGAGGGAGAGAGCTTGGGTGCGCCCAGTGCCAGACGAGCAGCTGCATTTTGAAAAATCTGGGATCTCTGGACCAAGAATTCAGGCTGCCTAAAATAAACTGTTATAATAGTCCAGAGAGCCCATAATAGAGGCACTGACAACCGTAGCTCGGTAGACAAGCAGCAAAAACTGCAGAACTTGCCTCAGCATTTTCACCCTGAGAAAACCGCCATTAAAAACCAAAGCGATCTGAGCCTCACACGAGCCGGAAGGAAGAAGCTTTATCCCTAGGCTTTTCAAACAGGCGTTAGGGGCCGGGCATGAGCCAATGGAGTCACGCCAAAAATCAGAGTTCCACAAAGACAGAGGATTAGTGGTATCAATTACAAGGACCTCAGTCTTCTCCCTGTTTAACTTCAGCCATCTCTCTGCCATCCAGCGCCCGATTTCGGTAAGGCACCCCCTAAATTTGGAGGGAGGAACCTAGTTCGGGTCGACCCAAGGTGGAAAACCATCGGCGTACATATAGAAATGGATGACATGAGAGGAGAGAAGGTCAGCAAAAGAGCGCAGGTAAAGATTAAAGAGAAGAGGGGACAAGGAAGACCCCTGGGGAAATCCACAGGAGACAGAAAAGGGGGTGGAGGAGAATGAGAACAGGGAAACAGTCTTCTTGTGCTCTGACAGGAAAGAGATAAACCAGACTAGAGATGTCCCAGAAAACTAATCTTTTTCAACAGCTGGAGGAGGATAGTATGGTCAATCGTATCAAATGCTTATTATTTAGAAAGAAGCCTCAGTCTTAAACTTCTGAA
Source organism: Ambystoma mexicanum (assembly GCF_040938575.1). Lineage (NCBI taxonomy): Eukaryota > Metazoa > Chordata > Amphibia > Caudata > Ambystomatidae > Ambystoma > Ambystoma mexicanum. Next base: position 402,986,055 of record NC_090934.1, read on the forward strand.
TATCCCTCGCAGGATAATTACAGATCTTAGAGGAAGATACATATATTTAGCATCAGAGTTCTTGTGGGTATTAACTTTTCTTAGATCACTGGAGAAGATCTTGTATTGTATTTATTCATTTATTTATTGTAATGCACATTATGCCTAGTGGCCTCAGTGCGCACGCAAAACAGCACAAAAACAAACACCACAGAAAGAAGCCAGAGGGAAGAAAATAATTCAAGAACCAGCAGATCCACATGCACTACTCAAATGATGGCTTAGTCATTAGAATTGATTAAATGTGTCTTTATAGCTTTCGTATAGCTAAAGAGATTAGAGATCTCCTGAAAAGCATCTGGTGGCTCATTCCAGATCAAAACTCATGCCATCAAAGTTCGCACCGTGCCAGGTGAAGTTTTTACTTTGATATGTGGCGGCATTTATGACGCGTCTATACACAAGTGTTTCAAGGTGCAAACTTTTGCTTTTACACACATGCACACTCACAAACACACACATTTCTATGGTCCAGGCGTTGCCTTCTCTGGCTGAAATATTCCTTGCTTTATGGTGAAAGTTCAGCTGTTTACATCGGGCTCTGGGGCAGATCTCACAAACCGATTATGCTGGGCAGGCTCCGCTGCACTCGGACCCCATTCAAGTCAGAGAAACTGGATTTAGGAAAAGAGTTGGCGGCCCTGCTGCACCTGGTATTAAAGGGGAGAGCTAGAGCAACAGTCCACAAAGAAAAGGTATTTAAGCCCAAGTTTCATTTGATTCTCTTGCAGAGAGTTCTGCTGGCTAGCCTAAGGAAACAACTCACAAGGGGGGAATTTTCCTTTTAAGATTCATTGTGACCTTTAGTCCCTGGACCCACCAACACCCTGGATGCCCAAATCCTTCCATAGACTTGGGCAGGGCTACTAACACAATCCAGCACTCTCCTGGGCTCTCCAGTGCAGTTCAGGATATGGCATTCATTATGGTTGCATGTGTTAATATCCCCGCAAATATATCACCATACAAGAATGGTGCCATATTTTTGCAGCAATATTAACCCATTAAACCTGCAGGGGAAACCCCTGCAATCCCAATATTATTTTAAATGGGAGCGGGGGACACCCCTCCAACCCCTGCTCCCATTTACCCCAGAAATGATCCCCACTAATAATACCGCCTATGGCCATTCCTGACGACCATATATATGGTGATATTATTGGTGGGGACAATATTAACTGATATCTTCATTACATGGTAGCATGGACTGGGGACCAGTATCTTTTGCAGCAGAGAGGGGCCCTGGCACTCCACAACCTTAAAGGAAAAGTGGGCTCAAAAATGTTATTGTCCTGAGCATTTGGGCATGTGTTTCTAGGCATACTGTGATGGATCGTAAAAGAAAATCCTTAGTTTTCCTCACTTTTACACATGAGAAAACAAAGGGTTGGGTGGGGCCATCTTGTGCTAATCTTATCCATTGCTGCATCGCCCTAAGTTCAAGTGCCCTCGCGGCACTAAATCATATCACCCGCCCCTGAAGCTGACATCACTTCACAATGCCAATGCACGGTATGGAGGCCAGAACAAGACTAGCTGTACTTGTGCACAGCGAGAACATTGGGAGCGAACAAGAGAAAACTGCTGGAAACTTCAGGATTCTTCGTTACCTCATGGCCTTCACAAAACGAGGCAAATAATGGGTGGCCAGGCCAATATACCAGGAAATGGAATTCAAAATTGTGAAAGATGTGACATTGATTGTGTTGGCCATGCATACTTATGGAATCGATCCTGATTTTGTTCCTCGGACACATCCAATGCCCTGTCCACCTAAAGCGTAACTTTTGAAAAGTAGACCTCCCGATTTCAATGATTTGTAGCTGTCTTCATAATGTGCTCACAGTAACATTTTCGATATGTTCCCCAATGTTTGTATTAAAAGGTATTCAATTATGCAGATTTAATCAGGTGTATGATTACCCATAGGATATCCCATATGACTCAATGGGAATAGGGACCATGGAAACACCGGCACCATCTTTTGATGGTGCCGGTGTTTCCACGTTCGCCTGCAGGCGGGCAGTGTTAAACGGCCAGGTCAGACCTGGCAGGAATGACACCTCCGCCTGCAGGACTCGAGATCACCCAGTATGGAAACAACGGTGGCAGCCGGTTTAACGCCACCGTTACTTCCATACCGGGTGACTCATAATGAGGCCCATTGTCCTTTATTTACATCAGATTTCAGTTGACCTATTAACAGCATATGGACATTCAAGGGGGTTTGTCGTCTGAGGGATTGAACATGTCCCAAACCAGTTTTTTCCAAGTTTCGTAAGTAGCATTGCACTTGTCTCTGATCTAGAAACCACCCCACTCCACACTCTGGTCTCTGCTTCTGCCTAGCGCTCAAATTCCTTGTACCAGCGGGTGTATTGCAGGCCCCTGACTGATTTCCAAGACATTGCAATGGGTCTTTTGGCCAGTATGCATGCCATGTCCATAAATTTTACCACATGCTTGAACTTGCTATCTCTAGGGTATGCACCCAGCAGACATTCTTTCGGAGTCCAGTCATATTGTACAATCCCAGCTCTTCTGCAGGCCTGCTTTATTCATGCCCAGAACCGTTGTATGTGCTTGCATCCCCAGAACATGTGTATTAGCCCGGCTTCCACCGCGTCACACCAGGGGCACAATGTTTGTGTGTTGCTGTTGAATTTGGCTATTTTGTGTGGTGTCATATAGGTGCATTATTGTACATTCAGCGGGATTAGTCTGAAGCGGGAGTTCCTGGACACTTGCCGGGAGTTAAACAATATTAGTTCCCACTCGTTTCTGTTATTTCTCCCCCCAAGTCCACCTCCCAGCATTCTATAAGCACTGTACTCTTGGGGTTGGGCCTATCTATCAGTAGACTCTATAATCTGAACACCGGTTTGCAGCCATCGCTCAGGCTGTGCATTAGGGTCATCAAGGGGTTGATTACCATTTCCCAAGGCCGTTCCGCACACCTCCCTCTTGCCACCTTCCGAGCCCTCTGGTACCACAAAAACCGTTCTTCAGGCAGCCCTTCTTTCTCAAGTAAAGATCCGAAATCCCTAAAGACAGCTTCCACATACATATCACCCCAGGTGTAGATTGCACATCTCTCCCAGTATCTCGCCACCACCAGGTCTATTCTGTCCTTACAGACATCCGCTGTAATTGGAATCTCAGGTGAGTAGGGGCACTCGAGGTTCAGCAGCGTCAGGGTCCTATTCCACACCTGCTGCCCCAGTGTCACGATCATGGGCGTGTCACCCAAGCAACTCAGTGGTAGCCAAAGTATTTTCTTCAGGTGTGCCAGAGCCACCAGTCGCTGTAGCAGCTCTGTTTCCGAGGTAGCCTCATCTGAGAGCCATTTAGCTACAAAGCTAAATTGTGCTGCCAAATAATATCTCTCCAGATCCAGCAATTGCGTCCCCCCCTGCCTATAAGGTAAGCAAAGTGTTGTAAGTGCTAGTTTATGTCGGCCCGTACCCCATAGGAATTCTCGTAGCAGTACTTCTAATAAGTGGAAGAAGGGGGCCTTGATATAGTAATGGACATTGTTGAAGTAAATTATCGAAAAAGGGCATCTGGTTAATGCCTTGCTCTGCCCAGGAGGGTAGCATCACATATAGAACAAGATTGAGCAAGGTCATGAGAACCTCACTGCTGAAAGAGGAATGAACAAACTCCTGAGTGGGTCTCACCTTCACATGGTGGACACCAACTAGTGCAAATAGTTTCTATCAAATATTTGACAGGACAATTCTGTGCACCCGCAATTTAGATTTGATTTATTTGCAGTGAGTGTTTTAGGTACACTTGACTGAGTGAAACAAAAGATACTTCAATTTTCGTGCATTTTCATGGTATATTACCGAGTTTACATAAAACAAATGTTCATTATTTGTAGCATCATTCTATTGCTTCTACATCCTCTAAAGTATCCTTGGGAAGGAGACTAGAGAACTTAGTGTGGTAGTCGCATAATGAGCAGCACTGATGTGTCAAAACAATGTAGGGTTGAACAACAACAACACAAACAATACAATAAGTCAACACGACAGTGTTTCGACCAAAGGGTGAGCTAAATGAGCTCAGGTGGTGTGGCCTTCATCAGGATGGGATATTCCAAGGGTAGAAGTATCCTAAGCCGTCTGTTGAATTAAACAGACAAGAGAATATCAGGAGTGAGTCAATTTTAATGACTCTAGCAGTAGAGAAGTGACTAAGTACAAAAAGAAACCAGCGCTTACCGGATCTGGGGAGCGCAGTGGCTCAAATAGTCGCAGTGTCTAAGTACACTGGAAGGATTTCAAGGTCCTTGGTGTGGCCATTCCTCTAAGGGTAGGATGGTCAAAGGGGCTGTAAATAGCAGAAGTGCTGCAATTGGTCATATAGAGCTAGATAAGCATGATTATGGTGCAAGAGGCTTACCTATAGGTGGCCTATTGAATAAGGCAGGCGTTTTGAATACAGATAGGTTTCCGCAGGGGTGGATGGATGCAGAGAGACAAAAAGGGAGGCTCAGACACTGGGCCCCAGGAGAACAACGAGTACCTGAGTGGTAACGTGTGTGCATGCAAGGTCGCAGTATTATCGTAGCAGGTGTGGCTTGTGGGATTGTGATGAGCCATGCATGTGGTCTGGATCCCGAGTGAGATCTTAGATGTGTCTATAGTCCAAGGCGGTGGTGTTCAGTAGTGTCTGAGTTTGGACCAAAAGGTATACATAGGCGCACTTCGGTCAGCAAATTCCCAAATGGTGCTGTATGACGACTGGACTGTGCCTAGTTTTAGTCTGCTATTTGGAGGGGAGCCGGTGCGTGTGCCGATCATATGGGAGGGCTACATAGTGCCAAGAATTAGAGTCAGGTAGATGGTAAGCCAGAATGCCTGTGTGGGTGGTGGGGGTGAGTATGCATAGTGCACGTAGCAGCCGAAGCTGTGTCAGGGATATCAGTGCGCGTGTGCTTACCTTGCTGGTAGGATGAGTGGAACGCAGCAGTGCTGGATCAGTCGCCAGTTGCGTATTCCCGAATGACTCACAGTGCGAGCTTCAATGTAACCCACTCGGGTTATATTTCGAGCGGCCATTTTGGGGTGCTGTCATACGGGGCTGTCGCTGCAGGTGCCTGTGTGTCCAGGAACACTGGTCGGCACAGTGATGAAGAGTGTACTGGGCGGTCTAGTCACGCTATGGTTACAGATGCTGTTGGGTGTCCTGACCCACGTTTGAGCTATCATGCTGCAACATTTGGTGCTGTGGGCTTAGAAAATCCAAGATGGCCAAAAAGCCCACATGTGCGCCAGAATCCAGGAGAACCACGCAGTTTGTGCACACTAAAATGGTTGCCTAACTTGCCACCCACCAGGGCGAGCAGGATGGGCCGGGGTGCCATGAGTGAAATGTGTGCCAAAGGAAAAACCGCACTTTAAAATCACCTTTTGTTTCTCTGAATGCCAGCTCAAAATGCCTATTTTCAAACATTGCAACACATCCAAAAATCTCACTGAACACCAGCGGACATCTGGCAGAATGAAGTATGTGTGCATACTAAATCTGGGAAGTTGAAGAGCCCCAAAACAATGTTCATAACAAGACTGGCTGAGCTCTGCAGGTCTGCAGCAGCCTAACTGAAACTGGATTTAAAACTACCAAAAATCGAAAATGTTTAAATTAACTGAGTGACCTACTTTTGAGTGTCACATAGTTTGTCACTGTTGAAATGTCATAGTTTTGAACTTAGAATCAGCATTCTAGCTGCATATGTAAAAATTGTCTTGACTTAAACTGGGGAACAAAAAGTGCCATTTTATCTGAAACCTGGCTTAATGAAACTGAATTCTGCCTGACATCTACCCCTACAGGAGTTAAAACCTGCTCAGCCACTCTTCCCCTTGCCAAAAGGAGTTGTCACCTCTCTGATTAGATTAGGGGTGGAGCAGCTACAGGGAGTTGAAAAAAGGCCTGTCCTGGTCCCAGGCAGATGGTTTATAGGGGAGGCCGTAAAATAGCTTCCTCTTGGCAGAAGCTGGGAGGCGCAGGGTCTCTGAGCTTGGCAGAAACTGGATAAACTGGTTTCTACACCATGTGACCTGAAAAGACACACCCCTGTTGGCCAGAATATGATTCTAAGAAAGATGTATAACTCACAGTGCGGACTTATTTAAATGATACCATAATTCTTGTGATTTTTCTGTGCACGTTTTAAGACGCGTTGGGAATTGGTGTGATGTTCTGGGGCAAAACCCCGCTATTTATTGACACCACATACTCTGTGTTTAAGCTAGCGACCTGGAAAGTTACTGAGATATGTGTGGGAGGGGGGTGTACATGTGCATAAATCTGGAGAAAAATCTGAGGTTGCATAACCCACTAAAATCGAAAATGTTGCCGTTTCTGAATGCAAGCCCTCAGGAAGAGCAGATTTGGGACAGAGACTACCTCATGTGATAGGTAATATGTACATGCAATGACAAACCACTATGTATTTGAGAAATGTGTATTTTGACCATATATAGATTTGTGGGCAAACTGACCAGGGGAGGATCCTCTGACCCATAAAACCTACAGCATCACTCTGACTCACAGTTCCTTCCCCAATCATGGGAGAGGGGAGAATTAGGCCAGTGACAAGTTGAAAGAGGGGCTGGCTAGTGATGCTGCACACACACCCACTTTCAAAAGACAAAAAAAGAGCCACTGGAAGCTAGAGAGGACATTCAATTCCATTTGCCGCGGAGCATGCTGACCGACGACTTCACATCCAGAGATCCAGACTTCAAATCCATCAATCTCCAGAACCTGTAGCAGTACCCAGAAAGCAGAGCAGTACCCAGAAAGCAGAGCTGACCCAGACCGCTGTTCGCAGAACCAAAGAGCTGACCCAGATCACTAGATCACTGTGAAGTGCCGAGACCAGAACCGGAGTCCAGTCCAAAACCCGACCAGATCCGTGGCGAGGCCTATTTCTAAATATATTGTGAGTACCTAGCAGAACTGTGCAGAACCAATCACTTAGTTAAAATAATCTAATCCAAACTATTTTACTCTAAGTAGAACTGCCTCCTAACTGTCACCTGTCAATTCTAGCTGCAAAGCTGTCACCTGTCATTTTCTAGCTGCAAGCTGTAACCTGTCGCTTTGAACTTTTAAAATTTCAAATCCGAAAAACAAACTTCACAAAATCATAACTCCGTAACCGTTTGGGATAGGGACTTGCTACTCCTTATACTTTTGCCGTAATCACGATTCTTGCACTCGTGAATTTTACCGCGATTTGCGATTTGGTTAGAAATCCAGTCACGTGTAACCATCAGCAGCTTCCTTGCTTTCCTTTGCCAAAAATTCGTTTAACCTGCTAGTTACTCCTAGATCCTTGCTAAAGTGAGCCTGAACTCTTCCCAAGTATATTTCGCTCACCCTGAACCTCCTAAAGGGAATTAAAACCATTTTCAGCATATTCCTCACTTCATTGCCAGCACATATAAAAGCATTTTGGGCCTGTGTTTCAAACTTCTGTAGTCTAAGCTTGCTGGGGTGAACTGAATTACATTTGATTGCATTTCTGAGAACTGTGTGCTTTCCTTCCATTTCCTTGCATTGCATAAAGGGGGGGGAGTGGATTGCCAGAGAAAAGTGATTACATTGTTTTGTTGAAATCATATTGAGTATTTTCTGTACTGCCTTTCATTCAACATTGCATCCATCTGAACTTATATAAAGCATTCTCTACCACCTTATTCTTCTGTTCCTATTCACAAGTGTGCTAGTGCCAGACTATCCATTATTGATTACTGCTCAGATTAAGTGTGATATTCAATTATTCATTTATTATAAAGTGTGATATACATATATATATATATATATATATATATATATATATATATATATATATATATATATATAGTTTAAATTATCAAATAAACCTTTTAACTTGCAAAACAGAACTACTTCTTGGCTCAGTGGGGTCAGGGGGATTCCAACAGAGGGGTGTTATATAGGGGTAGTCATCCAGAACTCATGAACTGGACATAAAGATATATCAATAAGGGTTTCCATTCAGTATCCCAGACTAGGCATTGACTTAGCTGTAGTGCTGGATTGAATCCTCTTACAAATTGGGGGCTCGAGCCGGACGTTTGGGTAAGATCTATCACTTGTGCAGATTAATACAGTGTGCCAGCTGACCAGATACACATATCCGGTCGGATCACCACGCTGTGTTACGCTGTAAAGCACTCCTCAAAGGAACGCTCTAAGGAAAAGGTCTGTTTTGCAAAAATAAAATACAAACTTCTGTAAGTCAGGAAGGAAGTCAAATTCCAGAATGACGACCTTGGTAGATATGAAAATAGCCAGAGAGCACTTCTTACATAAGCTATTTGTGAGAGGTGAGTGGACTCTACAGGACCAGACGGTCTGGTTGCAGGCAATCGCACCCCAGATCACTGAAACAGGGTCAGATATATGGAGAGACCAGGGTCCCTTACATGTGGCCCTGAGTGAACTATATATGGCCCCTAAGGCCAAGGATGAGCACAACAAGATTGCCAGGGTAGCGGCATATTTATATTTACATATGGGAGCCATGCAGGAGAAATGTGCTGAAGGCCAAGATCTGGCGAGTAGGCAACTGCTGGCATTACAGAAGGCCCAATCTGATCTGGATTCTTCTGAGCAGAGGCTGCAGAGGAGCCAGGAGTCAGAAAATGATAGTAGGCAGTATATCATTAAAATAAAAGAGGACATGGATATACTGCAACAGGAAAAGGCTGACCAGGATACCAGAATTCTGGCCTTGCAGAAGGAATGCCAAGACAGTTTGGACTCCCTACTGCAGAGCCAGAAAGAGCTGGAGCAACAGATCAATTTCAACAGGGCATGCACAGAGCAGTTAGCCACCCTGCAAATCCAACTAGACAGAGAGAAAGAGGAGAGCAATAAACTGATCCTGAAAGACCTGGATACCCAGGCAGAGTTTGATCAGGAGCGCCAGAAAGCTGGTGCCTTCCAAAGGCAAAGGGACGACCTGACGGTACAGATGCAGACTCTTAGTCAGGAAAGGGACACCTTAGGCCAGGAAGTCTGCCACTTAAAAAGAAAAATGAAAGAAAATGACCTGGCCCACCAGGGACTGGGTGACCTCCAAAAAGAACACCAGGACTTGCTAGAGCACACAGGAGGGTGGAGGAGGCTCTGGCAAGACAGGAGCAGGCCAGTAGGGATGGGACTCAGGAGGTAACCCTCCTGCAGCAAAGACTGGCCCAGTGCTCCAGGACCAATCAGGAAACGCAGAGAGAGAATGAGGCTCTCTGCCAGCACAATGATAGGCTCCAACAATAGGTAGCGATGCAGGAGAGACTGATAGAGTCTAGTAAGGCCTTAACTGAGGAACTGAAGGCGCAGGCTCTTGCATTGCAACAGGGAGCAGGGGCGGATAGAGACCAGGTTCGCTGGGAAAGGGAAACTCCTAAGCATAACCTCAGGAGCCCTAGTACCAGAGGCCTTTATCTCTCTCAGCCCCTGGACTCTGCCACCCCCATGTCCCCTGGCGCACATGAGCACCGGGCCACAGGGATGGCAGATTACTATCCAGCCAGAAGCATGGAGCTCATAGGCCAGTACCTCCCAGGAATGAATGGGCGGGCATCCGGGTATGGGCACCCAAGCACCGTGCAATTTAGTGGGGAACCCCAGGAGAATAGGCCCATTAAGGGCATCCTGAAAACTTCTGCCCAGTTAGGTCAGTGGGGGGGTACCCATCAAATCCTGGCAGCAAGGAGGAATCTGAAGACTCCTCTGAACGGCGCAGGACGCAGGAGACCAGGTCCCCACATTCTGCCAGCCATTCCCAGACTCGCAGAATCCGGGAAAACCTGGAAGATCAGACAGGAACCTCTGGGAGCAGCGCTTCTGAGTCAGAGGATGAATGGACCAGGGTTACCTGAACCAAAAAGGCCAATAAGGCAAAAAGGGCCTTGCTTAAGGACCCATTGAAGCAAATAAAGGCAATAAGGAGTGTCATCACGCCTTATCACAAGAACGCCAAGTATTCTGTTTGGGAACACTTGGAGCTTTACGAGCAAATGATGGAGACTTTCCATTTGAAGGACAGCCAACGCTGTATTCAATATGTAAAGTGGACCTTCTCACCAGAATACTCCAGTTTCTTTGCGGGGCTGGAGGACCGAAATCATTTAAGATGGTCCACCTATAAGGCGGCCATCTTGAAACATTTTTCTGTTCACAGAAATCTTCAAGAGGCTCGCAAGGCAGCCTACAATTTGCAATGTGGGGAGGATCAGGCCCCACAAGAATTAGTGCAAGAACTGAAACGTGCCTTTGCGCAGACCACCAGAAGGGTGCGCACAGACAGCAGAGAATTTGTCAATACATTTTTCCATGCCTTGCCCAAATATATAATGACCCAGCTCGTGAGAGATTTTCATGAGAAAAGATCTTTAGACTGGGTCATTGAACAGGCTAACCGGATCTATGAGGTGCAGAAGCCCATAGAAAATAAAAGCAATACCCAGAAAAATCCCAAAACCAACAGCACCCCTGCTGCTGCCAAGGTGGCAGAGGTAAAGGTCACCTCCGTTTTGGATTTGGAGATGGGGGGGCCTAAAAACCTACCTGCACCTAATAATTCACAGCCCAGAAGGCCCTCGGGCCAGTCACAGACAGGGAGTCGAGGAGGTAGTCCCACAAATGGGGTCCCCCGCTCCCCTGACTATGTAAGTCCCCGCTACAAGGGAAACCGACCAATCCTGGGTTATGTGTGGACTCCTCCAGCCCAAGGGGGGGGATCCAGCCAAGCACCTGACCCGGGGAACTTCCCTCCTAACTTCCCTGAGGAGGGCAGAAATTCTCCAAATCCTGGGCAGAACTTTTTCCCCAGGTATCCGCCCAATTTCCAGCCCCAAAATCATCCATCCTTCTTTCCCCAATTCCCTGAGCCCAGACAACCTAATCCGGGAGAGGGGAGGCCAAGGGTGGAGGGGTACCAAAATCTTCCCAACCAGGGGTACTACCAGAGAAGGGATAGCTACCCTCCCCGGGATCAGCCCAGGGGAGAAAATAGAGCCCCGTATCAGCCTGAGCGGGTTTCACAACTTGAGCGCCAGGTCCAAAATATGGCACGAGATCTGGGTGACATACTGAGGGCTCAACAGAACCCTCAGATGAGCATGCCACCGCAGAATGCCCCAAACTCTGGACCTGGTGCTCCAGAACAATGACGGGGGCAGCACCCCGATAACACACCGGTTCCCAGGGAGGAGGCACAAGGGGAAGGGGGGTGTAAAGCCTTGGAGGAAGTTTCCTTCCCAACTTGTAAACAGCCCCTGGAAAACCAGGAACCGGAAACAAAATCTCCTGCCCCTGAAAGCCTGCCTCTCAAGGAGCAGAGGGGGGGTAGGAGAAACAAAGGACCCAAACAGACCCACTTTGTGGAGGAGGTTCAGGTCTTCCAATTTGAGGGAGAGGGATCCTCAGAAGATCCTGGGAAAAGGATCTTCTCCTTCAGAGATGGGGGAACTCCTCCCAAAGAAAAATGGGTCCCAAGGGATGTCACTTCAGACTGGGGAGATATGGAGACTGAGCTACCGCCGCCCATCATCTCATCCCAGAACCCACAATACCGAAATCCCCTGGTTCAAACCCATCCTGATAACTGCCTCCAAAAAGGGCGGGGCGGCCCAGAACCGGAACCAGGGGAACCCACAATGGCTCTGATCTCCAGCTGCCAACTTTTTCTTTCAGATTCCCAAGGCTCTCTACCGAATTCTGCCCAAATCTCTTCTCTAGCAATGTCCAAAACCAGAAAGTTAGCCCACCAGTTGTCCAAAGATGTGCATTATCTGTGCCCCCTTGAGGAGAAGGAGGGAAGATACTATGCCCCGGTACAAGTACAGGGGCAGGGTACAATTTTGGCACTGGTGGACACTGGATTCCAAGCTACCCTTCTGTCCAAAAGGGCTTTTGATGAACTAAATGCAGGAAGGGGGGAGAATTACCAAATTCCTCTCACCTCTCTTCCTGGACAACTGCAGAACTTTGACTGGAAGGAAATTCCCGTTGAGGGGACTGCAGACTTGGACATTAAATTGGGCGACACAAGGTGAGACACCCGGTCATAGTAGTGACTCCAGAGGGAACCCCTTGTTTACTAGGGAATGACCTCCTGAGAAGGTTGTCACCCCTAATAGATTGTGTAAACAAGGTCCTCTGGACCCAGACTAGCCGACCAATAAAATTAAAACAGAGTGTCAACCATGTTAGTTTAAACGGCACCTGCCACATGGTTGAACAAAAATCTGACCAAGTACAATTTCACTTCCAGAGCAACCAAATTCCAGACGTGACAGTATTAGCAGTAGGACAACCGACTGGTGATGGGGGGGTCCTATCTATTTCTGAAAATCAACCTTCCTTCCAGTTTAAAGTGGTATTCCACACTGGAAGGAAACACCCTGAAATTCTTTACTAATCCACAATCAGAAACTCCCACTCCTATAGTCCAGAAAAATGTGAAATCAGCTCAGAACTTGGCTGATATTCAGCAAATTGGAGAGCAGTTGTTCATCCCTGTTCAGTTAAATGATGGGAAGGACTCTGTTCTCGCTCGAGTGTGCGTGAACAACGGTAAGAGCTTCATCAGCGAAGCCATGTTCCTTGTTCCCAAAAGATCCTGCCATTCCCACATTCAAACTGATAGACAAATGGGAAATGGACCTGGAAGCACATAATTCCAAACAGCTCCTGTCAAGCAGGTGTATGCTCAAAATCTCCATTGGCAACAAGAGCATAGTCCATAATTGTTGGGTCGTGCGAGACATCACTGCCGCCTTTTACTTAGGCAGTGACATTCTCAATCGCTTTGCCATTAGTTTGGACCTAATAAACTTCAATGCTTGGTCCCGATTAGCGGATAATCCCATGGGCCTTGATGATCCAGAAAAAGCATTTAGGTCAGCTCAATTGCTACCTTATACAGTTGAAATTCAGATTAAAGAGGAAGTCACCATCCCAGAAAGGACCCGACAATTCTCCCTGGAAGTGAAAGTTAAAAGAGGACACCATTTGAAAAACCCTGATGCTTACATACATCTAAATGCTTCTCTCCAACAGCAAGGGTTGGGGGTAAACCCAACACCATTAGTCAACACAGAACATGACACCATTCCAATAGAGGTGGATAACAGCGATTTAAAGAGTATTACTCTAGCCGCAGGCACCATTATTGGAATGGCGGTTGATGACCGACATTTTTCCATTGATCTAGGAAATTAACTGTTAGGACCAATCCCCAAGGACTGCTTTGACAGTGACAGTGATGACAATACAACACCAGACAGGATTTTTACCCGGCATGGGGGGAACTTCCTGGTGTACACTTCTTGCCCTTATGGTAAGGAAGATGTGACTTGTGACTTCAGGAGGGATGAGGTGATTTTCCAGGTCCATGAGGGCTGCCTTTCCCACCTGAAGCCTCCAGTCCAAATCAGCACTCTGACCAGGGACTTCTCCACCCAGCTGGAGGAGGCCGCTGAAATAGCCAAACCGGAAGTCTTTCCAGGCTTCAGGCAGATGGTGGAAGAGAGAGTCAACATAGCTGATGCCTGTGTGACTCTGGAACAAAAGCAAAAGTTGAAACAAGTTTTCTTGGATTTCCAAGATCTCTTTGCGGTAGACTCATATGACTGTGGCCGCACCGACATCCACACAACAACAATCCCCACGGACCCTGGAATGACTCCAGTGTTTGTGAAGCAATATCGTTTGCCTCTCGCATCCATGGAGTCCCTGACTGAAATAATTAAGAACCTTGAGTCCCGGGGAATAATCCGTCCAGTCCACAGCACTTTCAATAATCCAGTGCTGGGAATATTGAAGCCAAACGGCCAGTGGAGACTCTGTGCCGACCTCAGAGAGCTCAACAAACGGGTCCATACTTCCCGATGGCCTCTGCCCTACATTGACCAAGGGCTGGCCCAGACTCAGGGGTCACAGGTATTCACAGCAATAGACCTGACCAATGGATACTGGACCGTGCCTGCCAGTAGGGAGGACCAATAAAAACTGGCTTTTACCTTTGGGGGCCAGCAGTACACATGGACCCGGACTCCCTTCGGATACCTCAACTCCGGCAATGAATTCAACATTTTCCTACATAAGGCCATGCCCGACCTGGGTGCGAGGGGTAACCTGGCTTATGTAGATGATGTCCTCATCAAAAGTTCATCTGTGGAGGAACACATAGCGGAGATCCGTTATGTTCTGACCCAGTTGAGGGCCGCCAGAGCAAAACTTTCCTTTCAGAAAGCACAGTGGTGTAGAACCCGCGTTAATTTCTTGGGGCATGAGATTACTCCTCAGGGTCTCTGTCCCCAGGAAAAGAAAGTGGAAGCACTTCAGAAACTGAAAGACCCCACAACTCTGCGGGAACCAAGGAGCCTCCTTGGACTGACTAATTACAGCGGAAAGTTCATTGAGGGCTACGCAGAGATCACCAGACCCCTGATTCATCTCCTGAAGGGGGGCTCAAGTGGGAATGGGGTCCAGAACAAGCCGAGGCAGTAAGACAACTCAAAAGAAGCCTCTCACAAGCGCCCTGCCTAGCTTACCCTGTCAGAAACAAGGAGATCTTCCTGGAGATGGGGTTCTCTAATACGTGCTTGATGGCAGTATTATACCAAAAGCATGACAAGGTCAATAAAGTAATCTCCTATGCGAGCAAAACTTTATCCTCTGTGGAGGAAAAATTCAACGATTGTGAGAAGGCACTCCTAGCAACGGTGTGGGCATTGAAGAATTACCGCCCGTTTATCCAGGGGGAACACATCATAGTGGAGACTCCACACCAGCCTCTGCAATATCTCCAAAGTGACAGAATCCGGGCCGGAAATGTGAGTAATTCCCGAATTACTTCCTGGATTCTGTCAATGCAAGGCTTTCCTGTGGAGGTCCGATATGGCCAAAACAAGAAGAGTCCCCTCGCGCAAGGTCTGGCTGACTTGCATGATTGTGCCAGAGAAAACTGTCTCGAGGACGAAAGTCTAAAAATCAAGGACAACATGGAGGCATACCTTAATTCCCCATACAAAGTCTTTGAAGAGGACAAGTGTGAGGGAATGCCCACTGTCTATGTGGATGGATGCTCTTACCATGTTGACAACAACGGGGAGAAAGAACTGGTGGCCGGCGTAGGGAATGCATGGGTGAAGGAGTTCCCAGAACCCTCCGCTGGGTACAAAATTGGTCCCTGAAGTAGTCAGGTGGCAGAGTTGATGGCTGTGCATCAAGCCATCCTCACTGCTGTCCAACATCAACTCCACGAACTGGTCATAATCACAGATTCGGATTATGTACGGAACGGGTTCGTGGAGCACCTGGTTAATTGGAAAACCAGAGGCATGCTATGTGCTAACAACAAACCCTTGAAACATGGGAAGTTGATCCAAAACATTGATGATCTGGTCACCTTGAATGGGATGACCATCTATTGGAAAAAGATCAAGGGTCATTCCAAAGTAGAGGGACCAGACAAAACTGGAAATGACTTACCCGATCAGCTGGCCAAAACCGGGGCCATCCAAGGGGATCTAATTGAGATTGCGTCCCTGTTGGGGCAAATCCAGGTCACTGCTATCACTAGGTCCCAGACAAATGCTCACAATGATCTTTCAACTGCCCAATGCAGCAAGGAGACCCCTGATGCTGATTTGATTACAGCTCAGAAGGGGGATCCAATTATTGGTAAGTTTTACCAACACCTTGAGGACCCTGAGAACTTTCCCCTGACGGATACCGAGTACATTGGGAAAGAGGACCTAAGAGTGTTGATGAAATGTCCAAAAATGTTCCGAATCCAAGACGGTTTTCTGGTAAGGAAATCCAAAGCTGGCCACGATCAGTGGGTGGTTCCTACCTCATTCCGAAGCCTGATGTTAAGTCACGCCCATGATGCGGCCACCGCCGGTCATAGGGGGTTTCACACAACACTGGAAATCTTAAGAGAGGTTGCATACTGGCCACACATGGGGCAGGACCTCGACCAATACTTGAAGGGGTGTCTTGTGTGTGCACAATTTCAGCCAACATCCCTCACAGACCGGGCGCCTCTCCAAAAGAGGGGAATGACACTCCCATGGTCAGATTTACAAATCGACTTTGTAGGCCCCGTGATTCGCTCCGCTAGGGGGAATAAGTACATGTTGACTGTGACATGCTTGTTTACCAAGTGGGTGGAATGTCTCCCAGCCCCAAATTGCAAGGCAGAAACAGCAGCTGCCCTGATGATTAACCACATCTTTTCCCGTTTTGGTCTATCTCAAAGGATTGAGTCAGACAGGGGTAGCCACTTCACCAGTGAAGTGATGACAAAGATGTGGGAGATACTGGGGGTAAAAAGGAAGTTGTATATTGCTTACCGGCCAGCTTCTTCTGGAGCAGTGGAGAGATACAACCGAACCATTGTGAGCATATTAAAGATGTTTGTGGCAGATTCTGGGCCAAGTTGGGATATCCGATTACCTCTGGTCCTAATGGCCATCAGATCTACCCCTTCATCTGCAACCAAAATGTCACCATTTGAGTTGATAACTGGACGCAAGATGGGTTCTGTAGAGCAAATGCTGAGGAAGCACCAAGAGCAAACGTTGATAAATGCCTCCACAACTCATGAGTATGTGGAGAATTTAAGGAAACACCTTTAGCATGCTTTTGCCTATGCTCAGCGGAATCTAGAAAGATCAGCCGAGAGTATGAAGACCCACTATGACCTGAAAACTTCCAGGAAGGAATATCAGGTGGGGGACCGGGTCTATTTATACAATTTCCAAAGGAACCAGGCCAAACAGCGAACATTTTTGCCTACATGGAAGGGACCCTTTGAGATTATAGACAAGATCTCCCCTGTGGCCTACAAGATCCGCATCCCCAAAGGCGGTTTGGCAGAGGGGGAAGACAAGTGGGTCCACATTAACCAGTTGAAGTGTTGCCATCCCAGGCACACTCTGCAACAACTGGAGGAATCCTCTGGAATCCTAGAGGGTACTGTCTCAGATTAATTCAGTTCTAACTTAAAATATCCTACATATCGCCTATCAAATTCTGAGTTTCTCAATGTGGGTGTTTTCGTTTTTGAATGCAAAAAGAAATGTGCATGTTCATATGTTTTGACTATAAATTTATATGCCACCCCACTACATCAATGGTGGGGGAAAAATGTCTATGAATAGGTATTGCCGCTCTTCCTTTGTCGTCCTAGGTGAAAGAAAACCTGGAGACTGGCCAAGGAGGACGATCCGGAGACTGGGAGGACGATCCGAGGGGCCCAGGGTACCGCCCAATATTCCCATCAGGACCGGCGAGGAGAACCGATCGATCAGTACCGGATGGAGGAAAAGATGCTGAACTGTGCCATTTGCAGAATTGGAAGAAGATTATGCGGACAGACCAGTGCGTGTCAAAACCCTTGTGCGCCCGACTCCCCATCGACTCAAATTCAAAGGGCAGTCACGTGGGGGGGCTTTGTTGGGTGTCCTGACCCACGTTTGAGCTATCATGCTGCAACATTTGGTGCTGTGGGCTTAGAAAATCCAAGATGGCCAAAAAGCCCACATGTGCGCCAGAATCCAGGAGAACCACGCAGTTTGTGCACACTAAAATGGTTGCCTAACTTGCCACCCACCAGTGCGAGCAGGATGGGCCCGGGTGCCATGAGTGAAATGTGTGCCAAAGGAAAAACCGCGCTTTAAAATCACCTTTTGTTTCTCTGAATGCCAGCTCAAAATGCCTATTTTCAAACATTGCAACACATCCAAAAATCTCACTGAACACCAGCGGACATCTGGCAGAATGAAGTATGTGTGCATACTAAATCTGGGAAGTTGAAGAGCCCCAAAACAATGTTCATAACAAGACTGGCTGAGCTCTGCAGGTCTGCAGCAGCCTAACTGAAACTGGATTTAAAACTACCAAAAATCGAAAATGTTTAAATTAACTGAGTGACCTTCTTTTGAGTGTCACATAGTTTGTCACTGTTGAAATGTCATAGTTTTGAACTTAGAATCAGCATTCTAGCTGCATATGTAAAAATTGTCTTGACTTAAACTGGGGAACAAAAAGTGACATTTTATCTGAAACCTGGCTTAATGAAACTGAATTCTGCCTGACATCTACCCCCACAGGAGTTAAAACCTGCTCAGCCACTCTTCCCCTTGCCAAAAGGAGCTGTCACCTCTCTGATTAGATTAGGGGTGGAGCAGCTACAGGGAGTTGAACAAAGGCCTGTCCTGGGCCCAGGCAGATGGTTTATAGGGGAGGCCGTAAAATAGCTTCCTCTTGGCAGAAGCTGGGAGGGGCAGGGTCTCTGAGCTTGGCAGAAACTGGATAAACTGGTTTCTACACCATGTGACCTGAAAAGACACACCCATGTGGGCCAGAATATGATTCTAAGAAAGATGTATAACTCACAGTGCGGACTTGTCAAAATTATTTAAATGATACCATAATTCCTGTTATTTTTCTGTGCACGTTTTAAGACGCGTTGGGAATTTGTGTGATGTTCTGGAGCAAAACCCCGCTATTTATTGACACCACATATTCTGTGTTTAAGCTAGCGACCTGGAAAGTTACTGAGATATGTGTGGGAGGGGGTTGTACATGTGCATAAATCTGGAAAAAAATCTGAGGTTGCATAACACACTAAAATCGAAAATGTTGCCGTTTCTGAATGCAAGCCCTCAGGAAGAGCAGATTTGGGACAGAGACTACCTCATGTGATAGGTAATATGTACATGCAATCATGCAATGACAAACCACTATGTATTTGAGAAATGTGTATTTTGACCAAATATAGATTTGTGGGCAAACTGACCAGGGGAGGATCCTCTGACCCATAAAACCTACAGCATCACTCTGACTCACAGTTCCTTCCCCAATCATGGGAGAGGGGAGAATTGGGCCAATGACAAGTTGAAAGAGGGGCTGGCTAGTGATGCTGCACACACACCCACTTTCAAAAGACATAAAAAGAGCCACTGGAAGCTAGAGAGGACATTCAATTCCATTTGCCGCGGAGCATGCTGACCGACGACTTCACATCCAGAGATCCAGACTTCAAATCCATCAATCTCCAGAACCTGTAGCAGTACCCAGAAAGCAGAGCAGTACCCAGAAAGCAGAGCTGACCCAGACCGCTGTTCGCAGAACCAAAGAGCTGACCCAGATCACTGTGAAGTGCCGAGACCAGAACCGGAGTCCAGTCCAAAACCCGACCAGATCCGTGGCGAGGCCTATTTCTAAATATATTGTGAGTACCTAGCAGAACTGTGCAGAACCAATCACTTAGTTAAAATAATCTAATCCAAACTATTTTAATCTAAGTAGAACTGCCTCCTAACTGTCACTTGTCAATTCTAGCTGCAAAGCTGTCACCTGTAATTTTCTAGCTGCAAGCTGTAACCTGTCACTTTGAACTTTTAAAATTTCAAATCCGAAAAACAACCTTCACAAAATCGTTCATAACTCCGTAACCGTTGGGGCTAGGGACTTGGTTTAACTTTCCTCTGAAAGCTTAGAATCTCAGCTTTTCAACAAGCGACTTGCTACTCCTTATACTTTTGCCGTAATCACGATTCTCGCACTTGCGAATTGTACCGCGATTTGCGATTTGGTTAAAAATCCAACCACATGTAACCATCAGCAGCTTCCTTGCTTTCCTTTGCCAAAAATTCGTTTAACCTGCTAGTTACTCCTAGATCCTTGCTAAAGTGAGCCTGAACTCATCCCAAGTATATTTCGCTCACCCTGAACCTCCTAAAGGGAATTAAAACCATTTTCAGCATATTCCTCACTTCATTGCCAGCACATATAAAAGCATTTTGGGCCTGTGTTTCAAACTTCTGTAGTCTAAGCTTGCTGGGGTGAACTGAATTACATTTGATTGCATTTCTGAGAACTGTGTGCTTTCCTTCCATTTCCTTGCATTGCATAAAGGGGGGGGGAGTGGATTGCCAGAGAAAAGTGATTACATTGTTTTGTTGAAATCATATTGAGTATTTTCTGTACTGCCTTTCATTCAACATTGCATCCATCTGAACTTATATAAAGCATTCTCTACCACCTTATTCTTCTGTTCCTATTCACAAGTGTGCTAGTGCCAGACTATCCATTATTGATTACTGCTCAGATTAAGTGTGATATTCAATTATTAATTTATTATAAAGTGTGATATATATATATATATATATATATTGTTTAAATTATCAAATAAACCTTTTAACTTGCAAAACAGAACTACTTCTTGGCTCAGTGGGGTCAGGGGGATTCCAAGAGAGGGTTGTTATATAGGGGTAGTCATCCAGAACTCATGAACTGGACATAAAGATATATCAATAAGGGTTTCCATTCAGTATCCCAGACTAGGCATTGACTTAGCTGTAGTGCTGGATTGAATCCTCTTACAATGCACATCGTGTAAAACACGTGTGCAAAGTGTGGTCAGGTACTGCCCGGATTGTGAAAGGCGCACGTAGGGGACGCCTGTCGACTACTCATTAACATGGTCTAGAGTGATGGGCAGGAAACACGGACAATAAGCAAGGAGGACTTGCTGCAGTTCTCCAGTGTGTGCCAATTTGTACAAAAGAACACAATTTTCAAACAGCCCTGGGGCCTGGAATTCAATCAACTCCATGGTGTGCTGTTAGTTAAGACAATATGAGGATATATCAGACAAGGTTGTACAGTACATCCAAGGTGTCCAATTATATGATTCATCGAACAGGTTTAATAACCATATGATACAATGCCTACTACATGAGGTACCCTACTGGTTCTGAGGTGACAACGTGTGAACAATACATCGTGTCAGGGTTACAACAAATATTTCCACTCTAGGGTGATTTTCAGACCTTTTCTCACAGTGTTCAGTTTATGTACCCATTTTTGTTCTAGTTGGGTGAGGGTTCTGTCCACATCTCCCCCTCTTGTGGTTGAGCTGCCTTTCTGTAGCACTATCCACTTTAGGTACATGTCGGTGTGGTTTTTCTTGATGTAGTGGTCCACAAGAGGTTTGTCCGGTAATTTGTTTTTTACACATGAGCAGTGTTCGCAGATCCTCGTCTTAACTGGTCTCATGGTTTTGCCCACATACAAAAGTCTGCAAGGGCAGGTGATGATGTAGATAACCTGTTTCGTGTTACAATTGGTGTGATCTTGGAGGGTCCACTTGATGTTGTTGTGTTGGAATATTTTCGTAGTTTCGGTGAATTGGCATACTGTACATTTGCCACATCGGTAGTGGCCCTGTATAGGTGGTAGATTCCACAGGGTTTTGGTTTGCTTGACTGGTTCGATGAAGGTGTGTATCAGTGATTCTCTGATATTTCGATTCTTTTTGAAAGCAAACAATGGGACTTTTTGTAGCGATCCTGTGTTTTTGATGAGAGGCCAATGTTGTTTGATGGTCTTTTTGATCAGGTTGCTCATGGGACTGTAAGTAGTGACGCACACCAACCTGTCTAGTTCCTCAAAGAAGTATTTGAGGCGAATGTTGCGGAAAAAGCGTTTTAATTCGACCTCAGTGATGAATGCTTGAGCTTTGGCCACGGGGACGAAGGAAAGTCCTTTTTACAAGAGGTTTAATTCTGCGGAGGTCATTACGTGGTCGGATAAGTTGAAGAATGGAATCCTCTCTGTTGTTCTTGGTTGTAATACTACTGGCGGGTGCGCAGTTGTTGTCCCTGTTGTGATGGTCTCCTCTCCGGGCGTCCTCGTTGCATGCCCCGGGGGAAAAAAAGGTTGTTGTTGGTGTTGTTGGTTACTTTGGCCTCCACTGGCATGCAACGAGGACGTCCGAAGAGGAGACCATCACGTTTTTTCCGCAACATTCGCCTCAAATACTTCTTCGAGATATATCTACCCGAACACTCACCAGCCGGAACCAACACACAGGATAAGAACAAGGACAACACCACAGGTCTCAAAATGAAATCCACATTTATGCCACCTCCACACACCATTCCATGTGAATTTGAAACCTATGAGAAAATGGTGACCACCGCTATCCAGAAGGGTCTTGCACAAAGGAACTTCTATCCAGATAATCTATCCACAGAAGGATGGCTTTGACTTCACTTAAAACCAACCACAACATCACGATCAAGCCAGCAGACAAAGGGGGTGGAATCGTGATCTCCAACACTTCGGACTATGATAATGAATGCCTACGCCTTCTCAGCGACACAGAAGTGTACCTACCCCTACAGAGAGATCCGACCAAAAACCATCAAGAGGAAATTCTAAGCTTAACCAACCACGCTCGACAAGAAACATGGATATGCGACAAAGAACATCGATTTTTGAACAAAATCTATCCGCGGATTCCTGCACAAAAATCTCACAAATCCCCCCGGCAGACCAATTTTCTCAGCATGTGATTCCATTTTAGAACCTTTGTCTGTTTACACCAATTTTTTCCTAAAACCCTTCGTCAACAAAATGATCTCCTACTTAAAAGACAGCACAGACACCATCTTGATGCTGGATGAAATAACAATGAAACAAGAATACATCCTGGACACCCTGGATGTTGAAGCTTTGTACACGTCCATACCCCAACAAGAAGGTCTAGAAGTACTTAAACTATTCCTGGACAAAAGAAACAACACCACGGTCGTCCCCACCGACTTCATACTGGAATGTGTAAGATTGGCGATGACTGAAAATGTCTTCCTCTTTAGAGACCAGCTGTACAAACAAATTAAAGGGATCAGCATTGGCGCCACATTCGCACCTGATATAGCCAACGTGTACATGGCCAACTACGAGACAGAATACATCATGTCAGCCATCAATTCCTACAAAAATAACATCATCCTATGGAAAAGATATATCGACGATGTACTACTCATGTGGCAAGGCAACCCACAAGACCTCATGGCTTTCCACCTATGGCTCAACCAGCACAATCAACACATCAGATTTACCATACATTGGGATTTTCACAGCATTGATTTTCTAGATCTTCATATCTACAGATCCGGGGATCATCTACACACGGAACTATTCCGCAAGCCCACAGACAGAAATACATTGCTTCATTTTGAGAGTTACCACCCTGAAAGCCTGAAGTATAATCTACCCTACGGCCAATTCCTTTGGATCAGAAGAAACTGCACCAATCCAAATACCTCTGAGAAACATGCCAGTGACCTTCAAACCCGGTTGCTGGACAGAGGATACCCCAAAAAAGCGATCAAACACGCCAAGAAGCTGGCTTCCAAAACAGACCGAAGTATATGTCTCATGAAAACACCCAAAAAAGAACTAGAGAGGTTGGTGTGCGTCACTACTTACAGTCCCCTGAGCAACCTGATGAAAAAGACCATCAAACAACATTGGCCTCTCATCAAAAACACGGGATCGCTACAAAAAGTCCCATTGTTTGCTTTCAAAAACAATCCAAATATCAGAGAATCACTGGTGCACACCTTCATCGAACCAGTCAAGCAAACCAACACACTGTGGAATCTACCACCTATACAGGGCCGCTACTGATGTGGCAAATGTACAGTGTGCCAATTCACTGAAACCACGAAAATATTCCAACACAACAACATCAAGTGGACCCTCCAAGATCACACCAATTGTAACACGAAACAGGTTATCTACATCATCACCTGCCCTTGCAGACTTTTGTATGTGGGCAAAACCATGAGACCAGTTAAGACGAGGATCTGCGAACACCGCTCATGTATAAAAAACAAAGTACCAGACAAACCTCTCAAGGACCACTACATCAAGAAAAAGCACACCAACATGGACCTAAAGTGGATAGTGCTACAGAAAGTCAGCTCAACCACAAGAGGGGGAGATGTGGACAGAACCCTCACCCAAATAGAACAAAAATGGGTACATAAACTGAACACTGTGAGAAAAGGTCTGAACATCACCCTAGAGTGGAAATATTTTTTGTAACCCTGACACGATGTATTGTTCACACATTGTCGCCTCGGAACCAGTAGGGTACCTCATGTAGTAGGCATTGTATCATGTGGTTATTAAACCTGTTCGATGAATCGTATAACTGGACACCTTGGATGTAATGTACAACCTGGTTTTATATATCCTCATATTGTCTTAACTAACAGCACACCATGGAGTTGATTGAATTCCAGGCCCCAGGGCTGTTTGAAAATTGTGTTCTTTTGTACAAATTGCCACACATTGGAGAACTGCAGCAAGTCCTCCTTGCTTCTTGCCCGTGCTTCCTGCCAATCACTCTAGCCCATGTTAATGAGTAGCCTACAGGCGTCCCCTATGTGTGCCTGTCACAGTCCGGGCAGTACCTCACCACACTTTGCACATGTGTTTCACACGATGTGCATCTGTGTCCATAGCATGACTAGACCGCCCAGTACACTCTGCATCACTGTGCCGACCAATGTTCCTGGACACACAGGCACCTGCACGGACAGCCCCGTATGCAAGCACCCCAAAATGGCTGTTCGAAATATAACCTGAGTCGGTTACATTGAAGCTCGCACTGTGAGTCATTCCGGAATACACGATTGCCGACTGATCCAGCACTACTGCGTTCCACTCATCCTACCAGCAAGGTAGGCACACGCGCACTGATAGCCCTGACACGGCTACGGCCACTACGTGCACTATGCATACTCACCCCCACCGCCCACGCAGGCGTTCTGACTTACCATCTACCTGACTCTAATTCTTGGCACTATGTAGCCCTCCCATATGATCGGCACATGCATCGGCTCCCCTTCAAATAGTAGACTAAAACTAGGCACAGTCCAGTCGGCAAACAGCACCATTTTGGGAGTTTGCTGACCAAAGTGCAACTATATATACCTTTAGGTCCATACTTAGACACTAATGAACACCACCGCCTTGGACTATAGACACATCTAAGATATCACTCAGGATCCAGACCACATGCATGGCTCATCACAATCCCACAAGCCACACCTGCCACGATTATACCGCAACCTTGCATGCACGGACGTTACCACCACGCACGAACACTCGGGTACTCGTTGTTCTCCGGGGGCCCAGTGTCTGAGCCTCCCTTTTTGTCTCTCCACAGCCATCCACCCCCGCGGAAACCTATCCAAATTCAATATGCCTGCCTTATTCAATAGGCCACCTATAATAATGCTTATCTAGCTGTATATGACGAATTGCAGCACTTCTGCTATTTACAGCCCCTTTGACCATCCTACCCTTACAGGAATGGCCACACCAAGGACTTTGAAATCCTTCCAGTGTACTTAGACACTGCAACTCTTAGAGCCACGGCGCTCCCCAGATCCAGTAAGTGCTGGTTTCTTTTTGTACTTAGTCACTTCTCTACTGCTAGACTCATTTGAATTGACTCACTCCTGATACACTCTTGTCTGTTTAATTCAACAGACCGCTTAGGATACTTCTACCCTTGGAATATCCCGTCCTGATGAAGGCCACACCACCTGACCTCATTTAGCACACCCTTTGGCCGAAACACTGTCGTGTTGACTTATTGTATTGTTTGTGTTGTTGTTGTTCAACCCTACATTGTTTTGACGCATCAGTGCTGCTCATTATGCGACTACCACATTAAGTTCTCTAGTCTCCTTACCAAGGATACTTTAGAGGATGTAGAAGTAATAGAATGATGCTACAAATAACGAACATTTGTTGTATGTAAACTGGGTAATATACCATGAAAATGCACAAAAATTGAAGTATCTTTTGTTTCACTCAGTCAAGTGTACCTAAAACACTCACTGCAAATAAATCAAATCTAAACTTGTTCGAAGCACCCCTTTTTCATAGGCCTCTTTGAACACCTCATGCAGCACTGGGGTCAAAACCGACACGTAAACTTTATAGAACTCTGGGGGAGCCTATCACTCCCAGGAGTCTTGCTAGTGGCCAGCGATTGAATTGCCTCGCCTATATCTTTGGCCGATATGTCTTGTTCCAACGTGTCACTTTCTGCAACCCTATTTCTTCTAGAGTGCTTAATATGTCATCTTGGGGTACAAAGTGGTCATGCCTATATAGGTGCGAATAGAATTCGGTAAACGTATTGTTAATTGCCTGTTGTGACTTATGTATATTGCCCTCATCATCTGTAAGCTCTGTGGTTAAGTGTCTCAAGTGTTCTCTCTTGCATAGCCACAACAATAATCTACTTGGCTTATCCCTCTCCGTGTGAGCCCTAGGAGTTCTAACTGTGTAATCAAATTTCGATAACCTCTCCCAGGCATCCTGGCAGCCTCTTCTAGCTTCAGCCAGGCTTAACTCCTCATCCCGGTTCCCCAGAGTTCGAGCTTCCATCCACCCAATGTCCTCCCCCGTTTTCTCCAGTTCCACCCTTAGTGTCTTACAGATACCTCACGCACTGGCACTGACCTCCCCTCTCACCACTACTTTCATTGGCTCCCACACCGTGCTCCAGTCCTTCACACTACCTAGATTTCACTCCAAGTATTCCTCTAGTTTTGTTTTGAGTCCGTCTCTGAATATTTGGTCTGTCAAGGCGTCTGTGGGCATATGCCACAAGGGTATGGGGGCCTTGGACCCAGCCTCTTCCACTCCAGCAGGAGCAGTGAGTGGTTCGAGATTGACCTGCCTAGGTATTGTGCCGATTCTATTTCCGCTAGATGGGTCCTACCAACAAATAGGTGATCTATCTTAGTGTACAGGTGATGGGCCAAAGAGAAATAGGAGTACCACCTTTCGCTAGGGTGTAATTCCCTCCATAGATCCACGTGATCCAAATTCTGTAGAAACGCATTTAGTGCCACGGAAACCAACCCTGATCGATTCACAGGTGGGGGAGACCTATTCAAGTCAAGATCCCTAACACAATTGAAGTCACCCCCCAGATAAAGAAACACTCCTGGTATGGTGTTATTTTAATGCATAGCATACTAATGTGAGATGGGATTCCAGGTTGGGGAAGTAGGAATTGATTAGGCATACTTCTACTTGTTCTATGTGACCCCGTAGTATCCGATACCTCCCATCTAAACCAGCCCCCATCCTCAGCAATTGGAAGGGCACAGCAGCGTTTATCCATGTAAAAACTCAGCAAGCGTATTTGGAATATGCCACTCCGTACCCCTGTCCCCCAGCGCTCTTTAACCTTTGCCATTTCACCCTCCGTGCGATGGGTTTCTTGCAACAATGCAATGGACACCTTTTTTCTTCTAAGGAAGGATTTCACATGGTTTCTGCGCAAGTTTGTACCCATCCCCTGTATATTCCACGTTACCTTGATGTTAGCTGCCATGGTCATATGGGGCTGCTACCTTTTGCTCCCCTGCATTTTCCACCCAACCGCACAATATCCACACACCCGTCCCTTCTTCCTGCCTTAGTGTCCCCGACCACCCCATCCATCTGCCATCCCAAATAACCATTCGCCTTTGTTTATCTTTCTACATGAAGAACATAAAACAGTCCAAACAACAAAGAGAACTAAACATTCGTGCCCAGCTGCTGCTCCCTTCGCGCAGTTCTCAGGTGCCCCCGCACGGCCATGACCCATTCGAGACTTTGTGTGCGAGCTGAACTGTGTCGGCAGCAGGCTGACAGCAACCATTGCATGGGTTAGACCTATGAGCCCAAGGTTAGTGGTAAAACGCCACCCCAGGCTAACCTAAGTTTCAGTAACGTGGTTCCACTTAGTGCCTGTTCCATTTCAGCAAACCATAATAATCAGTATAATAAACGTCAGAATTTCCTCACTCCCACCACCCCCTTGAAGCAGATTACAGCTCATGTGACAGTTTATTCTCCTCCATCCAAGTTGTTATGCTATAGCCACATAGCGGCCGCCGCCGGAGTTTCAAGGAAAATAGAGCAGCCTTTGTAGATCACCTTAAGCCTAGACGGATATATGAGCATGTATTTGAAGTTCAATTGTGGGAGTCTGGCTTTAATCGGCAAAAAGGAATGTCTGGCCCTTTGGACTGCAGGCGTGTAATCTGGATGTATAGCAACTTTAGAGCCGGCATGCAACCAGCTACAGTTTAACGCAACCAAAACAGAAGTAATATCATTTAGATCAGAGAAAAAAGAACAGAACTGCAGAAACAAATAAAACACTGCAGATCCTGGTTGTACACATTCCGTTTTCAAAGAGAGTGAAAAACCTTGGGTGTATCTGGCAAGAAAATCTGGCCAGCGAAGCCCAGGTAGGGGCTCAAGTAAAAGCAGTGTACTACTCCCTGCGTATGCTTAGGAATGTACTCCTTTTTTAGCACCTCAAGATCAGTCCATGGTTGTAGGAGCTTTGGTAAACTCCCATCTCGACTATTGTAATAGTCTGATGACAGGGATTCCTGTGAAACAGATGGCAAGACTCGAGAGGACCCAGAATGCGGCAGTCAGGCTAACTGCCCATCTAGGAAAAAGGGAACATGTTTCCACATCTCAGAGAGCACTCCATTGGCTTATGGTGGAGGACCGTATTAAATTCAAAGTGGCGTGTCTTATGTACAAATGCTTTCACAAACTCGCACCTAGATATCTGAATACTAGAATCCACCATTATCATCCAACTAGAGACCTTCGGTCAGGAGACCAACTCTTGGTGGACGTCCCCCGGATGAAACTCACCTCAAAGGGCGACAGGAGGTTCTCTGTGTTTGGACCAAAGTTGTGGAACCAGCTACCTATTGGTATACAATCATGCACTACATTGGAAAGGTTCAGGAAAGAACTGAAAACCTTTCTATTTAAATAACTCTAAGTATCAAGAGCATATATAGTCCATCACAGCTAGAATTCGACTTGTAGTTAACATCTGAGCCCGAATGCAGCTTCTCTGCCTGGCACGCGTAAGAAATAAACAAATAAACAAATAAACAAATAAACAAATAAAAATCTCTCCTTTCCGTGAGTATTTTAGTATGACGTCCCTGTCCTGAAAGTTTAGAATTTTTGCGATCAACGGACAAGGGTGCGACACCGGCAGAGGTTGTTTCTGTAAGGATCTATGAGCCTTCTCCAACGCAAATCCCTGTGAGAGGTTACCAGCACAGACCTCTTGTAGTAGCAATGTCTCTACAAATCATGTGGGGTTTGGGCCCTCCAGCCCCTCAGGAATTCCCAGTAATCATATATTGTTTTGCCGGCTGGCCCCTCTACGTCTTCAGAACGCGATTCCAGCACAGCATTTCTCTTCTCCAACTCTTTCAGTCTTACTACCAGGTCTTTCGTGGTCTCACTGGTTTCCTTTAGGCAGGTTTCTGCTATTGTTACCCTCTCCACCAGATTGCATACATCTTGCCTCATCAGCTGCATGTCAACTTTGACCTCTTCAATTTTCATCTTGATAGATGACCGCAGCGCCGCTATTGCCGGCAACACTTGATCATCTTTGTTGCCAGCTTCCGGTGCTCTCATTTCGTTTTGTGTCGCGGCATTGCCCTGCGTTGATTTGCAAGATCTGGCTGCATTATTAAAGGAGTCCATGCCTGTAGCCTTTCTTTTCCCTTTAGATGGGGACATACCCTTGTATTCACTGCTGCACCTCTTCACCCCTCAGCTTTGGCAGTCCACTTGATCACTTGTCCATGCAATTTTTACGGCTACTTGCCGTGCAATAATTATCGCCTATTTTTTGTTCGTTAAGTGTAGACTCTGTTGATGGTGCAGATTTGCCTCCTTTTGTTGCCTTGTTGCGCCTTAAGCAACACTGCCGCTGCTCTTCTAGGCAGTATCAGACCACCAGCTCTTTTCACCAATGTGCTGCTTCACCCGGCCCGGGCGGTCCCTTGCCCCAGGTGGCACTCGCTGACTGGTATCACCAGCAGTGTAATGGGGCTGTGCCACATTCAGAGCCCCCCAGTTCTGACCTTCTTTGTTGTATTGAGTAGAGGTGTACTTCTAGTGATGATTTAGTGCTTTCCCACGTGCTGCTGGGCAGTTACTCATCCTCTTTTGTTTGCAGTGGTAGTAGGCGCTACTAGTTGTCAGATTTGCCAGCGGCTGTACTTCAACAGGTTGCCCCACTTATGGCACTAATAGTACTCATGTTTGTCTGTCGACGCCGCCTTCGTGTTTGCCCCTGTGGTCGCAGTGCTGCTGCCTGACAAGGCACTCAACCGTCGGGTTGGGGTGTCACTAAGCAGTTCAGGCCACTCCCTTTGCGCTCCTCAGCCAGTTGCCCCCTCTGCTAGCCTACAGACAGTCCCCACCTCAGAGTTAACCCACTACTAGTTCAGTAGTATCAGGCTGGGCTGTGCGCACAAGGGTTCAGAATCCCTCATTTATTCCGTGTTGGCTGGCCTCCAATACATCAAGCCATGGCCCCACACCTTCATTCCCGGGTCCGCTGGTACCCTCTTCTCCCTGCAGCCTCATCAGTCGACTTGGATATTTGATTGTGTGATGTTGTGACCCTAGCAGGGCATTAAATCATCACCAGCTCACTGTCCACAGAGTATGCATTCAGCTATTGCCTCAAATTTGTCGGGCACACATGCTCAGTAGCACACTGTGTGGCAATACTGCACCAGACCAACAGTGCAGCCACAAATGAAGCGATCCACTCTGCCCGGGTGATCTCGTGTCCCTGGTCTGCGCCTACTGCCCGACCCCGCCTGTGGTGTAACGGGGCTGTGCCATGCACTATGGCCACCAATTCATGCCTGCTTTGTTTTTGCTCCCCATGGGCACCCCCACAGCAATCTCAATTGTACCTCAGTTGTGAGTGCAGCTCTGCAGTCGTGGGTTGTTAGAACCCCACTATCTCGGGCCGTGGGTCGCCAGATATCCGCCTTGGCTCCGGCACTCTTAGTCCGGAGGGCTTGCACAGTACCAACTGCTGTATTCCTTACTGATGCTCCGCTGCAGTGTATTAGAACCACTAGGACGTTTCGCTGTGTGTGGGCACAGGCTAACTACTCTGAGCCTCTGTATTTTGGAGCCCTCCCAGCCTCCAGCATTCTTCGTTGCACTTTGCATCAGACCGCAGCCACAACACCCAATGTTTCCGAGTGCACGGCTACAGCCCTTCATCACTCTCCCTCACTCGGCAGCGGATCAAAGCAGCTCCGCTCCAGACCATCCACATCGAGCAGCTGAACGAAGCAGTGTAAGCTGCCTGCATTCACCAGGTTGCTCCTCGCTTGCCCCCTTCCATTGCTGGGCTCCACCAGGGTTCAGATATCGGCGGCTGTGTAGCTGATCCCTGCTCCTCCCCTCAACCTGATTCACTGAGCGGTGCCGTCCACCATCTTTACTCACATAGGGGACCCGGACTTCCATGGCCCCTCCAGCCACGGAAAAGCAACAATTTCAGGCAACATTTTACAGGGGTGTGGGGAACCCCTTCCCGCACTTCCAGGTCGCTCCACCACCTTCGTAGCACCACCACTCTATTTAGGTTCAGGATCCTAGCAGGATCAAGACGGGAGCTTCGCCTCTAGACCACTTCACTCCATGCGCTCACGCCATGCCCCCCGGCATTGATGGCCTATGGTGGGTAAGATTTTAATAGCAATGATCAAGATTTCATAGCCGGACATGTGTCAACCCCATAACTAACAGAACATTTTGCTTTAGCAGTGTATTATTTTTTCAAACACCTCAGCGAGTGGGCACCTTTTTACACACACAGAGTATTTTGGTCTTTTGATGTGTGTGATTTCTTAGGTTCTCCACAGCTCTACATAGCTCACCATAGCATCCAAATTGTCTTTTCAAAAGTATTCTCTTTGTCAACTTTTTATCAATAAGTGCCTGTTTTTGCTAGGTTGCCATACAGTGTAACTCTGAGTTTTGCTTTGCATGAGCCCCTCCCTGTGTCCTTCCCTTGTATTTTCCCTGTCCCCTCGCCCACCCTTCCTCTTTTCTCCTCTGACTACATACTCTATGGTGCTCTCTGTCTCTCCCATCTTTTCTAACTGCTCCTCTATTGACTATCCTGCTCTCCTCACTAAATCTGGTAGGAAGAAGTTTAAAAAGGACATCCTGGTCTCCAACCCAGGCCTTTCTATTGCTGATACCCATACCAGTGCTTCCTCCAGGCAAACCCTCACCGACATCCTCTTTGTCGTTCCCTCGCCAGACCTATGGAATCTACATATGGGCTATGTGCTCTCTCCTTTCTCTTCTTCTCCCATTAATGGTGGCACCCAGTGGGATGCCCTCTTGACCTCCTTCCACTCCTCTAAGGTAATCATTAATGTTTACTTAATGCATCTTAATTAATTAATGCCTCTGTCATTCCTACGCAGGCCTACTCATCTTTCGAATGCCTTGTCTGCAGGGTCTCTCTCTCTCCTGGCCATTCCATTACTGTGGCTACCATTTATCGGCCAACTGGTCAGATATCCCCCTTCCTCTCTGAGTGGTCGGACCTCTCCTCTTCCCGCCTGGTCTCCACCACTCAACTCCTCCTTATGGGAGACTTTAACATCCACCTGGATGCTTCCTGTCCTTCACCTGGATTCACAGGAACTGTTTCTGTATCCCTAAAGCCCCCTATCCCCCTACCTGATGTCTGCACTTACCCCTGCACATGCCACCAGCTGGCCGTACTTTGTATTATTGTATTTCTTTCTTTATTTGCACTGTTTATCCTATGCACTGCACTGCCCCCTCCGCCCTTCCCCCTGCACTTGTCCCCTTTACCTCTACACTGCACTTGCGCGATCCAAATGTCATCTAGCCTAGTAAGATCATTGTCTCTGTCTTCCCTCCGTTCCCCCTCCCTTGCCTCGTCGCGCCTTGAGATACTTGTGCATAGACGCATTACAAATGCCATATAATATTATCATACCATATCATGGTCTGTTTTAGACAGACACAAAAGTACTCAGCCAGACCAGCCTTTCAGTGGCTTTTAGTATCAGTTTTACTTACCTTGAGTGTAACTGTTGTCCAAAACTAACTTGAAGTAATTGCTTCCCCTACTCTGTGAACCGAAAAGCAACTGTAATTGAATATTACACCCCAAGGTCCAACTCCCCTAGAATGACAGTTATCCAGAATACAATTCATAGGTTTATACCGTGCCGATTATATGAGTATCAGAAGATCAGAAAAATGTATGGTCCAGTTTATTACACTATGTGATTTCTTGCTGAGATTCACGGTACAACGGATATGGACTAGTAAAGGAATTTGATGTTGGCTGGGTTAGCCTGCGCTCACCAGCTATTTTCATGTTTTGAAATCAGATCTGCCACCAAGGGCATATTCTACTCGAATAGTGGGGACCAATTCTTCATCGCCTCAGGCCCCTTCCTGACTTGCTACGGCCTTTCCAAGAAGAAACGTTTTTTGCTTTACCGTCGTGATTGTACGCTTTTGCGCATTACTGCAGTATAGAGCACAAGGCTACCGACTTCTCAGGTTCGCATCAGAAAGTTAGGGAACGAATCAGAAAAATTGTCTAATGCTCATCCTCGCTTATCCTATGCACTTGAATGGCCGATTGACACAAGGCCTAGTCGGATCATGAA
The DNA here is from genome assembly GCF_040938575.1 of Ambystoma mexicanum. NCBI lineage: Eukaryota > Metazoa > Chordata > Amphibia > Caudata > Ambystomatidae > Ambystoma > Ambystoma mexicanum. The sequence continues at coordinate 403,019,570 of NC_090934.1, forward strand.
TGCAACTAACTTGGTTTGGGCAAACAGTGTAACCTGCCTTGCTTGAAAGTAGACAGGGCTTCCTCAGGTGGGATAGATGGTCTGAACGGACATGCATAAATTATAGTAGACAGCATGCAATTGAAGGCTATCCCCTGTTACGCTCACAACATAATGAATACAAACCTCTCAGGAAAGAAGTCAAGAGAGAGCTTGCAGGGTTTAACAAGGTTAACTTTTTTCCGAAATAAAAATAAAATCTTCAAAGGTGTCTGCTCTTCGAGATTGTTGAGACTCCAGAATGAATTATTTTTCCTATAGAAAGGCCACAGCGTCATGAATGACAGCACATATAGGTTCATAGCCCGCACTAGTGATGATAAAAAAAGTATTCATGATCGCGCTGCATTGGTGGATGCCAGCAAACAATGTTTATTTTTCAGGCCTATTTCAAATGCCACGATGGTCAGCTGGGATCATCGCTCCCATGGAGTGAAGGTCACATTGTAGGATGATGCTTGTGGGGATTGAAGACATTTATCAGTTCTCACTGACGTGTCTTGTCCGGTATGTTTTATTACTGTGGCATTCTTTTACAAAAACGAAACCTACCACGCATACACGCTGAAAACAAGCTCAATTGTTATTTGACGTTTGACCAAAGGTAGCAATCGGTAGGCTAGTTGGACTGAAGGTGTTGAATAGCAGCAAAAATGATAACATTTACTATATTGAAAGTGGACATTGGCACATTTAGTTTCAATTTATGCAAACCGTCGTTATGAGCAGACACTGCAGACTCAGCAGTTACGCCAAGAGAATGGAACTACCAAACATAATGTAAGTTCAGCTATCCATAATATTTATGCGATTAAAAACAGCATTTGTGCGGTATGCATATGGAACAATTCAGCGGTGTGCAAATTTGCGATTTGACAAGAATAGTGTACACAATACGTTGTTCCGATGATTAAATTTATACCGCGCCATATTTAAAAAATCTATTTCGTAACACACGGTTTGTTTATAAGTCTACTAATAATTGTTATTTGTGTATAGTTTAAAGAGAAATGAGTAAAGGTTTGATTTTTTTAACAGTATTGCTTACTGACACTGTTATGGGTTGTTAGTTGGAGCATATTGTGACGATTGTTCATCAACGAGCCACAATCACAACCTGTATGCAGGCTAGTGATATCTAAACCACTTCGTCCCATGGAATATCAGGGTGTGCTATCAACGTTGCATTATTGGATGTGCCAGGGGTAGAACATTTTCCAAGGGAACTTGGTTTGCTTTTCTATATATAATATTCCCAGTTCCGTTATAATGCCCTCTGTCTGTTGTTCTATTTATCAGTCAGCTTCTTCATCCCATTGGAAGCTATACCTACTTCACAGCGCTAACCTTTCATGCACATCGTAGTATCAAATACTCCACCATGTTGTCTGTGTGTGTTCATTATTCGGTTTCATCCGGTGCAGAATTACAGGGTAAATGGATAAATGTGAATAAAGAATGGCTATTAAAATATATTTTTTTTGTTATCTACACTGATATATTGTACCGTTCTTCAAAAGCCATAGTTTCCAGCTACCGTGGGACGGTTTCTTCAATTAGCAATGGCAGATACGCCTAAACGCATCGATTTGCATCAACCTCATGTGGGACGATGGACCAGGACCAATATGCCCTTTGGCGGTACCAGTGACAAGGTGCAACCTGTCATCGTTTGCAGTCTAGCAAGAAGCTGATGCCAAAGCCTTGCGATTGAAGGTGTTTTGAATCCACGTCTTCTCCTGAAAGGAACCCCATGAGCGTCATTTTAACATTGTGATGCTCTAACCCAAGGACACACAAAAATTGGCCTTTGATCACAATCAGTGGATCATGATAATGTTGTTTTGGAGCATTCTTTGTTAAATAAAAGCACTTGTTAAATTGCAGATTAATGATGTTTCCTTTAAAAATATTGTTTTCAAATCAGATTTGGGATGCGCTGTGAGAGGATGTGTTGATCTTCCGGGTTCTGCGTTAGCTGACGTTATGACATAGGTGATGACTGGGCGCGTTTGGCTACGCTACCCACTAACGTCATGAAAATATGTGGAGCATATCGTTTGGAATAGTGATGTCAACTTCAGGGGCGGGTGATATGATTTAGTGCTACAAGGGCACTTGAACTTAGGGCGATGCAGCAACAGATAAGATTAGCACAAGATGGCTGCACCCAACCCATTGTTTTTGCAAGTGTAAAAGTGTGGAAAACTAAGGTAAGATGCATAGGAATTTTTTTTTAACGATCGATCACAGTATGCTTTAACACACATGCCTGGACGCTTGGGACAATACAGTTTTTAAGCGCACTTTCCCTTTAAAGTCCTCTATCACAGATTGTTTATGCGCCCAAACCTCCTTGCTCTTAAACCTGTAGGATCACCTTACTCTGCCATACTCTGTCACTCACCCTCTGCCGTATACTCTATGCTCTGGCTTTTATCAAAGTTTCCTACAAGGAGGATCCTTCCTCCAGAGCTTGGCCATTCCACTCACCTTTTTAGAAAATACCACAGGGTCAAGAAATCTACCGATCTGTTGTTACAAGACAAGACAAGAGAACACAGTTAACACATTGCTCCTCATATTCCTTCCTGGATGAATTCCGTTCTCACTTCATACATTAAACACACTCAGACAGTGTAACACACAAAGGGTGTGTGGGTTTTGTGGGGGTGCTGTGCAGTCAGCATGAATGTGTTTCGCAATGGCATTGTGGAATGTTTTGGGCAGAGGTAGCATCAAAGTGATTTTGCAGGGCAGTGCTGGTATACTTTGGGCACAACCATCTTGAAAGTGTTTTTCTTTAAGTGGCAAAACTGGCATATATTTGGCACAGACAGCATGGGAATGGGAATAAAAGTGTGTTCTTTCCTTTCACTGGCATTGCCTCCGAATATGAGGCACAGCCAACACAAAGCAGTAGCATGCTGCCTTTATTTGGCCACAGCTAGCATGGAAATGTATTAAAATTCTGATACTTGCATGTTTTGGGCACAGTCAACAAGAAAATGGGTATTACATGGCAATACTGGCAAAGAATCACCTCTCCCACAACCCTTTCAGATGGTTTGGCTCCCTGGCCGCACTTGCTTGCGCCAATTCAAGGCAAATATTGAGGGCTGTCTACAAACAGGATCCATGATTATACACAAAGGCCATTTGATACATGTGCATGCAAACAGAAAAAGAACTGTGACTACATTTGCATATAGATGAGCCAGGCGAAAATTCCTGACAGCTTCCCATATATCCTTCGGAGTTGACGCATGGATAGATAGGTTGTTATAGATGTCTTCCATTTCGTTACACCATCTAATGTCAGCAAACCACTGCTCCAGCTTTGGAGGGCGGGGTGGGCGGGCAGAGAAACCAGAAAAATGAAATCCTCTTTTGCCAGCCTGGCTGCCATGCACACGAACTGTTGCTTGATACAGCGTCTAATCTCAAATAGACCAAGGGGCCATATGATAAAAAGCAAAGGTATTAAATGGCCAGTAATATCCTGTATCGATCGAGTCTCTTAGACCTCTTCAAAACACCGAAATAAGGGGAAAAAGCCATGATAGATGAAGGAAATCCATGGCATGCAGTGCTTTTATTAGGAAACATGGCATGGAGTGTTCGAGGAGAATGGCATGTTGGATGTAGACATGTATAGTAAATCAACTTGTGTACATGATTTCCCGAGAGCTCTTTGGTTTGACTACATGTGCTTAACCCTTTTCCGTCAGAAATTAGCCGACCTAAAGCTTCTTCCCATTTATCGCTGGATCTTCTCATCTGTGAATGGTTCTCCGCTGCAACCATATCATTCATTTTAGAGACGGTTTGGATTAGTGAAGGGTATTACGACTCACGAACCCAGTGGGGAATCAGGGAACTATAAGGTTGCATGTGTTCAGCAAGGTTACTTTCCACATATCCACATTTCCACATTACTCGTGCATTTTCCCCCAGGGTCCATTGGACCAATTAGATATTTTTTAAATTGGTGTGTGGGGTCCACCCGCAAACTTCACCTCCAAATCTCCCATCTACCATCTAGATGCCACCCCCTCACCCTGCACCCACACCCCAATTTCCTACCCTCAAACACATATATATATATATATATATATATATATATATATATATATATATATATATATATATATATATATATATATATATATATATATAATATCGAAAACGACGACAGGGAAAAATGCACGACCAATGTGTAAACGAGGAAAGTGACCTTGTTAAAAACACAGCATCCAGGGTATTTTTTATTTTTTTATTTATTTATTGTTGTTTGGTTAACAGGTAACCTTTAACACACGTACAGAAACATTACAGTACAAAGGAAAGAAACAATTCAAAATTACAATTCCGAATAAAAATTACAATCTATATAAATAAAAATGTAAATGTTTGTTTGCTCAAAATCTTAAATCTCCGAAACTTCTTCACTGATTGCTTTGAAATTTTGTCACGCTGCATTGGAATAGGCTTGTGTTTTTATATACCTACTATACAAAGATTTCACACCTGTGACAGGTAAAAACATGCTTTTTTCTGAAAAACAGGGCCATCTGTTGGACGTAAAAGCAACACATGCTATACTAAATATTTTACTGAAAAACAGCGCCATCTGTTGGACGTAAAAGCAACACACGCTATACTGAATATTTTACGATTCCATTTCAATGTTTCCGTGGCTCAAATATGTGCTGAGGAAGCAGCAGAGTGACATGCAGCCAGACTTCAGGATGCACGGTTGCGAGTACAGCGTTCTGCAGCTTCAGATCTGCTTAGTTTTCAACAGAATGAACGCGACAGGCTGTGAGTGGCTGAAAGACGTCAACGAGAAACAGCAGATCAGCGTCAAACACAACTCTGTGCTCAGCAATCATGGGATTACAATTGCCTTGCATTCCGGTACAACCCAGCTGATGATTATAGTTTGAGCCGGATGTTCTCACCGGCACCATGACTGAAGTGTGTCCTTATTGCAAGGCTCTGAAATTTAATGGAGAAACAAAAGGAATGTGTTGCGCCGCCGGGAAAATTAAACTGCCTCAACTTGGAGAACCGCCACAGCCATTAAAAACTTTGCTTGCCGGATATACCGCCGAATCAAACCATTTCCTATCTAACATCAGGAAACGCAACTCATGCTTCCAAATGATGTCATTCGGCACAGGAATCGTAACAGCTCAATTCATGCCAACTTGTGTTTGCAGTCACCATCAACAAAGCTCAAGGCCATTCGTTAGAATTGTGCGGTTTAGATCTACAGATTGCTTCTCACATGGACAATTTTATGTTGTGTGTTCTACAGTCGGCAAACCAGACAATCTCTATATCTGCACAGACAATGGAACAACAAAAAATATTGTATTAAAAAATTAAACGTATTAGAAATGTGCGCTTTCTCTTTTCTTTCTTTTCCATTTAACCATACTGAGTCACAGCAATGTGTGACTGGGGTCAGCTAGTTCAGAATAAAAACTTAATCCGGAGTATAGGAATGGTCACCATTTTAATGAAGGAGATTTAAGCGATCGTAGATAGCAACATTTTAATCCATTTGTTTACACCATGGGTGCACAACTTACTGCCCACCATGCTGTTTTGTCCAGCCCGCCAGCAACAAAGACTTTACTAATCAAAAGTGGCCTGCAAGCACCATTGCCCGCCCTCCATTAGGAAAAGTCTTTGTTGTCTTCCGGGCCGGACAAAACACTGGCTCTCATTGGCTCAGGGCACACGCACCACATAGCTCCTCTGAGCCATGTAGTGTGTGTGTGCTGCACCAATGGAGTGCCAGCACTATGGCTGGCATGGTCAATCAGGCTTCATGCCGGAAGGCATTTCAGCCTTTACATGCCAGCCGTAGTACCAGACCTCACCAGCGTTCCAGCTAGCCTGCCTTCCAGCACGTCCGGTAAGTACAGATTTTTTTGTGGGGGGGGGTGTTTGTGTGTGTGTGACAGGTCTTTGTCCTGCTTCTATGTTGAGATGTGGGTGTGGGGTGTGTATTGGGTCTGCCTGAATGTGTTTGTGTGCAAGTGCAGTGTATGTTGAGATGCTGGGGGGAGTGGGGTGTCGGGTCTGCCTGAATGTTTGTTGTTGTGTGCACGTTCAGTGTATGTTGAGATGCGAGGATGGGGTGTGTGTCGGGTCTGCCTGAATGTTTGTTTTTGTGTGCAAGTGCAGTGTATGTTGAGATGCGGAGGGGGATGTGTGTGTCGGGTCTGCCTGAATGTGTTTGTGTGCAAGTGCAGTGTATGTTGAGATGCAGGGGGCAAGGGGGTGTCGGCTCTGCCTGAATGTATGTTGTTGTGTGCACGTTCAGTGAATGTTGCCATGGGGGGTGGGTGGGGGTTCGGGTCGGTTTCGTCGCATGTTTGTGAGTTTGAGTGCTGAGTTGGGGGGTGGGGTTTGGGGTCTGTATGGGTGCATGGTGTATTGGTGTATGCTTGTAAGTTTGTGTGCTGAGTTGGGGGTGGAGGTTCGGGTCTGTATGGGTACATGGCGTATACTTGTTAGTCTATATGCAGGGGTTGGGATCTGTATGAGTATGTATGCATGGTGCATGGGGCATAGTGTTGGTTGGGGTGTGGGGGCCATGGGGCATAGTGTTTGCTTGAGGGGTGGGTGTCATGGGGCATAGTGTTTGCTTGAGGGGTGGGTGTCATGGGGCATAGTGTTTGCTTGAGGGGTGGGTGCCATGGGGCATGGTGTTTGGTGGGCGTCATGGGGCATTGCGTTTGCTTGAGGGGTGGGTGTCATGGGGCATAGTGTTTGGTTGGGGTGGGGATCATGGGGCATAGTGTTTGGTTGGGGAGTGGGGACCATGGGGCATAGTGTTTGGTTGAGGGATGGGCGCCATGGGGCATAGTGTTGGTTGAGGGATGGGTGCCATGGGGCATAGTGTTTGTTTGGTTGAGGGATGGGAGCCATGGGGCATAGTGTTTGGTTGAGGGGTGGTTGTAATGGGGCATAGTGCTTGGTTGAGGGGTGGTTGTAATGGGGCATAGTGTTTGGTTGAGGGGAGGGGGCCATGGGGCATAATGTTTGGTTGAGGGGTGGGGGCCATGGGTCATAGTGTTTGGTTGGGGGGTGGGGCCATGGGGCATAATGTCACACTCCAAGAGTGAACCCGATAATAAAGCTAAAACAGGCACAGTTAGGAGATGTACATCCTTTGCTTTTTGTGGAAACCTGACTCAATGAAGGCCATACTCCTCTTGGGCAACCCAAACAGCAAAGTATAGCAGTCCAAAATAACAGAATGTCCAAACAAGGGTCAATAATATATATATATAATTTATTTAAACAGACGATATGCAATAACTAAATAGAAATACATGATAACAATGTAAAACATGTAGTACAAAATGTAAGTTTGAAATACAAATAAAAATCGTTACACCTCAAAAACGTATTCTTTTTCCGTGTGTTAATAAAAATTGGGGGTTGAAAAAACCTCCTGCCATGCCACGGCCCGCTGCACCTACCACCCCACCCACATTTACTTTTCGGCCCACTATAGCCATCATGTAAGGTACTTTTGGCCCTCTGTCAAAATCAGTTGCGCACCTCTGGTTTACACTATAACAAAATGTAGTTGTATGCTTTGAGATAATTCTCTGTGTGTATCTTGAAAGGGTCATGAAAAGCTACTGCCTCTAGATACCTAATTCATTCTATTGTGATCTTTAAAGCCAGGGATTTGGACAGCTCCATGGCCGCAGGTGTGAGGGGAAAACGTTCAGATGTATCACACTTTCCACATAAACCAGAATATTCTTCATAGGAACAACATTTTGGTTTGGGAATTTTACATAAAAACACATAATCAGTGTACAGAGATACCAGTGTGTGTTTGAAGTATACTTGAAAACCCTTGCAAATATGCTTGCCATGCAAGCGGTTCCATAGCTACTGCAAGGAACAAGGGAGAAAGGGGGCATCCCTGCATAGCATCCCTAATTGGGGGAAAAAGGAAGAGAAGACTACTCTGTTTGTGATCACGCTGATAAGGGGATTTGCATACATTTGATTGAGCAGGTCAAATGATAATGACCTACACCCGATCAGTGCAGCACTTTAAATAGGAATGGACCTTCGAATGAGTTGAATGCTTTCATGCTATGGCCATAGGGCGTTCAGGGTTAATGGCTTGGATCATGGTGAAAAGGTGTCTCAGGTACTTTGACTGGACCTTCCGAGTATAAACATTGCCTGGTTGTTAATGATCAGCACCAGTAACAATGGGAGTAAAGGATTAGAGAGCATTATGGCCAGTATCTTATTGTTCGTGTTTGAGCGCGGTAATAGTCTGCATGGGAAGTATTGGGACATAGGCTTATTGGGTTTTAAGAGCATCACAACAAGTGCTTTGTGGGTAGTAGCAGGCCGAGGTGCACCGATGCCTCATACATTGCATGCAGTCAGCAGATGCGGGGTTAAACAGTCAGCATGTTCTTCATAGACGTCTGATGCACGGCCATCAGGACCGGGGGCCTTACCAGAGGATGGGGATTTTATAGCAGCATCTGTGTCCCCCACCGAGTGGTATCTTCTGCATCAGGGATCCAAGCTAGGGCTACCTGATCACCAAAACAAGTTAATTTACATTCTGCTTCAATTAGTTGCAAACTGTAAAGTGATGGGTACAGATTCATTAATAGCACTGTCATCATAGGATACAGGGCTGTCTGCATGTTCTATAGTATGTATAGCATTGCTATCGAGCTCAGAACTAATAAACTATGCAGGACCCTAATCCAGTCTATCCCCTTCTCAATACCTTTGCGCAGCGACATTTCTGTTCAATAACCTAGTTTCCCAAGTAGCAAGAGCTGTGAAATATGTCAAGTTGCTCCCTGATGCGCACAGGTGCTAGACTGTAACCTTTTAAGCTCAGTTTCAGCCTTATGTAGTTCAGAAGGTAAAGTTTACAGCACTCCACTCTCCTCTCTGGAAATGCAGTCACGAATGTACACTTTGAACATAGCATGATTACTCTGCACTGAGCCAACATCAGTCCATAAAAAGAGATCAACATCATTACGGATAGCCGTGTAAAACAGTGAGTCTGTAAAAATGCTTCACTTAAAATGCCACATAGGTCTAGGCCGTCCAGTGGCTAGGCGTTTGAGGAGGAGTTTCACTGGTGATTGGTCAGACAACGTTATAAGCAATATATGCAGGTATGAACTAGCCTTAATAACAAGCTGTTCATCCTTGTGCAATCAAGTCTTGTGGCGGCATTATGTACTGATGAGTGATATGTGTACTCACACCTGTTGCCATGCCAGGGGCGAGTCACTGATTTAGTCTGTTTTTAAACACTTCAAATTCACAATGCAGACAAAAAACTCAAAAAAGCATTTAGAGTAGAATAAGCATCCATTTCAGACTATTCATTTTGCTTTTCGCAAGTTGCAGTTATAGCGTGTATTTTTCTGCCGATGTCTCTGTTACGATCATCACAAGACATTCCATCTCGGTGTCCTCGGTCACCGGACAACATCCTTCTGCCTAAAAGCTTGTGTACAGTGTAGAAATGTTTGACCATCGCACATAAAGTGGCCCTTGATTTTATTGTGCCAAAATTAATGCTTTGTTATAATGTGTCTATCTTTCCTATCTCCCTGGCATGCTGTTCAGGATGTTTGTTTGCATATAGGAAGTAGCGAGTGCCCAGAGTACAGGATGCCGTGTGATGCCGTGTGAGTGCGCTGCTTTCCTTGTACTACTCCAAAATTTTTTAAAACACTGTTATGAGGGGCAGATGACATCGTACTGGGGGATCAGAGTTTGGGACATCATTGCAATGGAGAAACTAACTGCACACGTAACAGGAAAGATGATGCAGTTTTCTTGCACCTGGGCCCCATTCTGTGACTTTGTGCAGGACAGGGAACAGAGGTTCTTCCGCCCACAAACTCTGAGCCACTTGCTACAGAGCTGATCGTATATGGAAAGAGAATGCAGCTGAGGCAGGGAGCATTGGGGGGTGGGGTAGAGTGGGGAATCATTGAATCTTGCTCAAGCTATCTGATAGAACGATCTTTTATTTTTATATTGTTTATGTCCATTTTATTCAGTTGAATGTTGTTGCTATGTTTGTTGGGGGGAGGGGGGTCTAAGATTCACGAAATGTAAAATGAGATTCTGATGGTCTATGGTAGACTCCTTGTCAGCATGACTGTCGGCTTTGTTCACTGGAATTTCAATAAAAAGATCTATTGCAAAAAAAACTAAACCTGTCATGAAGCCTTCCAATGGTATTTATTTTGCCAACCTCTGAAGCCTGAAAATTAGACCCACTCAGGCTTAAAATGTGGCCAACTTTGCACCAGACCTGCAGATAATCTGGCCTGGTGTTAAATCTCAGTTACCAGTTTATTGGTATCCACTACAGAGGGTAATTTGCTTTCTGACTTTGAGAGCATTCCGACACGTAATTGCTCATTTTACTATAGCTGGTAGGCTAGTGGTAGCCAGTAAAATAGCTCAAGGGGTTGAACACTTACTGCTGCAATGTGTATGTGATCTGCAGGTTGCAGGTTCGAATCCCAGCAAGACCAACTCAGCCTTTCATCCTTCTGAGGTTGATAAATGAGTACCAACACAGGTTGGGTGATGTTGTATGTATATTTGATATAAGGTGCTTAAGCATAAGTGCTATATAATAACACATCATCATTTGGCCTTGGACATCTGCTTGCAATCACAGTAATATGGGCCTATACACACTAATATTAACGATACATAAGGTGATCCATTCTTGTATGAAATGTATATCACATTACGGTGATATTGTAACCATATTTTTCGTAGTGTATTTAGGAATAATGCTATGTGATGCCACTTCCTGTTTTGTCAAGCGGTGAAAGGTCGTGTTCCATTGTTTCCCGTGATGTGACTTTGGGGTGTGGTCAAATGACACCACTTCCTGTGATGTCATCAGAGGTCAAGGCTCGTGTGTTGTCACTTCCGCCACCCCTGCCATTTAGGTGAAATGACGACCCTGCAGAAGAACCTATAATTAGCAAGCAGAGATCCCCGCCCCCTTAGCCAACAGCGGAACATTTTTGGCCAAAAGAGACATTCAGCTTTACTTCGCAATAAAAAACCTTTGACCAGTAGATACATAAATGTGGCCAGCAGGGGTCCGTAGAGACCAATTGTTTTTATCAGAGACTATTCTCTCCCAAGCAGAGAGCCGTTTGAGAACATTGCAATTCCTTTGCAAACAGGCTCATTTCACATATGGCAGAAACCCCATATTTGACCAATAAGTAGGGTGACCATATTTAAAAAGCAAAAAACTGGGACAGGGCAACTAACATAACAGTAGTACTATCTCTTGAAAGTGGCTGTCAAGGCACTAGACGTCAGTGGCGGTTGGAGAAGGGGTTTGATTGTTACTGTTCTTATTATGATTAATTTATCACAAACTAACACTATCTTAAGCTGTAAAATGCAGCATTTATTCTGTGCAAGCTGTGCCTGCCAGCTATTAAAACCTACTACCAAAAACCAGGACCACTGCAGTATCCAATGGAAACATAATCTTGACAAAGGGGGATAGAGCTCCAATTTCCGGGAGCGTCCCGGACCTCTGGTCCCTCTACCAATAAGGTCGAGGCCCACCTATAGCCCGTTCAAGCCCATCCCACAGAAGCCCGTGCTTGAACAGTTAGTTCTCTTTGGCCAGCAGAGACATATCGATGGAGGAATGTGGCCATGTATAGGTCATTCTTAATGTCAGTGTCAACAGTGTTTAGTATGGCACATTTTGGAAAGTGCAAGTGCTGCACAGCTCAGGTGCCTCCTTAAAGAAACGTGCATCGGATGGAGAGGTTTGTGGTGCCTTGCCGGGGTATGCTAGGGTTGGAGGAGTGTACCGAACATGCCCTGCAAGCTTGTTAGTATGGTAAAGGAGAGTGAGAAGGAGCTGGCAACTAAGGAGGAGGTTGAGAGTAAGAAGGTGGAAAACATCAGAAGGAGGTGGAGAGTAAGGAAACTATCAACTTCAAGGAAGGGGTGAGAATAAGGAGGCGTTAAGAGACCAGGCGACAGAGGAGAGTTAAAGGGTAGAAAAGAGCAAGAGAGAACAAGATGAATGAGAAGTAGAGGAGGTTGGGGAAAACCTAAGTTGAGGAGAGGTGGAGAGACACATGGGGGTTAGGAGGAGAGAAGGAGCAAAAGCAGGCAAGGAGATACAAAAGAGGCTGGAGCAGATACACAGATGGAGCAGGCATCCTACCAGTCGGACAGAAGGGAGCAGAGGTGGGGAGGAGGTATGAGCCTTTGGCAGAGCGTCAAGATGGTGCCAGCGGACTTGACAGTACAGCAGAGAGTAGAGAAGTTGGAAAGATTTCCTAAGGTACAAGATTGTCCTGATTCATAAAGGAGGAAGAGGACAGTGGGTTAAAAAATACACCCACGACCTTTGGACAGGCTGCATACCTAATCCAACCTGCAGACCAGCACAAGTGGCCACCCCTATGGTAGAAGCTGTGGGGTGGAGCCAGTAGTGGACTGGGAACCAAAGGAGGCCCTGGATAATTTTCTTCACAGTGGCCTACACTGAGCAAGTGAGAATGGCATCTTAATTGTGTGTGCTGCATACTGCAATATAAGAGAAGTGGCCCATGATGGCGATGCCCACTGGTAAATCTCCAGACTTTACTGTGGGCCAGTCTGCCACTGGGTGGAGCTTGCCAGCACCCAGCCATTCCTTCTGCCTTTGCCTCAGCCTTAGGTGCAAGTGCACTTAAGCCTAGAGACCCAGGGGAAGGGGTCTCCCAGGAGTCCTAGAGGCCAGAAGCAGAAGCAGAAGACCCAACCCAGTGTAACCATGAGTACAGAAAGAAGTGCAAGGGCACTCAAACCTTGAACCTGAGTTACTGAGAATTGACCATTACTTCCAGGGAAGTGACTCTGAATTTAGAGACATTTATATTGACCCCAGAGTCGTATTGTTAAAACTTACGAAGAAACCATCCTGTGGTTTTGTTGCGTTGCATTTGCTCCAGTTGGCCTAAGCATTGTACCAAGCCCTTTTGGGATTTATGGAGAAGCCATCCTGCTGTTGTGTTGCATTTTCTTAGGTTGACCTAAGCTATGTATCCATGGACCAGCAGTTGCTGAGCCTGATACCTATCCGGAGGTTCAATACAGACTGGACCGTAGATGAATCAATAGAAGGCCACCACAGATCGGCCCTTCAGGGTAGAGGCCTATGTATGGCTGGCAATTGTGATGCAAAAAGAGGCAGACATTCTGGAATTAGATAGTGGAAAGGTGGCCAGGATACAAACCAGCTGCTGGGACAGAGAGTGAAGCAGTCTAGACTAAGCCCAATTATCCTGAGGACAGCGAGAGACCTATTGAAGCTTCTGTTTCTTGGAGAACTGAGAGTGTGGATAGCTTGAGGAAGTGTATAGGTCTGAGACTCCCAAATAGTGAGCTGGGTACTATACCCTTGAGCTTAAAGTTGTGCATTATATCCCTGGAGAGTGAGCTGGCCACTTCTTCTCTGAGGAGCGTGACACATCTTTCTGTCTGGCTCTAAAGGTAAGGGACAGTGTGACTGCAGGGGCTGTGAACCAACACTAGCTAAGTAGTGTAGGATACAGAGGCAGTGTGGGGAGGAACTCCGGTCTACCCCACTCTTCCCCTAGTGATATGGGAAGGACTTGTCATTGGACACCACCAACAAGCTCCATTCCTTTCAGGAACTTGCACATCACCTGTCTAATTAGTGTCCCCTGGAGAACAGGCGGATGCACCTCACTCAAACCTGATTAGTGTTTACGAATTCAGCACATGGTGAAACCTACTCATGGCCTTGGGGACGCACAATCCTAACAGACTCCTGGAGCACACAGCTCCGCTTGACAGTGCCAACAATGTGAATGCGAGCTCAAGTATTCTAAGATGATGTCATTCCCAGATATCGACTCCGCCCATGGACTGGCACGGTGGGTTGTGGGAGTCCAGAGGGAGCAGAGGTTTAGAGAAGATAGGAGTGGAAAGGCAAAGGCTGGAGGAGTGGCGTTTGAAAGTGAGAAAGGGGAGAGGAGATTGGAAACAGCAGATGAAGGAATAGGTGGAGACCAAGGCGGAAGCGGTTGAGAGACAACAGGAGGTGATGGTAAAACTAAAGGAGGTGAAAGGAAGTGGTGGTGAGACATAAGGGAGCACAGGTGGATAAACCGTAGGAGGAGGTAGAGAGACACACGGAACAGGTTGTGACATATCAGGAGGAGGAGATATGCTACCAGAAAAGAAAGGTGGTAAAACATCAGAAGGAGGTGGTGATAAACCAGGAATGAGAGGTGATGGGACATGGTGGTGATAAACCAGGAAGAGGAGGTGGTAAAACAACCAGAGAAGAGGTAGTGAGGCAACAAGTAGAAGTGGTGACACAACAGGAGGTTGTGGTTAGTGAGAAGGAGTGAGCAGAAGCAGAGCGACATCAATAGGAGGAGGTGTTGGCAAACAATGAAGGGAAGGTGTCGGAGACACAGGTGAAGCGAGTGGAGCTGAGAGTAGCCTGCGAAGGCTAGGAAGAGAGGTAGAGTATCCCAAGTACTCTATATGCCCGCTGGAAACGAGTGGCGGACAAAAGGAGCCATTAACACTTTGAAAGATGTCAGGAAGTTGACAAGAGTTAAGACTGAGGCCCACTGTGGCACCATGGCACCAGAAGGAATAGGGGAATAGAGGAGGGTCTCTGATATATGATACCATTGCAGGGACGCAAGGATGGTAGCAAGCAGGTGGAGTTGGGAATCAATTACATGCCCCATAGATCAGACACATCTCCCAAGTGACAAAGAAGGATCAAAGACCCTTGAAGGGTAAGAAAGAGGTGCAGAAGACACAAACACCCCAGACTTTGAGTGACTGAAAACTCCCAAAGATTGCCCCATGGGGTAAAAAGGGCAGCCAGTCCTTTGGGGACTGTTGGAATTCCAAGAACAATCCTTTGGCTTTGCTTGTTTGGATCAAGAATTCAAGGAGATTCCATACTGCTATTTATTTAATGGAGAGGAAAGACATGGAAAGCCCACTCCACAAAGCCCAAGAAAATCCCTTACGCGTTTCCTGACCGAGAGACGCGGGTGAAGGGATGGAAAGGACGTTAGGAGAGATTGGGCTTCTACTGAGTTGCGTTAGGCATTTAAAGTCCACCCATAATAAAATATTGATTAGAAGTCTACTTGGTGTCTGTGTCCTGAAACCTTTTATTTAGATACATTCAAGATAGGAAGGGTCTTTTGTTTGTAGCTAAATCCCTAGTACTGATAGGCTTGTTACCCAACCCCATCTTCATAAGCAATAAAGTGGTCAAACTATACTTTTGTGTCACAGGTTTAGTTGATTTGCCACAGTAACTATTCAAGAGAGGTAAGGTAAATACTCAAGCCCACCAAGATTGACCTGAAGCTCAGCAAGCTTCTTGCCAACAATTGCTGCTACAGATACTGTATAGCCTACATGATCTGTCTTCTGGAGACGTTTCTTAGACTCTATTTCTGGTGCCCAGATATGTCATCCTACTTCTTTTATAGGCTGTTTCTTTCGAGTTCCTGACTCTGAATGTGGCAGTATGGCAAGAGCAGTCAAGTCAACCATCTAGAGGAGATGAGCTTTTAAAAAGGTACATTAAATACTTTTGATTATCATACAATAAGGGAAGATCCACCCAATATGCATGTAAAATATATTCTGTATAATTCTTGTACAGGAAATAACTACATAATATAGTGGCAAGTAGCACAGTAAAATACATTTTCAGAATGTGGCAAAACATTTGAACGATGGCCTCACAGGACCATGGAATAGTCCCGCAAGTGGACTTCTAGAGAGACCCACAGGCCTCCGAAACACAACTATCCAAAAGTCACAATGCTAGATCTATGGCACCAGAGGAATCATTGGGCCAATGTTAACCTATGGAGGTAACTAGGAGGTCTGCACACAGGCCCCTGCATGCAATTCAGACCCGAAGAAGACATCAAGAATGATGAAAGGGCCCACCAGTGGCAGCTCCATCAAAGAGTGTCAACCACCACTCGAGGAAGGGCGTTTGCAGAGAGTAGTGCCATCACTAGCATTTACTGTCTTAAGGTTGCAGTTCTGTTCTGGATGCGCTAGCACAAAGGAGTCCTGCAGGAGTCCCGCAGCCATGGAATAATGCTACGAAACCCCATAGATTAGTAGGTGGACCCCCAACAGTAGATCTGAATGAACAAAGGAAGACGGGTGTTCCAATGATGAGACTGCAGAATGGAGCTGTTGGAGCAACAGCAGCATCCTCACAGTTGAAAGACAGATGGGGAGATCAGCAAAAGAACATGCTGACATGTGAGGAACAGACCATTGATCCCATCGGAGGGTGGAGTCACCCTCTGAATATGTGCACGAAAAGACATGGTCATTGAGTGACTCGAGCACAAAGATTCGGCAACGGGGACCCTAGTCAGGGGGCACAAGTTGCACTTTGAAGACAGTGTAGCAGTGCAGGCCACTGAAGGTTGCCACACCAAGAGAATGATAGAAGGGTCTGTCTACAAAGAGGAATCATTAACACGTGATCCAGCAGAGGTCAGCAGGACAGCAGGATACAGAGGCTCTGTTTCAAAGGTCACACAGCAGAGGCACATTCTGTGAGTTGTGACGTCACATACATTCCTTCTGAAGAATACATCTAGCTGTCCTTGCTAGAAAAGGATGCACGGGACATATTTTCTTTTGGAGAGGAGTGGCAGAGCCTCGCCGTCAGAGTTTCAAGTGTGCATAAGATGATGGGGAGCACAGCTTCTGTCATCTCTCTAGATGCTTCAGGATCAAACCCCAGCAGTTAATAAAGTACTTGGTGCAGAGGGTCTGCTTTTACACAAAAGTAGAGAGTTGTGGTTAACCTGACCACCAATCATAGCATAGATAAGCATGCACCATCACACATTACCTTTCACTAGCATTGTCCTGGGTAAACTCACGGCTTTTGGCTTCCTTAGGAATCCTAGACACATGGCTCCTCCGATCAGTCCCAGGTAACCACATACATACCTTTGTGTGCTTGTGGTTGGAGCTCACGTCTAAAATGTCACCTTACATGGCAATTCCCAGTCTCCACTCAATTACACTCAAGGACAACAAAGCACAGTTGCCTGGATACAGAATTTTACAGCACTAGAGACTCCATTGTGGAAGCCTTCGGAAAGAAAAGACTTTCCGGGAACCAAAATGGTTACTACTCATGCTGACACTGTATTAAAGTATACTGCAACCAACCAGAACCCATACAGCTGACTGGGTCAGGCTACTGACCCAGGTTGACTATGGGGCACCTTGACAGTAGCCCACTCCTTTGCGAGCAATACGAGTTCTCAAATGTCCACAAACATATACGATTTGCGTCCCCAGTGTGATCTGGAAGGAACTCACTGGGGTAAATAGTCAGGGCATCAAAAAGAACAAGAAAGAAGCGGAGAGGATTCAGGAACATGAACAAAAAGAGCACTTTTCTTACACTCTGTTAAGCTGGCAACATTTCTTGTGCTGTACAAGGTAGCAAAGATAATCGCCAAGACAAGAAATACCAAGACCAGAACCAAAGTACTTCCTTTTCTCACCGCCTCCATTCTCAGACCACCCCCACTCAGTCCGCCCCCCCCAACCCCCCCCAGTCCATCCATGGCCCAAAGCAAAGGGACGTGAACTAGAACTTGAAACAGAGATACTCTCCAAAAAGGGCATTTTAAAAGACTGACAGCTAACTAAAAAGCAGAGCTAGGTCAGAAAACTAAGGTCAGAGCAATAGGAATAGGAGCCAGGGAGTGACAAGCGGATCACTTCTGAGTAGCAGGGTAAAATTCCCAAAGGAAATTTAAAGTTCAACCCACAGAAAGTGCATTGATCACAAGTTGAATTGTTGAATTGTGGCAAAACAAGCCTAAAGTAAACAAAATTGCAAATATATCTCTCCTGAGGATCCCTTGTGACATGAACAAGGGTGAAACACGTGTAGAGAGTGGGAGTTTGTATATGGAATAAAAATACAACATTTTTGAAAAAGCAATACAGTGTGAAGAAAATGTATTTGGCACTCGCCTTAAAGAATCAAAACATCAAATGGGAAGTCGCAAGTGGATATTTATATAATTTGGAAAATGGCTTAACTCTACCTATGGCAAGCTAGGTAATGATGCAATACCACAGCTGGCAAACCCTAACAACAAAGATAAGCTAATAAGGTGGAATTCTCTGGGAGCAAAGTCCTGTAAAGGTTGCCGTGAGTGTGTTTACAATGAGATATACAACCCTGCAAATCAGAACTGGCGCAGGAAACAAGAGTGTTGCTAAACCATGAAAGCCAGAAATCAAGAAAACACTGACATGCACATTTCAGGGAAACAGCAACCAGGAACAAGTAACTCGGACCAAGAGGGAAAGTCAGAAAAGAAGCACTGCAACAATGATTAGTGAGAGGAACTACCCGTGCAGCATGACAGACACCCTATGGAATGCTATGCAACGCAAATCTTATAAAAGTGGCGCCTTCCCTCTCCCTACTCTGGGGTGACCACCTCACCATGCCACTCACCATGCTCACCCCAGCTACTCAAAAGTTGTAAGGCATCAACTACAACTATCTCACCATGGAAGGCCATAATAATGGACAGCTCCTTACAGCCCTTGAAGAATTAAAACCACACTATCTCAACAAACCACTCAAGAAGACCGGATGAAGGACTCAACACCCTCCATGCAAATATTTTATAAACCCTTGAAATACAAGCCACAAAGGAAACCTTCAAACGCTCCACAAAAAAGCAATTAATTAGATGGAGTATACTGCCAAACCAATAATCTCAAGAAAAAGAACAGAACGATGGAACTAATCTGGAGGAAAATCTACCACGAGACAAATAATGCTGAGTGCAACCGACAGCTCCATCTCTATAGGACGGAGATGGTAAAGGCTAAAAAAAAAAGGCCAATAAGCACACTGCATGGAATCCACACAATGCACCCAGAATGAAATGAGTTAACTCATTAAAGAATTCAAGAACCCTTAAGCCAGTAACACCAAACAGACACATCCCAACTGTGTGACTCAATGTACGCCCATTTCAACAACATAATTCCACACTGTGGGAGTGGAGGCAAGTGGAATTGTCTGGACGAGAGACTGTGCAGTGACTAATATGGCAATTCTTTTTGTACTGCTGACGGCGTTTGGAAAGTCAAGCATTCTACTGTAGCGGCGGTGCTGCGCTGTTTCCTTAAGGATTTGAAAACCCTGCGTGCCCCTTGAGCCCCGCCCCCTCTTCCAGGACTCAGCAACTCCTATCCTTATAACCTCACTTCCTCTGCGAAGCAGAGCGAAGTGGAGGCAAGTGGAGTTGTCTAGAGTTTGCTGGGGCACGGTGGGCGCCTTCTCCACAGCGTGCAGTGGTTGTGGGTGTAAGCAATGCATAGTTTGTTATGGAAATTAGCTCCAGCTCCAGTCCGCCGAGTGCAAGAACAAGGCTGCAAGTAAGGAGGGTGGGACTGGGGTAGGAAACTCCGTCTGAAGGCTGCCGGACACTTTCTGTGGAGGAGCCGGTCAGCCTTGGTGCTATCCTTGACCTAGAAGGGGGAGAGCCTCCTAGGGTAATGGAGGAGCCTCCAGGCTGGCCAGTGGGGCTTATAGAAGGGGCAGAAAATGCAGAGCGGATACAGCAGGTGATCACTATTAGTCAAGTAGAAAATATCTTAAGGAAGGAGGCTCGCTGCCTGCAAATGAAAAATCTTGGCACGGAAACTAAAGAAGCTAGGCTGTCTCAAGCGTTCGCCCTCAAACCGGAGGTCAGGGGCGAATGCCTCCCGCCGAGGAGTATTCCTTCAACTGACTTCTCAGGGTCCTACGATTCCGTAAATGACAGTTTGGCTGGTCATGGCCTGCATGAGTCTAAAAGGCCATCCTTGGAATCCATCCTCTGTAATGGGGACAATCAAGACTTGTCTCCCTCTATAGGGGAATCAAACCCAACTGCTTTGGGGGGAGCAACTAAGGGATCTGTAGGGGTTAGCGCAAGTGTAAATGAAAGACTAGCTAACCAACTGGCTAAGGATTTGGCTGATTTAACCGTGAAAAACAACTGTGTTTGTCATGGGTAAATGACTGTTTAAGAATGTTAGATCAGTCATTATCTCAGGCTGACATAGCCGTGGAGTCACAAGAGATCGAAGAGAGAAAGTCTGCAACCAGTCATGATGAACAGAGAGTAGAGGTGATGACCCCATTACATCAAAGGGTGCAGACCCTTGTGGCAACAAAGTATGTGATGCTGGATGGGGGTTTGTCTAGGAGCCGAAGGCTTTCTCCTAGAGGGAATATAGGAAAAGTGGAAGCTTATCCTCGATCTGCCCATATGAGCTGGGATTCTGATGATGACAATGAAAGTTCTAAAATGCCAGAGGAGAATGGCTCTCCGGCATCTTCATCTTCGGTGTACACCCCCTCAGAGCACAGGAGATCTATGAGAAGAAACAGAAGAGGAGAGGGCTTTTTGAATGTAGAGGTTAAGGTCTATCTACAGCAGCTCGTGATGGCGTCATTATTGACATTGTTAGTTCCCTTCACGAAGCTGTACGAGGGAATCAATAATAATCTCCAAGATCAATTTGCTTTAATTACAGGCCTGTCCAGCAAGTTCATAGAGCTTGAATCCTTAGCCACGAGTGGAAAGAAGGTTGAATAAGGAAGCTGAAAATTCCGCGGCCTGGAACAATCCATTATGTGATCTTGCAAGGCGAGAAACTATAGACAAGTCCTTGATAATGGTTGCCTTGCTTCAACACTGCCAATGGATGGCACTTTAAGGACTCATTTTGAACAAAGAGCCCCCCTCGAGAAGCATTTTGTGAGAAATTAAAACCTACTCTCCCACAAGTGGTAAATGTGGATTCTGAAGTTTGCCCGGTGGCCTTTGGGGTTGACAAACCAAGGGGTGATCTATCAGAAAAGAACATCTTCTCAGTATTCAAATCTAAGAAAGGGTGTGAAGTAATTAAAATACCTGACGATGATGAGAAGAAATCACTTCAATTCAAGAAGAAAACAAAGAATATGCCATCTAAGCCTAAGAGGAAAACAAATGGCTCCAGAGCTTTCTTAAAGCATATCCGCTCCCGCCCTGAAAGGGCCAATCTTCCGGCTCCCAAAAAAGCCAGAAAGGAACTATCCCTGCTGAAAGAAGTAAACCTTGATCTGCCATCTGTCCTAGAGGTGGCGAAAGATTTGGGGCGGCGGGGAGTTTAGTGATATGATTGAAGAAATAGAGAGAGTGGAGGACGATGAGAGGTAGAAAGAAGTGAGCAATTCTGAATGGGAAAACAGAGAGCTTGCTGGATAATGCTTTCAAACCTGCTGTAAAGACATGGTTAAACCCGGAGGGAAAAGTGGCTTTGGAAGAGCCCCAAATGCCGCCGTTGTGTTTAAGACACTAGAAGAAAAGAGAAACGGCTATGTTCAATCTGCCTCTATGAAGGTCCCAATCATTATTGAGGAAAATAAGTGAGCGGTAAAAATGCGAGGCCGAAGGTAGATGAAAAAAGGACCCATAACAGAAAAGAAAATTCCAATGTGAAGGAAAGGATGAGTGCAAAATTCTATATGGAATTAATTGAGACTGGCACAGAAATGCCTGCGTTAAATAGAAGGACTGTTTTGAGATTGATAAATTGCATCCTGCCAGCTCATAGATTCGCCTCTAGGGACATCAGGATTGTGGAATTTGTAATGGAGAAAAAGATCGACTGGGTGATACTTCATTTATTATCCCAATCCAAGAAAGATCTAATGCTATGATATGATAT
Organism: Ambystoma mexicanum; assembly: GCF_040938575.1. Taxonomy (NCBI): domain Eukaryota; kingdom Metazoa; phylum Chordata; class Amphibia; order Caudata; family Ambystomatidae; genus Ambystoma; species Ambystoma mexicanum. The sequence goes on from NC_090934.1 coordinate 403,041,494, forward strand.
TTTATTTGTATCGCACTCGTACACAGGTGTTTCAGAGTGCGACTAGGCAAAGGAGGGGAACAGGGGAGTAACAACACAACACAACAAAGATCTGACTAGGCCCAGTGACATTGAGAACGTGCAAGTGCATGGGAAAGGGAAGGGGAAAGGGGGGAAAAATGCATGGAAGGGGGAGAGTGGAAAGTGCGGAGCAGAGGAGAGCAGATAAATAATAATAAATAAAATAAATAGAAAATGGAGGCAACAGTGGTAGTGCAGCCAGCAAGTGGCAAGTGCTGTGTTTAGGGCAGCAGACTGGGTAAGTCTGATAAGTGCAGAAAAAGAAGAAAATGAGGGGGTGGGGCTGTTTTGGTACAAATACAGTCCTCAGTGCAAGGGGTGTCCAGGAGGCAGTGCAGGAGGGTGTCAGGGTGAGCAGGTACCTGGGCCCAGGGGACAGAGGGTGGCAGGTGCACAGTGCCAAGAGAGAGCAGATCAGCAGGGGAGAGGGGGAGCAGAGGCAGAAGTAAGGAGGAAGGTCTTGAGGTGCTCCCGGAACCGGAGATGGTTCTCCTCAGGTTTTAGAGTGGCAGGGAGGCTGTTCCAGAGGGAGGCCCCAGCCGAAGCCAGAGATCTACCCCCAGCTTGTTTCTTTGAAAGATGATTGACCCGGGGGGAGTTAGAGGTAGAGGAGCGAAGAGCTCAAGAGGGGAGGTATTTGCGGAAGGATAGCTGAAGGTATTTTGGACCCAGGCCCCAGAAAGCCTTGTGGGCAATGCAGAGGGTTTTGAATTTAATCCTCGAATCCCCTGGGAGCCATTGGAGAGATTTCAGAGCTGAAGAGATACGATCCCAGGGCTTGAGGCCAAGGACATGTCTCGCAGTCCTGTTCTGGATAAGTTGCAGAGGTCGGACAGTAGAGGCAGGTAGATTTAGAAAGAGGCTGTTACAATAGTCCAACCTAAAGAGAACCAGTGCTTGGGAGACAGTGAGCTTCTGAGGGAAGGAGAGGAAAGGCAGAGTACCTCTGAGGAGGTGCAGTAGGAAGTTTGACTTTTAGAGATCTCAGAGATATGGGTGGAGAAGGAAAGTGTGGAGTCAAAGATGACCCTGAGGTTCTTAGCCTCGCAGGTAGGGGTAGGAGGAGGGCCAAGGGAGGCTGGCCAGACAGTGATGGAAAAGGATGGAGATGGTGTGCCGATGAGGAGGATCTCAGTCTTGCTGGCATTCAGACATAGATCATTGGCTGCACACCATTCTTGAATGGCAGTTACGCAATCAGAGATGAGAGAGGGAGAGAAGGTGGCCGAGGGCAGCCGGAAAATGAGTTGTGTCATCAGCATAGCACTGGAAATTTGAGCAGAAAATGGCAATGCAGTGGGAGAGAGTTGCCAGGTATTGGTTGAAGAGCCAGGGTGAGAGGTTAGACCCATGGGGAACCCTACAGGTAGAGAGGAAGATAGATAATAGGAAGGACCCCAGTTAGACCTGAGAAGGTCAATCAGAGAGGAAAGAGGTCAGCCAGGCCAGAGCCTGATCAGTGATACCCAGGTTATCAAGGAGACGGTTGACATTTAAAGAGAGGTTCTTGTGATTGAGTTACGAAATAAGTGACTATCATGCCCAAATTAAAGCAAATTGGAGAGAAGTGACGTTTCCTAGGGATTTTAAGAAGGACGTGTCTACTGTTGAATCCCAAAGAAAAGATGCAAGGGAAAAGATGGGTCTGCCAAAGGAAAGGAATGAAGAAGTGACTGGGATGACAAAGAAGGACTTATCCCCTATAAAGCTCATTATTGCGAATCAAGAAAAATTAAAGGAAAGGAATGAAGAAGTGACTGTGAGGACAAAGAAGGACTTATCCTCTATAAAGTTTACAATTACGAATCAAGAAAAATTAAAGGAAGGAGAGATGGTGAATCAGGATGGTAGTGTGAGCAATGGGAGCACCTGGTATTGGTTGGCTGGAGCTCTAGGTCGCACAAGAGCTAGTTAGACTCACGATGAAATGAGACCTTCCCTCTTGAAGATTGGTTGTTGGAATACTAGAGGGTTTCAATCGCTATTTAGTGAAAAAGTCCCAGATTTTGATTTATTTGACATCTTGGTCTTTCAAGAGACCTGGTTAAGAGAATCACCCCAATGTGAAGGATACTTTGCTCTACTGAATCCAGCGCCCAAGGGTATACCAGGCAGTCCCTATGCTGGCCTGCTAACCCTAATTAAGATTGAATCTGGCTGGTTTGTAGTAGAAGTGAAATGCTCAAATCCATACATCCAGATACTTCTTTTGAAACAAATGACGGATACCTCATATCCTTCAATAATTTTTATGAATATCTATTGGCGAGTTAATATGGGGAAAGAGAAGAAATGTATTGACTCCATAACAAGCCATATTGATGAAGTAATGAGTGAATGAGATGAAGTGAAGATTGTGATGTGTGGAGACCAAAATATAGTAAATGGAAAGGAAGAGAGGGAGTGATGTATAATATGAAGATGAGAGAAATGCACATGTTAAATGCCCAAACAGAGGGAGACATTCCTGGTTGCCCGACATGGAAATGTGGGGAGTTAGAGTCTTATAAAGACACTGCTTTGACTCGGAGACCCTCAGAGAGAAGACAGAGATTTCTTATCATGCCGCAGAAATTTAGCAACCATGATTTGCTGGCTATATATATCTCGGGTGGAATGCAGGGTGAAGCCATGAAAAAGATGGGAGAGGTTGAATTAGGCTGGGGTGGAAATTGTTTAAGATTGAAACCGCAGGAGGTTAAAGTCATTGGTCACTACCTGGCTCGGCTGCGAGTTGATCCCCTTGATATAGACTACTCTGGACTTCTAAGGGAGTTCTGTCAAAAAGGGGACCCTAGTATTAAAACAAATTGGGCTCTGAAACCTGTGTATGAACCAGACATTGTGAGAAGGCAAAGACTTATGAGAAAAGAGATAAAAAAAAGATTGGGAGCGATGAGCTAAAACAAAAAACAGAAAGGATAAGGAAAGTCCGACAAATTTATAGAAATTGATGCAAGAGCTCTAAGATAATACCTGCTCAGAACGATGCTGAATCCATCGTCAGAGCGGTTTGCTCCAAGAATTCTAAAAATGTCTGGGAGCTCATTAATAATGGAGGTGCCTTTCGCCAAGTGAATACATTAGCTATGGTTTCTGAGAGTGACTGGATACAGCATTATTCCACCTTATTTGCTGTCCCAGGATGGGTGACAGGTGAGGAAAGGGAACCCTCCTTGTTAACATAGAATTTTGCTTTCGACGAACATGACGCTATCATGATGATAGGTAATCTGAGTGCCTCCCATGGGGCGGGGCCCGATGGCCTTTCAAATCAAGAATTGAACAAAAAAAAGACCAATGGGGAAACTACTAGTATCCATGTTCTCTCAAATTATGATAAATAAAGTGATTGCGGCTTCATGGAGGGAGGCTAATATTGTTCCGTTTTTTTAAAAAAGGCAATAGGGCGGAGCCTAGAAATTACTGTCCTATTGCCTTACTGGACTCAATCGGGAAGCTTTTTGCAACAGTCCTGTTAAGGGATCTAAGAAACTGGGCTGAGAAAAGTGGGATCTTGGATCCCAGACAATCTGGATTCGTAAAGGGGGTGGGCACGGCCCTTAATCATTTTTATCATAAATCTTCTAAAAGAAAGGGCCCTTGAGGAGGATAAAACCCTCTTTTTAGCGTTCATGGACCTCGAACAGGCTTTTAATGGTGTTATTAGAAAGAAACTTTGGGCTAAACTCAGGGCCTGGGGATGTCCATGGGACCTGGTGGAAGCAATGGAAGCCCTATATACCGAAACTTCAGTTAGAATCCGACTGTCGGCTAAGGGGATGCTCTCTCAAAAGATCCACACCTTTCGTGGGTTGAAGCAGGGGTGTGCTCTGGTGCCCTTGCTATTTTGCCTCTACATGGCAGATTTGGCCGGTACACAAAGAGTGATAATAGCTTTTAACCCGTAAAATTAATGGTGAGGAGGTACCGTGGATTCTCTTTGCAGATAACCTGGTCTTCTTAGACCTAACCCCAATAGGGTTGCAGAGGAGATTGGGGGCCTTTGAACTCCACCTAAAAGGGAACGGCATGAAGATAAATACTGCCAAATCAAAATTTCTGACTATGAAGTGGGCAGGCAAAAAGAAGAAGGATGGATTTAAGTGGAGGATTGAGGGGATTCCCTTGGAAACAGTTGAAACTCTGATGTATTTAGGAGTGATGATAAATAGGAGCATGAACGAGGCAGAGCACCTCCAGTACCTGCGATCCAGACTACAAACGCTAACTAATCAAGCAAGAGCCTTTAATGGTAAATTTGGGAAATGTACACTGATCCCAATAATTTCTTTCTGCAAGCAAACGGTGGCTCAAATTTTAACATATGGCTCGGAAGCTACTCTCCATCTATCCTGTTTGGCCTATTTTGGAGTAAGGTGCTGAGTCTCCCCAATAGCATGCCATCCTGTGTGATTTGATATGAGCTTAGAGTACAGTCGTTCGAATCCATGGCACTATAGAAGACCGTGGAACTTTATCGGAAATGTGCCATGGACTCTCTGATAGTGCCCTTTGTAATCTTTGATCTTGGTAAAAGAGCTCAGGATAAACATCCAGAACTCTGGAGATTAAAAGTTGAAAACATTTTGAAGGGGAAGGATATAGCGGTGGAAGTGTTAATGTAGAACCCACTAAAGGTAAAAAGGAAGATGATGTTATGTGACTGGATTACTACTATAGAGCAATGTGAGAGTCTCAAATCGAGGAGACCCCAAACTTTAGAGGGAAATGGTTTGAATTCCCTCCCTAGATATCTGCAAAAATTCCCGTCCCCAAGGTACAGAGGTACTCAGGTGTTGCATAAGGATCTTGGACACAAAGGAGGTGCAATGGTTAAGGAAAACACCGGGGGTCGATAATGCTCAGTGCCGATATTGCAAGAACAGTGATACGGTGGAAACTCCTATGCATTTGATAACCTATTGTGAACCCCTTGAGCATATTAGAAGTTACTTCGTAGAGGGACATAAATCAATGGGGGAAACCCTTAGTCCAGCTGAATGGTGGGAATGGGTGTTAATTGGGGAACAGACCAGATTCATAATTGCAGTAAAGAAAATGCTGGAATTCGTATTATCTGCAGAGCCTGAATACGAGTAATGGTATGGCTCACCTGGGGTGAGTATGGAAAAATGGAATTCCGGGAATGTATGATTTTAATTTTATCATGGGACGAATGGGTGTACTAAAGGTAATATGAACTATGAAGTGGATAGCTCCTGAGGTATAGATTGGGGCTGGGATTGGAGGGCAATGGGAGGAATGTTCATCCTTGATTTTAGTCCCATCTTTTTGGAATCCTGCCATGTCATAAAAATTAGTACAATCAAAAAGTGTTGTCAGGAAACCTTCTCCACAGGGTTCTTGCAATATTTTCAAACAACTTTCAAGGTCTCTGGTTCCTTGGGATTCCCTTCCCCAAGCATCAATTCTTCCAAGTTTCACGCAGAATACAACACAGTTCCTCATTGGCTTCTCAGGGTTCCATTCCCCAAGCTTAAGTCTCTCTGTTTCAAAATAAGCATTCAACTTTATTGAGACTTTCAGGGTTCCCTTCCCTAAGCTTAGGCCCCTTTGATGCAACACACAAACGTGCAGCTTCCAATACCTCTTTGGGCCTCTCAGGGTTCCCTTGCCCATGCTTAGGCCCCTTTTATGTAACACAAAAGTTCTTCTGCCAGGATGCACCCTTTGTTAAATCACAGTTCTTTCAGGGGTAGTATCAGAGACATTCGAGAATGCTCGGCCTTTGTGTGACCACTCTGATGAATAAACCCTCTCCCTTGCTTCTACTTTCACATGCCTCTTAACTTTCCTGGGTTGGGGTTTCCTGCACCCCTTTTCACACTTCCCATGCCTTTCATACTTTCTTCTTGCTTTGATGTTCAACTGGGCACACTTGCACCTGTGTCTTGCTCCCTTTCACTTTAATGTGCCTCTTGCACACTCCTCACTTTGTTGTGCACACTTGCACCTTTCCCTTTTTGCTTTCGGGTCGCTTGCACCCCTTTCTTGCTTTCGGGTCGCTCGCAACCTCTCTTGCTTTCGGGTCGCTTGCACCCTTTCCTTGCTTTCGAGTCGCTTGCACCCTTTCCTTGCTTCTTTCCCTTTACAATCCCCTTCTTTTTATGTCTCTGCACCTCTAGTGCCTTTCACTTTTAAAGGTAATTTCTCCGTTTCACTCCACGCCTCTAGCGCATTAGACCTTGCTTTCATTCTGTCTTTTCCTTTTGCAACACTTGCAATACTCCGCTTTCCTTTAAACTTTCTTTACTTTCATGCCGCTTGCAACAATAATTCCGCTCTAGCCACCCGCACGCTACAGAGTTTCGCTCTTCTTCTTCTCATGAAACTCACTGGTAAGCAGACGCTGGCAAGCGGTCTTCCTCTAGTATGTTTGTGTACTATGCATTTGTTAGGCGCTTATACAACAAGTAAAATGTGTTTCAAAGCACCCACAGGGCAACAGGGAGGGAACAAAGGATAGAAACAATTAATACACTGGAGGATAAAGACGAACCTACTAGGCCTTGTGAGCATTCATAGCGTGCAAGTGCAGAGAGAAGAGAGGGGAAGAGGGGCAGGGGGGCAAAGTGCTGGAGTGCCCCTGCTCGTGAGTGAGCAGCAGGTGTAAGTGCCCAGTGTACAAAGTGCTAGGGAACTTTTATCTGTACAAAATAAATAAATGGGTAAGTGCAGGCCTACAGTGGCGAAGGCTAGTAAGTGCCAAGGCAAGTGCTGTGTGTAGGCAGAGGCTGCAGGTAATTGGGTGTGGGAGGCCAGGGCCCCGAAGGACACATAAGGGCCCTGGTCACCAATCACAGCGACTGAGATTAGCAGAGGAAGGAAGAAGGTAAGGAGGAGGTGAGAATGAAAGTCTTCAGGAGCTTCTGGAATTTGAGGAGGTCCGGCTCAAGATGAAGAGGAAGGGGGAGGCTGTTTCATAAGAGGGAGCTAGCTGAGGAAAGAGAACGGCCGCCAGCCCTCTGTTTAGTTAAACGCTTGACACACACAGAGTTGGTACCAAAGGAACATAGAGGTGTAGAGGGAGAGTATTTAGTAATAGCAAGTTGCAGATAGTGTGGTCCCAGCCCCACACAGCCTTATGGATGATGCAGAGGGATTTAAACTTGATCCTTGCAGCAACCGGGAGCCAGTGAAGAGCTTTTAGGGCAGGAGAGATGTGGTCCCGGGGTTGAGGCCAAGGATAAGTCTTGCTGCCCTATTATGGATTAGCCGGAGGGGTCGTAGAGAGGAAGAGGGTAGATTAAAGAGAGGGCTATTGCAGTAGTCTAGCCTAGAGAGAACCAGGGCTCTGGTAACATTGAGCTTCTGGGGGAAAGTGCGAAAAGGGAGAACTCCTTTGAGAAGGAAGAGTTGGAAGTTGGACTTCTTGGCAATGGCCTGAATGTGAGGGACGAAGGAAAGAAAGAGGGTTTGACCCCCAGGACTCCAAGCTTTCTGGATTCAGATGATGGAGAAGGGGGAGAGCCCTTGGAGGATGGCCAGAGTGAGGGAAAGAAAGAGGGTGTAGGGTTCCCAATAGGAAGGATCTCAGTCTTGCTAGCACTGAGGCAGAGATCGTTGGAGGTGCACCAGGACTGGATGGCAGATAGGCAATCCGGGATTATGGAAGATGCAAGAGGGCCAGCAGGACGTTTGAAAAAGAGTTGTGTGTCATCTGCGTAACACTGAAAGTTGGGGGGAAAGGAGGAAATGAGGAGTGCCAGCTGAGCAAGGTAAGTGTTAAAGAGCCAGGGGGAGAGATTGGAGTCCTGGGGGACGCCAATGGTGGAGAAAGAGGTAGGTGAGGAAAAGGTTCCCAAAATAACTTGAGACTAACGGTCAGTTAGGTAGGAGGTCAGCCAGTCCAGTGCCCGCTCTGAGATACCCAGGGTATCATGGAGACGTTTTATGAGGATGGAGTGGTTGACCGTGTCAAAGGCAGAGGAGAAATCGAGTAGGATGAGGACAGCTGGAGAGTTAGAGTCCAGAGATGCAAGCAGTTCTTCACAGGTATTCAGAAGAGCAGTTTCCATGCCTCTAGATGCTCGGAATTCAGAGTGATGGCCGTGGAGACCGCCAATAAGCTTAGTGTGTGAGGTAAATTGGGGGAAGGTCAGCTTCTCCTGGAGTTTTCCAAGGAAGGGGGTGATAGAGATAAGGCGGTAATTGGCTGGTAGAGGGAGTGCACAAGGGAGTTGTTGAGGGAGGAGGGGAAAGAACCAGTAGCAAAAGAGTGGTTGCAAAAATCAGCGAGCGCAGGGCAAGAGAGCCACTGTTGTCCTTGATGGAGCTGGAGCAGCAAGGGGAACCTATTTGGATGAGACCTTCATAGAGCAGACAACTCTGGTGACCTCATCAGGTGTGACAGGGGAGAAGGAGGTGAGAGAGGAAGAAGGAGGGTGGGAGGCCATAGGACCAAGGGAGTGTGGGAGAGGTTGGGGGAGAGGGTAGCAAGGGTACTCAGATGCCCAGAGTTTTAGTGGTAAAGTATGTGGCCAATGGATTGCAGAGGGCCTGGGGAAGAAGAGGGGAGGAGGAGACTGCAGAATGGTTGGCTAGTTCCCTGAAGATTTGAAAGAGTTCAACCATGTTGTTGGATGCACCAAATACCCGTTCCTGGATGTAGGCCCTTTTCTTGACACAGATGGAGAGTTTGTATTACCTTTGGAGCAGGCGCCAGGCCAGTTTGTCAGAGGGTGAGCCTGAGGTTTGACACTTCCGTTCTGTAGCTCTGCATTTGCGTTTACCAGGTTTTACACTTGGAGGCAGGTTTCAGGCGGATCCTAATGACTGGGCAAGAATGTCCAGAGTGTTGGTAATGGCCAGATGGAGGGTGCTGAGTCAGAGGTAGAGTCTGGGGTGGGTGAGAGGGGGGATGAACCAGGAGAGAAGGGTGATCAGTGGGGGGGGAGTGAAAGATCAGAGTGGATGAGGGCATCAAGAGTGTGTCCTGCCACATGGGTAGGACCAGAAGGGAGAATCGAGAGGCAGAGCGAGGCGCAGAAGTCAAGGAAGAGAGTGGATGCTGTGATAGAAGAGTCCCAGTGGACATTGAAGTCACCCAAGAGAAGAAGTTTTGAGGAGGTTGAGAGGCGAGAGGAGCTGAAATCAGCCCATTCAGAGATGAACATGTGGTAGTGCCCGGGGGCCTGTAGATCGTGGCAATGATCAGAGAGGAGAGATGACCAACTTGCAAACCAGGCTCTCAAGGGAAGAGTAAAGCTGGATGGGTATGAGGGAGGAAGGAACCCACTCAGAGCAGATTAAGGCAACCCCACTGCCAGCACGGTTAGGTTGTGGCTTGGAAATTATCTTGTAGCCATCGAAGAGTAGGGAGTGAAAAGCAGTGACTGAGTTGGCATTGATGAACCATGTCTTGGTAAGAGCAAGAATGTCAAGGTCAATGTCTTGAAGAAGGAGGCAGATATCGGTGGAGTGTTTGTTGGCTGAGCAGGCATTACGTGTGGCCAAATGAAGGAGGTCTTTGCCTTTGAAGGTTTTCCAACGAGGAGTACAGGGGTGTGGTACACCAGTCAGAGGGGGAGGGACAGAGAGAGTGGTACGGGGAGAGGCAGGTGAGGGAAGGAAGTTAATGAGGGACGGCAAGCGCTGGTCAAAGAGGAGGAGGTTGGGTTGAGGACCCTGAACCAAGATAGTGCCAGTTTAGTAGACATTACTGATACAGTGGGATGATGAGAAGCAAGCCAGGAGGACTTCCCACTTGGTGCCACCATTAATGGGAGAGGATGTGAAAGGGGAGAGAGTACAGATGAGATGAGGAGTCCATAGATCTGGGGAGGGGACAGAGAAGAGGATATCAGTGAAGACCTATCTAGTAGAAGCGCTGACATAGGTGCCTGCATTGGGTAGGCCAGGGTTGGCGCTCAGGATGTCTTTTCTTTGTGTTGTTTCCTTCCAGACTTCGTGAGAGAGGGAGGGTAGGTGATACTGTAGTGGTTAGAGAAGATAGGAGAGATGGTGAGTTGCATCAGAGTGGCAGAGGATAGATGAAGGAGAGAGGGGTGGATGCACTGCTCAGTCCTGGCCCTAACTCACAAGGTGGCCTAGCAGTTACAGGACGGGCACAAAATGAAAAGCAAAATATGGGGTGCAGAATGTTAAAATATACTAGGTTCGAAAATCAAACAAGGGCACACAATGCAATGCAAAATATTGGGGGCAGGATATTAAAATACACACACACACCTAGATTCGAAAATCAAACAAGGGCAAAAAATGCAATGCAAAATATGGGGTGCAGGAGGTTAAAATACACACACACCTAGGTTCGAAAATCAAACAAGGGCAAAAAAGTACAATGAAAGAAGAGGGAGATTAGGTGAGATAGAAAGGCAGAGTGAGAGAGGCACAGTTACGGATCAGTTTTATTAGTGGAGGAGGCAGTGGAAGTGTGCAGCCATCGCTCACTTGATGATCTACAGAGAGCATGGAGGAGCAGGGGTACAAGTTTGTGTGGGCACTGGCTGCATTAGGAGGATGCTTCATGATTAGAAAGAGGGGAAACAAGGAGGGCCTCCAAGCCCTTCCAGGCATGGACAGGCATAGACATGGCCTTGGATGTGGGCCTCTGGTGGGGGGCAGATAAAGCCTGCCGGTTCCCTGATTGGGTAGTAGAAGGCAGCCCTACCCAATCAGGTTGCAAGAGGATGCCTACTAGGCACGAGAGGTGCCTGGCTGTTGTAGGTTGGAGGAAGCAGCAATGTTGGAAGGGCCTCAAGGTGCCCGTAATTTATAGGCAGCTTAATGCATGGAGCACTCTGCCTATGCTGGCCTGATGCACACAGCACATTCAGGAAACACAGGAGTGTGTCTAGGCAGTGGCTGTTACCTGCCATAGTTTCACAAGCACAACTCAATTGCTTGGGTTGAGGTCAGTTGATTGGGTCGCAGTCAGGGTCTCACCACCTGCCCCTCTGACACCCTTGGGACTGGCACACGCCCCAAGGGAACGAGCAGGTCTTTAAAGACGGCCAGCTACTTGCAGTCGAGTACTTCACTCTGGCTCCTTGGAGACACTGCTCCCTAGCCATGCTGCATCCCCTCTGGCATACCGGGTGAGTGTATCGGCACTCTGTTCTTCTCCAGGTTCTCCCGGTCTTCCTCACTGCTTCCTTCTGCTGTTTGGCTACCGTGCTCCACACTGCATCTCCAGCTCACTCCTTCACCTGTGCAGAACCACACCTTTTATAGTCCTAATTGGAGTCAAGCTGAGGGGGAAAAGTGCCTGACCTTGCCTGACTCTATTAGCTGGACAATTCAAAGGTGTTACATGGTAGGCCTCACTTTGTATCGCTATGTTGTTTATATGGGTAAACTTAATTGTTCCTGGTCACCTCTTCTTTATCCCAGAACTTATTTGGAAATGGGGAGGGTGAGATGGGGTATGATTGGAAATACCCCATTAAGGCTGAGGGAGAGTGGGTTGGTGTATAATTGAGAAAGGGGGAATGCCATGCCTTGCCCTTGGGTATTCTGCTCCCAATCCCCTGTGACCCTCCACTCAGGTGATCCTCCCTCGCTTATCCACCCCCAAGGTTGGGATCCAAAAGTGATGGCCCTTCCCTAGCCACCTGTATGGAAGATCCCAGGGGAGTAGGTGGAAGAATACCATCAGGTTTCTCACAGTTGCTACAATTATGTGGCTGAAACTCAAATTATCTACAAACCTATGCAGGCTTCAACCTCAAATCAACCTGACCGCAGCCATTTTCCCTCAAGGTTAGACACATGAGTAATGACCAATTGACTAAAATTCCAATAAAAGTTAAGATTTGTAGCTCCATAACATTCCACCCCATGGCCACATGATATGTAATAAAGATAGGAGCCAAGGAATTCTCTATGTGCTTAAGTATTCCGGTATTTATAACTATTTATAACTTGATCACATTTTACTGTAAGAAAATAAAAAAAAAATTGAAACATTAGAATTGTATCAGTTATTAAGCAATGTTTTGAAAAATTCGAAATGTATCAGTTATGTTTTACATAGAGTTCTACCTGTCCAAGGGATACATTGTTATCCTTTGGTCACATGATGATAATTGAAAATATTACACATAAAAAGAAATGTAGGCTACACGTATTTCTCACTGCATGGACTTGTTATCAGTACTCGAGGTGAGTACTTATTCAGGGCTAACCAATTCTCCTCTGTTCTCAAAGCAGTATCTTAATCTCTGTTTGACCTATATCATCTCAACAAATATTTTCTTAGAGCTGTAGTTCAAATCAGTTCCTCATCAATGGTTGTAGACAAGCTACAGTTAATAGTGCAAGTCTTCTATAATTCTTGGTTCTTCTTTAAATTAGGTCTGTTCACAGGAACCTTTTAATGTTGCATAGTCATATAGTTTGGTCTCAGGAATGTTACCATGGTGTGATAATTGATTGGTAGCATGGTAAGGCTCCACTGCAAGCTGTAGCTTGTGAGTATAGTGTTGTTCCTAGGGTAAAATTCCTGAGATCAAACCAAACTAGTGCTCCATAATGGGCTAGAGACATAAACAACATCTCTCAAGCAGAGGTCAAACCCTTACCTAAGACAACAACAACAGCCCATTTTTCCTCCATAACGGAAAAACATCAACAACCACACATTCGGGACCAGGCTGGGCCTTGGACAACCATAATACTGGACAACCATTCCACAGGTATTGTCGCAATCACATTGGTTCCAATCATGCACCCTTGTACACAATAGTTTAAGTTCTCTCCAATACTGCATTATCACTACTACACCCATCCACAGGCTAAAGCCCTACTGTGTTGGTCTAACACATTAACCACAGACACTGGACCTTTCAATACCTTCCCCACAAGCAAATTCCAGGAGTGATAGGGAAAATGGAACACACCCGAACTACCTCTTCCCAACAATCATCAACTGAAAAAATGATGGGGTACCCTTGTCCTCATCAATCCCTTCTCGCCATATACACTACATTCAGGAATCCCCATGCACATGGCATCCTAACACTCGCTAGTGTTCCCACCAAACATATCAATGCAGAGATATGGAACTTGCTTTCTGCACAGCCGCAACCCCGCTAACCCCTACCATATATACACCCACATCCTTCAAACCGGTGGATTTCCCAGTATACCAGCAATGGTAGCTAAACAATCTCGGGCTCTCCTCTCTATATACACAGATACTGAAGTGTCACCACCATAAACATCTGGGAACATACAGGAACACAGAGAGTATGCACTTTTGGCCTCCACCTATCAATCTCATCCCACTAATCTTCCTTTGCCTTCAGAACTATGTGCCAAGAGGCCAAAGTAGCATTTTGAAAGACCACTTTACTATGACATTACATTACATGAATGCTGGACTGAGCAAACGGAGGCTTTTGAAGTGGAATAAATATCACCAGCTTAATGTGTGATCATTGCTAGAAACTGCCAGTCACAGGTGTTCTGCTTGCTCCACCTAAAACGTGCTTGCAAGGGTGAAAACAAAACTGTGTGCAATGAATCACTGGAAAAAATATTAAACGTATCTGTATTGTAAGAAGGTTCCTATTGTAAGAACTTTGAAGCTGGAGAGGGGACTTCAACTGTGTATTGAACCCGAGGGTGGATAGATCGGACGGGAAATTGGATAGACCGGCCCCTGCAGCCAGGGCGCTACAGACGCTGCTTGATGACTTTGGGTTGGAAGATGCATGGAGAGTGTGGCACCCTGGGGAAAGGCAATATTCGCATTATTCTGCCCCACAGCAGTTATCAACAAGGCTGGACTATGTCTTCGCATCACCAGAAATGATAGCGGAGATTGCGCACATAGAGTACAGGGCCAGGGTCCTCTCGGACCACTCGCCCCTGATTCTTGCGTGGCAATATTGCCCCCCCGACGGCGAGGATCCCGACATGGCGCCTACAAGCGGAAGCGTTGAGAGACCCCTTCTTTAGAGAAGATTTATGGGAGGAGATAGTAAATTATTTTGAAACCAATACTGGGAGTGTCGCCTCGGCGGGGACGCTATTGGAGGCCTTTAAAGTTGTTATGAGGGGGGCGGCCATGGCGAAATCCAAGGGCCTACAGGGTGGGGTTTCAACAGAACTGAGGGAGATGGAAGCAAAATTGGAAGAGGCCTTAAAAGCCGGCGACGATACAGCGGAGAAACTAGATTTGATACTTAAGCTGCAGCAGAAATGTGCGGATTACTGGGAGAGGTTGTGCAACCTCAACTATAAAAGGTACATAGAGAGACAGCATGCGGGAGGTGACAAACCAGGGAGACTTTTGGCGTGGTTATATAAGAGCGAGGCCCCCAGAGCCACAATCAGAACTATAGAGAGGGAAGATGGTAGCGTAGAGGACACCCAGGAGGGGGTTAATCAAGCGTTTGTGGATTATTATAAAGTGCTATATGGGGAAGACGGGGAAAGTAGCCGGGCAATGATAGAAGAAACGCTGGAGGATATGGGGTTGCCCAAGATAAGTGAGGAGGAAAGAGAGGAATTGGACTCCCCAATTACCCTGGAAGAACTGGGGTAGGTGGTGGGGCAGTTGCCTACTAGTAAGACCCCGGGGCCAGTCGGGCTCCCAAGTGAATTTTACAAGGTATATATAGAAGAGGTCTTCCCCCCGCTGCTAGAGATGATAAATGAGGCGTTCGAGACTGGCCGCCTGCCGGAGTCACTGAGAGAGGCTGTTATAGTACCTCTCCCTAAACCAAATAAACCAGGGCGCAGCTGTGGTTCCTTCGGACTTGTGTCAATGTTGAACCAAGACGGCAAGATATTAACTGCGGTCTTGGCGAATAGACTGAAAAAGGTCATTGGTAAGTTAATACATCCGGATCAAACGGGCTATGTCCCCCATAGAAACATCACCAACAATCATAGGCGACTTCAGAGGATCATTGAGTTTGGCAGCGGAAGTGAGGAGGAAATGGCAATCGTGTCCCTGGATGCGATCAAGGCTTCGACTCAGTCAAGTGGCCGTGGCTGCTGGCGGCCCTGAAACACTATGGGTTAGGGCCTGGCTATGTAAGGTGGGTGGAGATTTTGTATAGTGAACCGCTGGCCAGAGTAAAGACGGGATCTGTGATATCAGAGAGGTGGCAGCTTAGTAGGGGTACTAGACAAGGAAGCCCGTGGTCCCCTATGCTCTACATTTTGGCCCTGGAGCCTCTCGCGATCTATTTGAGGCAGCAATATGACACCATAGGCATCGAGGTGAACGGGGAGCAGCATTTGGTCTCCCTATATGCGGACGACATGTTGCTGTATGTGCGGTACCCGGAGGAGAACCTCCAGTACATTTTGGAAGTGCTTGGGAGATACACTGTGCTATCAGGCATAGGCATAGCGGTGAACCCCCAGAAGTCTAGTCTGTTCCCGTTGGGGGGGTATACAGGGATTCCAGCGGAGAGGTTACCGGTCTTACATGTACCGTGGGCGGTTAGTACTTTTCGGTACCTGGGGATAGATATATATCACACCGTGGGGGAGGAGCATAGGTGTAATACAGAGGTGGCAATCCAAAAAATTGAGAAATGCATGCGGTTTTGGGCGAAGCTGCCTTTGGCGATGATGAGGCGGGGGGCGATGCTAAAGATGGTGGTCCTGCCAAGGCTCCTACATTACTTCGGGAATATTCCGTATCTGATTCCTAAAGGGTTTTTTGCCAAACTGAATAGCATGTGTAGGGACTTTCTGTGGCATGGCACGTGAAACAGAGTGGCGTTATGGAAGCTCCAGAACTTCCATGACAAAGGGGGTATAAAGCTGCCCAATTACGAGGCGTACTATGTGGCGAGCCAGTTGCAATATGTTGCCAAATGGCTGTCTGATGAAGAGACCTCCGAATTTAGGTTGTTTGGGCAGGATTGTGCAGCCTTTTATTTGAAAGAAGTTATGTGGGCACCCAGGGCGGAGATGGTGGGGCGCCCTAAAATGATGCTGCTGGGGTGGAAGGTGTGGCGCAGGGCATGCCAATTGATGGGGATCCCGTCCCCATGCTCGCCGCAGATGCCATTGGTGGTATTGACAGGGGCAGACGCTCAGCTGCGACTGATACTCCGGACCCACTGGGAGCCGGCTGGGGTGGCAACGATGGGGGATATTTGGCAGGGGGGCTCTTGTGTTACCTTTGAGGGGCTGCGGGAGGAGGCTGGGTTGCACGAAGGCCGGTACATCACATACCACAGAATGGTAGAGAGGATTAAGAGAATGTGGCCCGAAACTGTGTTGGAGGAAGAACTGGACGCCACCATCGACGTTATATATGATATAGCTGAGGGGGGCCATGAGGTCTCCAGACTGTACGAGATGTCGATGTCTAAACTGGGGAAGGAGGTCACGCAGCTGAGATTGGACTGGGAAACGGAGGTTGGGGCCCAAATGGGAGATGGGATGTGGGAATGGGTGCAAAGGTATCATAAGAAGGTGTCTAGAAACGCAAGACTGAAACAGATACAGCTTTACATAACACACAGGGCTTATATGACGCCTTGGAGGATATCGAGGTTCGAGAATGCAGGTCGGCAAGCATGCCCCAAGTGCGACGAAGCGAGCGCAGGCATGGTGCATATGTTTTGGTCTTGCCCGATCATAGGGAGGTTCTGGAGGGGTGTAAAAGAGAAACTAGAAGGAAGAGGGGTCAAGATAGTAGTGGACACGGTATGGGCCTGCCTGCTGGGGGGGTTCCCCAGACCACGGAAACTCAGGCATGTAAGCAAACTAAGGGACCTGGCTTATGTGCTTGCAAAGAGAAGGATTGCCATGGGATGGAAGTCATGCCATGTGCCGAGGATAGAGGTGTGGTGGAAAGACTTGCAAAAATGGGCAGAAGCCGAAACCATAGCATGGCAAGAGGCGTGCAGCAACGGGGGGAGGAGGAGAATGAGTCCCTGATGGCCTGGAAATCACTGATAGCCGGATTGTTTGGGTCGTTAGATGACCCGACTGAACTGTTTGAGGAGGAGACCGAACCACAGGGTGTGGAATTTGATGACTCAAGGCGATAGACTCGCAAGGGGGGTGGGCTAGTGGGAGTAGTGGTTAGGGAATTTAAAAAGTGTAATGAAACTGTTGAACATGCACTGTTTGTTTGGTTTTATTGTTTGTTTGTTCAAAAATTGAATATAAACTTTAAAAAAAAATAAAAAATAAAATAAAACTTTGAAGCAGTGCCTCCGCTTGTTAGTGCATTACTTTCACAGCTCATTTTATTGTGTGACTACCAGCTATTGAAGAAGTCTAAGCTTATGCATATGCCACATCAGCATAATATTTCCAGTTCGTCCAATATCAAAACTTGGAATTTGTTTGATTACAAAACTAATAAATAAATAAAGTATTCTTAAATGAAATCCTAGTGCATTTAGATCACTATAGCCATAATATCTGGACGCAACATGCAGTACTATAGAGGCCCCAAAACATGCCTCCAAGTGGTGGGAATGTGAGGAAAGTGAGGGAATCATGGGAATCGTGGCAGTGTGAAGGAGCCACTGATTGGGGGTCATCTGAATGTTTGAATATATGTAAGTCTATAATTGGGACCCAACTTCCCTCCCTAGACTCAATGCCCCATACATCTGCATCTCCTATTACTTTATCTTGCAGATCCTTGGGACACATGCAAAGCAGAGAATAAGCTCACCCGAAGACCGAACATGAGGGAAGATCTGCCTAAAAGTGCAACATTCCAAGACCCACCTGAATGCAAACCTACTCTCTGAGATAGAAGGAAAAGTGATTTTTTGGGAAGGTACACCGGCTTCTAACGCTATGACCGCAGGCATCCTTCTTACATGGACATCATCTTACACATGCTCTCATTAGGGTGTATGTTTGTTGTTGTTTTGTTGACAAAAAACTCATGTGTTGTCCTTGATCTTTCTTTTGATGAACCAGCAGAGTATCACAACCACAGTGGGGGAGACCTCTGAGATATCATAATACATCTAGTCGAAGGCTTGAATCCATGCTGTTGGGGGAATAGAGCCTGGATATCCATACTTAATGTGATGAATCTGGAAATGTTGTCACTAGTTTCCCAAGGAGAACCTCCTCATATGTGGCCAGAGAAAGGCAGAAGCTACCTGACTCTGACCCTGGGGGTGGCTATCTATGGGAGGACTACATGAGGGAAGACAACCCTCAGGGATGTGGAGTAGACTCGCTAGGTCAAGGCAGGAATTTGCCTGTTTCTTTAGCCTCTGGTAGCACCCACTTCACTCCCTATTCCTGCATGGCATACTGTGGTGTGGGTGTAGGACTTCCAGTCATGACCAACCACCAACTGTATTTACATTCCCCTTTGCTTGATAGCACTGAGACAAGGAAGAGGACTGGAGTAATGAGGATCACTAGAACTGGAAAGCAAACAATGCACTCTAGTTGTTGGAAAAGGTTAACAGGTGCCGGGACATCATAAAACATTTACAAAGACCACAGCTGGAGAGAAAGACAGACTCACTTCTCCTGGCGTCAGTTGGGACACAGAAGGAGGGCAGGCTGCAGTGCAGAGTAGAGAAGCTGCTGGTGGTGTCATGGGGGGGGAAGTCTGGAAGCAGAAGGTTTGCTGCGCTTGTGCCACGGACAGCAGGAGCTGTCAGGTGAAGAAGGCGGCAAAGTGGGAACCGGAGAGCAGATGGGATGCCCTCCCAGCCGGCAAGCAAGCAGCAGCGAGAACGGTGAGACGTGAAGGCTGCCGAAGCACCCAACGGAAACTGGTGATCACAGAGAGCGAGGTTGGGATGCTGGGGCATTTCATGGCGGATGCCATTTACCGTTGATGAACCTGGTAAGCCCAAACAACAGAGCTGGGCCCCCGCAGCGATTGAGCAAAGAGACTAAGACAAATGAAGAGGGGTCAGAGGCGTCGCTGCCCCAATATATGCAAAGTATAATTAAAGACTCTTGGAACTATATAAAAGTGAAGGTGATTACTGATGAGAGTCTGAGTCTAGGACCCCGCACCCACATACTGAACCAATTAAGAAAGTCCTGGTAGGAGAATAAACCAGGCATACGGCGAGTCTAGGACTCAGACCCAAGTGAGGAAATAAGGAAATCCTTGCAGGAGAGTGAACCAGGCATACAGCGAGTCTGGACCTACACCCAATCAAGACTGCTAAACTTGGAAAAGATTCCCAAATGTGTGAAGTCTATCAACTGTGGGAAAGTCAAGAAAGCTGGGGAAGAAGCACACCCCTCGAACCTGTGAATTGTGAAACTGTGATGTCTGTAAACTGTGGGAAAGCCAAGAAAGCTCAAGGGAAGAAGCATACTCCTTGAGCCTGTGAATTGTGAAACTGTGAAACCTGTAAACTGCAAAATCTAAGAAAGTTCAGGGGAAGCAGCATTACCCTGGAAACTGTGAATTGTGGAACTGTGAAATCTTTGAACTGTGGAAAAGCTAAGCAAGCTCAGGGGCAGAGGCATGCTCCTTGAGCCTGTGAAAATCTCAAGCAAAGTGTCATAACCCTCTAGATTGTGGAATGGCATAACCCAAAAGGAGATCAAGGGAATACTGTATATCTTTAGTTGGTGAACTGTGTAAACCAGAGGAAACTTAGGGGAAGAGTCATCCCCCTTAAGATTGTGGAGTATGGTAATGTGAAAGTGAAGAACCTTGAAAACATAGAGAAATCCAGAGGATGGGAAGAACCCCTTCAACTGGTAGAACTTTATTGGTTTCTATTAAACTTTGGAAATGTATGTTGGAACTTTGGAAAGGAGCTACAGGTGATCAGCTAAAAGACATTTTCCCCTTCACGTTATATCGAGTGATTATGTGAGGGTCAGGTTACGATTTTGGACACAGGACATAGAACTTGTTATTTTGGACATTCTGAGACGGATGTTCCTTAGTTTTGTTGAGTCAGGGAAACCCCCCCTAGATTTAGGGATAGGTAGGATTCCCCAATCCTCTCTATAATTTGATCAATAAAAGTCTTTAACAATCATCATAATGCCACTGTGTCCCAGTCTTACTCTTGATCCCTTACATTAACCAGCAAAGAACTAACTATAATTGGCCTCAGTGACATATTCTTGGCAGTTCATTCGTGTCCAGCAGATACCCACATATGCAGGTAGAGGTCCACTTTTAACTAGCAGCTCCTGTGTTCACAGTCCCTTGACCCTGTAATCAAAAGAGACAGATAATTGGCCAAAAATGATGCATCCTTGTCCAGAAGAGACTCACAAACAGTACCACTGTGGTAAGTAGAGACCATCATCAGCCAGCAGAAGGTCACCCTTATCCAACGAGACCCATGCTTGGCCAGCAGAGAGCCACCCATATGCAGCAGAGATGTATGCTAGCAAACAAGATACCCATTTATGAAGAGGTCCCATGTTTAAGGTTAGATGAAAACGCTGGGGAAACAACAGGCTCCAGTTGCCACAAACCACTATATGATGTAAGGCCTGGAGGTCAAGGGAGTGTCCCAGAGGCTAACCTGCAGTGCCAACCCCATCTCCCTGACACACAAATGTTTTATTACTGCTGTAACGTAGTACCCTGCTTGGCTTTGAGAGCTGGCAGTCCAGTGACCTTAGGCACAGGGGGCACGCCCTAGGATTGAGGATGCGGGCCAGGTGATACCACACGCGACCTCATGGCTTATCAGGGGCCGGTTACATGTATACTACATCTCCCAAAATGCCCTTCGACCTGCTCTCCGCCTAGACAGATACACTGGAAAATGGTCCTAGGGAAAAAAGAGTACTCATGGGTCAAACCCACTCCCAGGACACAAAGGGCACAGATCCCTTTAAAGGAACATCTGAATACACTGGCAACCACTATATAGGCCCCATCAGAACCAGTGGGACAAGCAAGTGACCCTTTAAGGGAAACAAGGAGCATTAGTTCTGTTGCGCTGGCAGCAGCTGCGCACGATGCAAAGGGAGGATCCAGCCCATACCTATAAAAGCAAACTAAACATGAAGATGGAGTTGGGAACCCCAAGATGGCAGGCATAGTTCCTATGGCGGTGGCCCAGCAGTCACTGAAAACTCATGCAGGCACAGTAAACTACAACTCCCAAGCCACCATCCCAAGTCACTGCACTTGAGTTCCCTTACCCCCATGGAGAGGCCAGAAGGAGGGCTAAGGCACTATTTAAGTCCAGACTCTCAGTCCCTCAATGTGGAAATTAGGTAGGAGGAGAGTGGCTGGAGCAGGAAGGAGGAGTTTGGAGACAGCTGGAGGAAGGAGTGATTAAGGAGCCGGAAGGTGTCTGGTGAAGGAGACAGGAGAAGAGGAGCAAGAAGGCAAGAAGGTGAGATGGCTATAGTGGAGATTTGTAAGGGCAAGAAGGTGGAAGATAAATATATATCCAAGGAAGTGGCAAAAGAGCAAGGGGAGGTGTTAATAGAATCTAAGTGTGAGGCAAAGGTGTGTCAGGAGTTTGAATGGACAGATATAAAAGAGCACACTGAAGGTTTGTTGTTGATGAAGGAAGTTGGAGTATTTCAGGAAAAAGATGGACAATTTGAGGATATGGGAGAGTTTAAGGAAGGGGTTGGCACAGTCAAAATGGACAGGAAGTGCTGGGAAGTTGAAGGAGGAGGTTGTGGAGAAGACTGGAGACGTGTTAGAAGAGGTGGTTGGTGGAAGGATATATGAGGTTATCATTACAGAGATCCAGTATAGACCGGAAGAGGGTGAGGCTCAGAGGAGTGAACACAGGAGACTGTGACTGAGGAGGTAGGGAGAGATGAACACTGGTTGAGAAAGAAGAAAGAGCTTGAGAGGACAGATACAGAGTTTGGGAGGGAAGTAATGAGAGGAATCACATCTGGAGATATTAAGGACATAATCAGTGGAGATACCCAGGAGGTGAACAAGACCTACCAGAGTTCGAAGAGGAGAATGAAGAAGAGGAAGTTGCTTGGGATTTTGAGGAGGTGAGCACTGTTTTTTTCAGAAGAGGAGGTTGATGAAAACCTAGCTAAGAAAATAACAGGGGGATTTAGCCATTGGAAGACATGTAAAACCAGATAGTTTGGAGAAGCCTGGTTTGTTATCATTAGAGAATGATTACCCATTGTTAGAGAATCATTACCCATTTAGGGATCCAGTTATCCATCATACATTCTGCTTAATACTGATTAGTAGTGACATGAAGTAGTGACATTAGACTATCCACATTATTCTGCCACTTTGTATGCATTTGCAATTTGCTAGAGAATGAGGCCTGTTATATTTGAAGTGCCATTTAGAGACACATCTCTACATGTCTCTACAAATATAACATATGTTGTTATGTATTATGTATTCATTGTAGAGAGACACGTATGAATGTGCACTTAGAATATGCAATGAGTCCACATTATGTAGCGCTTGGTTTGAGTGAGTGAATGTGCTGCGTACTATAGAGAATGCATTTAGCTGGCTCTTAAGCCATTCAGAAGCTGTTCGTTCCGCGGAGAGATTGTTTGTGAGTTACAGTGGTACATGGAATGTCAACTGTTTCTTGGCAGGAAGGTCGTAACTTTGCCCGAGTAGAAACGAATGAGACGGCCTGGCTTATCAGCCTCTTGGAGGCCTTGTGTTCGCAGACAGCAGACAGAGAAAAGGTGGGGGCAGGCAAGCACCAGCGATAGGAGCTTTGCAGTGAGAGCAAAGAGAGAGGGATTTGAATGGAGAAATATGAGGAGATAGTAGGATGGTGTTTTGTACTGCAGGCAGAGAGAAGAAGATATGGTATAGATATGGTGACAAATGTCATGATGACCAGAACACGCAGTGAATGACCAGAACACGCAGTCATTGAAAAGTACAAGACATGCATCACAGACTTTTAGGCACTGCTCACATTTAGAAATGCTGACAGACAGATAGAGAGGCATTTTAGCTTAAAGAGACATGTAACCATGGATATGCATACGTCATTGAACAGTATAATGAGAGGTGAGGCTTTGAGATTTGAGTTGCTGCTCTCTGCTGGTCTGCTCTCTGAGATAGAGAGGGAGTTGGTAGTTTGAGATGCTAGTTGGAGTTGGAGATGACACACTGACACTCTGAGAGATCGAGAGATGACTTGGAGAGGTGTTTGGGAGTGATTGGATGTACTTCGGGAAGCAGTTTTGGGTGCAGCAGATGGGGAAACATTCTGATGAGAGCTGATGAGATCGATCTGGCAGGGATCTGGCAGAGAGAGGCCTGGCCCTGACTGACTGGCTGGTTGCAGAGTTAGCTGGAGAGGAGAGACAGAGCAACACAGAGCAAAAGGGGAGTATTGTTGAATAAAACACATGCATGGGGAATTACAACAGACACTCACACAGAGCTTTGGCTGACATGACAGATGGGGTAATCAGACAGGGTTTGTCTTAGAGAGAGAGTGTGAAGTATGGTGTGGAATGGAGAGGAATGGTGTGGATTGGAGTTGCTATTAGATTGCTTGCATTAGAAGCCTGTAAGGCTTATAGTTATTGCATTGCATAGTAGATTTGCACCAAAAGCATAAAAGGTGCAAATTTGAGATGTGCATTATAGTAGTGTTTGCATTATGCATTGCTATGTATTAATAAAAGTGTTTCTATTGTTGAATCGATTGATGTGTTTTCTTTGTGTCCTATGTTAGGGTGTCCTCGGAGTTATTTAGGAGTAATTTAGGAGTAACGCAGTGCACAAATGCCCTGAGATACAAGATCAGGGGGGGCATAGTGATCCACACCCCCCTAGGAGATTTGTCTCAGACTGACAACATGGCGCCGTAATGCAGGGCTTCACTGATGTTGATTGATAACATGGAACAGAGGGTTTAGTCTGCAGAGTTTTGCAGCTGGCTTTGATCCAACTATAGATGAGCTGAAGTAGAAGTTTGAACATCGTGTGCAGCTGTGTTTTCTGTTAGTTCGTGGGAATAGATATTGTGTGTTTTGTCTGTCTTGGGGATGTTATGAATTGGGGCATGCTTCGTCCACAATTTTGTTCACCGTAGGAAGGGGAACGCAATTGTCTGACTGACTTTGAATCCGGAATTGAATTGGAATTGATCCAGAGCATTGTTTCATGACTGGCAATTTTTGGGAATGAATTTACATCCATTTGGCCAAGCTAGAGTTACAGTTTTTTCTTGAAGACGCTTGTGGTATTTTGTTTGTTTGGAACTCCGCGGAGACTGACACTTTTTGGGGAAATCTGACCTTTGTTTTGGATTCCTATTGGTTGGAATTTGTGCATATTTTGGCAAGTCGACGACTGTATCTGCATGTTTAGGGAACTCTTGAAACTTGTTTTTTTGAAACTCACTTAAGTGTCGTGAGGTTTGGTTGAAGAAAAATCCCGAGGGTTGAAGTAATTACTACTACAGAATTAGCTAATTTTTTAGTGACTTGAAAGCAATAAGAAATTGGCTTACACATATGCTTGATGCATGGGAAGTTTCGCCGGCACCAACCATAATGATTGGAGAATTTAAAGTGAAGAGTGAAGAAGCAGGAACAGAAATGAAACCATATATTAGTGACTTTCGAGCAATAATATATCGTCTCAGACATGTAATTGATAACTGGGAAGATGTCCCAGCAGCATTGAATTATCCATTGAAAGCTTTTACAACAGCAGTGATGGGTGGGAACAGAGTTCCTAGAGAAAACCTGGTAGGGGTGAAGCACGGAGTAGTGCATGGAGAAAATGTGAATATTGTTTGTGGAGAGAAAGTTACCTCAGAATAATGACAGAAACAGTGTGACCCAGAAAGCAGTTTGTTCCACTGATAGTGCAGAAATACATTAAGAGATTGCAGCAACAGCAGAGCAACAAATTGAACAAGACGTTTGCCAGGTAATAGAGGAAATGGAGAGTGCATTTTTGACAGACATCTGCAGAATGCATAGAGGGTTTGCCTATGAAGATTTGCATTATGAAACTGTATCATTGGAGACACCTTTGCATGGAAGCAGTTATGTGCATGGATGCAGTTATGTGAAAATCTTTGATTTGAATAGAAATGGCATTTATAATTTTTGTCAGGATTGGTAACAACAGTAGTTTGCCTACGTTAGGGAGTGAAAATATTATTTTGTCTATTGACATAGAAACTTGGATTGCATTGAAGGAGAACGTGAATAGAGTGAATCGTGCTAAAGTCGGATGTTCTGAGATATTGCATTCTTGGAATATTTTGAGTTGTTTGAAGAACGCATGGAGAGAAGGGTTATTTACGTTATGCAGAAACATTGCGCCGGATTAGCAGGTTGTATTGAAGAAGGAGTAAGCAGTGATGGGAAGAAATGTTTATTGAATCTGAATTGCATTACACATGTGGGAAGCAGTGTCCATTTGAATGAAATTGATTTGTTTTGTCAACATTTAGTGATTCAGCTTTGTGAATACATTATTTTGAAAGGGGAGTCTGTGGCTTGAACATAAGAAAATGACACTGAAAGCAATGCTTTTGCAGGATATGGAGTGCAATTGAATGAGAGGAATGCAGTTGTTCAATTTTTGAAGTTGGATTTTTTGGGCTATGTAAAGTGGGCTGTCCTGTTTTGTTTTGTTTTGAGAAGGATAGAGATGGAGGCAGGAGTAATGCATCATGTAGCATGGAGAGACAGGCATGGTTAGACAGATGCACTGGCACACTAATACACTAGAACTGATATTGTAGACACTGAGAGAAACTAGCATTGATGTATTTTTAAAGACATGGGGAGTTTAGAACTAGCTATGTGCACTGAAGCATACAACAGAGAGAATAACCAGGTTACTCGCCGTAGTGACCACCCTGCTCCCAGTCCATAGTCCCCTTTCCTCCATACTTATGGGACATCTCTCCGTCCTGTGCGACGGGACCGGAGCACTTTGTAAAAAGCATCCAAAAATGTTTCCAAAAATGTGTCCTTCCTCTCTTTCTTGCGTGGGGCCCAGCACGCTGCCGTAACCCCGCCCACCTTGGCTCCGCCCCGCACATCGCCCATCAGTCCTTTTCTATTGCCAGGTCAGAGACCTATTAGCAATAACAGAGGAACCTTATTAGAGGGGACGGTGGGTGGGCGTATGGAGGAAAGGGGACTATGGACTAGGAGTAAGGTGGTCACTACGGTGAGTAACCTGTTTATACTCCTACGTCCCGTCCCCTTTCCTCCATACTTATGGGAGATTCCCAAGCACTCCTAACAGGAACTACGGGTGGATGGAAATACCCCTTACAAAAAAAGGTTCTTCAGCACAGCCTGACCAAACTGAGCGTCAGCTCTTGAGCTCATATCAAGACAATAATGCATACAAAAAGCAGATGGGGAGGCCCAAGTAGCTGCCCTAGCAATGGACTCCCAAGGGACATATTTCTGAAAAGCAACCGCGGCTGCCTTGCCCCGCACCAGGTGTGCATGAGTACCCTTAGGAGGTTTCAGCCCTTGGACGTTGAAAGACTCCGTGATGCAGGCGGCGATCCACCGAGAAATAGTCGCCTTAGACACCTGCTTACCCTGAGGGTTACCGAAGGTCACAAAATGTTGAGAAGAACTCCTAAACTCGGAAGTCCTGTCAAGGTAGAACTTAAGAGCCCTTCTGACATCAAGACAGTGCAGAATCCTTTCAGCCTCTGAGGCAGGTTTTGGAAAAAAGACCGGTAGGGAGGTCGACTGATTCAGATGGAATTCAGTTACCACCTTCGGTAGAAAGGCCGGGTTTGTACATAGGACTACCTTGTCCTTGTGAAAAACCAAGAAAGGATGCTCCACTGACAAGGCCCGGAGCTCATTCACTCTCCTCGCTGATGTAATGGCGACCAGAAAGGACACTTTCCAGGATAGGTACTTGAGGTCCATTGTGGCCATTGGTTCAAAAGGTTTATGGCACAGCGCCGTAAGGCCTACATTTAGGTCCCAAGGCGGGTGCGGACTAAGAACCGAAGGGTTGAGGCGTGTCAAGCCTGCAAAATGCCTCTTAAGCACTGGGTTACTCAGAGAATAAGAGCATTGTTCTGTAGAAAGATAAGCGGAAACCGCTGAAAGATAAGTTCTGCATGACAGAAAGTGAACACCCGACTCTGCTAGGGAGGACACGAAGGACAGCACCGTGTCAATCGTAGCCACCCTTGGATCCAACTGCTTTTCCAAACACCAATGACAGAACCTGAGCCACTTACTCCCGTATTGGGATCTGGTCGAGGGTTTCCTGGCTGCCTGGATAATACGCATGTTATCCGTAGACAAGTTAAGATGCTCTAAAGACTTGAACGCAGGCACCATGCCGCCAAGCTGAGCGATTGTGGGGAGGGGTGCCACATCTGCTGTTCCCCTTGATGAAGAAGATCGGGGGTCACTGGTAACCTGATCAGCGGATACAGCGACTGGTGTTGAAGTTCTGAGAACCAAAACCTGGCCGGCCACCACAGGGCTATGAGTAGAAGGGAACAGTTCACTGAGTTCTTCAGCTTCCAAATTGCACGATGAACTAGAGGCAGAGGCAGGAAGGCGTAAGCTCTCATGTTGTGCCATGGAATCTCGGGAGCATTCCCCAGAGAGGAGGCTCCCAGCCCCCCTCTGGAGACATACTGAGGAAGCTTCTTGTTTACCGCCGTAGCGAAGAGGTCCACCTCCGGTGTGCCCCAACACAAGAAAATCCATGAGAGGACCTCCGCCTTCAACTCCCACTCGTAGGTGACCACTGTCCGCCGGCTGAGGGCATCCGCTGTGACATTCAGCTGGCCCGGGATGTGGACTGCAAGCAGCCAGACACCATGAAGCACAGCCCACTCCCATATCTGGATGGACAGGTCCACAAGGGGGGGAGACTTTGTTCCCCCTTGCTTGTTGATGTAATACATTGACACCACATTGTCCGTGCGTATGCGGACCACCTTGTTGGCAATGAGCGGTCTGAACGCCCTGAGTGCTAGGAAGATCACCAGAAGCTCCAAATGATTTATGTGCAGGAGCTTGTCCTGAGGCGACCAGAGGTCGGAGACCTGAAGAAGATCTAATGTCGCACCCCACCCCAGAAGGGAGGAGTCTGTCGTGATCGTCACCGTGGGGGCTGGGTCCTGAAACCCCACACCCACCGACAGGTTACTGAGAGATGACCACCAATCCAGGTCCACTCTCATGGAATCCGGAATCATTATCAGCTTGGAATCCGGGTCCACAGCCTGATGCCAGGAACTCCGAAGAGCCATCTGGGTCTGTCTCATCTTGAGACGAGCAAGAGGAAGAGCCAGCACGCACAAGGCCATGAGGCCCAGAAGCCTCTGGAACCACCAGGCCGACATGCTCTCCGACTGCGCAAAAATCTGACACGTGGCTAACAGATCCGCCATTCTGTGCCCCCGGTCAGGTACACTCTGCAGTCGATCGTGTTCCAGCGAAAACCCAGGAAAATCAGGTCCTGCGAGACCGTCATGGAAGATTTCTGCCAGTTCACTGACAGCCCAAGATGGAACAGGAGCTGAAGGAGAGACTGGAGATTGCCCGCTGCTGCCAGTGGACAAGGGCTGCGTAAGAGCCAGTCGTCCAAATATGGATACACATGGATACCCTGGAGACGAAGATAGGCCGCAATCACCGCCATCATCTTCGTGAAGACACGCGGCGCCGAGCTGAGGCCAAAAGGAAGCACTCGAAACTGGAAGTGCTCCTCTCCCACAGAGAAGCAGAGATTTCTCCTGTGTGGGTTCCAAATCAGGATATGTATGTACGCATCCTGAAGATCCACGATGCTGAGCCAATCGCCCATCTGCAAGAAGGACCGTATCTGGCTGGGCGTGATCATCTTGAATTTCTCTTGGGGTAGGAAAAGATTGAACTGGGAAAGGTCTAGGATGGTGCGCAGGCCAGCCTGGTTGGGTTTGGGCACCGTAAACAGCCGGGAGTAGAAGCCCTCCCCTCGCTCCCCAAGGGGAACGGGTTCCACAGCTCTGAGGTCCTGAAGTTTCTGAACCTCGGCTTTGAGGGAGGGTGAGCCTGACAGCTGAAAAGGAGGGCTGAGGGGTGGGGTAGGGGGTAGAGGTAAGCAGAAGCCCGCTCGAGCGACTGACAAGACCCATCTGTCTTCTGTGATGGCCTGCCACGCCTCCCAATGAGATGCAATGCGTCCTCCCACTGGGGTCTCGTGTGAGCGCGGAAAACCCTCATTTAGTAGGTGTATCAGTGCCGGTGCCACCTGAACCTGAGGAGGAGGCTGAGGAACGGGAAAAAAAACACGTTGGCTACGGCAGTTATTCCCCGCAGGGGTATCCACTCTGCAAGACTTGCGGTCGATGAAGCCCCTAAAACCAGAGGAAGGTCGACTTTGCGACAACGGTCTCTGGGTTTTGAAAGGAGCCTTAACCAGGACAGACAAGGACTTAGCTGTTTGAGTGCTATCATTTGTCTTGGTAAGCTCTACATCTGTTGTAGCATGAAAGAGCTCCTTCCCATCGAACGGAAGGTCCAGGACCGTGTCCTGCACTTCTTTTGAGAATTAAGTTGCATGCAACCACACCTGCCGTGTGGTATCAACCCCCAGCATAAGTGTCACAACTCAGGGATAGTTTTCTGGTCGTTGCAGATAATACCTCCCCACTCTTTTGGGGAAGTTACCTTCACTCAAGGAATATGAAATCTTTATGGTGATGTGTCACAGACTTCCCTCCCAAGAGCTCAGCCTACAGGGATCAATGCACCTGGCAGGCCGGGGGCTTGAGTGAAAAGGCAGGAGCAGAATCGTCAGAGCTAGAGGGACAAAGAACAAAACAATTGTTCAGGAAATGCAGCCAAGTAGTGCCGGAAAACAAACAGCCAACACCGCCCACAATTACCCACTCTTACCTGCTCCGTAGAAACCATATACCAGTAACCTACTAGTATCGAAATGCAGAGACAAGGAGGATGTATGGTGAAGGGAAGGTGTGCCAGTATCCTAGGAACACCACGGTGAAAGCAGCAAAGCGTCCAAAAAGTGTTCAAAGCAATCCAGAGTTTAAGCAGCAGAGCGTCCCAAAAAGTGTTCAAAGCAATCCAGAGTTTAAACAGCAGACCGTCCCAAAAAGTGTTCAAAGCAATCTAGAGTTTAAACAGCAGAGCGTCCCAAAAAGTGTTCAAAGCAATCCTGTGTTAAGGCAGCAAAGTGTTCCAAAAGCGTTTCGTGCAAGGAAGCAAAGCGTTCCAAAAGGTGTTCAAAGTAACAGGAGCGGACAAGGAAAAGAAATGAAATGACCAGGGAAGCGAGCGTTCACCTCACGCTAGTTCCCTTACGGAAATGTTCGGGTAATCAGGTCACCAAGACTTCAGGATTCAGAAATGGGAGGTCAATAATGAGTAAGCCGGGTTCATATAATCCAAGGGGGACAATCGAGGGAGGCAGGCGTCGGGAGGCAGACAAGGACAAGGCAGAGACAACAACTTGATTCGAGCGCCGGGTAGTCAAGGATTAAACAGGAGTCCGGGAACAGGAGCTCGTAACTAACAACAGTTTAGGAGCACCCGATCTCCGAATAGCCGGCATTTAAATACGGCCCACAATGAAGGAAACACAACAATGTAGTGCACGTGTCACGTGACTACAAGTAGCAGGAGTTGTGGGAATTGTAGTCTCAAAGGGTTCTGCGTGTCGGGTAGCGCTCGGACAAACGACATCGTAGTCTCCAATTTAACCGGGATGTGACAATAAGGCCCCGAGCCGAGGTGTCTACGTGATGAGCCGCAGCCTCCAGGAGATCCTGGGCCAAGAACCTGGCGTCGGAAAGGCCTATTCTAAAGTCTTCCAGCTTCTCGACCGGGATAAACTCCTCAAACTCGACAGACCTTTCCAAATCCGCATGTTAGCGCCCGCTAATATCAATGTTGGCCTGCCTCAGCTGCAAGGCCGAGTTGGCGAAGATTTTCCTCCCGAGGGAGTCGAGGAGCTTGTCCTCCTTTCCCAGAACCTGAGTAGCCATCGTGGAAGAGGATGCTGCAGGCCTGGACTGCAAAGTGGGCGCAGCCACCACTGTGGAGGAGGGGGGCGGACAAGATGACAGGGCCACCTCTTCCGAAGAATGCAGCCTGTTTCTAGCGTCAATTTTCTTATTGACAAAAAGTCCAGAGTGTGGCTTTTCCCAGACCGGGCAGACCTCGGCCAGAACGTCCTTCTGCAAAAACAGGCCGGTACGCTCCAAGGGAGACGGGGTGAACGCCTCAGAAAGCATGCCCTCCTGTGGAGCGGGTGCCTCGGGCACTGAAACATCTAAGAAGTTCATCATGTCCAGTACACCGTCATGAAAAGTTCTGATAGAGCGGGGAAGGTCCTCGCTGTCCTGATCGCCTTGTGCGTCATCCGACAGATCAGGATCCTGCTGAACCGTGTCGGGCGCTGCCTTGTCCTCAGGGGACAATGGGGGCAAAGGTGGAAGAGTCGGGGGAGGCACCGTAGGCAAGGGAGGCACCGGCGGAACCACCGGAGGAACAGGTGGAGCCGGAGGCGCGGGAGGGCATATCTCCCTTAAAAGCCCATTGAAATAATCCCTCATGGGGTCGGTACGCATGAGCGTTTGAAATTTACCGAAAAAGGCTTCCTCTGGGGACTGCTTCGGAACCTGAGCAGGCCTCTCATGAGGTGGACAAATCCAGGGACGTAACGGGGACGGCTGCCACACAGGCCCCTCCACCGACGTATCCACATAAATCAACGGTGCCGAGCCTGCAGGCAGCGAAACATTGTGCGGAAGAGGCATCCGAGTGTTCCAGTCATAAAATGGCCGATAAGGATGCGCACAAGGGACTCTATGTTCACCCAAGGGGACAAGCCCTACACCTGAGGCTGATGGCATAGTTGTAGAGGTAGCACCCAAAATGGCCGCCGCGGTCGTGGCAAGAACGGGTGCCATTTTGTCATCATCTATGGGGAACTGCGGCACGTGAGGAAGTAAGGCAGGGGTCCCCGTCGATGTATCAGGGGTCTTAAACTTAGCCTTAACATAAGGGACCTCGGCAGAGCCGGTACTGTGTGGCCTGGAATGTTTTTGTGACATACCAACTGCCAAATTAGCCTTCGAAGGAAGGACCTCGGCACTGCCGGTAAAAGAAGAACTTTGCTTCTTTGCCCCCTCAACAGGTCTGGTGTCATTGCAAGAGCGGGAACGGTGAGAAACAGCTTTCACCGACAAGGCCTTGTCAGGCCTCTCAGAACTGTTGGTAGCTTTAGCCTCTGAAGGAGGGACGTCGGACCCAGGTCCGGTAACAGCCTTATCTGCGCGGGCCTCGAACATCCGTTCAGTAACAGCAAGCCCACCCAAGGCCTCGAGGTGCACCCCGGTCTTATTTTTGAGGGAAGCCAACAGAAAGGCCTCAGAGCGAGCTCCGGTACCCCACGACTCATTAGAACTGGGTCTACAAACAGCCACCACAAGAGGGGCCTCGGAGCACACTCCGGTATCTAAAGGCCCCTTACGGAGACCCTCTGAGAAAACTCTGGTACAATTATTAGGCCCAACGGGCACCTCAGGGCGAGCGCCGGTGGCAGAGCGATCAACGCCCCTCCCAGCCCGATAGGAACCCGGAAAGGTATCCCCCGGCCGGGGTGCTCTGAAAAGTAAAGAACTTACCGGGCGTTTCTTCTTCTCGTCGATGAACGCCTGAAAATGTGAAGGAGGAGTTTGTCGGAACACCTCCTCTCACCGCTCCAACCGACGTTGAAGTGCCCGGACCGAAAGGGAGTCGCAGTAAAACAGGAGTCCCAACGGTGATCCGGACCCTAGCACTCTAAACAGAGAGGATGGGGATCCGCCCTCGCGAAATGACGGTGGAAAGTCTAGTTTGAACGACATAGAAAGACTAGCACACGATCGCTAGCGAGAGCCAGAGAGGAAAAAAGGGAAGAAAATCTTCCGAGGATGCAAGTGCGTCCAGACCCGAACGAGCAGAGAAAAGGACTGATGGGCGATGTGCGGGGCGGAGCCAAGGTGGGTGCGGTTACGGCCGCGTGCCGGCCCCGCGCAAGAAAGAGAGGAAGGACAAATTTTAAGAAACATTTTTGGATGCTTTTTACAAAGTGCTCCGGTCCCGTCCCACAGGACGGAGAGATGTCCCATAGGTATGGAGGAAAGGGGACGGGACGTAGGAGTATGCTGTTTTGTTTTTGGCTTTGAATACATCTGAAACTGATGAGAAAACTGATACATTTGTTTTCTTTGCATGCCATCTGGAGAGACACCTTGACCAGACCGGGATTTGCAGATAGTGAGACCTTGCAGATCGCATTGATGACTGACCAGATTGCA
This sequence comes from Ambystoma mexicanum, assembly GCF_040938575.1. NCBI lineage: Eukaryota > Metazoa > Chordata > Amphibia > Caudata > Ambystomatidae > Ambystoma > Ambystoma mexicanum. The sequence goes on from NC_090934.1 coordinate 403,074,751, forward strand.
TCGCATGAATTGACCAGAACATGATTGAACCAGCAGCATGACAACTGAAAGATTGACCAGACCAGATTGCCCAGACCTTGTGATGAGACATTGGTACCTGACACCTACATTTTGCAGCAGCACTTCTGGGGAATGCTGACCGGCCGATTTGAGACCTTAGGGTGTAGCTTTGTCAATGGCTGTGCTCTGAGAAGGTACTCAGAAGACCTGCTTGCTACCCGATTTCCTGGCATGACAACTGAAGCCATGGAAAGTGAAGATTGTGACTGACTGTAGAGAGAGAATCGACACCTTGCAGCATTCTGTACCAAGAGAGAGAAACAGAGTGAAAGATGTTCAGCAAAAGGAGAGAAATTGTTTTGTGGGCTGTTTTGTAATCTGCAGCGAGAAGAGAATCCATTTGGAATGCCTTACCTTGTGAACCACAACCAGACAAAAGTTTGGGCCTGAGGAGAGGAGAGAAATGAGAATGAGCAGGAAGACACGCTCTGAAAGCATTTGAATTTCTGGTGCTAACCACGTTTGAAGAGCAGTGAAGTTCTTTGTCTCTTGTGGGAGTGAGAGAGAGAGAGCATTGATCTGACACCATTGTGCTTTGAAATATGCACTTGCATCCAACGTTGGCAGGTCCCTCATGAGAAGAGCAGGGACTAGCATGGCATGAACTGGAATACTAGCATGGCATAGCAACAACTGGCAACAGCATAGGACCTGACAAGGAAGGAGAGAATTTGAATCTGGAGTGTGAAAGGGGCCTATGTGAAATTGCATGGAATTGCCACTGGAGAGTTGCCATCTGCATTGTTTTGCAACACCCTGAATGAGTGCCACGTGAATTATACATCGGTATCAAAAGAGGATAGACTAGGGAGAGCTTTGGGGAAAGGGAAAGAGAGGAAAATGCTTGAGAATCTGAACTGATTGGCGTCATCGAAGGAAGCTTGCAGCAGGTGAGCAGGGGTTGCTCTGAAGAAAAGATCTGTCACCTATTGTGAGAAGAGCTTACAGCAGTGAGGCTCTGGAATCTGTCGCTAAAATTGTCAGTTTGCAGGACACACACTTGAGTTCCGTTTGCAGCTGGAACTACTTTTTGCTTTGACCTATGCTTTGATGACCATACACATGTTTGTTGAACACACACATGCTCGTTGAACACATTTGTGAACACTCGCTTTGTTGACACGCTTTGTTGACATTCCTTGGCTGAGATATTTGCATTAGAACTGGATTTGTACTGACTTGGAATTTTGCACAGATATGAGGACACACATACATTCTGTTTGGCAACAACTGATTTGATCACAGACTGACATGCAGCGAGAACCTGTAATGAACTTGAACTGGAAATGTAACTGAATTGGTCTGCATGACCAATACACTGATACACGTTGACACCTTTGAAAGATATTTTGTCATTTTGTGCTTGGCACATTGAAATTGAATACACCTGATGTCCACAGTACATATGAATTGATTCTATGCTTTGCATTTTCGTTTTGAATAATCTGCTTGTAGACACTTTTGGCTTTATACTTCTGACTTGACTTTTTGCTATGATTTGATATTAGAGAATTGCTATGAGAAACTTTAATATGCTATTCTGAATTTTGACACATTTGCTGCTATGCATTTGAAATTTTAGCTTTCCACTGATAGAGTGAAATACTTGCATTGTTTAGGTTTTTTTGCATTATGAGATAGAATATTTTTTCCCTTTGCAATTTTGCCTGATTTAGCATGCCACAATGAGACATGTTTTGACAAATCGTTACTAATGATTATATAATGATAAAAGGAGAGATTGTAAAACCAGATAGTATGGAGAAGCGTGGTTTGTTATCATTAGAGAATCATTACCCATTGTTAGAGAATCAGTACCCATTTAGGGATCCAGTTATCCATCACAAATTCTGATTAATACTGATTAGTAGTGACATGAAGTAGTGACATTAGACTATCCACATTATTCTGCCACTTTGTATGCATTTGCAATTTGCAAAGAATGAAGCCTGTTATATTTGAAGTGACATTTAGAGACACATGTTATATTTGTAGAGACATGTAGAGATATGTTGTTATGTATTATGTATGCATTGTAGAGAGACACGTATGAGTGTGCACTTAGAATATGCAATGAGTCCACATTATGTAGCGCTTGGTTTGAGTGAGTGAATGTGCTAAGCACTATAGAGAATGCATTTAGCTGGCTCTGAAGCCATTCAGAAGCTGTTCGTTCCGCAGAGAGATTGTTTTGAGTTACACTGGTACATGGAATGTCAACAGTTTCTTCACAGGAAGGTCGTAACTTTGCCCGAGTAGAAACAAATGAGACGGCCTGGCTTATCAGCATCTTGGAGGCCTTGTGTTCGCAGACAGAGAAAAGGTGGGGGCAGGAAAGCACCAGTGAGAGGAGCTTTGCAGGGAGAGACATGCAAAGAGAGGGATTTGAATGGAGAAATATGAGGAGATGGTAGGTGTACCGCAGGCAGTCAGAAGAAGATATGGTATAAATATGATGACAAATGTCATGATGACCAGAACACGCAGTGAATGACCAGAACACGCAGTGATTGAAAAGTAAAAGACATGCATCACAGACTTTTAGGCACTGCTCACATTTAGAAATGCTGACAGACAGAAAGGCATTTTAGCTTAGAGAGACATGTAACCATGGATATGTATATGTAATTGAACAGTATAATGAGAGGTGAGGCTTTGAGATTTTAGTTGCTGCTCTCTGTTGGTTTACTCTCTGAGATAGAGAGGGAGTTCATAGTTTGAGATGCTAGTTGGAGTTGGAGATGACATGCTGACACTCTGACACATCGAGAGATGACTTGGAGAGGCATTTGGGAGTGTATGTGTATGTGTATTTTAGTTTATAACGCGCCGGTTGCCCGTAGGCATCAGGGCGCGGGGCAAGATCCAAATTAGTTCATAGTAGTACAAGTTACAAAGCCATTCTGACATGCGGGCGTCGTACTGGTTTTCACCTAAAGAGGTGAGTTTTCAGTAGTTTCCTAAAACTTAAGTAATTCTCTTCCTGCCTTAGGTTTGGTGGTAATTTATTCCAGCAGATTGCGGCCATGACTGGAAAGGATTTTCCCCCTACATGCGCACGCTTTGCTCTGGGGACTTTCAGAAGAGCCTTGTTCTCTGATCTGAGGCTCCTTTGGGGCATGTACAGTGAAAACTGTTTTTTGAGGTACTTCGGGGCTTCTCCATATACACATCTGTGTACAGTGGCCATAGATTTAAAGAGGATTCTTTCTTCCACTCTTAACCAATGTAGGGATCTTCTCCCTGCTGTAACATGCTCCCTTTTTTTAATGTTTTTAATGCTACGAACTGCATTGTTTTCCATAACCTGACACTTTTGAAGTTCTCTTTTTGAGGCTCCAATCAGTAGGGCGTTGCGATAGTCTAAACGAGAGAGTATGACTGCTCTTGCTATGGTAGCCCCATTCGCTTCGTTTATAAATGGTCTTATGGCTCTCATGAGTCGCATATAATAGTTATTATTTTTCTGCAGGTAATTTACCTGTGCCTCTGATCCTAGTGAGGCTTCCACAATCATCCCCAGGGTTTTGACCTGCGGCATCACTAAGATCTTGGCCTGTTTAATAGTGAATGCCTGATATTCTATCCCTAATCTGGATCTGGCTTGTTGAGTCCCAATGATCATCAGCTCAGTCTTGGTGTTATTAAGACACATCCAATGGTGTTGCATCCAATTGTCAATAATATTGTACACTTCTGATATTTTGGCACTGTCTATGCTATATTCTCCTTTAAGTTCAAACACAAGCTGTGTGTCATCGGCGTAGTTCGTAAAGAACACGCCGATTTGTTCTAGAAGCTCACATAAACCTCTGATGTACAGGTTGAATAATAAGGGAGACAGGCTAGCACCCTGAGGAACGCCGTAGAGGATTGGGGCTGCCTCCGAGAAGATGTCACCCCAATGAATCCTGGCGCTTCTATCCTTCAAAAAGGATGCTAGCCACACCAGTGCTTTGGATGAACACCCGGCTATTCTTGCCAGTGCCTCCTGCAGGAGTTGATGGTCACCCAGGTCAAAAGCTGCGCTTAGGTCTAACAGCATAAGGATCCCTGTGTTACCATTATCTATCAGATTTAGCATATGAGTCTGAAGATCAAGCATCGCCGATTCGGTGCTGTGTGCAGCTCGAAAACCTGATTGCTGTTCATGTAATAAATTCTGGTCTTCGACATGTTTTTGCAATTGGTTAGTGGCAATTTTATCTAAGACCTTCAATATAAAGTTAGAGTTTGTTATGGGTCTTAGATTGCTTGGGTCCTTTGGATCCAGCCCTTGTTTTTTCACTAAGGGGGTTATTGTTACCTTCTTGATTTCTTTTGGGACTACCCCTTCCCTGAAAGAGGCATTTATTATCCTTGTCAATACTGGTGCAAAGATTTCTTTATTGTCTAGTATAATTTTAGACGGTAAGGTATTCTCTGCACAGGAAGTGGGGTTCATTTTGGCTAAGGTTTCACAAAGTTCTTCGTCAGATATGGGGAGGAAACTAAAGCTCTCTCTTCCTTCAGGAATGCTAATCTTGTTTTGGGGGTTCTGGCCTCCCCTTCTTTCCTGGCTAGGATGATGGTTTTACGTGCCTTCGAGATATTAGCTGCGAAAGCTTCCTGGACTTTATCACACTGTTCTTTTGTGGGAGTGTGTGGCGGGGAAAGTGATATTGGTTTTTCGAGGCCTTTAAGGATTTCAAAGATTTTTTTGGTTTTATTATTTGCTGCATCTATTTCCTTGTTATAATAATTTCTTTTGGCTTCCCTTATGCCTTTCCTATAACTGTGGTTGGCATTTTCCCACTGTTCTTGGTTCGCTGGTGTAGGCTGTTGATGCCGTAACCTTTCGTTCGCTCTTTTTTCCTGCTTAAGCTTACTTATCTCTTCACTGTACCACTTTTGATGATTACTATTTTTTTGTTTAAGAGGAGCGTTTTCTTCAACCATTTCCTGCATGTGTTTATTATATTTTCCCAGCATACACTCGCAGTTGTCCTTTTCTGCGAATGAACCAGCGATTTTCTGTAGACATGATTTCAGGATCTCAGGTCCAAGATTTTTAAAGTTTCTGCTCCATGTTTTAATATGAGGGTTTTCAGGGTACGGTGCCTGTTTCTTCATTTGTGCTTCAAGAGTGACTAAGTAATGGTCGGACCATATACATGGTTCTGTGAGCACATTGACTGTTTTCAGGTTATTAGTAAGAACCCAGTATAGTTGGTTTCCTTGGGGGGGGGGGTAGTGGGTTCATTGTTGGCTACAATGAATTCCATGTTGTTCATTGCTTTTTCCAACATTATGGCCTCTTTATCCTCTTTATTTCCTCTCCACCTGTTCAGATCACCAACTAGCAGCGTGGATGAGTTAGTGGATATAAGTTTTGAGGCTTGAGAGGTAACTTCATTTTCAAAGTCCGAGACTAATGAGGGGGGTCTGTATATAACTATAATATTTAGGCTATCATTTGGTGTATAGATTAATTTTAGGTTGATAGTCTCACAGCCCATACACGGAAAGTCCACTTTAAAAAGTTTCAAAGTTTCTCCGGCTATGACGGCCACCCCTCCTCCCATTCCCGTCTCTCTATTGGTGTTGTACATAATGTACCCCTCTGGAACCGCGGCTTCACATACGGGGCCGATTGGTTCTTTTAGCCAGGTTTCTGTTATACAACAGATATCCAGGTCTTTCTCCTTTATGAGGTCATTGATGTTGTACGCATGTTTATTTAGTGATCGCGTATTGAGAAGCCCCACTTTAAGGCTCTGCAGCCTATTGTTGTGGTCCATTTTTCCTCCTTTTCCTTCTCTCCCTTTTTGACTGGTGTTAAAGGTATATACTTGGTCCATGATTTCCTCTTTCCTTTACTAGGGATTCTATGGTCTACAGCCTAGTTCACTTCTACTTCCTACTACCACTAATTGGTGGTATGGAACGGAAAGGCCCTAGTGGTGTGAGGATTAATAATGGAAAAGTGAAACTTACGTTCACTCGTGTACGGCACTCCCTTGCGCTTCCTTGCACAGACTGAAACAGATTGTGCCTGCCCGTGCGCGCCGCGCGTTCGCGCCGGGGTTCTGGGTCAGTAGTGCCAAAGAACTACAATTCTTCTGGGGATTGTAGTTCTTTGGTGCTAGGAGCGCGTGCAGTAGCTCGTGAACTTTAAAGCACAAATCTATTGTTTACAAACGTCGTATTTCTCACCAAGAGTGATTGGATGTACTTCGGGAAGCGGTTTTGGGTGCAGCAGATGGGGAAACATTCTGATGAGAGTTGATGAGATCGATCTGGCAGGGATCTGGCAGAGAGAGGCGTGGCCCTGACTGACTGGCTGGTTGCAGAGCTAGCTGGAGAGGAGAGATAGAGCAACACAGAGCAAAAGGGGAGTATTGTTGAATAAGACACGTGCATTGGGAATTACAACAGACACTCACACAGAGCTTTGGTTGACATGATAGATGGGGTAATCAGACAGGGTTTGTCTTAGAGAGAGTGTGTGAAGTATGGTGTGGAATGGAGAGGAATGGTGTGGATTGGAGTTGCTATTAGATTGCTTGCATTAGAAGCCTGCAAGACTTATAGTTATTGCATTGCATGTTAGATTTGCACCAAAAGCATAAAAGGTGCAAATTTGAGATTTGCATTATAGTAGTGTTTGCATTATGCATTGCTATGTATGAATAAAAGTTTTTCTATTGTTGAATCGATTCCTGTGTTTTCTTTGTGTCTTATGTTAGTGTGTTCATAGGAGTAATTTAGGAGTAATCTAGGAGTAACAGTGCACAAAGGCCCTGAGGTACAAGAGAAGGAGGGGGGCATAGTGATCCACACCACCCTAGGAGATTTGCCTCAGATTGACAGGCAGACGGTCAGGGTGAAAGATCTTGAGAGACAAAACAAGGAGATTTAAAGGGTGAAAGAGCTGGAACCAGAGCCAATTAAAATGTATCAGAAGGAGAAGGTGGGAGGTGGGAGTCTGGGAGAGCTGTAGAAAAGGAGAATGCATTAGGGAAAACCGGGCACCCAGACAGTGTCAGGGGGTAGGAGAGGGCCTGACTGGACCTAGGCAGGCAGTAGAAGTGGGAAGAGGACAGCCGATGGTGAAGCGGCAAGGAGGGAGGTTATCGAAAAGATGACAGGAAGAGGGTGGCCAGATCCAGGGAAAGCTTGGGAACCCTGTTAGTGATGTCAGGATCCCCAGGAGGCTGTCAGCCCAGGCTGAGCTAGCCCCTGTGAGAAACCAAAGTGTATCTCACCTACTAGTGCACAGGGATCTGTCTCTCAGGTGGCCGGGGCACAGCCATTGCCTTTGGATCCCAACCCTGGGTAAGGACCAGTGTGGGAGAAACACCTGGGTGAGGGGTCTTCAGGGAGTGGGGCTGAGGCAACTGATGGCAAGACGTGGTATTCCCCCCTTTCCTGTATCCCTGACCCCTCCTATTTCATAGGATTCTCCGATGTCCCAACTCTTGCCCATTGCCATACAAACACTGGGCCGAGGAAGAGGGTGACTGAGAGTAACAAGGTTAACCCTAACACATCCCATTGGACATGTCCCGCTAATCGGGTCAGGCAAAGTCAGGCACTTGACTTTAATCACAAACATCTGATACCCGTTAGATCTCCCCACACAGATAAAAAGCAGAAACACTGTGAGCAAGGTGTTACAAGAGAAGTAGCAGAACTTCTGGGACAAAGACGAACCTACTGGAACAGATTGACTGATCAAGGGACGAGAGCCAGGGGTGAAAGGAACACAGGAGCTCCCAGCAGGAAGTTGTTGCTTCCAAAGAATCTTAAGAGATATGTGGAGAAGGCCAAATTCCAGACAAGAAGACTACATTGTGTTTCAAAGACACCCGAGACCCTTGACTCATGGATTAAAAGGCAAAGACAAGAAAGAAATGCACACCGCCAGTGAATTGGCGATTGACATGAAAGACTGGTGTGTGTTAAGGGAAGATTAAAGTTGTGAAAATGTACTGCACTATTGAAGGCTGCACGTGTGTGGATTAGACACGAAGAAAGAGACCTGTGGTGAACTTTAAATTACCAATAACTGTGAAGCCTGTGATACAGAGTAGCAGAGTGGTCCAGTGAAAGGAAGTAGCCCACTGGAAAGTCGCAGCAAAAGGTGAAATGTTCTATTAATAAGCAACAAAGTGAATAAACTTTAAAGAGTATGATGATCAAGATTGACCCTGGCAAAAGGGGAAGTAGAGGGTGAATATTGAATTCTTGTGCTTATGAGATTGAACTCCATAGACCAAGAACAACTAGGGTAAATAACACAAGAGTGCGGATTGAAGGGAAAGTCGACGTGGTCCTGCAGAGGTCTATAGTAAAAGCGTCACACATTCAAAAGTCTTCGACATCAGGAAAAGGTCCGAGCCCGCCTGAGGGAGACCGGAAGTGAAGTGTGATAAGTTATGGGAAGGGAACCCCTAACAAAAGGTGAATAAAGCTTGGGGAAGGGAACCCCCGCAACTGCTGCGAGTGAGAGGTCCGAGCCCGACTGAGGGAGGCCTATGTGAACTTTTTACTTTGAAAGGTCTGAGGCCGATCAAGGGAGGCCAACGTGAACTTTTGGTTGAACTATGAATCCTTTTGTTAATGCTGGAAAAATGACTTTAACGTGGAAGGTCAGGTGGGCCTCGGTTTTGAACTGCTTTGTTTTTGAGAACCTGAGTCAGAGTGTCAGCCTGTCTACGGGGACCGCCTTACTCTGTGTTGTCCAACGTGGGGAGAAGAGCGGACTCAACAACTTAGGTTTTTTGTATTTTTCCACTGATTATTTTTTGCATACATATTTCCCTTTACTCACTTTTTGTATAAGAGATAGGCCAGGCATTAGGTTTTATAGTATAGGCAACTTTGATTTTGTAATTGTAATGGGTTATTTATAACACGCTTAATATCCAGAGGTTTCTAAGCGCGGACCCGAGGATCGAACCTGAGTTGCTCCGCGTCGTCTTGCTTCCATGGTGAGCATGTTGCCCCTGAGCTATCCTCCCGAGATTTAACAGACTAACTAGGACTGTGTTTTTTTATTATTTGAGTAGGAATTTTTCCAAACCGTGAGAATTAAATAAAGGTCTTACGAATTTTACCTTTTATGTCAGTGTCATACTTGTGATACCATGCCTCCCTTACACCCCTCTCTCATAAGGAACCGCGATGCTTCCTTCAAGTGACACAGAAATAATTATTTGGACTTTCTCCAACTAGTATTCAGGAACCCCTCTAAACCCACACTGGGAAGACCAAGGGGGGACCAATGAAGTTGAAAACTCAGAGGCATAGGGAGAGAGAGACTGAATTGAGAAATGACTCCTGGGACAGGGGCACTGATGAACTGATGAGACTTTTTAGTCACCTTCATCCATCCCATTAGTTGTTTTGGCCCATACCTGTATACCAATCCAAATAAACTTTTGTTGTGCTTTAAGTTTGAGTCTGGTGTTCTGTGGATACCCAGTGATCATCCTGGCATTGCCCAGCATCCAAAATAGCCCGACAAGTCTCCTGCCTAATCACATTGGTGGATGGCGGGGTTGGCATATGAAGTATCCCTGGTCTACCCCCACTATGCCACATGTGGAAAGCAGAGGCTCCATACAGTGCGATTCCATAGCTGCTCCGGCCCCCTTAAGAAAATCGAGAAGCAGCCTTCCCATGGAGCTGAAGGAGCCTATGTACTCGGCTCCTCTCGTGCATATACAGAATCTATTCCTAAACTTGCCCAAAGAATGAGGGGACCTGATCTAGGGCAAGGAATCCCAGAGATCAGTCCCTTTTTTCAGAGACATAAAGAGGCAGAGGGAATTGGGACCAACAGTCAGATGTTCCTGCCTGTTGCTCTCTGTAATAAGTGAGATCTGGCAAAGTTGTCCCAGTTCTGACAATACCTGAAACAAGCCCGGGCACCTCTAGAATAGCAGGTGAGGAACACCACTTGGAGAACTCATCATTCAGACCACGATGACGACAAAAGCAGGAAAAGAACAACCAAACCAACTATTTCCCATTACAATTGTCAGCCTTGCTTGGTAATCCCCCATGATTACAGAGAAGGCAAGCACGTTGGTTTCTTATTTGACTCCTAGTCTATATTTCCCTGGAAATGAATAGTTCCCTGTAAACCACATTTCGGTCTCCTGTTACTTAAGAAGATTATCGCCCCCCACACTCCTCCCCGAGCACTATTGCTACAAGACCCAATCCTCTCCAAGCTTGACTACTGTATTAGATCATTCGTAGGCCTTGATATTGTGTTAGCACCCCGTTCCAAGGAATGGAAGGGGGGGCCTTTAACGAGGGCACTGGGACTTTACCCCCTGTTCCTGCCCTTAGAACAGGGTGCTAACGCTATTAGCACCACAGGTTACCAAAGCAGTAACCCAGGGTGTTAAGAAAAAAATAGTATTTTCATTTACAGAATGGGACATGCACAGCGTCCCGTTCATTGAATGAAAATAATGTGCCAAAATTGCTTCCGTGGTTGTGGAAGGAGGGTTCCCATATGGAGCCCATCTTCCATTTCCATGGCGGAGGTAAACCAAGAAGGAGGGAAGCTGCTGCAGCAGCAGCCAAAGACGCTGCCGCCACAATCAGGTAAGTGGGGCTGGGATAGGTTTTTTAAAAAGGGGAAATGGTGGGGAGGAGATGGCAGCCACGGCAGGGGAGGCAGCATGCTGGTTCCGTGGCTGAGATCAGAGGTTTCAGCCTGCGAGCCGCAGAAGCTGATTGGCTGTGCTCCCCACCCAGGGTGCTAATATGCAATATACGAACTAACCTCAAAGCAGCACAACTGATTCTGGCCTCTACCCTACCCCCCATCACACCACCAGCGTTAAAAACATTCTGTTGGTTTCAGGTTATAAAGTAACGGCCTCAAAGCTGCTCGCCTTACCTATGCGTCAGCTTAGCAGATAGGGACGAAATACCAGACATGTCTTGCTATCCACTATACAGCCGCAAGAAAGGTCAGATCTACATAAGCGAGGATTCTTCAAGAAAAAGAAAAGCTGAACTTGAGCTAGACTCTTGTCAGTTAAAGGTCCAAGACTTTGAGAATGCCCTAATACCAGACTTGAAGAAATGTCAATGTTGAAAATAATTCAGTAAGCTTCTGAAACGCAAACACATCTACTCCCGAGCAGGAACTCTCAGATAGGTGGTTCTAATACTCTGACAACACAGCACTTACATTCTTTCAGACTACTTTTAGGAATGTAGACGCTAAACTAAATGTCATTTCCATTATTATATGCCGCCTTGCCGATTCATCTTCCTTTTCTTCAGTCTATGCAGCCCCCCCTACCCGCTTACCTGTTCTTCTCCTTTCCCTCCCTTATACCTGACGCCATGAAGTGCCCTGTTTTGAATGAAAGCGCTATGCAAGTTACAAATAAAGTACTAAACAGCTAAAAATCGGATCCTCCTTCTTGCCCAGTGGCAACCCATCCTTGACTCCCAGATGTTTACCTTTGGCCGGGGGAAGCTCACCTCTTGCCAGGCGGTCCCTTAGTCACGTTCTTGTGACCATGCGGTCCGCAGGGATCTGCCCCACCACAGCTGCTTCTGTATTTTGCTTACATTCGGATGCAACATTTTCCACATTAAGAAGAAGGCAGAGAACATCAAAGATTTCCAGCTCATTAAGAAAGACCACACAAAGATGGACAAAATCCAAACATTTACTTTAGAAGAAACACATGGTCAATAACAAGCTGTAATCCAGAACAAACTGAACAAAAAAGGGGGGTTTTGTGGAGGTGCAGGGTAAGCAAATGCATGGGGAGGGGGAAAACAATGTCGAGCATTGCATGGTTTTGCATTTTGTGTGCGTGCACACGTGTTGGCATGATTCCTGAATGGTGCATGTGTCTGTGTGTGTAGATGTGTCAATATGTGTGAGGCTAAATGTTTGCATAGGATGTGTCTTGGAGCGTGCACACGTGAGCGTGACTTTGTGAGTGGGCTTGTGTGTATGTCACTGTGTGTGTGTGTGTGTGTGTGTGTGTGTGTGTGTATGTGTGTGTGTGCATGTGTGTATGTATGTAACTATTCGCTAGTGTGGTTGCACGTACACAATTTGAGCATTAGCTATGGCCACAAACCCTGCCAATGTTCAAGTTGTACCTCACCCGCTCACTGCCCCCACCCTCCATGCAGGTGAGAGGTCTGATCCCAAACCCACCACCATGAGACTCGGTGCACAGATCCTAATTTTCAGAAGAGTCCGTGTCTTCGGTGGATCCATCGCTCTCCAGATCCGCCCTTCGCCTGTGGTGGAGAGGTCTTCTGGTTGGTACTGTGTGGCCAGGCTCGCGGGCAGGTAAGGAAGTGGTGCCCCCAGGGGCGGCCACAGACATGTGGGAAACTCTGATGGGTAAAAAGGTGAAAGATAGGTCAGGAGGAAATAATCGCCTGGTGAAGGAGAATGTGAGAAACACCATGTGTGAGCTATGCCATTTTGTTATGTCATGCTAGGTTATGCTGTTATGCTTTCCTATGCTATGGTGTGCAATGTCGCACCATGCCATGTCTTGGTATTTTGGTGAGTGGATATCTGCAACACTTGGATCCTCAGCACTTACCCTTCCTCTGAACCTTTCCTGACTATATGTTAACAGACACACCCAAGGAGAAAAGGCGGCGCAAGGCTACATTTCAATGTACACTTGGTTTCTCCTTAACTGTCTGCACATTCTAGCACACTTAACTGGACCAGCATAGAAGCAGTATTCAACTGGAACGGGTGTGTTCTGGGGATTGTATTAGGGTTTGTGCATGTGTGATGTGATGTGGTGTAATTTAATAGGCATGTGTACAGTTGCTGTTAACTAGCACACTGGTCTCCCGGGGGGTGCTGCGGCTTGCTTATCCGAGTGGATATTATGTTTTGTACCCATGCCTGGAATTCCAGTCCTTGATCTGCGGTGGGAAGATGAGGGAGCAATATCCTGGGCCGGACTGCCTGGAAACTCTTGAGGCATTCTGGGCCCTTTATGAGGATGGTTATAGTGGTGTGGGAGGGAAGGAGACATGCATGCTCTGGTGCTTTTCTCTCCTGCCTTTGGACACAACTGTCTGGTTGCACACTCCCAAGCTCGTACTCACCCTATTGAATAGTGGCATTGGCCCTCGTTACAAGGTTGACAGTAGGTCGCCGGTAGCACCAGCAGCCTACCGGCAACCTCGCTTACCGTTTCCACCACCCGATATCCCGGTAATACCAGGATATTACAGGTGGCGGCAGAACGGTTAAGTTCTCCCACGGGAACACTGAAGCACTGGCACCGTTAGTAATGGTGCTGATGCTTCAGTGCTGATGCTGATGCTTCAGTGATCAGGCCTGCCGGTAGTTCTAGCCCCTAGAGGCAGACACAAAATGAGTCGGCCCAGAAAGGTTGCTGGTAATGATGTTACCAGCGCCTTATTTCCGGACCTGCTCACTCCTAATGAGGGCCATTGTCTTGTTTTCCAACCATTCAACAGAATATAAAACCCACCTCCTTCTGGGTCCTCACGGTAAACTGAATCCCCAACTCCATGGGACCTAAGATTGTCCTGTTGCACTCTGAACAGGTGAAAGTTGCAGGAGCCCACTGAGAGAATGGTGAAAAGGCTAAATTAGGCAGTTAAATCAGAGAAGATACCAGTCTCAGGCCAAGAAGGATTGAGCCTCCCTCGCCACTTGAGCCATACCCATAAAGCCTCAAGAACTTCCAGGACACTTTCAGCTGAAGAGCCAAAGATTACCTTCAATTAGGCGTATCAAATGGTCATCAAGCTTTCCTGCCTACTGAACCTTGCCACTCTGGGTGTGTGTATGAGGGTTTGTACTCTACTTGAAATGGGATAATGAAAACCCTTAAGAAATCCTGAGTAAAGCTATGGAAAAAAAGGGATTAACACCCATTATGTCTTCCGTTTCATAGGTGTGCCTGTAATAAAAGCTTTTGAACAATGTAATTTATTATTGAAGATAATTTAACTGTAAGGTCTCAATCTAAACAATGTGTATGTAATCAAAGGTAGTTTTCTAAGGTTAATAAGGTCTTTAAGGATGACACAGCGCCCCGCACATCAAGAGTAATTGCCCATTCTGCTTATAATAGTAATATTGTTCGAACAAAGCCAGAATTTCAGCGAGATCGCTGGTACACAATTTCCAATTACTGCGCTCCTCATCACTCCAGAGAATTCTGGAGATTGGTGGCTCGAGGATCAGTAATTGATTCAACTGAATTCCAACAGTTGACTTATTTTAGCACTGTCTTGGGTAGTAAGTAGGTAATTAAGGTCTTAAATCCCCTATCTTATCCAAGTTGAGAGGCTATTAAAAAATAACTTGGAGGGGAAAATTAAGGATAGATTGGCCAAGACTAAGTTATGTAAAGCCCATGGATCTGGGCGATAAATACATATATATATATTGAAAGAGTGTGGAAGGAGGAGACTGGCACACAGGTGGCATGCTTTTGGGCAAAGACCTTTATTTTTTAGCAAAAAGAAAGAGGAAACCTACCTATCCCTAACTCTAAGAGGACTATCCCTACCTCAACTAAATACTAAGGAAACATCAGAATATTCATAAGTTAAAAACCCACCATCCCATGTCAAAACCCTACTTCTATCTGTGATGATTCCGGTGGAGTCATCACTGATCTACCGGCAGTAACCTCCTCCCATATGGCCAGGGACGGCAGCCACTACCTGATCCTGAGCCTGCAGGCGGCTATTGAAGGAGGATCACATGGGAGCAGACAGTCTCCAGGGAGATGTCATGGCTTCATCGGGTGAGACATGCTATCCCCCATTTTCCTTTGAAAATAACCTTCCCATTTCTGAAACCTTTATGGAGTAAGGCCATGCATCTATTCCTCTTCCTACAAATAACAAGGAAACACCTTCCATTAAATCTATGAACCAACAATGCCAATCTCATGAAAACACTTTTTTTTAGTTCTACTTGTCATTCAAACAGAAATATCTTGCCATCAAAGTCTTTTGAAAATGCTTATTCAAATGTTATCAATCAATTATTAGCATTCGACTTTGGTTGCCAGAATCCTCTGAATACTGGGAAGAGGAAGAGGGAATGGAGCAAAAGAGACTGCAAGTGAAATTAGCACTCTAGTGTTTTCTGGCACACACCTGTGCCCGGGAAAATTAAGCAGCCTAATCCAGGAATGAAGGACAGCTGCTCTGGCAATGGCGAGAAAGGGCTGAACCTCTCTGAGAAGGAGAAGAGCTAAGGAACCGAGACCAGTGTAATGGAGCCAGGAGGCTCACTGACGGAGAAAGAAGCTGCGGAATCAGAACTAGCTGAGGGAACGCTAGGATCTGGCGAGTGACCCCTGGGTGTTTGCAGACAAGGAAAAGCAGCATTTCACTTACTGGAGCCAAGGGACGAGCAGGCTTGTCCAGTGGAAGCCGCAGAGGGCTGACGAATGAAGGAAAGGTAGCTGTGAGTGGGAGGCAGACCGAAATCCTTAGTTTGAAGACTGGAAGAGAGTTCCACAATGCTAGCCAGACCGGCGAGTCCACCCAGAACCAGAGGGGACACCAGGGCGTATCAGCGAGCACGCAGAGGGAGAACAATGGAAAACCATTTGATTGAGAATGAGATAAATAAGGTACATCTTGAAAAAAGGGTGCTTGAATCTCAATCAAACCCTCTTCTAATGTGTGAATGTACACAGTGCAAATACCTACGAAGCAGTGAGAGGATAACATATCAGAGGGGTATGTTATCCAACATTATATACAAGGAACTTTGGGAGCGGGCGAAGACCCAGAGTGAAAGCAAACGTCCTAGCAGGAGAGTATAGCAGCCAATTTCAAGTGTGTGAAACCAGAAGCCCTGGCAGGATAGTAAGCTAAGGAAATTCAAGCGTGTGAAAGCAAAATCCTGCCATAAGAGTATACCAGGCAATTTCAAGTGTGTGAAACCAGAAACCCTGGCAGGGGAGTACACCAGGCAATTTCAAGAGTGTGCAACAGAAGTCCTGGCAAGAGAGTATACCAGGCAATTAGAAAGGATTGTGTTAGTCACGAAAGAAGAAAACACACCACCTGAGAGGGAGAAATACCAGGTGTCCTGAAACGAATCTAAAATTGTAAAGCCAGACCGTTTTTGTGTGCAAGTGTGGTACAAGGCCAGAAGAGGCCCAAAGAACTATTGTATGTAAAAAATTTCAAGGATCTTCTTATCTGAAGAACATCTGTTTGAGAGATTTTTCTTTTATGAACACTTTTTCCTTAACCTTCCAAGGTTAAAGACATTTCCCTTTCACGATATAGTTCAGTTTATAGTGTGATCTCAGAATAGCACTATGGACATCCTGACACAGACAGATCCTTACTTTTTGTTTAGGTAGGGAAATTCCTCTTAGAGCAGGGTCGGAGAGGCCTTTTCCCAACCCCTTTTATTTTCAATAAAAATCTTTGACCAAAAACATGGCAACCTTGTGTCTAACTTTAATTTCTGACTCCTCACATATCCCTTACACTTATAAGCAAACTAAACTAGGTAAGTCACTTCTTGGTCCAGGGACCGACTCCCTTCTTTTGGACAATTACATTTCACAAGGTAGGGGGAATGTCTCCCTTCCCCTGGCCTTTCGCATGCTGGTTCTCACAGTTCCACAAAGTAGGGGGAATGTTTCCATTCTCCTGGCCTTTCTCAGGCTGGTATGTATAGTTCCACAAAGTAGGGTGAATGTCTCTCTTCCCCTGGCCTTTCTCAGGCTGGTTTTTACAGTTCCACAAAGTAGGGGGAAAGTCTCCCTTCCCCTAGCCTTTCTCAGGCTACCGTTGAGCCTTTCCAGTGGCACACGTGAGCAGACATGGTATACTCCCCTGCCAGGTACTGCCACGAAGAAGATACACGTCCGAGGAACTCCTCCTCAGTCACACGTGGGTCCTCAACCCTGTGTTTAACAAATAGTTTTTTTTCCAGTATCCTTGGAACAATCCCCTGCCAGGTACACTGTTTCTCCACTTGAGGGTCCTCAACCCTTTTACCCTGTTACAGCGGTTATTGAAACCTGGCAAGCCCAGGAGGAATGTGGCTTTTATAGACTGGTATCTCTTATAAACGTGGACACTAAAATCTAAGCTAAAGTAATTGCAACCAGGCTGCTGCCCTCGATGCCTGCACCGATACATCATGACCAGGCCGGTTTTGTCCCAGGCAGTTATTTAATGTTATGTCTCGCATCTCTCCCACGGCTCAAGTGGTGGCATTCATTTTAGATGCACAAAAAGCTTACACCGGGACATGTCTAGATTTCTGTGGCACTCCGGAGCGTTCAGGAAGAAATGGGAGGACATGGCGAGACCCTATAACGAAGGGGGGTTCATCAACCCACACATGGATATATACTGGCTGGCTGCCCATGTGCAGTTTGCCACTTATTGGTATGGTTCAGATGGTCTCCCACCACATGCTAAACTAGGGTGGGCAGCGGCAGGGAATGTAAACATGAACTCCCTGCTATTAGACATAAGCTATACAGATGACTGTCCTTATGATCCTGTACAGACAACGCTAGTCGCCTGGAGACCCATTTTTGAGAGAACTGCAGTGTGCAGAGCATATTATAATTGGCTTCCACTGTGGAACTTCCTGGTGATGCTTCACTGAGACTAAATTGGATCGAAATGGGCTATCAAACAATGGATCAAAACGGGCCATCAAACATTAGGGGATCTGTTTCCAGAGGGACAGCTCTTAACACCTCACACCTGGTGGGCTGAGCATAGGGGTACATCCACGGAGCTACTTCAGAATAATAGACTGCGGACCACTGTGCAATAAAGGTGGGAATCTTATCCAATTGAACCCCCGCCCCCCTGAGAATGCGCTAGTCATCCTTCTATCCAATTGTTACGGCTGCCGTAGGATAATCGCTGCCCTATACAAAGGGATTATGGACGGGGTCCCAGTGGAGGTGGGCGGTAGAACTGGAGATGGTTGTGACTGATGGACGTTGGAGGCCCATGTGTATGTTCACTAAGAGCGTATCCATGAATATGAGATTGAAACTAATCCAGTATAAAAACGTGCACATGTTGCACTGTACCCCGCGCAAGCTGGGGAAAATATATGCCGAGCATGGGGGTTGCTGCCCGAGATGTGGTACTGAAGACGCTGGGTATGTACATGTATTGTGATCCTGCCCGGAGCTGGGGAGATGCTGGAAAAATGTCTACTGTGTGTTGTCTGCCATAGTTGCTAGACGGATGGAATTGTTGCCAATGAGTATGTTATTTGGGGTGTAGAGCGAGCTCCCTGAGCGGCGCTTACACTCCTTTTGAACATCGGATATATTGTAGCTCAGCGCTGTATTTTATGTAAATGGAAATACTTGCATCCTCCTAATGTGAAAGGTTGACTGAGGGAACTGACATGGATTAGTGACTGTGGGGACACGTATTTAACACTGCAGCCGATTGCATCACGACCGAAAGACATATGGAGTGAATTTCGGTGATTCCTTGCTAATGATCAAGATAATCAGGGCCGGCCTTAGGGGCAGCAGCGCCCTGGGCGGATTGGCACCCCTCCCCTTCCCGCGCGCCCCTGGTCAACAGGGGGCGTGGCCACGGAGTGGCACTTTATTTATTTTTTAAAAAAACATTTTTTAAACCTCCTCCCTCCTGCGAGGAGTCAATTCTATTAATAGGGTGTATTAACACCCTATTGTTCCTCAATGCGCTCCGCTGCCGCCGGCGCATTGCCTAACAATGAGGTGCCTGCCGCCACTACGCCAGCTCGGGAAAGCCCTTGTAAGACTCCCCAGAGCTGGCGTGGCGGGGGGCTAAGGTGCCTTTTGTTGGTGAAGGCGCCCGCAGCGGTGGGGCGCATTTGGTGACAATCGGTTGCTCAGCACCAGATTGACATTGAATGCGCCCGCCTGCTGTGCCTTCTCCCACTACGCCAGTTCGGGGGAGCCCTTGAAAGACTCCCCCGAGCTGGCGTGGCGGGGGCTAATGGCGACCTGGGGTGACGCGGCGCCCCGGGTGGTCGCCCGGCTCACCCCCCCCCTAAGGCCGAGCCTAAAGATAATGAGTAAACGCTGTACTTGAACCATATGGTTAATATTGCATTGATTGTACTTGTGATTGATGGTATAATGATGTGTTTCTGACTGTGCTTGCGGAACCTAAATAAAGTTTAAAAAAAGAGAGGTAACACTTGCACTTACAGTCAAGTGAGATAACACCTGCATTTACTGGCATGTGGAGAAACACTAACATTTTCAAGCATGTGGAGAAACTAACATTTTCTGGCATGTGAAGTAACACTAACATTTACTGACATGCAAAGCCTAAGTAGTGCTTAATGACTGCCATCTCAGTGAGCACCAGCATTTACAGTCAGGTTACAGCAGCAATCACTGGCTTGTGAGGTAACACCAACACGTACTGTTCTGTGATGTAATTCTAACACTTATCATGTGCGGAAACACTTAAGCGTTTAGACATGATCTGGTGGGCCAGATCGAGTGTTATCGGCCTGTGGCCCGAGTTAAAGGCCCGAGCAAAGTGAGGGCATTTATCAATGATCCTCAGGCCGAGGCCGATCACACCCTATCCGGCATGGCGGAGAGGGTGTTAATGCTATTAGCACCCCGGGTAGCCAATCTGGTAACCTGGGGTGCAGAGAGCAGTGTATTTTGTTTGAATGAACGGGACGCCACGCGGCATCCCGTTCATTCAAACAAAATACTAAGATGGTCGTCAAAGAGATGGAAGGCAGGGCTTCTTAGGTGGCATCCATTTCCATGGCGACCTGGAGGGAGTGCCGCAGTGGTAGAAGTCGCTGCCGAAGCAAAAGGTAAGTGAGGGGGGGGGGGGGTAAAAATAACATATGGGTGGGGGGGGCAAGAGGGCCGTACGGGGTGGGG
This sequence comes from Ambystoma mexicanum, assembly GCF_040938575.1. Taxonomy (NCBI): domain Eukaryota; kingdom Metazoa; phylum Chordata; class Amphibia; order Caudata; family Ambystomatidae; genus Ambystoma; species Ambystoma mexicanum. The sequence goes on from NC_090934.1 coordinate 403,094,727, forward strand.
AAAACAGCCAGTAGGCTGCTCAGAAGCAGGCTGAGATTAGCAGTTTTAGCCCGTGCTCTGAGCAACCTGATTGGTTGGCTCCCCCACCCCGCGTGCTAATAGAACGTACTGGTATGTGATGCAACAGTATTACTGGGATATGCAGTAATACTGGCATTTGCTGTCCTGTGTAGTAACACTAGCACGATGATGGCATATAATGTTACACTAGTACTTACTTTCATTTGGGGTAACACTAGCAAAGAATCATGTGATCTGGCACTACCACTTACTGTCCTGGGAGGTAATACTAGCACTGCATCATGTGAGGTAAGACAAGCATTTACCAGCATGTGTGGTTACACTGCCACTTAGTGTCCTAGCAAAAACATGAAAGGAAAGACCATCCTGTACAATCATGTGCGGTTATGCATGCACTTGCTGTCCTGGGAGGTAACAATGGCACAGTGTCATTCGAGGTAAAAGTAGTACTTACAGTATCTCCAGCTCCTGGTCCATGCTGGTGTCTACAAGCACATGTGCTTTATCTGGAAGTGCACCTACAAATGTTAGAAAAAATGTCTTTAACACAGGAGTGCTGACCATACTGCACCAGGGACAGAGAGAAGGGGCAAATTAGTTTACCCCAAGCAGATACAGTGGAGGGCATTGTCAAAGAGAACTTCCCACCCGCAGTTCTGAGCATTCCCCTAACACCACTTGAGTTCACCTTCCACCTGACAGTCTCTGGACCACTGGCCCAGTCAGGGCTCACACTGACTCTAGGCCGGTTGTATACGAATTGATCGTTTTACAACTGCTCGAATGACAATTGACCTTTTCACAATTGACCGAATTGTGAAGGTCAATTGTACCATATATGTGGGGGGAAACCCCCCACAACCCCCCACCCAACGCCAACCCCCCCAAAACCCATATATATATATATATATATATATATATATATATATATATATATATATATATATTACCAAACCGATATATATATATATATATATATATCCGGTCAATTGTGAAAAGGTCAATTGTGACCCTTTAAATTCAGTCAATTGTTCATTCGAACAATTGTAAACGATCAATTTGGGTAATACCTCTAGGCCTGCCTATAAAGTGGGTTTTCATTGATCTCTTCAGATCTCCATCACTCCTTTCCCGGGCAAACATTTGGAAAAGCTGGCTATCTCCCAGCTTAATCTTCACACTGAATCTGTTGGTTGTCTCCATGACCACCAGTCTGGCTTCAGAGCAAAAATGTTATGCTGTGGTAACTTAAATGGAAGTGACCTTCTCTCAAAAGAATGTTGGTCATATTTTGGATATCTTGTCAATACATGACCTATGACAGCACGAACTGCTTGAGAAGTGTGGAAACACATATTGTCATATTGCACAATGCACTTTATTGAAAGCGCAAGGCACTTTAGATATATGGAAATAGCAATAAGGGAAGAAGGCAAGGCAGTATCTCTACAAATGAGTCATTATGGAAAAATTGGGGATTGCAATGTTTGTTGTTAAAACAAAAAAACATATGAAAAAAACACAGGAAAACGCTGAATATTGCAGAATGATGTACATTTAAAAATATGACTGATCTGGGGATAATATATTAGCCCATGAGTATCTTGGTTAGTATTTTATAACATCTTTAAAAGTAACATATTGGATGTAAAAATTATATATGTACATACCTTTTACCATTCCAAGATGTCACCCAGAGAAACACGCATTTGGTCGGTGAGGGAAACTCAAGGGAAAGCAAAGAAGGACTTTTTTTCTCGCATGCACAAGTGTTTAAATAAGAAGCCTGTCATTTATGTTTACAACCAGACGAAGCCCGTTTGGGTGAAACGCGTAGTTGTTTTTGTTCTCTTGTGAGCAACTTGTCCACTGTACTTTACAAATAAAGGACGTTTGATGGAGATCCTTTTTTGACGTATCTGGGTGATTTTTACGACTGAGGAAGAGTGCCGTCCAGGAAGCGGTATTCCGCTTTCATTTTTTCCCTTTTTTTGTTTCCATATATATATATATATATCCGGTCAATTGTGAAAAGGTCAATTGTGACCCTTTAAATTCGGTCAATTGTTCATTCGAACAATTGTAAACGACCAATTTGGGTAGTACCTCTAGGCCTGCCTATAAAGTGGGTTTTCATTGATCTCTTCAGATCTCCATCACTCCTTTCCCGGGCAAACATTTGGAAAAGCTGGCTATCTGCCAGCTTAATCTTCACACTGAATCTGGTGGTTGTCTCCATGACCACCAGTCTGGCTTCAGAGCAGCCAGAAGCACAGAAACTGCTCTCCTGGACATCTGTGAAGACCTGCTCTCTAACCTTGACATTAATCTTCCTTCTGTCCTCATTCTCCTCTTTCTTCTGCTTTTAATACGGTCAACCATGCCATCCTGCTCAATTGCCTCTGTGATAACCTGGGTATCACTCATCAGGCACTGGCCTGGATGATCTCCTTTTTCACTTATCGACCCTGCCAGGTCCAGCTGGGGTCCTTATGATATGATATGATTGTTTATTTATATAGTGCCTATACACAATGTGTTTCAAATCGCTTCAAGGCAAGGGAGGGAGCAAGGGAAAATACAACCACATTCTTACAGGCCATGAACAGTAAGGATGTGAAATTAACTATCGTACTCGGCCTGACAACATTTCAGATAGTGCAAGAGCTAAGACATAGATAAGGAAGGGTGGGGGAGAGTGGGAAGGAAATGGAAACAGACAGGCGACTACCGTACTAGGCCTGATGACATTTCTGGTAGAGCCGGAGAAAAACAAAAGTTGAGGGAGAGGGTTGCAGAAAGGGAGGGGAAGAACAAAACAAGCGACTATCATACTAGGCCTGACGACATTTCAGATAGTGCTGGAGGGGTGGTGGGGAGGAAAAAAACAGTAATGGGAGGGTGGAGGAACCAGATGAAGTTGCTATCATATTAGGTCCAGGGGCAATTCTGATAGAGTAAGTGCATAGAAGAAAGTAAGGGGAGGAGATAGGAAAAGGGAGAAGGGAAATGAGGAAAGAACAGAGAGTATGCAGTCAAAAAGAGTGGAGAAGCAAGAGTGGAGAGCGAATACAATTGCAGAGGTCAGTAGTAACACAATGTTGCAAGCCATCTACCTCCCTCTACCTGTGGTGTACCGCAGGGGTCTAGTTGTTCAATCAATACCTGGCACCTCTTGTCCACTGCATCGCTGCTCTCTGATCCAACTTTCAGTGTTATGCGGGCGACACCCAGATCTCTTTCAGGCTCCCTTCGGCTGCCTCTACTCCTTAGATCATTCCAGACTGTCTTTCCACAATCTAGGAGGGGTGTGCCACCAATGATCTCTGCCTTAATGTCAGTAAGACAGAGATTCTCTTCATCAGAACACCAGCTCCCACCTTTCCTCTCTCTGGCTGCCCACTCTGGGCCCTCTCCCTACTCCTACCTGTGAGGCTAAGAATCTTGGGGCCATCTTCGACTCCACCCTCTCCTTCTCTCCTCACATCTCTGATGTCTCTAAGAAGTCAAACTATCAGTTGCACCTCTTCAGAGGTATTCTTCCTTTCCTCACTTTTCCCCAGAAGCTCACTGTCTCCAGAGCTCTGGTCCTCTCTAGGCTGCACTACTGCAAAAGCCTCTTTCTAAATCTTCCTGCCTCTACTCTCCGTCCTCTACAACTTATCCAGAACAGGACTGCAAGATTTGTCCTTGGCCTTTATGTCTCCAGCACTGAAATCTCTTCACTGGCTCCCAGTGGTGGCATGGATCAAGTTCAAGACCCTCTGCATCGTGCACAAGGCTTTCTGGGGTCTGGGACCATACTACCTCCAACGCTCTCTTCCTAAACCTCTCCCTTCTTGAGCTCTCTGCTCATCCACCTCCAACTCTCTGAGGGTCAGTCACTTTTCCAAGCAGAAAGGTGGGGGCAGATATCTTTCTTTGGCTGGGGCCTCCCTTTGGAACATCCTCCTGGCCTCTCTCAAACTTGAGCAGAACCATCTCTGGTTCCGGAAGCAACTCAAAACCTTCCTCTTCAATTCCACTTTCTCTCTTCCTCTCCCATGCTGATGACCTGTCTGGTCCACGCACCGGTCACCTGGCCACCATCTGAACTTGGGCCCAGGTCCCTGCTGGTCCAGTTGCACCTTGCACTGCCTCTTGGCTCCCACAGCATATGCGGTCTGTATCTGTAACCATACAGTCCCCTTTCTCTGTGCTAAAAGAGCCACCTGTTGGCTGCACTTTCCTTTACCTGCACTGAGCCACCAGCTGGCTGCACTTTGATTACCTGCATTTCTCCATCCTCCTCTGGCACTTCTCCCCATCCACTTCCCCGCACTTGCACAATCTGAATGACACAAGGCCTAGTAATATAGTTGTTTTGTCCTCCCTCTGTTGCCCCCCGTCTTGTCACGCCTAGAAACACTTGTGTACAGGCGTGTTATAAATGTCATATCATATCATATCAAGACTTACTCATCCTACACCTTTGAATGTCCTCGAACCTCATGGTAAGACTATCCATTAGAGGAGCCTTGGGCCTGCACTCAACGTAGACCTTTGAGAAGGCTCAGGTATTGCGCATGCCTTGGGCTCACACTCAATCAAGGCCTTCCTCTGAGTGTGTGTTGGGCACTGGCATAGCAGAGGCCCAAGCAGTGCCCAGCCCAGCCCGCTGGGCCGGGCCGAAGATGGCTCGTGGCACGGGAAGAAGGCATCCTGCCTCTGGCTTATTCGCACCACATCATACAGGAACCGGGAAGCTGTCCCAGCTTTCTGTTTCCTGTCTGCCTGCATCGTGGAGGAGCCAGAAGCCTGGAAAGACACAGTGGACTGAAGTTTCAGCGGGAAACAGGTAAGAAAACTTGTTTTTGTTGATGTTTACATGTTTAAAGTGCGATATGGGAATTTTGCGTGTGTGAGGTGCGTGTCGGTTGTATGTATATGGTATAGGTCAGTGTGTGGGGTCAGGGATGTGAGGCAGACAACTTGATAAAGGATTTTCACAAGTAGCCATTTTATTAATTTAAAAGGGTGCGACAAACGCCTCACTTTCCCATACCTAACGTGAATTTCCGTGCCTATGACACAGTTTTCCGTGCCTATGACACAGTTTTCATAACCAAGTATCCTTGTCACCAGGGTTGGATCCCCTTCCCCTGGTTTAAAGCAGGATTTTCTTCCAATTAATAAAGTCATTTTGAATATACCAGTTCTACTTCGAAGGCAATACCAAGTTCTTTTCAGTAGCCAAGTTTTGTTTAAAGCACAACATTTCTTCACTTGGCAACTGGATTGTTCCTATGAGTAAAGAAGGTTCATTAATCTTCAAAATAAAGTTTTCCACAAGCTCTTGCTTGTTAAACCAAAAAGACTTTGGGCCTCATTACGACAATGGCGGTAAGGGGTTAACGGCGCCGGTAAGGGTGCCTTTGCCGTTTACCCCTTACCGCTGCAGTACGAGGTCCTTTAGCGGGTCCCGCTAAGGGCAGCTGGTTTTACCAGGCGCCCTTAGTGGGAGCCGCTAAAGGACCAGCATGCTAAAAATGGGCCCGTTATTAATGGGACCGTTATTAGCATGCTCCCCATTCCCATTGAGCCCTATGGGGGCTCGAATGGGAATGGGGAGGTACCGGGTAGGGTTCCTTGAATGAGGAATTACCGGGTCCTCCAAGGTCGGAATGGCCCGGTAATTCCTCATTCGAGGAAGCCGGACCCGGTATGCAGTAAGGGGGTAGCCATGGTGCTATTAGCACCATGGCTACCTCCAACCTTGTAAGGACCCCCTTTGTCTTCACTTTTCCAGTGAATATTTCTTCTCCTCCTTGAAAAGACAACTACTTCACATTTCTTCTTTATAAACAAAAATGTTTTCTTCAGCATGGTTTTTACCACACTTCATTAAAAACTTGAGTGGGTTTACCACTTGTTTTCCACGACAACCCTCCACCACAATGTTGTATTTCAATATCTTCTTCCTGGTCCAGTAACCTGCCAGGACTACCACTAACAATCCCTTTCCTGGTGTACTCACCTGCCAGGATAAAATTCCTAACTCTACTACTAATACTCTGTAGTGAGGTTTAATTCATACATCAGCAAAGTCTTTGACTTTCAACAACATTTATATTCACAACTTCATCTATAAGGATACAACACCCATTGAAGTTATTGGTTCCATGGATTGGTTTGCCACAGGCAATGCAGGGTATGGTCCTCTCCCCCTTGACACTTTCCCCAGGGAGGGCTGTTGTCCTGCTACTTCTGAGATTCTACTATCACACCAGGTAATTGCTGGTAATGTTTCTTATTCAATTGTCTCTCTCCAAGATAGGCTTAACACAAGCAATGCAGGTTATGTTCCTCTCCCCCTTGACACCTTCCCCAAGGAGGGCTTATCCCCTGCCAATTATGAATTTCTACCATCACACAAGGTAATTGCTGACAATATTTATTATTCAAGAGTCTCATTTCAAGAAAGCTGTTTCTCCTGTTATTCAAAATGGCCTTTATTTGGCTTAGGCAATACTGGTTGTGATCTGACTTATCTATTGCATTCTTTTGACTTTGCCAATGGTGGTTATAATCTTGAGTCAACTTTGCCCCCGTTTCGCTTTGGCCAAGGTTATTACAGTTTCTGTTCACTATTATCCCCTCTTTGCTTGGGTAATGCTGGTTGCAATCATTCCCAAATATTCCCCACTTTTTACCTGGGTAGAAATAGTTACAAATGTTCTCTCTCTTCCTCTCAATATGAGGATTGTGAAAAAAGGCTTTCTTTCATTAATTCGGTATTCAAAATAGTTAAAGATAGCAAGCGGTTTTCTACAGAGCCCCCCGGGGTCACCTGTCAAATGCCAACTCACTGGTTTCTCACTGGGCGTCTGTCTGTCCCACTGCTTCATGCGACTTCTTCTTTAATCATTACGCTTTGGAGCTTCTGACAGCTCTGGTTATATTCCTGTTATCCACGGCCTTCAGAACAGGAGCATTGATTGCTCCTCGTGTTCCCTGGTGCTCTCCAGAGATGCGGGACACAGGATGTGCAGAGCTTCTCTCTCCCACAGGGCAGCCTATCAGAGCACTGCTTCCCGCTGTGTGACCTCTGCAGTTCAGGCTTCTCCTTCCTACGACCCTCACGGCCCCATTATCTGCTACATATGCGACAGTGGTCCTAGCATCTTCCTCTCGCTGCCTCTGCTGCATACAAGGTATCTACCAACTTCTCCTACATCTTCTCTCGGTTCACACCTGAAGGGGATTTAAATCATCAAAATTCCCGCTGAGGTGTAGATTGTCAGAAACACTAGACTGCATACTGCAGTTCTGTACCTGTGAGCTCCTCTTCCTTGTCCCGGTACCTATGGCATTATGGGACTTGAAGTCCCCAATGTTCTTATTCTCCTTTTTATCACAAGTTTTGACTTTAACCTCATCTAACTTACTCTGTGTAAAGAATGAACTTCTAGAAAAGGGCCTTTGAGGGATTAAGTGTAGGTTCTTGATTTCATAACTCAAACCAAAGGGAGAATCATTCTTATCAGAAACAATGGTATTGATATTCGGACCCTCACATGCTACACTCCCATGTCGACCATAAGGGTTTTTACTATTACTACTTTGGGTGCTTCGCAAAGGGGATCCTTACTCTGAGAGCATGCCATTAAGTATTCCGATATTATGGAAACCTCACCCTCTGAAGATCAGTACAGTGTCTCTCCTAACAGAGTCACCCTATTCTTTTGGTGGCCTTCTCTTCCCAGGTGATCCACACGGGTATTACCACCCCCAGGGTTAGGATCAGGTAGCGGCTGCCTTCCCCTAGCCACATGGGTGGAGACTTTAGGCAAAGATTCTGTGAGGACTCTGCAGGAATCATCACATACCCTTCCCCTAAAGACCTGGCTTCCCATTCCAGGTTCCTTTCATACCTCTAACCCACCAGTCTCCCCCACATTCGAAGAGGACTTCTGGTATTGTGGAAACCTTACCCTTCGAAGAAGATGAGTACTGTGTCTCTCCTAACGGAGTCACACTATTCCCTTGGTGGCCTTCTCCTCCCAGATGATCCACCCGGCTACTACCACCCCCCAGGGTTAGGATCAGGTAGTGGCTGTCTTCCCCTGGCCCCATGGGAGGAGACTTTAGGCAGGGACTATGTGGGGACTCTACAGGATTCATCACACCAATGACTAGTGGGTGAATTAGTATGATTGTGAGTGTGTTTCAATGTTCTGGGTGGGTGGATGGGTAGGTGCCTGTGTGGAGAGGTTTGAGTGGATGTGAGAGAAGGTTGATCAGTGAGTGGCTGGTGGCTGAATGAGTATGAATGTGATTATGTGGGTGGTTGCCTTTGTGGGGAATGTAGTGTGATTGGATGTGAGAGAAGGTGTATGGATGGGTAAGAATGTGGATGTGCAAGTGTGAATGTTTTGGGAAGGTGGATGTCTGAGTTTAGAGTGCAGTGTGAGTCAATGTGAGAGAGGACATATGGGTGAGTGACTGATGGGTGAAAGGGGATGCATGTGATTATGTGTGTGCAGGGCTCTGGGAGGCTGGGATCACTGGAGCATTGTTGACATTTTCTTAAGTGACATGGCATGTTTTATTAGCATTTCCAGGCAAAGCCAACTTTATGTGTGTTATTACCTGGCATTTTGGTGTAACCAGTCTAGCCATTGCTTACTGTGGCATGACAATTGTTTTCTGGGCATCTATGATAAAGCAAGCATGATAGGTTTTATTACGTGGCTAGACTAGCATTCTTGTGTGCCAGTCTAGCCATGTCTTACTCTTTCATGACATTTTTTACTATGCATCTTGATAAAGCAAGCATGATAAGTGGTATTACATTGCTAGACTGGAACTTTGGTGCAGTCAGCCTAGCTATTTGTTACTGTTGAATGACTTTTGTTTACTGAGCATCGATGATAAAGCAAGCGTGATACGTGTTCTTTAATGTCTAGACTGGCCTAGAGTGGAACCAGTTTGGACATGTTTTCTTATTGTGGCATGGCAATTTTAATGGCCAATCCAACAGGAGTATCTTCTTACATAGGGGTACTGGCATATATGGGCAGGGACAGCTTTGGCATGTTCTTTATATATCGTCACTGTAGTTTAGATAGTTTGGTACATGCTTGATCACATTATGTATCTCTGATTGAAAAATGTCCGCTGCAGACGAGACTCCAAAGCTAAGCCGTTTGTACCTATATAGGCCCAGATGTGTGGCAAAAGTGGTGATGTATCTGGACTTTTTACTGAGCTCTAGTTGATGGTACCCCTTGTTGAGGTCCAGCTTTGAGAAGATGGTGGCCCCATTGAGAAGGTGCACCATGTCAGTGATGCGTGGGGCTTGGTGATGTTCTCTCGTGATAGCTTTGTTTCCCCGTTGCATGTCCACGCATATGCGGATGTCTGACGAGTCTCTTTTGGGTACGGGCACTATGGGGGACACCCATGGTGTGGGGCCTTCTGCTGGCTCAATGATGTCGGCCTCCAGTAGTTTGTGCAATTCGTTCTCCACATGTCTCTGTATGTTTATGGGGATCCCCCTGTAATGATGCACCATTGGTGTCAATGTGTAGTTCAATTTGACAGCCTTTTAGTTTTCCCAAGCCCTTGAACAGTGCTGGGAATACCTGTTTAATGTTCCCGGTGGGATCTAGGTATTTGTGTACCATGCGTCTGTAAAGGACATGGTTAAGACCCATTTCAATGGCCACCTTGTAGCTCAAAATGCATCCACTGTCTGTGGCAGCTTCCAGGATGTGCATGGGTATGTCTTTGGCTTGTCCTTTGTAGCTGCATGATGCTGTGAAGAAGCCCTTGCAGGGCAGGGGTGTTTTAGAGCCATAAGGGAATGTGAGTGCTTGCGGGTTGCAGACGGGTGGCATCTGGAATGCTGTTGTATACCTCTTCGCTGATCACGTTTACGGTGGCTCCAGTGTCCACCAGGAATTCTGCCACTGTACTGTTGACTTGTATGATTAGAGTCGGACTATGCTCTTTTGCCGTCGGGTTGCCTAGTGCGTACAGGTAACCCTTCTTCCGTGGTTCTTCCTGGGGCCTTTCACCTTTCCTGGCATTGTCCTCTGAGGATGCGCCTGTTGCGCTGTCTGACTGTGATTGTTCGACCAGATACCTGACGTATCTACGGGGTCTCCTCCTGTGCCTGGATGTTGTGGGTTTGCTGTCTCTCCAGTCATTCAAGGTTCTTTGCTTTCTTCTGTCTGGCTGGTTGTTCCGGTATTTGCAGTGGCCAGTGTCGTGCAAGTAGCTTTTCGTGCCGATTGGACTGTGTTGCCTTTGATCGCTGTCTGGCGTTGGTCATCCAGTTCTTCCTGCTCTGCGCATTTTGCTGCGGTATACGAGACAGACTGCCTATAGTGATTTTCCCCCCCACAGGCGGAACACTGCTGGCCCACGGCGGGGTACTGTCCTTCGTGTGGGTATTTGTGACCGCACCGGTAGCAAAAAGGGTCAATGTTACTTTTTGGGGCTCCTTCTAGCTTGTTTAGACTTTCCTGTTTTCCATGTGTGATTTTGATGCCGTCGATTCCTTCTACTTGTGATGCCAGTGCTGCAGCGGAACGGGCCAGGCGTAAGATTTCCTCCAGACTTCGTGGTTTCTGGAGTAGTCGTTTTCTAAAGTCTGCACTCTCGCACCCGACTATGATTTGTGAGCGTAGTGCTTCTTTGTTGGAGTACTTGTTGAAGTCACAATGCTTCATTTTTAATCTCAACCTCATCACAAACGTGTCCATGGTCTCATCCTTGGATTGTTTGGTGGTGTGGAAAATGTGTCTCTCGTAGTCCTTGTTTGTGTGGGGCGTGAAGAAGTCTGTGAGTGTTGTCTTCAGATTGATGCATGTGTCGGTATCACCTTTAGGGAGCTCGTCCACAATGTCTATTACGTTTGAGTCTACTGCATGGGTTAATAGGCTGTGTTTCTTCTCATCATCGATCGGGCCAACTGCTTTGTGTCTGGTGCAGCGGAGAGCCATCGCGCTCTTACCCGCTACTGGTGATGGTTGCTGCAGGCGTGAGATTCACTCTCCGACCGCCCAGAAGGTGCGTTGTAGCAGAGAGCCTCGGTGCTCCCACCAGCTGTTGCAGCGCATAGCCATTGGCGGTAGACTGCTCTCCAACCGCACGGATGTATCTTTTATGGCCCGATGACGGGGAGTCTTCGAGCTCTCGCCCGCTCGTCCACTTTCCCAACACTCAGGAATCTTCTTGCTGCCCGTACGGCAACAGCGGCAGTGAACGACCATGCGGCTCTAGTGGCGTCCCCTCACCCCATTATGAGCGTGGCGTACGCCATCAATGAGTACAGCGTGTTGAGTTCGAGTTCACGCCTCGTCGCCAGTGTGATATTCCCGTGGACCACCTTACCCCCCAAGGGCCTGTTACGCTTCACTTTCTCACACAAAGAGCGGAGGCAGGAGATGGGGTACACACATCTTTATCCATGTAACTTCAAACAGGAACTGACTTTTCTTTCCCTCGCCCCTCCTCTTCCCGCTTCCCCTTGTCCTTCCCCATGTGACATGAGTCAGTGACGACACCACAAGCTCTCCACTCCGAGAACTCACCATAGACAGACAAGAGTTCCTCTGGACGCCAGCATGTGAAGAAAGCTTTGAGGCGATAAAGGAGGACATTGCTTCTGCGACTGACATGGGTTATTTCAGCTCGTGCAAAGAGTCAGAAATCACGGTGGATGCCAGCCCGGTGGGCTTTGGAGCGGTGCTGGCGCAATTTGATGAACAGGAACCCCACATCAAGAAGGTTGTGTTATATGCCAGCTGGGTTGTAGGTGAAAGGGTCGAATGAAAATATTTGAAATACAATTGTTTCGAATCAAAAGGACCAAAAACCCAAAAATAAAATGGATTTTTTTTTTTTGGGGGGTTGGGAGGCTCCAAACACCCGTTTTTTGCCCGAAAACCACAATTTTTAACAATACCAAGCCCCCCAAAAAAAGACATTTAAAAAAAGGCATTCGATCCTTTTTTTTTTCGATCCTTTTGAGTCGAACGTATTGTATTCAACCCTTTTTCATTCGACCCTTTGACTGGACACCTGCCAGCGGTTGTAGGTGAAAGGGTCGAATTAAAAGTTTCAAACCAGCTGCAGCCTGTCGACTACGGAACGGAAATACTCAAAGGCTGAGAAGGAGAGTTTGAAACCAAAAAAGTGATGGGTGGAAGGTTTTGAATTAATCTGAACCACTGGCGTTGCTTTGGGCAACCTTCCACACCACCGTTTTTTAGCCCGTCTGTGCCATTGCAAAAGGGGTCCAGCCATATGCAAATCAGTCAGGTATTGCCACCAATGGGAGCAGCCATGCCCGAACTGCTAGGCCAGGTCCCCTCTGCATGGAAACACAAGAAACCTCAGATATGTTTCGGCCTTGTTGGGCCTCCTCAGTGAGGTGCAGCTTGGTTCCCTATGGCGCAGCGAGCAAGGGACCCACGTCTGGGCATACCCTCTCTCTTGGGGTGGGACCAAGCCTGATTTGCATATGGTTTTTCCCCTTCTGTAATGGCTTGGCAGGCGAAGAACGATGGTCTGGAAGATCTCCCAGAGCAACGCCAAGGGTTAAGATTCAGTCTAAACCTTCCAGCCATCACCTCTTTGTTTTTGCTTTGTCACCCCGAGTGGGACGTGTATGCCCAGACGTGGGTCCCGTGCCTGCTAGGCCTAGAGACCCCAGCTACTCCTCACTGATGAGGCCCAACAAGGCCGAAACATGTTTGGGGATGCTTTTGGTCTCGTGCAGAAGGGATATGACCTAGCAGTTCGGGCTGGACTGCCCCTTTTGGGGTGGGACCAAGCCTGATTTGCATAGGGTTTTTTCCCTTCTGTAATGGCTTGGCAGGTGAAGAACGATGGTCTAGAAGGTTGCCCAGAGCAACGCCAGTGGTCAAGATTCAGTCTAAACCTTCCAGCCATCACCTCTTTGTTTTTGCTTTGTCACCCCGAGTGGGATGGGTATGCCCAGACGTGGGTCCTGTGCCTGCTGGGCCTAGAGACCCAAGCTACTCCTCACTGATGAGGCCCAACAAGGCCGAAACATGTTTGGGGATGCTTGTGGTCTCGTGCAGAAGGGATATGACCTAGCAGTTCGGGCTGGACTGCCCCTTTTGGGGTGGGACCAAGCCTGATTTGCATAGGGTTTTTTCCCTTCTGTAATGGCTTGGCAGGCGAAGAACGATGGTCTGGAAGGTTGCCCAGAGCAAAGCCAGTGGTTAAGATTCAGTCTAAACCTTCCAGCCATCACCTCTTTGTTTTTGCTTTGTCTCCCCGAGTGGGACGGGTATGCCCAGACGTGGGTCCCGTGCCTGCTGGGCCTAGAGACCCAAGCTACTCCTCACTGATGAGGCCCAACAAGGCCGAAACATGTTTGGGGATGCTTGTGGTCTCGTGCAGAAGGGATGTGACCTAGCAGTTCGGGCTGGACTGCCACTTTTGGGGTGCGACCAAGCCTGATTTGCATAGGGTTTTTCCCCTTCTGTAACGGCTTGGCAGGCGAAGAACGATGGTCTGGAAGGTTGCCCAGAGCAACACCAGTGGTTAAGATTCAGTCTAAACCTTCCAGCCATCACCTCTTTGTTTTTGCTTTGTCACCCCGAGTGGGTCGCGTATGCCCAGACGTGGGTCCCGTGCCTGCTGGGCCTAGAGACCCAAGCTACTCCTCACTGATGAGGCCCAACAAGGCCGAAACATGTTTGGGGATGCTTGTGGTCTCATGCAGAAGGGATGTGACCTAGCAGTTCGGGCTGGACTGCCCCTTTTGGGGTGGGACCAAGCCTGATTTGCATAGGGTTTTTCCCCTTCTGTAATGGCTTGGCAGGCGAAGAACGATGGTCTGGAAGGTTGCCCAGAGCATTGCCAGTGGTTAAGATTCAGTCTAAACCTTCCAGCCATCACCTCTTTGTTTTTGCTGAGAAGGAGAGTTTGCCTGTAGTCTGGGCCTCTGAGTATTTGCCTATCTTCCTGTTCCGAAAGGTGTTCATGGTCATCACCGCCCATCAGACACTTCTCACCATCTATGGAAACCCCAAGTCCTGCATGCTGCCTCGAATAGCGAGATGGGGGCTTCGCCTTCAGGACTACAAATTCAAAATCTGCCACAGACCAGGGAAAGACAAGAACCCTGCCGATTACTTATACTGCCACCCTGTTGGACCCGCCAGGTGTGAACATTCCATCGAGGATGCGTACCTTCACTATGTGATCCACCAGATGAAGCTGTTCCCAGTGGCGTGGCAAACTCTCCAGCAAGAGTCGACAGCAGACAAAGCACTCGCCATCGTTGCACACTGCATCACCCAAGGCAAAATGATGAATGCCCCGGGACATGGCCCGCCGCCTTGACTCTGCCTCCCAGGGCTATGTCAAGGCATTAACGCTTGTACAGAAAGAACTTGCGGTCACAGAAGACCAGATCGTGATGAAGGGTTGAAAGATCATGTTGCCGAGGTCCGTGCACCAGTAAGTAGTAGACCTCGCTCACGAGTGCCACCAGGGAGTGGTCTCGACAAACAAATTGCTCAGACAGAAGATATGGTTCCCCGGTTTGGACAGTATGTTTTTTTTTTAAACTTTATTTTTGAATTTTACATACCCTCGAAATACAATCGCACCAACAAGGTGCACGATCAAAACTTGAGAAAAAGGAAACGGGGAGGGGTAAAAGGTGGAGGGTTGGTAGAAGAGGAAGGGAAGAAAGAAAGGAAAAAAAAGTCATAACATTACCCATTAACTGTTCCCCCCCCCCGAAGCCGCCCCTTCCCCTCTCACCCCGGTATGAACTTAGAGCCCAATTTAAGTCTTCATCAGTGTCTGAAATTTAAGGTTTAGAGGGATGTGGAGGATCTCAGTTCCCTAATCTCCTTTCAGGTGCCAGACGAATCAGAGCCTACAGATTCATTACTGTTTAGCAGATATGCGATATACGGTCCCCAGATGTCTGGGGGGCGTGCATGCAATGGTAGGGTTCTTATAAATTCGCTTTCCACATTCTGGCAGTATGTTATGTCTCTTTTCCAGTCATCAAGTTTGGGTAGTGGGCCTCTGCCCCATGACTGTCACGCTCACCTGATTCCCATGGAGGCGCAGGTCTGGCTTCGAGTGCTGATGCTTCTTCAATGGTGAAGCGCAGGACTCTGAAGATGGACAGGTAGGGCCCCTCTACTCTGGCTTCTCTGGCTCGCAGGAATATTCCCCTGTGCCTGAAAAGGGAGTATTACCTACTGACGGAATAATGCTCAAGCCTCCCACTCCCTTCCAACCCTCCACGATTCCCTTCCACGTTTCCCCGTGAAGTCTCACCTTAGGGTCTGGAAGGATGAGTCCTCCATCCTGCTTCTGATGCAGGGGCGCGTTGAAACCCAGTTAATTCACTGGATTGAGGTTTGTTGGAAGTTCAAATAAGCTTGACTATTCAGGTAAGGCACTGTAAGAGTTCTGTTGCAAGTTCAAAAGTTCAAGCCTTATAATAATGTTCATAGTCTTATTGCAGCAAGCGCTAACGCTTATGTCTTTTTCCCCTTAGGGGCCGGGGTTCGGAATGCCGGAGATATGGCGCCGACCCGAAGTGAAACGTGCAGTTCTAAATAATGACAGGTAAGTTCTGGATGAGCGTTTGGCTAATGTCTTTGCATTCGCTCATTCAATGTCTTTGTCTTTTTTCCCCATAGGGGCCGGGGTCCGGAATGCCTGGAAGCGGCAGGACCCGAAATGAAATGGGAATGACCCAACAGGTAAGTCTTAGAAGGAAACTGAGCTTTTCCTATTCCCTTCCTTCTCTCACCTTGTGTTCTTGTCTTTTTCTCTCTAGGCTCTGGGAAGTGGCTGCGGATCCGGATGATCGCTGCTGAAGATGGAGGTGCCCAGGAAAGGTGAGTGAAATGCAGCGCTGCAGCGATCGAAGCGAAATGCTTTTAAAAATGATGTCTTCCCTTTCAGGATCGTCGGTGTGATGTCTCCGTGATACAGCTTTAGCAGGTAAGGTCTTCTTTCTCTCTCCAATTCTCTCTTATCTCCCTTTGCAGGTGACCCAGGATGCTGACAGGCGTGGCTGAAGTCCAGATGCAGGAGCTGACACGGTGTGCGTCCAGCTGCGAGGAGCAGAACAACGCGAAGCGTGAGTTGCTGATTGGGCGTGGTTTAAATAGCTTTGGAAGAAGTTCCAGGTATGTATCCTTCCACCGATCAGGTATGTATCCTTCCCCGACCACACCCAGGTGGAAAGTAGTCCCACAGGTAAAGTAGTTCCATTCAGGCCTCAAGAGGGCCTGGATGTAGCAGCATGGTCTGCATCAGGTAAGTGCACATTAAAACACTTGAACACATGTCTAGCTTTATGAGCCTGGCGCCTAAGGCGCCAGGACAGGGGTCCAACATGAGCCTGGCGCCTAAGGCGCCAGGACTGTGTCCAAAGGGCCCCAGCTTGGGCCCGCTGGCACTTCCCTGGGGGGAATGATGCCTGCCTCTGGGGTTGCTGGGTCGGACCTGGCTCCTTGGAGGTAGGCATCATGACAATGACATGGCGATCCTCCTCTGGGCTAGCACCAGAAGAAGGGCTGCTAATTTACGTGATGCAGCTTGAAGGTATTTAGTGAGACCCAGGAGTGGCCCCAGCGGAAGCGGGGTCACCTGTTCGCCTATGATGTCAGCAGTTATTTGTAAGACTGAGTTCCAGAAACGTTGTGTTCCGGGGCAGTCCCAGGCCAAGTGGAGGAAGTCTGCATGAGCCGCTGCGCATCTTTTGCATTGGGGTGACGTGTCTGGATGATGTTTCTGCTTCTTGATTGGGGTATAGTATATTTGGTGTACAAAGTTATAATGTATTAATTTGTAACGAGTATTCAGTGTGCGAACTTTTGGGTTTGGTTTAGGATATAGGACCAATCTTCTGTGAATATCGTCTCCTGAATGGCAGTTTCCCAATTTTGCTGGGTTTTAGTGTTGGGTTTCCCAATATCGGCCACCATGGATTTATATAACAGCGAGATCAATCTCCCTTCCCCCTGCGCCTGAATTGTGTTATGTAGTAACTCCCAGGTGGGGGGTTGTTTAGGAAATGAGGGAAATAACTTGTGTAAGGTATGGCGTAATCTAAAATACAGGAAAACATCTAGGGAAGTATTGCCCCCCCTATCTTTGGCCATTTGTGGGGTTAGAAAGGTGCCCTCAGGGAACAGGTCTCCGAGTGAGTGGACATTGACATTGTCAGCCCATATTAGAAACACTTTTTCGTTTGTGAGGGGAATGCCGGGAATAAATCTGATTCGAATTAGAGGGGAGAATCTCACGTCTACTCCGTATTTGGTCGCCATCTTTTTCCAGATTGTGTATGTAGACAAGACTGTGTTAAGCGTGTTATATGGGACTGGGATTTGGCTTATAATGACCGCGATTAGCAGGTTGGGTGAGGCCAGGGCTCGTTCCACTTGCAGCTCGTTCCACTTGCACGTGTGGGCGAACAAAATGATCTGCGTACCAATAGCTCAGGAAGTGAGCCTGGGCCACCCAATAGTATTTTTCAATATCTGGGAGCGCCAGACTCCCCTTGGATGTTGGCAACACCAGAGTGCTATACGCGACACGAGCCGGTTTACCTGCCCATATGAGCTCTAGAACTGCCGTCCTGATTTTTTGGAGAAAGGATTTGGGAAGGAGTAGTGGGATGTTTATAAATAAATACAGAAGTTTAGGAAGAATGACCATCTTGATCAAGGATACTCTGCCCCATATCGTTAACGGTAATGATTTCCACATATGGATACGCTCTTGCATTGAGTTTAGCGTGGTGACATAATTATCTTTGTAAATCTCATGATGGTTACGTGACATGTAAATGCCCAGATACCGCACCTTTGAGTGCTCCCATTTAAAGCCGTGATCGTCAATAAATTCAGTTGTATTGGGGGTCAAGGGAAACACTACCGATTTGGAATGATACATTTTTAGCCCTGACATTTGGCCGAATCTTATCACTTCGCGCATTACAGGGTTAAGATTCACTTGGGAGTCACTGACAAACAATATGACATCATCAGCGTGAAGAGAAACAATCAATCTGTGAGGACCTAGTTTAAGCCCTTGGTGCAGTTGGTTTTCTCGTAATCTCGAAGCCAAAGGCTCCATGATGAGTGCGAATATCAGTGCTGAAAGCGGGCAGCCTTGTCTTGTTCCACGCTCTAGTGATATGCTCGTGGATCTAGTGTTACTCAGAGTGACGTATGACCGCAGGTCGTTATATAACAGAGACACTAACTTGATAAAGAAATGACCAAAGCCCATCTGTCTAAGCGTTGCCATCATGAATGGCCATTCAACAGAGTCGAACGCCTTCTCGGAGTCAAGAAGTACCGCGAACGCCTGCTGTGTTGGATCTATGGCCTCGATGACTCCGAACAGTCTTCTGATGCCGTATGTGGTACTGCGTCCTGGAATGAATCCGGCTTGGTCACCAATCACCAGGGTCGGCATCAGAGGGAGTAGCCGTGTTGCAAGTATTTTGGCAAGAATTGTATTGTCCAGATTGATTAAGGAGATAGGCCTGTAAGATGCGCATTCATCTGTGGGTTTGCCGGCTTTATGTAGTACCATAACATTGGCTTCGCGCAGTGTGGGAGGAAGGCTTCCGTGCTCGACTGCTTCTTCGTAGACGCGGAGCAGGAGTGGGGCGATGAAGGGTGCGTGGGCTTTGTAAAACTCTCCAATGAGCCCGTCAGGTCCTGACGCTTTGGCGTTTGGACGGGATTTTATTGCCTCCAGAATTTCTTCCTCTGTTATCGGTGCATTTAGTGGTTCTCGCAGGTCTGCCTCCACCCAGTATAGCTCAGTGTCATTAAGATACTCCTGTATAGAGTTCGGGTCTGATTTACCTTTGGAACTGTACAGGTTCTGATAGAAATTCCGGAACGTGAGAGCGATTTCCTCCTCAGTATATACCCGCTGTCCTTGAGCGTCTTTGACACATTCAACTCGTGTCGGGGTTTTGTCCATTGATAGTAGGCGGGCCAACAAGGTGCCTGGTTTCTGTCCCTCCCCATATTGCCGGATCTGGTGACCATGACCCAGGAATTTTATCTCCCGTTCGGCCGTTTCCCTGAACTTCAGAAGTTCATCCTTTAGGTCGGCTTGAGTGTGAGAATTTGGAGCAATGAGAACTTGACGATCTAGAGCTTTCAAACGCTTCTCACTACTTGCGAGCTCTCTCCGGATCAGTCTTAGTATGCCGTTTTCTTTGGCCAGGCATATGCCACGTACAAAGCATTTTAGAGCTTCCCAAATGGTGCCGGGGGACTCGACAGAACCAACGTTTGTCTCGATAAAGGCCATTATTTCCTTGCGTAGTTCATCTGCAACGACTGTGTCAGCGAGAGAGCCATGCTTAAATCTCCAGTTGAGTCCAGGAACTGTTGCGCTCGCTAGGGAGACGTCGAGTGTGACCATTGAGTGGTCGGACAGGGTGCATGGCAAGATTTGACTCGTCCCCCAGATGAATGGGCTTTGGGAGGATGCCAAGATATAATCAATCCGGGAACTGGTGTTGTGGACGGCAGAGTGGAATGTATAGTCCTTCGCGTCACGATTATGCTGCCTCCAGGTGTCAGTTAGGCCAAATGTCTGGCAGATCTCTTGAACTTGAGCGCTGGCTTTGGACGGGTTCCCAACTGTGTTGTGGGATTTTTCTAGTCTGGGATCAATTGGTGTGTTGAGATCTGCTCCCCATATAATGGTTGCCGCATTGTTTTTTCCTAGTTGGGACATCACCCAGTTAAAGTTGTTTGGACCATCGGTATTCGGTGCGTAAGAGTTCACAATTACTACTTCCTTTCCCGCAATTATCCCCCTCACCAGTAGGGCTCTTCCCTCAGAGTCTTTCTGCGAGTCTATTACACTGAAGTTCGTTCTCCTATTTATTAAAATTGCGACTCCTCTGGCATAGGATGAGTATGATAAGAATACCTATGGCAGCCCCAGGATCTGGCCCAGTGCAGTTCTGACGATGGCAGTAGATGTGTTTCCTGCAGTATGGCAATGTTGATTTTATGCCTTCGGAGATATTGTACGACTTTCCTTGTTCTTGCCGGCTGGTTACCACCACGAATGTTCCAGGTGGCAACCTTAAGTATTGTCGCTGCCATCAGGGAGGTCTGGTGAATATATATTTGATGGACTTGGATGATGTGACTGATGAATAGATTCATGCGAGATTCTGGAGAGCTTGGCTTCTGTTCGGGCAGCTTTGAGCTGCTTGCTCATTGCTGGGTGGGGGTGTGGGGTGAAAGGCGGCGGTGTTGAACTCAGATCCCTCCCTTGGGTGGGCAACCTCCAACAGGCCCACGACAAACAATCCCTTATAAACCAAACTGTCAACATTGCTGTGCAAGGGGCGCTAGTAGCCCTCCAAGACGAGGTTGCTACCTCCCACTGTTGCATTTCTATTTCGTGGAGATGAATGTATTGCGTCGGCAGAGAGCGGGTGAATCTGATTTGTATTAGCTCCCAGCGATAGCTTTATGGCGGGTCTGTCCTCGGGGGGTTCCCTCTCTGTGGGAGACCATTGTTATGGGCAGGCCTACAGCCGTTACGATCCAGATAGTCACTTGTCCCTTCAGGAGTGTTGAAAAATGGGGTCTTCCCTTCGAATTGAATGTGCAGTTTCGCCGGGAATATCGTTGAATACTGAATTTGGTTTTCCTGCAGTCTGCCCTTCACAGCTGTGAACGACCGTCTTTGTGTCTGGACTGCTTGTGAAAAGTCTGGGAAGAACTGTAACTTATCTCCATCGTATTGCAGATCTCCTTTGTCTCTTGCGGCCCTGAGGATTGCGTCACGATCTTTATAGTTCAGCAGCTTAGCTATAATGGGACGTGGGTTCGTCCCGGGGATCGGTCTTGAGTTAGGTATTCTGTGAGCTTGTTCAACTACAAAAAGCTTGGACAGGATATTAGGGCCGAACAAGTCAGTGCAGATCTTCTCTACGTGGTCCTCCATCTTGGTGGTCAATTGGTGCTCTCTGACTCTGACGATCATTATTTTATTGCGCCGGTAGCGACCTTCTAAGTCCTCATTTTTGGCCGTTACTATTTTCATCTGCGCTTCGAGTGAGGACACTCTGGTAGCCATGGGTGACGCCCCATCGTCAAGGTCTGAGACCCTCTGCTCGACTGCATCTAGTCGGTTCGCATGCCCGTCCAGCCGGTGTTGGAGCTGGTCCACTTTGGCGGAAAGTGTGTCTAGTTTGCTGCTCATGCCTCCTATGCCGGCTTTGAGGTCAAGTAGTATTTCCCTGATATCGAAGTCCTGTGATTCTTCTCCGTCATGAGGTGGAGCCTGGGTGGGGGACTGAGACCTACTGTTAGGGGGGCCATTTTGGTAGAGGAGCAGCTTTCAAAAGGCAGCTTTTTTTGCGATTTGTCTGGTTTCCCCATTCTTGTTGTGGACAGGCGCATCCGCGACTCTGGAAGCTGTGTGGTGCTGGTCCGTGCAGTCGGGCAGGGCGATTGTATTTATAACTTGCCGGCGGAGCGAGCCGGCCTGGAGACAGGGCCTTGTGCCACCTCCTATGATATGGTGTCTTCGTTATGTGCTGGATATTTGCTGCTGGGTTGGGGGGAGATGGCAGTGCTGTTGGGAAGTACGCTTCTGGGTTAGCACCGGAGCCCTTGCGCCACGGGAAATCTATAGCAATTCTCAGGGCTCGAGTCCATGTGGGGTGCCTCTGTATGTTGTCCGGGGTTCCAGGGGCAGCGAGGCGTCTCTGTGTTTCAGCGCTGGGGCCCTGGGGTGCTGCTCACTGCCGGATTCCTCTCCCCAGACTCTCTGACATGCGTGCCTGGGTCGCGCCTCCCGTCGCTTTCTGCTGCTTTCTGGACTGGGGGCAGTGGGATTCCAGGCCGACGTAGCCTCAGGAGTTATGCCTCGTGGTCGAGGGTCAGCGCCGCTCACTCCCGGCTCGCTGTCACGCGACCCGTTAAGGCCCTGGCGGTTCCGTTGACTTGCTCATTACACTGGGGAGCTTGGGGATTTGCTGCCGTTCCGCCGTGCGTGTGAATGCGGCGAGGGGAAGCATCGGGCGCTCGTACCTGGGTTGCTGCTGGTCACGGGCGGCAGCCTCGACTTTCTTCCCCGCACCAGCGCTGTTTGGGTCGCTCCTCTCAGGCCGCTCCCAGGAGCCGTGGCCGCGAGACCGCAGGGCTCACCCGGCACTCTCGGAGTCCGCCGCCTACCGGATGTTGCAGTCAGGCGACAGGCTCCTCATCACCGAACGATTTTCCATGCCCCCGGTCCTCTGCGCCCGAGTAGAGGCTGCGACTCCAGGCCTGCACAGGGAGGAGGGGGGGGTTCTTCTCCACCGGGAGTCTCAAGGCGAAGCGTCAGGCAGCAGGCGAAATAATTGTGGATCCGGGTTCGAAAGCGCCTCACCTAGATAATGCCGGCGTCAGAGCTTAGTTTCACCAACACGATAGCAACGATTCCTCAGGATTTCGTGGGAGCTTCACGGAGCTCACAGGGAGGCCACCATCTTGGACGGCTCTCTAGTGCCCTCTCTTGGACAGTATGGTTGAGGGCACACTGAAGAACAGTGCCATCTGCTGTGTTGTAGCACCGATCCCGAAGCCCCATCCACTGCAGATGTCCCGACTACCGAGAGGGGTTTGGGAGGAGCTGGTGATCGATTTTTTTGCCCCAATGAGAGATGGTTCCTATGCACTTGTGGTGATGGACGAATACTCCAGATTCCCAGAGGTCCAACTCATTCCCTCGACGGCTGCCACAGTGGTCAATCCGGTGCTGGACTGCATACTCACGGCCTAAGACTATCTAGTCGAACAATGGTCCACCATTTACCAGTTTGGAATTTTGCCAATTTCGCCCAATTCATGGGGTTTAAGCATAGGAAGATCACGCCCCTCTGGCCACAGGCCAATGACATGGTTGAGCGCTTCATGAGGAGCCTTAGGAGGGCGCGCTAAGTTACTGATGTGGCAAGGCAGCCTTTTGAACATACCCTCTACCAGCTGCTGTGGGACTACCGTCACACACCTCGCAGCACCACAGACGAATGCCGGCAGAGATTATGTTTGGCAGGTGGGTGAAAACACACATCCCACAAGGACAGGAGCTAGAACATCTGAGGCCCCAGGATCATAGTCTAAAGGACAGGGATACACTGGAGAAGATGAAAATGAAGGCAGTGGCAGATTCCAGGGGAGGTGCGAAGGAGAGGACTCTTGCCATAGGAGACAGAGTGGTGGTACGCAAACCTCAATGCAGGAAAGAGGACCCTAGGTTTGCTCTGGAGGTCATTACAGTCACCCAAACGATGGGCACCATGGTCACAGCAACAGACAGCGCAGGAAGGTCAGTCACCCGCAACATCTCGCACTTCAGGGAATGCAAGTGGGATTACGAAGAGGGTGATGTCTCCCCAACTAAGTGGTTTGGTGAAAAAGTGGAAGACCCCTACCAGGGGGACGGAGAAGAGTCAGAGGGTGAGTGGGTAGGTCCAGAGGGAAGGGCGGCCAGTTCGGACCAAGTTTAAACCAGTGAGACTTATCAAAGAGATAGGTTAAAGAGTGTTGATTTACAGTTAAAGGAGGAGTTGTCACGTTGTTCTGTTAGCCTCATTGTGTGAGGCGGGGCTAGGGTGGATCAGGTTGCGGGGTTATGATGTAGTGGCACGGGAAATCCCAGGGGAAAAGGAAATTGGTGCGAATAAAAAGGAGTTGAAGCCAGACGTGTCCTCTGTGTGGGCCTCCTGTTTCTGCACGTTGCGCGCTGGCACCTGAGCCCCCTCTAGCGATCTGACACACCCCAGGCGTGCAAGGGGCTCACGCTATGCCTGTCTGCAGCTCACCCCGGGCCGTGTGCTGAAGGCCTCCTCTGCAGGCCTTTGATATACAATATCTGCTGCTGGGTAAACATTCAGGCACAGCCCGCGGCTCGAAAAGCTTCTGAGGGCAGAAAAAAAATATTCAAAAGGAAGGAGGAGGGTGGAGGGGGAACAGGTGTGTTGGGGCAGAGTACACGGACAGGGAGGAAGGGTGCGGACGGAGTGTGTTGGAGCAAAGAGGGGAATCAATGAGAGAGCAGAACATTAGGAGAGAGTAGAGGACACGAGTGTGGACCAAGAGAAGTTAAGAAAATAAAAAGCTAGTGCGGGAGGGGGTATGCGCCAGGCCGACCAATGATATGTGGAGAGGCCATAGGCTGTGAAAGGAAAGGCGGGTTCGAGAAGAGCTGGTGGCACAGAGGAGAAACACAGACCAGGCGGGAAATGGAGAACACGGACGAGGATGTCAGAGAGTGCCTGCGAGAGGCAGGAGAGAAACAAGGGGGAGCAAGGGGGTACAGCATTACAGGAGGAAGGAGAAAGACCTGAGAAACAAAAAAAAGAAACTAAATAGAACAGAAGGACGTGGAGATCGCAGCTGGAACCGGAAGAGAGAGTAGAGCAAGAGCGAAGGGAAAGAAGACCGAGAAACATGAACAGGGCGTGAGAGTAGAACAGGAGAGAAGAGAGAGTGATAGGGGGGGGGGTACGAGAAAGATGAGGCAAGAGTGGACAGCATAAGAGAAAGACGAGGCAAGAGTATAAGAAAACGGGAGAGAAACGAGATCAGATGGGAGAGTACACGAGGATATGGAAGAAAACAGAGCAGTGCACAGAGAAAGGCAAGAAAAGAAAGAGGCTAGAACAGAAGAGAATGATGAGAAAACGGGCCAAAAAAGAATATAGGGAAGAGAGCCAAACATGAAAGTAAAGATATCGATGAGAGTGAAAAGCAAGTCTAGGTGCAAAATCTGTTGCATTTCAATGATTGCCCTTGCTGTTTTCCTCCAGTAAAGGCAAAGCAGCTCTTTACCTTTAAGAGTAACTGCTTGAAAGTGAGGGAGCCAGGACCAATTCTGGAAAAATGTGGCAGATTGAAAAAGTGAAAAGAGGAGGATGGTAAACAAGAAAAACACCAGGCATCACATTAAACATCACACCGAGGAGGATAGTGGCTCTCCACTGTCTTCATCGTCATAGAATAAGTGATTTGCACCCTGCCCACACGTACCAACATGGCCATTGTACTAGCACGATGATAGCTCAGTCCTGTTTTTCTTTGCTTTTTTTGGATTTGGAGCCCTGGTTTTGTAGTGGTGAAATCTAGAACTACCAGTCCCACAGCGTAAATGAAACAAGCAGAAATGTACCCCCATCTCCCGAATGGCACGGTGTTTGTATGCCAGTTGGCACTCCAGTGGGTTGAAGGGGTAGCCGGGGCAGGCAAACTCATGATATTGCTTTCATTGATGGGGAAAACAGCGCTCTTCTGCTCACAGATGGGTAGACCATGCCAGATCTCTTCATCCAGAAAACATTGCCAGGAAGATCTGGGTGGGGTTGATTCTCTGAAGGAATCCCCATTATACTGCAGGAGGGATCACACTGGGCTTTACTGGACACTGACATTTTGGTCCTTTTCTCCACAAACTCTTCTTCAGGAGTACATCCAGTTCTTAATTTGTGGAGGGGGGGGGGGGGTGACAGGGCGATCCCCAGACTTATTTCTAAACACTAGCACTTATTGCGGCTAATCCAGTTGGATTATGATGTTGTGTTTTGCCAATTTATTCTTTGAACTGTTAGTAGTTATCACACACGCAACAGCAGGACAGGCCAAGTGCCAGAGATAGCTAATTTGTATTCATGAAGCTAATTAATCCTACAGATGCTGCTGTGCTAGTTATCCAATTTCATAAATAACAATGAGCCAGACGGTGACAGTGCTGGTTGCTCATGCTGACCATGCCTGCAAACCGCTCCAACCAGCCCATATGGCAACGGCACACTCATACTTTAATAACCGACACCCTTGCCATGGCAAGGTGGGTGGCTTGGGCATCTCATGGAAGCAGCCACAGTACCAGGGGAAGCTAATTAGTCAAGTGGGCAGGCGGGCATACACATGCATATGTGCCAGAGGTATGGGTGGCATGTGATATGCGTGGCTCATACTCTGCTGCATTTCTGCAAGCAGGGGTACTCAGAAGGCACAAGCAAGGCTTTGTTTAGTTGGGCACTGCTCCATTCTCGTTTCGTACACACCCAGAAGCCAGGTGGCCAACTCTTTGAGTCTTAATCACACAATAGCATGTTAAGGCTATTGGCGCCACAGTTGCTAGCGACATGAGTGGGTCAGAGGAGCCCCCAGCACTGAGAGGACAACCACAGAGCTGTCATCAGCCAGCACCACCATCACAGGGGAAAGTGAGGACAGAGAAAAGGCTACTGCTGAGGAGGTGTGCCTGTGCTCATTGCAGATCCAGAGATTGCTGTCTTGCTGCAGAATTTGACAGGAAGGTTCACCAGTTCACAGGGTTCGAAACTGAGATTGGATAAGTAGGAGCTAAACCCAGCTCCTGGGTGTCGGGCATCACCCTGTAGGCAGGAGCTACTGCAGGGGAACCAGGAGCTACCAGGGGTGCCCCTTTCACTTTTTGTTCATTTCGTACGAGCCATTGTGTTTAAATGTATATTAGATGTGTTCTAATTCTTCTTACATGTTTGGAAGGCACCAGTTGGCCCTAGGAGCCAAAAGGTAGCTCCTGGTAGCTGTTGGTTTCAAGCTAACCAGGCTCTACTATGCTAGAAGTAGGAGCTAAATAGCTCACAGCTCCCCTCGATTTCAAACCCTGAGTTCAGTAATGATTTTGGCCCTCATTACGATACTGGCGCTAAACCATGGCGCTATTAGCACCATGGTTAGTGTCGGTATCGTAACGAGTCCGCCAATGTTCAATGGGGAAGTACCACCCCATTCCAAGGTTGGCGGGCGGTAATTCCCCATTGAACATTGGCCCTTCCCCATTCCCATTTTTGCCCCATAGGGCTCAATGGGACTGGGGAAGGCGGTAAGTACGGTACCGCAAATTGCGGTACCGTACTTACCTCGAGAGTCCCTTTGCGGGTCCCTACTTTAACGGCTGGTCTAGACCAGCTGTTCAGGTCGGATCCCGCAAAGGGACCTCGTAGTAAGGCGCTAAGTGTTTAACGGCGCCGCAGCCTTTTACGGCGCCGTTAAACACTTAGCGCCAGGGTCCTAATGAGGGCCTTTGTCTGCATTTATCCATCACTCTGTTATAGAAAAAAAGCACTTTCGCTCTATTTTGGGTGGAGAGACCATAAAATGTTCCACTTGTCACCTATAGAATCAGAGGTAAATTATAAGGAGAAAGATGCGTTTAAAGAAGCCATTAACATCCAGTATCTCATTTTTAGACACCACTTGCGTGTAATGTTATGTTGGTGGGTATTTGTAAATTGCACATCTGCCCAGGGTAGTGCATATATCATCCTGAGTGAGCAGGCAAGAGTTGCAGCTGCAACCCCCAAGTATGTATACACTGTTGGCAACAATAATGGATGGAGGCACCAATTGATGGTGGGCTGCCACCAGGACATGACACAGGCATGCTAGAAAATATTAAGGCCCTGGCACTTATGTTTTAACAAATGAAGTACTGAGTGCATCTGAATGACATGCATATCTGTACTCTCATTTGTTTACCTATTATGTTAAAATTGCCCTTTAATATTAATAAAGTACAGCAAAACGTATCTGGAAAGCTCAGCGTCATCACCACAAATGTGATAAATCTCCACACAGCAGATGGACAATTACTGTAAATAGAAAGCATGAAGTGTATACCCAAACTCCACCACACTCATAAGTATATGCCTCATTTCTGTGCATGCAGTGCCATTCTGTAATATTCTTCTTTCTAGGTTGCCTCCCGAGACTCGGAATTTCATTTAACAGAATATGAAGATCAGATCCCTCCTACTGGTCCTTCTGCAAGACCCTCAAAACATGGCTCTTCACACAAGAGCCCTAGTTCACAAGGCCAGCATGCTCGCCCTTAACACGTTCTATGGTTTATCGCACTTAGGGAAGGGCCGCCAGCTGACCCATCCAGGCTCCGTCGATACCTACCGTCTGTACATACTGTAATTATGCCTGTTATGTAACCAGCGCCCAGATGCCCTTGGGTTCGGCACGCTTTACAAATGTCAAAATTAAATAAATAAAAATGATACTTCTCTTTACATTGTTTGGCCATTGGAAACCTCAGTTTGCTATTCCTTACATTGGATTCCTGTTCTCTTCAGAGTATCTTTGGCTTGCAGTTGCTTTTCCCTTTGTAGTACATTGCACTGCACGTGGGAGTTTTTTTTATAAACATCACTGCTTAGTTCAGAATTTGCAAAGTACCTCATTTATAGATTTCCCCCTCACGGTGATGATATTTAATATTACATTTCTGAACAATATTGCAATGATTAGAGTTAAGGCCTTTCTTCTAGATCTGCAGGGACTGTTGTGATATGTTCTCTAGTTGTTCTGTCTTCTATGAAAGAGTTCTCAGATTATGCCTCATTGCATGAGTAGGTCTTCAAGGTTTTGGAAAAAGAGTATCTAAATACGGAGTATCAGTATATACAAGATTTGTTGATGATTCATTCGATTTGATTACAGTGTTCATATTACATACTTATGAAAGTAAGTCCTTGATCAATCTGGTTTGTTTTCTTGCTCAATAGTTCCTTTCAATTGTTACTTTCTACTTCATTGGATAGCGGATATTAGTACTTCATTACCATACCCTCTGTTTTTAAATTTCTCCAGCATAGTATCTCAAAGTGATCCTAACAATATGTTTGATACAAATCAATGATTTATAATGTGCCTTTTGGGTTGGCGATGAGTGCATATGATAGATTGTTCTGCCAATATGTCTGGTATATGAGTCTGTGCATCATTCGGTGATATTTCCACATCCAAGCAGAATATTTCGGGTTAACTATTACTTTAGTGAACTGGGGGCATTCATGTTTATGATTTAAGTAATTGCAGAGGAACAATCGCAGAACAGATTGAATTGTTTCAATGGTCTTTTTCAGATATTGAAAATATCAACATATCTGCAACAAAATAATATTTTGCGTTACTGTTCAAAGCAAGGCAATTGTTCATACTGGTAAACAAACGGGATCTTGTAGGCAGGGGCCATGGTAGCTCATAAAGCTATCCCTGGTGTTTGTAGACAGTAGTATCCAGAATAAATAGGTACAAATACAAATATACAGAAGAGCTGTAATTGGAACTCTATTGGCTCCTATCTGGTGTTCTGTCAATAGAAAATAAGAGAAATTCCACAATGTGCACCCCCTCATTGTGTGGGATGGACGTGTACACATTTTTATGCCAATGTGAAGAACATTTCATTCTCATTAGGGTTTTCTGAGATTCTAACTTACAATTGCAATCACTTGTATCCCAAACTAATGATTCTGTTTTGTCCAGAGGCTGAAAATATAAATCAACACGTGGACAGAAAAGTGAAGCAGTCTGCAATGTGTTGCGGGGAGAGACACTCTTGCCGTTGCTACATGCTTTGGTTTGGATTACCAGCTCCGCCTACCCAATCTACTTAATTGCTCCTTCCCACGAAGTGGGTCGCGAAGTGGGAAGACAAGTGAAGTAGTGTGCAGCACGCAGTCTGCGTGCAGCGGGAGATGAGGGAAACGGCTGCCGGTTTCCAAGGAAAAGATCCTCCAACTCGGACAACAGGTTCCTTTATCACATGCTTCGGAATCACTAATAACTTAACATATTTATTTATTGCTCTCTCCTAATGTCCCACAATGTCGTTTAAATGCAGTTTAAGGATTCGTCTAGTTTTAATTGGACAATTTCTTGTAAGGGCAGAAACTGCGGGAACGTTGTCCTTTGATCTGCCACACACGTATTTGAACATATCAATCTCCAATTATAATCAACGGTCGACTTATCGGTGAGCTCAGAGTGGGCCAGCCACTGACCGTGTGATACTTGTGATAGTATCACTTTGGCAGAGACTGCGCAAAGGATTCCTTTGATCTGCCACAGGTGTATGCTTAACTACGGTCTTCGGTTAGCTTTGGGCAGGCAACCCACGAGCTCTGCCCAGTTGTGGTATAGCAGCGACCATTCAATGCTTGAATCTGAACCCATATATAGAGACCAAGGATGGAGTTCTCTATATGTTTTAAGTATGTTCTGAATACGTCTTGTGCACAAATAAAATAATATATTTGAGATAAAAACTATTTTTTAGATATTTATCTGAAATAGTACTATTACTGTTTTCTGGACATTTACCATTTTAATGATGCAACGTGGCTTGAGGAGTCAATCAGCACTAAACGATCAGACCCTTGATCTTACTCCAGCTATGGAAGCATCCTTGCCACAGATGGCTAAGGACATTGCTACAGGTCAGCAGGAGGATATGCTAGTGGCAGCCTTGATACACAACCTAGGAGAGGAACGCCCCTTTACTCTGACCTGTGACTCTCCTGCCACAGAGCATATGAAGCAGGGTGTCGAATATGCTGGTTCCCGGTTCTTTCAGGACCGAACACAAGTGTTACCCATAAATTACCAGTAAAACTGCCTAGGAGTTTACCTATGCCTTCTCCTATTGCAGGTCAAAGGATTTGGGATTTTATTCACAAAAGAACTGGCACAAGTACTGAGATTAACTGGCCGATTCATGGAATAATTAGCGCGGCGCAAGTGGCCAAAAACGTGCGGTTCGCAGTGGAATAGCGAAAATCGCAGTGCAAGTGCGAAAATCGCACGAAAAGCAGCGCACATCGATTCATGGAAGGCAGTGCGCGAGAAAACCATCGGATGTGCGCTAAAAAAGTGCGCGGCGCACGTTGGCGCACAGGCCAACTAACGGCGTGCGCCAGGTCACAGCGAAAATTGCACAGGCCACAGCGAAAATCGCACATAGCGCAGCGCACACAACAAAAGTAGGCGGAATATGGGGCGTAACACTCGGAATGGGAAACAACTTGCCAAAATGTGGGTGTCACGGGGGAAGTACAGGGTGCAAGTGCGCGGAACGCCCACACGCTCGCCTACAACCCGTATTCATGGAATCGAATAGGGCAAAAAAGCGCACGGTCAAACCAGCACACAGGCACAAACACGACCGCCACAAGAAAGCAGGCGGTAGCGTCTCTGCGCCTGTAATAAATGTGCGCCAAAAGGTGCGCCAACAAATAGCACCTATATACAGCCATGATGAATGCCGTTACTGTGGCCTCCAGGACAAATGACGTGCAAAGGGGTACCCACAAACACGGACACCCGATGACTGAAAAATGTGTGCGTGTATTCTGGGGTGCGCGGGAAGTCTCACACGCGATTTCGCAGGGTACGTGGATTTCAGGAGTGCACGGGAAGTTCCACATGCGATTTGGCCGGGTACGTGCGCAGGAATTTCCACACGCGATTTGTCTGGGTACGTGGATCTCAGGGGTGCGCGGGCAGTTCCACACGCGATTTGGCCGGGTACGTGCGCGGGAATTTCCACATGCGATTTGTCTGGGTACGTGGATCTCAGGGGTGCGCGGGAAGTCACACACGCGATTTTAGCAGGGTACGTGGATTTCAGGGGTGCGCAGGAAGTTCCACACGCGATTTGGCCGGGTACGTGCGCAGGAATTTCCACACGTGATTTGTCTGGGTACGTGGATCTCAGGGGTGCGTGGGAAGTCTCACACACAATTTGGCAGGGTACGTGGATTTCAGGGGTGCGTGGGAAGTTCCACACGCGATTTGGCCGGGTACGTGCGTGGGAATTTCCACACGCGATTTGTCTGGGTACGTGGATCTCAGGGGTGCGCGGGAAGTCTCACACGCGATTTGGCAGGGTACGTGGATTTCAGGGGTGCGCGGGAAGTTCCACACGCGATTTTGCCGGATACGTGCGCAGGAATTTCCACACGCGATTTGTCTGGGTACGTGGATCTCAGGGGTGCGCGGGAAGTCTCACACGCGATTTGGCAGGGTACATGGTTCTCAGGGGTGCGCGGGAAGTCCTACACGTGATTTGGCAGGGTATGTGCGCGTGAATTTTCACATGCGATTTGGCTGGGTACGTGTATGACAGGGGTACGCGGGAAATTCTACACGCGATTTGGCTGTGTGCTCCCAGGTATTCCCTGTACACCCTCCACGGCCCCTGCAGGCAGCCGACACCACAGGGGACTACCCTGCACACCTGCTCATGTCACCCAGCACCCCCCAGCATCCAGGGGCACCCTCCACCAGGCCCCCACTCATGTCCCCCTGCACCCCCACCCCCCAGCATCCAGGGGCACCCTCCACCAGGCCCCCACTCATGTCCAACTCATGTCTCCCAGCACTCCCACCCCCCAGCAGTGCGGGGCACCCACCACCAGGCCCCCACTCATGTCCCCCTGCACCCCCACCCCCCAGCAGTGCAGGGGCACCCTCCACCAGGCCGCCACTGATGTCTCCCACCACCCCCATCCCCCTGTGGAAATCGATATAATATTGTGACCCCAATCGCATTGTTTAAATGTATGTTGGCCTACGCCAAGCTGTCTAAAGAATACCATGTACATAGGTTCCGCGGCAAGGTCTTGACCTTAATGTATTGTGTAAGCCGCCATTTTGGATCTAGCCGCCATTTTTAGGTACTCTTGCAGTGTGGAAGTCACCCTGAATCACAAAATGGAGGCCGAATGACATTTTGAGTAAGACTCCGGCCATGGTGACCTCCGCACACGTGAATAAATAATATGTCCGCAGGCCACTTGTTAGGGTCACGAACTAAGACCTTGTCCTCTCTTTAACCTGTGTGTAAATATGTAACTGTATCAGCGGAACTGATCAAATTATGTAAATTGTGTGTTCGACCTGGCTACGAACCCTAGCCACGGTTCCAAGAAGGGTTAACTTGCGAGAGGGCTGGCCAATGCAGGACAAGACGTATAAAAACCCAAGCATCCCGATGATCGGTCTCTCCCACTTTCAGTGCGAACCTTACGTTGAAGGTTCGCGTGTTAGTCAGAGGGCCGAATAGCTATCCGTATGTCAATTGACTTTGGTAACTTTGTAACTTTGAAATAAAGCGCTTTGTATGTCCTTTGTAACCTGTGTTGGTGTGTTTCCTTTTGGGCTTCCCGGCCTCATATCAATTTCTCTGTTTCCACAGTTGGCGCCCGAATAGGGACCCTCAAGATTGATGCCGGATCATCGAAGGTTGACGCAGACTATCGAATCGGGATCGGACGGTGTGATTCTGCGGGCCCGACCGATCGAGACGCGATACCTCGGCAGCGCTGCACGATCCGATCCTTGGGCGATAGTCGTGCGGTCTGACACGGCATCTTGACGAGGGTCCAATTCCGAGGCGGGCAGATTTGCCGAAACCACCGAACGCAGGTAAAAATTCGTTAGTTGAAGTCCTTTGTAAACCGTACGGTCCTCCTTAGGTTTGGTCAGGTGCAGTCGTGACCCGGCTCTTAATTTAACCCTGACAATTTGAATTTGGCGTATTGTATCTGCAGACACAATTATTGGACCAGGTAACACCAATTCTTTGAGAAATGCCTGGGAAATTGTCTAGCTGCTTTAGGGCTCTGTTCCGCAGCGATCGACAATCTTTGGAATTTAGCCGTCCGGCACCACAGGAGGGGTCGCCGGCGTGTACTATGTACTGTAAGTATGGCATTGGTAGTATTGTATTTAATGACATTTGGCACAGACAGACCAGAAATGCCTCCGAATTTCAGTGGCCAATCAATGGTAGTTTTGAGATCCCCCGTATTGAATACTTAGAATCGATCTTGCTTAAGAAAAAGGCTAGGCCAGCAGCCTTTGATGTGTTACAAAATTGGAAAAAGGAAGCATTGCAGCAGCTTAAAAGTAGGGATAAACATGCACGTCGTCATAAAACAAATGCCGAAAAGGCATTGTTGTATGACAAGGAAAAACGATTAGAAGAAGCCCAGAAAATGGATAGAGCTTTCTCGCTCGGGGTCCAGAAAATTTACCCCTCTAAAGATTTCCATGTTTCCGAGGAGTTTATTGAGAAAATATTGAACGAACGGAGGCCTGATTCTTCAGCGCCACCTCCGTATGCTCCTGTTGTGGGCACCTTGCCCGTTCCTGCTATTGTTCCCGTTGCTATTCCTACTCCCCCTGCGCAGCCTACTGCTCCTAGTTCTTTGGTTGTCGCTCCTCTGTCTATTACACTGCCTCTCTCCCCTGCACCCTTGTTAAGTCCACCTACACTTTCGATTCCGGGGAGTCCCGTGTTCGTTAAAACAGATCCCGGTGCAGGGTCAACAATTGTGACTCGTAGTACTGTTCCTGCGGACAGGAAACAGGAACTATTTGCTTGGGCTAAGCATTGCATGGAAAAAGGTGATCAAACTGATGTATTTTCAACATTATCTAATTTGCACGATTTTCCCGAGAAAAATGTTTTTATTGAAGGACTGGGGATTCACTTAGGTGTAATGTGGGGTAGACTGCAGACTTCGGATCTCCCACAAGGGGTGAGAGATCTGAATGCTTTGGCACTTTCGAGGGATACAGAGCAGAAAGTATATGGACATGTTGATAGGTTGTTTGAGTTTAGGAGGGATTTTGAAAGGTTACAAAACGAGGATGATGAGGACGATAGGATATATGTACAGAAACGGTTCCTTTCGTGCTGAAGATCAGCACCTGAGG
Source organism: Ambystoma mexicanum (assembly GCF_040938575.1). Taxonomy (NCBI): domain Eukaryota; kingdom Metazoa; phylum Chordata; class Amphibia; order Caudata; family Ambystomatidae; genus Ambystoma; species Ambystoma mexicanum. The sequence goes on from NC_090934.1 coordinate 403,129,361, forward strand.
AAGTACGAATTTGTACCAAAGACGCGATTCGATGGATCTCGGATTCATCGATACTGCCAGATGAGGTGTATGACACATATAGTCAATATACGGTAGAGATGCAAAGAAAGGTAATCCAAGTGATGGTACAGCACTTACAGGAGGAATGTATAAGGAAGAAGGTTGGTTGCCCCATAGAGTTATTGGGTATTTGTAAAAGAGCTTTTTCGCCCGACACTTCTACAGCTGCTTTAGCGCTCGATTTGGCCCTATTGCTCAGTAAGCGGTCGGAGGTCCCTATATCTCAGTTGCCTATGAGAGAGGTCCCTCCGACCCTTGTCCCAAAAGTAGAAATCCCCGCCGACGCGGCGGCTGGTACTCCCGCGACGGATATCCCTGCACATTACGTATCGCAGTTTGTTCACGTCCCGTTCTCTCGACAGGAAGTGAACACAATTAGACAATCAGTCCCTGATATTAGGAAAAACCCGACAGGGTTTTATAAAGAAATAGAATCCGTCTTACAGTCTTCTGTGTTCACCTTAAGTGACATGGACTTATTGTTTCCAGTGCTTTTGCCAGTTGATGTATGGAAACAGGTACGGACAGTAGATGATGTGCCGGGGCTAGGGGATACATGGGTAAATCTGATTAGAATAGATGGGGAACGACCAGCTGGTGAAAAACCACCCCAGGTAATACTTACCTTACCCGATAGAATAGTTGCTAAACTAAAAACTATAATCCCAGAAAAAAGGATTATTTGGGACAAGCTTACGGCCTGCGTCCAAGGGAAAACTGAAGGTACTACTGAATTCTTTAATAGATTTGAACAGGTGTTCTCTGACTTCAGTGGACAGGATTTAGGCACAGAGTCGGGGAAGAGGTTGTTTGTGGACAAATTTGTACGTGGATTGTTGCCCGACATCCAGTCACAAATTATGTCCTCAGAGAGCGCTTGGCAGGCAAAATCCCAGTCAGAGGTTTTGCATATGGCTCAGTATTATGAGAATCGGGTTAATAATGAAAAAGAGAAAATCGAAAAAAGAAGGGGTGACTTAAAGACTAAGGTATTGTTGCAGCAAATTGTCAGAAACCCCAGAGGAGGTACGACACAGACTAGAGGTCAGTACATTCCAAGAGGAAATACTTCTCCAAATTCTATAAATATTAATCAATGTGCTTATTGCCGCCAGGAAGGTCACTGGCGAGCACAGTGCCCTGCCCTTCGTCAGAGGTCAGGAGGCACATTTGGAGGTATGGGTAGGCGACCAAGGGGCCGCCCCGGAGCAGGGGGCCCTGATAGGGGTCAGCTTCTACAAGATCCCCAGCAACCTTTTTCACGGGAAAATCAGACTCCGAGTATGGACTCGAGAAATATATTTGATCACCCTTCTGCTGCCTATCTTTCTGAAGAACTTCCCTTTGATGAAGTTCTGTCTTACCAGGATTGCCCGAAGCAGCGTTTGGAACCTTTACCTATTCCCGTTATTCAGAAGGGCCCCTACGTTGAATTATTGGTGGGGAATAGGAAACATCAGTTCTTGATCGACACTGGAGCACAAAAGTGCTCCATTGACCATTCTAGGGTTCCAAACATCCCACTGTCAGGGCAAACAAACGTTTCTATAGGGTTCTCTGGTATACCAACTGTTTGTCCGGTTTCTGCGCCGGTATCTGTTTCTTTGGGTCCTTTCACAGACCAGTGCCCTTTTCTTCTTACTTCAAACTGCGGAGAAGATTTGCTAGGGTTGAATTTGTTAAAGAAACTGAATGCAGTGATTCATTGTTCCCCTGACGGAATAAGACTAACAGTTTCACCACAGCAATCCTTTAACTCTCAGTACTTGACCCGACCTCTACCTCCCGAGTTTGACATTGTCCAGGAATGTTTGTGGGCAATAGACGACAATGATGTCGGGATATTGCACATCGAGCCTGTTAAGATAGTCTTGAAACATGGGGTTAAGCTACCGCGCATTCCGCAATATAAAATTTCAATTTAAGGTGAGCGTGCTCTGAAATGCATTGTCTCCGATTTTGTACATCGTGGAGTGATCGAAGAGATAACAGGTAGCTTATGTAATAGCCCGATCTTGCCAGTATATAAGAAAGGCGACAATGCAATTCCGTACCGGTTTATAATAGACCTTCGTGCTATTAACCGAGTGGTAGCCCCACAATTTCCAATAGTACCTGATGTAACTACGATCGTAACAATGATCCCTGCTACGGCTACACACTTTAGTGTCGTAGATTTGAAAAACGCCTCCTTTAGTATTCCGATACATGAGGAGAGCAGGTATTTGTTCGCATTCACCTTGGGGGGACGCTCGTTTACATTCACAAGGGCACCTCAAGGCTATACTGAAAGTCCTAGTATCTATAGTAGAGCCTTAAAGGAGCAGCTCGACACCCTTGAATTGCCACCTACTTGCACGCTGCTTCAATATGTAGACGATTTGCTCCTGGCTGCAGACTCTGAGAAAGCTTGTAAAGAAGGCACTATATTGTTGCTTGTTCATCTAGCTGAAAATGGTCACAAAGCTTCGCTTAAAAAATTTCAATATTGTTGCCAGGAGGTTGCCTATTTAGGCTACCTCCTGTCAAAGGAGGGGAGAAGATTGGCACCTGAACGAATAAAACACATTTCTGGCATGTCTGTCCCAAAAACACAGAAGGAAGTCAGAGCCCTGATAGGGATGGCGTCCTACTGTAGACTGTGGATCCCGAACTTTGCACTAGTGGTAAAACCGATGTTGGCTTTGACGAAGAAGGGCATTTCTCTGCCACTGCCATGGGAATCGGAACATCAACGATCATTTGAGCTTCTCAAAACCGCGCTATGTTCAGCACCGGTTCTGGGTACACCAAATTACGATAAGGCCTTTGTGTTGTTTGTGCATGAATGTGATGGATGTGCTTTGTCTGTGTTAACACAGGAACATGGAGGGAAGAATAGGCCGTGCGGCTATTATTCCTCCGCCCTCGATCCTGTTGCATGCGCTTTGCCACGATGTCTGCGCGCTGTTGCTGCTGCCGCTGCGTCTGTAAAACAGAGTGAGGGGATGGTCCTAGGCCACGATTTAATCTTGATGGTACCTCACTCTGTTGATATTCTATTGAATAAAACTCAAACGCAACACCTTACCTCTGCCCGGTTGACAAGGTACGAATTAGTCCTATTTGCTCCTCATATCCAAATTAAAAGGTGTTGTGTTCTCAATCCGGCTGAACTCTTACCTCTCCCGCAAAATATTGTTTGCGGTGATGAAGGATCACATGACTGCCTGTATGCCACCGAACAAGAAACAAAGGGCAGGACAGACCTCTCAGATACTCCTTTGGAGAATGTGGAAGGGGAGCTGTTTTGTGATGGCTCCTGCTTCAAACTTCCGAATGGCACATCTACAGCTGCTTATGCAGTTACTACTTTGAACAAGATTGTTGAAACTAAAAGGATTCCGCATAACTCCGCGCAGGCCACGGAGATTATAGCGTTGACCCGCGCTTGTGAGCTCTCCCAAGGGCATAGAGTCAATATTTATACGGATAGCCAGTACGCCTTTGGGGTGGCTCACAACTTTGGAAAACTGTGGTCGGAAAGAGGGTTTCTGACCTCACATGGGACCAAGATTCAGCATGGTCCCTTAATAGTACAACTACTTTCAGCGCTCTCACTCCCTGAACAATTAGCGATCATGAAATGTGCAGCACATCGCAAGGTCATAGACAATGTGGGCAGAGGAAATGCTTTTGCAGATGTGATAGCTAGACAAACAGCCACAGACCTTAGCACAGACATGTACACCTTGAGGGAAGTGAGAGATGTTTGTATAATAGATGAAGGCATTGGGTCTATGCGAGATATGCAGACTGATGCCTCATTTGAAGAGGGCTAGGAGTTGGGCTGAAGGCATGGGAAAATTGGATGATGAAGGGTGTTGGGTGGACGTATCCGACGGGAAATGGTTGCTTCCTGATTCTTATGTGTTAGCAATGGTTACAATGGCACACGGTCCAACGCATGTGTGTGCCCAGCAAATTACGAAGATATTACAGCAGGTTTGGGCGAATGATAAAATTTTGGAAACTGCAAAGAGACATGTTCAGAATTGCATGATTTGCCTGCAGCACAATGTGGGTAAAGGGACAGTCACTCCAAGGGGAAGTTTCGGGCCCCCCTCTGTCCCCTTTGAAACCATTCACCTTGATTTTATTGAAATGGAGCGATGTAATAACTTGAAATATGTTCTTGTCATCATTTGTGCTTTTAGCAAATGGGTCGAGGCTTTCCCCGTCAAAGATGCTACCGCCATGACTACCGCAAAGATCCTGGTGAAAGAGTACTTCCCTCGATTTGGGCTCCCGAGGATAATTTGGTCGGACAACGGCCCCCATTTCATCGCAGCCGTAATGTTGCAAATATGTGTTGCCCTAGGGATTGAGAAACGTTTTCATTCAGCTAGGCACCCTCAAAGTGCGGGGTTGGTAGAGAGACACAACGGTATTTTGAAAAACAAACTTGCAAAAACATGTGCCGACACTAAACTAAAATGGCCCGACGCTTTACCTATTGTGTTGTTAGCTATGCGCACCACACCCCAGACTAGAACTGGGCTCTCTCCGTTCGAGGTGGTAATGGGAAGACCTGCTAATATCTGGGGTCTCCCTAAACCTTAAGCCCTGAGGGATGTGGATAATGTATTGCTCATAGATTACTGTAATCAATTGACTAAAAATCTGTATTTCATTTACCACCAGGTGAATGCTGCCTTACCTGTACGGTTTACGGGCCCAGGACACGATATACTGCCCGGTAGCTGGATCCTGGTGAAGGCCTACGAGAGGTCTTCCTGTCTTGCGCCTCGCTGGCGCGGACCCTACCAGGTATTATTGGTCACCAGGACGGCAGTGCGGGTGGCAGGAAAGAAGAACTGGATACATGCAACGCATGTTAAGAAGATCCCTCACCCGACGCCACACGCTACAGAAGAAACAGAACCCCTCGCTGGTGCTACAATCTCTGATCTCGGAGTAGCAGGCAGCGTTGTGAGTGCGTCGGAGAAGTTCTCTGAGCCTGAGGAGCTCGGGGAGCCGTCCATTTTGTCTCCGCACTCTCTTGATCAATCGCTTCCGGAAAATCTTGTTTCGAGCTCTGCGACTTCCGTCGCCACCGAGACGACGCTCCCCTCAGGGAGCGACGATACTTTGCTTTTGGATTCAACAAACTTGGGTACCATCAGGTACAACCTTCGACCACGGAAATAGAATTACCGCACGAGTGTCGTGCATCTGGAAGGAAAAGAGTGATTGAAGTACTGTTGTCTTTCTTTTTTCGAACAAAGAAAAGGAGGGTTCTGTTGGCTAGGGTTGGGAAGGACTCAGAAATCGCGCGGCCGAAGTGCCGCCAGCAACGAACATTGGGGCCGTCGATCGGGATGACCATGATGCCTGCCGCCTTCACCGCTGCTCCCCGTATTGAACTATTAGATAAGGAGGTGACCAAATCGAACAATGAACAATGTGCCTGGGCCCCGAAAACGTACTGTTGTGTTCTCGTTCTGATTATTGTTATTTTTGCAACTGCTGCCGTGGGACTTTGGTATTTTGAAGAAATTTATCCTTTGAAGCCTCTGTTACCGACCAAAATCGTACCAACTGTTTTGACTCCCTCTGTACACCTTCACACTCTGTCCCCTAGGGACTCTCGGCATAGACAGAAATATCATAATAACACTTTGATGATAGTGATGAATGCTACGCATGCTATTTTTAATAAGAGTAATTGTTGGATCTGCACTCACTTACCACAACATGGGAACAAGGGACTGGGATGGTATATACATCCCTTACCTTTAACAACTTCTTGCTATGCCTCTCTTAGAGCACTCTTCTTTGGCCGATGGAATGATAGCATCTCAGGGAACTTCGATGGGACTAATTTGAATGAATTTGAAAAACGTGAATTGACTCCCCTGGGATGCTCGCTTTTTGCAAATAGAAGTAAACCTAATGTCGCTTCTATTAGGCCGTCTGATAAACTATCTTTTCCTTTCCAAAATCTAGTTTCTTTTAAGATGGCTCCGATAGGCAATAAGGATGCCATGCCTCCTTCTTATTCTGTGAATCATAGTCCTGATTCAGTTCCTTTCTGTGTACAAAGAAATGGCACTAGGCCAATGGGAGACTTCGAGCCTTGTGTAAATACTGTAAACTTGACTGGGGAAAATAGGCCTTTGTATGTAGGGGGACCCGTTTATTTTGTTTGTGGTAGTTTAGCTTTTCCCTGGTTGCCCAAGGATTGGCAGGGGACTTGTTATTTAGGGATATTGTTACCAGGTGTATTTATAGCCAGTACCTTAGAGGTATCTAAGGCTCGCCCGCGACGGGATAGTAATGGAGACACCCCTGGACAAGTGTTCGGGGATATAGCCAAATCAGTAGTGCCCTTTTGGGGACAAATAGCAAATTCAGAAAACATTAGGGGATTAGCGAGGGTGTTGGAGAAAACGATCAACCGGACCACGGACATACTTTACAATATGACCTTAGAGCAAAAGGCGATAAGATTGGTAGCACTTCAAAATCGAATGGCATTAGATGTCATTTTAGCCGAACGAGGTGGAGTATGTAAATTAGTGGGGTCCGCTTGTTGTGTTTTCGTACCAGATTCTTCGCCAACAATTTTTAAAGCAATTCAGAATTTACACACTCTCAGTTCTGAAGTCCATATCCCTGTAGGAGACTGGAACCTTAGTACTTGGTTTTGGGATTCTTTACGATCTTGGGGGTGGAAGGTGCTTTCTGTCATTTTAGGTATTTTAGGGATTCTGTTATTTCTTTGCTGTTGTTTTCAATGCCTCCCGAGTATATGTGGAATGATGGGGGGATGTTGTGCTCAGGTAATGAGCGCAATAGGGCATAAGATATACACCCCGAAGACAGCATCCAAAGAGTTCATGTTGCAAGAAGTTCTTATGAACAACTTTATGGCTATTGACATTTCGGACAATGATGCGGAACCTATGGATGATAATGCCTTCAGTTATTTTCGAAAGTATTAGGAAATGATGTATTAGCACTTGTCATAGGCCAAAAAGGAGGGTCTGTGGAAATCGATATAATATTGTGACCCCAATCGCATTGTTTAAATGTATGTTGGCCTACGCCAAGCTGTCTAAAGAATACCATGTACATAGGTTCCGCGGCAAGGTCTTGACCTTAATGTATTGTGTAAGCCGCCATCTTGGATCTAGCCGCCATTTTTAGGTACTCTTGCAGTGTGGAAGTCACCCTGAATCACAAAATGGAGGCCGAATGACATTTTGAGTAAGACTCCGGCCATGGTGACCTCCGCACACGTGAATAAATAATATGTCCGCAGGCCACTTGTTAGGGTCACGAACTAAGACCTTGTCCTCTCTTTAACCTGTGTGTAAATATGTAACTGTATCAGCGGAACTGATCAAATTATGTAAATTGTGTGTTCGACCTGGCTACGAACCCTAGCCACGGTTCCAAGAATGGTTAACTTGTGAGAGGGCTGGCCAATGCAGGACAAGACGTATAAAAACCCAAGCATCCCGATGATCGGTCTCTCCCACTTTCAGTGCGAACCTTACGTTGAAGGTTCGCGTGTTAGTCAGAGGGCCGAATAGCTATCCGTATGTCAATTGACTTTGGTAACTTTGTAACTTTGAAATAAAGCGCTTTGTATGTCCTTTGTAACCTGTGTTGGTGTGTTTCCTTTTGGGCTTCCCGGCCTCATATCAATTTCTCTGTTTCCACACCCCAGCCACCAGGGGCAGCCTCCACCAGGCCCCCACTCATGTCTCCCACCACCCCCACCCCCCAGCAGTGCAGGGGCACCCTCCACCAGGCCCCCACTCATGTCTCCCACCACCCCCACCCCCCAGCATCCAGGGGCACCCTCCACCAGGCCCCCACTCATGTCTCCCACCACCCCCACCCCCCAGCCACCAGGGGCAGCCTCCACCAGGCCCCCACTCATGTCCCCCTGCACCCCCACCCCCCAGCAGTGCAGGGGCACCCTCCACCAGGCCCCCACTCATGTCTCCCACCACCCCCACCCCCCAGCATCCAGGGGCACCCTCCACCAGGCCCCCACTCATGGCCCCTATCACCCCCCAGCAGTGCAGGGGCACCCTCCACCAGGGCCCCACTCATGTCTCCCACCACCCCTACCCCCCAGCAGTGCAGGGGCACCCTCCATCAGGCCCCCACCCATGTCTCCCACCACCCCCACCCCCCACCCACCATGGGCAGCCTCCGCCAGGCCCCCACTCATGTCTCCCACCCACCCCCACCCCCCCCAGCAGTGTGGGGCACCCTCCACCAGGCTCCCACCCATGTCTACCACCACCCCCACCCCCCAGCCACCATGGGCAGCCCCCACCAGGCCCCCACTCATGTCCAACTCATGTCTCCCACTACCCCCACCCCCCAGCCACAGGGGCAGCCTCCACCAGGCCCCCACTCATGTCCCCCACCACCCCCACCCCCCAGCATCCAGGGGCACCCTCCACCAGGCACCCACTCATGTCTCCCACCACCCCCACCCCCCAGCCACCAGGGGCAGCCCCCACCAGGCCCCCACTCATGTCCAACTCATGTCTCCCACTACCCCCACCCCCCAGCCACAGGGGCAGCCTCCACCAGGCCCCCACTCATGTCTCCCACAACCCCCACCCCCCAGCATCCAGGGCACCCTCCACCAGGCCCCCACTCATGTCTCCCACCACCCCCACCCCCCAGCCACCAGGGGCAGCCTCCACCAGGCCCCCACTCATGGCCCCTATCACCCCCACCCCCCAGCAGTGCAGGGGCAGCACCACCAGGGCCCCACTCATGTCCAACTCATGTCTCCCACCACCCCCACCCCCCCAGCAGTGCAGGGGCACCCTCCACTAGGCCCCCACTCATGTCTCCCACCACCCCACCCCCCAGCATCCAGGGCACCCTCCACCAGGCCCCCACTCATGTCTCCCACCACCCCCACCCCCCAGCCACCAGGGGCAGCCTCCACCAGGCCCCCACTCATGGCCCCTATCACCCCCACCCCCCAGCAGTGCAGGGGCAGCACCACCAGGGCCCCACTCATGTCCAACTCATGTCTCCCACCACCCCCACCCCCAGCAGTGCAGGGGCACCCTCCACCAGGCCCCCACTCATGTCTCCCACCACCCCCACCCCCCAGCATCCAGGGGCACCCTCCACCAGGCACCCACTCATGTCTCCCACCACCCCCACCCCCCAGCCACCAGGGGCAGCCTCCACCAGGCCCCCACTCATGGCCCCTATCACCCCCACCCCCCAGCAGTGCAGGGGCACCCTCCACCAGGACCTCACCCATGTCTCCCACCACCCCCACCCCCCACCCACCATGGGCAGCCTCCGCCAGGCCCCTACTCATGTCTCCCACCCACCCCCACCCCCCAGCAGTGTGGGGCACCCTCCACCAGGCTCCACCCATGTCTCCCACCACCCCCACCCCCCACCCACCATGGGCAGCCTCCGCCAGGCCCCCACTCATGTCTACCACCACCCCCACCCCCCAGCCACCATGGGCAGCCCCCACCAGGCCCCCACTCATGTCCAACGCATGTCTCCCACCACCCCCACCCCCCAGCAGTGCAGGGGCACCCTCCACCAGGCCCCCACTCATGTCCCCCTGCACCCCCACCCCCCAGCAGTGCAGGGGCAGCACCACCAGGGCCCCACTCATGTCCAACTCATGTCTCCCACCACCCCCACCCCCCAGCAGTGCAGGGGCACCCTCCACCAGGCCCCCACTCATGTCGCCCACCACCCCCACCCCCAGCATCCAGGGGCACCCTCCACCAGGCCCCCACTCATGGCCCCTATCACCCCCACCCCCCAGCAGTGCAGGGGCACCCTCCACTAGACCCCCACCCATGTCTCCCACCAGCCCCACCCCCCACCCACCATGGGCAGCCTCCGCCAGGCCCCCACTCATGTCTCCCACCCACCCCCACCCCCCAGCAGTGTGGGGCACCCTCCACCAGGCTCCCACCCATGTCTACCACCACCTCCACCCCCCAGCCACCATGGGCAGCCCCCACCAGGCCCCCACTCATGTCCAACTCATGTCTCCCACCACCCCCACCCCCCAGCAGTGCAGGGGCACCCTCCACCAGGCCCCCACTCATGTCCCCCTGCACCCCCACCCCCCAGCATCCAGGGGCACCCTCCACCAGGCCCCCACTCATGTCTCCCACCACCCCCACCCCCCAGCATCCAGGGGCACCCTCCACCAGGCCCCCACTCATGGCCCCTATCACCCCCACCCCCCAGCAGTGCAGGGGCAGCACCACCAGGGCCCCACTCATGTCCAACTCATGTCTCCCACCACCCCCAACCCCCAGCAGTGCAGGGGCACCCTCCACCAGGCCCCCACTCATGGCCCCTATCACCCCCACCTCCCAGCAGTGCAGGGGCACCCTCCACCAGGCCCCCACTCATGTCTCCCACCACCCCCACCCCCCAGCATCCAGGGGCACCCTCCACCAGGCCCCCACTCATGGCCCCTATCACCCCCACCCCCCAGCAGTGCAGGGGCAGCACCACCAGGGCCCCACTCATGTCCAACTCATGTCTCCCACCACCCCCAACCCCCAGCAGTGCAGGGGCACCCTCCACCAGGCCCCCACTCATGGCCCCTATCACCCCCACCTCCCAGCAGTGCAGGGGCACCCTCCACCAGGCCCCCACTCATGTCTCCCACCACCCCCACCCCCCAGCATCCAGGGGCACCCTCCACCAGGCCCCCACTCATGGCCCCTATCACCCCCACCCCCCAGCAGTGCAGGGGCACCCTCCACCAGGCCCCCACCCATGTCTCCCACCACCCCCACCCCCCAGCATCCAGGGGCACCCTCCACCAGGCACCCACTCATGTCTCCCACCACCCCCACCCCCCAGCCACCAGGGGCAGCCTCCATCAGGCCCCCACTCATGGCCCCTATCACCCCCACCCCCCAGCAGTGCAGGGGCACCCTCCACCAGGACCCCGCCCATGTCTCCCACCACCCCCCACCCACCATGGGCAGCCTCCGCCAGGCCCCCACTCATGTCTCCCTCCCACCCCCACCCCCCCAGCAGTGTGGGGCACCCTCCACCAGGCTCCCACCCATGTCTACCACCACCCCCACCCCCCAGCCACCATGGGCAGCCCCCACCAGGCCCCCACTCATGTCCAACTCATGTCTCCCACCACCCCCACCCCCCAGCCACCAGGGGCAGTCTCCACCAGGCCCCCACTCATGTCTCCCACCACCCCCACCCCCCAGCCACCAGGGGCAGCCTCCACCAGGCCCCCACTCATGTCCCCCTGGACCCCCACCCCCAGCAGTGCAGGGGCACCGTCCACCAGGACCCCACCCATGTCTCCCACCACCCCCACCCCCCACCCACCATGGGCAGCCTCCGCCAGGCCCCCACTCATGTCTCCCACCCACCCCCACCCCCCAGCAGTGTGGGGCACCCTCCACCAGGCTCCACCGATGTCTCCCACCACCCCCACCCCCCACCCACCATGGGCAGCCTCCGCCAGGCCCCCACTCATGTCTACCACCACCCCCACCCCCCAGCCACCATGGGCAGCCCCCACCAGGCCCCCACTCATGTCCAACGCATGTCTCCCACCACCCCCACCCCCCAGCAGTGCAGGGGCACCCTCCACCAGGCCCCCACTCATGTCCCCCTGCACCCCCACCCCCCAGCAGTGCAGGGGCAGCACCACCAGGGCCCCACTCATGTCCAACTCATGTCTCCCACCACCCCCACCCCCCAGCAGTGCAGGGGCACCCTCCACCAGGCCCCCACTCATGTCGCCCACCACCCCCACCCCCCAGCATCCAGGGGCACCCTCCACCAGGCCCCCACTCATGGCCCCTATCACCCCCACCCCCCAGCAGTGCAGGGGCACCCTCCACTAGACCCCCACCCATGTCTCCCACCACCCCCACCCCCCACGGGCAGCCTCCGCCAGGCCCCCACTCATGTCTCCCACCCACCCCCACCCCCCCAGCAGTGTGGGGCACCCTCCACCAGGCTCCCACCCATGTCTACCACCACCTCCACCCCCCAGCCACCATGGGCAGCCCCCACCAGGCCCCCACTCATGTCCAACTCATGTCTCCCACCACCCACACCCCCCAGCAGTGCAGGGGCACCCTCCACCAGGCCCCCACTCATGGCCCCCTGCACCCCCACCCCCCAGCATCCAGGGGCACCCTCCACCAGGCCCCCACTCATGTCTCCCACCACCCCCACCCCCCAGCATCCAGGGGCACCCTCCACCAGGCCCCCACTCATGGCCCCTATCACCCCCACCCCCCAGCAGTGCAGGGGCAGCACCACCAGGGCCCCACTCATGTCCAACTCATGTCTCCCACCACCCCCAACCCCCAGCAGTGCAGGGGCACCCTCCACCAGGCCCCCACTCATGGCCCCTATCACCCCCACCTCCCAGCAGTGCAGGGGCACCCTCCACCAGGCCCCCACTCATGTCTCCCACCACCCCCACCCCCCAGCATCCAGGGGCACCCTCCACCAGGCCCCCACTCATGGCCCCTATCACCCCCACCCCCCAGCAGTGCAGGGGCAGCACCACCAGGGCCCCACTCATGTCCAACTCATGTCTCCCACCACCCCCAACCCCCAGCAGTGCAGGGGCACCCTCCACCAGGCCCCCACTCATGGCCCCTATCACCCCCACCTCCCAGCAGTGCAGGGGCACCCTCCACCAGGCCCCCACTCATGTCTCCCACCACCCCCACCCCCCGGCATCCAGGGGCACCCTCCACCAGGCCCCCACTCATGGCCCCTATCACCCCCACCCCCCAGCAGTGCAGGGGCACCCTCCACCAGGCCCCCACCCATGTCTCCCACCACCCCCACCCCCCAGCATCCAGGGGCACCCTCCACCAGGCACCCACTCATGTCTCCCACCACCCCCACCCCCCAGCCACCAGGGGCAGCCTCCATCAGGCCCCCACTCATGGCCCCTATCACCCCCACCCCCCAGCAGTGCAGGGGCACCCTCCACCAGGACCCCGCCCATGTCTCCCACCACCCCCCACCCACCATGGGCAGCCTCTGCCAGGCCCCCACTCATGTCTCCCTCCCACCCCCACCCCCCCAGCAGTGTGGGGCACCCTCCACCAGGCTCCCACCCATGTCTACCACCACCCCCACCCCCCAGCCACCATGGGCAGCCCCCACCAGGCCCCCACTCATGTCCAACTCATGTCTCCCACCACCCCCACCCCCCAGCCACCAGGGGCAGTCTCCACCAGGCCCCCACTCATGTCTCCCACCACCCCCACCCCCCAGCCACCAGGGGCAGCCTCCACCAGGCCCCCACTCATGTCCCCCTGGACCCCCACCCCCAGCAGTGCAGGGGCACCGTCCACCAGGCCCCTACTCATGTCTCCCACAAGCCCCACCCCCCAGCCACCAGGGGCAGCCTCCACCAGGCCCCCACCCATGTCTCCCACCACCCCCACTCCCCACCCACCATGGGCAGCCTCCACCAGGCCCCCACTCATGTCTACCACCACCCCACCCCCCAGCCACCTTGGGCAGCCCCCACCAGGCCCCCACTCATGTCCAACGCATGTCTCCCACCACCCCCACCCCCCAGCAGTGCAGGGGCACCCTCCACCAGGCCCCCACTCATGTCCCCCTGCACCCCCACCTCCCAGCATCCAGGGGCACCCTCCACCAGGCCCCCACTCATGTCCCCCTGCACCCCCACCCCCCAGCAGTGCAGGGGCAGCACCACCATGGCCCCACTCATGTCCAACTCATGTCTCCCACCACCCCCACCCCCCAGCAGTGCAGGGGCACCCTCCACCAGGCCCCCACTCATGTCGCCCACCACCCCCACCCCCCAGCATCCAGGGGCACCCTCCACCAGGCCCCCACTCATGGCCCCTATCACCCCCACCCCCCAGCAGTGCAGGGGCACCCTCCACCAGACCCCCACCCATGTCTCCCACCACCCCCACCCCCCACCCACCATGGGCCACCTCCGCCAGGCCCCCACTCATGTCTCCCACCCACCCCCACAGCAGTGTGGGGCACCCTCCACCAGGCTCCCACCCATGTCTACCACCACCCCCACCCCCACCCCCCAGCCACCATGGGCAGCCCCCACCAGGCCCCCACTCATGTCCAACTCATGTCTCCCACCACCCCCACCCCCCAGCATCCAGGGGCAACCTCCACCAGGCCCCCACTCATGTCTCCCACCACCCCCACCCCCCAGCATCCAGGGGCACCCTCCACCAGGCCCCCACTCATGGCCCCTATCACCCCCACCCCCCAGCAGTGCAGGGGCAGCACCACCAGGGCCCCACTCATGTCCAACTCATGTCTCCCACCACCCCCAACCCCCAGCAGTGCAGGGGCACCCTCCACCAGGCCCCCACTCATGGCCCCTATCACCCCCACCTCCCAGCAGTGCAGGGGCACCCTCCACCAGGCCCCCACTTATGTCTCCCACCACCCCCACCCCCCAGCATCCAGGGGCACCCTCCACTAGGCCCCCACTCATGGCCCCTATCGCCCCCACCCCCCAGCAGTGCAGGGGCACCCTCCACCAGGCCCCCACCCATGTCTCCCACCACCCCCACCCCCCACCCACCATGGGCAGCCTCCGCCAGGCCCCCACTCATGTCTCCCACCACCCCCACCCCCCAGCATCCAGGGGCACCCTCCACCAGGCCCCCACTCATGTCTCCCACCCACCCCCACCCCCCCAGCAGTGTGGGGCACCCTCCACCAGGCTCCCACCCATGTCTACCACCACCCCCACCCCCCAGCAGTGCAGGGGCACCCTCCACCAGGCCCCCACCCATGTCTCCCATCACCCCCACCCACCATGGGCAGCCTCGCCAGGCCCCCACTCATGTCTCCCACCCACCCCCACCCCCCCAGCAGTGTGGGGCACCCTCCACCAGGTTCCCACCCATGTCTACTACCACCCCCACCCCCCAGCCACCATGGGCAGCCCCCACCAGGCCCCCACTCATGTCCCCCTGCACCCCCACCCCCCAGCAGTGCAGTGGCACCCTCCACCAGGCCCCCACTCATGTCCCCCTGCACCCAGGTCCTCACAATCCCCAATCATGTGCGTTATGGTCAGCCTCCACAGCCAAAAGGCCCTACCAAGTAACCCATTCACCCACATGGAAATGGAAATTACATGTTACACCCCCAATGTTCATAAAGCAAATTAACCCATGTCTGTCACACACAATGGTTGCAATTGATTGGGAAAACACCCAACATGACATGCATGAAACCAATGAGATGATACCACACAGTGAAGTATGAAAACAAAAATTTGTATTAAAAAAAATTGAATGCAAATGAAATGAAACAAACTACAATGGCAATGAAAAAAAGATAAGCTGCATGTCCGTCCAAAAAAATCAAAAATACAAATCCAAATCCAAAAAAATGTTGTCCAAAGTCACAATAAAAATAAAATCAATCAGAGAGAGAAAAATAAATCTAAAGACCATTGCTCCATGGTGAATAAATTAAAAAAAAAATAATCAAACAATCCAATGAAGAACTATGTACAAAACATCCAAGGGTCCATGAGCCCAACTGAACAAAGGAAACCTACAAAAAACCCTAACTAAAATGCAACTATATACAAAAAGTGGAGCAGTGTCCGTCGACTCCAACTCATAAGAAGAAACAAAGGAAACCTAAAACTAAAGAACTATATACAAAGGCGGCGGGCAAGTCCAGCGGCTCACTCCGTGGTGTTCCGGGCCAGGGCATCATCAAACTCCTCGTCTATGTCCCGGAGGCGGTCCTGTTCCATGGCCCCGAGGGTCCGCAGGGACGACGCCATCTGCTCCTCCAACCCCCTGCGGATTGCCTCGAGGCACTCGGCCCGCCTCAGGGCCCTCCGCATGGAGTTCTCCGCCCTGACCATCGTGAGCCGCGCCTCTTCCGCCCGCTGCCGCTCCGCACCTATCTGCTGGCCCAACCGCAGCCACACGGAAGACACTTCCTGTCCTGGGTCCTCCTGCCCTCCGGCCGATGCCTGCCCCTCCGATGTTGATGGCCCCGAGCTGAGATGCCTCCCACGTTGACTCTGCTGCTGCCTCCGACGCAACTGCCTCTGCCAGCACGACGGCATCCAGGCCGATGGAATCCACCGACGCCGTTGTGCACGTGCCCTGCCTGATGATGCCGGCACATCCTCCATCTGCTGGGGTACAGTTGCTGTGGTGTCCACCCCTGCTGGACCTCCGACTCCCGACTGTGGCAGGGATGGGATCCCCACCGAGCTGGCTGCATTGGTCAGGGCAGGTCCACAGGGGGCCCTGGTGGCATCTGGGGCGGAAGACGGCAAGGAGAACGACCGGCGTATAGCCTCCACAGAGGAGGAGAGGGTCGCCAGATTGGCCGACACATGCAGGAAACCCCCGAACATGGAAGCTCCCAATTGGGCCACGTCGGCACGGTGCTCTTCGTGATGATGTGCGTGCTCCTCCCGGGAAGCACCACGTCATCACGAATTGCACCCACGTGCATCGCGACCCCAATCAGGACCTTCTCCATACGGCCACGGGTCCCCTCGTCCGCAGGTGGAGGGGAGTCAGGTGACATGGACATCCCCTCTACCTGCGGACGGGCCTGGGACGGGGCATCCATGCTGGTGCATGGTGGTGCACTCACAGGGTGAGGGACAGCGACATGCACAGGCCCCTCCACGGTGACCTGTGCTGCCTCCTGCCCCTGCCCCTGGACTCCACCACTTGCACCAGCAGGGATGCCCCCACCAGGCCCCATGTGTGCCTCAGTGGCGGCCTCCTCCTCCTCTGTGGAAACCACCAACCTGGATGGCTCCTCACCGTCTTCCGCCGTAGCAGGCCCCTGTGGGGGCTCACCCATCCCTTCCGCTGCAGCCGTGGGGGCATCCCCGCCGTCTTGCTCCACAGCGCCGTCTCCGCCCTCTTCTTCACTAGCCGCTGCGTAGAGGGAGACATAGAACACAAGCATCAGGGTACTGTTCAATGGTCCCCTAGACAGGAAGCAATAGCAGATTAGTACCACTGTCAAAGTACACTTCCATCATGTCCCTCCACAACACATGGGTCAGTCCAGGCAAAACACACACAGTAACAGGCATGGTGCATGCCATGGACATTTCCATACATGTCCAATGGACTCTTGAAACATACAATGATATGGAACTCACATGCATTATGGGTCATGCCTATCACATGCACACACTACACCTCAGTCACATCCATCTGGCCTCATACACCCCAAACACAGCAGATACAAGGATAACTAGGCTGCATAAGTGAATCTGTGCATTGTCACACACATGTGTCATGCATCCATGGCATTCACAAGTCACAGACACGCAGGTCAGGCACACAGACATGGCTACCATATATGTACCTGGCATCAGCACCCATCCCTCACCCCCACCCATGTCCAGGAACAGAGACTGGCATGCCCTCATGTGTAAAATCTGCATAGGTCTCCCCATGTCACATTTAAACACATGCAACAACCATGTGGTTCACACATCACTGGTCGCACATGCATTACCATGATGTCCCTGCACACATACATGCATACATGGCCTATGTCACACATACAGGCAAGTATCAGACAACCAGCACACCGCAACATGCCCTGTCTCACACAGCAATGCTTGGCCACTTACCGCTCAACTCCAGACGGGTCTCCCTCTCAAGGATCTGGGCGTGGAGCGCTGGGCGTACGCGTTCCAGGACCCTCATCTGGATGGAACTCATGCGGCCCTGGCCCCCCTCCACGAGGCGCCGGGCCTTCACGAGGGTCCTGGACCTCAAGTCCTCCCAGCGCTTCTTGATCTTCTGGACGTCGCGGGATGCCACCCCCTCTGCGTTGATGGCAACCACACAGTCGGCCCAGATCCTCTCCCGTCCTTCCTTGCTGGCACGGGACGATCCAAAGAGGGCATCATACTGCCCCAGGACATGCTCCACCAGGACACCAACTTAGGCGGCAGTGAAGCTGGTGCCCCTCTGCCCCTCTGGCATGGGGTTGCCACTGGTGCCAGATGTGGAAGTGCCCGACATGGCAATCCCAGAGGCAGGAGTGGGTGGGCAACTGGGTCCTGGAGCTGGGCTGTGGAGCGATGTTATCCCAGTCGGGAGTCTTCAGTTCCAGCAGGGGTGGACACAGCAACTGGACCCCTGCAGATGGCTGATGTGCAGGCACCAAATGGCAGGGCACGGTGGCAGCAGGCAGGCAGGCAGGCAGGCAGCAGCAGATGACACGTGGGAGGCTGCTCGGGGCACTGGGGGGCAGTAATTCGGCCTTCTGGGCAGGAGCGTGGTCTTCCGTGTGTTTTCGCGTGGCCAGCTTGATACGGAGTGATTTGGCACGTGAAAATCCTGCACGTCAGCGTGAAATTCGAGGAAAGGCCCTTAGCGCGTAAGCGCGTCAGCATGCATACACGATTCTATTGGACCAAAGGCCCCCAGCGCGTAAGCGCATCTGTGACGTGCCACGCACGGGTGTTTCCCTCATAGCACGTGATGACGGAGCACACGTGGAAAGACTGCACGTCAGAGTGTCATCGCGTGTAATTGGACAAAAGTGCGCGTACACGCGATTGGCCTATGTACGTGTATTTCAGGGGTGCGCGGGCACTTACACACGCGAGTACATCAGCGCACGTGTATTCTGGGGTGCGTGGGAATTTCCACACGCTATTGGCCTGGGTACTGGATTTCAGGGGTGCGCGGGAAGTTTCACACGCTCGCCTACAACACGCGCAAAGAAACACTACGCCAGTAGGAAGCAGGCATACGTCGACCCGCGACGCATACATTTGCGCGCAAAAAAAAAACAAGCTCAGACGCCAGGATGAATATACCGTTCCTAGCAGCAGTTGCCGTGGGCTACCAAAGGAGGAGGAGGAGGATAGTCAGGGGCAGAATATTCACACCCAGAACTAGCCTTTTCGGGATGCCTGATGCATGTGTATGGGAGGTACAGGTTTCCACCACACATAATACTGGACCTGGTGAGTGAGTGGGAGGATTACCTCACATCATCCACCCTGTGCTCCCAAGCACTCAGCCCCCTGGAGAAGGTCCTCAATGTACTGCACTTCTTAGCCACTGGATCATTTCAGCGGACAAGTGCCATAGTGGGTGGGGTGTCACAGGCCACGCAGTCACGCTGCCTACACCAGGTCTTGAACATCATCACTGCACGCCCATCAGTCCGCAGGCACATGTACCTGCCCAGAACACATGCAGAAAGGCATGCTGCCGCCCTGGATTTTTACGGTGTGGCACGATTCCCCAAAGTGCTAGGTGCCATCGACTGCACCCATGTGGCTCTACGTCCCCCCAGGGCATCTGAGCACATCTATAGGAACCGCAAGCACTGGCATTCCATCAACGTGCAGGTAGTATGTAATGCCAAGGGAATCATCACCTCAGTATATGCCAACTATCCCGGGTCCACCCACGACAGCTTCATTTACCGAATGTCCACCCTAAGCCGGGACCTAGAAGCTGGGCGGCATGGCGATACATGGCTGCTTGGTGAGTATGAATGCCACTGCACATGCATGCATGTCAGATACTGAGCAAGGTCACAACCCCACCAATGATACCAATCACCACCTCCACAGGGGACAGTGCCTACCCTCTCAGCCCCCACATGATGACGCCAATTCGGAACCCCACCACGCCACCCGAGGTAAGATATAACACAGCCCACATTGCAACCCGGGGCATAGTGGAGCACACATTCGGAGTGCTTAAGTCACGCTTTCGCTCCCTTGACCGTTCTGGCGGGCAGCTGTTATACGCTCCCCCAGTAGTGTGCAGGATCATAGTGGCAGCATGTGTCCTGCACAACGTTGCAACACGCCGGGGCCTGCCTGTGGACATGGTGGTGCCCCCACATCCCCAACCACATGCACGCCCGCTGCGCATGGGAGGGGAAAGGGCATGGGGGGCGGCAGCCCGTACACAGCTAGTGGCTAATTACTTCACATAGAAATCCTACCCCTGTGGAGTGCACACTGCCCTGGCACATACCATCTGACAATCAATGATGACTCAACCTGACACTGATCCTGAATGTCTGGAGAATCAACCGTCAAAACCATATCAGCCTGAGATTGTTCACCTGGAAGTGTTACAATGTGTGCATCCCTACCTACACAGACACCACCAATGCAGTTTTGTGAAAAAACACATTCAAGCAGCTGAAATGAATACCCACTTGCAAAATGCAACATGAGGACAGTGCCATGTCACCCAACCCATCCCCAGCACTGCCACACGACACACCGTGCCATGTCATGCTATGTGCAGGTAAACAAAGTAATCCCCACAACATGACACAAGTGTCACAATGTACAGTGTCCCTAATTGAAACTCGCGACACGTGAAATGCTCACAGTAATGCAGGACCAACAACACACTTGAGCAGGTATTTAGCAATAACACTTATCAGCCACTGACCCTCAAAACTACCATTAACATGACATTACGAATGTAAGGAATTAGTAGTCTCACCACCTGGAAATGCCTGCACTCCCACCACTTCCAACTGTACAGTGTTGCCGCCATGTAGAGTTGTAGGTGCACTGCTGCCAACATGGACCCCATCTCCAAAGTAGAGGGCCTTGTGTAGACATGAGGAAAGGACCTGCAAATTAGGAGGTAGACACAGATGATGAGTTACACATCAATGCAACATGCAGTGTACAACACAACAGCAATATGCACTAGGAATGTATACACAGTATTGACTAGACTACCCACACATATAGTGGGAGTCCAATGTCACCATGTACGTCAATGTCACTTGGGCACACCCTTTGCAAGCCCATGGAAACGGGAAGCAGGAGGGGTATGTGTGACAAAAACCCAAGCATCTGAACCGAATACATGACAAGCCTGCATGTGCCCAGCCACAATGCAGCGTATGCCCACAGGAGCCACGGACGGCAACACATTGTCCCAATAAATAAATAAATAAATAAATAAAAATGGCCATTAATGGGCCCGGGGGGGTTGGGGAGGCCACCCAGGAGGTCCGAGGACAGGGTGCACACCAAAACCCACCTGTGTGGATGTTGGGAAAAAAAAACACCTCCATGGGCTCATGGCCCGCACGGCTACCCTATTGTGGGAGTATCACTGCTGTCGCTATTATCACCCTGTGCAGCTGCATCCGGAGGTGGTTGCACTATGGGAGGCAGCCCGCGCAAGGCCCTAGTCTGTTCCTCCATGGCTGCAAGCATGCGGGTGTGGTAGGTCTCGTTCTGGAGGATGAGTGTGCGGAGGTCCCCATGCAACAACTCACGGGATGCCCGGACCTCCGCCCTAGTTGCCTGCATCTCAGCTGAGAGCGTACGGGTGAGACGCTCCAGCTGCTGTTCTGTCCTTCGGTTTGTTGAAGCCTCAAGCTCAACAAGAGTCATCCTGAGGTGAAGGAGCTCCTGCCTCAGGGCTTCCCTGTGGCCCTGGGACTCTATGGAGATGGCTTCCTGCAGAGTCGCCAGTGCCGCCCGCCTGTCCCTGTTGGACGCCAACATGTCCTCCCTGTGTGACTGGCAGATGGAGTCGGTTGCCTGCTGTAGTCGCCCCATCAGCCTTTCGGGGGGACAATGGAAGTGGCCACCCTATCCATGGCCTGAGCCATCATCTCTGATGATGCTGCCTGTTGGTTTGCCATACCGTAAATGGATTGCTCCCATGCGGTATTGCCAGGTGGCGTACGGCCACCACGTCGGCGGGCACCACACCTGTCTGGGGCAAGGCGAACTGCGCCTTGCTGTGCCGGCACTGCCTGAGGCTGCAGGACTGCATTCCCCCTCTGATCTGCTGGCCCAGGAACAGGATCAGATGTCGCAGAGTGTGACCCTGCATCCGTAACCACCAAAGGCGTAGCTGCCAACACTGACATCCCCATTGAGGGTTCTGACCCTGGTGCAGGTGGGTGGGACAGAAAGGAATCCCTTCCAGGAACACTCACCTGCGACGGCACGTACGTCTCATCATCCGAATCAACACCTGAGTACAGCTCGGGGGAGGTGCAGCCAGAGACACCCCTTGAGAGCACGACCTGCAGCAGTTGTGGGTTCTCACCCACCACCACACCACGTCCCTCACTGGTGGTCGGTCGGCCCTCGGACCCCTCCTGGGTCTGCACCATCTCCACAACCCCAGCAGTATCAGGTGCGTCTTCCCCTGCAAAGACATAAAAGAAAACAAATGGAAACAGGCATTAGCACCATGGCACACAATGAGGGCTGAGAAGCAAGAGAACCAGTACTTGATTGACACATGTCCCACATGACTAAAACCCTCCCATGCATGCACCCTCACTGCGTATGAAGGGCAGGCAAATGGCACACACTGATGACACCAAGATGGAAGATGAACACATTTTCTGCATGCTGCCTGGCAGTGGCATCACACATTGGCCTGTGATTGCCAGGTGAAATACACATGCCATCACACAGATGGCATGTACCATTGCTATTGAGTGAAGATGGAGAGGAGGGCAGCACTTATTCATTCAGTCCAGTTCCCGCATGTAATAGCTTTTCTAATTCAAACAGGTCTGATTTTTCACCTGGAGCTGCCAGTCCAAAATGGTCCGATTGCACAGGGACATGTGTGAACAAATGATATCCAGGTAACAAAGTCACTCCACTTTACCATAGCCATGTCAGACATGTGACTACAGGACTGAGAAATGCCTAGTAAAAGTGGTGGAATGCAAACAATCTGCCTGAATGAACAGAGAAAAATAAGCAACAATGTTGTGGCAAGGTGACACTTCAAGGGCAACTGGCGTGCTGTTGGCCTAGATGTCTACTGTTGGCAGAAGGGATACTGCTATGGCCAAATGCTGCTGCGCAGAATGTATTGCACGAAGCACATGGGTGACCCAAACGACTCAGGCGCACACACCCTCACCTGGCACACAAACAGAAGCCCTCACACACACGCCATGCACATGGATGACACATGCATGTGCACTCACCGGTCAATGCCTCATCATCAGGCAGATCTCCCACGCCTTGGATCTGTTCCTCGGTGACGTAGGTCCCAGCGACTGACTCATGTGTAGTGAGTTCCATGTCTTCTACTGGAGACCCACCTCCAGTCACTAGAGTTGCGGCATGACTTGAGGCCAGCTTATTCTTTGCCCTGCGCTTTAGGTCATTCCAGCGCTTATAGTAATCATTGGCTGTGCGCCTCACGATTTCAAGGGCACTTACGATGTCCGCAACGGTCTGCCAGTGTGCCTGGCGTTGTGCAGGTGTGGTCTTGGATCCTGCAACAATGACCATCTCGTTATCATGTGCGGACACATACTCGACAAGTGCATTCAGTTCGGCATCCATGAAGCTGGGCTTCCTCGACGGGCTGGACTATGTAGCCGTGTCTGGGGCATCAGCCTGTGCCGTACGAGCACTCTTCCTCTTCCGCTTGGAAGGTGGTGGTGATCCTGAGTGTCCTGCGCCGCTCTGGACACTAGGGGCAGGAGCCCTGGTGGACTCTGTATCAGGAGTGTGGGATTGCACACTCAGCATGAGAGTTGGTGCAGGCATTGGCTCAAGTGTAATGGTGTCAGGGGGAATGTCAGCAGGATGGACTAGGACCGACACTGTCCTGGCTGGGTGTGTGAGAGCTGGGGTGGATGGAGCCGCAGCTGCCCCTGCAGCCTCTCCACCCTGCCTACTTGGGGGAGCAGACGACCTTGCTGCCCCTGATCCACGTGGCCTGATGACATCAACGTGCACCAGTGCACGTGTCAATGGCCTGCTGACCTGGAAGTCAGCCATGGAGTCAGCCAGGTCTGGTGCCACAATGGGCTGGTCCAACAAGGGCTGAGCATGGATGGTGTCAGCCACATCACCCTCAACCAGGGGGGGGGGATTATGGGTGCCCTTGACTGGTCCTCCACACATGGGGGGACAGGGTCACCCTGCAAGTAACGACCACGTCCCCTACCGGATCCACCACGGCCACCACTTGTGGCTCGTCCACCTTTGCCACCCTTACGGAATCCTAGCCTCCCAACCATGGCACTGATGTTAATGTGCGTATGGGAGTGGCTGTAAACTATTGTCCTGGGCAATTGGGGGTCAAAGGGGTTGGGTACCAGATGGTAATTGTACCCTGGTGCTCTAGCAAGGCTGAATGTGACCCCTGGGGAAAGATGACGGGTCACGCAACGCACAGGAAGCCCAAAAAAGGGAGATGACGTGCACGCAACCCCTCCTAGACCACGTGTGCGGAAAAAAAAACCTGCACTACGCTGTGGCATCCAGTAACACAAGAATGAACGTATGCGTGTCACACGCAGCCTAGAATGACCTCTGAAGGGGTAGGCTACACACGGGGCAAGCACAGATGTTAGATACGTGTGTGACTCACCGTCTGCCAGGAAAAAGAGCGTGAAAAAGAAGCGCGTTTGGTTGGCAACACCCCCGCCAAAAGAAGATTTGTACGCTGTCTGAGTTGACAGGACAACAGTAGAAGGGAACACTGTTTGAGGGAACAGGCCCAGGAAAACCAGAAAAAGAGAAAAAAGAGAAAAAGCTGTCAGAGGTAACAGGGAGTACGAACTTGAAATGCCGTGAAGTAAATCGCGTGTGAAACGACAAGAAGTACAGAATTCACCCACTCGCTCTCCACAAAAAGCACGTACAAGGAAATGGTGTTCTACACGTACCTTTTATGCAGGCCCACACGTCCAGCGTCACTTATGGGGCGTGTACGCGCTAGGGCCATTTCCACCAATTACACGCTTTGTCACTTCTGCGTGTAAGGCCATTTCCACCAATTACACGCTTTGTCACTTCCGCGTGTACGCGCTAAGGCCATTTCCACCAATTACACGCTTTGTCACTTCTGCGTGTAGGGCCATTTCCACCAATTACACGCTTTGACACTCGGACGTGTCTTTCATTTTTTTAACACGCAACATTTCCAACGTGTGCCCTATTCAACGTGCACGTGACTTCATAGACGCGCATACGCTGGTGACGCGTTTACGTGCTAAGGGCCTTTCCTCGAATTACACGCAGGCGTGTTGGATTTTCACGTGCAAAATCACTCCGTATCAAGCTGGCCACGCTTTCACACACGGAAGACCACGCTCCTGCCCAGAAGGCCAAATTACTGCCACCCAGAGCCCTGAGCACGCTCCCACCTGCCATCTGCTGATGCCTGACTGCCTGCTGCCCACGTGCCCTGCCATTTGCTGCCTGCACATCAGCCAGGGGTGCTGTTGCTGTGACCACCCCTGCTGGAACCGAAGACTCCCGACTGCTTTTCCATCGCCCCACAGCCCAGCCCCAGGACCCAGTTGCCCACCCACTCCTGCCTCTGGGGTTGCCATGTCGGGCACTGCAACATCTGGCACCAGTGGAAACCCCCGGCCAAGGAGGCAGAGGGGCACCAGCTTCACTGCCACCGAAGTTGGTGTCCTGGTGGAGCATGTCCTGGGGCAGTATGATGCCCTCTTCGGAAGGTTGCGCGCCGACAAGGAAGGACGGACTCGGATTTGGATGGACATCGTGACTGCCATCAACGCGGAGGAGGTGGCAGTCCGCGACTACGAACGTGTCAGGAAGCGCTGGGAGGACTTCAGGTCCAGGACCCTCAAGGCCCGGCACCTCCTGAAGGCAGCGGATGCTAAGGGGCGCCGGGGCCACTTGTCGGAAGATCAGATGAGGGTCCTGGAACGCATATCCCCAGCGCTCCACATCCAGGTCCTTGAGAAGCAGACCCGTCTGGAGTCGAGCGGTAAGTGTACATGCATACTGATTGTAAGCTGTGCGTGTGGTGGTGTGCCAGGAGTGTGCAGGTTGAACATGTATTTTTATGTGGCCAAGTAGGGGGGGTGTACAGGGCCGTGAGGGTGACACATGCGAGGGGTCTCATGTGTGACACATGGATGGTGCTTGTGTGTGTGGGCTCGCATGGCACAGGATGTGGAGGAATGATTGTCAGGTGTGACATGGATGTTGATCAAAACACCGCGACAGTTGGCGGAGGTGTACACATGCATGCAAGTTTGGTGTTGTGTGTGCATGTGTAGTGTACTCCCTATGTTGCATGTGATGTGTGGATGACCTTTGGCTGCTCATGCTGCTGTATGTGAATGGATGGTGCTGGCTGTTGCAATATGGCTGTGGTATGGCTCATGTGTGCAAGTTGAAATGACATGTGTGTTGGGGATTGTGATGCCATGTCTGAGGTTTACCAATGCCACTCATGTATAACTGTCATGTGTGTATGAGTCCATTTTACAGTGCCCTGATGCCTGTGTTTTCTTTCTCCCTGTCTGCAGCGTCAACTGATGAAGAGGGTGGAGAAGGTGCTGTGGAGCACAGCGGGAGGGGTCGCACCACCAGCCGGAGACGCAAGGCCAGGATCCCCTCCCATGTTGTGATCTCGTCGGGGAGTAAGGAGTCCGGTGCAGCGTCCCAGGCCGCAGCTGCCGAGGGGAGGTCCAAGAGGCGGAGGTTGGAGTTGGACTCCTCGGCAGCAGAAGGGGCAGCTGGGACCCCACAGGGCCCAACGGAGGAAGATGGCACGGAGTCATCCAGGTTGGTGGGGGGTTTGGTGGAGGAGGAGGCCGTGCAAGCGACAGTGGCAGGGTCTGGAGGTGGGGATTCCACTGGTGCTAGTGGTGCAGTGCAGGATCAGGGACAGGAAGCAGCACAGGCCGCCGCGGAGGTGCCTGTGTGCAATCCTGTCCCTGCTCCTGTCACTGCATCATCTTGTACCAGCGGGGATGCCTACCTCCAGACCCGTTCTCAGGGAGAGGATTGGCTTACAACACCTGGCCTTCCTCTCCCTACGGATGTGGCTATCCTGCACCAGGTTGAGCCTGTCGAGGGTGGGGTGGCGTTGCGTCAACGGGCCATGCGAGCTGACCTGCAGTCTTTTCATGATGAGTCTGCACGTCTTCTCGCATGGCTCGTTGACCGCGTTGACCCACTGGGACAGCTCACCAGGGCTGGATTCCTCCGTTTCCTGGACCTTGTTCCGACCCCCTTCTCCACAGAACCCCCTATGCCCCAGTCGTCCTCCATGTCATCTTCCCACCCATGTGTCACCTGGGTGCCCTGTGGAGCTGCCTCCGACCGTGCGGCCAGGCTGGTGGAC
The DNA here is from genome assembly GCF_040938575.1 of Ambystoma mexicanum. Classification (NCBI taxonomy): domain Eukaryota; kingdom Metazoa; phylum Chordata; class Amphibia; order Caudata; family Ambystomatidae; genus Ambystoma; species Ambystoma mexicanum. Next base: position 403,156,582 of record NC_090934.1, read on the forward strand.
AACAGATCCCTGCCACAGTCGGGAGTCGGACGTCCAGCAGGGGTGGCCACATCAACGACTGCATCCCAGCTGGAGGAGGATGTGCAGGCACCATCGGACAGGGCACATGGACAGCAGCAGCTGCAGCAGCAGGAGGCTGTAGGTGGGAGCCACGATAGCTTGGGGCCTTCAACATCGGAGGGGCAGGCATCGGCCGGAGGGCAGGAGGACCCTGGACGGGAAGTGTCTTCCGTGTGGCAGCGGTTGGGCCACGCCATAGATGCGGAGCGGCGGCGGGCGGAAGAGGCGCGGCTCACGATGGTCAGGGCGGAGAACTCCATGCGGAGGGCTCTGAGGCGGGCCGAGTGCCTCGAGGCAATCCGCAGGGAGTTGGAGGTGAACTGCGGACCCTCAGGGCCATGGAACAGGACCGCCTCCGGGACATAGACGAGGAGTTCGATGATGCCCTGGCCCGGAACACCACTAAGTGAGCCGCTGGTCTGGCCCGCCGCCATTGAATATAGTTATTTAGTGATAGGTTTCCTTTGTAGTTTATTTTTATTTGGAGTCGACGGACACTGCTCCACCTTTTGTATATAGTTCCATTTTAGGTTTTTTGGTAGGTTTCATTTCTTCTCTTGGGATGATGGACCCTGAATACTTTGTACATAGTTGGACTTTGGATTTGGATATTTTTTTTACTATGAATATTTTTTCCCATGGAGCAATGGTTTTCTATTTCTTTTTTCCCTTCATTTCCTTTTCATGGACTTGAACTTTGGAAGATATTTTTTTGGATTATCATTTATTGATTTTAATTTGAAAAGGGACAGCCAGCTTAATTTTGTTATTTTTTTACTTGTGTATTTTGGTTAATTTTGATTGCCATTGCTGTTGTTTTTAATACATTATTTGGACTTTTTCATTCTTCAATGTGTGGTTTCATCTCATTGTTTTCATGCATGTCATGATATGGGTTTTCAGGTTCACTTGCAACCATTGTGTGTGTGTGAGACACATGTGTTGATTTACATTGTTTCCATTGGAGTAGTATCATGGGCACATGTAATACTTGGTTGTGTCTTTGGGCTGTGGTGGCTGGCCATGAGGCACATGCTTGAGGATTGTCAGGGCCTGTGGGCAGGGGGACATGAGTGGGGGCCTGGCGGAGGCTGCCCATGGTGGCTGGGGGGTGGGGGTGGTGGGATACATGAGTGGGGGCCTGGTGGAGGCTGCCCCTGGTGGCTGGGGGGTGGGGGTGGTGGGAGACATGAGTGGGGGCCTGGTGGAGGCTGCCCCTGGTGGCTGGGGGGTGGGGGTGGTGGGAGACATGAGTGGGGGCCTGGTGGAGGGTTCCCCTGCACTGCTGGGGGTGAGGGGTGCAGGGGGACATGAGTGGGGGCCTGGTGGAGGGTGCCCCTGCACTGATGGGGGGTGGGGGTGCAGGGGGACATGAGTGGGGGCCTGGTGGAGGGTGCCCCTGGATGCTGGGGGGTGGGAGACATGAGTGGGGGCCTGGTGGAGGCTGCCCCTGGATGCTGGGGGGTGGGGGTGGTGGGAGACATGAGTGGGGGCCTGGTGGAGGGTGCCCCTGCACTGCTGGGGGGTGGGGGTGGTGGAGACATGAGTGGGGGCCTGGTGGAGGCTGCCCCTGCACTGCTGGGGGGTGGGGGTGGTGGGAGACATGAGTGGGGGCCTGGTGAGGCTGCCCCTGGTGGCTGGGGGGTGGGGGTGGTGGGAGACATGAGTGGGGGCCTGGTGGAGGGTGCCCCTGCACTGCTGGGGGGTGGGGGTGCAGGGGGACATGAGTGGGGGCCTGGTGGAGGGTGCCCCTGCACTGCTGGGGGGTGGGGGTGCAGGGGGACATGAGTGGGGGCCTGGTGGAGGGTGCCCCTGGTTGCTGGGGGGTGGGGGTGGTATGAGACATGAGTGGGGGCCTGGTGGAGACTGCCCCTGGATGCTGGGGGTGGGGGTGGTGGGAGACATGAGTGGGGGCCTGGTGGAGGCTGCCCCTGCACTGCTGGGGGGTGAGGGTGATAGGGGACATGAGTGGGTGCCTGGTGGAGGCAGCCCCTGGTGGCTGGGGGGTGGGGGTGATAGGGGACATGAGTTGGGGCCTGGTGGAGGGTGCCCCTGCACTGCTGGGGGTGGGGGTGCAGGGGGACATGTGTTGGACATGGGTGGGGGCCTGGTGGAGGGTGCCCCTGGATTCTGGGGGGTGGGGGTGCAGGGGGACATGAGTGGGGGCCTGGTGGAGGCTGCCCCTGGTGGCTGGGGGGTGGGGGTGATAGGGGACATGAGTGGGGGCCTGGTGGAGGGTGCCCCATGACTGCTGGGGGTGGGGGTGCAAGGGGACATGAGTGGGGGCCTGGTGGAGGCTGCCCATGGTGGCTGGGGGGTGGGGGTGATAGGGGACATGAGTGGGGGACTGGTGGAGGCTGCCCCTGCACTGCTGGGGGGTGGGGGTGGTGGTAGACATGGGTGGGGGCCTGGTGGAGGGTGCCCCACAGTGCTGGGGGTGGGGTGGGTGGGAGACATGAGTGGGGGCCTGGTGGAGGGTGCCCCTCAGTGCTGGGGGGGTGGGGGGTGGGAGACATGAGTGGGGGCCTGGTGGAGGCTGCCCCTGCTCTGCTGGGTGGTGGGGGTGCAAGGGGACATGAGTGGGTGCCTGGTGGAGGCTGCCCCTGGTGGCTGGGGGGTGGGGGTGATAGGGGACATGAGTGGGGGCCTGGTGGAGGGTGCCCCATGACTGCTGGGCGGTGGGGGTGCAAGGGGACATGAGTGGGGGCCTGGTGGAGGCTGCTCCATGACTGCTGGGGGGTGGGGGAGCAAGGGGACATGAGTGGGGGCCTGGTGGAGGGTGGCCCACGGTGCTGGGGGGTGGGGGTGCTGGGGGACATGAGCAGGTGTGCAGGGTAGTCCCCTGTTTTGTGGGCTGCCTGCAGGGGCCGTGGAGGGTGTACAGGGAACACCTGTGAGGACCCACCCAGCCTAATCGCGTGTGTAACCTCCTGCGCACCCCTGTAATACACGTACCCAGCCAAATCGCGTGTGATAATTCCCGCGCACCCCTGTAATACACGTACCTGGCCAAATCGCGTGTGATAATTCCCGCGCACCCCTGTATTACACGTACCCAGCCAAATTGCGTGTAAAACTTCCCGCGTACCCCTGTGATACACGTACCCAGCCAAATCGCGTGTGATAATTCCCGCGTACCCCTGTAATACACGTACCCTGGCTAATCGCGTGTAAAACTTCACGCGTACCCCTGTAATACACGTACCCTGGCCAATCCTGTGTAAAACTTCCCGCGTACGCGTACCCCTGTAATACAGGTACCCTGGCTAATCGCGTGTAAAACTTCCCGCGTACCCCTGATATAAAAGTTACCCGCTTTGCGTTCCTTGTTTGGCAGCCCTGTGAACTGGTCCAGGGTTAGCGCAGCCCTTTGCGATGATTTAGCGATTTTGATGGCTTTTCCTTGCGCGAGGGCGTTCTTGGGGGCGTTACTGGCGCTGCTGCAGGGTCGCTGCGATACTCTGCGCCACGGATGGTTTGGGAGCCTAAAATCCATGAATACGCTGTGCGCGGAAATCGGTTTTAGCGCACGCGCCTGGCGCAGACAATCGCACGCGGACACTCTGCGCCAGCTGCTTGCGACACTTTTCTGCGAAATTCTATGAATTACCCTGTCAATCCGTTATCCCGGTTATGGCCATAGCAAGGCTGGACCATTCTCTTATGACTGATGGTAATGTTTTATCTGTGGGTTTGGAATTACAGGATTTACGCATCAGTGAGTTTTCTGATCTAGACACAGCTAATAATGTAAGTATAGAACTGGACTCGGTGGCTCCAAGCGTGATACAGAAAACTTGTGATGCATCCATTGGTGGGTCTCCGGCTGAGTTAGCCAATTACATTGATATGTACACTGAAAAGCAACAACAACTCAGAGTGAATAGACTTGATACCTCATTTAAGTCCGTGGAGCATTCAGACGAGTACATCATGCTTTGAGGGAAGTGAATGACAGAATTCGTCTCACCTAGCCTACTGTTTCGGCACTAAACATGGTGCTCAGCTCTCTTGTCAGCCTCTATGATAACAACTGGGTCGAGGTCAGGGCCCATACCCTGATTTTGAGTAGTATGCATGTTAGATTGGGGGGATTGGAGAAGGGGTGCGAGACCATGCTGGTACAGCTGGCTGGGATTAAAGGTGAGAAGGTATTGATTCAGGGTAAGCCTCAAAACAGCTGTTCTTCTGAAGACCCTCTTAAAATCCTGCAGGTAGAGGTCTTGGGTACTACAGTGGCATGAACAAAAGATGGTGACCTTCCAAAGAAAAATTCACACGCAGGTCGAAATACTACCTGTGCTTAAGGAAGACATCATAGATTTGACAACAGAAGAGGGAAGGGGGGGCGGGGGCGAGGAAAGAAACAGAATAAAGGGAAGTGGGAACAAGCCCAAGAAAATGAAAAATATTAAAAAACGTAATACCTCATCATGTAGATATTTACGTAATTTAACAATTTTTGAATCTATGTCCAGAGGTCGAAATAAAGGGAAATACCTCCCCTGGGTGATGACCCCGGTTTTAGAAGAAAATACGATTTAGGAGAGCATATTGTCTGGGGGGAGTGTGAAAATTTGATTTTGGAGGAAGCTCCGGCGATGTTCCACACTCTAACATCTGATCTACCCAGTAAGATGGTAATGGGTTGTTCAGTGGTGAGGTTGGATATGGGGCCCAAACTGAGCCCATTAAGCAGACAACGGCAGTGTAAGTAGAGGGCGCTGCAGGTGGGTCAGTGATTGTTAGTACAAAGGACGATAAAGTGGAGGAAGAAGGGTCTTCTCATGAAGATGAGATGGTTCAGACCTGTGGGAGTAAATGGGGGTCTGTTGCTTCACCTACTCCAGAAATTACCCCCTGGGAGGAGAATTTATTGTATAACATATTATAGCTCCCAGATGTAGGGAGGGGGGACGTGAGTATGTCTTCTGAAGGGGATATCCATCAGCGTGGTCTGTTACTGAGACATTACAGAAGGAAAAGGGACTAGCGCAGATAGGGCTTGGACCAAGGATGGGACATGACTCTCTAATCAGTACATTTTCTGTTTCTAAAACTGCACGAAATATGGATGTTGGACCCAATACTATTAAGAATTTGGGTCTGGTTGGGAAATCCCAGGGGAACAAGCTCAATACACCCGTCCGCATCCTGAGAAATGCTAGTGGGAAGTATGAGATGTAGCAGTCTAAACAGGCACATGAGGGCGTGGATAAATGGATTTCGTATGGGGTTCATGCCAATAAGCAAGGGAAAAATGTATCTTCCCGTGTGTTGCAGTTGTCAAGTTTAATGGGTCCAAATGTGCCTGTATGTTTGAACCGTGGAAATGTGCAATTAATCTGGTCGAAAATTTCTAGTTCGAATATGGTAACCTCGTCTGACTTGGATAGGGTCCAGTTCCCAGATCGAGCACATATGGAAAAGTGTCATCTTTATTTTAAGTCCCAAATAGCGATGAATTTGGTTTATAGGGAAAAGGCTAATGTTGAATAATTTAGGTTTTAATATTGAACAGTTTGAGGAACAGCAAAACTCAAATAGGGGTAGTTTAGGTGGTGGCTTGAAGATCGTGTTTATCCCTGAGAGGCCAGGACTGAGGCAAACTAGGAACAAAAGAGGTCACATGAAGAGGATTGGGCCAGTGTTGCATCCTCCTTGTGGAGTAGATCAGGACCCTCGCCCCGATAGATCCAACGGATTTGTGCAGGAGTTTATAGCTTTAAAAATGTTGTCCTGGAACTCTAGAGGGAATAGCCACCTGGTTACAAACTCGGAGGTTGTCTCTATGTTAAAGGATAGCAACCGCATTTGTTTGCAAGAAACATGGCTTTTAGAAAATAGGCCGTTGCATGGGTTTGATGTCATGTCACAGCTGGCTAAAACCAGTAAGGTGGGTAGACCCTCGGGAGGGTTGATTGTCGCCATTAAATCTTCCTTGGGGGTGAAAGTAACAGCCACATTGAATTTGCCGTTTGGGCTGATGGCATTGGAATTTGCTTCTGCCTTGGTACCTTGGGAAATATTATTTATTGATGTATATTGGCATAAAGCTGTGGCTGGTCTCGGCGCCTTTTTGGAAGCGATTATTAAAACCATCCATCACTGGCAGAGTTCAGCCTGTAATGGTAGAGTACTCCTGGCTGGGCATTTAAATGCAGATTGTTGTATCTTGGGTTTGGCGGGTGACCCATGCAAAACCTTGCCAGAAATAGTCTTATCTAATTACAAGCAACAGTCAGGTAGAAAATTGAATTTGGCCTGGCCCTCCATTGGTCTTGTGGGCCTGAATGGGGTGTGGGGGACTCCAGTAACCCAACAGGGTTTAGAGGGGCTAGTTATTTCGATGCTCCATTACATCTTTGTAGGCGCATTCCTTTGTGACTGTTGTTCGGGCCTTGACATTACCCAAAATACTTGGAGTGATCACTGTGTACTAAAAGGCAGATTTTGATATTATCCTTAACAGGACTGTCCCAGGAACTTCTGTTAACCTTAGAACAGCTGGTGGGGGTTATCCGCTGGTCACCATATAATATTGGGATATTGAACAGAGAATTTTAGGGAATGTTGAAATGTATGACTTTGGAATGGAAACTACATATGTTTAACTCGCAGCATTTCGATCTTTTTGTGGGTAGCCTGATGGAATTAACCCATTCTAATCCTCTGATTAGACAGACTTATTTACTTCTAGACACCAACATGCGTATGATGACCATCTGGCAAAAGAAAAGACACTTATGTGCCAGAGTGTTAGGAAAATAAACCTCGCTAACTCGGACCAGGTAATCAAAACAGCTAGAATCAGCACTGCAAGACCAAAATATAGACATTTTTGTAAGTCTAAAAAGGCTGCACTGCTCCAAAGGGATGCTGCGGCCATGCCATGTATCCTGGTAAAAAGGGATTTGAGGGCTTTTTGGGCTCTGATTAATGTTCAGGACCCTTCTGTGGCTCTCTCTCAACTAAATTCAGTGTGGGAGTCTCAATGGGTGACATCTTTAATGGCGTTTTATGAGGTAGACCCTATGGGTGTTAACTCCGACATTCGCCCACTTGTTGCTGGGGCTGATAGGAAGTGGCAGTTGATTATCGACTCTGACGTGGTTCTGAAATAGATTTAAAAAATGTAAGATTTCACGAGCCACTGGACCCAATGGGTTTGAGGAATAATACTTTCAAGGGCCCTGTCAGATGGTCAGATGTACTATGTATGTTGTTTACAAATATTTTCCTTTTGGGTGTGGTACCTTCCTCTTAGTAAACTATCCACGTGGAGCTGATCTTTAAAAGAGATAGAAATGACCCGAAAAATGACCGCCCTATATCATTGATAGACGCCGATTGGCATCTGTATTGCTTATCCATCTCAATGAGTGGGCGTTTGCAACCCAGTGGCTGAAGAAACTACAAACAGGTTTCAGGCAGGGGCCTTCAACTAAAATAAATAGGACAGTGCTGAGGGCATTACAAGAAACCTCGGGGGATTCTTCTGGGTGCACATACGTGGTATCAATTGATCTCTCGCCAGCCTTTGACCATGTCTATCGTAATCGACTTTAGTCGAGTTGGCTAATTAGGGGCTGCCGGGGGCCCTATTGAAGCTTACCATGGTACTTAATGAGAACATGTGTGTGCGTATTAGATTGAACCTAGAAGGCCATATGTCTCGTAGGATTCTGACTATGTTTGGATTGAGACTGGGGTACGTTTTTGCCCTCTGCCTTTTCAATCTATACGTTTCAGATGTCGATGAGTTCACTCTGAAATTGGGCCATTTCCAAGTACCATGATTAACATACACGGACGATTTCCTGCTTCTTGACATAACCAAAGTTGGACTCCAACATCTGCTTACTAAATTCTCTAACTATGCTAGGGAAAATGGTTTGATAGTCAACCGTAGCAAGACTCGGATCATGGTGTTGTCAAGGGGTAGGAAGCACCATACCCAGATATGGAGGATGGAGGTGACCTAGAGAGAAAACACTGGCAGTATTCTATACTTGGGATTTCAGTTTATGGCCCAACCATCGTCTATTGGGATACAGACTTTTCTGAGGCAGACGGCCCTACTCGTATCCAATCAAGCAAGTAAATTAGACCAAATGTGCTGACGATTTTGGATCAAATCAACTGTCTCTTTTTATGAAGGTAAGGTTGTAACCAAACTCTTATACGGCATGGAGTTATACTACGAGGCAGTTAATAATGGTTTAGGGTCTATTCAGGCTGGATTTTGGAGATGGATTTTGAAATTGCCAAATGCAATCCCGGCTCCAGCCATACGATATGAGCTGGGTATCCTTCCATTGGGTGCTCGGGTGCGCTGGAGGCTCCTTTCTTTATTTCGGAATATGATTGATCCGATACCCAACTCGTTGTTTGAGGTTGATGGGCAAATTTCTAGGTCATAATGGAAGTGTTTATGGTTCAAAGGAGTTTTTATCAGATATGGGACATAAGCGTGATGCGCTATTGACTGATTTAACATTGGACAGGGAGACATAACCAATCCAGATAAAGTACAGAAGGCTCTATGTGAGAAAGACTGGATTGACACAATAGATAGGTTCCATGTGTACCCCTCCACGAGTCATTTATCCCGGCAACATAAAAAGTGTGGAGTCATTTCACCCATTTTGCTACAGTTCCCCAATAGATGGTATCGGTCCCTCCTTCTGAAATTACATTGGAATTTCTTCCCCACTTAGGAAGTATTACTCAGAAGAAGTTCATCTCGGTGGAAGATGCTGGTTGTAGATTCTGTAATGTTGGGGTACAAATTCAAAGTATGGAGCATTTGATAATGGAGTGAGGTGCACTTAAATCCCAGAGAAAACTTTTTATGAACAAAGTAATCTCCTCGGCAAGTTGGGTAAATGTACATTCCTTTTGGTCTTGATGTATTAATATACAGAATAAAGCGGATAGTACAGCAATTGCGACATTCGTAAAATCATTATATCTGTATTTAGACCATGAAATGTGGACACACACAATCGATGAAGAAAGAACCATGAATTATGAGTATGTAAGGGCTTGATTGTATTTTAGATATTGCACATTATTGCTGTTTGTAACAAATTTTATGTTTTTGAATATTGTTCTTATTTAATTGTTTTTATGAATGTCATTGTTTTAAATTTAGTGTAACTAAGTGTATGTTGCCATTTTCTTTTGTCAATATTGTAAAAACAAATTATAAACGATGTACAATGAAAAAAATGCTTTTTAAACTATCTACATGTTTAATCATTGGCTGAAGGGGGCTCTGGAAACCTGCCACATTTGGTTTACAGGGCACGTTTTTTTATTTATGATAAAAGGCATAACAGCTTCCATAGGGAATCCATCGCTAATGTAACATGCTGTCTACCACTATAAGAAATCAAGCTCTTGCTTTGGGCCTGCATTAGCACTCATTTATTGAAGATGTCTATGCCATTGTAGGATCTTTTGGTAGCTTGATGTCCTTTCTGTTCTGTTGTCAAGTGTACACACATTCATGAGGCTATCGGAACACGCTTATCAGCACTAGAGCCCCAGTCTTTTATCTGGTAGCTTGAAGACTGATGATTCTTTGCTGAATTCCTGGATCATTTTGTGTTGCTTGTTTGTCATAAACTTTCCAATTATGTTGCTATGTTTTCGTTTCTTCAATTTCAATGTAAATTGTTTAAAAATACAGCGGTCTTAATTTTCAGGATCATGTATTTCACTTCCAGGTGTTTCCTCCAATAGATTTTGCATATAATCTTGGTAGCCAATGCCCATTTCCAATTAGATTTGGTGGGATGCAACCAGATTCTGTTCCCGAATGCTTCGCCATTGAGATTTCAGTGGGATGGAGTCCATCATACCGGTTAGCACTGCTTTAATAGGCAGCATTCAAAGTCTGCCAAACAGAAAGGATCATTTGGGTTGACTTCCAATAAAAGGGCAACCTGCGAGGCCTAGAATAGCATACGGGTTACCTGACAGCACTGCCTCATAGTAGGACTGTGAGCCCATCTGAAGTTCTTCTCTTTCCATCTTATTAGCCCTTCTCTTCGGGAATCTAGTGTGTGACTTTGAGGGGGGACTGGGGAATGCTGCTTACAGCCAAAAGAGAGAATGTAGCCTCGGAAGGATGATCACTTCCAAGATACGACGGCATGGAAGTATGGATACAGTGTCGGCAATGTTCTGCTTGCACAAACGCGCAGTCAATAGTGGACTTGGAAGTTGAAGAAGTGAGCACCCTGAGAAAACCAGAAAGAATACACCTAAGCAGAGAAGGCAAATCTATACGTTCAAAGAGCATTAACAACTTGAGAGCTTGATTTTCCAGCTCTCAAGTGGTGAACATTGCAAATGCCCTAGGTCAGGTCTACCTGTGGGATGCTTGGACTGCGATTGTATTTTTTATTTTTGTTTATTTATGTTGTATTTTATGATGCAACACATGTATACGCGATCCATCCGAGTGGCAATATTAACATTTGCCTGTCACAAGAATCAATCTTGGAACAGCGTCCAGCATTGGTTAACTTTCGAGTTATTCCTGGGGGAATGGAGAGGTTCTTAATACAACATACCATCAGCACATGCCGCTAGGCATTACCTTGATTTGCTGTACATTGTTTGGGGAACATTTTGTGATGTTCTGTGCAGGGGGAACAAAATTATTGGTTGGGGGCCGAGAAAAATAACTTCTTATTCAAACTCCTACAGGTAATCTCCCTCTCTCTCTTCCTCGGTTTCTCGTTCCCGCTGTCTGTGTCTTATTTATAAATACAATACCCCCCATCACTAATACTCAAACATAACTGTACCCCACACACACACAGCAATTTTACCCCCCCCCCCACCTCCTCCAAAAAAGGCATCAAACAACAGAACACGACACCTCTACAACAGCTTGCATATCCCGTTCCCACCAATGCATCCTAGCCCCACGGGCACACAAGGCTCCTATCTGGACACGTGTTGCTACGCCCTTGACAGCGACCACTTACAAACAGACCCACACACAGAGCTCAGGATACTTCCAATCTGCACAGACCCAGAAAACAGCAAAGCTCATTTGAATGGTGCCTCTCTCCCCACTAACCTAACCCACCCCCCTCTCTTTCAGACACGCCAGAGTGTCTGGAGGCCATGTATGGTTGCTCCTATAAATCCCAGTACATCACCAAATCATGCTAAAGTCAGGTGTCTCTGGCATCAGGGATACATGTTGCTCCACAGGTAACAAGCCCACTATTTTCAGCAAAGTCGCCAAGCCCCCTTTTCAGTGGCCTGTATTTGGGGGGCAAGCCTCTTTAGAAATTAAAGAATAGTTTTGAAAATCAAAAGGAGTAGCTGTTCGCATCTCCTATAGGGAAATACCATCGTGTATTGAGTACATCTAACACTAAGTTGTACTTTAAAAGATTTAATATTTATGCACCATTCCACGAGATAAAAGACAATTTTGGATAATTGGGGATTCTGTGATATTCTTAAAGCATTAGCCTGCTCCCCCCCGCACCCACTTGCCGGGGCTTTTAGCATCCGCAGGATCTTTAGGTCGCTATAAGAAGGCTGATTCAGGAGTAACGAACAGGCACTGCAGCATATCACTGCCCTTGCATGGCGCTGGCACTGCCATGATTAGCCATGAAGGGGAGTGGGCAAGAGGACAGTCTTTGAATGGCCCTTTGAGCAGAGTAGCACCCACGTGTTGTGGTGGGCCACTGTACTGACATGGTGCCGGCAGCACCACTATACTGTGCATGTATGGCAAGGGGAGGAGAGGAGGGCAGAGGGGCAGTGCAGAGACAGGTACCAAGCATCAAAGTGGGAAACTGGAGTGTGAATGGAGCTTTCAGGGAAGAAGAAACTACCGGCAAACTACTGGATGCCCGGAATTCCACATTCCTGATTGGCTGAGCTTCCATAAAGGGTTCTGAAGTTTGTTAGATGCCCCAAAGCAGCGTCCACCAGAAGGGTGAATAATGACTCTTTCTAGCAAGTGTGCTACGGTCATGAGAGGCACACCTGTTAGCTGGTCGTTTGTGTGCTTTCCCAATGTGTAATGCTGGCAGGTGGTGTTGCTTGGGAAAAGGAGGTTACTAGGGAGGACTGTGGCAGAGTGGTGACTGAGGTCTCTAGCAAAGCAATTGTGCAATTGCTCATATGGCCCTCTAGTGCCTAGTAGTGCAGGGTATTTTGGTCACTCACCTTAAATTAGTGCTAGAATTTCGCGATGCACTTGTCGATACCAAGTGGTAGGGGAAATCTCCGCTCTTTGGCTGTTAGTTTCAGTCCGCATATAGTGTATGTTTGCAGAACTTGAGAAGCAAGGTCTCGGGAGGTATTTTTCTCAATCCTCCATAGTCCCAGTTTAATGTTGACTCTAGACTTTGCTCTCCAAGTGTAGGATTGGGGTGCAAAGGATATCCTGGGTCACTCATCGATCCTGAGTTCCAGGTAGAGTGTCCAACCAAGAGTCTATAAAAATATAGTTTTTAATTAGACCAACACTGATAATGTTCCACCCCAGTAGGGGAGAGAGAAAGCAGACTTTAGAATAAAGGGATACTGGGTTTTAGACAGGGGCTTAAAAAGGCTATAAGCATGTCTTTAAAAGGGCAGAGAATGGTGCTTAAAAGACAATAGGGTCCTTTAAGGTAGACCAGGCGGACAGGACCACCCCTCAAATACCTTATGTTCTTGTCTCACAGGCTCAACAGCATTGAGCCAGGCCTTTCGGCAGCAAACCGGAAGTTTAGGCGCTTTTAGGACCAAACCGGGGCCAAGTCGAGGAGTGGTAGCGATGGGTTCCAAAGATGCAGTGCTGTATGACAGCAGTGATGGTTTGTGGGTCAAAGACACTGAGAATGGCAGGCAGTATCAGGTTTACGGTGCTCAAAAGACACAGTGGTCTCAGGTGCAGAGAAGCAGAGACGTGCCTTTGGTGGAGAGCAGGCTCAGCTGGCCCAATGCAGTGTTGGGCTAGTGCTACTGCAACAGCTTGGAGCTCGAAACAACTGGTGACCAGTCAGAGGTGTCGAGTTAGAGACACTAAAAGACTTAGCAGGTGTGAAATGCAGAGATGGTGATGCATCAGTGTTGAGCGAAACTTGTAGATGGTGAGGCCGTCGAGCTACGAGGTAGAAAATGACTCGGTTGGTTCCCTTGAAGCAGTTTGGACTATGTTAAAAGTGCCCAAAACGGCTTCAAGGAGGTTGGGAGATGCAGAGAGAGACAATTCTATGGTTATAGGGTGACCCTGCCCTGTGCCTAAGGGGAAAGGTGAGTCCTTTCGCCTGCTCTTCAAAGCCAGGAGGGTTTGTAGAGAGTACTTGCAGGGTTCTACAGTTGTGGTAGGCCTTGTCCACATAGCAGTTTCACCCTAAATGTGCCCTTGGGATGGGTAGGGACAAGAGCGTTCCTCTTCATTTGAGCATTCTGTCTTCCCCTCCATGGCAGAAATCTTTGGAATACACTATTTCCCTATCAAGGTTCCAGGTGAGTCCTTCTGAACTTGAAGTCCAAAGATGAATCAAATAAGGGGAGGATTCCCCACCTATAAAGTCAAAATGCCACTGTGGTCCAAGCCTATTGGAAGGAGTCCAATCCACACTGTTTTAACAAGTGCTCTTTGCCTTCTGATGCCATGCCTAGAATGCTTTATCTGCTGGAAGTGGGGAGGGGCAGTACGTTTAGGGAGACCTAGCAGGATCCAAGATGGTGGAACTCTTCTCCGAGCTAAATCTCTCCTCTGGGATACTCTAACTACATCCTTCCTCTATCTGCCTACTTCAAAAGGACTCCAGTAATGAGCACCCTATTGTAAGAGGGCATTGTCATGTCAGGACTGTCTTTAAAGCACTGGTTCCCAGGAGACCTCCCAGTGAGGGTTCCTGTCTCCTAGAGGAAAGTGTCTACATTCCTTAAGGGGATTGAAAGAGAAGCTTCCTGGGCAGAGACTCATTTGGATGGTTTGGGTACACTCACACAAGGCAAACCTGTCATGATTTGAGTCATCTCAATAAACTGATAATAATATGACACTAAACATGCTTGTGGCTTTAGAATTGTGTATTTCTGGTAGCCACCATACCAGACATGGCTAATACATTAATCTGCCAACTGGCTGCTGATGTACACTATTATAAGAATTTGAACCAGAGGTGCAGATGATTAAAAAAAGCCTCCTCTGCCTGTTGGAACTGCACATGTGATCTTTGAACCTACCGTGTTTTCACTGCACAGCAGGTGCTGGGGATGTCAGGAGAAGGTTACTGCAGAGATACATGGGTGCGCTATTTTTTTTGGCATGGTGCACTTTGAAACAGTGTAATTAGCAGGCCTCAATGTTCGAAACAGGATTACCTGCATCCTTTCCTCAGTAAAAATCAAAAATGTTCACGCCACCCTTACCAGTCACACTATGTCACATGATGTTAGATGGTAAGCTTCCTATGTTGGAAGGCCCATTTTCTGCACGCACTCCCAGGGTCAGGGCTGCTTGCCCAGATTTTCTTAACAAAGGCGTGGAGTCTTCTGCACCCAGTAACCTGCACTGCTACCAGGCAAGATGCAAAGACATTCTCCAGGGCAACCTGCTGCACCGTTCCCCCTTCCTATCCTCCGGCTTTCATTGCAGTTTATCTTTTTTTAATTTGCACGGTTTCATAAATAATGGTTTTAGAATCTCCACAGTGGGCGTTGTTTTTTAATCTAGCTCGCTGCAGGGTCTCTAAAGGCCACGCCGTTGTTTAATCTCGCTGCTAAGGGGTCTCAGCTCTACTCTGCTTCGGGGCTTTGTTGTGGCGAAAATTCATCAAAATGCTCCACGCTGGATGGGGCTGTGGAGTGTGTACTGGGAATTGTGTGCCATGTCACCGCCGTCCCGGAGGCCCCGAGCGCGCGCTTACAGTGTATCCAACCACTGGCGTTTGATAATGAGTCCAGGCAAAGCTCTGAGGCCATCGAACACAGACAGAGAAACGCCGCCCTCAGAAGCTGCCGCTTACTTACCAATGGCCTTGTTGATGCCCGGGTGCTTGGAGAGAGTCATTAGGAGCCCATAGAACGTGAGTCTCTGGACACTGCCGAGGGCTTCCTTGATAAGAGCAGGAGGAGGTCGGCTGTGGAAAGAAGAGAGGGCAATCATTTCGAGGGAAGAAGGATGAAGGGATGCAGGAACGGGAGGGAGGGAGGGAAACACAATAGGGAAGAGAGAAGAAATGCAGGAATAAAGACTAGGAGGAGAGAAGGAATACAGGAATGAGCAAGACAGGGAGAAGAGAAGGAGTGAACACACAAGGGAGTGCGATGCCCTGTTTCATTATGGAGATGCTAGCCCAGTCCTGGTTGTAACGTTGCATTGTGGGGCTTATAGTCCCAGATATCCCTATTATAAATCCGGGAGTACAAGTCCCAGAATGCAAAGTTAAAACCAGTACTGGACCAACATCTCATATTGGAATGAGGCATGTCGGGAGAAGTAATGCACAGGCCACGAATTGCAAGACAGTGAGGAGAGAAGGAATGCACACACCAGCTAATGCAAGATAGGAGAGAAGAAGGGATGTAGGAATGAGAAGATGCAAGAGAGGGAGGAAACAAAGAAGACAGAGACCACTGGATGCAAGACACGAAGGAGAGATGGGATGCACACATCAAGGGATGCAAGGCCTGAAGAATGGAGGGTGGAAATGCAAGATAGGGAGGAGAGAGGGAATGCACAAACAGGGAGATGCAAGGCCTGAAGGATGGAGGGTGGGAATGCAAGACAGGGAGGGGAGAGGGAATGCACAAACAGGGCGATGCAAGGCCTGAAGAATGGAGGGTTGAAATGCAAGACAGGGAGGAGAGAGGGAATGCAAAAACAGGGAGATGCAAGGCCTGAAGGGTGGGGGGTGGGAATGCAAGACAGGGAGCAGAGAGGGAATGCGCAAACAGGGAGATGCAAGGCCTGGAGGATGGAGGGTGGAAATGCAAGACAGGGAGGAGAAAGGGAATGCACAAACCGGGAGATGCGAGACATGGGAATCAAGGGAATGCAGGAACCAGAGGTTGCAAGACTGCGAAGAAAGAAGAGAATGAAAGAGAAGAGCACACATGCTAGGGGATGTGGAACAGGGAATGCGCACATCAGACCATACAAGCCAGGTAGGAGAGAAGGAACGAATAACCATTAAGGAGAATAGGAGTGCACACACCAGATGGTGCAAGACATGGAAGGGATGAGGGATGCAGGCACCAGCAAGGCAAGGAGAAGGAATGAACAAATAGGGGAAGGCAAAGGGCCCCCCTCTTCCCAGAGGACAAGAAAGGAGACGAGAATGAATGTCTCAGGAAAAAGGTGCATGAAAGGGGCAGCAGAGAATAGACGCGGGTGCAAGAAAGGTACAAAGGAAGGAAGGAAGGAGTGCAAGACAGGGATGAGAGCAGGAAACAGGGGGAATGACACACCCAGAGAAGATCAGAAATGCTGGAAATGACAGCTCACACCAGCTACCCAAGTAGGGAACTATGAAAGTGGTGAATGATTCGGGGGTACAAGAAAAAAGGAAGGCACGAATGTTTGATCCAGGGATGCAAAAGAAAGAAGAGATGGAATGCCAAAACCAGAGAATGAAGACAAAGTGTAATAAGGCAGGGAATGGCGCCAGTGGGGCCCAAGAATAGAAGCTGGTAGACAATGCCTGCACTCGGGACACATATAAGGGAATACAGAATAAACGCCGGACTCCAGAGCACGAGGAAGGGAGAAATGACTGAACCAGGGGCACGAGAAGGGGAGGAGGAGGCAATGCCCGAAACATGGGGGTTTCCATCGTTGGTTTCCAGACATGCGCTCACCTGGAATTAAATGGCAGAAGTCGCGCTATATACGACCCTTCATATAACATTACTTAGGAAAACACCCAGCTTCCATTAGAACCCACTTTTAGGTGCCCGACAATCCTGCCAACACTGTCACCTGCTCCTGAAGTCTTGGATTGCAGAAGAGATGGGAGGCTCAATATTCCTGCCAGACTCGAGCAAACTCATTCCCCCAAGTCAGGGATCCTGCTGACACTTTAAGCCTTCCACTTTGGACCCTGATGGGAGGTTTGGAGGGGGTCCTGCCTTGGAGGGTAAAGGCCCTGCTGCTATTCTCTGGCCCAATGAGGTCACATTACATTCTCGTTCTGAAAACCTCACTGTTCGAAGTTACTTAGTTCAACTTGCAATGTAAACGCAGCGTCAAATAATTCTGATTAGGGGTGAGATGGGAACGTGCTACCCTGCAGTGGACTGGGAACCAAAAGAGACCCTGGAAATAATTGTCAAAGGGGCCCCATATTATACATTTTCAGCAAGCCCAAACCTTTTCCTACGGGAACATGTCACGGAAGTCTCTGATAAAAATCTGCAGTTTCCTTAAGGCCAGTCCACCCCTGGTGATACTCCTTTCTGTTTCACACAATGCAGAGAAGGGTTAGGAGACTGGCCTCTCCTGCCCCATCACACACAGTGCAGAGGGCAGACAGCCCAACAGAAGCTCCCCCGCAGCCGCTGATGAAGGCTGCTCCGTGGGCCCATCACCTCTGCTGGGGGCTGTTCAATGCGACGCTACCCTTTTGATACAGAAAACATTGCAGCTTTTCTCCCAATTTACGGTCTACCCCAATTCCTGAAAAACTCTATCTAGTGATTCCAGACTCCTCTGCCACACCAGGATCCTAGATCCATATTCAAGTCTGTTCCTCTTATTGCAAGTGGAAGAAGATGACCCGAGGAAGGGTAGGGTAAGAGGGATCACATGTACAAATATTGCAGGAAAACACTTTAAGGCACAACATGCCATGCCATCTGCAAGGGTTCTTTCTCTTTGAGGCACCTCCCGAGAGGACCGCAGTGTAGCACTGCGTTGACTCCAAGCGTTCACCTGTGCTTGTAGCGCTCACACAAGCTCTCCAAGCTGTGCAAGAAGAGAGGTGCCTCGACGCCCTCCTGTGTGCCAGTGTCACTGGGCCCTGGCCGCTGGCGCGACTGCCCAGACGAGGAGGTTGGCACAATCACTGTGTTGGGGTTTTTGCCGCTCAGCAGATCATGGTAGACGGCAGCTGCACTGTCAAGGAACTCTGCAAGGGAAAAAGGCAGGTGAGAAGTGTGGTGTGATGGGATCCACTGACAGAAAGTTCATTAAAATACAGGGCACACGTGCACAGAACAACCAAATCCACTGAGCACATACGTGTCCATACGCACGCATGCTATCTCTCTGCACAGCGGCAATCTTCTCAGCCGTTATGTGGATACATGTGAAGATAGACACTTCCTTCACTCGATGCATACTATCTGTGTAGTTGCATACACTACTCGCATCATTGCTTTACATAGTATCACAATGTCATATGAGCTGCACATAGGCCCATGTGCTCATCTCAAACATCTATCAATACATGCTTATGAAAAGCCCCAATCATTTGAGAGTGCGCTTAATCCCATCCACCCGGGTCTTCATAAATGATCTGCCTCTTCCTGGCCATTCCTGGCCACTTGAGACTGGCAAGAGACACCCGAGAACTCATGCTGAGGATAAGAGAGATCCCACCGTGCCTCTCCCTGTTTGAACTGGTATGTACCCTTCTACCCTTCTACCCAGGGGTCTGCAAGGTTCTGTTTTCCAGATGTTGTGCACTACAGCTCCCATGATCCCTCACCATCGACTATGCTGGCTACGGCGTATGGGATATGCACTCCAAGACACATTTGGAAAGCCAAAAGTTGCAGATTCTGGCCTGAGGCAACCCTTGTTTTTTCAGGCAGGGGAACTGAAGTAGAGTGTTTACTCCTTAGCAGGCAGGACTCAGGCCACCCCATTTCAGCTGAGGGACTAGGCCCGGGAAGTGGGAGAACGCTCTGCTGCCTGTTCCCCTACAACCTGAGATGAAATAGCCCAACGGTCAATTGGACAAGCATGCTGACTTATCAACATAGACCAGAAGCTTCCACCGAAACCCCATCTTAAAGGTGGACAGGTGGTGCTCTACAAAATAAATAATTAAATGTTTTCACAGAGCACAGCTGTGCTAACCATCTCTAGCACCTACCTGATCAGTATCTTTTCTTGACAGGACCAATTCCATTTTTCATTAGCTAAGGTGTAACCCTTGTGGTCGTACCTTGCGCATGAAGTCAGTGGCTGCGGTACTAAGATCTGGACACATAGAATTCAGCTGAACCTCAAGAAGACTGTTGCCTTCCGATACACTGTTTGTGTGCCTCAGAAATGGTAAGTACAAGTGCTGGGCAACACTCTCCTACTTAGAGGGGGCTGTAGGGAGGAGGGGGGGCAAGGGTGTGGGCCCAGGTTAGGTCCCATAACCCCAATGTTTAATTTGTGGGGGTGTTTGCCAGGGCTCAGACCTGGCACTTATTTCTGAGTCCTGGTACTTATTGTCTTAGACTCAGATTGATAATGATGTGGTGCTTTGGCACGTTATTATTTGAACTGCCAGTCACATAATAAACACCTATAGAATCAGAGCAAAATTCATCCATGATTGTGTTTAAAGACACAATTAAACAAGTGTCTCATGTCAAGACACAACCAGTATGTTATTTTTTGTGCATGTTGATTGGTATTTATAGATCACACATTGGTCGTAGTGAGTACATAGTGAGTACATCCGTCAACCACATTAAGGTGGGAGTTACGGCTTTACCCCCATATATGTTGACAGCATGGGGAGCAGCCAGGGATGGTGGCAACAGTGGGCAGAAATCTGCCCATCCTGATGCGTTGTGGGCGTGTTAGAAAATATTTGAGCCCCAGCACTTATTTATTTACAAATGAAGTACTATGCAATACAGTATCTCTTCATAGAACCCAAACCCGAACATTTGCATATAAGCAAAGAGCATAAGAGCATGGGAGCATAAGAATGCCCATGATTTCAAATTTGAAACATGTCTTATAGTGATTGAACAAGAAGCCCTTTTGCACAATTAATGGAAGTTGGACTCTGCTCTTTTCAGTAGTCCCAATACTCACCCTAACAAAAAAATACAAATTGCGAGACATATATATCAATTTGGACAGCTGCTATACAGTATGTGAGGCTTTGGCTGTTTCTGCATTAGCAGTCGGGTGGGGTGGAGTCAGCCAATGAGATGGCTCGGAACGCTGGCTTGAACCGCTGGTACAAGCCTGCATTCCAAGCCGCCTGATGGCTGGCTCCCCCCGCTGTCATCTTCCCCCCACCCTGCTTCACATTTTCTTTTTTTTATCATCCAACCCCATACTTACCTTATTTTGCTTATTTCAGCAGCAGCATTGCCATCGCCGCATCCGCCCCATCACTTCACCTCCCGCAGGCCACCATGGAAAGGGAAGAGGGGCTCCGTACTGAGCCTCGCCTTCCCTTTCCATGGTGGCCATCTTGGAAAATGATTTTCTTTCCTACAGCGGGACGCTGTGCGCGCCCCGTTGTATGAAGCAAAATCCTTTTTTTTTTTTGCACCCCGGGTTACCGCTTTGGTAACCCGGTGTGCTAATGGCCTTCATCCCTTGTTCCAAGTGCTGGAACAGGGGAAAATGGCCCAAAGTCCTCGTTATCTACCCTTGCTTCTGTCGGGCCGATAACTTGGGCTGGCGGGCCGTTAGCCCCCGTTCCAGCTCCTGGAACAGGGAATGAACGCCACCTTCATTCTCCCGCGTGAAAGGGCCCCATATTACACATTTTGAGTAAGCCCAACCCCTTTCGCATAAGAACATTTCGAAATAAAATAAGTAACCACACAAAAGAGACCTGTTAGGTGGGACCCTCCTGTGTGTGTGTTGCCCCTTTAAGGGGGATGTGTTTTCCTCACGTGTATGGCCCCTTTAAGATGGGCCATGACTGTGTCATGGCCCAAGCTAATAAAAGGAGCCCCTGCAGGCACGTGAGACAGAGCGGCTGCAGACTCCCAAAGAGGAACGACTGAGTCCGTGTCTCATTATCCATGAAGGCCCCAGGCCTACACGTGGAGGCACAGGCCTGCACGCCTAGACACTGAGGGACCCGCATGCCAGGATGGCAGCCGAGGTCCACTCAGTCAGAGGCCTGGCAGGCTGTGACCCCACGCCAGGGTGCCGAGGCCCATGGCACCCGGGGCCATGCCGGATGCCCAGGGCAGGCCCCCACACGTAGTGGGACTGCACGGCGCTAGCAGAGATAGCGCCCAGGGGCGCCTGCCGGATGACCATGGCCGGCGACCCCCAACAATGGCGACGAGGACCATGAGCCCGCGTTGCCCCCCTGCTGCTAGGAAGTGGTGGGGGGGAGAAGAGTTTCCAGCCCCACCGCGGTCTTGCGTGGCCTGCGCCTCACCGTCGTGGCATTGGGCGGTGTAGGCCCGGGCTGCCCCGCGGTGAGACACACACCCGCCGGCGTTCCGCCGCAAAGAAGATGAAGGTGAGATGAGCCATGGCGTGCTTCGCCCCGGCCGCGGCCCTCAGTTGCGGGGGTGCTCCTGTGGCCAGGATCGAGGCATGGTGGCACCCCGGTCTCCTGCGACGTTCGTTTGTGCAGGGGGAGGGGATAAATATCACCCGTTGGGGTGGGACATGTTGTGAACTATCCCCGGCAGCATCTGCCGTGAGAAGGTGGAGGCCGTGATGGCCCGCCCCATGAAGAGGAGAAGGAGCGGCGTCTGCCGCGAAGAAGGAGGCCGTCCTGGCCCCGCCCCGATAAGGTGGGTCCTCCCCGACCGCGGCCTCCTGCTTGGAGGGTGCTTGTGCGGCCGGGGGAGGATCCAGCCTGCGGCGTTCGCTGTGCGCTGTGCTGTGGGGGTGCCAGCCCAAAAGGAAAAAGAAAACTGGCGCCCCTCTTCGGGGTGTGGGGATTGGTTGAGCCCAATAAGGATTCTGGGCTGACAGGCGGACGGTGAGTCTTCACGGCACCTGTGGTGCAGGGCCGCCGTGTCACGCCGGCACCCGGCGTCTTTTAGACCTGGCGGCAGTGGAGGCTGCTCCGAGTGGGAGAGACCGCGTGCGTTCTCCCTTCCCCACGCGGGTCGTCACCGCGGGGGAGGGAGGAATGCTGCCCTTCCCCCAGGAAGAACGAAGTGCCCGGCAGTCAGCACTGCACCGAGGCACCCATGTGGCGTGTTCGCCACGAAGATGGAGGAGAGCAGTGTTGCCCCGCCTCCAGGCGAGAGGCAAAGAGAAAAGGTGATGGCTGTTGCCGTGGATCCTCCCCGGCCGCGGCCCTTTGTGAGAAGGGTGCTCGTGCGGCCGGGGGAGGATCCAGCCCTTGTCCCGTCCGGCAGCGCTGTGCCACAACAAAAGAAAACACCTCCCGCAGACGACTGCGCAATCATCTTCCTGCTGCACACAGTGAAATCTGGGCTCGGAATGCGAGGCAGTCGCAAGACCACGGAAGCAGAAATCTGCTCACCTACACATCGCTGCTGAGGGCCGCATGCGAAGCTCTAATGGCAACAGGGATGATTGCAGTGAGTGTGGCAGTACGTCCATCATGGGAGAGAGCGACTCGTCCATCTGCTGTGCTGGCGGGAAAACCGCGCACAAATCCCTGACCTGGGTGGTGTCGGGCCCGGTGCCATCATCTGGAGGAAAGGGGCTGCACCACCTGCATGGAACCTCCCGCCAAGCGGTAGCAGCACCAGCTCTTGACAAGAATGGAGGTGGCTGGCGTGCAATGCGGTGACGGAGCCAAGGGTTTGGCCAGTGTAACGTCTCTGGAAAAGGTGGGTGGGGAGTTTCAGGGGTGACATCAAAAGAGTGACTCTGACCGGGACCAAAGAAAAGTGAGGCTCCTGGGCAGGACTCTGGGCTGGACAGTAGGGTGAGACTAGAGGCAGCTTCACTACCTGGTGCCCCACATCGACACAGAGTCATGCATCCCTCCTGCGTTCCCCGAGCCTGTGTGGCAGAGCGGAAGGAGCACTGCCACTCCTACTGAAACGTCGTCCATGGTAGCTTAGAGAGGGTAATGAGCCAGATCATCAGCGCCGAGAAGTCGGACCCTAAGCACTGAAGGCAGCCACATGTCACCAAAACAGACTATTCCGACAGCGCCATAAAGTGGATCTGCCACCCTGTGCTCCTAAGGGTTCCAGGCCAGGAGCATCTAAGCATCTGGCGCTCTGTGTACTGTACATCTTGCCAGCATGATCAAGCTTGGAAAGCTGCGCGCGCAGGACGCAACGGGGTGGGGATCCGCAGCACCGGGGAACAGGCGCTCGGCGCTGCCGGATGGCCCGAGAGGCGAGACCCCACTGTGCACCTCAGACGCCAATCCATTCTGCCATGGCCAGTTGCACAAGAACCAGTGCATTGTGCCAGCGTCGACGAGGATGGCTAACAAGAACAGAGATAAATGCTTTCCTGCCCAGCACCATTAGGAAAACGGGACACCCCGCGGCATAAATCAACCTGTCCGCAGTGAAGGGGGCCTCAACACCTCGTGAGCCCATATCACCCGCATCATCAGGCCGAGGATCATGCACGTCTAGTGCATGCGAGGACCCTCTTGCAATGGACAGGAGGCACCTCACACTGCCGCGGAGTCTTGGGACAGCCTCCCATTGCCATGGAGAGAACCAGGCAGCCGATGGCCCATCACTCTGATACCAGCGTCATCCAGGTGGCCCCACTGGTGTCCCTGACTCCCTACTACTGCAACGACCCTGCCTGCTCATAGGTGGCCTCGACACCGGAGAAGGTTCCTGGACTGCTGACACTGGTGTCGGTCAACATGCCTGGCTGTCGTACGATCAAGCCAATGTGGGTATGGGGGAGGGACCACCTGCCCCCCTGAGCTCTGAGACACCTTGGGTCTGCCCAGAACAACACCCGGAGACGGGGCAGCGGGCAGGATATGGGTTGCAGCTCATCGTGAGTGCTTGTGCGCCCTCATGTGCCCCGGAAGGAAAGGAAGAAAGAAACACTCTTAACTGGGGGGGAGTATCATGAGGAAAAGGGGTGAGGGGTATCCATTCACCTTGGGCCCTACCGACCACACCTGCCTTGTTGACAACATCAGGAGCAGTCTGGAGGCGACCTGCATCTCGCTACTCTGCTGTGAACATCAAGTGACTGTGCCGATGTGGCCCCTGGTACCCGCCATGTGCGGCTTTGCCGGCTGCGACCTATACCATCAGTGGACCTGAACTCGGGAAGGGACTCCTGGACGGACGCTGATGGGAAAGGGACTGGTCTCCTGCTGCCCCGCAATTGTTTAAAGAGGACTCAGTAATCCTGTGTTTTAATGCTGTGGACCTGCATAGTAACCACATGCTTTAAGTGGTCTCAGTAAAGAACAACACAGTGAGGCTGTGATCCCACAGTCGCGAGGGGTGCATGTAATACCAGCCGCCAACCACGGCGTTTGTTTACAGGTTACGGTCCAGAGCCCCAGGTGAATAAAGGGTTGTGCAAACTGTGGTAGAGTGGCCGGTGTTCCTCTGGCAGCCCACCTGCCACGACTATCACCTGCTGAGTGTATTTTGAAATGGGCTAACATGGGTTGAGTTTGTAACTAGTAGGGGTTAGGTCTGTAATTGTCGGAGTAAGCAAAGTATGTGGCGGTGGCATATCTTATTATTTGCCCACCCCACCAGTTCAAAAACCGACAAGAATGTTATTATTTTGTAACAGGTGGGAAGCCTGTATGTTTCGATATTGTTTGTTTTGTTTGTTATGAAAAAGGAGGAGTGTTAGGTGGGACCCTCCTGTGTGTGTGTTGCCCCTTTAAGGGGGATGTGTTTTCCTCACGTGTATGGCCCCTTTAAGATGGGCCATGACTGTGTCATGGCCCAAGCTAATAAAAGGAGCCCCTGCAGGCACGTGAGACAGAGCGGCTGCAGACTCCCAAAGAGGAACGACTGAGTCCGTGTCTCATTATCCATGTAGGCCCCAGGCCTACACGTGGAGGCACAGGCCTGCACGCCTAGACACTGAGGGACCCGCATGCCAGGATGGCAGCCGAGGTCCACTCAGTCAGAGGCCTGGCAGGCTGTGACCCCACGCCAGGGTGCCGAGGCCCATGGCACCCGGGGCCATGCCGGATGCCCAGGGCAGGCCCCCACCCCCACACCTAGTGGGACTGCACGGCGCTAGCAGAGATAGCGCCCAGGGGCACCTGCCGGATGACCATGGCCGGCGACCCCCAACAAGACCCATGAGGCAGGGTCCCGCGGGAAATCTCCTGAGTTCCCTGTAGGACAGTCAAGGAACACCATCATTTGGCTACAGCACAAAAAGCATTGGCCAAGTCTTGCCTTGGTCTAAAGCTTGGGGCAGTTAAGGCGAGGTCGCGTGAAAGAAGCGGCATCATTGCAGACGCATCCGTAGATCAGCAGGGGCCCTTTCCTGCGCCATGGAGGCGCTTCATCCAGCCCTCGTAACCCCACCTCCCGCCACCAGCCCCGGCCTCCTCTGGCAGCCTCGGTGGATAGCATAAGGTCGAGCAGATGGAGTCGCAGGGCTTAAGACCAGTAATCGCATAAGTCACCCTTTCCCGATATCCCTGAAGTTTGCTCAGAAGATTTTCACAGAGATTCAAGGAACTCGAGACACAAGGTCATTAAGAGGCCAACCGCAGAAACCCTATGCAACTACAAAGTCTTTATTGCTTTGCGGGTCTCATAGAATAACACATACATATCAAACTAAACAATAAAATCAATCAATCACTTTTTTATCATTGCAATATCAAAGTTATTTTTTAAAGTCGGCAACGTTTGACAACAATCCTAAAGCATCATCCGTAGTTCGTGCACCGTATTGCACACAACTCGGTTTTACGTGTGTTTCCCCATAAACAGACCAGCTCGGGCACACAAGCAGAACCATGAGATGCTCTGTGCAGCTATGCGAGTCTGCCATTCCATGGAATGTCGGACTCGCACACACCGGAAAGACTTCCGGTCGGGAATGAGCTGAACAGTTAGCACTATATACACTTACAAGCCCCGTGCCTCCGGTATTTAGCAGATAAGGGTAAGCCACGCATATGTAACCATCTCTTTCAGGGCTCAAGTCGAGGGTACACGCGGGTGAACGGAGTCCCACCACTATTTCCAGAGGCACCTTGATATGCTCATTGCTGGTGACACCACATTCAATTGGTACTTGAGTGAGTCCCCACGCTGTTTTTTGTTCGGACCTGGCCCCTGAATCACTTTGTTTCCAGTATGGTTGGCCCCTCACTTGAGGATGGCTTTTAGAAATATAACAACGAACTCTCTAACAATGTCTTAAACAAAAGAATTTTAGCTATATTTAATTATTCGGAGCAAGTAAAAACAGTTATATGCTGATTGCTAGATAGAAAATGTGTGAACCTCTCTTACACAACAAAGTCACCAATACAGTCATATGATCGGGGATCATACGTGTACTATGCAATGTTAATGAAAAAGACAAAGAACAATGCTTTTCTCAATATCTACTCTAATAAGGGGGGGGGGACAAAATGCTTCAGTCAACTTGCGGATTCTAGAGGCCTTGAAAAGGGATAATAAACAGCACTGCAGCCTCCATCACGAGTTAGGCGGTAACTGTAAAAACTGGTGTTAATGGAAATACTACTTGTTTTTCTGATCCACCTACTTATATGTTTGAAACATATTAGGAGGTAATACCGCAATCACTTGCATGAAGGTATTTCCTGCAGAAAAACTGCAGAATTACCACTAGTTGTAATTTCTTCAATCCCCAATGGGGTCCTGTTGGACTTCTGAATGAGGAATAAATCAAACATATCATTTGGCAGATTCAACACCGTTACCAATGGCAGTAACAGCAAATCCGTTTACCAGTATTAGCATTGCCAGCTTTCCTCTCCTTCCCCCAGAAGCTGTCTCTAGAGCTGTGGTTCTCTCTAGGCTGGACAACTGCAAAAGCCTCTTTCGAAATCTACCTGCTTCTACTCTCCGCCCTCTGCACCTAATCCAGAACAGGACTGCAAGACTTATCCTTGCCCTCAAGCCCAGGGATCGTATCTCTACAGCCCTGAAATCTCTTCATTGGCTCCCAGTGGCTGCAGGGATTAAATTCAAGACCCTTTGCATTGTCCAGAAGGCTTTCTGGGGCCTGGGTCCACAATACCTTCAACTCTCCCTCCATGAATACCTTCCTACTCGAGCTCTTCGCTTCTCCACTTCCAACTCCCTCAGGGTCAGTCCCTTCTCCAAGAAATGAGTTGGGGGTAGATCTCTTTCCTCGACTGGGGCCTCCCTCTGGAACAGTCTCCCTGCCTCTCTGGAACTTGAGGAGAACCATCTTCAGTTCCAGAAGCAGCTCAAGACCTTCCTCTTTGCTTCTGCCTTCACTCTTCCTCTCCCCTGCTGATCTGTCTGCCTCGGCACCTGGTTACCCTTTGATTTTCAGGCCCAGGTCACTGCCCACCCAGCCACACACCCGTACTGCCTCCTGGCAACCCTTGCACTTGGGTCTGTATTTATAACCCCACAGTCCCCTTATCTGCACTTACCAGACACCCCTTGTCTATGCTTTAACCTTGCCAACTTGCTGGCTGCACTGCCAGTTGTTGTTTTATCCCTGATCAGCACTTTCCACTCACCTCTCCCCCGTGCACTTTCCCCCTTACCTATCCCCTGCACTTTTGCATTCTCAATGTCACTGGGCCTCGTAAGAGCGTATCATATTATATCATACCAGATGCAATCATCAATGGATATACATGTTCATACATCCAAATAGTTTTTCTCATTAGTACCTTGGGCGGTGGGGGTGCGCTAGACAATCAGTGTTCTATGAATGCAGGCTTTATTCACTGGTATAAACCCCCATTCCGAGTATCCGGACAGCTGTGCACCCCTGCCTCTCTGTGCTGCTCCAGCCTTTCTGCCTCCCTCATCCGTACAGCTCCATTAACACCTGGGAATGCTAGATGCAGGGCCAGTGCAAGCACTAGGCAAACTAAGCCACTGCCTAGCATGCTGATCAGCAAAGGGCGCCAGATCGCAGGTTTTTCCTTCTGCTTTAATGAAGTACAAAAAAGACGTAAACCAATTGGAGTTAAAGTAGCTGCATAATGTCCTCCTGCAATTAGGGGTGCCCTGCTGCAAATCACAGTGCTCCCATTTCTAGAACGTCCAACATGTAAATGGTAGCAGGCCTATTACCTATTGACACATGTTTGAGCAGCACAGTATATGGTCTAGCTCA
Source organism: Ambystoma mexicanum (assembly GCF_040938575.1). Taxonomy (NCBI): domain Eukaryota; kingdom Metazoa; phylum Chordata; class Amphibia; order Caudata; family Ambystomatidae; genus Ambystoma; species Ambystoma mexicanum. Next base: position 403,184,822 of record NC_090934.1, read on the forward strand.
AATAAAAGTACAGAGGCCTAGCAGGAATAAATATTGAGACAACAACAGGGTGAACGTAAGGGTCTCATGCAAGTTCAGCAACAAGGATTTAAAGGGTCTTATCCACATAGTCTCAGAATAGGTCAAAGTGTACTGTGCTTGCATCGCATTTACTCTGAAAAAATGCTATTGGCATGAACAACCGGATACATATAACTTTATGCAATGCTGGAAGGGCTCATTCTGAGTACTAACCCAAGTCACCTGGTCTTTCCACCTCATACTAGTAAGTCTGGTAATGAGCTACTGACGAGACAGAGTGTAGAAAGCATACAGGTTTACACAGTGCACCCCGTGTAACTACCCCACTCCCCAGCCAGCAGACGACCACGAGCAAAAGCTGCTGATTGGGTCAGAAGATCATATGAAAAAGGAGCTCTCCACATGCATGGAAGCTAGCAGGCTTCATAGATCTAGAGCTCATGCTGTACCTGTTATTTTGAAGTTGACCTTGCACTGTCCCTGCCTATGCTGTATTGTCTGTTGGGGGAGCTAGCTCTGGCTCTGACCATGCTGCACCAGTACTAGTTTGAGAGGAAACCCTGCACTGGCCTTGCACATACTTTTCTCATACCAGTGTGCGAGGGAAGCTTGCACTGTGTCTGCCTGTGCCATACATGTACCAATTTGAGTGACGTGTGCACAGGCCCTTGGAATCCATTGCTCTGCCAATTCTGTAATTGTGCATATTTGTGAGGGAGACATACAATGTCCTGGCATGATGCTGTGTCAGTACCTGCTTGAGCAGAGCTTGCCGTGGGCCTGCCCATGTTGTACCTGTTAGTGAGGGAGGCTTGCAGTGACCTGTCTCAAACTGTACCTGTTTGTGAGGGAAGCTTGCCTGACCCGACCTAGCTGTAAATGTGCCCATTGGCTAGGAAAACATGTAATAGAATTGCCCATGCTATACTTATACCCACTTGTGAGGGAAAGATGCACTGGCCTGTTCACGCTGTATGAAAACCTGGTTGTTCTGGTCTTGTCTATGCTCTGCTGATACCGTTTCAGTTTGTGAGGGAACCCTGTGCTGGTCCTATGCATGTAGTAACTATACACGCTGTATCTGCGAGGAAAGGAAAGCTTGCACTGTTGGAAACTTTGCAGGACCGCTACCTAGACAGGCGTATGGGGACATGTGAGGAAATGTCTACGTGCTGCTTCCCATGCTATACCTATTTGGTGTGTGATAGTAGCTTGCAGTGCTGCTGACCATTATGTTATTTGTCCAGTGTGTAATGGAAGCTTTTAGTGTACCCATACGGTACCTTTCCAGTTTGTTAGGGATGGTTCTGCTGCATGTGTTGTCTTTCTGTGTGTGAATTAAAGTTAGCACTATTTGGGCCAGTACTGTACCTATTTAGTGAGTTAAGGAAACAGTGTGGCACAAATTCAACATTGGACGAGCAAAATAGCTGGAAAATCCAAGATGCACACCGCACTAATGCCCATATTTAGAAAACATGGTGGAAGCAAAATTTTCACCTCCTCTCCACACTATCTCATGACGGCCAGAGCAGGAGGTAGAGTCGCTGTCCCATTTTCGTATCTGGCCCTATTATCAGCCCATTGGTGGTCATCAGCCTGCTTAAAGTAGGTTCACCAGGTGGATTCCCTGAAACACCAAATTATGCTTTGGTTAGTGCACCATGTGCTTGGGCATGGCGGGGGCTGCCTCAATCCTGTTCTCATCTTCATCGCTGAGATGCCAAAGGGATTTCCTCCACTCGCCTTTGACGGTAGTCAAGCAAATGGTATTTCTTTTCCATTCCTGATATCTGGAAAGGGGATGTGAGGGGGGCTACTGCCACCCAGAGCTAGCTGTAGTGGTAGAAAAGCTACTGAGAGTCATTAGAACCCTCTCAGTTTCAGTGACTCAAACAGCAGTTTCTGCCACTCTTTTCAGTCAGACCCTCCAGGATATTGCAGCATGAAATGTAATATTTTGCAGCATAAAAAAGCACATTTTGCAGCACAGAACTGTATTTATTGCTGCATTTTTGCAGCACATTTTTATTGACTGGAGGGTGCAAGATGTGCAGGTTGAAAGAAAGAGGCAGTATTTGAGACTGCAAAGAACCAGGCTGTCATTATTTGCACCTTTTGTATCAATTTAATAAGAGGAGTCTCCAATGTCCCCGGGTTGACAGAAGAGTATTTGTTTTGTTTTACTTTTGTGGTTTACTGTTGTGTCTATTTAATATTTTTGACCTTATTGATCATTATCAGCTGTAATGGTGAGAGTGTTCCCCTTCTCTGTTCTCCAAGCAGCCACACATCCCACTCACCCATACACCTCACAATCACCAATTCCCCCTCACAACTTACACTCCCAAACCTCTCACTCTGCCAGTCATATGCACCCTCACAAGCCGTCACACTGCCAAGTCATAAATCACACTTCCCAGTACCTGCCACACTTCCAACAATGCCCCAACTCACACTTTACTCTCCCCAGCCTAAAGTCCTTAATTCTGTACTTCTTCTGCATGTTGCATGCTTTCAAGCATTCTATCACATTCTTCAACCAGCCTTTCTCCCAATCTGCAGATCGCTGCCTTGTTCCAGCTATCCTCTTCCTCTGTGCTTTGAGGCCCAATGTTCCTGTTCTACTCCGCCACTCACTCTGCTTTCTGCCCCTCTGACCCCCCCCACCATGCTTTCTGGCCCGCCGCTCTCACAAGGCTTTCTAGCCCATCACCCCACCGGTGCCCTATCTGCTCTCTTGTCCATAGCTTTGCCCTCTGGACCATCACTCCGGACACTCCCTCTATCCCTCTCCTTCTCCTTCACATTGCGACTATTATTTTTTTTTTAATGTAGATTCTGGGCCCGATCCTCATAAAATGGAGCATATATAAATAGAAGAGAGGATGTGTTGCCACATTTTTGGAAATAAGCAGGTCACCTAACTCTGAAAGGGGACCTAAACCTTTCCAGGAGGCTGAGCTGTACAGCAAATGATGTGCTTGCCGGCCGCCTGTAATACATTAGTGTCGGGAGACCTACAGGCTCCCTGCACCCTTGTGGGTGCTGGGAGCACATTTCAGTGTGACAGGCCTTTAAGGGGCCTGTCACTATAAAATGTGATGCGAAAAACACAATTCTATCTCTGATTAATAGAAATGCAACTGAGACAGCAACGGTTCATACCGCTGCTGAAAGAACATGTCCATGACAGGGTCAGGAAAGAACTCGTCATCCAATGCTCAGCCCCATGTGCCTATTTAAAGCAGGCACATGGGGTTGTCTTAGTTTTCTGCCCATTTAAAAGCACATCCTGTTTATGAATCTTGGATGCACTTTTAAATGCGCAGAAATGCCCCCCGATTTACACAAATTCTCAAAGGGGTGAAAAAGGGCTTCTGAATGGGCATATATAAGATGCACCCATTCAGATGTCCTTTATGGATTGGGCTGTTGCTTTTTTGCGCAAGTGATGGGATACGCTAGCGCATCTCATCACTTGCGCCCAAAAAGGTATTGAGAACCAGGTCCTTTGTGTTTTTCTATTTAAAAAACTGCTGTTTTTCCAAATTCCTGCGCCAAATCCGAGGTGCTTGCAGAGAGCCATTGGGGTTGGTGAAACGAAGTGATAGCTTCCTTACAACAACCTTTAAATAGACACCTACTATATGTGATAAAGTGGCTCCCTAGCCAAGACAACCGCCACACAGAGGCACACATGGGTGGGTGTGTGGGCGTGTAGGTAGGGGGCAGTGTGCAAAGGGGTTGTCGGAGGGTCATTATTTTTAATTCTAGTGATATCATAGATTTTCCATGATTCTGACTATTTGTATTGCTAATCCTTCCTGATCTGGTCGTAGTTTTTAATCCAGCCTGTATATTATATATTGTGTTTGTAAGAGAGAGTGATTTAATTTGACATTGTGATCAAAAGGTCTCAAACATTATGGGGAAACTGCAGCTTGTGAACGTAGTGGGCAAGACATGCATGCAAAGGGGTGATGACACATCTGGGATGAGGGCATTGTATAGTTGGGACACATGGGGTTGGCAGTGGGAGGAGGCAAAGTTACCTTTCGCCTAGGGTGGCAAAAATCCTTGCACTGGCCTTGACTAGATGCGGGTGCTAAGGGTGGTCTTAACGTTAAGAAAGATACATTAGAACATTCATGATACGTCTTAGATGCTGTGCCGCACCGCACCACTAAAGTCCCTTGCCATGTTCATTACATCATGATAATAAACATAGAAAAGGGACTTCATTCAAATGGTGTGACATCAGGATGCATCATGTAAATTTAATATTTCTTTTTTTATCTGCAGGCAGACCTTAGAAGCTGCACACGTGGGCTCTAATGGCAATATTACACTCAGGGTGGGCCGACCTGGTGGTAACTGCACAGTCACCCATGGGCCCTTAACCTGACAGGTTAACTCATTAATTCTGTGCAAGACAGAACCACTGTAACTCACCCCCGTACTCGGATTCTTCACAGGACTTGGCAGGTCAATGGAAGAGGGTCAGAGGTCGCTTTTCCCGCATCAGCCTCAGTCCTTGCTTCGCAGGGGTTGCAGATTTTAACAGATCTCCCGTCAGTTTCTTTGGCTGGTGCAAGGACTCTCGGTGGCAGAATGCAACAAAACACAATGCAGGACCCCTCTCAGGACTGGACTCGACTCAGGTAAACTGTTTCAGATGGCAGTCACTGCAACACGGCAATGCAAAGACACTCACCTGTTGCTAGAACTCCAATATTCCGGTGAGGTAAGGCTTGTAGGACAATCTGAGGATCCCCCAGGTTCCAGGCCTCAACGCGGACTGGTGACATCAGCAGCACAGTAGCCCAAACTCAGAGCTGGTCAGCTACAGGGCGGTCCCAGGACACTTGCGAACGGGGCACTTCCGAAGGCTCTTCTTCGCAGACTACCGAGCAGATGTCATGAATTGATGTTCCCTGCACTCCACAAGTTGCAGCTTCCTCGCAGAACTGCTGAAGATTGACAGCAAGACAGGGCTCTTCCAGAACAGCAGCAGAAGTTGGTCATCAGGCCTCCTTCAGATAGGTCTCCGATCTCCTCATGGGTCTCACAGCTGGACAGGAATCTTGGCTCCCTCAGGTTTCTCCAAGATTACCCCAGAGTGGGTGCAGTGATCCTCTTCTTATCCCAAAAGCCAGGTAAGAGCAGAATCTCCCAGTAGCCAATAGCAGAACTAGCCCCACATACACCCCAGCAGTGGTCCTATAAGGACCACTGGCGGGAACACTCATGCATAGCATTCAGACACACTGAAAGCAATTTGTGGACTGGGAACAGACAGTCCCAGCCCACATCCTGCCAGCAAACACACATAGCCCTCCGGTAACCCGCCAACACCCTCTGCTTTCTCGGGCACTGGAAGTCCATATAAGGATTTTCCTGGCTTCACAGGCCAGAAAGAAGGTTAAAAGACAAGCTGGCCAAAGGCCAAAGCAAAAAAATAACTCATGACATGGCCATGTTTGGTCACTAGCCACAGTTAGTAGCCAAACGCAGTAGATGCAGTAAGGCTAAAACAAAAAGCACCAACAAATGGTAAAAAGTCACTGCTGCCACCAGCTTGTCAATTTAGCACATCCAGAATAACCAAAAATCCTTTGAGTGTTAGCCTAGGGCAAAAACAAAAGTGTAGCCCATTGTACTGCATTGTAAGATACATTGTACAATGATAATTTACCACAAGTGATAGCAAATTACTGAAAGTATTAACTAAGTAACTAGACTAAGGGAAAACAATGTTTCCCAGTACTGCCAGCCTGAAGGACATGTCAGTTTCTCCATAACAGATGAGCAAAAGACAGAGTAATTAAGCTTAAGGCTTCACTGCACTGTAAAAAGTACAGGCCAGGTTAAAAGATAAAAGGCAAAAAGTTTGGGGGTCCATAGAAATGGAAGGAAATGTGCAATAAAGAGAAGTCTTTACTAACACTAGCCAAACTACACACTAACACACACACAGCATAACAAACATCCCCATACAACATAACAACTTAGACAATGAGCCTTAGCCTTACTGATGCAACAAGCCAGTGCACGAAATCAACAAACCAGCCAAACTACACATGAAACACACTCACAGCATAATAAGCACTTGCATACAACATATCAACTCAGACACTGAGCCTTACCCTTACAGATACAACAAGCCAGCGCACGCAATCAACTCACCAGCAAGCCAACACACAGACGCCAGTTTCTCCTGGTTCTGGACCTATCCTATCACTCTTCCCTCTCTAACCCACCCAGCCCGCTTTCTTGCGGAGCCATGCGAGTGCCAGAAGACCACACTGATGGTAACGTTGCGTGGTATAAGATAACATACCATTACATAACACACCTTCTGGCCTTGCAGTATCCAGCCGCATGCTAGTTCTCATCATCTTGTTGCCTGGGTTTTGACTACATTAGCACATTTATGACAAAGAAGACTTTTTATGAGTAGTCATTTAAGGTTTGACCTTTTTTGTCTTCCCCTTCTGGCTGCTTTTCTTTGCTTTGCTTTGCAGAGGCCACCAAATGCGTCCTGTGCTAATCTGCAGCTGCTCACCCTGTCCCTCAATTGCTTTATCTAGGATTTTCAAACTGACAAAGCTATAATGATGGGTTGGTAATATGCACATATCTCCATTATAATTAAGGCTCCCTGCTTTCCCTATTTGGTTATTTGTCCACATAAGTACAAACGGAAATCCATTTGGTTGCTGCTTGGTTCACTTTGCTGTCACTCATACATTTCAGGCCACTGCAATGCAGACTGGCAGTAGGGGGTGGGGGGTGTAAAGGTTGAATGAACAATAAAACCGTATTTCAAATTCTTCAAATTGCTGCCAAACAAATATCTTAGGGCAGCAGCAATCACGTGTGGAACCACATGTTAAGGGAAAGATGAAGCTGGCAATGATGTAGAAAAGCCCAGTTCCATGTGTGTCCTGTATGGCATAGTGTGTGTGTGTTTGTTTGAGTTGTCACGCGCACCTCACCCTAAGGTATCTGGGCGCATTAAGGAAGCTTTGCTGCTTGGGGTTACATACAATAACCCCAATGTGTTTTTTTCATTTGAATGAATGCAATAATATACTGTTTGCAAGTTAACCTTTTATATGACAAATAATAAATGTGGATAAATACAGATGGAAATGATGGAAAAAGAAATACAACAAAAACGGGTGCCTTAATTATAATCTATGCATCCCACGGCTGCCACATAAGGGTTTTCCAGGCTGTTGGCAAGTTGGCCAAATATAATTTTGAAAAGGGCCCCAACGAATCTTCGGTTGGCCCTGCCTCTGAACACAACCAAACCCAATAAACCCACCTGCCTCTGTTTCAGATCCTGGAAACCGTGGAAACAGCAGTGTTGCGTTGTACTGTCATGATTCGAGCCCCCTGGAAGCTGTGGGAACGATGGAGGAGGAAATGAGTCGAGTACGCTTCTGGCGAAGTTGGTGTAACGTTCTAGTGTTTCACCATGACTTCGCGATGACGTTTTTAAAGATGCGTCGAAGCTAGCACTCGGCGCGTTGCAACCCTGCTTTCACCGTCAGGTTTACACGCTGCTCGAGTGTTCCGCTTTCTCCCTTCAGTTGTACTTTTCCCCTCTAGGCATTTCGCCTTCGTTTTTCTCCTTCTGCGTTACTCTTAACGCTCCTCTGGCATTTCTGCTGCCGTCTCGTCGGTGGTTCGGTGCCGGTCTCCTGGTTTCCTTTTTTTCCTCCTCTCCTCTTCCGCCCATTTACCTCTGAGTATTTCCTACCTTATCCACGGCTACCACGGCTACTCTTGTTCCTACCTGAAGCTTCACCGGCAACTGGTCAATCTTTCTCCCGGGTCCGGTCCATTCTGGGAATCGTAGTATCTACGCTCTCAAGATCTACGCTCTCTAGATCTACGCTCTCAAGATCTACCAACAGGATAAGAAGAGTATTTACCCGGTCATTACATTATCAACCATCAGAGGATCGACATTAGGGTTTTTCTGCAAAGGCTTTTCCCTGAATTAAGTGAATTTCAATGAAGTGGGGTGGACTCCCTGGGAGCCCCCACTGCCGGCTTATCGCCAATAGGCAGTGTGGCTACCAGAGGAGCATACCCTAAAATCTGCAAAGAAAAGCCTAACAACTCCTGGCGAGAAAGACGACATATTTCCTCCAGAAGTTCCTCAGACGAAGAATCCACAGGAGAGGAGGAGGAGGAGGTGGGAGACTTGGAGGTTGAGGATATATTTACTATCAAACCTGAGAGTTTGCAACGCCTAAAGATAGCTAGTCTAGAACAATACCAGGAGTTGGTGAACGCTATCCAAGGGATCAACGTTGAGGTACAGAACCTCAAGACTGACAATGCTGCTCTCAGGGCAGATAATACCGCCATGAGACAACAGTTACTTCAGAGGGAGGAAGTAAGAGGAGACCTCCCCCCATTACCATTATCATGTGGCAAATATGACGGGAACCCAAGGAAGGTCAAGGAGTACTTGGATGCATGTTTGATATACTTTACATTCCGCCCTAAGGCATTTGAACATGATAAGGCCAAGGTTGGCTTTCTTATATCTAATATGGTGGGTAATGCTCTAGCATGGGCCACATCATTGGTGACAGGTTCCGATCCTGTGTTGGATGACTACGGTCAGTTTGTTCAGCTGTTCCGTACCCGCTTTGAGAGACCCGAAGTACAATATTCTTCCTATGAGAACTTGTTGGATACCAAACAAGGGACTTCGGACGTACAATCTTATGTGTCCACATTTCAAAGACTGGCGCAAGAAACCGGATGGCCAGATACTGCTAAACAAACCTTATTCCGGAGAGCATTACAAGAGGAGATAAAAGACGAACTGGCCAGAGTTGCCAGACCCTCCACATTTCAGGATTTGGTCACACTAGCTCTACAGATTGAGTTTCGCCTGTCAGAAAGGCGAGCAGAAAAGAAAAGACCCAAGTCTTACCCTCTGTTACCTCCTAGCCTCCTGATCCTTTCTGAGAAGACATCCGTAACATCCTGTTCCGAAGAACCTATGCAGATCGGATCAACCAGAGGACCCTTAACAGCGGCAGAAAGAAAGCGAAGGAAAGACATGAATCTCTGTTTGTATTGTGGTTCGGAGAGGCACTTACTGCGAGACTGCCCTGAAGTTCCTAATAGAAAGGCGGGAAACGACAGACCCCGACCCTGAACAGGGACAAGGAAGGGGTTCAAACTGCTAATCCCTGTCTTCCTACTCCTTCAGTCGCTGTGGACACATCCCATCATTTAATGGTGTTTAAAATATTTCTCAAATGGGTGAACCACCCTGGAGTGGAGTGTCTTGCCATGTTAGACTGTGGGACTGCAGGTAATTTTATGGACCAACAATGGGCCAGAAAACAGTCCATACCGAGGAAGGTAAAAACCCAGCCTATTCCAGTTGAATGTGTTAACGGCACTCCCTTGACATCAGGACCCATCATTGAAGAAACTCAGGAATTGTAGGTACAGATGCATTTCCACCAAGAACGACTGGGTTTCGATCTCATAAAGGCTGCACATTTTCCAGTCATACTGGGGGTACCTTGGCTCAGAAAACATAATCCGTGTATTGACTGGAAGGCTAATACAGTGGAATTCCAATCCGAATACTGTTCTGGTTCTTGTTTTACACAAACGGAAAAGACCATAACTCAAGAAAGACCAGTACCTATACTTAGTGTGAACCTCGTGCCCCCACAATACAAAGATTACACGGATATCTTTTTGGACGTGCAACCCCGGCCTTTACCTCCTCACAGACCAGAAGACTGTAAGATAGACTTACTGCCAGGGGCGGTGGTTCCATTCGGGCGTATGTTCCCATTATCCCTCCCAGAAAAAGAAGCTTTGAGGGAATACCTAAATACAAACCTTCAGAATGGATTAATTCAGACATCCACTTCCTCTGCAGGAGCATCGCTGTTCTTCATTTCTAAAAAAGGGACCACAGAACTTAGGCCATGCATAGATTCCAGAGGTCTGAACAGCTATACTATCAGAGATAGATATCCTATGCCTCTTATCAAGGATATCATGGATGCAGTTCACGGGGCCAAATGGTTCACCAAATTGGACCTGAGAGGCGACTATCACCTGCTCAGAATAAAAAAAGGGGACGAGTGGAAGACAGCATTCAGAACACCTCTGGGGCATTATGAGTATTGTGTTATGCCTTTCGGTTTGGTCAATGCTCCTGCTCAGTTCCAACGATTTATGGACAAGGTCTTTGCAGATTTACTCTTCACATCAGTTATTGTGTACTTAGACGATATACTGATCTTTTCAACCACCCTGGAAACCCATCGCCAACATGTCAGAGAAGTGTTACAAAGACTCCATCAAAACAACCTTCTTGCCAAACCAGAAAAATGCATATTTGAAGGTACCACTGTCCCATATTTAGGCTTTATCCTAAGCGCTAATCTAATAGAGATGGACCCACACAAGACGGAAGCCATAAACAAATGGCCTATTCCTGAGTCAGTCAAGGATGTTCAACGTTTTTTGGGCCTAGCAAACTTTTATAGGAAGTTTATCGGCAGGTTCTCAGAAATGGTTTTACCCATCACTGCATTATTAAAGAAGAGAGTGAAGTTTACATGGAGCCCAGAGGCTGATTTTGCATTCAATCAACTGAAAAAAGCCTTTACTTCAGCACCCGTACTCAGACAACCGGACCAGTCATTACCTTTCATTCTGGAAACCGACGCCTCCCAAGGAGCGATAGGTGCTGTCCTTTTACAGAAGAAGGAAGATCAATTGGAACACCCCATAGCCTACTATTCGAAGACATTAACCTCAAGTGAAAGAAACTATTCGGTACTCGAAAAAGAACTACTCGCTATCAAAAGAGCCTGTGAGGAATGGAGGCATCTGTTACAAGGGGCTCAACATCCCTTTTGTGTACGTACAGATCACCGAAACCTAAGTATATTACAACAAATGGAATGTCGAAATTCACGTCACGCAAGGTGGGCCTATTTCTTCTCTCAGTTTGATTTTGAACTCACCTATGTACCTGGGAAGGACAATCAATTAGCAGACGCTCTATCCAGAAGTTATGGAGAAGACTCTGGGAAGTACATTGGACAAGAGCTTTTGTTATCAGGAAAGAGATTTATGTGCGTCGTTAACCTGTTTCTACAACACGTGTACGATGCCCAAAAAGACAACCCCATTCCCCTTGAGGAATCATTAAACAAGAAAGGAAAATGCTGGTTTAAGGAGAACCAGTTGTACCTACCTACACAAGAACTCCAATCCAGGGCCTTATCATGGTGTCATGATACACCTACGGCAGGACACAAGGGTCAAGCAGCCTCTCTGGAGCTAATCAGAAGACACTTTTGGTGGCCTACTGTCGTCAGTGATGTCAAAAAATATGTTTCTTCTTGTCCCACATGTGCCCAGAACAAATACAGCACAGCCAAACCATTGGGCCTTCTACAACAAGAGGAACCTCCGACCGGACCCTGGCAACACATATCTATGGACTTCATAGTGGAATTACCTGATTCTATGGGTCATACGGCCATTATGGTGGTAGTAGATTCATTCAGTAAATTGGCTCACTTTGCCGCTTTAAAAGGAACACCCTCTGCCTCCATAACGGCAGAAGTATTCCTCCGAGAAGTAGTCCGACTCCATGGAGTCCTTGTTACTATTGTGTCCGACAGAGGAACACAATTTACCTCCAAGTTCTGGGCTTCTCTTTGAAAGCAACTACACATCCAGCGGGCCATGTCCTCTGGATTTCACCCACAAAGTAACGGTCAAACAGAAAGTCTCAACGGTACCCTGGAACAGTACCTAAGATGCTTCTGTAATCAAGCACAAGACAACTGGTATCAACTCCTGTCAGTTGCTGAATTTTCGTACAACAACACCTTTCACTCAGCCATTGGTATGAGCCCGTTCCATTGTACCTATGGGTATAACCCCAGACATTTACCTTTTTCCGTAATCCAACCTACCAAAGCACCCACACTTGATCAGGTTTTAAGCATCCTGAAGGATACCCATAAAAAGGCTCAAGAGGCTCTGGGACACAGTCGACAAAGATACAAAAGGTGGGCCGATCCAGGAAGAAGACCTAATCCAGAATGGCAGATCGGAACCAAGGTTTGGCTTTCTACCAAGTTTCTACCCAGGTGGGTTCATCCCGGGAAATTTGCCCCAAGATACATAGGTCCGTTTACCATCACAGAATGCATCAATCCAGTAGCGTTCAAGCTGTTGTTGCCGCAGTCATTACGAAGGATCCATCCTGTATTCCACTCATCACTACTTAAAAAATATATATCTGATCCCCATCAAAGGAAATACAAAAAGGAAATCACAAAGACAATCCTTCCACAAGAATATGAAGTATCCCGTATTCTTGATTCCAGATACAAGAATAGAACATTGCAATACCTGATTCTCTGGAAAGGATATCCCTGGTCAGAAAGGACCTGGGAACCAGCAGGGAATCTTAAGGTTCCTCGACTCCTACGTCTTTTTCATAGGCAGCACCCCGGAAAACCAGGAGGGATGCCATTGAAAAGGGGTCATACTGTCATGATTCGAGCCCCCTGGAAGCTGTGGGACCGATGGAGGAGGAAATGAGTCGAGTACGCTCCTGGCGAAGTCGGTGTAACGTTCTAGTGTTTCACCCTGACTTCGCGATGACGTGTTTAAAGATGCGTCGAAGCTAGCACTCGGCGCGTTGCAACCCTGCTTTCACCGTCGGGTTTACACACTGCTCGAGTGTTCCGCTTTCTGCCTTCAGTTGTACTTTTCCCCTCTAGGCATTTTGCCTTCGTTTTTCTCCTTCCTCGTTACTCTTAACGCTCCTCTGGCATTTCTGCTGCCGTCTCGTCGGTGGCTCGGTGACGGTCTCCTGGTTTCCTTTTTTTCCTCCTCTCCTCTTCCGCCCATTTACCTCTGAGTATTTCCTACCTTATCCACGGCTACCAAGGCTACTCTTGTTCCTACCTGAAGCTTCACCGGCAACTGGTCAATCTTTCTCCCGGGTACGGTGCATTCTGGGAATCGTAATATCTACACTCTCAAGATCTACGCTCTCTAGATCTACTCTCTCAAGATCTACCAACAGGATAAGAAGAGTATTTACCCGGTCATTACATTATTAACCATCAGAGGATCGACATCAGGGTTTTTCTGCAAAGGCTTTTCCCTGAAGTGGGGTGGACTCCCTGGGAGCCCCTACTGCCGGCTTATCGCTAATAGGCAGTGTGGCTTCCAGAGGAGCATACCCTAAAATCTGCAAAGAAAAGCCTAACAACTCCTGGCGAGAAAGACGACAGATTTCCTCCGGAAGTTCCTGAGACGAAAATCCACAGGTGAGGAGGCGGAGGAGGTGGGAGACTTGGAAGTTGAGGATATATTTACTATCAAACCTGAGATGTACAAATCCCAGTAACTTAACATGAGCTCAGGTTTTGCACAGGCGTGTGCCTCTACCACTACTAACCCTTCCTGTGCACCACTTTTATTCCAGAAGCATGAACTGAGGGGCCATCAACACGAAATAAGTGCGCTGCAAAAGACCACTCTATATTACCTTATATTAATGAAGGGAGTGGCTACACACTATTGCACATTTGAAGACCTAATGACTATATGCGAGCTTGTTGTGTGCCTATTGATGGCTCAGCAATACAGTTGGGCCTGATTTACTAAGTGTTTTTCAGTTGAAAGGGGCCCCCAGCAACTGCCCCCATGTTGCCAGTCAGCAGTCATATACCATGGCAATATATTCCTTTGTATAATACTTTCGTTCTGGTGATTTAAAAGTGTGCTTTGCAGTGCTTGTCTTACAAGCTGTGTTTGCTGGAGCCCTTCCAGCCGCCACTTCCCTCTGTGTATAAGTGTTATCACCCCCTTGCCTTTTAACACCTGTTCCTCCACATCAGTCTCTTGCTGACAAAGAAGGATGTATAGCTTTTCAGCAGGCATTTGGTGTTTCGGCTTCGTGCCGGCTGACTGTCTCGTGATAATCTGCAGCATATCAACTCCTCTCACCCCCTCCACTGTATTTATTTCCATTATATTTATGGGCCTCGCACTATTTTTCACTCTAAGCAAGGCTCTCCCCGCCACCCATCCTGATGAAATGGGCCCCCACACATCTTTTGTAAATCAGACCCAGTTGCGCATTTCGGTGATTTTATATATTTTTCAATACTTGCGCAGAATGCTTGTGTCCAGTTTTGCGGGACCGCGTATTACGCGCATGTTTGTGAATCAAGCCTTTTTGTCTGGTAAGCAGGGCGGGCTGCTTCAGCCTGAATGCCCTCTCGGTGGCCTACCTAGAAGACGAGGCCCCTGTTCTGTCCACGGCATCCTCGCTCGAGCAGACAAGCGCTTCGCTGAAAAGCCAGGTAGGTAGACGTGTTTCTGTCATGGTCCCAAAATATGGAACTATTCACCACTCTGACTATACCCACCAGACATCTTTTTTCCGCCACTCGTGAACGGTTTGAAAACCAGCCTTTCACACAAAATCCTCGGAAGCCCGCAGCTTAGGCAATAACAACCCGGTGCATAGAGACGGCCAGCAGCTGTTGCCCTGTGTCACGTTAAGCCCAATTTATCTGGCGCCACATACCATCCTAAAACAGTTTGTGTAACCATGAGGTCACTTGAATAACATGCACTGACAGCGCCAATAAATGCGCCTTCCGTATAATGTTAAGCATGTCTGACGAGTGACAGCACCTGGGTGCGCCGGATGTGGTAAGTGTCTTGAGAAACTCCCCCAGAAGGGAACAGAGGCGAGCATGACCTAAGGAACAGAAATAGCTTGCGTCCGCTGAGGAAACCTGTAAGCAAAGCTCGGTAGGGTGCTTACTGCACGAGATGGGACGCTGCACTCAAACTCTGGAAGCCCAGCCTATGCACGTTTTCTTACGCGACGTATCATTGCTCCCGACGTTTGATTTTCAGTCCGGGCGAGGTTTAATTTTTCACTTACCGAATCCTTAACCCTAATGCTGCAAAGGTTAGCACGAGTTGCATCAATCATTTGTAAAGACCTTAACATTGTTGGTTTAAACATGGGATTCTGTTGTAAAGATTCTAAAGGCACACGGCATAACGCTTTGCGTGTCTTTCAGGGGACGAGAATAAACAAAGCATTCTGGATGTAAAACACAATTTATTTAAATTACCACCTTTACATGTTTCGATGCAAATATGTTTTCATGTACATTTGCTATCTGATGAACTCATCCATGATGGTGTCCTTGTCCAAAAATGACAATTTCAAATCAACAAATGCTAACAATCCAAATCGGCCCAAAAGGGTGCAGTGAGCTAGGCTATGATGCATGCCCATTCAAGCCACAGCCTCAGTGCCGAGTTCCTGTTTGTACCAGTGTTCTGTGATTTGATACAAAGCTCAGAATGCCCACGTGCCCACTTTAAGCACTGCTAGTAGTGATCAAGCAGCTTGCAGCCCCTCTCATCAGAATGTAGCCATGAAACTGTTAATGATGGGCCATTAGTCACTGAATTGTTTCGTGCCTGCATTCTGATGGGAGGGGAGGTGCAGTGGGGTGTGGGGCATAGAATTTAAAAAATAAAATACATTTACAGATGGCGCAAGACAAATGTTCCTAAACTCTGCCAAGTACCCTGCCCATAAATCATAAAATAACCAAGCATTTTTTGTTTCTATTGTTTGGTTTATTTCAAACCTTTAAAATTTCCAAACACAAGACAAGCAAAAGCACAAGGACAACAAAAATTAAGAATGTCATCATACAATCCATCATCGAAATCCTTACAATCGCTCATACAATTCCATTTAAAAATCCTAAAAAAAACAATCATGTACAATTCCCAGAATTCCCCCAAAATTAAAATCAAAGGTAGCCAGCGAGATCCTTATTACAAGCTACAACAATTCGTCAAAAAATGTAGTCACTGTAAAAATCAAAGAATTGTGTTCCTCCATTAGGAACATGTTCTACCAATCGTCAGCCATAAGTGTTTTAGTATTCCTGACATAATTACCCAGATACCTTGTTCGTAAAGCTTTTAAGCCTGAACACAACACAATTACATGTTTCTTAGTTTCAATTACTCCTACCTTTGAACAAAGCCTGCAAGCAAGATCTTCTTTCCCAATCAGATTGCTTGTTTTTAACAACTCTTCAGTAGGATAGATACACATGAATTGAGTCTGATGATACAAGCTCGGAAATTTGGTTAGGTATTTAGGGAGTGTATTGGACAGTCTACGTTCATAAGTGAAGTTCTTTGCCAGTTTATATGGCATTCTTTTCTCTAGCGCATCGATCCATACTTTGCACCACAGTTTCTTTTTTACGGCGTGAGGGTTCGCTACTAAGAGATCAGCTGAACTTCCTAGACTAATCAAATAGTTCATAATTTAGCATTCCAAGTATCCCACGGCCAGTCCACAACCCTATTATTTACAACTGTTGACATTTTCAAAGGAGGCAGTGGATTCTTCAAAAGGCACTTCTGAAACAAAGACAATGACTTCCAGAGAACCAATAAATAAAATGATTGAAGGCCTAGCTCGTACCAGATAAATGCCAATGGGAGCCCACTAGGTCAATGAAGAACTCTCTTCCAAAGAATACCCTCAGGGACTTCCAAATCTTCCATGGAAGATTTAAGATGGCCTCTGCCCCATAAGACAATATCGGGACGACCTTCTGTGTGTAAAAGGCCAAAACCGGTAAAACCGATAATTGTCTGTGCCTCAGATGTAGGGCCAAACCCTTGGCTGCCAGAGCTTTAGCTCTAGATCTGAGCTCCAAAGCCCAAGGACTGTTACATATGCTTTGATTTATTCGGACCCCAAGCAAACCATGAAGTTAACACGTTCCAAGATCTCCTGCTCTACATGCCAATTGAACGTGCATTTCTGTTAACCTTTAAATGAGGTCAAAATCAATATCTTGGATTTCTTAACATTTATCCTCAAGTCATTTCCCACCTCTTGAAGAGCATCCAGCCTACACTGTAAGCCTATGGGCATTTGGTCCATAAGGACCAAATCACCCACGTAAAGCATCCAGGGCACAGGCATCCCATTTATTTTCGGGGGGAAGACAGTAACCAATTCCTGGGTACAGCTCAGGTCAGATAATTCAAAATTAAATGGAGCAGGTACCAAGGGGCATCCCTGTTTCAGGCCCCCGAAGGTGTTCATTTTTTTTTTTTAGAAAAAAGTTCTATAGAATGTAATCTGACCTGCATAGACGTTGAGTAATATAGGGGCCTTTATCGAAGCAGTAGATCTTTGGGGTATTTCCATCTTTCTAACTTTCCCCAGAGTCGTTTCCTATTTATGCTAGTAAAAGCTTGTTCTAAATCTATTATCAAGAAAATATTTAGATTGTTTCCTACTCTACTCGCTTGGCGGGGATCAAAACGGCCAACTGCAATTGCCCAAGAAGTCAATTGACGTAGAAGCACGAAAGCAAATAACTTTCCTAAAATATCCAAAAGGGTGTTAGGGCAGTCGTTTTTGGATCCTCCCTATCACCCTTTTTAAATATCAGTATTATTAGGGCTGTCCTCCAGGAAGGAGGCACCTCTCTCTCTCAGCACCTGTTGGAACAATAGGTAAGTAAATTTCACCCATAGGGCAGGAGCTTATTTGATCAAACTATTCGTCTGGCCCTGGAGACTGCGAGGAGCGCAGCTTTGAAATGAGAAGTTATTTACCTTCCTTATCAAAACCAATAGACCAGGCCCCATTACCCACTAGATCTTCTTTCTCTTTTACATATTTAATCAAAGCAAAAAGAAATGTAAAATGATTGATCCATTAGTTCCCCGATACAGCATTTGATAGTAAGGCCTCCTCTGAAGTTCCATTGTTATTAATTAATTCCCAGAGAAATCTAGGGTTTTTCTTACAAATAGCTTTCAGCATCAACTCTGCCTCATGCTGTATTCTGGGGCTTTTTTTTTTTTCAAAAAAACATTTTATTGGTTTTACAAGATGGAGTGATTACATGTAGCAGCGCAACATCTGTCGATACAAGCTTTAGTTAGATCCTTTATAGTCTATTGTAGATTGTAAAGTAGGGGGAAGGTGGTTGCTCCTCGGAATGGCGGTTGGGCGGAGCCTTTCTGGTTAAGTGTGCTCTTATTTGCTGGAGTGTTCGGGGAATGGACGGTCGTTATTAGTTAGTAGATGGGACTGCATTGGAGCCATCTGGTGAGTGGCGGCCTCCTGGTGAGGGTTGGATATTTGGTCGCATAGTCGAAGAATGGGTCCCATATATTCATGGTTCTGTTTAAGGAGTCGGTGCGAATAGCAGTGATTTTTTCTGCAACTGCAATCTCCCAGCATTTAGCCCACCATAGGGCGATTGAGGGGCCATTTCTGTCTTTCCACAATCGAGCCATTGCGATCTTTGCGGCCAGGAGTAGGTGGGTGCAAAGGCGGGAGATAAGGCCTGAGATTGGGAACGCTCCATTGCCGGTTTCGCCCAAAAGGATAATTCCTGGGTCCCATGGGATTGAGAGGCCAGTGATTTCTTTAATGTGCTTCAGCACTTCCTTCCAATATGCTTCTGCCTTTGGGCATGTCCATACTAAGTGGTAGAGGGATCCCGCGGTTTGGCAGCCCCGCCAGCATGAGGCGGAGAAGTCTGGATTGGATTTATTGATTTGGGTGGGGGTGACATAGTATCTGTAGCATAGTTTGTAGCCTCCTTCATTCTGGGGCTTTTAAATGAGATGAGCCCGTTTTTGAAGTGCTGCTTTTTCTTCCTAATCTGTTTCTTGTCAGAAGTCCTGGCCAATTTGTTAATTTCGGTTTCTTATCCATTTCTTCAAAGTCAAGCAGTAATGTAAGATAGTTTAGAATCTCGAACATCTAAGGAGCCTTTATATATCCCTCCTGATAGTGCACTCCTGGGTTGCTTTGAACCCTCCTGACAAACAACAGCTTTATAAACTTTGGGCTTCAGCTCTTCCACCTCATCGATGCCAACGGCCTTGCAATCTACCCTTCTCAATTCCGGCAGTTGCTGTCATCTCCTGGCACTCCTGTGTAGGACATCAGGGGGACAATTCCCCCCTGGACATACATGTGGCAGAAAGGGTAGCAGGCCCTAGTAGAGCCCAATTAAGACCCCCAAAGTATTCAACTTCTTGCAAATGCCCCCGCCGCCCCCACCTCCATAGCAGAAGTCCTGAACTGGGTCCAAGCCTCAGTTTCAATTTCCCTTGTGAATGCATCAACACACATATGGGTGTTGCCGGATCTTGTAATAGGCATGCTAGAACAATTTCGGGGGTTGGATTTAAACCACATTTGACCAATTTACTGTATAAAGAATTTTGCAGATTCAACAAACAATAGCAGGAACTACCACATGCCTTCAGGCCTTCAAGCAAACCCCCCAGTGTTCCAAACACTCTCTCCTGTTGGCTGCGCCTAGCACAATAACACAAGCCAGAGCAGGGCAGGAGAGGCTGTTAGGGAACCAACAAACCAAAAAACTGCCAGCTGACACTCAAAAACAATCACAAATCAAAGTAATATGATGCCACCTGCCTGAATACACCGAGGGGGATAATAGCTGCAGATTATCGTGGACAGGCAGCCAGCGGGGAGCTGAAACACTAATGGCCTGATCTACTGGAGAATTTTACAATGCTGCAATCCCATTAAAAAAGACTTTGTAAATCAGGCCCTTCATGTCCATTGAAAAGCTATTAATCACTCTTCCACAGCAGGGTGCTAATGTAGAGGAAACTGGAGTAAAAACGCAATACAGTGATAAGAAGGTTGCTGGATACTACAAGTGGCCCGAGGGAGTTGATGGCCTGAAAGCACCATCACAGGAAGCCTGTAGCTGTTCCACTGCAAAGCACACATTTCATTTCCTGAATTAAAGGAGAGTGTTGCTGCCTCATAAGGCTACCAACATGGGGCAGCGTCTCAGGGGCCCTCCCAAGGCTCAGGTCCCATTTCAGCTGAAAAGATGAAAAGGGACTCACCCTCTCCCTGAGAGACTGACAAGAATCACTGGTCGTCATTCCGGAGCTGGGGTAAACAACACAATAATTGGTTGGCATTTTCTCATCCTCGTTACAAAGAGGGCCTCAGAGATGCCTTGCGTTTCAAAGGGCCTGTGTTTCTGCTGCACCGGTTGGAGGGTGGAACATGCCTTCCTGGATTCTTGCGGCTTCTGACAAGGTATTGATTATTTTTCCGTTTTATAACTTTTGTTTCTTCGGGTTTGTGCCTGCGTGTACATTTTTGGGGGCATACTACCTGCACCATGAAGACCACTTTGCATATCTACACAATGACTTACCCCTTCCCTTCTCACTCATGTTTCCAATATCCCTCCATCCCCCACTGCCTCCCCTGTACCAACTCTCCCTCTTTCTTTCCCCATTTGTCACTCCCTTTCTCCGTCCCGCAACTGCTTAATTTTGTTTTCTATTGCTCCATCTCTCCAATTCACACTCCCTCAGTCTGCATTCTCCCTCCTCTCTCTCCACACATTAATCCCTGCTGTGTCCATCATTCTTTCTTCTTTGCTCACCCCTGCCCAGGTCCAGTTACCCACAGTCTCTCTCTCCCACCACGCCATCCCTCCTACACTCTTCACATTTCTAGCACAGTCCCTGACCTCCTTGCCCTTCCTCTCCTTGTATTAACCTACCTTCCTCACCCCCCTCTACATATTTCCCTCTCTTCCATTCCTCTGTGCCCGTCTGTTAGCCAGCTGGACCTTCTGGTTGCTCACATCCTTCCATGGCAGGTGCATTAACATACAGATCTAACTTATTGGAGTTTGAATCACTGGCCGCTGGTTTAAAACAGCCATGGACATGTAACCTGGGAGAGCGTGGGATGGACATGTAACCTGGGAGAGTGGGGTTAAATTACTGCTTTAGAGAGAGAGGGCGGCAGACAGAGAGACAGCAGCCAACTCATGGTGGGAGGTAGGGAGGACGTGGAAGGCAGGCGAAAGAGGCAAAGGAAAAAGGGACGGTTGACAGGTGAGATGGCTGGATAAAAGATTCAGAAAGCAAAATAAAGTCAGAAAAGTAAGAATGGAAATAAAGTGAGATGCACAATGTCAAAGCTAGAAAAATGAAATAAATTAAAAAGTAAGAAATAGCAAAAAGAACAATGAGCGCTGTCCCCACAATCAAGGCTAAGGTGATGAATAGGCGGCCTTCCCACTTCAAAGTGAGCAGCACTTGCTCACTTTGCAAGATGCCTGCTAACACTTCAGCCTGCCGGCACCCCGCAGGAGAGGATCAAAGGCCCTGCCGCCCAGCGCTCAATACCTTTTTCTGTTTGTTATTGTAAGCTTTTGAATAGGTTCATGGTACTGCAATTTTAAATTCTTATGAAAACAAACAGATCACAGCGGGGTAAAAAGACACTCCTACTCCCGTTGTTCGAGCAGCGCGGGGACAGGTGCCCTCGCTTCCCCATGTACTCGGGACCTAGTGAGTGATCGGCGTCCTGCACCAAAGCGCAGACATAGGCCGCAGGGACTTCTGGGGCCGAGGCACCAAACCACCTGTTGCCTAGACATCTCACCCACTGGCCTTGCTTTAATCAGGGAGGGGTTGGGGGAGAGCTTACTTGGATCGGCCGGTGGGATGACATCATCGACCCTGCCCAGGACAGATCTATAGGGTTGCCACGTGCTGCAATGATCTTTACGGTACGTATCTTTACGGTGGCGTACGGCGAGGTCTTTCAAACCCATTTGTTAAGGAGCCTGAACCGGAGGTAGGCCCTGGGGGAAGGCACTAAAGATAAACTAGCAGGAACTGGGGATTTGCTCCAAATATTTGAAAAGCACCCAGGAATCCCTCTGGATGGCCACCATCTTGAATTATTGGTTGCAGCTGTAAGCAAGTGCTCTATTCTAAGGTGGCTTTGCCCCTTGTAATTTGATACTATAACCAGTGCTTTAAGTGGGCTAGGGCTAGCCTGGGCAGAGCTCTGGCAGGCTCAGAAATAAAGTTCGGAAGCGGGGCCCTGCCGGGAATCCATAATCTCCCCCTGCAGCCCCCACTGCTAGAGGACAACGCTTTTTTCTAAAGCCTGAAGTTCTCGCTGAAGTGCAAGAGCATCAGGCTTCAGGCAAAAATGCATTTTCTTCATAATGGGGACGCCGGCACCTGTGAGGCATCCCCATGGGCTGGTTCCACCATTATAGAAGAAAAGGTGAGGCCGCTGGAAGCAGAGGCCTTTGTATTTCTAAAGTGAAGCTCACGCTCATTTGCAGGAGGCTGAGGCTTAAGGAAAAAAGGCCTTGGCTTCCAGTGGACTCACCTTTTCAGCCTTAATGGTGGTGCTTGTGGCACTGTCCCCCGCCAGGCATCCCTTTAGGTAATAGATGCAGAGATCGGAGAGGGTGCCAGGGATTGTCAAGGGGGCATGGCCTAATGAGACAGCAGCCGACCCCCCCCCCCTTGATGAGCCCTGGCTCGTTTTCCCATGCCATGTAAGGCACCGACTATAACATTTTTTGATTAAAAAAAAAAAAAATGTAAAACAATTTTTATTATTTTAAACAAACAACACAACACACCAAACATTACAAACTTTTTTAGGACGTTCATAATCAGTATCAAGACTTCATATTATCCAGTGTTATTCTCTGTCCTCCCCCCTCCCTCCCCACCAACTCGAGCCGTCTCATCCGTGCCATCTGCATGAGCATTTTCCGGTATCTCAGTGATTGTCGACTCACCTGAGTCTTCTGTTTCGTGATTGACCTGGTGGGGGTTTGCCGTTGAGGTCACCAATTGCCTCCAGGCTATCAGGGGGTCCACTTCCTCCTCTCCCCCCCTAGTGACAGCTTCAAACCATACCACCGTTTATGCTTCTGCCCATCTCAAGAGGTCCGCCCACCATATCTCCACTCTAGGCCTATGGGCCGCTTTCCAACACATTGCAATTCTACGCTTGGCTAAAATATAGGCCAGGTCCTTAATCTTGCTGATATGCTTTGAATTACGTGGCTTGGGAAAGCACCCAAGCATGAATGCCCAAGCAGACCTCACGTCAATCAGCACTCCCCCGCTGGCCATCCTCGTCCTTATTTCTTCCCAGAATCTCTGCACCTCAGGGCAGGCCCAGAACATGTGCAGCAGCCCTGCCTCTTCTTCCCCGCACCTGGGGCATTTCTGAATAGCCGAGCCTCCAAACCTGGCTATTCTTCCATGGGTCAAATAGGCTCTGTGGGTGACATACAACTGGATCTGTTGGAGTCTCGCATTCCCGCACACCTTTTTGTGGTACCTTTGAACTCTATCCCTCTGTCCCTCTGTCATGGGTTCTCCTACCTCCTCCTCCCAGTCATTCCTCAGTTGGAGCAGCTCCTTCCCTGCCTTCGCCCTCAGGAGTTCATATATTCTGGATATTTCGTGCCCACCCTCCGAGACATCATACATCATTTCCAGGGTGTCATCAGGTTCTCTGCTAGCACCGTCTCAGGCCACCTCTCCCTCACCCGTTTCATGAGCCTGGTATAAGTGATGTATTGGCCTATATGCAGCCCAGTCTCCTCCTGCAGCCTCTGAAATTCCAATGCCTCCCCTTCCTGCCATATATCTCCGAGGGTAGCCACGCCCACCGGTTCCCAGTATCTGCGAACTCCTTTGAACAGTTGGGAGTCGTCCCTGCATAATGCCACCAGCGGGACCTGCTGAGAAAGTGGATCTGGGTCGCCCACAGTTCTCCATGCTCTGTGCCAAACTTCCCAGCCCATCTCCAATAGTCTCCCCATCCCCGCCATTTTAGTTTATGCAGCCACACTATCTCTCTTAGAAAGTATGGAGCTGTATCACCTTGCAGAAACCTGGCTTCTGCCGAGTCCTCTGCGGACAACCACCTAGCCACATACAACAGCTATCCCGCCAAGTAGTACAATTCAAAATTCGGCAGGTTTATGCCCCCCTTATCACATGTGTTCTGTAGCTTCCACAGGGCCACCCTATTTCTGGAGTTGCCCCATATGAAGCCCCTGCACATACCATGAAGTCTCACAAAGAAGTGTCTGGGGTTCAGGTACGGTACATTAAAAAAAAAATGCAAGTGTCTGGGCAGAACCACCATTTTGAGCAGAGCTGCTCTTCCCGTCATGGCTAGGGGTAATCGAGACCAGAACACCATGCTATTCTTAATTCCCTCAATTGCTTTCTCTGTATTGTTCTTGTGCTCTGTCTCTATCCTATGGTAAATGTTTACGCCTACGTACCTAAATGTCACAGGCTGCCAGGGTATTTGCAGGATGGGTAGTCTCTCCATTGGGGTGCTCTTATACCTTCCCAAGGGGAACAAACTGGACTTCCCGGGGTTCACCGATATGCCAGAGAGGGTGGCATAATGGTCCATCACCTCCAGCACATATTGCAGGTTCTCCTCCGGGTAGCGCAGGTAGAGGAGCATATCATCTGCATACAGTGATATCAGGTGTGTGCCTCCTGTTGTACGGATCCCCACCTCCCCGTATTGTTGCCGCAGGCAAATTGCCAGCGGCTCTAATGCCAAGATATATAGCATGGGTGACCAGGGGCATCCCTGTCTTGTCCCCCTGCTGAGCTGCCATTTATCTGAAATTATGGTTCCCGTTTTAACTCTTGCAATCGGGGTGCTATATAACATCCAAACCCATCTGATATATCCTGGCCTCATCCCATATCCCTTGAGGGTCGCCTTCAACCATGGCCACCGCACTGAATCAAAGGCTTTAACCGCGTCCAGCGACACGATAGCCAGTTTGCTCGAGTCTCCCTCGACTTGGTCAATGATATGGTGCAGCCTCCTATGGTTGTCTGTAATATTTCTACCGGGGACATAGCCTGTTTGGTCTGGGTGTATCAACTTGCCAATTACCCACTTTAATCTATTGGCCAGCACTGCTGTGAGTATTTTGCTGTCCTGATTAAGCATGGACAAGGGCCTATATGACCCACACTCCAGTCTGGCTTGCCTGGTTTTTCAGGACCGGGATGATCACGGCCTCACGGAGAGACGCCGGCAGTTCCCCCTGCTCATAGGCTTCGTTATACATGGCAAGCAGCGGCTGGAGTAGCACCTGCTTATACGTTTTGTAGAACTCACTGGGTAACCCATCCGACTCCGGCGCTTTACATGTGGGTAGGTGTTGGATCACCACCTCCAGTTCGTCCGCGGTGAAGGGGGCGTCTAGTTCTGCGCGTTCTAGGTCATCTAAGGTGGGCAGCCCTATGTCCTCTATTGTTTCCTGTATTTCATGACTCATTTCTTCTCCTGCGTCCTCATATAGACGTTTGTAATACCTGAGGAACTCCTCGTTCACCCCCTCCTGGGTGGTATAAATTTGACCTTCTGCATCCCTGACCTCTCTGATCACCGGGCTGGGGGTCTCATTTTTGTATAAGCAGGCCAGTAATGTACCCGGCTTATCCCCCCTGCATGTAGCCTCTCTGTGTATTTCTTATAATTTAGTCTGCATGATCTGTCCCAGAGTTCACCACACGCCATCTGTAAGTCCTTTATCTTGGCGCTGTCCTCTCGGTGGTCCCCTCACTTTGCATCAAGCCCTCTAGCTCTCTTTCTGTTTCCTGCAGTTCCCGTTCAATACACCATTGGAGCCCCTTGGATTTTGATCTAGCTACCCCACTCACCACCACCTTAAATGCCTCCCATACTGTTCCCACAGAGCGTACACTGCCCGTGTTAATTTCAAAGTATTACTCAATGGCCTCCCTCAAATACTCTCCAAATCCCGCATCCTGTACAGCCTCAGTTCTGAGCCTCCATGTCGGGATTCGGGCTCTGAGGGGTTGATATCGCCACTCTACAACCAAAGGCGAATGGTCGGATAGCACCCGGGCCTTGTATTCCGCTCCCACCATTTCTCCCACTATTTCGGCAGCAGCAAACACATAATCCAGCCTCGTATGCAGGTCATGTGGCGCTGCGTAATGCGAGTATTGCCTGTCCACTGGGTGCAATCGTCTCCACACATCCTCTAGGCTGAGGTCTGTCAGCAGTATCCTCAGCGCTTTGGCTGCTGGCGCCAGCTTTTCTGATTTGTCATCTGACCTGTCTATCCTGGGGTTCAGGGTGCAATTGAAGTCCCCTCCCCACACCATTGCGCCACCCACCAGGGGGCTAATTTTACTATATAGGGACCTAAAATATGTTGCTGTATCGTGGTCAGGGGCGTACAAATTCATGATGCTCACTTCTATGCTCTCCAGGAGTCCCGCCACCACCACCATTCTACCTTCTGGGTCTATCGCCGAACTGAGCAGCTGAAATGGCACATGCGGTGCCACCCATGTAATCACCCCTCTTGCATATGCCGAGTATGTGGCCCCTATGACATTACCCCTCCATTTTCTCCTGACCACCTCCAACTTCTCCCGGGCGAGGTGGGTCTCCTGTAGCAGAGCTATGTCAATCCGCATCCTCTTTAGGTACATCATCACCTTATTGCATTTTAGATAATTATTGAGGCCCCGCACATTCCAGGTCACGACTGTGAGATTACCTGATGCCATTGACTTGATGTTCTTCCCCTCTCCACTCCCTCTGGTGTCGACTTCGATGGCCCGTTTTACGACTCTTAACCTTCCCAACCTCAACAACATCCCCCCTCCCTCTTCCCAACCCTACCCCACCCCACTGCACTCAACCCCCGCTCCCCCCACCCCACCCCAACGAATGCCAGCTCCATCCCTGGATCTCAGGCCCACCCGCGTCTGGTCCTGTCTCGTGAACCGAGGGCTAGGACCCTGCGGGGTGTCACCGGACTAACAGTAACCTAACTAAGCGTGATGCTATGGGGTTCAAGGGATGTCCCCCAGGAGCTCCCTCTTGTCTAATTATGAGTTTTAGCTGCTAGCGGATCTTACCAGCATGTATTTTCTGCAACACATTCCCACAGGCTTTATTTAATACTATATTCCAGTCCCAGTGTCTTGTGCTATGTCTCCAGAGACGCCCCAGCTGCGTGCTACTTATCTTCTGCCGCTTCTGTCTGGATACCCGGTTCTTGGGGGTGGCCCTGCATGTCCAGCCAGTCAATAGCATCTTCCGGCGTCTCAAAAAACAGGGTTTTGTTCTTGAAGAACACTTTCAGTTTGGCCGGATAAAGCAGCATATATCTGTGGCCAGCCTCTCTCAATCTCCTTTTCACTGACCCAAAGTTCATCCTGCTGCGTTGCACATGCAAAGTATTGTCCGGGTACGCCGTGATTTTCGCTGGCCCTCTTTCGATAGTACCTCCCTTCCGGAAGAATTTGAGTATCTTCTCCCGATCCCGGTAGTTCAGAATCTTTGCAATCAGCGGCCGCAGGGGGGAATCCCGGGGGTGGTCTCCTTGTCAAGGCCCTGTGCGCTCTTTCAACTGCAAACCCCTGGGTCGGTGCTCCGCCAGTTATTTCCTGCAGAAGCATAGATTCCACGTATTCCATTGGATTCGGCCCTTCCATTCCTTCTGGCAATCCTACAATACAAATGTTATTGCGTCTAGCGTGCCCTTCTGCCTCCTCTGCCCTGTTCTCCAGATTCCCCACACGCTGCACCAGGGCATGTAGTTCCAATCCGTGGCAGCACAGGCTGCCGTGTTTGGGGCCATCTCCTTTTCCAAGTTTCCAGTGTGCTCTGCGAGCGTCCTCACGTCCTGTCTCTGCAAATTAACTTCTTCCTGGACCGCTCCGATCTTGAGGTCCAGTTCCACTTTTAGTTCGTTCATTGCCAGGCCCAGCTTGGTCTCCCAGGCGACTTTCAGGCCCGCAATCGCTGCAAGCACCTCCTGGATCGTGCCTGGTGTTTCCGCTACCGCCGTGGTAGTGTAGTCTTTGCTTTTGCCCCCTTCCGCCCCTGGAGATGTCTTGGCGTAGGCATCCAGCGTGGGCTGCTTGTTCCTGGGTCTGACAATTTTGGAAGACATTGTACTGCGCTGTACAGGCTTGAGCCAGCAGAGCCACCCCACTTGCGACTGCCGACGTGGCATCAGGACACTCTCAGTGCTCAGGGTCGCTTCAGCCTTATTTGGGCATATTCTTATCCCTCACCGCACTCCTAGAATGGACTGTGTCCTCCCACGCACCAGCACCCATGCAGTAATGCTCAGCCAGTCCCTGCCACACCTCTTTTAGTGGCCAGTGGTTAGGTGCCACCCGCTGACCCTGCACTCCCCAACTCCGGTTCTCCGTTGGCTCTCGGGCCTACCAGCCCGCAGTCTTGTATGAGGTGCCTCCCTCCGGCTCCACAGCACTTGTGGATGTGTCCAGCAGCGGGTCAGCCCCCCCCTTGTCATCAGGCCATGCTGTACGGGTCCCCCCTTGCTGGCATGTGCTATTACTGCTGCCTTCTCAGCGTGTGTGCAGCAGTAGGTGTTCCATGTAGGGGCTCGCATTCAGCAGCCCCCTCTTGGGCTTCATGCACCAATTCCCAGTCACTCTGTGCGCCCAGTGGCTTGGGTGCGCCACTTTCTCTCCGGCCCGTGGGGTGCGCAAACATCCACTCCAGTGCGGGGGCCGTAATATGGAGCTAGCAGCTCATGTCCGGGCCGTTCGCTCTCTTCGGCTGCTACCAGTCCATGCAGCGGGCAGCTCCCTATGTGCTCTGGCCCACCCCAGGGCCGCATCCGACCTCTCCCAACGTAGTGTGGCACAGCCGGGACTCCATAAGTTGCGGCCCGCTTACACTCGGTGACAAAAAAGATAGAAGGCGACCCGCAGCTGCGAGGATCCGCATAGGGAACAAGCCCATGAGAAGCAGATCCTACTGAGGGACTATCGGCCCCCAGAGATGCCTCTGCAGCAGGTACAACTGAATTTGACCGAGCGGGGGCGTGGTGGGCTGCGAGCCACACTGTGCGTTATAGCGGGGAAGAAAGTCCCGGAGTGCCCGCAGACGAGCAGCTTTCCCCCAGCAGCACCTCCCCACATTAGACAAAGCTGATAAAAGTCACTGGCCACCCCAAAATCACGAGTCGATGTAGGGTCCTACAGAGGAGTGCTGGTCCCAATGTAAACAATTGTGAAAGGAATACCGGAGCTCGCAGAAGATGCTGGATAAACGGCGTCCCACCCCAACGAAACCTCCCGCGGCCAGCCCACAAGCTTCTCTGTCACACAGTGAGCGACTCTCCATAGAGGAACCAAACGTGAGTCACTACAGATCCTCGTGCCAGAAAGACAGAAAAAAAAGGACATTTATACCCCTGAAATACAGGAGGCGCTATAAACCATAGAAGCAGCCCCCTCATCCCTAACTGAGAAGCAAGCGACACTGAGCGAGCTCCGGCATATTGCGCAGAGACAGATCTCTGCCCCCACCGACCCCAAAAAATCTAGCCTGCGACCTCAGAGACCCTGTGGCAAGGAGGGACGAGGCCCACACCAGCACCGGAACATCGCTGCTGTGGGGGAGGCGAGGTGTCAGCAATGCAGCACGGACCGGGGATAAGGGGAGAGCTGCCCCCCCATCCCCAGTAACCCCTAAGGACAGAGCTTCTAGGCATGGTGGGGGCAAGCCATAGCCCCCATGTGACCGAGGCGAGCGCCAGCCTTCACCCCACGCCCGGACAGCCCAGTGGACCCGCAGGAGTAACAGGACAGAGCCCAATACATAAGATAGGGCACAACCACCAATCACCTCAATACTGGAATCTGGGGACATGAGAAATGAAGGTGCGCCCATAGAAGTGAAAGGGTCCCCAGGGGAGTGTCAAAGGAAAGCACAAGTCATCAGGATAGTCGGAGGAAATAACAATCTGCAGCTCCTGTGTGCGGAGGCGCTCAACTAAGACATAAGAGAACCCAAGAATCTGTAGTGCGGTGAGGCCAAATCCGCCACAGCAATACGCAGTACAAACAAACCTGGAAAGCACCAAAGAGGTGTCAGGGCGGTCCCCCCACATCGTGACTGCATGCCTTCAGAAAGGAGGAAAGAAAAGAGCAGCACCCAGTGTGGCAAAAAGCCTAGACAGGCTGCAACAGTACAGGCGAAAAGAGGCTCCAGTCACGCAAGCCGCCAAAACGAGCACTACATCCACAAATTAGGACATTGCAGGGATCATGGCAGAAATCCGTGCATTACGATCAGACATACAAACATCCATCTCAGAAATTAGAGGAAAGGTTGAACACATTGAAGGAAAGGTGTAGAACCTGGAACATAATCAGATCAACATGGACCTAGCAGAAATGAGCTAAATGCACGAATGACAGACATAGAACTGAGAGAAGAAGAATTTACGCTCAAAATGGACGACATGGAAACTAGGGAAAGGAGGTCCAACGTAAGAATTCTAGGCCTAGAAGAGAAGGAAGGTGAAACGCCGGCCCAAGTCGAGAGAAAGATCCAAGAAATAATAAATCAATTATTTGAGCTGAGGGTGGGAAAAAAATGCATATTGAAAGGGCCCACAGAGGAGGACATGCATTCGCAGGGGGCCCGTGCTCAATAGTCGTCAAATTCCTCAGCTACAAAGATAAAACAGAGGTCCTCCTGAAAGCTAAGCAGACACAAGACTGAATTCCACGGCTCTACGATAAAGATCTTTCAAAATGTGTCAAACTTCACACTGGGAAGAAGGAGAGCATGCAGGCCACTGACGGTGTGGCTAACTGAGAAAGCTATGCAACATAGATGGGGGTACCCCTTTGACCTAATTTTCGAATACAAAGGAGAGGACTATAGATTTGTCACCCCCGATGAAGCAAGGCAAGTGCTCAGGCACTTAACAGAACTAAACGATGACAGAGCCCCAGCTGGACCCAGCCGGACCCAAGCGTCACAGGCTCAAAACGTGGAGGTGCCCCACGAATGGCAAAAACGAACCAAGGCAGTAAGGAAATATGCCGACTGGGCCCATTGTCTCCTGCGAAGCCGCCATGAGAAGGTACAGTGGGTGTGGGGTAGCATACGCACTAGATTCACACACAATATACAAATAATTTGGACTGGGATTAATAAAGTGACTTCCCGAAGAGCAACACGTTTCAAGTCTAGTGGCCCTCACTTACAGGAGGGCGTCTCAACCCCAAGAACCTAGGACAATTATAATGACTGTAGTTCAGTTAGTGGGTTTCTTTAAGTTTAAAGTTCAATGGGAGATGAGGGGAGGTGGACTCACAGACGGACAAAGGGGCGCAAGAGATAGGGGGAACGGGTTGTCGCATAGACCAAAAGGGAGATCTGAGAGGGAGCTGGCAGAAAAAAGGGGACACAACATAACGATGGAAATACCAGGTAAAAGTGGATCAGGGGGCACAACTCTGATGGTAGCCACACTGAATGTTAAAGGGCTCAATTCCCCAACCAAGAGATCCCTAGTCTGAAGGGAGTTTGACAGAGCTGACATAGATGTGCTCTTTATACAAGAAACCAGGCTCAAAGCAGTGGAAGAGAGACCACCCAGAGGGAAAGGAGTGGAGCAAATATTCTGGGCCTCAGCAGACCTTAAAAAAGGAGGAGTAGCCCTGATAGTCCATAAGAAAATCAGACTCACAAACCCAGTGGTGCAGTCATTAATGGGAGGCAGACTCTTGATAGTCCAGGGCGAATGGGACAACATATAGATCACGTTTGCAGGGGTGTACACGCCCAACCAGGGTCAAGCGGCATTCAATGAGAGCGCCCTCTCCACCATACTGGAAAATAGCAGGGGTCTCTTATTGATAGGGGGGACTAAAACACATGGGCAGACCCCCAGATGGACAGGCAAGCCACACGGGAGTTAATCAGAGACACTTCTAGGTAAGTAGGAAGCAAATTCCTGACGTGCCTGTCAGAAGGATGCCTGGTGGATGTCTGGAGAATCACCAAACCAGGCAAAAAGGGATACACATTCAGATCCAGTGCCAACAAGACATTTACTAGAATGGACTACTTGTTGGTCAATAGAGACGTCAGCCCCAGAATAGAACCTACCGACATCCGGCCCATAGGCTCGTCAGACCACGACATGGTCATGGCAACACTAGGTGTGGAAGGGCTCAACCGACGAGACCCCAAATGGCGTTGCAATGAATACTTGTGGAAGGACACATTTTACTCACAAGAACTCGATAAGGCAATACACAAATACTTCTAGATAAATTACAATGGGGAAGGGGGTATAGGAACATTATGGGAAGCAGGGAAAGCAGTCTGAAGGGGTCACCTGATGAGGGAAGGGGCCAAGCGAAAAAGGGAGAGAAAGCTGCAAGAAGATAAACTGCGAAAAGAGATCACCACCCTTGAGGAAAGGATGCATGTCCTGGGGTCTTATCGAGATGAACACATAGAGCCGCTGAAGCAAAAAAGGGTAGAGCTGAAAGCACTGAGAAGGGGAGATTTCCTGAGAAAACGAACACTACTAAAACAGAAGTTCTATGAAAAGGGCGACAAGGTCGACAAAATGTTAGTTGCCAGACTAAGAGCCCAAAGAAAGGAGAGATGGGTGGAAAAGATCAAAACAGAGGAGGGGGCTGGGCACAGACCCCAGAGAGCATAGCTGCCCAATTGGCCAGTTTCTACACAGCGTTGTACACCTCAGAGGGGGACCGGGCAGAAGGAGAAATGGATGAATACATTGAGAGAGCAGGACTAACCCACCTAACTAGTTCTGAACAATCACTTTTGGACTCACCCATATCCCCTGATGAAGTGACAGCAGCAATAAAACGGCTCCCAGTGAGAGGGGCCCCTGGTGAAGACGGCTATACCATGGGTTTCTACAAGCACATTATGGAAACCCTATCACTGCAACTCGCAAAGCTATTCAATCACATACACGATTCTGGCCAAGCGCCCCCGTCCCTCTCAGTGGCTCACATAGTGGTCATCCCCAAGGTGGAAAAGGACCCCACATGCTGCAAATCCGACCGTCCAATTTTGTTACTTAATACGGAAGCCAAAGTGTACACAAGAGTCCTAGCCACCTGCATGGAAGACCTAATGCCCCGCCGGATACACCCGGACCAGGTGGGCTTCATAAAGGGAAGGCAAGGAGCAGACGCCATTCGCAAGACATTGGAAATCATGGAACATTCCAGGAGAAAGGAGGGAGAGCATGCTCTCCTCAGCATGGACTCAGAGAAGGCTGTTGATCGGGTCGAGTGGAGCTTCCTCTGGGCCATACTGAGAAATATGGGATTCGGCAAGCAATTTATAAAGGGGATACAGGCAATCTAAAAAAAAAAAACAAGGGTAGAGTGGCAGTGAACGGCAACCTCTCAGAAGAATTCGGCATGACCAGAGGTACCAGACAGGGGTGCCCCCTCGGGCAATGTAATTAGAAAAGAGGAATCTATAAAGGGAATCAAGGTAGGGGATAAAGAATACAAGCTAGCTATGTACGCCGATGACATAGTACTCTATCTCACAGACCACACCACAGCCATACCAGTAGTCCTGTGGACAATGAAAGAATTTGGTAAATGGGCGGGATTAAAAGTCAATGCAAAGAAATCCACCCTCTTCCAATACAAGAAGCTTACCCACTTAAGTGACAGGGACGCTCCCACGGGTGGAATACCAACTGCACACAGCCACTTAAAATACCTGGGGATCAATATCACGAAGAAGATCTATATGAGGCGAATCTACCCCCACTCCTGCAAGCAATATCAAAGGACTTGGATAGATGGAGCAAACTCACACTGTCATGGTTGGGTCACCTAAATGTCATAAAAATGGTAGCGCTGCCAATAATGTTATACTACTACCAAATGCTCCCATTTGCCATCGCCGGGAATCATTTTACTGAAATAAAAGCCAGGTTCATAAGATTTTTATGGCAGGTGAAAAAACAATGCATTGCCTACACCACCCTAATCCAACTGAGAGAGGAAGGAGGAACAGGGCTTCCGGACCCATATATGTATTATCGAGCCACCCAATTTCGCACCCTGGTCCCACATTTAAGAAGAGATACGCAGAAGCAATGGGCGACTATTGAAAACCACCTAATGCGACCCGTGACACTTGGAGAATGGCTATTTATTTTTTTATTTTTTTATTTTTACATTTATAAAGCGCTCACACAGCCCGTGGGCATCGGTCTGAAAATAGGCCCGCTAGGAGTATTCATGTTCTTGCAGCCAAAAGGAGTGCTTCTAACATCGAAATGGAAAGAGAAGCTCCAACGGAAGCTTACTCTCATCCGGAAAATAATCAGTGAATCTCGCTCAACCAAGGGGCTCATCTCGCAAATATACAGATCCCTGATAGGTGAACTAGAGAGCAGAATCGACGACCTACAAAAGAGGTGGGAGACGGTCCTAGGCCCCCTGATGACAGACCAATTGTGAATACAAATGTGCAGATCAGTACGCAATATCTCAATTTTGGCACAATACAAGCTCCACTGAATAAAACTACTGCACAGGTGGCAATATGTCCCCAAGAGACTATCTAAAATGTTTGAGCAAACTAGCCCCCAATGCTGGAGCGGGTGTGATCCCAAGCGGACTATTGGCATATGTGGTGGTCTTGCCCCAAAACACAGACATATTGGAAGGAAGTCCTAACATGTGTCAGGTCCTGATTCTTTTCTCCACGGAAGCTGCTGGCCCCACAGGTCCCCCAAAGATGTGCAGTCAACTACTGAAGGTCACAGCAGAAGTCTCCACACCCCAGAGGGAAAGAGGGAAGTGGGAGAAAATAAAAACAGAACACAGGTCGCTCTCTCTCTCTCTCTCGAAACAGCTGAGCACCTGCAGAGGGCGAGAAAATTATAGTTACTTTCTCTCAAAATATCTCTCTCCCACCTAGTTCCCCTAGAAAAGATTTATACCTGTTTAGCCTTCCGGAGATCTGAAAGGCTTGTATTTAAGAAGTTTCCTTGATAGTTCTTAAACTTTTAGAATCAATGAAAAAACGTCTTTTACCCATAAACAATAATTGTTGCAAATTCTTTATTAATTGTCTTTTTGAGTTAACGGGTAGAAGATGCTTTATGAGTTGAATTCTTCCAGAATAAATAGTTCCACATGTATATTCACCTTAAATCATGGAAGCTAGGAAAGCAGATTGCAAGTTCAAACTGTCAGACACCTAATAGTTCACTTCAAAAATGACTTATGTCCTTTTCTTCCTTAGAGAAAAGTAAACTGACTGTATTCCTGTGAGAACCATTTAAAAAGTCTCTTTTTCAAAAGAGTTCTAAAATTGCTGGTTTGAATTGATCTTCTTTTCAAATGAACCTTTTCTTTACTTTAGTGAAAATGTTTAAATGTCTTTTCTTTCAAAGAATAGTTTCAAAATTACATAGAATTCAAAATACTAGGCTCATAGTGTTGTTCATATTTAAAGAACATCAAGTTCCTGAATTACATTGCTAAATTAGACATGAATATATTAAAACACTTCTTCCTTGCAGTTAACACGCACAAGGAAATAAGAACAGTGGCTCTCCTACACGTATAATGAAAGAAGTAGTTGATCAAGACACCTCTTCCTAATAATACATGCGCATTAATATCAAAACTGCAATATTACACAGAACGAAATGGCAAGCAAATGTAAAGCGCTTCAGAAAATCATGAAGAAACCACATTTACTTCCAATCTGCAGAATCTTTACATAACAACAGTCTCTGAAGAATTTGATTCCTAAACCTAGCTAAATACCTAAACTATATTTTAGAACTTGTTCATTAACCTTCTGGTTCAACCTCTTCTTGAAACTACTTGAATATATATATGAATTGCAAATAGTCTTTTTTCCTAAAGTTCTAGAGCGCAGCGCTCCCACCAAAATGACTGCTTGTCTTGTCCCACGAAGGTTAAACTCGAAAGCTGACTCATATCCAGTATATTTTATCTTCTGGAAACTTATACTGGGCCAAAACCTAGACTAAATAAGAAACAGGACCTTCCTGCTGCAGGTGTGACAATGAAAGGCAGTTTAGAATCCTGCTGATGCTCCCTTGTCTCATTGTTCTCCAATCACCTTAGTGTTTACCAATGACCAATCAAACCCCTGCTTCTTTACCACCATGTTGAACTGGGATACTCTCCCTCTGTTATAATGAAAGTTAAGGATTAAAAGGGTACTTAGGAGGATTACTTAGGAATTGATTACAAAATACAATACAAAACATAGGAAACCTGACAACATGGATTAGAAAAATGGAAGCAATCATCAGGGATAACGACCCCAGACTGGTGCTATTTGGTCCCAAAAAACAAGAGGGCCTCTGGAAAAGAGTCCCCCACATGACTCACTCCTTCTTGAAGCCAGGGTTTGCATTACCATAACCTGGAAATCCTGCGAATTCCCATCAGAAGCTACCTGGGCCTGTAAAGCTATTAGATGGAGAACATTACAGGTGCCATCCACAACATCTCGCCAAGCAGAGAAATGGAAAGGGCACCATTCCTCGAAGCCTATAAATAACCGGAAATGGATTTTGTGACACTATCTCCGATGCTACAGAGCATTAATGATAAGATGTCTCAGTTACGCTATCTGTCTGAGGGGGTTTGTGGTACGGAGGGGTGGGGGGAGTTAAAAGTTATATGGAATAGTTTATACAAGTCATGCTGCATAGCGCACTAAAGTTGTCGAAATGTTGATGTTGAAACCTGAAAATGCATGTCTTTGAAATGCTTAATAAATACATTTGGAAAAAAAAAACAGGGAAATAGAGGCTTCTCAAGAATTCCCTGTGCAATTTTGTCCCCACAATGTATTTCAAATGGAGTTTCGCCATTGTTCTGTAGGAGAACCTTTATGTCCCCTGGAAGTCGGGATCTATGACGCCTGCTAGGACTTCCATACCAAACGTTCGGCCAGATTTCTGGGCCAACCTTATCTAACAACCCTGTATAAGAGGTACTAGACCCACCCCCACCCTCCCAAACTGAGCACAGGTAACATGATAGGTTGATCAGTGGTTCCAGTATTGCAAAAATCAGAGGGGCGACACATATTATTGGGGTCAGAATGACTCAGGAAGTAAAGGGTGTCTCCAGTATTACTCACATATCATGAATATGTAAAAATGTAATCTGAATACTGGATAGAAAAGGATAAGGCCAAATGTAACTATCAACTCACCATTGGTATCTGAATATCTAGGCTGAACAGACTGAGATATTTCTAAAATGGATGCCAAATAAAAAAATGCTCTCTTGGGGGCCAGGTGTGCAAAG
The DNA here is from genome assembly GCF_040938575.1 of Ambystoma mexicanum. NCBI lineage: Eukaryota > Metazoa > Chordata > Amphibia > Caudata > Ambystomatidae > Ambystoma > Ambystoma mexicanum. The sequence continues at coordinate 403,222,004 of NC_090934.1, forward strand.
CCCTTACCCATGCAGATAGCAGATATTCTTTGGCAGTAGTTCACTGTGAGATAAAGCATGTCTGGGATGGTATATTTAGAAATTTCGGCAGGGAAAGCAGACCATGATTGATATTAAATCAGATAAAGGCATGGGAAGACTACCAATTAAAGAGAAACAGCTGCTTATTTGGCAACAAATAAGATGAGCTCATTGTATGACCTAGCAAGTAAATATGGCAGGACCTCGAGAAGTAGATAAGGGCTGTTTCCTGGCAGGCATTAAAGGATAAGTAATTAGATCCGGCTGGGTCTCAAGTAAGCTTATCAGTATATGTGCCAGTCAACCAGTACTTGCCAAAATGAGCTAATGTGGACTTTGTGAGTGACAAATACGCCAACCAATCAAAGTCAAAGAGGGTTTATATGAAAGCATTATGTCATTGGGAAAAAGCATATAAAGGCAAGCTGAATGAAGCAGCTCTGTGTACCTTTCAGAATGTCTTTTTAAACCTGTATTAAAATATGGCTGTGAATTTGTTCCTGGGCATCCGTTCCCTGCTTTGTCAAGTCTCCAGTGCCAGAGACTACAGATGTCAAGGCAGATGAAGAGAAGAGGGTCCCCCTTTACACATGGCGACCACTTTGAAGGGACCCTGAAAATCTTCCAGGGACAAGAACCCAGGCTTCATGCTGAAATGCTGACAGAGATGGGGAGATGCCCGGGAAAGTGACAGTCTGCAGTGTGCCCCCATTTTGTCAGGCGAAGTCTCCCCATGGCTGGTAGCATGATATGATGGCGCACTTTGACATCTGTGGATTGTGGTATGCATTGAAAGGGGACAGGCAAAGAGGGAAAAAATAACATGTTATGTATAAAGGGAAAAGCAACTGGGTCATTTTGATAAATAATAGGGTGTATAAAAGTAACGGGGGTGTTTAGAAAAGACGAAGAGTGTCTGTGAGATGAAGAGCATCTGAAAGCCCGGTTTCCTACCTTAAGTAAGGTCTAGAGGAAGTCATTATCCACATCAAGTCAAGTAAACACAGGAGATTCAGAGGACAGGTCCCTGTAAAATAATGATTTAAACCCCTATCAGGGTACATTTAGGGGCAGAGATAAAGCAAAGAGCACTGAGGATTAATGTGAAGAGTCGACTACTCTCTCTATATGTCTGTTTTAAAATTAAGGATGTCGAAGAGTAACAATGAATTGTACAAAGTGAGATGAAGTCAAGAAATTACAATATTTATTTAGGGGAGGTGATTTGCACCAACCTAGAAATGGACAGAAAGTTGTGAAAAAGGCAGAGGTTTGAGCAAACCATTGATGGGCGTGCTTATATGTGCTGTCTGAAATGTTATGGAGAAAAAAACAGAGGAAACAGAAAAAATTAGGCCAAAATTGTGACTAACTTTGCACTCCTTGAGGCGAGTGAGTGGCGATAGCTAGGGGAATAAATTATATATACTTGTATAGATAAGAGTCTTAGCTGGCCAAAATGTTTTGCTCAGTAGAAATACGCTAAGGGCACCATAGAAAAGAAGACAAAAGGAAAGTTGCACATAAGGCAATGTTTGCTGATTAACAACTGTGTAGTTACAACAAGGAAAAGTCATTCAAATTTGTTTTTGAGGCAAAAACCGACACCAGATTCCCTTTCTCCAGCAAAAAGTGAAGGGGATGTCATATATTACATACTTTGAATGTGAAATTACACACAGATATGACCACTTTTGTATGCGGTGCGCAGCTGGCAGAAAGCCAGCGCTGGCAGTACACGAAGATTGATGTTCAAAACTGCGCTGAGAGTAGTTAAAAGTTCTTGTTCAAAGTTAAGAGATAAGAAGCTGACAGAGTCAAGAGGTAATTAAAAATAGTTGCAGGAATTCAAAGCTATGCAGAGTTTGGAAAACAGACATATTTTTAAGTCAAAGCAGTTGTGAGCTAAGTTTTATACATAGAAAGAGCAGTTTGCTGTTTGTGTTGGCAGGAATGACAAAATGTGTGTGTGATTAAAACAGAAAAATGAATGGTGATTTATGGAACTGTGACCAAAATGCGTAGGGTTGAATGTAATATATGTATAAGTATGCAAAGAAAATGTTTAGTAATTTGTTTGTTCAGCTTTGAAAAATTCTGAGTAAATTGACAAATGAATAGGCTTTGAGAAACAGCATTTTTCCATAACATTAGTGCATAATTGTTGAAGCCAGGTGCTGAGGGAAGCACTGGACTGGATTAATTATATTTTGAAGAAATTGTTGATTTTTGACAGGAAAAGTATAAGAGGTTGAACTTTATTTTTGAATATATTGTTTAGAATGGGAGGCTGCTCCACAGTTATTGTATATGTGTGAGCTGAGGAGACCCCATTGAGCCACTGTTTAAGGTCATACAGATCACTTCATATTTTTTTAGGGGGTTGGTTGTTCATTTAGTGAGGTTGATGTTGAATGCAGTCTTTGGCGGGCACATACTAGAGCTCCCCTGATTTGTTGATTTTATGTTGGGCAACTAGCTGTTTTTTGTTGGTGATTGATGGGACATTTTTGAAAGAGTGTAGTTTATAAGACATGCATGCGCCAATTGCACAGATGAGAAAAAGAGGGAACATGTTTTATTAAGCTGTTTTTAGTGCACTGTGAAAAGAAAGACAGATTGTAAATGAAAGCACTGAATTGGGTGACCAGAATGATGAGAATATTGGTAAATTGAGGACGGTTCCAAGGCATGGGAGATGCACCATAAATAATGTAGAGTCATGGAAATGCTACACATGTATATTTAAGCATGAGCACCAGGGCCAGAGCAGAGTGGACAGTGTTTCCCTCACTACAACTGTACAACCATGCAATATAGAGGCATTTGAAGAAGAAATAGAAAAAATATGTCCAAGATCACACAAATTATGAAGCATGGCGCTGAGAGTAAAAATGCAATTATGAGTGCAAATTACAGTAAAAAGTATATTATTGCAGTAATGAATGACATTAAGCTAAGCACAGCGAATACTTATGGAGAAAAGCAAGAATCACTTTTTTGGGTAAAATATTGGGAATAATTTGTATTTAGAATGAGGAAGCAGTGGGTAATGAGGGGAAGCGCTCGCAAAGCGCACTGGGGCTAAGGTCACGCACAATATGGACAAAGGGGCATGATATATTTAAACAGTTGTATTGAGAAAACATTAGGTTAAAAAAGTATTTTTTATAGAAACACGCACCTTAATTGGCTTGACTTCTAAGTATAAGAAGTCCACTATTTAGGGGTTTTGCAGGATTTTGTTAAATGAAAATCTAGTCATGGATAAGTACCAGCAGGCTGAGCACTGACAAAAAGGAAGACTAAGGGAGGCTTGGCACAATTATTGAAGCATGACATGGATTATTATTATATGTGATGAATTGATTTATTGGGGGAAGAAATAGAGATGATTAAGGTTAGAATCTCTGTCATTATATGCTTACAAGAAAAGGGGGAGTGACACAAGCACATACACATGCACACACGCACACACAGACACACACACATGCATAGATACATGCATACACACACATGCACATGCCCACATGCATACACACACATGAGAAGGCACACATACACACATGATCTGGTGGAAGTATAGGCAATCAATGTTTTGCAGGCTCATTGCACATGAAACATATACAGGTAGTCAGAAGAAGGAATGTAATACTGCAATAAGAATACACACACACACAGGATGCTTTTGCTTATATTGGGAACACCACTTAGGGATATTATGTTCTTTTTGAAGGAGGATGAGGATCTGCTTGCTTATATTCAGGAGCACTGAACTCTTGAAGTACACGAGCTGAGATGAATGACAGTGGTAGTATGTTACCACATTTTATGTCAGGGATTGCCTGGGCAGGTACAGAGGCACTTGGGAAGCAAGTGAGAATAGAAGCAAAATTGTGGCTTAATATACAGTTGACTATAATGCATCACTGTCAGCTGTTGCAGGAGAAAAACAGGAAAAAAAGACGATGTTAGAAAACTTGAGGAAATCAAGTTGGTTCAGAAGAAATTGTCAAAGTATGCCATAAAAGGGGCAGTAGTGACAAATGGAGAAGGACTGGGAATACAGCAAGCAGTGGTTATATCATAGGAGAATAATCAGCACCAAATGGATCAAGGCGGGAATGAGTTTGTGCCACAAGGCAGAGGAATGGGAAATAGAAGAAGAGGTGGTTTGCAGAATAACCAAGGCAGCTTTCAGAATATGCAGAATGATAATCAGAATTTGCAAGGACCATTTAAGCAAGGGGGACTAGTCAGAAGGGCTCCTCCTCTGTATTGGATGTGAGGGATGACAGGGCACATTGCACGCACATGCTGGAGCCAAGGATATGTACAAGATGGACAATTCTCAAGAGGGTGACAGCTCATCCTCCAGCATATAGCTTACAAGTTAGGGAAGGGGTTGCCCAGTATCAGACATTGTATTAGACGGAAGTGCTGAGAGTGCAACAGGTACAGCAGCTAGAGCAAGTGCAAAACTAATTCACTACAGGGGCAATTGCAGCGAGCCCCCCATACAGATTCAGCAATATGCAAACACAGGACAGGCACTGAAACCCAGGATAGGAGGTGCCACTTTGGTAGAAGGAAATCCTTTTACAGTAACAGGGGTATGCATGCACCAACAATAGGGCAGTTCACAAGACGACTTGATGTGTTCAGAATGATCAGTGACACTAGGCCGCAAGAGGAGCCAAGGGTTAATGTGACGGTAGGAGGCAAACTCTTTGCTCTATTGGTAGACACTGGGACTGCACAATCATGAACGAAGGAGGAAAGGTGTCCAATGGTGGGAATTTCCATGGGTTATCAGGTTTTGTTTTTTGGAGCTATGAGTTGAGTTCCCTTTGTTAAGGAATTATCAGTTTTGAGGAAGAGTGTGACATAACTGATTCTTTGTTATATTTGTGACAGGCACCAGTCAATATTTTGTGAAGGGATCGGATGACAAACCTTAACATGATGATTTTATTTACTGACCAAGGAATAGCGTGTTCCACTCCTGGAATACACTATTCGAACGTGTATGAATTTATACTGGCATTAACAGGGCAAATGGCTCTGTGGGATGTTCCAGTTGAGTTGGTGGTTTTTCTATTTATGAGGTGAGCATTCTATTAACATGGCACAACAAGTCAAGTTAGTTCAGAAGAAATTGTCAAAATATGCCGTAAAAGGGGAAGTAGTATGGCTGTTTGGCCTAGTGGAGAGAATGGTGAGAATATTTGATGAATTTTTGTTTGGACTAAATATACCTAAGGACAAAGAGGGGGGACAGACTATACCTATAGAATTTAAAGGAGTCATAGTATGAGAGGAAATGTCAATGCTCAAAGCAACGGCCAATGAGAGTATACTATGGAGGACAGTGATAGCTCATGAAGAAGGGTGTAGGTTGATTGATGTCATTGATGACGGCATATTTAGAGAAGACTAAACAAATGATGAAGTGGTGTTTTTTTAGGAGAATCACACACTGAAAGAGAAAAGGGAAGTCTCACAGCGTATGGCAAAAGGTGCAGTAGCGCTCAGTATATTTTCAGGAAGATTTGGAGAGAGTGACAAATGTCCCATGGACCACAGGCCCTTATGACATGGGTCTATTGAAACAAATAGGGGAACAAAATGAAAAGGTATACACCTGAAAGGTATTATAATATGAAACATATGAGGGTTTGCGTTGTAATTGGACTAATTAATGTAAGATAATCATAAATAGATTAGGATAAAAGAGCAGAGATAAGAAGTTCAAAATTAAGAGATTGATGACAATTAAGGGGGTGAAATAAATAAATAATACATGAATAAATTAATGAATGAATGAATGAATATTAAAGCAGCAAAAAGCACAAGTGGATAAGGTATCCAGATATATAAACAACAAGCACAATGAATGGTGCTTGCCATAATTGAATAGTGTAGTGTATTTGAATAAAAAATGAAATATGATTAATGAAAGGCCAAAGGAGTGTGGATGGCCAAGATTGGCCTAACAAATATGAGAAAAGTCTTTAGTAGAACGGCAAGAAAGAAAATATGAGAGTAAGTAACAAAAACATTGTTTGTATGTATATGATGATGTTGATTTATGTTTTATAGATGAAAACTATTTTCATTGTTGAGCACGGGAGGAATGTCTATATGGCCTTAGCAGAGTATAGCAATATAATGGGAAGAAAAGAAACATTATATTATGACAGAGGCAAGTGCTTGTGGACAGGTAGAGATAGAAGAGGTTATTATCGGTTCACACAGCAAGTCTATGAAACGAACTATTGATCATTATTAGGAGTAAGAGGGCCCAGGTGAGTACAGAAGAAAGGCAGTAAGGGATACAGGGGGTCATTATGAGTTTGCCTCCAAACCCGGGTCCCCATTCAGTTGACCATTCCCCATTCCCATTTGAGCCCCCATAGGGCTCATTGGGAATGGGGAAGGCGCTAATAACGGGCCCGCAAATTGCGGGCCAGTTATTAGCTGCGAGGTTCCTTAACGGGACCCGCAGAGAACAGCTGGTCAGACCAGCCGTTCCTGCTGGGACCCGCTAAGGGACCTCGGAATAGGGCGGTAAGGGTTTACCGGCACCGGCATCATTACCGGTGAACATTAACCCTTACCGCCCAACTCGTAATGACCCCCACAGTCTTTCAAATAGATAGCATTTTCCACAAGAAAGGTGTAAAAAGGTGTGAGCAGAGAATACCATATATATATGTGGTTATGTTGTCCTACCAAAAACCTGTGTACTTTATTAAAAAAAATTATAATAATTCCTACCTCCCCATTATGCTTCAAATTAAAAACGAAAAACCCCTGAAATTTGCCAGTTACGGTAAACTAAGCCCCCACACCTGCCATCACCACTGTGCACTGCTAACACTAACATCCAGTACATGAAAGATGGCATCACAAATGTAATTGATGACATCACTGACGACATCACAGGTTTAGCCCCTTTGTTTTTGTTCCCTGCCACATATATATATATATATATATATATATATACATTCAGTAAAAAAACATTGTTAAAGGGATGTTATACTTCACAGTAAAACCAAAAAACACTGCACATTCCCCCATTATGGAAAGCTCAGCAACCATAACTCGCAGCATCTACATGCATTGCTAAGACTAACACCCAGGACATCAAATATGACATCACAAATATCATTGATGACATCACTGATGACATCACATGTCTGCCTCACTTATTTTGGTGCATTGAAAAATCAAGGCCAGGTGGTTTTATTCACTGACAATCGCAATATAAAAATTGAAAAGGTGCTGTATATCAAAACGGTAACCTTGTCGTGTGTTCCTAAAGTACTTTCCTTAGGGTCGGGTCTGGTCTGAGCTCATGAGCTCATGATGCACATGCATGGGGCAATAGCAGGCCTCAAAGTCACAATTAATTTGTATACAGGAAAATAAACTTTCTGATGATGCCGTTTATTTCTTCCTTACTTGAGTTTCCCTGTATATGCCTCTGATTTATATACATTGGGTCTTCATATGTAGTGTTTGTACTAGCACAAGTGTGTATTAAGTCTTGAATTGTTAGCTAGTTATTACATATTTAACATTACACAATCACCCCTGACATCTTGCTACCAACATAATAGAAATAACCCCTTGTAGGTAGGGACTTTTCGTCAACATTATTTTCACATGTGATGTCATCAGTGATGTCATCAATGATATTTGTGATGTCATATTTGATGTCCTGCGTGTTAGTCTTAGCAATGCACGTAGATGCTGCGAGTTATGGTTGCTGAGCTTACCATAATGGGGGAATGTGCAGTGTTTTTTGGTTTCACTGTGAAGTATAACATCCCTTTAACAAAGTTTTTTTACTGAATGTACATATATATGTATGTGGCAGGGAACGAAAACAAAGGGGCTAAATATGTGATGTCGTCAGTGATGTCATCAATTACATTTGTGATGCCATCTTTCATGTTCTGGGTGTTAGTGTTAGTAGTGCACAGTGGTGATGGCAGGTATGGGGGCTTAGTTTACCATAACTGGCGAATTTCAGGGGTTTTTCGGTTTTAATTTGAACGATAATGGGGAGGTAGGATTTTTTTTTTTTTTAATGAAGTACACAGGTTTTTGGTAGGACAACTTAACCATAACGTCCCTTCAACAAAGTTTTTTTGTAGTGAATTTTTCAGGTTTTTGGAAGGGGAACTTAATCATAAGATTGTGTCAATTAAGTTGTTGTGCTGAATATACACTGTCATCATGTGATTGTGGGAGATATGTAGTATAATGTACATACTTGATATACATTTTACATAGAACATACAGAACCCCCTCCCTATTGATATTAGAAAGGGATGGACTGAGTGCCTGTTTGCGGACAGGGGGCAGACGGGATGAACAATAGCCAAAGATGCAGGGGGTATCTGAAAATGTACTATTGTCTTACACAAAAAATCTGCAACGTAGAAGAAGGACATAAAGACATTATAAGTAGTAATAAGTAAATATGGAAACCTAAAGGTGTGAAATGAAAATGACACATTGAATAACCATGTAGAATGAAATGGATGGTACCATAAATAAAAAAGGATGCCTCCATCGTAAGCACTTCACAGCACTTCACAGAAACTCTGCAGCCTGGACCGACAGTGGACAGACGCAGTAGGACGAAGGGAAATTACATCAAAATAGTGAGTGAAGGTCATTTATTTGTATGTGTGTGTAATTTTTTTAGTATGTGGTGTAGAAATAATAATTTCTTTCTGTTGTTTTGACACAGAAATGGTGAGTACTTTGGAGTGGCTGGAGGACAATTTTCTGCATGAGGAAATGTCTGAAGACAGTGACAATAATGGTACACACTGCTCTGCCTAGGCAAAATACTGATCATTATTTTATAGGCATTTTATATATGTATATTCTTTTGTACAGACCAGGAAAGAAAAGAAGAAAGGCCAACACAGGAGACAGAAGAAGACAGGATGAAAAGGATTGAGCAGAAAATGGATGTACTGAATGACAATTTTAAAAGTTTAAGGGAGTTTGTGGAGGACTGTGTGAGAGGAAAAGTATGTTACCATTGTCCCACCTGTACCTGCCCCGCTTCTCCATTCCCTAGTGAACCATCCCCAAACCTTCAAGAAGAAAATAGACGTTTTGATGAAATATCCATCCCTTCTTCCCCTCAGAAATCTTCTCCTCATAACCAGCCCGTGTTGAATTCCCCTATATTTGTGTCAGTATCTGCTTCCCTCGCTATTTCTTTGGATTGAAGTGTGTGTGTGTGTGTGTTTGAATGTTTTTGTATAGTAGTTGTAGTTATAGAGTTTTGTGGACATTTTCTTTTTTAAAAGACTTAAAATGTTCGCGAACAGCGCGCCTGTTCGACCTATCCACAAGGAATGTAATGTGGGTATTGTAAAGGCAGTACACCTACCCTTACGAATGTCAAGTAAGATGGAGTTGATGGTTGACCGCAACATCTGTGCAAGTTGTGCGCACATAAACAGAAAGGACGTCCTAAGGACATTATACCTCATCGTGCCGCTTACAAACGAGCTGAAACTTGTTCGTAGAACACACCAGGTGTCCAGGATGGTTCTAAATGAGCAAAATGTGAGTGTGTTAAAGACAGTATACCTGTCCGTATCGTCCGCAGCCAAAATTATGGAGTCCGTAGAACAGGCGCGGTTGCCGGCAAGTTCTAAGTCAAACAAAATGGAGTTGTCCTAAGAACACTGGACCTGTCCGTACAGTGAGCATATCATGTATGTACATGCGCAGAACCGTAAGTATAGCGAACATCGCGCCTGTCCCTAACTGTCCGTCTCGCTTGTGTTGCACTTTGAATTAGTTTGAGAACCCGAACACCATCCGTAGGACATTTGAGCGCATGCGCACGTTTGTTACTCTTCATTTGCTGTCCAGCGGACTCTCATTTCTGTTGCGGATGTGTTCAGGATGTCATCATGTGACCGCACCCACGCTGAGCGTGTGGACTAATTTGCGCAGCTTGTGTGCTTCGACAGTAGTACAAAAGAACGTGTAGACACAAGGCAAAATGTTGTATAGTGTAAAAATATAATTTCACATATCCCAGACAATAACTTACCTGAGGACTTGTTGTGTAAAATGTTTGCACCGCTTTGTAGGCATGAAGAGGGTCACGAAGCACACCCCTCGACCCCTATAAATGTCCACACCCCCGAGCGCATCTTCATTGTCCTTCTAGCTATAGCAGATTGAGGTGTATTGCCTTTACTGCTGTAGTGACCAAAAGGAAAGTAATCGGCATGGCTTCCATGGCTTCTGTTGGTTCATTAGCCTCTGCACCACCCCCAAACCCGCCACCACCTCCCCAAAGACCTGCAGAGAGATATACAGGTGAGGATGTAGAGAGCGAGGAGGAAGAGGAGGAAGAGAATGAAGTGGAGGAACTCCATACTAGGAGCACTCGCCGGGAGTCGTGGGTGTGGCGGTTGTTTTCCGGTTTATGGGAACGTACCAAAAGCATGTGCAAACCTGGTGAGGTGTAACCAGTGCGAGGTGGTGCTGAGTCGCGGGAGACCTGGTGCGTACAGCTTTGGTACGACAACCATGAAGCGACACCTCACTTTGTTCCACACTGCGGACATTCGGAAGGTGGTGCCATGTGAAGAGCGTAGTCAATTGAGTTCCTCCACAGCATCCTCAGAGTCCGATCCTCCCACCACAAGAGACACTCCTGTGGAGGAGCAACTCCCTCCAGCTGCCTCACAAGCCATTCGCAATACTGTTGACCCTTACCTTTCAAAGGTGACAATAGTGTGTATGTATTGTGACGTAGTACTCTGCAGGGGGGATAATTTTCGAAGTGCTTTTGAGGCTACGGTCACGGAGCAACAGAAGATGTGCTCTTTACCTAAGTGAAGCTTACCCTATATCTTTCTCTGTCCACTTGCCCTTTCTTATCCCCATGGCTGGTGTCCCTTCCTTACCCTCCCTTGGCCTCCTCTCCTAGTGTGTCGTGTGCTGAGAACCAATAAATGTGAAAACAACAAAAATTACAGAAAAGGCTTTTTTCAGAGCCGTCTTTCTTAGTTTAACAATAGTATTATGACGTGACTGTTGTAGACCACCGCAAAGTTGTGGAAAAGTTTGCGGACAGTCGTAGGGGAAAAAAGGAGGGTGCAAGGGGAGCAAACACAATGAAGTGTACGCTGGGAGTAAGTGGTGGCTCTGAAAAGAGCCTTTCGGTGGTGTGTTGTGTGGGTCAAAAACTGTGGATTGGAGAAAATGGATTGTCACATAGGTTATTGTGAATCCAAAAGAGGGCGCAATGCATTTTGTACATTGCAAAGAAAAATCTGATTGCCAGGATATGTGAGATGGACTCCATCTCTGCAGAAAATGAAAGAGTTGCGAAACAAAATGTTTTCATTGTGGAATGAGGACATGCCAACAACTCTTAAAAAGACACAAACAGCCTTATTCACATTGCGTCTCGCTTTCTCCATTTGTGGACCAAAAGCAGAAGAACGCAGCCATATGTCTTTGTGCAATACGGGAAAAAAGTATTTCACAATTTGGAAACATGTCCATGAGCTTAGCAAGTCCTTCCTTCATTGCAAATTGCAAAGAAATTCCAGAGACATGGCCTAAACTGTTTCCTCCGCAATGAATGATAAGTATATCTGGAGGACGCTCTGTCAGTAAAGTAACACTGAGATGTACCAAGTCCAGCCACCTCATTCCACGCACGCCATGCCAGTGCACTTCCACATGAGGAAATCCGAGATCTGCAGATAAACTGCAGCTTTCTGCATGCACCATCAACCAATGTATCCATGAGTCTCCCAAAATCCAGATAATCTGTTTGCGAGCATGCAAAGCCATGGCTGTGTGGTCTCCTGTCAGGGAGAAGACGGTCTTACTAAATCTCGCCGTTCAGAACACACCCACTGAACTTTATTGACCAATCCCTAGGTCTGCTCATTTTCATTTGCATGCGTCTCCACCCCAGAATTCCTGTTGGTGATATGCGCTGGCTGCAAACTACCACCATGTCCGCGGACATGTATAGGATCAGAGTGTGACGACGGTACATTAAAGTGTTATTCCCCTGGTGGACTCTGAAAAGAGCTGTTTTTTAAAATATTTTGGGCAGATACCTTACAGACATCTGTTATTTTGTTTATTTTTTTTTGTATTTTTGTCCTTACTTTACTCCTACAACCATTACAGGGCATTCTCTAAAGCAAGCCTTACGTTCCAAAAGAACATCGCGTTTCCCAAAGAAGATAGCGCAACACCATCTGCTTCAAAATAATCCGCATTACTTGGAACAATGTTTTCGTGGCTGCAGAAAAACATACCAGCGCGTAACAAACACATGCATGCCGCGATTAATAAATCACCTCCCAATACTTTTATCTGGACAGAAAAAATAATTGTTGTCACATTGTACTCTAGGGAGTAAACCAGAAAAAAATCACTTTTGCAGTTAGAAAGATGCTCATGAGTGCTTCAACCAACTGTCCCAAATCTGCCAACAAAGTACGTGCAGTCACGTAGGCGAAATGGCAAGCACCGTAGTGCAAAAATACCACATGAGGAGAGGTCATCGTACGTATGTGTCTGCAAACTTGCAGAATTGCCGCAACATTGGCATCTGTGTCAGCGTTCCACACCACCTCCACTCCTCTCACATCGAAATGTTGTGCCACATGCCTACTCTCTGCATAATGTTGTAAGCCATGGACAAAAATGTCTCCAAGCACCAAAACCCTGACCCTCTCCACCTCTGCCATGTTCAGTGTACGCACCATCTTTGGACACAAAAGAGTAATGTGAACATCTGATTGGCTGATGCCTACAGTCCCCTTTCCATGCAGGATTTGCTGTAGAAACCCGTATGGGACATGCCCTACCAGCGGACAAGCGTTGCCTACATGTGGCACGCAACTCTTACCCAGTCCTTTCACCATTTCCACAGCGGTAGCAAATCGAGTCCCTCATTGGACACAACTAAGCAGTCACACAACCATCCAAAAATCACATTGAAAATCGCTAAATGTAACTCCGTCATCAACATTGCACACTTCAAAATGACTGTCGATAATTCTGAATGGAAGTCGCATATCATTGCAAAGCACCTACTTCAGAAGCTACTGTGCAAGTGTTACAAATTTCTACGTACAGCTCCATGCATGCGCACATGCATGAGTATAGAGTACAGGTATTTATATTTCAATCGGAGAACATGTGCAACCTTTATGATTTAATGTAAAACAAATTAATGCTGCTAAATGTGCATAGGCAATACATACCAACGCTCCCCCTTTTAAGTGCAAGATGTCCGATTTATCATTGACAAACCGCACAACTTCTAACTGTCTTCCGCATAACCTATACAAATGTTGCAAGGATGCCTATTTAGGGCGAAACTCGATTTTGTATTAGAAAATGTCTGAGTTGTATACTGTGTATGACCTACAGTAATGCTACTTACAATGTAATCGTATGACAAAAGTAAGCGCTCCCGATTGCTGTGGTGACATCTCCCTCTGAGGGTCTCCCGATTTTTCGGCATTGTGCTTTTAAATTGCAAGTAGACATTTTTTCCCCATCTACTAATATACCCTATCGCTTACAAACCTCTCTCCTATTGATAGTATACCTTGTAAAAAACAAGGCATTTTCATAACCTTTAAATTTTTAGCCATTTTTGAAGGACTTGCAAGTAACATATTGCAAATACCATGCAAAGCCTGCACAGAGTGAAGTGAAATGCGCACATGCACTGGGTTCATATATGAAAGGAGAATGCTCTGATGAACAATGCACAATTAATGTGTGCAGTATCAGCACTGCTGTAAACACACAAAGTAATTAATTTTGTTTTTTTGAATCGCAGTGAAGACTACTCTCCTGAGAATCAACAGCATCTACACTGCAGACGACATATCCGAAGAAACCTGGTCATTTTGCAAAAAAAAGTAAGTAGAGTACTACCTTTATATTGTAACTACTCTTCAAGGAGGCTGCATGGGTTATTTGTTTAATTTGGGCACCAAAGCAAACGTTGATTTTTGAACCATTCTACCTACAAATATCCATTTAATGAACAAAGAATAACAGGCAGAATGGCTCACAAATCCCTGTGTGTTTGGAACTCAAATAACGTACGTAATCCTTAAAAGGTTAGATTTAGAAAAGTAGTTGCTGTTGCAAGTTTATGGCATTTCGTTTATTAATAATGCTTCTCGTCACTACTAGCCCACTTTGTAGTCTCATCTGAAGCGCATTGTACTAGTATACAAACAGTAAAATAGCCTTACCAAAACATTGCAAATGTTCATTGCACATTCACACACCATAACAAAGAGCTTCCCCATCAGACTCATACACGCATGCACACGGCACACATACATTATACAACAGAAAGTATGCCTTCTTTTTTTCAACAGACAATAAAGAATACCTACCAAAAAGCAACTCCATAGAAAGGAACACAGAAGTAGAGCAAAGAAAAATAAAAGTGCCCAATCTAAGCATCCATCTGTTGTACAGTTTGTAGAGAATGTTGGAAGAAACCAGCTAATGCAGGCGGTTAGCAAAACAATAGAAGCTTCAACTACTGAAACTTTACGTCCTCCATCAAAATGTGTCACAAAACACAAAAATGTTGGCAAAAAATCGGCTACCAGTACAGCTAACAATGCTCCTACTAATCCTGATAGTGTAACAAGAACCCATAGTAAAAAAAGTATTTTATCAAAAATGTTTCATCACAGAGTCCTTCAGAATCTACTAAGAAGAGGACCGAAATCATCCTCACCCCTTAAAACCTACCGTAGAAAGTGCATCCTACAAGCTCTTATGGACAATGCAATCCTTCTGAAAAGAAAGTTGTTTATATTAGTTTTAAATAGGATGAAAGCACTAACAAAACTAAGTACCAAACTACAAAAGAAACTCAGCAATATACGGAATGTGAACAAAAATAATTTTTTTAATGTTTGTGGTGGTGACTGGAGTCACACAACTAATATAGAACCATATTTTAATGAAGAAGCATACAAACAAAATCAAACAAACACAATTGCCATCCATAGGAGTGGACGAGAGTATGAGAAAATCAATACTACCATCATGGAACAAGAAACACTGCTTACAAAAGTATCCTCTGTAAACTCAGAATTACCTCTCGATTCAGCAGAACTACAAATGGCCGTGCACATCAATGTGTGCCATTCCAAACAAAGCTTTCAAATCTTTACGTCATTTCCTCAATCAGTATGTAAAAGGTAAAGACAAAAGTAAAATTAAAGTGCTGCAAAATATGGATATTTGTCCAGTGCGCAAATACACAGGACTACAAGCACATTCATTAGCCTGCATTTCTGGGCCTATTTGCAAAAGCACCTTCCATGATATCAAAAGGATATCAATACATCCTTCAAGTGTAGAAAATCTAGTGTATAAAATACTATGCAAAAACTCCAGCTTCAGAATTAGGCAATTTAAATAACACTCTTCTGCATGGTACACCCAAATACTTACAAGAAGAAATTGACCGTATTCAGAGAAAGTATTTTGGAAGTGAAAGCCACTTACTAAATGCTATAGTTTTAGGACATAGTAGCAACAAATCTGCACATAGCAACCTTCTATTACACACATACAGAAAAGAAATAGTAAAATTTAAAAGGTCATTGGCTGAAGTACCAAACCATGTGTGTGTGTGCTGCCGCAGAACCTTTTACAAAAGGAACACAAAAAATGTAGACATAGCATACAAAATAGAAGACAATGAAGACTCTAAATGGTTTGAATTAGCTCTCTACCTTTTAGCAGAAAACAAATATGAACTAACTGAGCGCCTAATAAGTTGCAGTTACTGTACTACAAAATTAGACAACCACACTCCTTCACGTGCTATTACAAATAATTTGGAATTGTTCCCACTACCAAAAATCCTGCAACAACTTAATTTGTATGAGAGCATAATAATTCAAACAGTTCACCCATTTCAAGCAATTATACGCCTTCATCCAAAAACAGCAAAATTACCTTCCTCTGAATTGGTGAAAGGCATTCGTGGCAAAGTAGTTTATTTGCCATTAGATCTAACGGAAAATGTACACACTCTACTATTCAATAGAGCATTCTTTAATAGTCTTGGTAAATGATGTACCAACAAAGGACAAGAAAATTTGGCAACAACTGGTGGACTTACATAAAATTAGACAAGCATTTCAATATCTAAAAGACAATAACGAGTACTACAAGGAAATAAATATTGATGAAAGCTTAAGGGAAACAACTGAAATAATTGAAGAGCCATCAGAAACTGGACAATTCGAACTTCTGGATCCTCCTACAGTATCCACTCTTTTGGACCATTACACAATTCATTCATTGCATTCCGATGAAAGCATAGATAATGCACTAGAAACTTACCAAATGCGACAAACCAAAGGGTCACCAATGAGTATATGGGAAAAAAGTATAGAAGCACATGCTTTTCTACTGCTTTTTCCTATTGGCAAAGGTGGAAGATACGATGATCGACCCACTCAAATTGGAGCATCAGAATACCGCTCTTTACAAATGTATTCGCAAGATCCCAGATTTAGACAAAATGTGGAATACATATTCCACCTACTCTATGAAAGTGAATTAGCAACACTATGTTACAGAGTTGCACACATTTTGAAATCTGGAACCCCCTTTCAAAATATGTCAGCTACGTAGTTAATACAAAAAGTACAGGAAAAAGATGAGGTTTTACAAGCAAGTATAACAAATTAGTTTGCAAACATGCGTGGTACAAAGGAATACTGGTTCCGACGGCACAGAGACGTGCGTTGTATGATCAGAAACCTTGGACCACTGACTTGGTTTGTTAGGCTAAGTTGTGCAGAATATGCATGGGAAGATTTACATGAGTTCCTACGTATAGCAAACAGCAACAAAAACAACATAGATATATTAACACCTGGAGAACTTTGCTCTCTAGATCCAGTTAATGTGTCTAGATATTTCCATCATCGTTTCATTGCCATGCTACACTTTATTTGCAATAAACCTGTTCCTCCCCTTGGAGAAGTGAAACACTTCTTTTGGAGAAAAGAATATCGAGCGAGAGGAGCACCACATATTCATATGCTGTTATGGATAAAAGGTGCACCGAAATTTGGTCATAACAGTGATAGCACTGTTTTGCAGTTTATCCAAATGCAAAACTATACCAAATGCCGCTTTGGTTTCCCTAGACCACTTACAGAAACAGGTGAAGTAAACAACTTCATGTCTTCAGTTCGACATAGTGTTAAAGGTAAATCACCTAAGAACACGTATTACATAAAAAGAAGGGAAGAATCAAAATATACCAATGATTACAATGCAATCATTGCCCTCTTATGGAATGCAAACATCTATGTGCAGTACATTGCAGACAATTCAACTGCTGTTGCACGATATGTTACAGCCTGCTTAACAAAAGCAAAAAACAGAGCTTCAAGACCTCTGGGATGACCTAGCATCAGACAAAACATTATCACAGAAATTGTACAGCCTAGGCATAAAAATGCTCTCTCATAGCCAATGTGGCACCTATGAAGCAGCAGATCGTTTAACCAGTACTGCTTTGTATGATAAATCAGACAACATGGTATGGCTAAATCTTGGTCCTGAAAAATCTAGAAAAAGAGTGCTGAAATCATATGAGGACATAGAAACAATTGCCAGAAATGATCCCAACAGCCAAGACATTCTAAAAAACAATTTACTGGACACATACTATCCGAACAGGAGTAGCACTTTGGAAAGCATGTGTCTATACCACATACCGCAAAACTTTGCATACAAAAATAATGTAAAACCTGATGAAAGCAAACATAGATATAGAGTGACCGATTGTGAAGGGAGCTTAGTGAAACTTACCAAACAAAACTTTTCAAACCGTGGAGAAAAGAGGAAGACATACTAGAAAACTATGACTGCTATGAAGATGCTTTCAAAGCAAATTTAAGCGCTATCACTGATGTGAACTTTACGGAGTACAAAACAATGTTAAACAATGAGCAGCAACAGGAAGAAGAACTTCAGGCCCAACTAGATGAGGAATCTTCTGACAGCAGTCAACCTTCTGTAACAGGAAGTCAAGAACCACTAGGACAACCACTAAAAGCAAATGAGGCTGAAGTAGCTATGGCAGAAGTAGAAAACACCATGTATCAGTATCAAGAAGATACAGAAGACTTAAATGTACAACAAGCAAAACTTAACAAAGATCAGCACACCATTTTTGAAGACGTAACAAAACAAATTGTACATGGTGTACAACACGAAAATAACGAATGTACCTGCCAAAATTACAAACCTATACTGCTGTACGTGAGTGGTGAAGCTGGATCAGGGAAAACATTCTTAAACAAAATCATCAGCAAGTTCCTTCAACAATTGACAAACAACAAACTGTCAGCTGTTGTAACGGCCTCCACAGGTTTAGCTGTCTACAACATAGGTGGTGTCACTTTACACCGATTACTACTGCTTCCAGTAGAGCATCAAAATAAATGAGACTATTACAAACTTTCTGCAGAAGCTGCAATGGAATAACGCAGAGTATTAAAACAAATGAAAATGCTACTAATAGATGACGTGAGCATGGTCTCCAACCTAATGTTGGCTTTGTTTCACCTCAGATTGCAAGAAGTACTTAAAAGTAACAACAAAGAAGTCTTTGCAGGGAAACACATTATAGTTTTCGGAGATCTTCTACAATTGACACCAGTGAATGGTGAACCTATTTTTAAAACCTTAGGCCACAAACTCTGCTGGAGAACTGTTGGTAGCATAGGTAATGTCAACCTTTGGTAACATTTCCAATACAGAGAATTAACCGACAACATGCGTCAATCTGCAGACCTCACTTATGCCAACATCTTAAAAAGTATTAGAGTTGGTGTACTATTGCAAGAAGCACAAGTTGTATTGAAAAACCGGCACATTCATGCACTTTATGGCGATAATGCATGCGCAACTGATGTTATGGAACAAATAGGGCACAAAAATGTCAATTGTATGGCCTTAATGCCAACTCTTGCAAGCTGTTTCAAATTCAATGACACAATGTTAAGTAAAGAAATGCAACCAATAAAGGAAATTAGCGCCTCAGACAAACTAGAAGTACATAGTATGACAGTACCCATGTGTGAGCAAGCCACAACAAGACTAAATAGTTTAGAAAATTCAATCTCCAACACACCTGGGTTGGAAAAAATATTTGAATTATCCTTAAATTGTTGAGTAATGCTTAAACGTAACCTTGACGCCCAGAAAGGGCTAGTTAATGGAGCACTAGGTACAATTGTTGGCTTTCAATCGTACCCACGTTACAGCAACATTCAGTTTGTCAATATTCGCTTTGATAAAGTTTCAGAAGCGAAAAGGATAGGGCGCTCAATTGCTCGATTCCTTCTCTTCAAAGACATATATGTAAGTAGAGAGCAATTTTATCTAACCCTTGCATATGCAGTTACCATTCATAAATCCCATGGTCTTACCTTAGACAAAGCATTGATAGATATAGGAAACACAGTCTTTAAGGAAGGCATGAGCTACATAGCATTATCACGCGTACCTACACGTGACGGTCTATTGCTAATGAACTTTGATGCAAGTAAAGTGAAAGCTGATATTCCTTGCATTCTAGAATACAATAGACTGCATTCACTGTACACTCCTCATCTGAAGCAATATCCTGTTCTAGATAAAGTAAAACGTGGTAAAAGAAAACTAAATGAAACAGAAATGCAGCAGAATCCAACAGCAAATTCCTCAAAGAAAAGAAAAGAAGCTAAAGTTTCAGCAATTACCACAAACAAAGAAAAACCTATTAGGGAATGTAAACCAGGGCTGTCGGCAAAGAAGGAACAGAAATTCCGAAAAATGCACTCAGATACAGAACTAGCTGGTCCATTCAAATTTGCAAATGAAAGTGGGGTAAGTTGCTATGCAAATGTAGCAATGAATATTCTATTTCAATTGCCACCAATTGTTAACATAATTTACTTGCACAGTACAGAACAATTGTGTTTGCAAATATTAGGGCTTCATAGAAATACAACAAGCAATCCTGATAACACATACAGTGTTCATGGAATACGGCAAGAATTGGACGACTGTGCTGGAATGGTGAGATTCACTCTGAACTCACAAGAAGATCCACAAGAATTTCTAATGTACTTCCTATTAGTATTGGAAAACAAAAACATACCAGTAAATGAAATCTTCCAGATTTCGTACATGTGGAAACATACATGCACTCTCTGTAACAATGTGATACAGGAAGAAATCCCAAATGAGCGATTTGTGTATGTTTCCATACCAAATTGTGAAAGCCTTCCATTTCAGCAACTTGTACAGAATGCAAACCATGGCAGATTATGTACTATTTGCAATTCAGACAATCGCTCCACCTTACTGATACAATCACATAGCGCCTACATAATACTTATGCTTCTACGTTATAATGCAGATGGTGCCAAAAACAACTGCAAACTGACTGGATTCAGACACAGTCAAGTGTCACTTGGAAAGAAAACCTTTACAACAATAGGTATAATCTACCATGCAGGAACTACAACCAATGCAGGTTACTACACTGTATACATTAAAAAGAAATGTGGATGGTCTGAATGTAAAGATAGCACCATTACCCTAAAGCATAGATTGCCAGCTAATCTTACAAATGCATATTTAATCTTCTTAAAGCCAAAATTTAATAAATAATGTGTGCTTCAAGATTGCCAAAGAATTATGTGAAAGACTACAAACAGAATACGCCAATAGGTATCTAACTGCCCAAGAGCATATAACAATGACACAAATAAATGGATATCACAGATTTGTAGGAACAAATGCACAGTTAGAATACGCCTAAAGGTATCTAACTGTTGTTCAAAATCGGAAGGAAGGCAACAAACATAACATTAATCAGAAAGATGAAGGAAACAGTATATAACAACGCCACAAATAAATGAATATCACAGATCTGTACGAACAAATGCACAGGTACAATACGCCTACAGGTATGTAACTTGTAAAAAATCGGCAGGAAGGCAACAAACATAACATTAATCAGAAAGATGAAGGAAACACTCAAAGGAAACAAGGAAGTAGTTAGTACCATAGCAAAAGAAGTTTTTTTTTTATCTGACAAGGAATTTTTTCCCCAGACCCAAGGATTAGAAAAGCAAACACAGAAACTGAGCACAATGCACAGTACACTGGTTTGTAAACTAAATATGAGGGTAAAAAAAAAAGGTAAACTGTCTATTATGCAATGTAGTAAGTTTTCATAAAATGCAAAGACTAACATACCTTTTTCTTTTATCACAGAAATTAAAAAAGGGATAATTCCGCCAAGTACGAAACGCATTTAAAAAATATATGTGGATTCTGAACAGAGTAAGGAGTAAGTATATTGGCAGTCATTTTCTACACATGCAAATCTACACGTCTAATCTATGGTAGTAATATGCTGCAGTGGCTGGAGGCTGGCCCTTGCATCTTTAGTGTGTAATGTACGACCTACGCCTTACGACCAAAGTACATAGAGTATACTTCCTAGCCACAACCATTGCTGGATATCGAAACCATGGTCCTTGTAAATTAGCTACTTATAAATGTACTGTTGGGGCCATCGCCTGCAGCCATGCAGCCAAGACAATACGGCGTGCACACAACTAGCGCATTACACCACTCCCATATTCACTTATAACTACACTGCTTAGGAATTCAGTCTTGGGTGCATGGCCTTTGGGCATGCAGTCAAGTCTGTGGGTCCTGGCCAGAAACACTACAGCATATCGGAACCATTGTACCTTCTCATTTCACTACATACAAAGTTGGTTTAGGGAGCATGGCCTTTGGCCATCCTCCCAAAATGCTACGCCCTCCCCAAAACCATCTTAATGATGTTCCATAGTACAAGTGTACCAATAGCTGTGATATGTTGCAGTATTTTGTAGCCACAGGCTACAGACGTGAGTTTGAGGCCATAGAATTATCAATTTATGGGTGTACAGTATGTAAAATGCACAGTTGCTTACAACTGCGGTTCTTATTACTTTGTTCAAATACTCTGCATCCTGGCCACTACTACCACACCATATGACATCCATTGCGACATATAAGTACACTACATACAAATGTGCATTTGGGGGAATGGCCTTCTGCCATATACCCATGATTGCAGCCCCTCCCCACAGCCTCCTGAGTGATGCACTACCACACCATTTCACACCCATTGTGCCTTGTAAATACACTACATACAACTGTTCTGTTTGGTGCATAGCGTGCGGCCATGCACTCATGACTGTACACCCTCCCCACAGCCACCGGACTGATTTTGAATACTAGGGGTGTCTCTGTACCTCTGAAATGCTTCAATGTTTGTGGGCAAGGCCTAAAATCTTAGGTGTATGTCCATACATTTCAATATATGGTTGTGAAGTGGCTTATAACTGCAGTGCTTACAAGTTTCCTTTTGGGTGCATGCTTGGGTGTATGGCATACAGCCTGCAACCATGCACCCAAAAGTACACATCTTCTCCAAAACCACTGCACTAGATGAAACCCATGTGGGCTTGTAAGTGAAGAGGTTATATCTTTGTAAGACTGCACACACTCCCCACAACCAGGCAATCGATACGCATTACTACGGGTGTATCCATGGGTGTGACATGCTGTGGTGGTTGTGGCCAGGGCCTACAGGCTTGGAAGTAAGGCCTTCGGCCTTCGGCCGATGGCCATGCATCCAAGACTCTAGGCCCTGGCCACAACCACTGTAGCATGTCAAACCCATGGCGGCGTACTAATGAATATAATAATACCCATAGGAAAAAGTATTGCAATTATGGCATGTTGTCAATTTCAATGTTCACTACCACTACGCTTCTCCTAACAACAGTAACAAGTTTCCTGTGCACTGCATGGACTCAAATGCTACCGTTATTACACCCCTCATTTTCTGTGCGTACAAGGTGGCCATAGAAAATACATCGCGAAGACCGACCCCCAGAACAAATGCATTGATCACCCATGTCTTACTGTCTGACCCTGTCCCAACGCTCTGTGACACAGCAAAAGAGTTTTATAAATATAGCATGTGTACGCTGGTTGTTGCTCCGTTATCGGCGGATCCAAGATGTCGGGCGCAGCCAAACAATCTGACGCAGAACACCTCTCGCAGCAGCCAATCGGCAGAGACATTGCATGTCCGAGGTCATGACGCGAGCTCATTAGCCAATCGTCTTGTCCGCGGAGCGAACAGGGAAGTGTGACCGCGGAGCGGACATAGATATCACACATTTTTTTAGACATAGTTTTCGGTCGTTTTAAAGAAAAATACTGCATGGATTGTCACCAAATTTACAAAAGCACGCTTTCTGGACCAAGCCCCTATACCTGTCGCAAATTTCTTGAAAATCCATCCAGCGGTTTGACCTGTAGCCGTGCGCAAATCTTTTCCCCCATTCAGTCTATGGGAAAAAAAGATGTTTTGGAACCCCTCTATAACTTTTCCCCCCCCTGGACCAAACATCACGGAACTTTGCAAAAGAATTCAGAGTGGCCAATATACTTTTTTTGCAAAGTTTGGTGAGAATTCGTCCAGGGGGAGCGGAGTTATAAGCCACCCAAAAAGTGCTCTTCCTATGGAAACAGCAACTTATATATATATATATATATATATATATATATATGAGATACATTACTCACCGTAATCGTATTTCTGATGCTTGTATCTGCTTAGATTCACATGCTGTGCATAGGCCGACATCTAGTGGAAGCTGCGGAGTATTACAGTTTGTTTTTCGAAAGTCGAAAATGGGCGTCGACACAGGGCGTGCCAGTAATACTATCCCTAGTGTGACGTCCACTGTACCCATGATCCCTCACGCGTCTCGGATCCCCAGATTGTGTTTTTCCTGACATGAGGTAGCATGAGGAGTAGCGTGAGTACAGATAATCCAAGCAGATAGGTAGAAAGGTAAGACTACAAGCAACCATGCACCTTCTCTCAGAGGGGAGGAAGGGTGGGTCGCATGTGAATCTAAGCAGATACAAGCATCAGAAATACGATTACGGTGAGTAATGTATCTCTTCTGAGGCTTGAGGAATCTGCTTAGATCACATGCTGTGCATAGATTAGCGAGCAGTACCTGAAGAAGGAGGTGGGGTGTGAGAAGGGTCATGAGCAAATAAATATCTTAGAACCGCTTGTCCCACTTGTGTATCTGTCTTGGAATGAGTGTCAATGCAGTAGTGCTGAGTAAAAGTGTGAATAGAGCTCCAAGTAGCTGCTTTGCAAATGGTGTCAAGGGGTACATTTGCAATGAAAGCCAGAGTGGCCCCAATACCTCTTGTAGAGTGGGCCCTAGGCATGAAAGGCAGAGTTTTTTCAGCGAGTGAGTAACACAGCTGGATACAGTTAACAATCCACTTAGAGATGGCACCTTTAGAGACGCGATCCCCCTCTCTGCCTGTAGCTACGGAGACAAACAGCTGATCTGTTTTTCGTAACGGTCTGGTCTTGTTTACATAGTAGAGGACCGCCCTACGCACATCTAGTGTGTGTAGTTTCACCTCAGCTGAGCTTTGTGGGTTTTGGAAGAAAGCCGGAAGCTCGATGGACTGGTTTACGTGGAATTTAGAGATAAACTTAGGTGAGAACCTAGGGTGTGTGCGTAAAACCAGTTTGTCCTTGTGGACAGTAAAGAAGGGATCCTGCACTGACAGAGCTTGGATTTCACTGACCCTTCTTATAGAAGTAATGGCTACTAAGAAGGCAGTTTTATAAGTCAGATGTTTGAGACTACTTTTATGCATGGGCTCGAAGGGCGGGCCCATGAGTTTAGATAGCACCACGTTCAGGTCCCATCCTGGTGGTGGGTTGGAAATTGGAGGATGAAGTCTCTTTACTCCTTCCATGAAAGCTTTAACCACTGGTATTTTCCACCACAATACCTTGTTATGGGAGGTGGTGTAGGCTGATAGAGCTGCCAGGTGTACCTTTAGTGAGTTAAAAACTAGACCTGCATCTAGCAGGTGGAGCATGTATGTAACAATAGTGGAAGGAGTGCATTCAATTGGGTTGATTTGTTTATTCTGGCACCAAATAACAAATCTTCTCCATTTGTCAAAGTAGCAGTGCCTTGTGTTTGGTTTCCTAGCTTCTTTTAGGATGTCCATACATCTTTGTGGTAGATTGAGATGTCCAAACTCTATGACCTCAGGAGCCATGCTGCCAGGTTCATTGAGTTGGGTTGAGGATGCACTGTTTGACCCTGGTGCTGGGACAGAAGGTTGTACCAGGTTGGAAGTCTGATGGGTTCGCACACCGCCATCCTGCGTAAGTGTGGGAACCAAGGTTGTCTTGCCCACATGGGAGCAATTAGGACGAGCGTCATTGACTCTCTGTTCATTTTGTTGACCACCTTCCTCATGAGAGGAGTTGGTGGAAAAGCGTACGCAAACATCCCTGACCAGTTCATCCACAGGGCGTTCCCCTGGGAGTCTGGTTGGGGGAACCTGGATGCAAATCCTGGGCATTGTCTGTTTTCGCTTGTGGCGAATAAGTCTATAGTGGGGCAACCCCACTGAGAGAAGATGTCTTCTACGACCTCTTTGTGTAGAACCCATTCGTGTTCCTCTGGGAGGGAGTCTCTGCTTAAAGCATCCGCTAGGGAATTGAGCTCCCCTGGAACATGTTGTGATGACAGGAAAATGTTCCGTCTGAGTGCCCATCTCCAGATTTTCTGGGCAAGCTTGGACAGATTTGGTGAACGAGTCCCTCCTTGCTTGTTCAGGTAGAACATGGCTGTTGTGCTGTCCGTCCGGATTTGCACTGACAGGTTGAGCAGGTAGGGCTCGAATGCTAGAAGTGCTTTGAATACTGCCAGAAGTTCTAGCAGGTTGATGTGGTTCCTGGCTACTGAGGGAGACCAGAGACCTTGGGCTGTGTGGTGGAGAAGGTGAGCTCCCCACCCAGTGAGGCATGCATCGGTAGTGACTATTGCCTGTACCTCGGGATCGTGAAAAGGTTTCCCCTGAGCAAGATTTACTCTTGTCCCCCAGTGAAGGCTTTGTACCAATGTTGGCGAAACGACCACTAGATCGTCCCACTGACCGCTTGCCTGAGACCACTGTTTCGCCAACCATTCCTGCATGGGACGCATGCGCAGGCGCGCGTGGGGGACCAGGTAAATGCATGAAGCCAACATGCCCAGCAAACGCATTGCCTTGCGTACCGTTATTTGGCGACCGGCCTGATATTGCGGAATTTGCAGTAGTATATTCCGAATTCTTTCCTTTGAAGGAAACGTTAACCCTCTTTGAGTATCCAGGATAGCTCCTAGGAACTGTTTGGAGGTGCTTGGCACTAGGCTTGATTTCTTCTCGTTGATTGAGAAGCCTAATTCGTGAAGGAGGTCGATAGTCCTTTGAATGTTTGTCCTGCAAGTTACTGGGGTTTCCCCCGTTATGAGCCAGTCGTCCAGATAAGGGTATACTGGGATAGCTTTCCTGCGTAGGTGTGCAGCCGCCACCGCCAGTACCTTGGTGAATACCCTTGGTGCCGAAGCTATCCCGAAGGGCAGCACTTTGAACTGATAGTGTTGACTGTCCACCTTGAAGCGTAGGTACTTTCTGTGCGCTGGGAGCATGGAAATATGAAAATAGGCATCTTTCATATCCAAAGTTGCCATGTAATCCCCCTTTTTTAGGAGGGGGATTACCTCTTGTAGTGTAGTCATACGAAACCTTTGGGGCTTGACATACTTGTTGGCAGGCCGCAAGTCCAATACTGGGCGCATTGTTAAATCTTTCTTTGGAACAAGGAAGTAAGTTGAATAAATACCCTTGTTTACCTGGTGTCTTGGGACGATTTCTATCGCGTCCTTTAGGAGCAGATTGTAGATCTCCTCGAGGAGGATCTTCTGATGTTCTAAAGAGTGGACTTTTTGTCTTGGAGGATGGTTTAGGGGACGTTGCAGTAGTTCTATACAGTACCCATTGGATACCGTTGACAGCACCCATCTGTCGGATGTTATCCCTTCCCATGCCTGGGTGAAGCTGGATATTCGTCCCCCTACTGGGGTTGCATGGGAAGGGACCCTGAACTGAGCGTCACTGCTTTGGTGGAGGCGTGCCGCCTCCTCTACTGGGGCTGCCTCTGCCTCTACCACGTCCTCTTCTACCAGCCCTACCATACCCCTGGGTAGACTGTTGTGAGTTGGTGTTCCACTGGGTACCCTGGGTGTGGGAATAGCTATTTCCTCTATTGGAATTTTGGCCGCGGGGGCGACGAAAATTGCCGTTCCCTCTTTGGTTAGGTGGCTTGGTAGTTAACTGGCCAAGGGATTTGAGGGTGTCGAATTCTTCCTTAGCGTTTTTTAGAGCGTCCTCGACTGCCTTCCCAAACAGGAGATCACTTTCCACTGGTTTGTCTAAGAGTGCAGCTTGTGTTTCTGCTTTGAATCCCGACTGCCTCAACCAAGCATGTCTTTTGATGACAGTCCCCTCTGCTATAAGTCTACCCGCATTGTCTGCGGCGTCCAGAGTTGCTTTTAAAATGCAGCCTGAGACGTTTCTTCCCTCTGCACAAATGCGAGCTAGCTGGCTCTTAAGGGGTTCGGGAGCGGAATCTATTAGTGCTGCCACTTCTTCCCACTGATGGCAGTTGTAGCTAGCCAACAGTGTGGTGGAATTCGCGATTCTGGTTTGGTAGGCTGCCGTGGAAGCTACTTTTCTGCCAAAACCATAGAGTTTCTTACTTTCCTTGTCGGGGGGAGCCTCAGAGGAAGATAATGGGGTACCAGCTCTCTTGCGGGTGTTGGTTACGACTAGAGAGTCTGGCTTAAGTTGACCTCAAATATATAGAGGGTCCGACTGGGCTGCTTTAAACAGCTTCTCTACCCTCGGGTTTACAGGTCTTGTCAGGTTTGGGTTGATAAGGGATGGTGCTATTCTGCGTTGAATAGATTTCAGGATGGGAATGGTCTGGGCTACTGGCTTCCTTTCCCCTATTAGTTCCTCCGCAAAGTCCCTCTCTTCCTGGACACCTTGTGTGTCTATGTGGAAGTGGTTAGCTGCCCGAAAGAGCAGTTCATTCAGGAGGGGCTGATTATCTATTGGGGAATCAGACACTGGGGCTTCCCTTTCGACTGGTGAGTCCATTCGGAAAATATCTGGGCTATTTTCTGGCTCATCCTCGTCTTCGTCCTCCCCGTAATAATCTGACCCTGCGAGATCTTCTGGCGTGTCAATTTCCTGACCCTCTATAAGGGAAGAGTTCCCTTGGTCTGTAAGGAAAAGGCAAGAATAGGGTTGGACCTCAAAGGGGTCTGAAGGCCTTAATGGCGTCTCGACCCGGGGCCTTTTATTTGAAGGGATAGGGTCCCTTGAACCTGAGGGAGAAGATTCCTGAGGGTTTAAAGCTAGGAGTTGGTCAGGGTGTCTTTCGAAGAAATTTGCTAAGGAAGACATCCTTGACATTACTCTGTCAATGTCCTCGCATGACCAGAGTTTGGAGCTTGGGGTGACCTTGCTGGAACTTTCTATGGACTGGCCCTGAGAAGACTTGGAGGGGGAAGTCAGTTCTCTTGTTGTGGAGGATTGCAAGGGTTGTTTCCTTTGCTGCTTACCCCCTTCCCCGTGGGTGGAAGTGTGTTTACCATTTCCCTTATCTTTCGACGCCTGGCGTCGAGGATCGGAGGTGGAATCCCTGTCTTTCGAACTAGCCTTCGAAACTGGGCCCTCCTTACTCCCAAGTGATATACCCTTTTCCTGGGGTGCAGGCTGGTGACGGAAGTCGTGTTCGTCTCCGGACGATTGATCTTCCGTGATGTTAATGGTCGAGGCACTATGTGCAAGTGTGGAGGCTTGCCTGACGTCGTGCGGCGACCTCGACCAGGACCGCCCAGAGGACGTCCTTTCGGACCGCTCCTTCTGTGCCTCTTTCCGAGGTTTCGACGACGTCGAATCTCGGGTGGATATTTTGTGTTTAGCGTGTGTATGTGTAACGCTTTTGTCGCCGGGGGACTTCCCCATAGTCGCCGGGACGGACGACCTTCCGAGGCCGGGGACGTGCGTTCGGCTGTCTTTCGACGCCTTTGTGCCCTCGCCGTCCGAAAGTCCGGCGTCGCTGCCGTCGCTGAAGGTACCCTCCGCCTCCATAGCTGCTAGCTTGGCGTGGTGGGCCCAACGCTTGGTGGAGCGGTCCTTAAGAGTTTTGGGCTTAAACCTACTACAGGCCCTGCAACCCGCCTCGGGGTGGTCTCTGGGCAGGCAAAGGTTGCACGTAGCGTGCTTATCTACCCAAGGGTATTTCTTATTACACTTGGGGCAAAACTGAAAGGGCGTACCCTCCATACGCGCCTGTGGGCAGCGGGCAAGTGTGTGTAGGTAAGAAGGTGTCTATATGATTATATACCTATATATATATATATATATACCCGAGTGTGGAAGTGTACCACCCCCCACTCTCCCTACTTGTAGGGCCGAGGCCAGCGGCCCAGGCCCGAGCCGAGGCGGAAGCCTCAAGGCCCAATCCGTCGGGTATTCGACGTTGATCTCTTCCCCGGTTCGGCGTCGAGATGTTGATCGACGAAAGGTTGCAAAACGGGGCAAATTAGAATTAGTTTTGAGTGAAAATATGGCAAAGCCAGGGAACTCCGATGAAGTGCTTCCGACCAGAATGGCGGAAAAAAACAATCTGGGGATCCGAGACGCGTGAGGGATCATGGGTACAGTGGACGTCACACTAGGGATAGTATTACTGGCACGCCCTGTGTCGACGCCCATTTTCGACTTTCGAAAAACAAACTGTAATACTCCGCAGCTTCCACTAGATGTCGGCCTATGCACAGCATGTGATCTAAGCAGATTCCTCAAGCCTCAGAAATATATATATATATATATATACACACACACACACGGGTATGGCCATATCTAACGACGAGAGCGACAAAGACTTTGGATAGAAGGCGGAGCAACCTTTTTGTAATTCTGATAAAAGAGAAGTTAATGTTAATGTTAAAGGTGCACCGTCACCAACAGGTTGGTCTTCAGGAGCTCAGGCAGATCTGTAAAGAAAAAGGTGGGGGGTGGGTTAGTGGGTGAAGAGGGCGTAGGAAAGTGAGAGATGGTGTAATGTTGGCAGCTTCAGTTCGGTTTTCACTGTGCGCTAAGCTTGGGTGTGCATATAGGATCGAAGCAGGTCCTCGCGTCCTGTTGTTGCGATCTATGTGTTGATTGTTTGTTGTTGCGGTGAAGTCTGTGTGGTTTGCTGTGAGAGAGGTGGTTGTGTGGGTTTTTGTGTGAATTAAGTATGCAGAAATTTGAGGTTTTGGTTGGTAGGTTGTATGTCTCATAATCCCTGTAGTTTAGTTTATGTATCAGGTTGTCATTATGGGTTGGTATATTCTTTCTCTTGGTTTACTGATTGTCTAGTTTCTGTGGTGATACCGTGGCTGGTTCCAGCAGATTAAATTGGCTAAGTACTCCCGGTTCAATGAGCATTGTCCCCTAGTTTGATAGTGGTGTTATATTATCCCTAACCAGCTCCTTGCTATCTATTTACTGTCGATGGACTGTCGATTGTCGATGGTGGTATAAACTTCTCTTCCCTTTCCTGACCGTCTAGTTTCAGGGTTGAGGCTGGCCTCCATCTAAGTTTTGACATTAGTACATCCAGGGGGCAAGCATAATCCCTGCTTAGGTAGTGGAGTTATATTATCAATCCCTGCTCCTTCCTATCTATTACTGTCGGTGTTCCATTGACAAATGCATAACGTTTTGAGGATAGACAAAACGATGTATGCGTATATGTTACACTCGCATGCACTTGGTAGAATCAATGCTGGGGTCCCAATAACATGGGTAAGCAAGATTAGAGTAGGTAGGACGATGAAAAATGTCATTATGTCTCAACAGAATAAACACAGCAACGAAGGAAGACTGCGGTCCCACGCCATCAGCAGGAGGACTTCAAAAGTACAGAGAACATTTTTAGCATAGCAGGAAAGGTTAAAACACAGGATACATATGGATAAGTCGAGGGAATTTAAATGTGCACCAACATGTCTTTGAGGACAGAAATGTAGGCCTACATTTCAGTAGTAGGCTGAGAGGGTCAAGAGATGACCACAGCAAACATTTTGATCAAAGGGAACAAGTAAATGTTTACGCTGAGGAAATAATCAATCACTTTCTCAACTAAAAACATGACTGTGCCTCTATTTCGGTTTTCAACAGAGAGCACAAACCCACACCAGTGTCTTCTTCTTCAGCTACGGATGCATCAAGAAGAAAGAAGGGGAGCGATTGAAGAAAACACATCATTTTTTTAACATATGTTTTTTAATTTGTTATGTTGTCTGTCATGTTGTTTATTATTTTATCATAAAGAAGGAGACTGCATGACTTTTTGGTTTGAGAATGTCAACCACAGAGGAAATATTTCCTTCTGTACACTATGCAGTAGTGGAAAAAGAGAGAAGTCCATGAAAAATAGGGCAATGGCGGAAAAGTAAAAAATGTACATCTTTTATGACCTCAGCTCATAGCCAAGTCCCAGTATCAGCCAGTATGTATGAAGTATAAAGTGACACCAAGATGTGCGAAAGGATAGAAAGGAGCAGCCATCCTATTATATTAGAAAAAGAGAACATGTGAGAGAGCCTGAGAAAGATGGCTGCGGGCTAACGGTGCTCCTGCCGGCGACAGAGCAGAAATACTGACAACAAAGTCCAAAATGAAATAAGTGCAACGAAACCGGAGGATTCAGCAGCCTGCAGTCACCAGTATCATGAGGGCACAAGATTGAATGGAAATGGTACAGAGGAACCGCAGTTGGCAACAGACGGCCTCTCATGGAACCCCTGCGCAAGACGAAACGCAGCCCGCCAAAAAACCCCCCAAAAATGTGCAGATCCCAGGGGATCGGCAGTGGAACCCAAGTCCTGTGCTGAGAGCGTGGATCAAAAACACAAAGTACGGGGCAGGCATATCTGTCCCCACGAGACAAGCTAACGCCTGCCAACCAGGGATTGCCCCGACACTGCTGAGGTGAATCCACACCTGCGAGGGAGAACTGTAAAGAGGAGAATGCCAGGACACACTTAGGTGTCAGGGCCCGGCGGCGGCAGCCGGCAAAAACAAGCAGGGGCACTAGCCGCCCACCGCAAACCAGGAGGAGCAGGACAACTGATGCACCAAATTGGGTAGCCTCTGGGCCCAGAAGAAGGAGAGGCGATACCCCGATGGGTGCGTGCAGCCCCCTCTGAAAGGTCATCCCTCACCGGGGGGCAAAGTAGATGGGTGGAGCATCCGGATCGGGCCGTAGCCCTAAACAAGTAAGCAGACTGTGGTGGGGCAGAAGGGTGATTTGCCCGGGGTGGGGAGAGCCAGCACTGAGTCTGCAAGCATCCACCTGCATAGCGGATGCACCTCTACACCCCCCCCAATAAATGGAGAGCACAGACACTTAGCCATAAGGAGGCGAACTGAGGGATGACAAAGGCGGTGTGGCGCGTGCCCGTCGGGAGTAACTAGCAGAGCCCCCATAAGCATTGTTGTGCCATAACAAACAGGAAGAGCACGATGCGGCACACACCGACCCCAACATAAATGGGCAAGGCCAGGCAAACACCAAACTCAGCCAACAACCACAGCCCACAGCTAATGGGCTCTCAGCCAGGCGCAGCACCTCGTACTGGTGGCACTGAGCCACAATCAGCACCAACCCCAAGGCAAGACTGCACCCAAGGAGGAATGCCGCTACGGGCAAAGACTATAACCCCAGGAGCATGGGGGGGGAAACCCAGTATAAGCTAAGCCCCCACAGGGCAACACAATGGTGCCACAGCACCAATCTCTGCACAGCAGGGGAGCACACAGAGACGCTCTGACCCCCGGCAACCAGATACACCAAACCAGGACTGAACATGGCTGCCCCACAACATATAGGTGTCAAGGTTGCCTCCTTCTCCCCTGCACCTTAAAGTACATCTTCGGTTACATCTAGTTTCTTCTCCACATCTATCATTCCTAATACATATTTGACTGAGGGTGTGCTTGTGGTGTCTATAATTCTTGCCCCACAACATTAGCCACTGCAAGCCAGGCAGGAAGCCGTGCGGGAGGAAGACCAAGCTGGGAAAACAACCGCCCCACCGAGTGCAAAGAGGGGCCTGCACTAAAAAAAAGGTGTTGTAACCTCACCGGTCAGCACGGAAGGCCCACCCCTCCACCCATTCCTCCCCTGCAGAACCCATGGATCACTACCACCCAAACAAGCTCAGTAACAGATCAGAAGGCTTCAGGCACCAGGGACGGACCCCTAACCCTTAAGGACTGCAGGAGTCCCAGGGAGACAACGGGCCCCACGACCCACAAACACGACTTACCTTTTCTAACCTGTTTTCTATTCTTTTCTCATAGGTCGCGGTGTTCTCCCAGCGTGTGGAATTCCAAGGCGGTGCCGGCTGAGGGGCGACCTGCCAGTTAAGCCTTTCGGAGCAGTTCGTAATATTGTGATGTCTCTAATACCTTGCGTCTTTCCTTTTTTCAGATCCTCCGGTCCGGAAGATGCGCTGATCCAAGGAAGCGGTTCGCAAGAGCTGTGGGCGGTTAAAGATGAAGATTGCAGGTAAGATGTTGTTGCTAATGATGTTTCTTTTATCTCGCTGCAGGTTCTGCTTCTCCGAGGTTCGCGGGTATAGCTGGACACAGTGAGCGTCACGTCGCAAAGCGTGTTATACAATTCGGGTGTGGTTTAAATAGTTTCAAGAAAGTAGTCCAGGTAAAGTAGTCCCTAGGCTACCACACCCAAAACACTATACCGCATAGCTTGGTTCCTAGGAGCCAAGCTATGTGGATGCCTCCATGTTGGCTGGCAGCTTCAAAATAAAGTAGTCCTCCAAAGCACATGTCTTTTCACTGTGTATGAGCCTGGCGCCATAGGCGCCAGGACTGACTCCAAGAGGGCATAAGAAGTGGATGCCAAGGCTTATTAGAGACCCGAGCCCAGACCTCTCCTGGCCAATGGGCTTGCCAGAGGGGTTTTTGGATGTGGGTTGTGACAGCGAGGAACCAGCAGTAACACCCACAAGAGCCATAATCACACAGTGATCCAGGGGGGAACACCGCGCAGGGACTCAACTACCAGGCCGCCCCAAACACAGCGGACATAAAATCCAAACGCCAAGGCAAAGAATAAACGAGGTGAAGCCTACAAGTGCAGCAAAAGGAACCCGACCGGAAGGGCATGCACCAAGGAGACCAGAATTCAAACCAGGTGGACATGCCACAACCCGTACAACACAGCCTACCAAGGAGGTCCAACCGCAATAAAACAGAGATGGACGCCCAATCGCAACTCCAGGCCATACTGGCAGAAATGTGAATAATAGGGCAGTGGACCCAAGAGACAAACACCACAGTGTTGGACATTAAAAGGGACCTGCAAGACGTACAGATTTAATGACACTGACAATAAACATGCTGAGTCAGTTGCAGCCCTGCTCAAGGACCACGGCCTTGACCAAAAAGTCCTCTCCCCTACCCACATCAAAGGAAGGACCCTTTACTGGGTCACCGAACTGAACTGTAACATCAGTATCGCCGATATTGTTCCACAAACCTGGACCGATCATTAACTAATAACCTTCTCAGCCACGCTTGATCTCCTTAGCCCTAAAATCAACAACATGGTTCCTCGTCTCCCGACCAGAAGTAAGAAGGATATAACTGCTGAAAATATTATCCCCCTCCTCCTTCCGGCCATATCTGGACTGGAAAGTAACAACCCCGACACCCTACTTGAGACGTTCAACGATGCTATGATTAAAGCACTAGATGTAGTTGCTCCAACTAAACTACGCAAAGCTAAACAGGAAGCCCACCTAAATGCCTGGTTTACACCCCACCTCAAATCTCTAAGATTACAGAAAAGAAAGCTACAATCCATCTGGCGCCACTCACCCACGGAATACAACAAAAACAACCTAACTGAATTTGCCAAATCCTACAAAAAAGAAATAATCAAAACCAAGAAGAACACATTTAACGACAGGATCGCAAAAGCTAACTCTAATACCAAAGAGCTTTTCACCATCCTCCGCGAACTGGAATCCCCCATTCAACCAATAGACAACGTCCCCAAAAACAAAGCCTGGTGCACAAACATACAAAACGCCCTCTCTAACAAAATCTCCTCGCTCCAATGCAAAATTGCTAAAAAAAAAAAGGGCACACTGCCACCATTGGACCAACAAATACCCCAAACTCAGGAGAATAAGACCACCGCACCGTTTAGATTCAAGACTATCTCCACAATTGACACAGAAAAAATAATACTCTCCCTCAAACCCTCAAACTGCAAGGGCGACTCCTGCCCAGCACAATTAATAAAGACGCAGCTAGGGACCTAGCTCCCTTCATCTCCAAGCTCATAAACTCCTCCTTTAAATCTAACACGGTACCCACCAACCTCAAAGAATCATGGGTCCTCCCCTTACTAAAAAAACAAACCCTACCATCCCTACCAACTATAGACCAATCACCACTGTGCCATTTCTACTTAAAATGAGGAACTAAAGGACAATGGAAAAACAGCCTTGCTCCTCCTACTGGACTTGTCGGCAGCTTTTGACCTAGTGGACCATGCAGTCTTATACAACCATCTCAAATCTGCCGCCAACTTCACAGGAGACGCCATAGCCTGGGTCCAATCCTTCTTAGCTAACCGCACCATGCGAGTCTTCTCCACTTCTGACTCTGCTGACCCTATCAAAATAACCTGCGGTGTCCCATAAGGATCCTGTGTCTCCCCTACCATGCACAACAGCTTCACCAAGCCTTTGTTTGACAAGTTGGCCAGACTGGGTGTCACCTACACGAACTACGCAGATGACACTCAGATCCTCATACCCCTTTCGGGCAACAACGATGCAGACTCAGCCTTGGTGAACAAGATATACACCCTCATTCAGGCATGGATGGCCTCACATGGGCTCTGCCTGAATGACGACAAAACAGAGATACTAATCCAGAGGTCTTCAAACTGTGGGGCGTGCCCCCCCCAGGGGGGCGCGGCCGCATCCCAGGGGGGGCACTAGAGCTCAGCATGAAATGTAAAAAAAAAAATATATATTTTTTTAGTTTGGAGGAAATGGGAAGGGGCAGCTCACTTGGTCAGACTGGGACATAAAACGGTCTTAGGCACCAAAGGAAAAAATGGCCAGCAGTTGCAAATGGATATTCAGTGTTTAGTCACAGACTGTTTAATAGTACCCAAGGGGTTGTTTTTTGTTCAAATGTAAACAAATGGTGATATTTAAAGAATATTTATTCAGCAACAATGGTCAAAACTACTAGCTGCATAGTGAAGTAACTCCTCAAACTTGCCCACATTGGCCAAAAAAGTGGCCCATTTTTACTGGCCTACACTAGCATTTTTGGTACGGTCAATACCCTATTGCCCTATAGGCCAGTCCAAGCCTGCCAGCTCATCCATAATGGGTGAGCGGGCGTCCACCCACTGGCCACTTCACCATTATGGAGGAGCCGAGGAGCCAGCTCAGTGAAACACTGAGCACTCCCTCCGCTGCTTTTTCCAGCTGAGGGAGTGCTCCTGGGCTGGCTGAACTGTCAAAGGGAAACTCTGTTTGCCTTTGACAGTTCATTTCCCTAGCCGCACATGATCACTGAGCGATGCAACGCTGGGGGTGTTTTGCTTCGCCAGCCTTGCATAGCTCATTGGAAATGCTGGCAGTGGCACTGCATGTATGTATGTGAGAGGGGTGCTCCTGCGCCTCCTAGCACATACGGGCAGAGCAACCTGGACCGGGGCATTTTAGCAACCACGCGAGGTACGTTTATGGCAATTTATTTTTTATTTAAATGTGTATGGATGTGTGTATGCTTGTGTTATGGGACTGTGGTGGGAGCAGGATGGGCGGCAGCACTGGGATAGTGGTGGGAGTAGGGTGGGGAGAGCCCAGGGTCTGTACTGGGAGTAGGGTGCGGTGACCGCACGCAAATGTTCATAGAGATTTATACATACTGTCCATCTGGCACTTTTGGGGGGGCCCGGCCTGCCCAGACTTTGCTCAGGGAGGGCCCAGGCCAAAAAAGGTTGAAGACCACTGTACTAATCCTAGGCTCGGTAGCCAACATCCAAAAATTAAGCCCCAACTACACATCCTTAAGCATTGATAACAACCCTATCAAGGTGATGTCTGTGGTTAAAACCC
This sequence comes from Ambystoma mexicanum, assembly GCF_040938575.1. NCBI lineage: Eukaryota > Metazoa > Chordata > Amphibia > Caudata > Ambystomatidae > Ambystoma > Ambystoma mexicanum. The sequence continues at coordinate 403,259,323 of NC_090934.1, forward strand.
TTCGATTCTATCCGGACTCCTCCCTCACGCTCAAGAAGCGAGTCAACTCCCTTGCCTCTTCCACCACTTACACCTGCAAACTTATCCACGCATCCAGACCGTACCTATCCAGTGCCAGTTGCATCACCCTAGCTAATGCTCTGGTCATGTCCAGGTTAGACTACTGCAACGCCCTGTACTCTGGAGCCAATAAAAACATCATGGACAAACTTCAGACTGCAGAATAACGTCCTGAGAGCAGCATTAAACATCCCCTAGAAAGAGCACATCACCAAATACAGGAAAGAGGTTAACTGGCTAAAAACAACGGATAGAATCCTACTCAAAACAGCCTCCCTCACCTCTAAATGTCTAAACAACCTAGCCCCCCCATACCTTTTGGAAAAAATATCTAGAAAACTTCCTCGCGACCCACGAGATCTGCCAACACCTTTAAATTAGAGACTCCTAGGTTCAAACATTCGACTGTGGGAGGAACTAGTTTTCCGGTCAAAGCTGCTCACTGCTGGAACAAGTTACCGCTTGACCTCAGAACTGAACAACCGTACCCTAAATTCAGACTCAAGATAATCAAATGGCTGCGTGCCAATGACACATAACTTGACCAACACCGAGCATACTCCCACCTCAGCCCATACTGTATCTTCTGTTTATCTGGACCTCTCCACTCCTTAAACAGCCGAGCATGCATCCTACCTAGCCTTTATATGACACCAGATTCATAGTCTGACCTATGAACCTAATCATATAGCCGTCTGTTTAGATAGTCTCGTTAGAGTGCCTTGGACATCCCTAGATATAGCCTGATTTTGTACATATGTTTGTATATATTCCTGTATATGTTTGCTCTTTTTTGTCTATGTGTCTTAAATACCTATGTCATATACTGTAACAAGCTTAAGTTTTCCTGCACACTGTTGCGCCTGGCTACCCAAGGGTTTAGCACGCATTACCAAATAAATAAACAAACAAACAGACCCTCCTGCCACCCAGGCGGAGAGAATTACGGACAATGAGCAGCGTATCGGCGCGATTGAGGACAATCAGACGACTATGTCGACAAATGGGAGAAATAAAATCGACGATCAAGAAAATCTCTGCGGAAGTAAAAACCTACGGGTGGTCGGCCTCCCAGAGAATGCCGAAGGGCCAAGCCTGGAAACATACATACTCAACCTCCTCCGCGACACTCTGAAGATAGAAAATACTCATGTTCTCACCATAGAGAGAGTACACTGGGCACCAAAACCACCACCAAATGAATGCCTGAGGATATTAACTATGTGCCACCTCAATTTTCAGCACAAGAGGGTCATTCTAAAAGCCTACAGAGCGGCATGCCCCATCCGAGTCAAAGAGGCAGACATAAGGATATACAATGACTATTCTTTGGAAGTTTTCAGATACTGCAAAAGCTTCAACCCGATCTTTGAAGCACTAAAATTTCCTGCAACCAGGTGCATCCTGCTGGAAAAACAGTGGCATGCATTTGACGACCCTGAATGAGCATGGCGCTTCCTCCAACTACATGACTTGGTCACCTCTTACTTTAAGAAAACCCACCTGAATGCCAACGACCAGACTACCAACCCTCGACCAGCCTTGAGAGACAACAAACAAATGGAAAGTGGGAAATTAGCAGCAGAAGGCCAAAAGGATGGGCTCCGAATCACAGATAAGCAGCAACCGAAACCACTGATCTGAGCAACAACTACTACTGGCAAAAAAAAAACCTCTTAGTGCACCTAGCGGCAAGATCCACACGAACACCCCTGATCCATGCACCTAGCACGCACTTTGATCCTCCATGCAATCAACGCTCTACGGAAGACCAGACACCATAACAATAAGCTCCAGGCTGACGAGGGCAGCCCGGCGCCGTGTCAGGGCTAATGGCTGTGAGCAGTGCCCTGAGCAGGGTACAACACGAAGGTAAATGGGGCAGACACACAGAACGACACACCTAACCCTCGTGTGTGAGCAACTAAGCCTAGTGTTGGGCCCTGGCGGGTTACCAAGCTAACCCAATGTTTAAGTTATGTTATGGTTTCAAAGTTAAGAAAGGGCTCATGTTCAAGCTCATGTAAGGGGTATGCTCTGAATGCTTACCACAGCAGGGGTCCCACCTACACTCTCCCCACCACAATGCTCTATTCAAGCACCCACCCCAAATACTGCACCAGACCAACCCAAGTAATCACAAAACTGCACAAATCACCTTAGTGACACTTAACATCCAAGGGAACCCAATCAAATGGAGGATAATGCTTAACACCATGTGGGATACCTAAGCAGATATAGTGTTCCTCCAGGAAACCCATTTGGGAACAGTGGAATCTGAGAAACTACAGTGGGGGTGGGTGGGGACAGTGCATCACTCACCACACCATGGGAAGTGGATCGTTTCAATCATCAACAAAAGGATCCCCTTCCACACCAAACTGATAAAGAGGGCAGATATATCCTGGTCCAGGGCCAACTCCATCTTCAACCGGTCACTCTGCTCCTTCTCCACACGTACATTCGCTGCCCGCACCCAGTACATGGGGAACCTTACAATAATAGGGGGGACCTCAATATAGCCCTTGATCTATACCTAGATCGCCAGGGCACTCCACACGTACATTCACTGCTTGCACCCAGTACATGGGGAACCTTACAATAGTAGGGGGGGGCCTCAATATAGCCCTTGATCCATACCTAGATCGCCAGGGCACTACCACCGGGAACCCTGCTACCGTGAAGAAAAGGACCTCCATACACTGATGACAGACCTTCGCCTCATAGACATATGGAGGAACACCCATGGGCAGCACCGGGACTACACATTTTACTCGCACTCACACAATAGCTATTCCAGGCCCCCGCCAACACACTCCACCAATTCACAGAATGCACGATTCTCCCGTCCACCCTCTCGGACCATGCCCCATAACTACTATGTTCCACTCTCCCGGACACACCATGCAGACCCCCCCACATGGCGCCTAAACCTGTGCACCCTCCAAAACCCAGATCTCATAGAACAGCTACAGTGCATCTGATGCTGGGCACACAAATGGAAAACATGGGGGGAGACTGAAACACAACTGACAGCAGAACTCAAAAAGGTAGAAAAGCAACACAAAGAAACCAGAAACAAACAACTGGGGCCGAAACTGAATAAACTGAGGGCAAAGATCAGACAGATAGTTGAGGAAAGAGCCCAGAAATCATATACCAGCTGGTCACAAACGTATTATTCAGAAAGCGACAAGCCGCTGAGGCTGATGGCTCTTGCGCTAACGTAAAGACAAGCAGCGCAAACGATCACCGCAATCAGGGACAATGCAGGCAACTTATTGGTAGGGGACGATTGAATCAACGCCAGATTTGCCAAATTCTACCGAAACCTCTGCACAGCACCAGACACGGTCAAAACTCAGGAAAGCATCTGGCCCCGACGGGATCCCCATAGACCTCTATAAAAGCATGGTAGATGAGCTGGCGCCCAAGCTGGAGGATGTTTTTAATGAGGCAATAACCAGAGGCCAGCTTCCACAATCAATGTTAGCCGCAAATACTATAGTGTTTCACAAGGGTGGGAGGGACCCCGGACTTTGCGGCTCATTTAGACCCATCTCCCTAATAAACACAGACGCCAAAATTCTGACGAAATGCCTGGCACAACGCATAGAAAATAGTCTCCCATATATAATACATAAGGACCAATCACAATTCATCCGCAACAGACACTCGAGCGACAATGTCAGAAGACTGCTGCATCTGATAGCAGGAGATAAGGACCTCACAATGGACGCAGGAAAAGCTTTCGATAAGGTATAGTGAGAGTTCATATTCCGGGTCCTACCCCGCTACGGCTTCCCCCCACAACTTTTCCAACCACTATACACGGGCCAGACTGCTGCGGTAGTCACCAATGGCATTACCTCCCCTACATTCGATCTGCAATCGGGCACACGGCAGGGCTGCCCACTATCGCCCCTTCTGTACGCTCTCTCAACAGAGCCAATAGCGATCAGACTACGAGCGGACGGAAAGGTGCGCATACACCAGAGTGGGGAAGAGCACTGTGTCTCCCTGTATGCCGACGACATGTTGATCTATGTAAGCAATGGCCACACTGCCCTTCCGCATATCCAAGCGATCTTACAAGAGGTTGGCCCGATGGCCGGCTACAGGATTAACTGGAGCAAATCCGACGTCATGCCCCTACGACGAGACATCCCCTGGGACCCCAGAGGAGTGGTCCCATTCACGCTCCAAACAAAGCATATCAAATACCTAGGCATAAAAGTAAGAGCCTCACTAGGTGATCTCCGAGATTTAAACTATCCACAGGTCATAAAGAACATATCCCTTGTCATGAGCAGATGGGACACACTATCCCTCTCCTTGACAGGGAGGATAAACGCACTAAAAATTAACTCTTTCCCCAAACTAATTTACATTGCTATGATGATCCCAGTCAACCCGACCCCTAAATCGATGAAAGACCTAGACCGATGAAAGCAATCTCCAAGTTTATATGGAGAGGGAAAAAGGCACGAGATCGCCTCCCAGTTCTGCAAGGTGGGCAAGGCAAATGGAGGACTGGCAGCCCCATCACTGAAAGCCTACCACAAAGCTGCACAGATCTGCGAGATGAAGAGATGGCTAGACGCCTCATACGACACCAGCTGGCGGGCGATGGAAATAGCCCTACTGAAGCCACTATCCCCAATAGAAATCATGACCATCCCCTCTAAAAATCCACCGGAAAACATCATAAAACGCCTGATCATTGGGCCAACGATCTCCCAATGGCACAAACTGTGGGCCACACAGGGGGTACCGATCCAGAATGCACTGTTATGGTCCAGCCTACAGGAGATACTTTCGTACGGGCTAACACAGAGAGCAAACGGCAAACAGGAACGAGAATGGGCAAACATACGGCTGATAGACATCAGCGAAGAGGGGACATTATTACATTTGCCAGCGGCACACGAGTTGCTAGGACTAGACCACGGGGACTGGCTTGCTTATCAAACTATGCAAGCCACCATTCACACCCACACAACACGGGACTCATGCCTCCTCACCCCGGCCCCATGTGAGAAAGAGATGGAACAACACCTAAACACTTTCCCACGGCTCTGCAACTTCTACCTGATGGCAACCCCAGTAACCTAAATAGGAACCACTCACTAGCAATGGCATGGTCTGAGGACCTTGGCGTTCAAATTGGCTTCCCAGATGTCTTTGAATACTTTGCTGCTATCCCGCTAACTTCTCTGAATATTAAGAACAGGGAAATTCAATATAAAATCCTGCAACGACTATACTATACCCCCGCCAAATTACGCAAGATGGGGATAGCCCCCTCTACAGAGTGCTGGAGGGGATGCGGGCGGTGGGCACTATAGGTCACCTGCTATGGAAATGCCCGACAATCATATCCTACTGCCGCGGAGTAACAGACAAATTACAGATATCGAATGGACAGATGTTGCCCTTGCACCTGAAACCATGCTTTTGGGAGCAGACCCCGATAAATGGCACGCAGATACACTAATCCGCAAACTCATCAACCTCATCCTGTTCACGGCACAAAAACTCATGGTCATCCAAAACATGCCAATCAGAAAAAGCAGCCTTCACAAGGCAGTCGGCACACAACCCCACCAGAGGGATCAAATTTAGTGAAATAATCGACCTATACGAATAAGGTAATGAGGGGGAAAGGGGGCGAGATGATAGGACCCACATTGAACAGCTGCACAACTGCCCTTGGAGGGCGGTACAGTGGACTAATATCGGCACTAGCGCACCCAGCAACAAGTAAAATTGACATTGCCTACTACAGAGCATACTCACAGTTAAGGGCAGTGGGGGGTTGTTGAACCTAGTTAAGGGTGGGAGTTGGGGATGAAGGGTTTTGGGATGAGTGAATTACAACTCCAGAGCCCCTAGAGACCGTTGGCATTAAGAAACATTGTACTGAATGAGCAAAATGTATGCAAAGTCTTTGTTCACCTGTATTGTGTTATGAAAGCAATAAAAATAGAGAAAATGCAGTAAGTGTTTGAAAGAAACATAGGTATTTTAAGGGTTGAGGTTGAGGAGGAAGTACTGATGATAAAGATAGAGTTATTTTTCAAGAAACTCATGCAGTTTTATATTACAGATGGATGAGATATACCTACACACCAGGGGATTGACTGCGACCGATCCTGCCAGCAGGGAGAAAAGATAGAGGGACCCAGTCAGATGCCCAGTTAGAGTCACTTCTCTTTGAAAGTGTGTCCCAATGAGACTCCCCATTCTTGTGCTCACCAGAAACAATCAAATTACTCCCCCCCCCGGTGACTATCTGACTTTGAATAAGAAGATTGAGAATTCAAGTACTTTATGATGAAATGGACAATGAAATCAAAAGGGCTGGCCTAAGAGCTAAGGGGCTCTAAAACCTCCTGCAAAACAGCCCATAGGACAAACAAAATGGACTGATCATTAAGAAGGTCTGTGGATGCGGAATAAGCTAAAACAAGACGAATCGGTTGGAAGATGTATCAACAGAAGACAAAAGGCAAAATCAAAATGTGCATGTGGCGAGAGTGGGAAACAAGGAAATGTCGTGGGGTGGGAGGAAGGAAAAAGTGCACAGTAAAGGTTGCACTTGGACAGAACAGGAAAGAAATGGGCTGGTGGGTTCCCTCAAGGAATGATTTCTCTCAATTCTCGTGGTGGCAAAAGGGAAATCACCTGATGTGTATGTTATGTTTACATTTAATTGGGTAATGGGGATGGGACAGACAAGAACAAATAAAGTTGTCCTTTAAGGATACGAGTATACAAAAGTCAAGAGGGCAAAACGTTGCAATGGTTTTTTAGCAAAAGGAGATACATATATGTTTTAGATTAAGAGAGTACAAAATGATTAAAGTCACTGTTGATTCCATAGAAATGTTTTTTATGAAACCTCCCATGTTGAGATAAAGCCCCACAATGAGGGGGGTGACTGGGACAGTGATACATAGGTACACTGAATATGGGGGAGGGTGGACACAGGGTGTAGTGGTTGTGTATTGAATAGGTGTCTAAATACAGACCAGAGGGGGAGTGTATAAGAGGTACTAGACCCCCCCTCAAACTCAGCACAGGTAACATGATAGGTTGATCAGTGTTTTCAGTATTGCAAAAATCTGAATTATAACACTTTTATTTTTAGGTAAAAGGTGCATGTGGGCGACACATATTTTTGGGGTCAGAATGACTCAGGGGGTGAAGGGTGTCTCCAGTATTACTCGCATATCATAAATATGTTAAAATGTAATCTGAAAACTGGATAGAAAAGGAATTATGCTCAAAAGTAAATAGCTCACCACTGGTAGCTGAACATCTAGGCTGAACAGACTGAGATATTTCTAAAATGGATGCCAAATACAAAATGGTGTCTTGGGGACCAGGTACACAAAGCCCTTACTCATGCAGATAGCAGATATTCTTTGGCAGCAGTTCATTGTAAGATAACGCACGCCTGGGATGGTATATTTGGACATTTTGGGAGGGAAAGTAGACAATGATTGATAGAAATCAGATAAAGGCATGGGCAGGCTACCAATTAGACAGAACAGCTGCTTACTTGGCAACAAATAAGATGAGCTCATTGAGTTTTTCACTGTATGAGCTGCCAGGTAAATTTGGCAGGACATCGAGAAGTAGATAAGGGCTGTTTCTTTGCAGGCATTAAAAGATAAGTAATTAGGTCCGGCTGGGTCTCAAGTAAGCTTTTTTACTCTATGTGTCAGTGAACAGATGCTTGCCAAAATGAGCTAATGTGAACTTTGTGAGTGACAAATAAGCCAACCAATGAAAGACAAGGAGGGCTTATATTAAAACATTATGTCATTGGGAAAAGCATATAAAGGCAAGCTGAATGAAGCAGCTCTGTGTGCCTTTCAGAATGTCTTTTTGGTCTATTATGTTATTTTATTTGTAAGGCGCCAAAGCCCGAAGGCGTCCAGGTGCCTTTTTAAACTTGTATTAAAAGATGGCTGTGAATTTGTACCCGGGTGTCCGTTTCCTGCTTTGTCAAGTCTCCAGTGCCAGAGTCTACAGATGTCACGGCTGATGAAGAGCAGAGGGACCCCCTTTATCATCCCTCTTTTTCCTGGAGGCATAGTAGCTTCTCTACTGCTACAAATATCAAAGCCTATGGATTCTATCATGGCGGTAGAGGGCTCGGAGCCTCTGACTAAGTTTCTGGAATTTTAGGGTCCCCCAATTTGTCTCAATTGAGTTGCATCCCACTACTGACACCACATGTAAGGATGAATGGTACCAAACAGTGAAGAAAGACACAAGTGATCACAGTTCAAGGGTGTTTATTGAACTTCAATGGGTTGGTCGAACGCCCATCTAAACCTAAAGGATGGGAGCAAGCTACGACCATCAAATAATAATAACACAGTCCAAGTGTAGTCTTTGACAAAATAAAAGGGCCTATACTAATAAACCTATTGCCAATCCTTACTTCTAAATACAAATGGTGTGGGACAACAATGTATGCAAAAAGAAAAGTGTTCAAGAAATGATATGCCAGGATAGTTGAGCTGTTGGCTTCCCTTCCCCACGTTTTCAGCATGGGACAAGACAGCACGCTCGAGCTTTACACACACTCAGGCTTCTCTGTCACAAGGATATCGTACAAAGCATAGGTATTAGGGCCTCCTTGCCAAGTCTCTTTCCATATAAAAGGTCTCTTATTGTAAAGGAAATTTATGAGAAACAGATCGACTACCCCTTCGAAGTCACAGAGCATCCCTTCCTACAGTTTTGACCCCCCGTAAACAAAAAATAGGGATTACCCATTCATACATAAATATCTTATTGTAAAGGGCCTGATGTAACAAAACAAGAACCAACGTTGCTTTCTTATCAGGATTATCCTAGTTCACAATTGGCCTCCCTCATTCAGGCTTGGACCCATTTTTATCAAGATTTGAAGACTTTAGATTGTGCGATGGATTTTGCTTCAACTGCCCCAGGGCCACTTTGATTCACTTCATTCCTCATTCTCATTCTTTTACTTTCTTTTCTGCCACTTCTTGGCTGGATACCTCACAGAGACCTTCGATTGAGAACACTTGCGGTGCCGGACCACTCTGTTACTGTTATTATATCTTTCTTCTTTCGAGTTCAAACATCCATCAGCAATTAAGCTTTCCTCACGTCTTTCATCATACGCGTTATCAATCTTCACTCTTGCGCTCTTTATACAATGTTGCCCCTTGCAACCTTGACTTCAACACAGACCGCTCTTGCATCGGTCTCCCCAACTCACCGTCTGTGTTGAGCTCTCTGGCACTGCTTTGTTCTTGGAGCCAAGGATGGTACCACAACAGCTGCTGCTCCTTCCCGACTCAATCAGCCATGCAGGAGGGCCCCGAGTATCTCTGAAACACAATGCTGGATTCTTCAGTTTGGTTTCCTGGCCTTACACCCTTTAATCTGAAGGATTTAGAAAAGTCACAGTTTCTTGACAGAAAGGTCAAGGGTATCTCCCTCCTGGCGTAACCTTTTAGGTTTGCTGTCTTTCTACCCTCATTCAGCTGCCATCCGGAAAACACTATTCGTTTGTGTGCTTTGCCTCGCTCAGAGTGTGCTTTCGTGCTCCACCTTTTATCCGTGTAGGGAAGTTTAATGGAAGTCAGGCGTGAATGGTTACCAGTAATTGACTGACCTTGCCTGACCATAGTAGTGGGACATGTCAGGTACAATGCTCGGGTGTGAGTCTGTTTTCTACTAGAGTCGGCTGTCAGTGTGAAGTTTCCATGAAGGGAAATGGGGGGGTAAAGATCCCAAGTACCCTAGAGGGTAGGATGGGGTAAAGGTGTTACAAGGAAAGGGATACCGCATCTTGCCATCAGGTGTCCCACTCCCCGATGACCCCACATCCAGGTGATACTACCGCACTGGTCCACCTCCAAGGTCTGTATCCAAAGGCAATGGTCGTGCCCTGGCCATCTGAGAGAGAGATCTCCGGGGACTAGCGGGTGAGGCACCTTTTGGTTTCTCACATCTATCACTTGCCAATCACTTACACACTTGCGCGTGCATTCGCGCGTTTGAGCAAGGTTTTGATGGCGTGAATAGGCTGGGCCTGCTGAGTGCAGAGCTCCCAGGCGATTGCAGAAAACAGGATGCTACTCCAAATTGCAAGCGGTCAGGCAAGCAAAAACAGAAGAGAGAGCCCTGGTCCAAACTGTTCTATCACTTGCCAATCACGTACACACTCACACAGCGGGCACGGCCGAAGTCCATCACTTATTGCATTTTATTATTTTAAAATATACAGTGGAGAGGGCCAAAAGATGCACTAAATAATCAAGGGCAAAGGCCAAAGATTGTGGCCACTGGCCATTATTGTGCTAAAGTCCATGGCTAGTGCCTGACCAGTGTATATAATATACAGTGGACACAGTTGAAAGGCTAAAATCTATGGTTGGTACCCTATTAGTTCTTTTAAAATTTCGGTGCAAAGTTTGTGACCACTGTCCATAACTGAAGGCATGACTAGTACCCATTCATGTGTTAAAATATATTTAGCTCTGCACACTGACCATGGCTGAAAGCTATGTTTAAAGCCAGTCACTGTTGTAATGTAATTAGTGATGTCATCAGTGATGTGTGATGTCATCATTGTGGTGATAGGCTGTGCAACAGGGGTGCGAAGTTAAGGTGGCTTAAGCTGAATTTCAGTGGTTTTGTTGCATTAAGTTCTCACCTTAACGTCCCTGCAACTAAAGTTTATTCCTTGTATATATATAGTGTGCCACACTATAGTTAAGTTGAGTATTGAGTTCCATAGGAAACCCGACAAATGAATTGCTAATAACTTTTGACTTGTACGACGGATTTGGTTGAAATTCTGAAAACAGAATTGTACTTGCGATCTATTTAAAATAGTTGACAGAGAATAATTTTTGTCCAGCAGAGAGGCTGAGCGAGGCTAATAACCTTTGACCTGCTGGGTGAATTTGAATGAAATTTTCCAAACAGTTTATCAAGAGCCAAACTAAACTGCAAATTCTGGGAACAATTTGTTAGAAAATGAAAAGGTTATTAAGAAAACATAAAAACGCTGTTTTCAGCCCACTTGCATTCATTTCCCATAGAGAACAGCAGTAGCATGAAAACTGCTTGGCAAATTTGGATCAAATAAGAAACAATTTGGGCACAAAGCGTTGACTTAATTTCCTTGACTGGTTTGGGGTAAATCCATTGACAGAAAACAGGGTGCCTCTTGCACCTTAAAACCTTTATATCGGCATCAGTGCTTTGCAGTGAGAGGCTGAGAGAGGCTAATAACTTTTGACATGGATGGGTGACCAGATTTAACGGATTTAAAGGAAAACCTTGAAAATTCAGCGGATGTGCAAAGTCATGACCAGCTTAAAGGAATCGTGCGCTCAAAAATTTGATTATCTTAAGAGATGGGCAATAATGAAAAACATATTAAACATCTTTTTAAATAAAGTTCCCATGTACATTTTGCACAAATAATGTTTAAACCCCTTTAATTTCAAGCACTAGGAGGCATCCATTTTGGTAAATGGATGAGCCTCCTGTGCTTGTGTTATTCTCTGCCCTCGCAGCAATAATGAAGCAAAAGCCACCTGCTGGTAGCTTTTATTACAGCTGCTTTTGATTCAGGGGCCAAGTGAGTAGAAGTCTATTCCAAATATTGCCGAGCATATCAGGAGAAAAATACTTCTTATTGCGCCCAACAATAGAAGGGTAGTACACCCTTTCTAATGGCTGGTAGAAATATGAAAGTGGTCAGATATGATTAGAGAGACCACATTGCTATCAGTGACATTGGTGAAATGCAGGTCCAGCATATGCCCCATACATGGCAGGCATAAAAGACTACCCAGGTTAGATTCATCCGCTTCCTCAGCTCAAGAAAATCCATAGGCAATTTGACAGCCGGGACCTCAGAGCAGAAATGTAACTACCTCATGAGCAGCACATGAAAGGTACCCTAACAGCTGACAGAAGTACACTCAAAGGGTAAAGAGAGGAAGGAGAAGATGTGTCTCAGAGGAACACGAAAGTTTCACCAAAAGAGACAAGGATTTGCAACAGCAATGTCATATGGAGATGCACAGGTGATCACAATAGATCAGGGCAGCATCTGAAAGCCAGGTTTGAGCAAGTGCCAAGGCAGATTTCCAATCAATAACTGTTTGTCTGACATTGCTGCCCATTTTATGGCTGATCTACAGCTCATAAAAACCCACAATAAGGGGGTCCCTTCAACCTCCATATGTTCTTACACTTAACTAAATCCTTCAGCCAAAAACCGCTTGGATAGCCATTCTGTGGGACCCCCAGAGCCTCCTGATGATGTCTGACAAATGTGCATTGCTCGGAGGCAGCAAGTGGGGCACATATAATGGCGAGGTTGGAAGCGGTAGAACTGCTATTTGCAACAATGGCATGGTTAAATTGCATTATGGCACATCTTGGCACAAACATTACCGTGACCTTAGTGTCTTATCCCTTGTGATTCCGTCAGTCTCAAGCATACAAGGTTGGCATGGTGCTGGTATCAGCAAGTGGGATTTCTCGTTGGAATATGTGAGAGGCAGCAACGTCAGTCAACCTAGCACCAATTGGTGGCTGGTATTCATAGTTCCAAGGGTGGCAGTAGCCATGCGGTCTCCTTCATGTAATGAAATGTAAGTGGTTTTCTATAGCACCTGTCTGCCACTATTGGTGGCCTCGCTGCGCTTCATCAGGAGACCATAGGGCTGCCACACATGACTGAAAGTGAATGCACATTGTTTGCCGGAGTTTGAAGATGATGAGTTTTGAGCACAGTTTGGCGAGGTAGGTGTGGGATGGGTGGGTGCTATGGGTGTGTATGTATGTATGTATGTATGTATGTATGTATGTATGCATATTTGTAAAGTCTTGTCGCCCAAGGACATACAGGCACTGAGGCAACACGGGAAACTGTAGCAGAAGACTACATAGAAACTCAACAGATTTAAGAGCTTTACGAAAGCTAAAATGTTCAGTCATTAGGTTTTAAGAGCTTTATGAAAGCTAAAATGTTTGGTCATTTCATGAAGCTGGTAGGGAAGAGAATGCCACAGAGTAGGGGTGAGAACAGAAAAGGGGTGACCTCTGGCACGTTTTTTGCAATACCTTGGAACTTTCAATAGAATAACAAGTTACTTACCAACTGTAACGTTCTTTCGACTGGATGTTCCTCCCACGTATTCCTCATCTTAGATATCTTGTCTCCCAGCTCAGCTGCTTCCGAAAATGTTTTTCACCAGAGGGCGATGTGCTCGAAGCCGCGGAGTAAGTCCCTTGAGGGCCGCTGTCGAGCGTCGACATCATCCGCAGTATAAAGGGCTCGAGCCATGCCCGTTACCTCAGTTCTGTTTTTACGGTGTTAATGGTCGCATCAGTTGATCAGGCTTTCAAAGTCCTTTGCCTCTTAAGGAAGTTTGAGCGCAACTGGTGTAAACTGTACAGAGGGTTAGGTTGCGAGGGTCGATGAGGAATACGTGGGAGGAACATCCAGTCGAAAGAACATTACAGTTGGTAAGTAACTTGTTCTTTGAATGTATTGCGTCCTCCCACGTATTCCTCATCTTAGATAGGCTCCCAAAGCAGTAAGAATTTGGAGGAGGGAGTACCAGAAATTACAATCTTGGACTGAATGAAGGATGGCTTTTGCAAAGAGGCCTTCTTGATATGATGTAGAGTCCAAGCAGTAATGCTTCAAAAAAGTGTGCACTGACGACCAGGTGGCTGAAGCACAAATATACTGCACCGGAACACCCCTCTGAAGAGCCATGGAAGTTGCCATTCCCCATGAGCCCTTAGCCTATCTGGAGGCTCCTTCCCAGCCAATTTGTAGCACTCTGATTGCTAGAAATATCCATCTGGATAGAGTTTGCTTAGACACTCCAAGGCCCAATTTGTGTCCAGTATGTCCAACAAACAGTTGGTCACTTTGTCGGAAATTTGCAAGTCTAGAAATATAGAAACTGAGAGCCCTGTTTGGATTCAGTCTGTGCAATCTTTCCTCCTCTTTACTTGCATGTGGAGGAGGGTCAAAAAAAGGGTAAGGTAATCTTCCGTGACAGGTGGAAATCAGAGACTATTTTAGGTAAAAAGGATGGCTTGACCTTTAAAATGACCTTGTCCCTATGGAAGATGGTGTGAGGAGGCTTACAAGAGAGTGCCTGCAACTCACTCACCCTGCGGGCTGATGTTATAGCCACTAGCAAAATTGTTTTCAAAGTGAGAGGCCTTAACGGGCAAGAATGTAAAGGCTCAAAAGGGGCACACATTAGAAACTTTAAAACTAAATTTAAATCCCAGATGGGAACCTGAAAAGGCGTTGGAGGGTACACATTTGACAGTCCTTTTAGAAACTGTGTAACGAAAGGCATTTTAAAATAAGAAACCTCTTGCAAGGAGCGCTTGAAGATAGGTAGCGCTGCCAAGTATCCTTTAATAGTGCCAACTTGGAGTGTAAAAGGAAAGAAAGTACTGTAGCAGTGTTACATAAGAGTGGATCCACATTCTTATCCCTGCACCAGATACTGAACTTGTTCCAAAAACACAGATACAAGGATTTTGTTGCTGGGCTCCTTTTGCCAAAAGCAAAATCTCCATTACGTCATCCGGAAGGACCCAATCTTTATATATCAGCCTCTCAGAAACCATGCGTGAAGGCTGAGTGTCTTGACCTCTGGATGGAGAACCCGACCTTCCTCTTGCGAGAGAAGATCCTCTCTTTGTGGAAGACGTATTGGAGGGCAGATGAACATGTGCAGAAGGTCCGGGTACCACGTCCTCCTGGTCCAATCCGGGGCAATTAGGTGCATGGTTTTCCTGAACTTTCTTCACCTCCTGATTACATGAGGAATCACTGGGACTGGAGGCAACGCGTATAGGAGTGGAAATACCCAGTCCACCACGAACGCGCCCCCTAGAGCTCCTCTTGGGGGGAAATTCCCTTGAGCAGTGCGGTTCGCACTTTCGGTTGGCACCGGTCACAAACAGATCCACCCCAAAGGACGAAGATCTCTTGAAGGACTTCAGAGCATATGCCGCTGTGTTCAGCTCTCCGGCTAGGTGAACTGCTGATAGAGAGATTCCTTCTTGCATTGCCCAAAACCAGAGCTGCATTGCCTCTCTGCACAGTGGAAGTGATCCTATGCCTCCTCTTTTGTTGAGGTAGTACATGGGCACTGTGCTGTCCGTCATTATCAGGACGTTCTTTCCCCGTACAGAGGACACAAAGGCCTTCAGCGCTAGTCTGATTGCCCTCAGCTCCAAAAGGTTGATGTGTAGTTTGGACTCCGATGGAGACCAACGACTGCTGATCGTCAGATCGTTGGTGTGGGCTCCCAACCCCGTGAGTAAGGCGTCCGTCACTACCGTTATCTCCGGCCATGGTTGCCAAAAAGATGCTCCCTTGAGGATATTGTCCCTGCAAGCCCACCATAGAAGATCTTGATCCACTCTGGCTGGAACTTGCAGAAGATCTGACATCTCCCCTGAAAATTGGGGCCATTG
The DNA here is from genome assembly GCF_040938575.1 of Ambystoma mexicanum. Lineage (NCBI taxonomy): Eukaryota > Metazoa > Chordata > Amphibia > Caudata > Ambystomatidae > Ambystoma > Ambystoma mexicanum. The sequence goes on from NC_090934.1 coordinate 403,274,920, forward strand.
AGTCCTGAGGGCCTATTGAAGTGAAGGGATCTCATTCTCAATCTGGCCTATGGGACCAGAAAAATGCAGGATGCCATGAGGCCCAGCAACCTTAAAAAAAACCGAAGGCCGGCAGATGTTGGGCATTCTGAAACTTTGTTACGTCTGCAGAATGTGGTGAGCTCTCTCCTCGGGAGGCAAGGCTTTCCCTGAGGAAGTATCTAGGACTGCTCTGATGAATTGGAGTCTTTGGCGTGGAATCATTTGCGACTTCTTCTAATTGAGGGAGAAGCCCAGTCTGTGTAAGAAGTGGCAGGTCATAGTCAGATGCGCCTGGGCTTGTTCGGGTGAACTTGCCCTGATTAGCCAATCGTTTAGGTAAGGGTAGACGTGAATCCCCCCTCTCCTGAGACTCGCTGCCACTACAGCCATCGGCTTGGTGAAAACCCTCGGACGGGGGTCAGCCCAAATGGCTGAACCCGAAACTGATAGTGGGAACCGCCAACCTCAGCTACTTTCTATGCTTGAGATGGATTGGCACATGAAAGTAAGCATCCTGAAGGTCCAACGAAACCAGCCAGTCCTGAAGCTAAAGAGCCTGAAGGATCTGAGAAAGGGTCACCATCTTGAACTTGTCCTTCCTGAGGAATTTGTTCAAATTTCTTAAGCCCAAGATGGGTCTCAATCCTCTGTCCTTTTTGGGAATAAGAAAATACAGGGAGTATCAACCCTTGTTCCTCTCTGCTACAGATACATGTTCTGTTGCACCTTTCTCTAGCAGGGTTGAAATCCCCTGCACAAGAAGCGGGTCTGGAATTTTGACAGAATTGGTTCCCGGTGGATGATCTTGAAGTCTTTGATGAAAAGGAAGGCAGTAACCATGGGTCACTATCTCTAGCGCCCAGGCATCTGAAGTAATGCCCCACCATCGTTCAGATACCGAGTGATCCTGCCTCCCAACGTGGTCTTGTGGGTGAAGACCTCAAAGTGGCTTTGCAGCAGCTGTAGAAGCAGTGGAGGAGGAATTAGCCACTGCTTGGGCTGATCTAGCACCCTTCCTTCTTCGACCACGAGGGGGTTTTCTCTGTTGGCCTCTTTGACTGGCCTGTCCCCTCCCTCTTCCAAAAGCGGAGTAGAAACGAAAGGGATGGCTCCTACAGGAAGATGACCCTGCAAAGGAGTGTTGCTGAGGCTGTTCTATAGTGGAGCTGAGTGATTTAGCTGCTGCTGTCGAGGTCTGCAGCTTCTCCAAGCTCTCGTCCGCCTTGCTGCCGCACAACCTGAAGCCGTGAAAGGGCATATTGAGTAATCTGAACTGCACATCAGGTGCTAAGTCAGATTTCCTCAGCCATGCAAATCTGCGTAGGACTGTGCTAGATGCCTTGGACCTGCTTACACTATCAGCAGTGTCCAATCCTGAATGGAGGCATTCCTCCATAGCCTCCTTTCCATCTTTCACTATCGCCAGGAAACCATCCTGTTCCTCACCCTCTGGGATGTGTTCAGCTGCTGATATCATACAGTCTCACAGGGTGTATGTAAATCTTGCCAAAGTTACATTTGTACATTTAAGGGCCATGCTTCCCAAAGAGAAGAACTTCCGGACCTAAGCATCAACTTGTTTGTCATCCCTGTCAGGTGGTATCGAAGGATAAGCTGACTGCCTAGTGGAGGTTGCAGCTTGTACCACCAAGCTTTCTGGTGAGGGATGCTTAGACAGGTACTCAGGATCTGATGAGGGTGGCCTGTACTTTCCCACAAACCTTTTATTTACCGCAGGCCCAGAATCTGGGGTATCCCAAGTTGCCATCACCCCTTTTTTGCAGTGCCTTATGGAAAGGGAGAACAGGGTCCATTTGAGGTCCCTCATTAAGGATGTCTGTCATATCGTCCTGGTCAAAACTTGGGGAAGTTGTTTTCCATCCCATGAAGTCAATGTCTCTTCCCATTAGGTTTTCTATACCCAGGGTCTGCATGATCTGCAGGCACTGGCCTCTCAAACTCTACTTCAGGGGAAGTATCTAGGCCACTGGCTGTCTGAAGGCAATCATAAAGATCAGCCATCTTAGAATTTGGGTCTATCAATTCCTCAGGAACCTCCTTGGTTCCGAATCTAACCCCAGCTGAAGTAACATCTTCTTCAGAGGACTTCTCCTCGTAAATACAGGACATAGATCTGAAAAATTCTTGCCTGGGTTGAGGATGGAAGATTTTCTCTGGTAAAGGGGGTGGCATTGACCTAGGCTTAGACAAAGGTGTCGATTTTGTCATCGGTTTTAAAGAATGACTCGACAAAGGCGTTGAAGGTGTTGATGGTATGGACGCTGGCTTCGACTTTTTCGAAGGAGGCTTCAACGTCGTCAAAGGAGGTTTCGACACTGCCGCGGAAGGCTTCCACGCCATCTTCGATGGCGGCCTCGACACTGTCTTCGAAGGCTGCGTCGAGCCGATATTCGACTTCGATGTGGAGGCCATTTTGTCCTCCGTTACCCCCGATTTATGCACCAGTGGTTTTACTCTTTTTTTATGAGGTGTCAGAGAACTTTCCCCCAATGACACCCTCAACTTTCTTTGGATCTCGCACGCTTAGTTTTTGATCTCCCTCTGTCACCTTTGGAGTGGACAGGGGCATGCTCTTCACGTAGCTTTTTCGAGGGGGTCTGGGCCACATTCTCGAAAACCTTTAGCATCAAAGCTCTAAAGGCCTCCCATTTTTCAGGGGACTCATGCTTGGAAGGATAGGAAATAACCCTTCTCTTAGACGAGGAGGAAGAAGATCTATGACGTTGCTTCTCTGATTTTTTTTAGACGAAGACGAGGAGGATTTCCTTCAGCGACTCCTAGACCTCAATCTCCTCGACCCGTGTTGAGACTTTCCACTCGACCCTCCTGAATCTCTTTGTCTTTTTGAAGACTTATAAGATTCCTCCCCAACCGCCAGCTTACCTTTCCATTCCTTAAGAGCCTTATTGGACAAAGCCTGACTAGAACCACATTTGTCGACCCGATGGTCAGGGCTCAAACACCAAAGTTATTTACGATCGAGGTCAGTCATCGACATTTTTCTACCACACTTTAGACACTTTTTAAAACCCGTCTTGGGTGTGGTTGGAGTCGATGACGAGGACATTTCGTCGAATAAAAATTGATGCGCTGTTTTGTGACACAAAGCAGTGCTCGGAAAAACGGAACTGAGGTAACGGGCGTGGCTTGAGCCCTTTACACTGCGGATGACATCGATGCTCGATGGCAGCCCTCGAGGGACTTCAACTCTACGGCTTCGAGCACAGCGCCCTCTGGTGAAAATGTTTTTCCGAAGCAGCAGAGCTGGGAGACAAGATATCTAAGATGAGGAATACGTCGGAGGACACAATCCATTCGAAGGTGGGAGGGTGACTGTAGAAGTTTCATAGGGGTATAACGGGTCAATTTAGATTGAAGATGGACCGCACAAGAGTGATGAATGGGGCGGTGCGTAATGCACAAAATCTTAAAGTTGATGCAGCTTTTCACAGGAAGACAATGGAGCTCCTGGAGTAAACTGTGCAAATATGCCTTCGTGGGTGCATCCAAAGCTAAGCGTGCTGCAGAATTTTGCAAGATCTGCAGACGTTGAACCAAAATGTCAGGATGATCAAGATAAATTCCATTGCAGTTGTCAAGAGATCCCATGATTGACAAAGTCACAATTGTAGAGCGAAACTCAGGAGGTATAAAAGGAAGACTATTTTATTTACGTCTTTAGAGGCTGAAGGTGAAGGTTTGATCCCCAGGCTCTTATCAGATACACAAGAGACAAGCCAGTATTCGATATTCCAAACCTCATTGGCATTAGAGGTGCCAACCACCAGAATTTCTGTTTTATCCCTGTTTAATTTCAAATGGTTACTAGACATCCCGTCTTCAATAGCAGATAAGCATGACCTAAGTTTGTAAGGGGGATCAGAATGAACCAAGATGAAAGAGCAGCTGGGAATCATCTGCATGTGTATAAAACTGCACATCATGTTCTGCAAGAAGGTCAGCCAGAGGACGAAGATAAAGTTTTTAAAAAAAGGGGAGAAAGAGAGGATCCCTGAGGAGCACTGCATGTTAAAGCTTCAGGTGTAGAGCAAAAAGGAAAAGGAGATACCCTTTGAGTACGGTCCCAAAGAAAAGAGGAGAACCATGATAGAGAAGACCAAGATATACCCGCCATTTCCAGGCGGTGAAGAAGTATGCCATGATCAATAGTATCAAAGGCTGCAGAGAGGTGTGATTTTGTTTGAACAGCGGTAGTGCACTAGTTAGGGGTTTGATATTTGGTGGAGAGGGGTCGTGAACTTCTAAATCGTATGATATTTATTTTGGGAAAGAAGGATAGTGCACTATTTATATGTGTGTGCTACTTGGTGAAAAGGGGCAATGACCTTGCTATGAGTTTGATTTTTCTTAGGTGAAGAAGGCCTGCAACCCTTCTATGAGCATGATGTTTGGTACAGGGGACAAGTGCTCTTACAATCAGACTGAAATTTGATAAAGTTGTATAGTGCACTTTCTTTGAGTCGGATAATTTGGTGAGGGCTAACGCAGTTGCTACAGATGTGGCATTTGGCCAAGTGGGGTAATGCACTTTCTCTACATGTGATATGTGGGCTTGCAGTTTCTCGATGTGTGTGATATGTGGGGTAGTGCACTTGCTATGAGTAGGAGGAATAGAGCAAATGTCTAGGAGTGTGATACTTGCTTGGTCATTAATTAACTTCTAAGTCTGATGCTCGGGCCCTTGAGGCCTTTATTGTCTCAAGGGAAAGAATACAATTTGCAAAGATCCAGTTACCAGGCTCTGAAACGTACCTTCATTTCCTATTTAAGCGGCTACCAAATCAAACACTTAAACAATATGTTCCCCCAAGACACTCCAGCCATTCACCTTGAGGTCGCAATGCTGCACGGATGCCGTGAGATGAAACTCGCGTTTCAAGTTTTGAGCGAGTACCCGATGAGTACGATCAAGCTTCAATCAAACTTCAAACATCTTGGCCATGCCCCATAATGCTGACGGCTACAAATTCAGACCCCACGTGCACCAGTGCGCACGCACACCTCGAGCGAGTACCCGATGAGTACTGTCAGCTGATCTGGTGCCGACGCTGCCTGGACCGCTTGTTTCCTGAATCAAGTTTCAATCAAACTTCAAACATCTTGGGTACTGCAGCCGACCCACTTTCAAAGATATTGGACTTTAAGGAACATAATTGGGGACTTTTTAATTTAGCGCGTAACGCTAAAACCTAATATTTCCTTTTATTTTGTTTAGCCATGCCCCCATAACGCTGACGGCTACAAATTCAGACGCCACGCGCACCAGTTCACAGTACCTCGAGCGAGTACCCGCTGCACCGGTGTGCCGTATTACTTGCATTTTTTTATTTCCACTCGGTATGAAGTGCGGCTCTATTTACTAATATGTGTTGGGCCCACTGAATCAGTGCCTTTTTTTGCGCAACTAACTGCAGGATAAGTTTCATTGCGCTGTGGTCCCCAGTCTAATCTCTAGCTTTGACTTTTCTTACTTACCTGCTGAATACTGACTTTCACTATTGCACGGAGTATGGCCCAATTGAGTACTACGTGCATGGTTCACTGAATCAGCGCAAACTGGCCTCTCTTTGTATTACTAACTTTAGGCAAGCTGCATTGAGTTGTCCTCCCCAGCTAAGTCTATACATTTGATTTTTCTTACTTTCCTGCTTAAACATGTGTCTAACAGCGGGCATGCCCTACCCTCCGCATTGTTACTCTCAGAGGATGCCACTAAATGTACGACCAGGGTTCCAACTATCCCCCCTTGCTGATGGGACCCCGAGGTTTACTTTGACAAGTAGCCAATATTCAAATGGGGTCGGAAATCTCCCATCTAATAGCACAAAACAGACTTCCATTAATTATCTAAGGCTTGCTCATAAACCCTCTGAACCTAATCAAGTCCACGTTCTCTCCGATAGAACCAAGCATGAGCGCGCTTTCATGCCTGTGCTAGCTCCTGATGGTGAGAATTTACACACACCTAGTTCTCAACCGGACTCTCTTAATGAGCCCTGTTTAGGTGGACCTGAATCTATTATGCCCCCTAGCTCGCTTTGACTTTATTCACAAGTCCTAAGAGATCCCCCCCAATGCAATGGAAGCTGCTGCCTTTAGGAGCAACTTAGAAGCTCGAATGCGGGGGACGGCTACTAATTTGCTATCTCCAGTTGTGCAATCAACACAAGCCCCAGCTTTCTGTGATAACATAAACAATAACAATGATACCTGACAAATGCCATGGAATCCAGACGATCTAATTCACCTGAACTTTATCCTAAAGATTGACCAAACGATATAATCTCTCCTGCGGATTCAACTGCATCTGCAGCCCTCTCTTTTGTAAAACCAATGCCACGCCCCTTGTTTGGTTTTCCTTCTATAGCTGATCCGGCATTGGAAGCGGCCCTTATGGCCATCAATAACACCATCTTTACACTAAGTTATTTGAAGTTCTTGAGATAAGAGCCTCATCTCAAGATGCTATGTTAACAACCATTAACAATAAGCTGGATTGGCTTGTCTTGAATTTACCAATTATGCTAAAAAACGCATTAGTTAATCCTGCATTTTACCCTGCGAATCACGAGTTTGCCTTGTCTATGCCTACTGATATGCCTCCAATTGACATGGCGACTTGCCCTGGGGACTCAGGCACACCCCTTAATTCTGATGAACCGATTTATCTGGCTTTGGTCAATAACTCCTCATCTACGAATGAAGAGTGTATTCATGAAATTTCTCCTGACCAATCCAAGAAGGAATTCCCTCTGTATGATGTTTTTTTTCGTCCTTCTCAGAATAAGAGAAGGAAACAAAAGAGGAACAGAAAAAGAACCTCTGAATTTGGTGTAGATCAAAACTCCTGTCTAGACCCAAATAAAATTTTAAAAACGAAAAATTTAACAATAGTAAAAAAAACTAAAAAAACAAATCCGAAACTAAAGCTTTTGTGGCTAACATCTCTATTGCGAAACCTCAAGCTGCAAACATGTCATCTGATAATAAAGAAAAGATCCCTGATGTCCCCTTTGAAGGCTCGTGCCCTCTCAGTTCTGGTTCGGCATTATCTGAAGATAAGACACTCAAAAATCCCATCTCTAAACCTGATACTGATAATATGTCGATATTTGAGGTTAATCCTGTAAACAAGACCATTACTCCTGAAGAATTTTTCAGTGTATTCAAATAATAACATCTCTATACTTGAAGCCATTCATCATAGTCTTCACGAAGATAACTTAGCTCTTCCAATTCAGAGCCCCAGGTTCTTTGTTAATTTAAATCTTGATCGTATACCATTCAGAACTCTTGAGCAAAAACGAAGTGATTTAATAAGATGGCTACCTTTTGACAAAGGCTCTCCTCCCAAGCTAGAGCCCTCCTCCACAGAACGGGGGTTGATTGCTAATGGAAATATCTCTAAGCCAGCAAATCTTAATACACTTGCTACAAAAGAATCTACCAGAAGCAAACTTCCTTTGTCATCTTTCATTCTAAAAGATTCAGCTCAAGACCCACAGGAAATGATCCCTCATCACTCTAATAAAGATATGTATCCATCAGACATTTTGCAAGATGATTTGTTTGTTTTATTTATATCGCGCTCCAGACCCGGAGGTAAAAGGGCGCATCAGGAAATGGTTACAGAATGCATTATATACAGTTTACATTTATACATTTACACATTTATGCAATTATACAGTTTTCAGGTAAGCACAGTTAGATAGGCAGTATGGTCAGACATGGGCGGTTGGGCGGTTGGGCAATGCTCGTTTTTGTCCAGTAGCCAGCTAATAACCTGTTTCCTAATAGCCTGAAAGGACACGATAGTTTTCATGTTAAGTGGTAGGGTATTCCAGAGTTGGGAAGCAAGGACTGTGAAACTGGATCCTCCAGCTCTTTTTAATGTGAATCTAGGCACTGTAAGGCATAAGGTATTGGAGGATCTAGTAGTTCTGGTGGCAGATTACATGGTGAATTTGTTGGTAAGATAGGGTGGGGCTAGCTGGTTTATGGCTTTGTAGGTGAGGCAGATGGTTTTAAGGTCAATTTTTTGTTGTAGGGAGAGCCATTTGCACGATTTTCTTGTGGTGGAGATGTGCTCTTGTTTGAGGATGTTTAAGGTTTCGCGTAGCGCATTGTTTTGGAGTACCTGAAGCTTATTGATTATGGATTGGTTTGCCCCTAGGTAAATACTGTTACAGTAGTCCAGTTTGGACTGTATGAGGGCCCTGGCCAACGTAAGGCAGCTGTTAGAGGACAGGAAAGGGCTGCAGGCCCTAATCAGCTTGCCAGTGTAGGCAGTGGCTGAGGCAGTCATGTTAATTTGTTTGGACAGGTTAGTGTTGGCATCAAGGTAGAAGCCAATGGTTTTCACACTTTTCACAATGTGAATGGTATTGCCATCGATGATGAAGCTGTTGTAGTTGGGGCTAAGTTTCGCCAGGTTATTGGGTGATCCGACAAGGAGAAGCTCAGTTTTCTCATCATTCATGCAGAGGCCGTGAATGGCCATCCATGCCTGAATGATGGAGAAGATTTCGTTAATCCGGGCGACATCGGCATTATAGTTACCTGAAAGGGTAAGGAGTATCTGGGTGTCATCTGCATAATTGGTGTAGGTGACACCCAGATGGTCCGGTTTGTCAAAGAGTGGCTTTGTAAATATGTTGTATAAAGTGGGCGAAACACAAGAGCCTTGTGGGACACCACAGGAGATAGGGATGGGGTCTGCTGCCGCTATTAGTGAAAAAACCCTCATGGTTCGATTGGCCAGGAAGGACTATATCCACATGACAGCAGGAATCTTGAGAATCACAATGCTAGACAGGGTATATTCTGACCCATTTCCGAATAGGACTACTCTGTTGACAGTTTTTCATGCGATACCCTTATTAAGACACATTAAGTCGGCTGATATTAAAGGTGTATGTTATCCGAAACCTTGTCGAAATAGACATACCTTCCTTAATAGTCAAGAATCATGTTTGGCAGAAAAGACATCTTCTACAAGACAAAGGTCTATTTCTAGAAGCCATTCCACCTCCTGCACTCATTGAATGTGAATTAAATCATCCAAACCACCCTCAGTATTGACAAAACAATAAACTTGGTAGTATCTCAACTACAGGATCACATGTGTGCTGCAACTGTAATTCTACTCCTTCAAAACACGCCCAGGTGCCAGAATCAAAATGGACCTGGGTCTCTTATGCTAGAGATAAGGCATTAAAAGATCAGTAGCAGAATTCCTTGGATAATGATCATGAGTGCTCTCAGGTTTCATGGAATAAAAGAGGATTCTCTCATCTAATGGTATTGAAACCCTTACTACTAAATACATTTGGCTTAGTCTTACTGCAGGAAAATTGGATGATCTGCCCCTGGTATGGCCAGATCATCAGGTTGTTGCAATAGCGGCTTCCAAAGCCACGAGGGGCCGACCGGCAGCTGGCCTATTAATAGCAGCAAGAAATGATTCCCAATTAACTATTTAACCATGGTTGTCTCCTGACTGTGGAATTCAAGCCGCCATTATACGTACCCTCAACAAAAAACATCCTTTATACACAATGACGATGCTAAAAACATATTGGAATCCAGCTTCACCTACTGAAGCCCTATTTATGGACAAGATCAAAGATATACTAGATCAAACTCTAATGGATCCCAATATTGCAACTACGATCATCGCTGGCAATTTTAACATGAATCTCTGCTCATCATCCAAAGTTGGCACTAATTCTAGGGCAGCCAAATGGCTTGGCTCTAATGAAAATAAGAAAGTTCTCCATGCTAAATGGCTCCTTCCTCAATGATAGTCCTCCACGGACGACATGGGCAAGAGGTAATAGCCAGTCTACTCTAGATTATGTCTTCATCTCGAACAATGTGAATAAGCTAGTAACCGCATTTCAAGTCACTCTGATTCTAGCAAGTGATCATAACTTAGTGGAAGTACGATGGTTTCCTCCTACCATAGGAAATACTGCATATTTTAAATGTGACTGAGAAAAATAGAGCAAGTAATCGTCTCAAATGAAACCCGAGACTTATAGCCTCTCTCAAACAGAAAGTTGTGCAAGCTGCACAAAATGTTGATACAATTGACCACATTTTTTAGAATGATTTTATTCAGATGATCATACAAACAAATCCAATTGGCAGTAAACCAATTTATACACATAAATATATATGAATCCTGCAATACAGAAGCTTAAAACTAAATTACGTAGAGCATTAAGAACATTACCACGATACTCAAAACAAGATATAGAAATAAAATTAAACAGATATTAGCTACACAAAAGCAAAATGATGCTGAAATAATGATTACAGCTCTATTTACCAAATCTTCTGGTGAGGTATGGCGGATAATTAATAACGCTTCTGGAAATGCACATAGAACTACACAAATAAATTGTATAGATGAAATAACTTGAACAAACCCCTATCAAAAGTTACTTATGAAAAATCTCTGTTATGTAGAATTGCAAACAGTATCCTCTGGGACCACCACATACAATTAGGACTACAGGTGTAAGCATAAACCAACCTTTGGTATAAGTCTGTACTGCACAGTTGTGGTAGCGAGCTGAGCAGCCAAGCTTATCTCAAGAGGGAATGTGACCAGTACAATAGGTTACACAGAGATCGTACAATCACAGTGGTTCAAGTAGACACTTACACTTAAGGTTTCTTGGAAAAACACCTGTTAATTTATTACACAATCATTTAGAAAACATTCACTAGAAGTAGGCAACTTAACATTATACACAAACACACTCCAAAAGCAAGCCAATATGTTTCTGAACAAATTAGGCTCCCCTGAAATAGAAGCAAAATGGTATTTCAGTTACTTTTAATGGGAGCAAAAAGGCACAAGTTAGCAGAATAGATCACAAATACTTTCTTAGGCAGTGTAAATAATTAAAGTTCACTAGAGGACTTGATTCAGTTCAATAGGCATAGGCCAAAGTCAATGGACTAGTGTCTTGGATAGGAAAGAGCAGTTCTAGAAGTAAACAGTAAAGTCTTTGCCAAACTTCTCAAAAGTGGTTTGTACAAAAAAGAATCATATGTTGGGTCACAAGCTGATTAGGCCTGCAAGTTGGGAAAGTTCCACGAACTTTCACCACAAGAGAAGCGTTCTCTAAATCGGGTTGGCACAGTACCTTAGTATGAAGCAAAAGATGCAGCTGAAGACGCTGGTTCCTGGCGGTTCCTGCAGATCTGACTGTTCCTGAGCCTCAGTCGTGGGGACAAGAGGGAGGACATCAGGGGACTACTGCACTGCACAGGATCATCAGAAAATGCTGACAAAATGGAGTCACTTCAGTTCGAGTAGCTGTTCGAGAATGGTATCCAGGTGGCTTACGAGTTGATTGGTCCCACCAACTCAAAGGGAAAAGTCATCCTTGAAGGGGCTTCTCTGTCGAGATGAATGTGGCAATTCGGACCTGCAGCAGGGCTTCGCCGGGCAAACCAAGGATCCAGGAATTGCCGCAGCCGTCCTGTTCCAGCTCATCTTTGGTTCTTTCGTTCCAGTGGTCGACCCTGCTTTCCAGTCCAGGAGACTCGCCTTTTAAACAGTTTTCTCCCTTTAATTCCAGCCTAGCTGCCATTCACCCAGCGGGGTGCCTGTCCTTGCCGAACAGTCAGCCAGCCAATCATGCCAAAGTGCATTTGGGTCTCCAATGGAGACTAAGCACAGGGAGTTTCGGGCACCTTCCTCACTTCCTGCCCACCCCAGACATTCAGACACCAGAGGCGGTCTTCAGTCCTGAAGCCTGCCAAAGGCATGAAAACAAAGGGACCAAACCTGGTTTGGCACATAGAAACAAACACTAGAAGGACCTTTCCAAAAAGAAATGGTGAAAAAAGAAGACCGCGTCTCGTTTAAACAAAGGGGCTTAAGGCGCCATCTTGAGTAACATAGCTCCAAAGATTTTTAACTACCGGTGTTCGCAGTAGGGAAAAATCTTGGTAGTTTGATCTAAAACCACTGCCACCAGCCATTTCGATAGAAAAGGGTAGCACCTTACTGCTACATGTGTTTCTAGACACAGGGGATACTAGGTAACCCCTCCAGCACTCTATAGGAAGATAGTGTGTGCTGGGTCTAGGAATTTAAAAAGACTAGTAAAGTTAATTTAACCTTACATTCTCTGGGAAACAGTAGTTTATCCCAGAGAAGGTATTTAAACCTTTGGGAAGTCTAAAAAGACATCCCTGTGTCACTGCACTGAGGGTACTGTGTAACACACATGAAAAGATGCCTATGGAGTTATCTTAATATCAAAGCAAACCAAGAGGCATGGGCTGAGCTTCTTAATATAGTATTCCAAAACATTTTCAAGACAAAGGGCCTCATTACACGGTAGGCGGTAAACCATGGCGCTATTAGCGCCATGGTTCATGCCGGTAATTTACTGGTACCGCCTTGGAGGAAAGGGGAATTACCGCCCTATTCCAAGGTTGGTGGGGCGGTAATTCCCCCTTCCCCCATTGCCCATCCCCATTCCCATTTTTGCCCCATAGGGCATAATGGGAATGGGGAAGGCGCTAATTACGGTACCGCAAATCGCGGTACCGTAATTAGCACCCTGGTCCCTTTGCGGGTTGGATTTTTAACACCTGTAAAAAGCAGGCGTTAAAATCCCCAACCCGCAAAGGGACCTCGTAGTAAGGCGGTAAGGATTTACCGGTACCGTGTAATGAGGCCCAAAGAAAATTCCACCCTCTTGCCAGGAAGCCATAATAATTCCAATTTTTAAAAAGGGCAATTGATCCAACCCGTTTAACTATCACGCAGTTGCTCTTTTAGACAGTCCAGGCAAGATTTTAGCTAGACTTTTAATACATGATTTTATTAAATGGCTTAATGAAAATGACCTGATGGACATACATCAATCTGGATTTGTGCCTGGTATTGGCACTGCTTTAAATCTTATAATATTATCTGCTATAAAAGCACAAACCATACAGAATAAACAGCCAGTATACCTTGTTCTAATTGATTTTAATAAGGCATTCGATTCCGTATCACGTGACATCTTATGGAACAAACTTCTCAATGCTAAGGGTCTAGCGTATATCCTCTCTTGATTTTACTCCAACACTATGATTAAAATAAAACTTACATCAGACAGCCTCCTTTCCAAATCGATTGAAACAAATGCAGATTTGAAACAAGGCTGTCTGTTTGCTTCAATACTTTTTAATTTATATATTAATGATTTTTATACTGTTTTAAAGGATGCTCACTCCTTTTCCCCTCGTTTAGGAATCTATCATATACTGTATTTATGGTTGTATACGAGTTGTTCGTTTTACAACTGTTCGAATTACAATTGACCTTTTCACAATTGACCGAATTGTGAAGGTCAATTGTAACATATATGTGGGGGAGAAACCCCCCACAACCCTCCACCCAACGCCAAACCCCCAAAACCTCTCTCTATATATATATATATATATATATATATACAATTGACCAAATTTAAAGGGTCACAATTGACCTTTTCACAATTGACCGTATATATATATATACAATTGACCTTTTCACAATTGACCGTATATATATATGTATATATATACGGTCAATTGTGAAAAGGTCAATTGTGACCCTTTAAATTTGGTCAATTGTTCATTCGAACAATTGTAAACGAACAGCGAACAATTTGGGTAATACCGTATTTATTGTATGCTGATGACCTTGTACTTTTAGATAGAACTCCTATTGGACTCCAGAGAAAACTGTCAGTTCTAACTCTATATGCTGAAGCCAATAATCTGGAGATTAATACAAAAAAATCCAATATCCTAGTATTTAATCACATTACAAAGAAATCGGGATACAAATTCAATTGGATCTTGGCTAAAAAGGCTCTCGTCCAAATATCCCACTATAAACATTTAGGAGTAAATATACATTTGCGCCCGTCAGACAGACCATATAAAGAATAGCTTATTTTATGAATGAGATTGCTAGCCACACAAGGTAAAGCTCTACAGAAAAGATATGGGAGGTTTTCATTATTACCCGCACAAATGTTCCATTTACAAAATGTTATTCCTATTATCACTTATTGTAGCCAAACTAAAATTCCTTATAAACCTGTTAGATGGGACATATTAGACGGTATCTATTGGAAAGCAATTCTACCGGTCCCACTTAGTACACCAATAGCCCTTATTCGATTTGAGCTTGGGTTGATATCATTGAACATAGCAGTTTCATGGTCGATGATATCCCTATATAGGAAAGCTCTGCTCTCTACAACTGCGTCTAAAAACCTATTCCCAGTTATCAGAAATCTGTTGTAAAGTGTGGCTTCAACCCTGCAAAAAAAATTGAAACTAACCTGTGAAGAAATATTACAGACTGCCAATATTCCCATTGATCTGCTAGTTGAGTTTCCTGATAAAGCTAAACTCTAATTATATAGGCAGGTTTGGATTGTTACAAGGGAGAAGTGCACTTCGTACTCTTCATTTAAAGCTGCAGCATTTTTAATAAAAGCAGTAAACGTAATAACAAGCTAATCAAGATATTCCCAGATCGTCTATATGCTGATACATTTTTGTGGTTTCGACCAAATTTATTACCAACTAAAAGTAAAATTGCATCATGTACATTGCTCGTGATCCACTCCTCTCCTTCATCAATGATTTATCACAGGTGTGAGAGACGTTAGCCGCTCAGACAGTCATTCAGACCATATCCTGATGATGTCACAGACTAGACAAGTCTGCAATCTATAGTGCAATACAGCTGTTTGCAGCCACAAAAAGCCAATGGCGCACAACTGACATCATGACATAGAAACGATAGACATGAAGCACATATGCATTCCTGCACGAAGCTACGCAGACATTTTAGTTTATTGCTGACAGACATGAAGGATATGCTTATGACTCACGTAGTTAGAGCAGTAACACACATATACCTATCGCTAAGCAGAAAAACGCAGGACACATAAGAATGCATATGGACAGCTTGCTGACTCTTAACGCAACTAATAGGAATGGCAATGCAAATAAAGATGGATGGCAGGTACTCGACACACAAAGAAAGCTGACAAAAAGATCCAGCCGAAGCTGAGAGAGCAGGCTTCCATTGCAGTTACCGTGCACCGATAGCCAAGGACAGAGAGAAGGAAAGTTTCCAGATAAGCTAAAAAGAATGGGGCACCTGCAAGAAAGCCAAGCAGAACATTCTCATAATGACATCCAGGAGAGAGCCATTTTCGTGCTCCCTACACACATGACCTGAACATGCTAGACAGTGCCTATTCATTCCAGCTAGATAGAGATTGCTGTTCCCATTAAACTGAAGGCAGGGGGATACAAATGTTCTGTCTCACGGCTTAGGAAATCAGAGAAGGTAACTTATTGGGAACATGCAGCACCTTTGGGGTCATTCCCACTACCTTGAGTGTTGTACTTGGCCTGGTACCTGTCCAAGGCTCCAAGGCAGAGAAGACCCTGTCTGTCCAATCCCTATTCACCTTCTACGATAAGCTTATACAATGTTGCACTGGCCAACCACCTCTCGCTAACCTGTAACTTTGTATTTGATACTTTTTGAAAGTGGTCTCAGGAGAAGCAACCAGATATGGTTACCCAATGAATGTACTTACCCCTATAGAAAGGTATATGTAGTTCATCTTATTAACCAATCCTTTCCCAAGATAGTTTTTTGTGATGTAACCGCATTTTGTGATGTTACCTATGAACAAAAGCAGCTGACAATCGCCTAGACACAGAGTGAGCATGGAGAATGTTACATTGTTCATGCTGCAATCCCTGTCATTTGAATGTGTAATAAAGACAGTTGAACTTTGTTATGTATCCGGGTCTTCCGTTCTTGGTGCAAGGCATTTCCAGGTCCCAGTTTCTCTTGCATGTACATCAGGAGGCTGCTAATAGCCCCGTGGCTATTATTACAGGTGGTAGCAGAGGATGGTTGCTATGTCCCCCTGTCCCGCCGCGTACCGAAAGACCACACATGGATGTTGAGAGGTCGTCGGGAGCCGCCTTGCAGAAATGCATGCCCACTCCCCATGGGACGCCAAGCAGACTGGATGGCAGAGTGGCAAATTAAGGGGAAAGGCGGTGTCCGAGGACTTCAGCGGATCAACGGAGTACAAGCATAGACTCAGCCATACTGCAAACATTGGTAAGGAAAAGTTGTTGTTTGTCGGTTGTCTTGTGTTATTGTGAAGCAAACCTGTTTCCAGGCGTTTAGCTTAAGGTTATGGATGAAAAAAGAAAAATTAAAAGAGAAAAAGCATACCTGTACTCTAGGCGCTAGCTTGGTTTATGGATGAAAAATAAAAAAAGACCAAAAAAAGAATACCTGTTCTAGGTAGATAGCTTAGTTACGGATGATTTATGTGTCCTGTTTCAAGGCAGTAGTGGAGCTCCCCTAGATCGCGGAAGGTGGTTTCTTAGTTTATCTCACTGAGAGATTAACCTATGTGATGGTATAGAAGAAGAACCATGTATTTGTTGGAAATCCCTGATTGAAGACGGACGTATATATGTTATGTTGTTCATATTGTTGTATTTTGAATTATTGTGAGACTCTTCGGGGTGCATTTAAAGTAGCAAGACCTTTCCTTAGACTTGTGACATCCCATATAGGGCTCATAAATATGATATGGAGAGTTGTGGAATTGAAGACCCGTAGTGGGGCACAGACGTGGCGATAGAGTTCAAAAGCAAGGAAGTGTTGCTTTTTAACATGGTGAGATGATGCTCGAGTTGTCATAGAGGATTGTACCCTTTTGGGGGCGAGGCTCGATGAGCGCTTGAAAGAATTGTAGGTTGGCCTTTAAGGGCAGAGAACACAGTGTGGGGGGTGCACGGAGCATGCTCTTGTTGATGGTGGTGAGCCAGAGAGGCTGGTGGAAGTTTTGTGGAGATACATTGTGGCTCTGAGAGAGCCAAAATTGATGGCAATTGAGAAATGTACAAATTGGTAATGTGTTAAAACCCAATCCCAACTTGAGGTCAAGTAAGTATCACCAGTCAGAAAGTGACATGCCGCCATGGGGGACACACCCCTTCAACATTTGTGCAAGGCCCTTTTGTGATATCAAGGCTAAATATGCAAGTATAACGCAGAATGGGCTCGTGATACAGAGGGCAAAATGGCAAAGCCATGGCCCCGGGAGGGCAGTCTTTCCAAATGTGTTTTGCTACATAAGACCACGTACTTACATGCCACATATAAAGGGAAATGATTGAGTAAGTGGTTAGCCATATTGGAGCTTTGGAAAATCTTTGAGGACAAGGAAGAGGGCCACCCCAGAAGGAGTGGATGCTGAGCCAACACAATGCACGGTGTGAAGCACCCACAGCTCCTCCTCCTCGGACCACAGATCCTACAACAGGAAGACAGGGATTTTACCCCTTAAAGGATCTAAAAGCAGCAGCAGAGTATACCAATCCTGTTCATGCACCACCCACGAATAATATCGAGGACGCGCTTAGTGGCGTGAAGTAAGCGAGCAAGAGAACAGACGCTATATGAAAGCAAAGAGCGCAGCAAACTGCAAGTAAAATTGACAAAGAGCATTAAAGGGGCATCAGAATGCAGTAAGGATAGCAAACTAACTATGTCTTCAAATGAGTGGATAGGAGGACAGATTTTGTTCAAACTAGATGGAAGTAATACAAGCAAGCATACAGGCGCAGAAGAGGAAGCTCAGAGACACGGAAGGAAGGAAGAAGTTGATAGAAAATGGGCAAAGATAATGGAGGAAGTAGAAAGAAGAGAGGAACAAGCATGACAGAAGGAAAAGGGGAAAGAAGAAGAGAAGGAAAGGGAGGAAAGAGAAAGGAAGAGACACAAGGAGGTAGAGGAAGAAATTAATAGAAAGTCAAAAGGGGAAAAGGAGAGACAATTGCAGGTGAAGAAAGAAGTTAGAAATTGAGAGGCTCGTTAAGGAGAGTTGGTGTAGAGAAGTAGCATGAAGGGACAGTAAACAGGAACTGGAACGGGAGAGAAGCAAAGAAAGATGCCTCAAAGAGGTAGCAGACATTATGACAGGACCAACACGGTTGATGATGAAGAAGAGGGGATACTGTATAGGCGCAGGAGGGATAACGCCTCTGCCGCAAAGCAAAGCAGAAGTATAGCAGGGTCTACATTGATGGGGATAACAGCTCATTAGACAGATTAACAGAAAAAACGACAAGAGAAACACCTGTTAAAAAGGCTTACTTTTGAAGATGATGGAGAATGAAGAGGCCAGCAATGATAGTGGGGGAGCCATGGGATCAGATGAGGACATAGGGGAAAGTGACAATGATGAAGGAAAAAAGCAATGCTGCCTATCCAGAGAAATAAGCCCAGAGCAGGATACATTATGGGGTGGAGAGGAAAACATTGGGAAGCATAAAATAGGACCCGACTGGCGCCTTGTGCGTCCCAAAGGTAGAACGCATAGTGCAGACAAATTTACTCCATATTCACAGAGTCTAAGAGCCTTACCCGGACATAAAAGAGTGAGTATGACGAGAGTGTTCACTACCACCAAAGACGTAGGGAAGCACGACAGGGGAGTAGAACTGATGCAATTCCCACTGTTAGAAAAAGGTGGCGGACGACCACAGTATTTAGTGTGGCAACAAATTAATAAGGATAATTTGAGGTGCATGCGGCCCTCGTTGACCACAGGAGCGGGGAAACGGATATACGAGTTAGAAAGGCTGACAGCAGGGACAACACTAACAGTGAGTGACATGAAGAGCTTACTTTCATCCATTCTTGGGGAAGTACCTGATGATGTGTGGAAACGGCAGGGTACAGCACACGACAGCACAACATTTAAGAACTGCAAAGCAGTTGTATGTCAGGCTCTGAGAGCACAGTACCCAGACACATCTGACATAAGCACGATTATGGCACCCAAAATAAGTGAGGACGAAGATCCACTTCAGAATATTCAAGAGATACAAGAGCATTGGCGTCTTGGGACAAAACTGTGGGGTTATTTTATCATATATTAAGCCAAGGACTACCAGAGCAAGTACAGAAGCAATTAAAGAAGTTAGTTATGGTCAGAAATTCAGGTGACTATAGTACATTACTGCCGACTAATGCAGTAGAATGCGAGAAACAAACGTGAGGGCAGGAAACAAGAACAGGCAAAATGAGTGCAGAAGAAGCTATCAAAATACACCATGGAAGGGGCTATGTTGACGAGTGGAGAGGGATAGTTACTAAAAATACACAGAACTGACCACAAATGGCAGGAGGAAATTTTATGGGAAGAGGAGATATCAGTCAGTGGTCACAGGGAACAGGGATGCCCCGGGGAAGAGGGCTTCAGGTATTCAATGCAGCAGGGCAGATACAGATGCAATGGAGGACAGCCGAGACCTATGGGGGGTCCACCACATTGCTGGACGTGCGGTAGGGTAGGTCACATAGTGAGGCAGTGCAGGAATGGAGGCGGAATGCAGCCATTTGGGGGTCAACATACCAGACTGAACAGCCTATTATGCCCAAGAACACACACAGATGCAGACCTATGTGCTGCAAATGGCACCCGCACTGCAACCACTTGGACAGTAGTAACAGCACATGGGATACACACCACAGGCACAGGAGTACACATGGGTACACACAGCCACTGCACACAACTCAGCAGGTGCTGGCACAATAGAATGCCATACCCACAGGACCCACAGACCCTACATTGCAGACTCCAGTAAGGAAACTAGGGAGAGCGACTGTGATAGGAGGCAACCCTTTCACGGGAACAGGGATGACCATGTACCGACAATAGGACAGCCCACAGACGGACCTGATGTGTTCAATCCTATCCGTTACACCGGACCCGAATGAGGAACCACGTGTAGGTGTGGCCATAGGTGACAAGACATTCTCTTTTCTCGTAGATGGGGGGTGACTCAATCCTGTATTAGGGAGGAGAGATACCCGATGTCAGGCATGAATGGGCAGGGATTCTCTGGGGCTACAGACTTGGTTTCTTTCACCAACGAACCTCCAATTTCTATAGGAGATCATGACCTTAGCATGCCACTATTATATTCCCAACAGACACCAATTAACATAATGTGGAAAGACATGATGAACAGGGGATAGTGTGCTCGTCCCCTGGAATTCACTAAACAAATGCACAAGAATTCATTCAAACCTTTAGGGGGGTGCCAGTGACCCCAGAATTATTTCAATGTGGAGTGGAAGTACTAATAGCATGGCTTCCAGGGATACAAGGTAAATTGCTCTGCATACCTAACAAGTTTCTATTCAGGCCAGAGATACCCTTAGATGAGAAAGAAGGACAGGTGCTCCCATTGGAACTAGAGATGGCTATAGTAAGGGAAGAGAGGGTAATACTACATGGGACCGATGACTCAGGACGGGCATGGAGAACAGTAATTGCGGTAGAACGGCACAGGCTAACTGAGTTAACTGGCAAAGAGTTATTCTGAGACGACTATTCAGAACTCGAGACAGCGTTCTAAATTAGCATTACCTACTGGGTGAGAATCCATTATAGGGAAGTAACAAAGAGAATGGCCCTATTGAAAAAGGCACCTGCACCATTTCTTAACGCGAGAGCCGAGCTTTCTATGGACCAACAGCCTGTATGATGTGGACTTGTTGAAGGGAGTAGGAGCTGTTAAGATCAAGCTCAAGCCAAGGGCAAAACAATATTCTTTGTCCAGGGAGGCAGACAAAGGCATTTTTGAGATGATCTCCGCATTTGAGCAGCAAGGAATTTTGGTACCATCAGAATCACAGTGTAACACAGCAGTGTACCCAGTGAAAAAGGAGACAGGACGATCTTGGCGTTTTATTCAGGATTTGTGTCCTTTGAACAATATTGTCAAAACAGAATTTCCGCTAGTTCCCAACCCAGCAACAATATTATGTAGCATTCCACCAGAAGCGACTCACTTCATGGTGATAGATTTGAAGAATGCTTTCTTCTCTTTCCCACTTCATGAAGAGTCACTGGACCTGACATTGTTTGTGTATAGAAACACCAAGTGGAAATACACAAGACCTCCCCAAGGATACTGTGAATCACCCTCCATATTCAACAGGGTGCTCCAAATGGACCTAGGGAACATACATTTGGACAGCACGATTATCCAGTATGTAGACAACATCTTGATTTGTAGCAAGTCAACAGAACAGTGCAGGGAAGTGTGAGAAACCTGAAGGTGTCTCTCTGACTAGTCCCTGGGCATCCGTCATCTAGGTGGCCAGGACACAGCCATTGCTATTGGATCCAGTTCCTGGGGGCGGTGGGTGAGGGAGGATCACCTGGATCCTGGATGGGGGTCCTCGGGGAGTGGAAGTGGGACATCGATGGGTGAGACGTGGTATCCCTCTCCTTCAAACACCTTTTCCCCAAGCTGCCACGTAGGATACTCAGACAATCTACCCCCCCCCCCTTTTCCGGCACAAACACTTTCGCACAACACAAAAAACAGCAGACTAACACCAGAGCCATTTTCCTGACATGTCTCAACACAAGGGTCAGGCAAAGTCAGGCAATTGACCAAAATCACACACACCTGACGTCCCTTTCCCTTCCCCACAGGGATAAAAGATGAAGCACGAGAGCACAATACAAGAAGGCAGACGGCACGACGAGACAGCTATCCAAACACAGCAGTTCAGAGGAGGAGAAAGGTGGCAAGAAACGAAAGGGTGACAAGGAGAGAAGCAACCCTGCCCTTTCCGACCCAGACCTGCAAAGTCTCTGTTGAAGGTATCGTAAACTGCGTACAATAGCCAGTAGAACTGTTAACATTAATGGAAAACCAGCTGCAGAGGGGTCCGGCACCACATGGGTGCTCACATCGAGAGACTCTGGTTTATCCCGTGTTTTGTTGAAACTACCGATAACAGAAGGCCCTAGGAGAGCTGCAAGGAAAATGTCAAAGTGGTCATACAGGAGTCTAGCAAAACCCCCTGTACAGTCGAAAGTCTTTGACGTGCATGTAATTGGAAAGCTAAGGGAAATGAATCATGCATAGTAAGTTCAAGAGAAAAACTGTGTGATTGGCAAGAGTGAACCCGATGGAGGGATGCCAATAGAATAGGGCGAAGCCTGAAGTCCCAAGGAACAGTGTGTTGTCAAGAGTGAACCCAACAGAGGGATGTCCACAGTGAACTGTGTGAAAGACATTTAGACTCGTAAATGCCTCAGGTTAAATTGTTTAGAGGAAAATCCGTAGAGAACCAGACAGAGGGAGGCTGCTATTCGAGAGGGATTTGAGCCCGGACGAGGGCAATCCAGGGGTGAGAAGTCATCACCCAACATGCAAGCAGACAGGAACTTTTGTTTATTGTTTTGAACCCACCAGGTGATCAGTGGCAAGAGGCTTTTTGTAGAAGGGAGACTTAACCACCGAAGGTCCTGATGGCCGAGATCAGAACTGTTGTCTCATGCTGGGAAAGCTCGAGCGTGTGCTGTGCTCAGGAGTCCCACCTCATACCATGTTTAAAACGTGGGGAAAGGAGACCCACAGCTACCACATCCTGACTTATCATTTGTGAACAATTCTTTCTTTCTTGTGAACCTTATGCCACACCCTTGTGTGTATCTAGTTGTAAGGATTGTCAATATGTTTTTTAATATAGGCCCTTTAATTTTGACAAGACGGCACTAGGGCTGCTTTATTATTTGATGGTCGTAGCTTACTCCCATGTTAGATTTAGGTTTAGATTAGGTGTTTTTCAAATCTACACATACAGTTTAATAAGCATTCTTGAACTGTGATCACTTGTGTCGGTTTTTACTGTTGCCACCATGAGTTCCTTACAGAAGACTCCATAAGATTGTTGACTGTGTTAGCAGAAAAGGGTTACAAGGTGAACAAGGCAGAACTTCAATATTGCCAGAGCAAGGTTTGGTACATCGGACAGAGGATATCCCAGGAAGGTAGGAAGGTAACACCAGAAATTGCAGAGACAGTCTTTAGAACTCAACCACCACGGACTGTAAGGGAAATACAGCACTTCTTAGGACTCTGTAACTACTGCAGAGCTTGGGTGTTTGACTACAGCACATACACAAAACCCCTTTTAAGACAGGATGCAATCTGACATGGACACAAGAAATGACTGAGGCATTCAAGGAATTAAAAGGGGTAATATGTACCACCTCAGTGTTAGGGATTCCCGATTATCGCGATGAGTTCTATTTGTTCTCACACTCCAATGGAGCGATGATGACTCCGGTGCTCACATAGAAAACAAGTTTAGGGTACAAAACAATAGCTTATTACGGCAGGCAATTAGACCCAGTGATGAGAGGACACTATCCATGTGAACAAGCATTGGCAGCTGCTCCATTTGCAGTAGAGAAGTCAGCAAGCATGACAATGGGTTGTAGTACCACGCTATACACTGAGCATGCCCTTTTTGTCATTCTCAAAAAGCCCAAGAGCACACTAACCACACAGAGAGCATCAGGATAGAAGGTGATTATCTCTAATCCGGCGATAAAGGAAGTAAGATGCAGAATTGTAAACCCAGCGACATATATAGCAGAACCAGTAGAGGAAGGAGACTATGTACATGACTGTGCTAGTGTATCCTATGGTGACATCCCTAAGGTAGGAGAAAACGCACTCCAGGGAGGAGTGGTACTCTCTATTGACAGATCTTCCAACATAGAACAGACAAAATCTTTTTTTTAAATTAAAAAAAAAATGTATTCTTATATAGCACCCGGTTGCCCGGAAGCATCATGACACTGGAGAGGAAGAGATAGAAGCCCAGACTAAACAAACCATCAGACATCAGCCACTACATTCAGAATAGATGTGCTTTTAGAGATTTCCTAAAAGCCAAATGGTTGGATATTTTTTTTCATGGCCAAGGGCAGCTTGATGGGGGAAAAACATATTGGGACAGTTGTGGTAAAAATAAAACCAAATGGGACAGTCAAAATAGTAGCAAGTGCAAGATTGCCTTCACATTTTTCGGCGCATTCGGCAGAACTAGTGGCTCTCATCATGGCATTGGAAGCGCACAAGGAGGAGATCACTGTGTACTCCGACTGCACCTACGTGATGTCAGCCATACATTCATAACTGTCACATTGGAAGAGGATGGGCTATCAAAGTGCGGACGGCATACCAGTACAGCACATGCCCCTTTTAGCTAGCCTCAGATGCACTACAACTCCCATCAGCCATAGCAGTTGTGAAGTACAAGGCAGATACGAGTGGGGAGGAGGCGATCTCCCACAGCAATGAAGCCGAAGACACAGAAACAAAATGAGCAGCATATTTAACTGTAGAAACCGAGTTTGTTTCCCCATCCAATACACAAACGCCTGTGCTTAACCTGATATTGCAAGAAAGGTATAGTTCATTGCCTGTTACCCAAATAATAGAGTTTTGAGGGCGAGCACCAATAGAGGAGAAAGACTAGTGGATAAAGAGAGGGTGCTCAATATCCCCTATGGATGCACTGTAGAGACAGGAGAGCAGAGGAAAGCCATTGATTCCTACGGCATTGTTGCAGATTGTGCTCACACAGCTGCATTACCCCACTCACCTTAGCAAGGATGTTCTTGTTGCACACATTGGGGAAGACTGGTTCTGTCCAAATTTGGTGGAACTTGTCACCACATTTATGCGTTCTTGTATAGTTTGCAGAAGTACAATGCGGGTCACACATTGCGTATAGTGCAAGGAGCTATATTGTGCCCTAGTGGGCCTTTCCAACATCTCCATGTAGATTATGTGGATCCAAATATGCCAAGGGTACCGCTACATGATAGTGGTCGGATGCCCTTTTTCTCGATGGATCGAAGCTGGTCCGTGTTCACACCCCGATGCCCAGAGTGCAGTGAAATTCCTTGTCAGAGAGGTGTTCCCACGATGGAGGGTGTGAGAGGTCCTGCGCTCCGACAATGGATCCCACTTTGTAAACGAAACATTTGAGCACATCATAACCCTATTGGGGATTAGGCATAGGTTTTCCTGTGCTTATCACCCACAAGCGTACAGGATTTGTGAAAGCCTCAATGGCTTGCTCAAAGAAGAAATCGCCAAAATAAAAGCAACACTAAAGAAGTGATGGCTCCATTGTCTGCCCTCTGCTTTGTTCACATTGCGCAATCAGCCTGGATCTGACCACCATTTAACTCCCTCATGAGGTGGTGACAGGACGCTGCATGCAACTCCCACTTGTTCCTCCCACTAGAACGCTGACAGATGCCCAGAGTACATCCACTGTCTTAGGTGATGAAATACGCAATTATGTTGCTTCAATGATGGCTCATTCTACTTTTAACTCTCAACAGCTCCAGTTGTCCTGGTGAGGCCAGTCAAAGAAGGATGAGGAAGATAATGCCCAAGCAACAGACTCTGAATGGCTTAAGCAACCACCAATATATCCAGGAGACTAGGTTCACCTACTAAACTTTAACTGCACCTGGTACAAACCCTCTTTCGAGGGTCCCTATGTGGTACAGCAGGCAACAGACAAAGCTGTGAAGCTTGCTGGCAAAAAGGCCTGGAACTATATTAGAGACATCAAGCCCTGCAGAGGTGAGTCCTCCTCGGCCCAGCTCATAGACGATCGGATGAAAGAAGAAGAAAAACAAGAAAAAGAGACACACAATGCATACAAACGAGATCACAGACTAGAGCTAGGCAAGAGCAAAATTAACAGCTAGAATAGGACACTGTTATTTCCTTACACTAGATATTCATCGTGAAAGTTGGACTGACTTATGACAAATAATTGTATGCCTGCACACCTTTAAATACGCACTTTCCTAAATTTGTCACAACCTCTGAACCAAAGATACCAACATAAAGTGCGTTACTTCTTTACGTTCTTACCCAGCATTAACTCGAGGTAATCTACCTATTATTGCACTGCTTAATAGTGCGAAAATTAGATTTGTTTGGGAACAATTGTTTCTTGCAGCACTGGCACAGTAGTACCGCCAAAGAGCTTGACTAACATAATACAGCAATAATAATTTATGTCAAAGATGTTTTCAAATGGTTTCATGGACTTTATAGACAATATAAAAGAAATCTGACAGCACAAAGCACTGAAAGCTACTATGACAGTACAAAGCACTGAAAGCTACTGCAAGGTTTATTGTGATGATATTTTTCACCTTCTGTGTCTCTACCTCTTTATACTCACTGCACTACAAAAGAGTGCGTTGCCTGATGCATATGCTTTGGTACCTGCTAACGCCACCCCTATCCCTGCTCTCACGGGAACCATATCTGGTCAAATGAGTAGCGCTGCTAGAAAAGTAAAAAGACTTGGGCGAAGCGCAGATATAGATTTTAAATATGTAAACGCATACCTTGGTGATTCGGCTCATGAATCTAAAAATGTGTGGTACAAGCACATGACCAAGGTGGGGAGAGATACAATGAAGGAGAGCTGCTTTGTATGCTCTCTCATCCCCTATGCCATGAGCGCGTCCTGAACATTCATAGCAACAGAAATCCTAACAGCCAGAGCACAGTGTCTTATGCACTTGTCGCTCTGCACCACAAGAGGTCGATTTCAAGGGAAGTGGGCTACACTAAGATGGATGTCTCACAAGAGGTTACCGTATGAAGACAGTTACATCAAGACTCAAGAAATGATAGATGGCTATTGAAGCACTGACAAGACAATAGAATAAATTCTGATGGACCCAACAAGGTGAAGATAGAATAGTGACACAAAAGGAGTTACAATGCCCGAAGACAGGACAGAGTGAGATAGGAGGGATCCCAGGATGCTGGGAGAGACCTCAACTGCTACTATATGGACAAATATTCACACGAGAAGGATGGAAAAAGGGAATGCTAAGGGAGTAAGGCACACACACTCCTGACAGTTCCAGTCGAAATAGCACAAAAGGAAAATGACAATAGTCTCAAAGAATGGGCAGCAAGTGTAAAACTGCTCACCTGGGTGGATAATGAAGCAGGTCCTATGCCAATTATACCACTCGAGAATGCTTCCTTATGTTTCCAAAATGAGGCTTCAGTGAAGGGTGGAGAGAACAAAGGGTGCAAGTGAATATCAAAGATACCAGGCATGAAATTTGTCATGGCAGTACTAAAGGATCACTATTGGACCTTGGATCTAAAGCATACATCCAACTACCGCCAAAATGGTGAGAAATATGCTCTCTGGTGCAACTGAACGCACCAGCATTAGTAGTGCCTCGGAAGGACATACAATTGGATGGGTTGCCTAAAATGGAAGCACACGAGAGAAAGAAAAGGTATGCAGAACTGATAAGAGTGAAGAGGGGAAACTACATCTCGTCCAAGATGGAAGATGCATTATACTCGATACCAGCAGAGCACAGACTGTTCAGTAGGACTGAAATATTTTTTTGCATCAGTGATCCCAGTAATTCAGGCAAATTCGAACGCCAATTGGCTCCAGATCACCAGATGGGAACTGTTGCAGACGCTAAACCCGACCGTCAAGGGTTTCAATACTATCAAGGAGGAGTTGAGAGCTGATAGGTTGAGGACCCTACAGAACAAATACATCCTGGATCTTCTCATAGCAATGGAACAAGGCGTTTGCACCAAGATCAGGCCTTCATGCTGAACGCACCTGCCTTCCCACGATGGAGAAAATCGAACACTTACCGAGGTGATCATGCAATTATCAGACCTGGATGCGAAGATGAAGGTAGTGACAAGCCTGATGGAAGAAGATGGAGACTGGCTGTCATACATCTTTTCCTGGAGACCACAATGGATGGATAATGGTTTGAAAGTGCTGATAGCAGCCTTGTTGCTAGTTTTCCTTGTCTTCTGTGTTATCAGAGTAGCAATAGCACAATGCAAGAAAACCACTGAAAAGACAATAGTGATGAAAATCTTATTGGGCGTGGAGAGGAAAGCAGACAGCGAAACACAGACGCTCGTCGTATCGCAATCACACCTGAAGCAGTTTCCTCTGTTCCTGCCAGGTACAAGTTCTCCTTTCCCCCATATGCACACAACTACTGGGGAAAATGGGTGTTTATGAAACCTGATGGAGATTGTTGCTACATGACCTGAAGCTTAGAGGAACAAGTAAGGCGTGCTGGACACCTAGGAGGAGTGACAAAGGTATGGATTCCAAAGCCGTACTTGCAGAGAGAATAGTTTTGGGAGTGTGGTTGATCTGTCAACCAGAGGGGGAATTGAAGAGGGGGGCCTAAACATAGCCCTTGTTGCACCTATCCAGCTCTCAGCCCATCAACAGAGAAACAAGAGATGTACATCGATTGTGACCCCCCTCCTCGTCGATGATGCATCGCAGGTGTGAGAGATGTTATTCGCTCAGACAACTATTCAGACCATATCCGGATGATGTCACAGAAGAGACAAGCCTGCAATCTATAGAGCAAGTCGACTGACTTCAGCCACAAAGAGCAGATGACGTAACAACTGACATCATGACATAGAAACGTTAGACATGAAGCACATATGCATTCCTGCACGAAGCTACGCAGACATTTTAGTTTATTGCTGATAGACATGAAGGATATGCGTATGACTCACATAGCTAGAGGACTGACTCACGTATACCTTTAGCTAAGCAGAAAACCGCAAGATGCATAACAATACATATTGACAGCATGCTGACGCCTAATGAAACTAACAGGGACGGCCGTGTGAATAAAGATGGATGGCACAGGTACTCTGGACACAGAGAAAGCCGACACACTGATCCAGCCAAAGCTGACAGAGCAGGCTTCCAGCCCAGTTACTGTGCTCCGATAGCCAAGGACACAGAGAGAAGGAAAGGTTCCACATAAGCTGAAAGGATGTGGCACCCGCAAGAAGCTCAAGCAGAAAATCCTCATAATTACAGGCAGGAGAGAGCCATTTTCGTGTTCCCTACACACGTGATCTGAACATGCTAGACAGTGCCTATTCATTCGAGCTATATAGAAATTGCTGTTCCCATCGAACTGAAGGCAGGGGGATAAAAATGTAGCACAGGTTCAAAGACAAATATTCTGTCTCACGGCATAGGAGATCAGAGAAGGTAATGTATTGGAAACAGGCAGCACCTTCAGGGTAGTTCCCACTACCTCAAGTGTTGCACTTGGCCTGGGTCCTGGCCAAGGCTGAGAAGACCCTGCATGTCCAATCCCTAGTCACCTTCTACGATAATCTTATACAACGTTGCATTGGCCAACCACCTTTCGATAACCTGTAGCTTTGTACTTGGATACTTTTTGGAGGTGGTCTCAGGAGGAGTAGTGCTACGGTCAAGCTGTTTCCGTACACCTGGTGAAGGGAGTAGTGCTACGGTCAAGCTGTTTCTGTACACCTGGTGAAGGTAGCAGTGGTACAGTCACACTATTTCTGTACACCTGGTCAAGGGAGTAGTGCTACTGTCCTGGGGAAGGTAGCAGTGCTACAGTCATTACTGTTCCTGTATACCTGGTGGAGGGAATAGTGCTACAGTCATGCTGATTCTGTACACCTGGAGGGAGTAGTGCTACTGTCTTTCTGTTTCTGAAAACATGGTGGAGAGAATAGGTCTACTGTCATGCTGTTTCTGTACATCTTGTTGAACGTAGCAGTGCTATGGTAACACTGTTCCTGTACACCTGGTGGATGGAGTAGTGCTACGGTCATGCTTTTTCTGTGCACCTGGTGAAGGTAGCATTGCTACAGTCACACTGTTTCTGTACACCTGGTGGAGGGAGTAGTTCTATTGTCACACAGTTTCTTTACACATGGGAAGGTGGTAGTGCTACAGTCTCCTGCACACCTGGTGGAGGGGGTGTTGCTACTGTCATAGTATTTCTGTACACTTGGAGGGAGTAGTGCTACTGTCATACTGTTTCTGTACATTTGGTTGAATGTAGCAGTGCTATAGTAACCCTGTTTCTGTACACCTGGTGGAGGGAGTAGTGCTACTGGCATGCTGTTTCTGTACATTTGGTTGAAAGTAGCAGTGCTATAGTCACACTGTTTCTGTACACCTAGTGAAGGAAGTAGTGCTACCGTCACACTGTTCCTGTACACCTGGTGAAGGGGGCAGTGCCACGGGCATGCTGTTTCTGTACACATAGAGGGACTAGTGCTACTGGTATGCTGTTTCTGTACATCTGATGAACGTAGCAGTGCTATGGTAACACTGTTCCTGTACACCTGGTGGATGGAGTAGTGCTACGGTCATGCTGTTTCTGTGCACCTGGTGAAGGTAGCAGTGCTACAGTCACACTGTTTCTGTACACCTGGTGGAGGGAGTAGTTCTATTGTCACACAGTTTCTTTACACATGGGAAGGTGGTAGTGCTACAGTCTCCTGTACACCTGGTGGAAGGAGTGTTGCTACGGTCATAGTATTTCTGTACACTTGGAGGGAGTAGTGCTACTGTCATACTGTTTCTGTACATCTGGTTGAATGTAGCAGTGCTATAGTAATCCTGTTTCTGTACACCTGGTGGAGGGAGTAGTGCTACTGGCATGCTGTTTCTGTACATTTGGTTGAAAGTAGCAGTGCTATAGTCATACTGTTCCTGTACACCTGGTGGAGGGAGTAGTGCTACGGTCAAGCTGTTTTTGTACGCCTGGTGGAGGGAGTAGTGCTACGGTCAAGCTGTTTGTGTACATCTGATCTTGCATTGTGTCCACTCCACCTGAAACAAGCAGCTCCTTCCTGCTGGCTGCATCTGAAGCTGAATTTCATCATCTCTACAGCACAGCCATGAAATCCAACATCACAGCTGAGAAGGTAAGCACAGAAGGGGCCTTGGACTGCTATTAAGCGCATTGTGAGTATGCGTGGTGGCGAGCATGAAATTAATTAATTTCGCCATTGCTGGCTTTCACTTCTTTTGCTGCTACGCACCCCTGCTAATTCATGCTGTGGCTGTGTTTTTGGCCAGTGTGCCATGCAGTGCCTTTGTCTTCTTTGCACCTTTAAAATGGCTGCTTCATTTTTCCATTCACCGAGTGCTCAGCTTCTTGCTTCTGCCACACTCTGATTGGCCTTTATTCTCCATTTCAAGTCAATCAGGAGCATGAAGGCAAATAGCCGGCCCCTGTTTTAAAGGCCCACTTTCTAAGGAGCCTGTCTGTGCCTGTCAGGACCTGGAGAGCCATAGAAAACTCTGCTCTTACTATGTTCCATCCCCTGGACAAATTCTGGGAATGCTCCTCTGTATCAAAGGACTCACATGATCCCTACAGTAAATACTGTGAAGTTGGCTGTTCTACCATTACTAACTCTCCTGGGGCATTGCCAATGCTGTACTTCCAATCAATTATATCAACTAACCTCATTCCTTTTCACTACAGCTACATCTCTAATAAAAGTATATCAGTGCTTCTGTTCCCTTGCACCATTGGCCTTCAGTGCTTGCTGCATTTAAAATCGTTTTTGCAGTGTGTTGTCTAATTAGAATTTGGGTGCTTCTGTTTCCCTTGCACCATCTGCATTCAGTGCTTGCTTTATTTAAAAACGTTTTTGGGGTGTGTTGCATAATTCGAATTTGGGTGCTTTTGCTTCCCTGTGCTCCATCTCATTCACTCTCACGCAATCTACTAGGCCTCCTAGGGAGTTAGCCAGAACTGTGCAGTACTTTCTTGCCTCATTTCTTGACTTAAACCTCTGCCTTCCTATTGCTCTCTCCATCTCTCCTATATTTTCTAACTGCTTCACTATCTCCTATCCCCCATCCCTCTCCAAGTCCGGGGTCCGGGAAGAAAAAGCACAAAAAAGATATCGTAAGTGCAAACCCTGTACTTCCCATTGCAGACACCTATGTCAGTGCTTCCTCTAAAGAGGTTTTCACTGATATCGTTTTCTGTGTACCCTCTCCAGATCGCTCGACTCCCCATTGTTAGGAAAGACTACTCTTTACTGCACCTTTCATTCTATCTTTATGGAACCCCCAAACCTTTTGCTTTTATTTTTGAATCTGATCTAAATTGTTTGCAGTACAGTGAAGCCTTAAGCTTCACTGCACTGGCCTTTGCTCATCTGTTATTATGAAATGGAAATGTCCTTCAGGATGTCAGTACTGGGAAACATTATTTCCCTTAGTTGTGTTACTGTGTTACTACTTTTGGTTACTTTTGTATCACTTATGGTAACTTTTTATCATTGTGCAACGCAAGCTTACACTGCAGTACAATGGGTTGCATTTTTGTTTTGCCCTAGACTAACACTCAGAGAATTTGTAGTTACTCTAGGTCTGCTGACAGGATAGGCTAGTGGCAGCAGTAACTTTTCCCCACTTTTTGGGGAATTTCATTTTAGCTTTACTGCGTTTAACGCGCTTGGCTACTAACTGTGGCTACTGGTGGTCAAACATGGAGATTTTGTTGCCTCTTCTTTTGCCATCTTGTCTTTCAGCCTTCTTCCTGGCCAGGAAACTCCTTATAAGGACTACCAGTGCCCGGCAAAGCAGGAGCTTTTGGCGGGCTACTGGAGGGCTGTGTGTGTTTGCTGGCAGGATATGTGCTGGGTCTGTCTGACTCCAATCCACAAACTGATTTCAGTGGTATACATGAATGTTCCCGCCTGGGGTGTATGTATGTGGGCTAGTCCTGCTATTGGCTAGTGGGAGTTTCAGCTCTTACTTGTCTTTCAGATAAGATGAGGACCCCTGCACCCAGTGGAGAGACCATCCATTCTCAATGTCTGCTCGGTGCCCTGCCAAAGGAAGCCCTCGGAAGTGCCCTGGAACTGTCCTGTGGCTGACCAGTTTCGTTTTTTGGGCAACCGTGCTGCTGGTGTCACCATACCGAGTTGCAGCCTGAAAATTGGGGGGCCTTCAGATGGCCCTGCAAGACTACCTCCTGCGGAATTACAGCGTCCTAGCATCAAGGGGACCCGAGATAGGAGGGAAAGTCTAACAGTGGCTGCTGAGTCACCGTGCGCGGTGATCACCATCCAAAAATTGCTTACCTGACCCGAGTCCAGTCCTGTGAGGGGTGCTGCATCAAATTTTTCTGCATTCTTTGACCTGGAGTCCTTGCAACAGTAAAATATACCAACCAGAGATCAGCTCGAACATGCAACCCCTGGGAATCAAGGACTGCGGCTTTCAGTGGGAAAAGCAATGTCAGACACTCTTCCTTTTTTCTGCCAAGTCTGGGGAAGAATTGGAGTACGGGGGTAAGTTACAGAATTTCTAACCTACTCCTATACTCCCATTATAAGTCTATAGGCTTATAATATAGCTTATTTCTAACATGTTTGGCTTTGCCATTGCTTGCTTGTGCAAGACAGCTGACTGTTGGGGATCCTTTTGGGCATTAATCTAAATTGAATCCTAACCCTAGAAACCCTTCACTGGACCCCAGAGACCCTACCTGTATTTTTTACTTCCTGCATCCTAAATTCTGTGGATCTGTATCATGAACTATTGGGCACAAGGCCCCAGGCAACTTAGGGCTGGACAATTTTAGTTAGGGATCATCTCTGTGGATCATTTTGTGCATAATACTTGTCTAACCTTTACTTTGCAGGAGTTTCTGATTTGTATTATGCCCTATAACAAAGTGAACGTATACATGTGTTTAGTTTGATAGTGTTGTGTGATATGTCTACCTGCTTGTAAACATTTTTCTATAGTGTTTAATGTATTTTTATAAATCCTGTCTAAGTGTAATCTGTGATTCCCATTGTGTTACCTCATTGTGCAACCTTTACAAGCTTACCCCCTCTGAAGAACTTTGCCTAGACAGCCTGTCACTTCTACCTAAACTGGTTTGGCTACAGCTTCCCAGAGTAGTTTCTGTCACAATATAAGTTGGCCTTCTATACATCTGTCCACCAGAGTATACATAATCAGTCCTAACATATTGGTGTACAGGGGTGGGATGACCGTCTCCACGTAACATCTTGATGTTTTGTGAAAAGGATCTGTATTGGGTACCACAGTGTAGATCACTGGTGGTGTGTCCAGATAATACTTACAAAGACACTATCATTTTTGATTGCGTTAACGAAACAAGTCACCTACTATACTAAATATAATGGAGACAATCACTTTCACCACTTTGCGTGACTCAAAAGTGGATCAGTTGTGAAGGTTGTGTGCTGAGAGGGGCTTGACAGTCTCTGGCACAAAAGCTGAGTTAGTTGTCAAAATTCTGGACTTTGAGAGAAACAATGTTGTGCCTTACTTGACAAATGGTCCTGATAGTGGAGTTGGGGCTGGATCCAGCACCAGTAATGTAATCGCTGCCACTATAGTGGCTACTGTTGAGGATGAGGAGGAAGAAAGTGCATCCTCTGGACTTCTGGCTGTGACCTCCTCAAACGATAAGGCATTGTTTAATTTAAAAAGAGACACCCTTAGGCAGAAAGACAGGGATCACCCGCTGGCGCTTGCCAAAATTCAGGCTTCACAAGGTTCTTCCAGAGGATCTGGAGATGGTTCTGGGTCCTCTTCACATCCTAAGTTTCCTAACCATCTTTTGAGTATCTATGAAGAGAATAATGATATAATTGACTGGCTTCTAACTTTTGAGTATGCATGTGAGGTACAAGGAGTGAGTGATGCTGACAGGATTGCAGGGTTGATCAGCAGACTGACCCATTCTGGCTGCAGTGCCATTATGGAAATGACAAAGTCTGATAGATTAGACTTTATAAAACTGAAGCAATCTCTTGTCCTCAAGTTTGGGAAGACTCCTGCCCAATACTTGAGGAGGCTGATACCTGCTTTCCACAGATGTGGACACTGTTTTTCCTGGTAACATGGAAATGTGCAATTATTGCACTAGTATTGGGATGGGTTGTGATGATGTGTATATATGTGACTATTCTTTTTTAAAGGCTTGAAAAAGCCAAATAAAAATAATAATTTTAAAAAAAACTGAGGCAATCTCTGATCCTCAAGTTTGGGAAGACTCCGGCCCAATACTTGTGGAGGTTTAGAGAATACAAAAGAAAGGAATGTATGACCTATGTAAGTTTTGTTGCTGATTCTTTGAAGAACATGTGTGGCTGGATAGAAGGCTATCAGGTAACCACCTTCGAGGGCATGATCAATTTGGTCATGCTTGAACATATTTTTGCCTCTTGTTCCCCAGAGCTTAAGCAGCATTTGGCTGACTCAAATGAGTTAAATCCAAACAGACTAGCCATTGCTGCTGACTTATGGGTTTCACATAGAGTGTCCCATAAGGACAAGGCTGCTTCAGGTAAGCAGGAGGAGGGAAAGAAGCAGAAAGGGAAAGAGAGTGGGGGTACTGATAAAACTATGTCCAAGAAGGCCCACAAAATGTTTAACAAGGGGAAGTCATCAGAATCAGGTCATGGTAGTGGGACTAACCCTCCCAAGCATGTGATTGGCTACTCATAGCCCCCATATGTGTCAAGTGCCAGTGGGACATGTTACATGTGTGGAGCAAATGACCACAGTAAAGGGGCCCCCAAATCTAAGGGTAAGACTTTGGGGGGTCCACTCTGCCAGTCTGGCTTTTTCTCAGTATGAGGAAGAAGAGATGGCAGGGGTGTCCTTCCCTTTGGACGGCATTCCCTCGGAGCAAGAGTCTGAAGGTAGTCTAGATTCCTTGGAAACCAGTAGTGCTGGAGCAATGCCTCCCATCCCAGTCGTTTTGCATAGTGATAATTCTGTTGAGGATAGTATTCAGGTAGGAGGTGTAAATACCTCTACTGTTAGGAACACTGGGTCCAGTCCTACTGATGTAGTTTCCTTAATGGTAAACCCATAGGTTCTTGCCAGAGTTCCTGTGGGGGATACTCAGTCGGTTGGTAGGCCCTCTCCTAATGTTCCGGAAGCATCTGTCATTCAAGCTGTGAATAGAGAAATGGTCACGGCATCTGTCAATATGAGGGGAAGAGTGCTGGGAGAGTTGAGTCTTCAAGACTTCGGTCCTAATAGGCCCTCACCAGACCCTCCAAGCACTAGGTCTTAAATCAGGCTATCTTAGTAAAGCCTAAGAGTAATGCTAGGCCTAAGGGGAAACCCACGGCCAGCAGAGTCAGACACAGAGGCAGAGGGAAGGAGAAAATTCCCCCTGTCTTACCTCCAACATCAGTTGAGGTAGTTGGAAGTGTCCCTATTCCTAGTTTCGTAGAGGGACCCCCAGAAGACCTTGAATCCTATGGGCCTCCTCAGCTGTCAAGTATACAGGTAGAGGAGAGTTCCAGGCGAGCAATAGGTATTGGCCAACAGAAAAGGAAACCATGATGGTTAGGCCTATGGAGAAAGGCCTGCTTCCAATGGGAGGATTCTCCTCCAGTGGAGAAAAGAGTTCAATAGGAAGGTGGGTTAATGCAAAGTAAGCCCACAGAGCCCACCAGAGCAAACCTTAAGAGGTTGGAGGTTATTCAGGTTGTGACGCCCTTCCTCCTACAGTTGGTGTGTGACATTCCCCTGGTGATGCATCCTAGTGTCAGAATATTACCTGTGAGGTCTAACACACATTTACGCTGGCCCATGATGGGGGTCCTATAGGAAAACCACTGTAGGAGTCTCACTCTCTGTCACCAGGGTGACAGGGATGAGACAAAAATTCAGTTACTCCAGAGTTCACTTTTAGGAGTGAACTCATTGCTACCAGAGACAAGGCCTAATTTCATTAGCCCTTTGACTCTGGGGACCTCAAGCAATAGGTTGCAAGTGGTGATTGCTGATCACAATCCCATATGCCCTTGTGCCAACTCACAGGGAATGACTGCCAAGTCAGTCATTGACACAATACTGAATGACAGCTACCGAGATAGCTCCTCTACTGTGCTCAGTAGTGGTCAGACCCATTGAAGGGATGGTGAAGTGACCTGTCAAGTGTCACTGAGTGGTCATCCATAGGAAGTCTGATAGAGAGAAATCTGTCAGATCTCTCAGGAGTTTGATTGGAGCTCTCAGTGAGCCCCAGAGAAGGAGGTGGGACCTTCTTCTGCCAAACCTGTTCAGTAAATCGCTGACTACCTGTCAGTGGTTTGGGCCTTGCCATGTTTCACAGCTTGGCAAGGTAAACTATTCTCAAGGCTTTGGTAAACCTGGACAGGTTGCCATACAGTTTCTTGGGAATAGTATGGATGATTATATCTTGAGGGATACAATTGGAACCCTGCTTATGGCTGTAGAGTGGGAGCCAGAGACATCTATGTGCCTACCTACCCTGTGTCAAAGCAGCCCTTCTAATGGCTCCAGTGAGGATGGCCTAGTGTCTCCTCACCTGACCCCACATTAGCAAGGTGAGCTGGAGAGTTTGATCAAGCAACCTCACCCTCGTTGTCACCAACACCCTTTACAACAGGGTGGTGTAAACCAGACTGTATTCTGGGAGTAAGTGAACCCACCAAGATTGGGTATTGTGGTGGCTCAGAAGGAAGAGAAAGTTCTGACCGTTGATGCGAGATCCACCCTGTGTTGGAACAAAGAGTGTATGAGCATTCTAGCTGTGACGAGTACAGTTCTGATGAACTGGAGGGATATACAGGTAAAGCCAGTTGTGGATTCGGTATGGACACTAAAGCTCTGTATTCTGTCCCCAAGACAGAACACTCTTCACTAAGAGATAACACCTTAGTGCCTCATCTCTGTACTGAAGGTACAGTTGTTATGATCTCTCTGGAGGGTATGGCAGCACATCCCTGTCAGTCTGTGCGGAGGAGACAGCAGTTTTGGTCTTTTCAGAGCCTTACTTCAGTGTATGGACTTCTGGATTGGTGGCTGCAACTGACACCTGTCAACTGAGCTTAGCCCCTGTTCTGAATGGGAAAATGGATCTCAGCAATACATGTCTGGCTGACATGGCAGATTCAAAACCCACTTGGAAGGAACTGGGTCTGACTCAAGAGACTGGGTGTCAGGACCTTTATCAGGCTAACTTGTTCAGGAAGACAGCCAAGTGTCAAAGTGAACAGGAGCCATTGGCCTTCCTCATGCATGAAGTTGGTGTATGTGGGGACAAGATGCAGCCTCTTGTCAGTTAATTACTCCGTGTACAGAACTGGGCAACCCCTACCACCCAAGCTCAAGTGAGGACTTTCCTGGGCCTCACTGGGAGATACAGGCGCAAAGTGGCAGCCTATAGAAATATAGCCCTCTGACTGCCCTCACTACTCATAGGGGACCTAAAGAGTTCATGTGGACTCCTGAGTGTGAGAAGGCCTTCACTGGCCTGAAAGAATCCTTAGGTCAGGCCCCTGGTTTAAGGGCACCTACTTGGAAGAGACATTTTCTAGTGCAGACAGATGTCTATGACACGGGGATAGTCGGAAAACCTTCACAGCTTAATGACAGAGGTGAGGAATATCCTATTGGCCTCATTACGAGTCCGGCGGTAACCGTGCCGGAAATTCCGGCAGGTTACCGCCAGACTCGTATTACCATCCCGCCTCC
The DNA here is from genome assembly GCF_040938575.1 of Ambystoma mexicanum. Taxonomy (NCBI): domain Eukaryota; kingdom Metazoa; phylum Chordata; class Amphibia; order Caudata; family Ambystomatidae; genus Ambystoma; species Ambystoma mexicanum. The sequence goes on from NC_090934.1 coordinate 403,313,309, forward strand.
GTGATTGCCGGAAACACTGGGGCATTACAACCCCGGTGACCCGGTAATTCCAGAGGCGGAAATCAGTAAATCCCCATTCCCATGGAGTCCCATAGGACTACAAGGGGATGGGGACCATGGAAACACCAGCTCCGCATATGACAGAGCCGGTGTTTCCATGTCCGCCTGCAGGCGGGTGGTGTTAAACCCGCCAGGTCAGACATGGGAGGAGTGACACTTCCTGTCTGCAGGACTCTTAATCAGCCGGTCCGGAAAGACTGGTGGTGGCGGATTTACCACCACCATTCTTTCCAGACCGGCAAGGTCGTAATGAGGCCCTATATGTCTAATCAGCTACCAGTTTAGGAGTGGAGAACTCAGTTGGCCCCAGGTGGAGAAGAGTTGTTTTTCCATTGTATGGTGCCTTAAGAAGTTGAGGTCCTACCTCCATGGGACTCACTTCTCTGTATATGCTCCCCCTAAGCCTTTGAAGTGGTTCGGAGATGTAAAGGGAGGGAATTCAAAGTGGCTCAGGTGGTTCATGAGTCTGCAGGCCTTGAACATCACTATTGGGCATAGGCCAGATCCCAAATGTTGCAATTTTGATGGGGTGTCCAGCAGGGATAACTGACTGGAACCAAGAACCCATCCAGGGGTGGATTAGTTCCCCCTGTCCCTTAGTCTGGGGGAGGGGGGTGCGTTAGAAAAGACTTGTCTTTACTGCACCTTTCCCTCCATCTTTATGAACCCCCAAACATTTTTGCTTTTTTCTTCGAATCTCACAGTGAAGCCTTAAGCTTCACTGCACTGGCCTTTGCTCATATGTTATGGGGAAACTGATATGTCCTTCGGGCCGTCAGTACTGGGAAACATGTTTTCCCTTAGTCATGTTACTGTGTTACTACTTTTGGTCTCTTTTGTATCACTTGTGGTAATTTTTTTATCATTGTATAATGCAGTTTACACTGCAGTACAATGGGGTGCATATTTGTTTTGCTCTAGACTAACACTCAGAGAAGTTTTGGTTACTCTAGGTGTGCTAAAAGGATAGGCTGGTGGCAGCAGTGACTTTTCCCCACTTTTTGGGGAATTTCATTTTAGCTTTACTGCGTTTAACGCGTTTGGCTACTAACTGTGGCTACTAGTCAAACATGGCCGTGCCAGGAGATTTTTTGCTTCGTTTGCCATCTTGTCTTTCAGCCTTCTTCCTGGCCTGAGAGGCCAGGAAAATCCTTATGAGGACTTCCAGTGCCCGGGAAAGCAGTAGCTTTTGGCGGGCTACTGGAAGGCTGTGTGTGTTTGCTGGCAGGATGTGGGCTGGGTCTGTCTGACTCCAATCCACAAACTGGTTTCAGTGTGTCTGAGTGGTATGCATGAATGTTCCTGCCAGTGGTCATGATTTGACCACTGCTGCGTTGTGTGTTTGCGCTAGTCCAGCTATTGGCTAGTGGAAGTTTCAGCTCTTACCTGGCTTTTAGGATAAGAAGAGGACCCCTGCACCCATTCTTCAGAAATCCTGGGGAAACCTGAAGGAACCAAGTATCCTATCCAACTGTAAGACCTGCAAAGAGACCTGAGACCTGACTGAAGGAGGCCTGGCAACCAACTTCTGCTGCTTTCCTGGAAGAGCCCTTGATCTTTAGTAGTCCTGCGAAGGAGCTATGACCCTTGGAGTGGAGGCACCATCCATTCTCGATGTCTGCCCGGTGACCTGCTAAAGGAAGCCTTCGGAAGAGCCCTCAAATCGTCCTGTGGCTGACCAGCTTTGTTTTTGGGCTACCGTGTTGCCGGCTTCACCGTACAGAGTTTTGGTCTGAAACTTGGGGGATCCTCAGCTGGCTCGGCAAGACTACCTTCTGCAAGATTTCGGCATCCTAGCAGCAAGGGGATGCGAGATAGGAGGGAAAGTCTGACCGCAGCTGCTGAGTCCTTTTGCGTCACAATGCGCGGTGACCATCGTCCAAAAATTGTTTACCTGACCCAACTCCAGTCCTGAGAGGGTGCTGCATCGGGTTTTTCTGCGTTCTTTGACCGAGAGTCCTTGCAACAGTAAAAGACACCAACCGGAGATCAGCTCGAACCTGAGAATCGTGGACTGTGGCTTTTGGCAGGAAAAGCAATGTCAGACACTCTTCCTTTGTTCTGCTTAGTCTGGGGAAGAATCCGAGTCCAGGGGCTAAGTTACAGAGTTACTAGCCTACCCCTATACTCCCGTTATAAGTCAAAGGGCTTATAATAAAGCTAATTTCTAACACCTTTGGCTTTGCCATTGCTTGCTTGTGCAAGACATCTGACTGTTGGGCTTCTTTTGGGCATTCATCTAAATTGAACCCTAACCCTAAGAACCCTTCACTGGACACCAGATACCATACCTGCATTTTCTCCTGCATCCTAAGTTCTGAGGAACTATATCCTGAACTATTGGGCACAGGGCCCCAGGCAATTTATGGCTGGACAATTTTAGTTAGGGATCATCTCTGTGGACCGTTCTGTGCAAAATACTTGTTTAACCTTTCCTTTGCAGGAGTTTCTGATTTGTATTATACCCTATAACAAAGTGAATGTATATATGTATTTAGTTTGATAGTGGTGTGTGATACGTCTACCTGCTTGTAGTAATTTGTCTATAAGTGTGTTTTGGCCATAATTAAATACCTGTATTGTTATACATCCTGTCTAAGTGTAATCTGTGATTCCCTTTGTGTGACGTCATTATGCACTCTTTACAAGCTCACTCCTTGTGAAGAACTTAGCCTAGACCACCTGTCACTGCTACCTAAACTGGTTTGGCTACAGCTTGCCAGAGTTGTTCCTGTCACAATATAGGTTAGCCTTCTATACATCTGTCCACCAGGCCAGAGTACAGAAAATCAGTCCTAATACCCATCTCATCTCCACTCTCATTCCCTCCTCACACTCGAATAATAACGGTGGCACCAAGTGGGAAGTCCTCTTGGGGTGCTCCGCATCCTATCGTTGCTTCATTAATGTCTATCACACCGGCATCATCCTGGTTCAGGGCCCACAACCCAACCTCCTACTCTTTGACTGCATCCTGCCTTCTCTCATTAACTTCTTCCCTCGCCTGCATCTCCCCCTTCTACTCTCTCTGCCCCTCCTCTGAAGGGTGTACCATACCCCTGTACCCCACCTCAGAAACCTTAAAAATCCCTGACCACCTTCACCTGGTGACTCTTAATGCCCGCTCAGCCAACAAACACTCCTCTGACATCTGTTTCCTTTTTGAAGACATTGACCTTGATATTCTCGCGTTTACCAAGACTTGGTTCAATGGCAGCTCAGTAACTGCCTTTTACTCCCTCCTCCCGGTCTGATTCAAGATCATCTCCAAGCCTCCACCTCAAGGCACTGGCGGGGGGTTACCTTAATTTTACCTGAGTGGGTGCCTGCCTCCATCTTACCTACCCAGACCTATTCCTCTTTTGAAAGCCTGGTCTGCAAGTTGATCACCTCTCCCACCATGACCATTGCCACCATCTACCGTCCTCCAGGTGCCGTCTCCCTATTCCTCTCTGAATGGGCTGACTTCTGCTCTTCTTTACTTGCTTCCACTTCTAACCTTGTCCCCCTGGGTGACTTCAACATTCAATTGGACTCCGCTGGCTCTTCAATAACCCTATTCACTGATCTCTGCTCCTCGCTTTCCCTCTCCATTCTCACTCCTGGGCCAACCCACACAGCTGGACATACTCTGGATACAGTCAGACCTCTCTCTCTCCCCGCATTAGTCACCCCTCTATCCTGGTCTGACTACTCTCTCCTCTCACCTGGGTCCCATTGGCCCCCTCACCGCTGCCCCAAAAAGTCATACCAACCTCGCTAACTGACACCTGCCCGATGAAATGAGTGTCTGTGGCTGCCTTCGCCTCCACCTACCTACCCCCTCACGCTCCCACCTCTGACTCTACCTCTGACTCTGCCCTCAGCAAACTACACCTGTCCATAACCAACACCCTTGACATTCATGCCCCAGTCATGAGGATTCATCTGAAACCTGCCTCAAAGAGTAACACCTGGTACGACTCTAACCATTCAGCCCCGAAACGAAATTGCAGGGCAGCAGAACGGAAGTGACTAACCTCAGGCTCGTCCTCTGACAAACTGGCGTGCTGCCTGCTCCAAAGGCAATACAGACTTTCCATCCGTGCAAAGAAAAGAGCATGCATTCAGGCATCGGTCTCCGGCCCATCTAATAACTCGGCTGAACTTTTCAAAATCTGCAGGGAACTAGCCATCCCCTCCGCAGTCTTCTCTCCTTCACAGGCCCTCTGCAATGCATTGTCCTCACACTTTGCCACCAAAACACAAGACATTCTGACCACCTTCCTTTTTACACACTCCCACATCCCATCACACCCCCTCCACAAACCTCCCACTCACCCCTCCTTCCTCCTTTCCTTCTTTGTCACCTGTCACTCCCGAGGAAGTTACCAAAATTGTCCACTCCACGAAGGTCTCTTCTAAACAAGTCTCCCCTTGGTCAACCAGGACCATAAAGGATAACATTGGCTATCTTGCCCCTGCTCTCGCTGAGTTCTGCAATCACTCTTTACCACAGGATCTTCCCCACTCCCCTAAAGCATTACCTTGTGCGCCCACTCCTGAAAAAACCTTCCTCTGACCCTACCTGCACTGCCAGGTATCGCCCTATTTCCATCACCCACTTCCTTGGGAAGCTTCTTGAGAAGCTGGCCTTGACCCAACTTAACTCTCACACTGAACTTGCTGGTGGCCTCCATGACCATCAATCTGGATTCCAAGCCTCCAGAGGCATGGAAACTGCTCTTCTGAACACACGTGAAGAACAGCTCGCCTCTCTTGACTCCAACTCCCCAGCGGTCCTTATCCTTCTTGATCTCTCCTCTGCATTTGACACAGTTAACCATTCCATCTTCATACAAAGGCTCCATGATACACATGGTATCTCGGGGCAGGCACTGGACTGGTTACCCTCTCATACAAGGACTCCATGATACACATGGTATCTCGGGACGGGCACTGGACTGGTTACCCTCTTTCCTCACTAACCGCTCTTCCTAAGTCATCCTGGGCCCATTTTCCTCTCCTACTTCCATCTCCACCTGTGGCATCTCCCAGGGCTCTATTCTTTCCCCATGGCTCTTTAACATCTACCTCGCTCTCCTTGCACACCTTATCTCCTCCTTCTCCTCCAACTTATAGTGTTACACAGACAACACACAGCAGTTCTCCAGACTCCCTGCTGACCCTCTTGCACCCTCCATCATCCCTGACTGCCTTTCTGCCATCCAGTCCGGGTGCGCCTCCAATGATCTTTGCCTCAACGCCTGTAAAACTGAGATATTCCCCATTGGGACACCTGCTCCCTCTTTCTTCCCTTCACTCTGGCCCTCCTCTCTGGTTTGTCCCCCTGCTCCTTCAACTGAAGCCAGAAATCTTGTAGTCATCTTCGACTCCTCTCTCACATTCCCTCCTCACACTCAGGACATTGCCAAGAAGTCCTACTACCAACTCTTCCTTCTCAAAGGAATGTTACCCTTTCTCACTTTCTCACAGAAGGTCAATGTGACTCAAGTCCTAGTTCTTTCTAGACTTGACTACTGTAATAGCCTTCTCCTGAATCTTCCTTCCCCACTTTGCGACTCCTTCAGTTTATCCAGAATAAAGCAGCAAGATTTATGCTTGGCCTTAAGCCTAGGGACCGCATCTCTCCTGCTCTAAAAAGTCTTCACTGGCTCCCAGTTGCTGAACAGATTGAATTCAAATGCCTCTGCATCATCCACAAGGTTGTCTGGGTCCGGGGATCACACTATCTTCAAATGTATCTCACTAAATACTCTCCCATTAGAGCTCTCCACTCCTCTGGCACCGACTCTTTGTGTGTAAAGCGTTTTGCTGAAAAGAGGGCATGGGGTCGCTCCTTTCCTCTGTGGGCTCCCTCCATTGGAATAGTCTCCCCTCCCTCTGCGCCTTGAGCAGGACCATCTCAAATTCCGGAAGCTCCTTAAGACTTACCTCTTTTCCTCCTTCTTCCCACCTTCTCTCCTCTGCTAGTCCCACAGTTGCTCAATCGGTGTCCTTGGCCCTTATGCATCTTCGGTTCCTTGATCTCCCTCACTGATTACTCCCAGCTCCTGTCTATCCACAGCACTTTGCATCTGCACAATCTCAGCTCTGGAGACTCACACTTACACCTCCCGTGGCTCTGGCCGTGTAGCATTCAACATTTCTAGCACTTCCTCCATGGCTCTCCCATGAACCCAGACTCTTCAGCACTTAACCCCTCTTCCCTCTTCCTTTCTGCACGTGCACGCTCTGAATACTCACAAGGCATAGTAGCCTCCTCCCTGCCCTGTGGGAGCTTTGAAACAGTATATTCTTATTGTATAAGCATCTAACAAGCAAACAATAAATAAATTAATAAAGGGAGTAGTGAAACTGTCATAATGTTTCTGTACACCTGGTGAAGGTAGTAGTGCTACAGTCACCACTGTTCTTGTACACCTGGTGGAGGGAGTAGTGCTACTGTCATGCTGTTTCTGTACACTTGGAGTGAGTAGTGCTATTGTCATGCTGTTTCGTTTCTGTACACCTGGTGAAGGGAGTAGTGCTACTCTCATGCTGTTTCTGTACACCTGCTGAAGGTAGCAGTGCTACAGTCACACTGTTTCTGTACACCTGGTGAAGGTAGCAGTACTACAGTCACACCTTTTCTGTACAGTTGGTGAAGGGAGTAGTGCTACTGTTGCGCTGTTTCTGTACACCTGGTGGAAGGAGTACTGCTATTGTCACACAGTTTCTGTACACATGAGAAGGTAGTTGTGCTACAGTCACCACTGTCCCTGTACACCTGGTGGAGGGAGTAGTGGTACTGTCATGCTGTTTCTGTACATCTGCCTGAACGTAGCAGTGCTATATTCACACTGTTTCTGTACATCTGGTGAAGGTAGTAGTGCTACAGTCACATCATTCCTGTACACTAGGTGGATGGAATAGTGCTAATGTCATGCTGTTTCTGTACACCTGTTGAAGGCAGTAGTGCTATTGTCACGCAGTTTCTGTACACATGGGTAGGTAGTAGTGCTACAGTCACCACTGTTCCTGTACACCTGGAAGAGGGAGTAGTGCTACTGTCATGCTGTTTCTGTACATCTGGTTGAACGTAGCAGGTCTATAGTCACACTGTTTCTGTACACCTGGTGGAGGGAGTAGTGCTACTGTCATGCTGTTTCTGTACACCTGGTTGAATGTAGCAGTGCTATAGTCACTCTGTTTCTATACAGCTGGTGAAGGTAGTAGTGCTACAATCATACTGTTCCTGTACACCTGTTGGATGGATTAGGGCTTCTGGCATGCTGCTTCTGTACATCTGGTTGAATGTAGCAGTGCTATAGTCACACGGTTTCTGTACACCTGGTGAAGGTAGCAGTGCTACAGTCACACTGTTTCTGTGCACTTGATGAAGGGAGTAGTGCTAATGTTGCTCTGTTTCTGTAGACCTGGTAGAGGGAGTACTGCTATTGTCAAGCCGTTTCTGTACACATGAGGAGGTAGTAGTGCTACCGTTGCTCTGTTCCTGTACACCTGGTGGAGGGAGTAGTGCTACTGTCATGCTGTTTCTGTACACCTGGAGGGAGTAGTGGTACTGTCATGCTGTTTTTGTACATCTGCCTGAACGCAGCAGTGCTATATTCACACTGTTTATGTACATATGGTGAAGGTAGTAGTGCTACAGTCACATTGATCCTGTACACCTGCTGGATGAATAGTGCTAATGTCATGCTGTTTCTGTAAACCTGGTGAAGGCAGTAGTGCTATTGTCACGCAGTTTCTGTACACATGGGTAGGTAGTAGTGCTACAGTCACCACTGTTCCTGTACACCTGGTTGGGGGAGTAGTGCTACTGTCACAATGTTCCTGTTACCTGATGGATGGATTACTGCTACTGTCATGCTGTTTCTGTACATCTGGTTAAGGGAGTAGTGCTACTGTCATGCTGTTTCTGTACACCTGGTGGATGAAGTACTGCTACTGTCATGTTTCTGTACATATGCTGAACATAGCAGTGGCTATAGTCAGGCTGTTTATGTACACCTGGTGGAGGGAGTAGTGCTACTGTCACGCTAGTTCTGTACATCTGCTGAAGGAAGTAGTGCTACTGCCATACTGTTTCTGTACACCTGGTGAAGGGAGCAGTGCTACACTCACACTGTTTCTGTATACTTGGTGAAGGGAGTAGTGCTACTATCATGCTGTTTCCGAACACCTGTTGAAGGCAGCAGTGCTACAGTCACACTGTTTCTGTACATATGGTGAAAGGGGGCAGTGATACTGTCATGATGTTTCTGTACACCTGGTTAAACGTTGCAGTGCTATAGTCGCATTGTTTCTGTACCCCTGGTGGAGGGTGTAGTGCTACTGTCATGCTGTTTCTGTGCACATGGGAAGGTAGTAGTGCTACAGTCACCACTGTTCCTGTACAGCTTGTGGAGGGAGTAGTGCTACTGTCATGCTGTTCCTGTACACCTGGAGTAGTGCTACTGTCATGTTGTTTCTGTACTTCTGGTTGAACATAGCAGTGCTATAGTCACCCTGTTTCTGTACACCTGGTGGAGGGAGTAGTGCTACTGTTATGTTGTTTCTGTACACATAGTGAAGGTAGTAGTGATACAGTTATACTGTTCCTGTACAACTGTTGGATGGATTAGGACTTCTGTCATGCTATTTCTGTACATCTGGGTGAACGTAGCAGTGCTACAGTCGCACTGTTTCTGTACACCTGGTGAAGGTAGCAGTGCTACAGTCACACTGTTTCTGTACACCTGGTGAAGGGAGTAGTGATACTGTCATGTTGTTCCTATATACCTGATGGAGGGAGTAGTACTATTGTCACACGGTTTCTGTACACATGGGAAGGTAGCACTGCTACAGTCAACACTGTTCCTGTATACCTGGTGGAGGGAGTTGTGCTACTGTCATTCTATTTCTGTACACCTAGAGGGAGTAGTGTTACTTACATGCCGTCTCTGTACATCTGGTTGAATGTAGCAGTGCTACAGTCACACTGTTTCTGTACACCTGGTGGAGGGAGTAGTGCTACTGTCATGCTGTTTCTGTACATCTGGCGAAGGGAGAAGTGCTACTGCCATTCTGTTCTGTACACCTGAGGAAGGGAGTAGTGCTACAGGCACACTGTTTCTGTACACCTGGTGAAGGGAGTAGTGATGCTGTCATGTTGTGCCTGTACACCTGGTGAAGGCAGTAGTGCTACCATTGCTCTGTTTCTGTACACCTGGTGGAGGGAGTACTGCTATTGGCATGCTATATCTGTACACCTGGAGGGAGTAGTGCTACTGTCATGCTGTTTCTGTACACCTGGTGGAGGGAGTAGACTATTGTCACACTGTTTCTATACACCTACTGAAGGTAGTAGGGCTACTGTCATGCAGTTTATGTACACCTGGAGGGAGTAGTGCTACTGACATGCTGTTTCTGTACAAACGGTTGAGGGAGTAATGATAAGGTCATGCTGTTTCTGTAAACCTGGTAGAGGTGCTACAGCCACACTGCTTCTGTACATCCTGGTGGAGACAGTAGTGCTATTGCCATGCTGTTTCTGTCCATCCTGGAGGAGACAGTAGTGCTATTGTCACGATGTTTGTGTACATCCTGGTGGAAGGAATAGCGCTACAGTCACACTGTTCCTGTACGCCTGGTGAAGGGAGTAGTGCTACTGCCACACTGTTTCTGTACACCTGGTGGAGACAGTAGTGTTACTGCCATACTGTTTCTGTACGCAAGGTGGAGGTAGTAGTGTTACTGTCACACTGTTATTGTACATCTAGTGAACGTAGCACTGCTACAGTCACACAGTTTCTGTACACCTGGTGAAGGTAGTAGTGCTATTGTCATGCTGTTTCTGTACACCTGGAGGGAGTAGTGCTACTGTCATGCTGTTTCTGTACACCTGGTGAAGGGAGTAGTGATATTGTCATGTTGTTCCTGTATACCTGATGGAGGGAGTAGTGCTATTGTCATACAATTTCTGTACACCTGGTGGAGCGAGCAGTGCTACTGTCATGTTGTTTCTGTAAACCAGTGATGGTAGTAGTGCTACAGTCATACTGTTCCTGTACAACTGTTAGATGGATTAGGACTTCTGTCATGCTGTTTCTGTACATCTGGGTGAACGTAGCAGTGCTATAGTTACACTGTTTCTGTACACCTGGTGAAGGAAGCAGTGCTACAGTCACACTGTTTCTGTACACCTGGTGAAGGGAGTAGTGATACTGTCATGTTGTTCCTGTATACCTGATGGAGGGAGTAGTACTATTGCCACACAGTTTCTGTACACCTGGTGGAAGAAGTAGTGCTACTGTCATGCTGTTTCTGTACACCTATAGGGAGTAGTGCTACTGTCATGTTGTTTCTGTACATCTGGTGAACGTAACAGTGCTATAGTCACACTGTTTCTGTACACCTGGTAAAGGTAGTAGTGCTAGAGTCACACTGTTGCTCTACACCTTGTGGGGGGGTACTGCTACTGTCATGCTGGTTCTGTACATCTGGTGAAGGCAGTAGTGCTACTGTCATGCTGTTTCTGTACACCTGGTGGAGGGAGTAGTGCTACTTTCATGCTGTTTCTGGAAACCTGGTGAAGGGAGTAGTGCTACGGTCAAGCTGTTTCTGTACACCTGATGAAGGGAGTAGTGCTACAGGCACACTGTTTCTGTACACCTGGTGAAGGGAGTAGTGATGCTGTCATGTTGTGCCTGTACACCTAGTGAAGGCAGTAGTGCTACCATTGCGGTGTTTCTGTACACCTGGTGGAGGCAGTAGTGCTATTGGCATGCTATTTCTGTACACCTGGAGGGAGTAGTGCTATTGCCATGCTGTTTCTGTACACCTGGTGGAGGGAGACGTGCTACTGTCATGCTGTTTCTGTACACCTGGTGGAGGGAGTAGACTATTGTCATGCTATTTCTATACACCTGCTGAAGGTAGTAGTGCTACAGGCATACTGTTTCTGTACATCTGGTGGAGGGAGCGGTGCTACTGTCATGCAGTTTCTGTACACCTGGTGGAGGGAGCGGTGCTACTGTCATGCAGTTTTTGTACACCTGGAGGAGGTAGTGCTATGCTGTTTCTGTACACATGGTGGAGGGAGTAATGATACGGTCATGCTGTTTCTGTAAACCTGGTAGAGGTGCTATAGCCACACTGCTTCTGTACATCCTGGTGGAGACAGCAGTGGTATGTCATGCTGTTTCTGTCCATCCTGATGGAAGGAGTAGCGCTACAGTCACACTGTTCCTGTACACCTGGTGAAGGGAGTAGTGCTACTGCCACACTGTTTCTGTACACCTGGTGGAGACAGTGCTATTGCATGCTGTTTCTGTACGCAAGGTAGAGGTAGTAGTGCTACAGTCACATGGTTTCTGTACACCTGGTGAACGTAGCAGTGGTACAGCCACACGGTTTCTGTACACCTGGTGAAGGTAGTAGTGCTTCAGTCACACTTTTTCTGTACACCTGGTGAATGGAGTAGTGCTATTGTCATGCTGTTTCTGTACACCTGGAGGGAGTAGTGCTACTACCATACTGTTTCTGTACACCTGGTGAAGGTAGTAGTGCTATTGTCATGCTGTTTATGTGCATCCTGGTGGAGAGAGTAGTGCTATTGTCCCAGGGTTTCTGTACGCCAGGTGGAGGTAGTAGTGCTATTGTCACGCTGTTTCTGTACATCCTGGTAGAAGTGATACCGCCCGGGCTAATAGTATTAGCGCCGGATCAGGGGTTTGGCGGTAATGGGTATTTCCCATTCGGCATTTTCGGCGCAATTAGTGCGCGCTACTTGCGCCCCAAAATGGACATTAAGTTGGTGCATTTACCCCCAGCCTAAAGCTGGGGGTAAATGCTGCCAGACTTGTGATTGGGCGGACCCTTAAATGCTGCAGTAATAGCTTTACCGCTGCACTAAAGGGCTACCGTCCAACTAGTGATGAGGCCCACAGTGTTTCTGTACACCAGGTGGAGGTAGAAGTGCTAATGTCACACTGTTTCTGTACATCCTGGTGGAGGGAGTAGTGCTATTGTCACACTGTTATTGTACACCTGATGGTGGGAGTAGTGTCATGCTGTTTCTGTACACCAGGTGGAGGTAGAAGTGCTAATGTCACACTGTTTCTGTACATCCTGGTGGAGGGAGTAGTGCTATTGTCACACTGTTATTGTACACCTGATGGTGGGAGTAGTGTCATGCTGTTTATGTACACCTGGTAGAGGTAGTAGTGCTACAGTCACATTGCTTCTGCACATCCTGGTGGACAGAGTTGTGCTATTGTCATGCTGTTTCTGTATGCTAGGTGGAGGGAGTAGTGCTATTGTCACACTGTTATTGTACACCTGGTGGTGGGAGTAGTGTCATGCCGTTTCTATACACCTGGTAGAGAAAGTAATGCTACAGGCGCACTGCTTCTGTACATCCGGGTGGAGCGAGTAGTGCTACCGTTGCACTGTTTCTGTGCACCTGGTGGAGGAAGTAGTGCTATTGTCACACAGTTTCTGCCCATCTGGTGAAGGGAGAAGTGCAGCTGTCATGCTGTTTCTATACACCTGATAGAGAAAGTAATGCTACAGGCACACTGCTTCTGTACATCCGGGTGGAGCGAGTAGTGCTATTGTCACAGTTTCTGTATATATGGGAAGGTATTAGTGCTTCTGCCTCACTATTTCTGGCCATCTGGTGAAGGGGGAAGTGCAACTGTCATGCTGTTTCTATACACCTGGTAGAGAAAGTAATGCTACAGGCGCACTGCTTCTCTACATCCTGGTGGAGCGAGTAGTGCTATTGTCACAGTTTTTGTATATATGGGAAGGTATTAGTGCTTCTGTCTCACTATTTCTGGCCATCTGGTGAAGGGAGAAGTGCAAATGTCATGCTTTCTATACACCTGATAGAGAAAGTAATGCTACAGGCGCACTGCTTCTGTACATCCGGGTGGAGCGAGTAGTGCTACCGTTGCACTGTTTCTGTGCACCTGGTGGAGGATGTAGTGCTATTGTCACACAGTTTCTGCCCATCTGGTGAAGGGAGAAGTGCAACTGACATGCTGTTTCTATACACCTGGTAGACAAAGTAATGCTACAGGTGCACTGCTTCTGTACATCCTGGTGGAGCGAGTAGTGCTACCGTTGCACTGTTTCTGTGCACCTGGTGGAGGAAGTAGTGCTGTTGTCACACAGTTTCTGCCCATCAGGTGAAGGGAGAAGTGCAACTGGCATGCTGTTTCTATACACCTGGTAGCGAAAGTAATGCTACAGGCGCACTGCTTCTCTACATCCTGGTGGAGCGAGTAGTGCTATTGTCGCAGTTTCTGTATATATGGGTAGGTATTAGTGCTTCTGCCTCACTATTTCTGGCCATCTGGTGAAGGGAGAAGTGCAACTGTCATGCTGTTTCTATACACCTGGTAGAGAAAGTAATGCTACAGGCGCACTGCTTCTCTACATCCTGGTGGAGCGAGTAGTGCTATTGTCACAGTTTTTGTATATATGGGAAGGTATTAGTGCTTCTGCCTCACTATTTCTGGCCATCTGGTGAAGGGAGGAGTGCAAATGTCATGCTTTCTATACACCTGATAGAGAAAGTAATGCTACAGGCGCACTGTTTCTGTACATCCGGGTGGAGCGAGTAGTGCTACCGTTGCACTGTTTCTGTGCACCTGGTGGAGGAAGTAGTGCTATTGTCACACAGTTTCTGCCCATCTCGTGAAGGGAGAAGTGCAGCTGTCATATACACCTGATAGAGAAAGTAATGCTACAGGCGCACTGCTTCTGTACATCCGGGTGGAGTGAGTAGTGCTACCATTGCACTGTTTCTGTGCACCTGGTGGAGGAAGTAGTGCTATTGTCACACAGTTTCTGCCCATCTGGTGAAGGGAGAAGTGCAGCTGTCATGCTGTTTCTATACACCTGATAGAGAAAGTAATGCTACAGGCGCACTGCTTCTGTACATCTGGGTGGAGCGAGTAGTGCTACCGTTGCACTGTTTCTGTGCACCTGGTGGAGGATGTAGTGCTATTGTCACACAGTTTCTGCCCATCTGGTGAAGGGAGAAGTGCAACTGACATGCTGTTTCTATACACCTGGTAGAGAAAGTAATGCTACAGGTGCACTGCTTCTGTACATCCTGGTGGAGCGAGTAGTCTACCGTTGCACTGCTTCTCTACATCCTTGTGGAGCGAGTAGTGCTATTGTCACAGTTTCTGTATATATGGGAAGGTATTAGTGCTTCTGCCTCACTATTTCTGGCCATCTGGCGAAGGGAGAAGTGCAACTGTCATGCTGTTGCTATACACCTGGTAGAGAAAGTAATGCTACAGGCGCACTGCTTCTCTACATCCTGGTGGAGCGAGTAGTGCTATTGTCACAGTTTTTGTATATATGGGAAGGTATTAGTGCTTCTGCCTCACTATTTCTGGCCATCTGGTGAAGGGAGAAGTGCAAATGTCATGCTTTCTGTACACCTGGTAGAGGCAGTAATGCTACAGGCGCACTGCTTCTGTACATCCTGGTGGAGCGAGTAGTGATATCGTTGCACTGTTTCTGTGCATCTGGTGGAGGAAGTAGTGCTATTGTCACACCGTTTCTGCCCATCTGGTGAAGGGAGAAGTGCAACTGTCATGCTGTTTCTATACACCTGGTAGAGGCAGTAATGCTAAAGGCGCACTGCTTCTCTACATGCTGGTGGAGCGAGTAGTGCTATTGTCACAGTTTCTGTATATATGGGAAGGTATTAGTGCTTCTGCCTCACTATTTCTGGCCATCTGGTGAAGGGAGAAGTGCAACTGTCATGGTGTTTCTATACACCTGGTAGAGAAAGTAATGCTACAGGCGCACTGCTTCTGTACATCCTGGTGGAGCGAGTAGTGCTATTGTCACACAGTTTCTGTATATATGGGAAGGTATTAGTGCTTCTGCCTCACTATTTCTGGCCATCTGGTGAAGGGAGAAGTGCAGCTGTCATGCTGTTTCTATACACCTGATAGAGAAAGTAATGCTACAGGCGCACTGCTTCTGTACATCCGGGTGGAGCGAGTAGTGCTACCGTTGCACTGTTTCTGTGCACCTGGTGGAGGATGTAGTGCTATTGTCACACAGTTTCTGCCCATCTGGTGAAGGGAGAAGTGCAACTGACATGCTGTTTCTATACACCTGATAGAGAAAGTAATGCTACAGGCGCACTGCTTTTGTACATCCGGGTGGAGCGAGTAGTGCTACCGTTGCACTGTTTCTGTGCACCTGGTGGAGGAAGTAGTGCTATTGTCACACAGTTTCTGCCCATCAGGTGAAGGGAGAAGTGCAACTGGCATGCTGTTTCTATACACCTGGTAGCGAAAGTAATGCTACAGGCGCACTGCTTCTCTACATCCTGGTGGAGCGAGTAGTGCTATTGTCACAGTTTCTGTATATATGGGAAGGTATTAGTGCTTCTGCCTCACTATTTCTGGCCATCTGGTGAAGGGAGAAGTGCAACTGTCATGCTGTTTCTATACACCTGGTAGAGAAAGTAATGCTACAGGCGCACTGCTTCTCTACATCCTGGTGGAGCGAGTAGTGCTATTGTCACAGTTTTTGTATGTATGGGAAGGTATTAGTGCTTCTGCCTCACTATTTCTGGCCATCTGGTGAAGGGAGAAGTGCAAATGTCATGCTTTCTATACACCTGGTAGAGGCAGTAATGCTACAGGCGCACTGCTTCTGTACATCCTGGTGGAGCGAGTAGTGATATCGTTGCACTGTTTCTGTGCATCTGGTGGAGGAAGTAGTGCTATTGTCACACCGTTTCTGCCCATCTGGTGAAGGGAGAAGTGCAACTGGCATGCTGTTTCTATACACCTGGTAGAGGCAGTAATGCTACAGGCGCACTGCTTCTCTACATCCTGGTGGAGCGAGTAGTGCTATTGTCACAGTTTCTGTATATATGGGAAGGTATTAGTGCTTCTGCCTCACTATTTCTGGCCATCTGGTGAAGGGAGAAGTGCAGCTGTCATGCTGTTTCTATACACATGATAGAGAAAGTAATGCTACAGGCGCACTGCTTCTGTACATCCGGGTGGAGCGAGTAGTGCTACCGTTGCACTGTTTCTGTGCACCTGATGGAGGAAGTAGTGCTATTGTCACACAGTTTCTGCCCATCTGGTGAAGGGAGAAGTGCAGCTGTCATGCTGTTTCTATTCACCTAGTAGAGGCAGTAATGCTACAGGCGCACTGCTTCTGTACATCCTGGTGGAGCGAGTAGTGCTATTGTCACACAGTTTCAGTATATATGGGAAGGTATTAGTGCTTATGCCTCACTATTTCTGGCCATCTGGTGAAGGGAGAAGTGCAGCTGTCATGCTGTTTCTATACACCTGGTAGAGGCAGTAATGCTACAGGCGCACTGCTTCTGTACATCCTGGTGGAGCGAGTAATGCTATTGTCACGCTGTTTCTTAACGCCAGGTGGAGGTCTTGGTCCAGAAATACAAATGAGCCCCAACAGTTATCAGGGCAGCGCTAGGTCAGCTGTGGGGCAAAAGAGGGACGGGGCAGTGAGCATCGGATTGGTGCATGATGAGGAGTACATTCTAAAGGAACTGGGGGACAGCACAATAGACCTGAAATACTTCAGAACGGAATGCTTTAGTGATGTATTTACAGGGGAGCGTGGTGTGCCGGGCATTCAGGGGAGGGGGTGAATGTGCGAGAGAAAAGAGAGTGGAACTTCCAGGTCAAGTTTGAGCGCAGATCTAAAGAGTTGATTGTAGAGGAATTTTTAACATGTGGAGGAATGGGGTTCCATTGGAGCGGGGCAAGGAGGGAGGAGTGAAAGCACAGATACTTTGGTGGGTATGGAGGAGCAGCGAGAGAGTGGGGAAGACAGGCAATGCATAAGTCTGAGCACGAGACGTAGGAATTTGAAGGGGGGCAGGTTCTCATCAAAACAAAAGTCTGCCGACATGGAGGCCGTGTGTGGGGGGAGTGGGGAGATTCGAGCGGTAACCTGCGATTAATGCGTTACTTGCAGTGACAGCTTAGACACAAAACAATAGGCACGGGAAGTTAATACTGTGGCGCACAACTTTTTCTTAATGTAATGTTTGGGTGGTAAGTGGGGAGGATATGTCTCCAAGAAAATGTGACACAAATGGTGCATTTGAAGCCACATTTGGAGAGGATCATTGGAAATAGGAGAGGGGATTTAAAGGTAATTTTACGTGATGCTTTAAGGAAAAGTTAAGGGAAATTGTAAAGAACAGAGGCCAGTAACAGTGGGCAAAACTGGATTGGGTTTAAAAACAAACATTGTGCAGGGTGTTGAAGGCTTCTCTTTCAAACCATTTATTGACAATGGCCCTCATTAAAGTGTGGCGGTCCGGAAAGAACGTACCAGTAAATCCGATCACTGGCACTCATTCCGGACAGCCGCACTATGAGAGGCAATGCTGGTAGCAGTGTACACAGTGCTACCATTGCCGGTAGCACAGGTACCTGAAACTGCGGGACCCTCGGGAAACCGTGCTGGAAACTCCGGCACCATGGAAAGAAGGCAGCATTACAACTTCTGATTTCCCGAAAACACTGGCACAAAAATGCCAGTACTACTGGGAAAACCATGCCGGAAACACTGGCACCGCGGAGCAGGCAGTAACCAGGCTAGGTGTGCAGGAACAGACCAAAGGTGCACCTAATTGACCCAGCTGCACACAATGAGCACAGGGACTGCTTAAAAGAACCACACCCACACTACACACACCGTCCAACACAACCATGCTGCCCCTCATTGCAGCAGTCATGGACATGGAGATGCTGCATGCTTGAGTACAGCTCTATGAGCAGGAGGTGCAACAGTGGAAACAGGCCGACAGGCAGTGGAGGATGAGGATGCAGAGGAACAATGGGCAACTAGTTGTGCCCCAGAGGTGTGCACCTATACCCCGCACAAGGGCCACACCATGGCCCCTAACTGGCAGGCAGCCCCACATACTATACCGCCTGAACAGGGAGACCATCCTTGCAATAGTGGACCTCATCCAGGACGACATCCAGAGCGTCACTGGCGTCCGGACTGCCATACCCCCTGTTGAAGGTGGTGTCTGTACTGCATTTTCTTTCCACAGGCACATTCCAGCACACAATCAGGGAGTTGCATGAAATCTCCCAGCCAGCATTCTCAAACATGCTTGTGCGGAACCTGGATGCCCTCCTGAGTCATGTGTCCCAGCACATCGCCCTACCCATGACACAGGCCCAGGTGAACGACATCAAGGTCTGCTTCCATGCCCTTGCGGGCATGCCTAATGTATTGGGAGCACTGCACTGCACACCCACATAGAGCTAGTGGCTGACCAAGTCACAGAGGAGGTTTATCAGAACAGAAAGCTGTACAACTCCATGGATGTGCAGGTCATCTGTGATGCGGACCTGACGATCACACACTGCTGCGCATACTTCGCGGGATCAACACATGACTCGATGGTCCTGTGCAATAGCACGCTGCCTTGTGGACAGCGGACCTGGCTATTGTGTGAGTCAAAGGATCAACACACACCACATTCCATGTGTACAGGGGCAGGGGGGACATTCACTGTAACCAGTGCATGGTCCACAGGCACCATCCAAATGCAGGGCCACAATCTGCATGCAAGAGTGGATGCCCACCACTGGCATGTACCACATGAGTACACGGAAGGACACACCAGCACAATCTGGGCACGGATGGATAGGCACATGTAATGCACCACAGGTACCAGAATGCATCACTCCCATGTCACAAAGCACAGAATATCCTCAATGTTGCCCAATCACCACCACCACCAACCCATCACCTTAATGACATGGCCCACCCTCCTGTGTCCCTTTCCATGCAGGTGACTTCAGCTACTCCTTACTACCATGGCTGATGACCCCTGTGAGACATCCACAGAGCCACCAGGAATCAGCGTATAATCGTGCTCACATCAGAACAAGGGTGACAATCAATCAGACCGTTGGATAGTTGAAGGCACGGTTTTGTTGCCTTCACCGCTCTGGTTGGGCACTGATATACAGGCCAGTGAAAGTGGGGGAAATGGTCCTGGCCTGTGCCATGTTGCACACCATGTGCATCCAGCGGAATATTTCCCTGCCCCCAGACATGGAGATGGCTCCGGTGGAAGACGTTGATGACAGTGAAGAGGATGCAGTTGCAGACATGCGACCACATCATCAAAGGGATGACAGGGATGGGCGTGCAGCCCACTAGGAACTCAAACAGAACTACTTCTGAGCACACAGCACCTGCATACGCCCCATCTCACACACTGGATGTGAGTCAGCGAACAAATAAAGCACTCCTGTACACAAATTGAATGTCCGGACCTGAATTCATATGCAGAACCATGTGTATTTTTGCATGAACAAATAACAAGTAACCTGTGGCCTACCACCTCCTACCCAGCCACCCACTTTCCAACCACCCCCTGCCTGACTACCCCCAACTGACCCTCCCCGACTAAGCCTCCAAGACACGCCATCCCAAAAACACCCCCTAGGTAGCATCAGTGTCACTTGATGTCCAGAAATGGCTTACTTTCGAGGCTTCTTAAAACCTGACCTGCCCCTTTGAGAGGAGCCTGAAAGGCGCAGGGATTTGCGCCTCAGGCTGCTCTGTTGTAAGCTGACAGGTGTGGTGACGGTTGAGTGTTGGTCTGAACCTGTGATGTCCCTGCACTCCAGTGCTCCCTGAAATTGTGTGGGCCTCAGTCAGTGCCAAGATGGCCTTGTTCCCCTCCCGAACCCTCTGTGCAAGCAGGACCATTGCGCATGTTGATCGTCCCAGGGCACGTGCACAGTGCCGGCTGGTGGGCTGCACGCTCGCCCGGATCAAATTGGTCTCCTCCCGCATCAACCTGGTTCCCTCCAGGTCCTGGCGCACGAGTTCCACCATCTGTTCGTGCCGTTCCTCGATGCGCCGTAGGTGTGCATCCATGTCTCTGATGCTGGGGATGGGTGGTGGAGGTGGGCTCTGGATATTGTAGGGACTGAATGAGGGATGGTGATAGGGGGTGTGTTCAGATGTGCCCTCGGCTGTGTCCCCGGCATCCTGCCGGCATCGTCATCTGTAGATGCGCCATGTACATGGGAGGCTGATGTGTGGGTTGGTGGTAATGGCCGTCCTGTTGGTGCCTCTGTTGGGGCAGCAGAAGTTTCTGCAGGGGCTGCAGGCTGTGCCTCTGTTGGAGCAGCACCGGTTGCTGCAGAGGCTGCAGGCTGTGCCTCTGTTGGGGCAGCAGGAGTTGCTGCAGGGCAGGCGGCATGCTCACTGGGCCTGTGCCTTGCATTGCCGGTGCTGGTATTGCATTGGCACTGATTTTGCGTGGCGTGGCTTTCCTCCTCTGTGTGGCTGTCCGTGAGGTGCTTGGTATACCTTGATCGCTGTCAGATGATGTTCCTGTGGTGGTGGGATGGGTATGCCATTAGTCACCTCTGTGTCGATCCTATGGCGTTGATCCTATGGCGTTGCTACATGCAGTTCAGAGAGCATGTGACATGATGCCTGTGCATGGCGTCTACAGTTCATGCATTGAAAAATGGTATGGTGCATAAACACAAGTGTTTCAAGACACCACCAGCAAGAAGGTGGTGGACATGGGTGGTCAAAATAGGAGATATGGCCGTACTTGGCCTTTTGTCTTTGTTACCGTGATAATGCAGGGCACATAGCTGGTCCGATAGCTCAGCGAGTTGAGCGCTCGCTTTGCCATCTTGCAGGTTCGAATCCCGGCAAGGCCAAACTCAGCCTTTCATTCTTCCGAGGTTGATAAATGAGCACCACGCGCTGTGGGTAATAATAAGCAGCGCTCAGATGCCTGAGGGTTCGTAGCGCTATATAAAATGCTAAATTATTATTATTAATGTCGTGCAGGGGAGGGAGGAGGGAGTCTACCAGTTGGGGAGGGGGTGTATTGCAGGGGGTGGAGGCCACACAAGGCTGGGCACGTGTTGATGGGAGCCACAGGGGCAGATGCAAGGGATGTAAGGGGGAGGGCAGTACAGTGCAAAGGATGTGGTGGTACACATTCCGGCTAGTACAGGAAAGAGGGGCCGTGGAAAGTACTGGTGAGAGATGCTAGGGGTGACTGGTAGGGGATGGGCTGACACCAGTGTGACTGATGGGGGAGCAGGCCCCAGACAGCCTTGGATATGGGGCAGATGGTCTTGGAATTGATCCTTGCAGTCACAGGGAGCCAGTGGAGTGATTCCAGGCTAGAGGTCTCAGGGCTTGGGGCCTAGGTTGAATCACGCAGCACTATTCTGGATTTGTATGAGGGGGCGAAGGAATGTAAGGGTAAAGTGAGTTAGGGCTGTTGCTGTTGTTCAGCCCAGTGGGAACCTGAGCACTGGAGCCATTGGGCATCTGGGGGTAGGGGAGGTAAGGGAGAGTGCCTCTTGGGGGGTGGTGCTGTAAGTCAGACCTCTTGCCATGGTCTGTGATTTGCAGATGCAAGGTGTGGGATGAGTCAAAGGTGACGCCAAGGTCTGTGGCCTCACAGGGGGGTGTGAGGAAGGGCCCCATGGAGAGTGGCCTGGGAGTGGGTGGGTAACAGGGAGCTGGCATCACAATGAGGGGCTTCTCTGTCTTGCTCGGATTTAGGCAGGGATCATCAGCAGAGCATGGTGCATGATTAGCAGTCAAGCACTCATGTTTAAGAGAGGATGGAGAGGTGGTACTGGATGGGAGTTTGAAGGTGGACGGTGTGTCATCAGCATTACACTGTGAACTGGGAGTCTGCCCAGCCCTTTAAGACAAGGTAGCAATACCCTGGAGATGAATGGGGATGCAGAAGTTACTCAAACATCAATAATCGAAACGACTCAGGTAATTGGCAAAAAGGTTAACTGTTTTAACATCAATTATCTAAAGCTGTCACGATCCATGCCCCTGACCCCCTCAGGTACAACAGCCCCCTGGCAGCAGTGGGGCTAAAGCCCTTCACACTGGCCCCAAGGGCCTTAAAACTCCATCAGAAACATACATGGAGTCAGTCCTGGTGCCTTTGGCGCCAGGCTCATTATCAGGAATAAAGCAATACCAGTTTTGGACCTTAATCCAACATGGAAGCCTATTACACAGCACAGTTCTTTAGAACCAAGCCATGTGGTCTAGTGTTTTGGGTGTGGCTGGGCCTGGAACTACTTTACCTGCGCTATTTAAACCACACCCAAACAGCAGAACATGCTTCGCGTTATTCTGCACTCCTGCAGCGTAACGCTCACCGTGTCCAGCTCCTGCTCATCTGCTTCTCCGGCAGCCCGATCCTGAAGCCCTAGATCCGGATTCCATTAATAACCTGGAAGAACAAGAACAGCATTAGCAAGCAAGAACAATTACCTGTGAAGTAACCGGTCTTGAATCCATCCTGCGCTTCGCTTACCTCACCCATCTCCGGAGTTCGCTGCAACCTGCGAAGGAGAAGGAACAAGGACAGCATTAATAACAATTCTTACCTGGGCAAGCAGCGAGTCCTGGCAGCACCCCGCGCTTCTCTTACCTCGCCCATCTCCGGGTTTTGCCGCAACCTGCAAGGGAGAAGGAACAAGGTCAGCATTAACAAAGCAATTACCTGGGCAAGCAGCGCTTCGATCGCTCATCACTCCGGAACATCACTGCAACCTGTACAAAGAAGAGAAGAGAACACAGGTTAGCAATTAACACCAATAAACAGCGCAGCGCTCCGCGCATCAATAACTCACTGTGGTCTTCGCCATCGGCGCGGCAACTCCGAGATCGCAACCATCCCTGTGAAAACAAAAAGAGACATTGTTAGGGAACAGCGTAGTGGATCAAGACGCCAAGAACACAAAATAAATGGAGGGAAAGAAAGAGACAGAATAAAGACGGAAAAGACATTATAACTCACCTGGAGTAAGCAGAGTCGGAGTTACAGCCGGTCTGGACCTGACATAAGGGCACACGGACCAGTGAAGCAACTAGGTCCACGGAACGCCCGCACCAACCACGCGCCCCTGCACAGAGGCGCAGGGCGGAGAGTTCAACGCACAAAAACCTAAGGTGAGCAATAACCCCAAGGCAAGGGATTTGGACCAGAGGGAGGTGGGAGTCCACCCATCATAGAACCAGTATCTTAACCCTCCATTTTCCTGTTATAGGCGCTACCCAACTTCTGGCACATAACCAAGCAGAGAGGAGTCCGGGATAGCGCTTAGACCTCCATCCAGTATCGTGTGGTGCCCCCGTGTATACCAGGTGAGCGTAACAAAAACAGGGAGTACAACAGACATCAACGGATGTCTCAATGCATGGTTTCTCAATTTGCTACAGAAAAAACATCTTCTTTGTAGTAAAAACTCATCATTGATGACGTCAACCTTTGTATTTATTATCATCATCCTACGTGGCAAACTACAAAAACCTATTGAATAAAGTGGTAGGACTGGAGGGAACATCTAAGTATACGTTCCATACTAGTCTAAGAAAGTTATAGGCTCCTTAACATCAGGTGGGGCAACTAAGCCCTCCCCTAAAACAGGTCACTATGAACATCACTAAATACACAACGTCCCATTGGTTACACAAACTATAGGACCCTTAATCGCGCGGCCCCCTACAGTTAGTTGGCACTCCAACATCCGTCAGTACTTCCACCTACGTTTAGCAGCACGCAGGCTAGACCTCCAGGTGCTGGTGAGCTGGTCAGAACCATAGCTTCCCACCAATTAGCATATTATCTATCATTACCTCAGTGGTCTGCTGCCAATTAAGGCTTTGATCTTGTCCTTGGAAATGTTCTTTGCTCTGGAGAATTCAGGGGAGTGAAGGCACGTTCTGCCTCCAGGCATAGGTGTGGTCGTCATGATTGTCCAACTCCATCCTTGCATATGACTGAAGGCCACAATATTATTTTCTAATAGTCCTCTGACGTGTTCCTTGTTTTTGTCCATGCCTTCCGAACAGGAGTTTCGTTCTTTCACACGATTTGTATCCCAGTCTGATACAACCTTGGCTGCTTGGGGTTCATCCAGACTTGCCTTTCTGATTTTCACTCCTGTTAATCCAATTTCTTTTATAACTGCGACACACTGGAAAGGCCTGCCTTTCTTCTCCAGTACTGTTATAAAACATAGTGGAAACATCCATTCTTTACTAATTCCTATATATGTATAGATTGGCGCATGCCGCAATCTATTAACTATAAAGCTAGCCTCAAGATTACTTCGTCTGCTTGCGTTTCTTTGCATATGTACACATGTAAAATGACTTGATATCTTCATAGTTTTTGTAGCATAAGTTTCTTCATCTTGAGCCCAAGATGTCACTTATCTTTGATACTTTCTTGATGCCTAATAGAATATCTGCATTCTCTTGTCTCTGTATCTCTTCTATATACATCAGCCTTGCTTCATGTGTGACGCCACCATTCTTCTCTTTCATTCATCTGGCCTGTTTCTTCTGGAATTTCATTTAAATGGCCATCATACTTTCGTGTATGCAGGTATGGCTTCCTTAATGGGAACCTTGCTTCCAGGATTCTCCTTAATATCCATAGTTTCAATGGTGCTGTACGTGTCTCACACTCTGGTTCCCAACATATAGGTAGTATGGGCGAGGTGGTTGAGGTGGGGGTACTTGGCTCCTTCTCTACAACTGGAAGTGGGGTGCAATGGTGGTGATTGAGTGGGCCAGAGGGATGACACAGGTGGGGAGTGAGGTGGAGATGTGGGAAGGGCACTATTGTACTTGGGGTGTTGGTTGGACAGGTCGGTGGTCAACCATGCCAGGGCCAGGCCATCAGGATGGATTGGATGTGTGCATGCATGCAAGTGTGTCACAGGTGCACATTGCATGTGGTGTATGCATGCCACCTTGGGGGGGTGTCTCTTGTATGTGTTAATTCTTATGTCGTCAATGTCTGCACATGTACATTACTAATGTGGGCATCTGTGTGTTTGGATGTTTGGAGGGGCAATGTTTGTGTACCAGAAATGTTTGTGTACCCTTTGCCAACGGCCATGGTTCCTTGGCCACTGTATGGGTTGGATGTGTTCTTGTGTCATGCAGTTGGACATGTCTCTGTGTGTTGTGCTTTGTATTTGCATGCCTGCTGTCTTTGTCTTGGTGTGGAACGTTGTACTCACTGCCCTCTCCAGGTGTCCCTGCTCCAGCCTCCGCTGCTCTGACTCCCTCGATCCCTTCAAAGTGCAGCACACTGCTGCACTTCTCCTCCCATGACATTAGTTTAATTGGTGAGGCTGTTCCACCACCAGTGGTCAGGCATTCCTTACGGTTGTTTCCAAGAGGTTCGAGTTTTTTGTCAGGACAGCCGGTCCCCTGCGCACAGGTTCCGTCTGTGGTATGGGTCTTGCCTGCAGCCTGGTTTGTCTGGGAACCAAAACTCTAGGGTTCCGAGAGGTTTGGTACTGGGTGGGGTGACAAACCCTTGTTTGGTGTGGGCACTGGCAGTTGTTGGTAGTCCAATTTCTGTGAGTCTCTTGATACTTGTTTAAAAATTATTGACACCTTAGTCTTGAGTTATTATTGTACATGGTAGTTTAATGTACTGATAAAGCATTACAAGTCTGGCATCTTGGGCCGTGTGTGGTGAAACGAAAAACCCAACACGTGTTTCGACCGTAGTCTTTATCAAGGCTGTGATGGGTGAGGTGTTTGGAGTGTTAGGTGAGTGAGGAATTGGGTGGGGCGGTGGTATTGTCCAGATTTATAACATTGGTGGTGGCAACATAGTCAAGTTGGTAAAGCCATGATTTGTCACAGAGATACATTGGTATTAGAAGATTGTTTAGCAAGTTGATCAGCATGACATGCATATCAGAACAAGTGGTGAGGGTGAGTTGTGGTGATTGCAGTATACAAGAAGGCATTCAAAATCATAGGTGACCATGAATAGTACACAGTACAGTCATATTTGTTAGACGTATTGTGGTGATGCAAGGGAGACAAAGTATTAAGGAAGGAAGGAAGGAGGGAGAGAGAAAAGTTTAGGAGATATTAATGCAGGATTGCATTGCATGGGGTAAATGAAAGGGAAAACATGAATGTGACCCTGTTGCACGAGTTTACCAGAACAATAGGTGAGCAGGCTCGTGGTGGAGCAGGTTTGCAGGTCACCCTGATTAGGGTACTGAGTGGAAGCTGGTTAGCTCATCTGAAATAAAGATGCTGGAGGGGCTTAAATTTATTGCATGTTCGTGGAAAGGCAGAAATTCAGCTGGTGGGGGTGGAGAGTAGTTGGCCGTGTGGCTCTTGGCTGATGGTGTGGAGCGGGGGGGGATGGTGTGCCTGGGGGCTGCAGAGGTGATGGGAACACTTAGAGACGGGACGGTGTGCTGCGATGTGCTGGGTCCCATGTGTTCGGGGAAGGCGCGTGGCCCCCTGCGCGGCGAAAAGGCGTGGCCGTGATGAGTGCCACAGGGTTGTGGCAGGGAGGGTTCGCCTGGGTTGAGATGGATTAGGAGGTGGAGTGTGGAAAGCGCGTATTGGTTGGTTGTGGTCAGTTGCCAGTGGTCCAATGGTCCAGTGGTGGGGTTCCCGGGGCGAAGGGGGGCTGGCGAAGCCCAGCTTGTGGCTTAAGAAGACCGCTTGGCCCTAGGAGTGGACAAGGACCAGTGGTCCGGTGGTTCCTTGTTGGGTTCCCAGAGTAAGGGGGAAATGACGAATGTCAGCGGGCGTGTTGTCAGGGGGCCGCAGACACGCAGACCCAAACCGTCAGGGCGGCCATGCTGTCGTTAGGCGTCTAGTGCTGGGAAGCTGCATGAGAGGGCAAGCCGTAGCGGATTGTTCTGAGCCCGTGATGTCACAAAAAAATCAGAAATAAAAAACATTCCCAAAGGGGAATTCCTACGAGCAAAACGGAACTGCAGTACGCAGGCACACTACGGAAAGGAGTGTTCAACCCTTACAAGATGATTCTCTGAGCATAGATAAGTATCTTCAGTTGGAAAACGAACGCTTTACTTTGTGCCTCGGAAATTAGCGCTGGGAGTTCCCTTGAACTCGCGCACAGCAAACACTCGCTCCCAGGAGGGGGCGGAGCTCAGTGCAAGTCACGTGACTGCTCACGTGACATTCCCTGCCCACAAAATCGGGCCAGTCCAGCAGCAAGGCGCAGACTTCTCCAGCATAGAGAAGTATCTTCAGTTGGAAAACGAACGCTTTACTTTGTGCCTCGGAAATTAGCGCTGGGAGTTCCCTTGAACTCGCGCACAGCAAACACTCGCTCCCAGGAGGGGGCGGAGCTCAGTGCAAGTCACGTGACTGCTCACGTGACATTCCCTGCCCACAAAATCGGGCCAGTCCAGCAGCAAGGCGCAGACTTCTCCAGCATAGAGAAGTATCTTCAGTTGGAAAACAAACGCTTTACTTTGTGCCTCGGAAATTAGCGCTGGGAGTTCCCTTGAACTCGCGCACAGCAAACACTCGCTCCCAGGAGGGGGCGGAGCTCAGTGCAAGTCACGTGACTGCTCACGTGACATTCCCTGCCCACAAAATCGGGCCAGTCCAGCAGCAAGGCGCAGACTTCTCCAGCATAGAGAAGTATCTTCAGTTGGAAAACGAACGCTTTACTTTGTGCCTCGGAAATTAGCGCTGGGAGTTCCCTTGAACTCGCGCACAGCAAACACTCGTTCCCAGGAGGGGGCGGAGCTCAGTGCAAGTCACGTGACTGCTCACGTGACATTCCCTGCCCACAAAATCGGGCCAGTCTACCCTTGCGGCGTTAAGCCCGGTGGAGTAAAGTCTACTGGCTGTTGTGCGGCTGTTTGGCGCGCCGGGGCCGCCTCACGAAAGTCAACGGAATCCGGTTGAATCCCTCTTCTTTCTCCCTGTGGCCTCCCATGCTCCCCGCACATACCATCTTGCAGCCGAGGATACAATGCGCACCAACGCTACAATGCCCTCGGCGATAGGTAAATCTACGAGTGCTGCCATAAAGACTCGAGCTCAAAGGAAGCGTGCGCGTGAGTCTGCCTGTAACGACTCCGAACGCTCATGGCTCTCGGCGGACTCCTCGGAACCGTCTCGCATACCTGTCCCACCGCCTGATGCTGCTGAAGGCATACAGTTGACGAATGAAGCGGAGCGACAGTACAACAAGGAAACCACAGTAAGTGCATGTGTGTCTTCTATCTTGCAACTAAATTCAGACTCTCCGGTTTATGCTGGCCACTCGAGAGGGCCCAGTGAGAGTGTGTGTCCTGAGTCAGTAGTCGAGTCTTCGACAAGACAGCATATTACTGACACTACTATTGTGCAGCCTAGTCCATTTCAAATGGACACCCTCCATGACGCCCCATCCCACTCCCCGTGTCAATGTAAATATGATGAGCCATCTGATAAATGTGATAAACAATATGAAGTTCAGACTTCTCCGAAAGTGATGATCACCTCGGCCCCAACATGTGGCTCTGCTGTACTTCCATCCTTTGCTGCTCCTCATAACAGTAGTACAACGCAACAGGTCTGTGGCACTGTGCTAATGCCCCCTCGCAAGTCTACTGGCGTAACGTCGGACGACCAGGCTCTTCCAAAGAGCCCAGGTGCATGCGATGCAGTTTGCGCTCTAATGCCAAAAGAAATAAGCAGCAGTTCTCCGCGTACAAGATTTTACAGTGCACATGAAAAGCTGTTACCGTCACCTATGACGCCACAGAACACAATGCCTGATGTTTATT
The DNA here is from genome assembly GCF_040938575.1 of Ambystoma mexicanum. Lineage (NCBI taxonomy): Eukaryota > Metazoa > Chordata > Amphibia > Caudata > Ambystomatidae > Ambystoma > Ambystoma mexicanum. The sequence goes on from NC_090934.1 coordinate 403,342,021, forward strand.
TCCCTGACACAGCTTTTACATTCAACGAAGCGGACAAACCAGAGCAAAATCTGGAGCCGGAATCATTCTCCCGTGGCTCTTTTACAACCGCTGAGCGAGAGATGTTGCCGGCCCAGCATGGAAAAGACTCTACCAATCGAAGAAATTCCTTGGAAGTTGTGAATAAGCTGTTAATGGACCTCAAACATTTGAATAAAAACAGATTGAACAACTCGGCATTAAAAAACTTTACGCCGAGTGCTACAGCCCATGCCAGGGCATCCACGATCTCTGTAGTCGAGGCGCCCCCTCCTGTACTGTGGGATAAAAGTCCTCCGCAGAGCGTATCTATGACCAAGGTGAATCAAAGAAAACACAGACGCTCGAGCCTCTCTCCGAACATCAAGTGCTCACAGAAGAAACTTGTTTCAGCAAAAAGAGCTGACTCCCCTATTTCGCAAAATTGCTCTTCAATCATGGGTTGCCATTCCGATGCTACGTCAGATTCATCTTTATCGGACTCATCATTTATGGAGCGTCCTTTTCCAAAAATCAGACGCCTTCCGTTGAATAAAAGGCGATCCACAGGCCTCCCAACGGTCAGCTCTGGAAACGATCGCCCCTTACCAACCATACAAGAAATTCAGACGATTATTATGTCATCTACTACTCTTGCTTTGGCTCCATATTTGAAAATGTACGAACACATTAATGACAACTTGAAAGACCTAACAGCCTTAATCTCTGGCATGAATACAAAGATCGCTGAACTGGAGATCTCTCAGACGACCTTAAAAAATACTTCTCTGCACACTGACAAACAGGCTGAATTGGCGTTAGGTGCACTAATAGACAGTAACAAAAACGCTTTTTTGGATAGAAAATTATTGGCTGAAGTGGCAAAACAGGCTCTACATCTTTTTCAACAAAAAATCGATAAGCATGGCCATATTGGAATTCCTGAAGATAAACGATTACCGTGCTCCCAGACTCCAGACAAACCTGTAGCCTGTTCATCTGCCCGGATCCCACTAGCCACATGTGCCCAAATAGCAGAGGCCACTGCTATTGAATCAAAGCGAAGTTTAAATAAGCTGGCCTGTTATGAAAAAGCGCCGCAAGAAGCCGGTCAGGATCTATATTTGTCGCTGCCGGCTCCATGCTTTGTAGATTCGCAAACGGACGAGTTTGCTCCCTCTGCCATTGATCCAATTCCTCCTCAATTGACCAATGCTCAGGCCATTATTGTGGAAATTCAAGCCGCAGCGACCTTGCCTCCTCTGGACTTTCAATTGGCTGCCTCCTCCAATCAAAATCTTGCTCCTGATTCTACTAAAGAGGGGTCCAATATTGCACAAAATCACGGAAATGACGCCGCTGTTGAAGTCTATGACATCTTTGAGCACCCCACGAACGGCCCCATTTCAGGTCCAAAAACTGGAAACTGTGGAGGCAACGAAGCCAAAAAATCAAAAAACATACTAACAAAAAAAAGGAACCGAGGAAATCATTCCAGGAAATTTTTGCGTAACATAAAAACGGTGAATGTAATTGTTAATAAAACAATCTCAAAAGAAACAAAGGGTGCATCAGACCCTCCGTTAAATGCTGCATCTAACAATCTGGACCTGATCGCAGATCCTACAATCAATTTATGTGGCACATCTGAGGACCTGCTAAACATGTCTGTATACGAAGAGGATTTTGCTGAGGACGTGGAGAAGGCTGCTGAGTTTGACACTCTACCGGCGAGCCCCCTCAATGTACACAAGCAGCCTGGCAATTCAACCGGTCTTTTGAGTGCTGCTTGTCCTCACATGACTAACCAGCCTGACACTGGAGTAAATCCATCTGGACATAATCTCACTCATCCACAAGCGCCAGCCTCGAAGTCCTCCAGAATTGTATCCCTAGGTGAAAAAATTGGTCAATCCACAATTCCCATAGACGACACGGACACCTGGTCGCAACCCTTCATGACTTTAGAGGAGAAACGCCGTAAAACGTGTGACCCACGCAACACTGGCCAATCCAAGATGGAAGATCCTGAGTCACTAGTTCCCTCTGCTCCTTGTGTCAACCTGTCATCCTCGGTAGCTGCTAAAAATGTCTCATCTGGCTCTAATTCTAGGGGTATCCTGCCTAAGTTGCTGCAACCCAAGGCTACTGGGGGGTCGCAAAGAAACTTATCATTGAGTAAGCAAACAACAAACGAATCCCTCAAGAACAAATATTGGAAGAATGAGCCTACTTACCACCAAGTACTTCTAGAACGTATCGACTCTGCTGATGACTTGATAATGAATCGCCATAATGTGTTATGGCTTTGTCATCTAGTACCGAGCCTGCGAGCAATAGAATCTGGTGATCTAAAAATTGTAGAATTTCTTGAAGAAAGCAAAAATGATGCAGTTATTCTACATGTCCAGTCCAAATTGATAGCTGATACACTGCTCCAAGCCGGACCAGTTTTAATGTCGCTGGGCTTTGACATTTCCCTAGCCCCTACACGGATTCCAGAAGAAGCTCTGAATAAAGCTGCGATTTTGCTAGAGGTCGGAAGAGACCACAATAACCCATCTGATCGCTCTTGTGAGAGGGTCACTGAAGTTCCGCACTTAACATCCTTCCCTCCGGCACAGAATACCAGCAAGTCCGTGAACGAGACATCTAGCTTAAAAAACATCAAGATTACAATCTCAGGTGCCAGTCAAACACATCATACTGAAGTTTTGCAAGGGTCTGATATGCTGTCGAGGGGTCAAGAGAAGGAATGGGCGTGGATTGCTGAATCTTTAAATAATATCACGCCTCGCTAACGCCAGGTCCTCAAACACCCTTCCAGCAACAAAAACCTTACTCTGGGATCATGGAACACAAGGGGCTTCACTCATCTGTTTAATACCACCTGGGCCGATGACTTGGACCTTATTTGCCTACAGGAGACATGGCTACGTGAAAAACCCATTCTGGAAGGATTTGAAATTGCCTATATTCCAGCCTTCAAACAGACTAGAGGAAGACCAATGTCAGGCCTTCTGGTAGCCGTTAGGATTAATTCAGGTCTTCGGATCCTAAACTCAATTGTTATTTCTCCATTTATTCAAGTGACCACGGTCGGGGTGGGCAGCATGGCTGCTGATGCGACAACAAACATCTGCATCTTTAATCTGTACTGGAACCACGCGGCCAGTGGAACTACAAACTTCATAGATGAAGTCACCAAGGCGTTGGACGAGCAGATTGAAGCCTGCCCCCTAATTAACTTAATAGTCTGTGGAGACCTTAATATCGATTGTCTTGACCATCAGGACACATCAGGTCACAAGAAGACTGTCAACAATTTAGAATCTCAATTGGCAACTCAATGGTCTCTGGAAATGGAACTACGCGACTTGATGATATTGAATGGTCAAACGGTAGGCAATATTCCTGCTGCCCCCACGTGGAGAAGAGGCGACCTAAATTCAACCTTGGATTATATCATTGTCTCCAGTGGGATTCATACGAAAACATCCAGACTGTCCGTCCGATCAATGCAACACAGCGATCACGAGATGGTGGTACTGTCATTTGCGGCAACTGACATAAGACCTCAAGATCGCTGGGCCTTTCCAACTCGAACAGGAGTCGGTAGGATTCGCCTAAAACTAGACCACACTGAGACAGGTAATATCTTGAAAGGTCTCCAGATTTCCGAACTCACGGAATACAGCCACCTCCTAACACAATATCAAGAACGCAAAAATCACATGGCCAATAGTCTTTTTTTTCCAAAACATAAATTTGATCTTGAAGTGCAACAACGGAAACGTCTCCTACGTTGGCAGATAAGATCGACCCACAAACAAACATCTAGTGCTGCAAATGGGCTTATAAAAAATTTCAAACAAAGCTATAAGAACTGGCTTAAGTCCCATAAATCTATTATGCTACAGAATGATGCGGAGTTGATGCTATCAAAAATGAAGAGCTCTAACGCTGCTGATTATTGGAGACTGATAAAGGACAACTTTGCTCCTCAACATGCTCTCCAGGCAAACCTGGTCTCTGAGTCTGAGTGGGTATCTTTTTATACCAACCTCTTTTGTAACAATAATGAGGTCGCTGATTGGAGCCCACCAGCGCTGCCACTTTGGGACTTGACCTTTGATTATGAGGAAATATTGAGAGTCATTAGGAATTTACACAACTCTAGAGCCCCCGGTCCTGATGGCTTAACAAACTTTACGCTCAAGCTCCAACCTGAACTATGGACTACCTTTTGTGAGCTACTGTTCAAAAGAATCGTCAACAACCGCAAGACCCCTCTGTCTTGGAAATCAGCAGTGATCATACCTATCTTTAAAAAAGGCGATCGTTGGAATCCTAAGAACTACAGACCCATTGCACTTCTTGACGTACTGGGCAAGGTGTATGCCACTCTCCTTCAACAAAAACTGACTGAGTGGTCAACAAAATGCAATCAGATGGACCCTAGACAAACGGGATTCGTCAAAGGCTTGGGCTGCGGCATTAACCTATTAATACTAAACCTACTGAAAATGGAAGCCTTGCGCTCCAATGCCAAGATCTATCTCGCCTTGGTAGACTTGTCTCAGGCATTCGACAGTATTAACAGAGATCTACTCTGGACTAAACTGACCAAATGGAATTGCCCTGCAAGTCTGCTGGCCGCTATTCATGAACTCCATACGAACACGACCATCAGAGTCCGCCTAGATCAAAAAGGCAATCTATCTGTACCCATCAACACCTCCCGAGGTGTCAAACAAGGCTGCCCGCTTGCAGCAACCATATTTAATTTGTTCATATCCGACATCAAGGACGTATTTAGTGGCCTACGCACGTTCCCGCCAAAACTCCATGGCTCCCATGTGGACTATTTAGTCTATGCAGATGATATCATTTTGATAGACTCAACCCCCATAGGTTTACAGCGCAAATTAAATGCCGTGGAAAAATACCTAACAGATAACGGGTTAGTTATCAATAGAGGGAAATGCGAGATAATGGTCCTTGAAAGAATGCAAGGTTCCAATTTAAACCGGCAAAAATTCAACTGGTACGTGAACAAAGAACCCATCGGACGCGTTCTTAACACCAGATACTTAGGAATGCAACTAAGTGCCAGTAGAAATGACGCTCCCTGGGTGGACTCCGTGAAGAACAAATGCCGTCAATTGGCGTGCCAAGCAGCCATAATCAACAAAAAATTTGGGAAATTTACCTTAAGACCGACGTTAACCTTCTTTCAGCAGAAGGTGGTACCTTCTCTAATTTATGCTGGCGAAAATGCCTTTGGATGTGGGTTTGAAATGTGGAATTCCCTAGAAAACATCTTCTGGACCAGGGTTCTCCACCTACCCAAAGGCACCTCCACTGTTTGCATTAGATATGAACTTGGCTATATATCGATGCAAGCGAGGGTCGCTTGGAATCTTCTAAGCATCTTTAGGAAAGTAAACCTTAACACCGTTTTGCCTCAGATGAAGATTCTTCACAGCCTACAGTTCGCCAAAGCACCCACAATTGCATTCCAATGGAATAAGACATGTTATGATGTACTCAGTTTCTATGACATTTCGATGCAATTGCTGCTCGAAAATCCAGATGCCGCAAAACAAACTTTGGCGAAATGACTGGATCCAGACTTGCGACAAAAGAGCTAAATCTAAATCGATGCGTGAAGTACCGGCCGAAGCAAGAGCTTACGGAAACGTAGCTCCATATCTAGCTTGCTTCCCGGACCAGTGGGCCCGGGCCGCCTACCTTCAGTTTAGGCTGAACGCTATGCCAACTAAAGAACGTCTTTGCTACTGGTCCCAATCTTCGGACTCGGACCTTGTGTGTCGATTCTGTTCTAACACAAAGGAATCACTTAAACACCTTATCATAACGTGCTCCGAGTTTGAGTCTGAGAGAATTAACATTTTCAACCCACTAATAATGAACTCTCAGTGCCTCACTCGTGATGACTGGTGGAAAGCTATGTTTGATGGAGCAAACAGAGCGTTGTTATATGCTTTGATTTCCTTCCTTCGTGCTATAAAGGAACGTTTACACGATAGCCCGGTGGTCCCGCTCGTTGTGAGATCCTGAGATCCGCATCTAGCACAAGTTATGGGAACCAGATGATGGGAGGAGGACTGGTATCGATTTGTGATGAATGTAGAAAGCATAGCTTGGTTTTGTCTTCTTTCCTTTCTTCTTGCTTCTTTCTTTTTAAAGGTTTGTAATATAACCAATAAAAAAATAATAAAAAAAAAAGATTCTCTGAGCAAGGCTATCCACAGCATGCTGTCGACACAGCAAGAGATATGGCTAACAAAAGAGAACAGACAACTCTGCTTACACCCAAAGAACCCACCAGAGGAATGACCAAGTATAACGATAAAACACGGTACATCACTCAATACTGCAGCAACAGTCAACGAGTACAGAAAATACTAAAAAGACACTGGCACATTTTGACAATAGACGAGGATATCAAGAAATGGTTACCAGACAAACCATGCCTGACCTATACCAAGGCCAAAACCCTTAAAACGATTTTAAGCCCTTTGTTCATGGCTCTAGGACCCAGAACAAATGACAATTTGCTCACAAGCTCGAAACCCGTTGGTTTTTTTCAAATTGGGAATGTGTTCCATGTGTTAACACGCCAAAAACACCAAGGCATTGACCTCCAGCGACGTCGACACACATGACATCAAACAATATATGAATTGTAAATCCAAATTTGTTGTCTATGCCATAATATGTGTTTGTGATCGCGGGAACATATCTCAGTATCTCGGCAGTTCTTTACTCCCTTCACAGGCTGCCAGTGGCTAGGCGTGTTCATTCTAAATCATTATGTTTGTTGCATAAGGCCTTTTATGATGCTGGCCCGGAATACCTACAGCAAAAATGTCGATCCTATGTTCTCCTACCCATGCGCTACGCTCTGGGGACCGCTCTCTCTTTGCTGTCCCTAGGGTCTACTGTGCGCGGAATGGTGGCCGTGCTTTCTCGGTTAAAGCTGCCATTCTGTGGTATGCTCTCCCCGCCTCCCTTCGTGCAGTGTCTGGTCATCTACAATTCTGGAAGGCATTAAAAACGGAACAGTATTGTTTCAAATCTTTTTTTCTTTGTGATCTTTATGTTTTCAGTCATAGCACAAGGTTGCCTTTGGGTGTCGGTTGCGCTGTACCTTTTCTTTTGGTATGAAAAACTATAACATAAAATAACATCAGGGTGGGGTCTGTTTTTGTAATTGTAACTGGAAAATGGGGGTACCTTTTGCTGTAGTCCGAACAAAACTTTACAAACAAGCAACGACTGGTCTATGGCTCTTTAAAGTTATCCATGTCTGGGTTTAGTAGCTTATCCTGGTGTATTGTGGGACCTCTAGTTGTGCATTTATATGTATTCACAAGTACTAGAATGCAAAGAAAACCAGCTTTGGCAAATCCAACGGTTGTGACTCAGCTGCCAGTGCACTCAAAGCACCAGTGCTTCAAGTGGGATATGAAAGTAGGGATTGTGCTCTGGAAAGGCGGTGTTGTCTAAATGAGAGGTAGGTAACTTAGGGAAGGGTCACCTGCCCCAAACGACCAATACATCTTGAGGCCCTGCAAACATCTACTTGGTCTCAGTCTGTCTTGTTACACCGAGTTCCATACTGTAAATAAAACTCCAATCGTTCAATTTCTAAATAAAAACTGATGTCTGTAAGAAAATCTCTTTCTGACTAGGGATACAAGCAATTCAATATCTGAGTAAATCACTTTCATTCTGTAAATAAATGACCCACGCCTAGTGTGCTTAATAACTCTTACAAGGTTTGTGCTCTCCTGCCTGTTCCTTGATACTGTATAGCTTTTTTTTTTAATTCTGTATATTGTTTTCAACAGACAACAAAACAAAACACAAAGACAGTAGTTCAGTGAATCAGCCCCTGGCCCTCCCGGTGCTCCATTATGTGCTCGCCCCGAGGTGTTATTGTGAGAAACCTGAAGGTGTCTCCCTGGCTAGTCCCCAGGGATCTGTCATCCAGGTGGCCAGGACACAGTGGATCCAGTTCCTCGGGGTGGACCAGTGAGGGAGGATCACGTAGATGGGACATCCTTGGGGAGTAAGTGCGGGACACCGACGGGTGAGACACGGTATCCCCCGTCTTCCTTCCCCATGCTACCACGTAGGACATTCCAAAACACTGCCCACCACCTTTTTTTTCACACAAACACAATCGCACAACACGAAAGACAACGGACTAACAGCAGGACTGTTTACCCGATGTGTCCTAATACCAGGGTCAGGCAAAGTCAGGCAATAGACCAGAATCACGCACACCGGACAACCGTTCCCTTCCCCACAGGGATAAAATGTGGAGCACAAGAGCACTGTATGAGCAAGGCAGTACGCACAACGTAAGAGCTAACTCAGCATGGCAGTGCAAGAGGAGGAGAAAGATGGCGCAGACCAAGGGGTTGACAAGGAGAGAAGTGACCTTACCCTTTCCAAGCCAGGCCCATGAAACCTCTGCAAACGGAAATATAAGACCGTGAACAAAGGCCAATCTGTGTTGCAGCAGATGTCTACGGTACGCGAGACCCTCCTCCACTGATAACAAAGCCAGGGAAGGACACCGGTCTCAGTGGTACCAACCTTGACTCCAAGGATAAAGAAAGGCAAGCGGTTCATCACAGCCGGTGAGCCGAGGGGAGAATCGATAAGAAACTGAACTGTGTTGAACGAAAAGTAGCCAACGGCTAATTTGAACTTTGAGAAGCTAAAGTGGGGGGAAAACCAGCAACAGAGGAGGCTGGCACCACGTGGGTGCTCAGGCAGAAAACTCTGGCCGATTACCTGGTGGTAGAAAAACTACTGCAACCCCAGAAGCCCTTGGGAAGAGGCGAAAAGAGGTCAAAGTGGTCTTACAGTGGTCTTGTAAAATCCTCTGTACCGTCGAAAGTCTTTGACCGGCAGATGATTGCGAAAGCTAAGGGAAGTGAATCCTGCATGGTGAAAAGTCAATACCTGAACTGTATTTCGTAAAGATTAGCAAGAGTGAACCCGGCGGAGGGATGCTAATTAGAAGGGACGAAGTCTAAAGTCCCATGATGAACTGTCTATAACTAAAGATCGGTGAGAGTGAACCCGGCAGAGGGAAACCGACAACCAAAAGGTGGCAAGAGTGAACCCAGCAGAGGAAAACCAGTAATGAGGGTCAACACCTGAAAGCCTGTTTAAAAAGACATTAGGATTTGTGAAAGCAAGAAGTATTGCAAGACAAGGGGAAGGAAAGTGCCCCCCCCCCCCCCTTGTCAATTGGAAGCCGAGCCCGGTCGAGGAAGATCCAGGGGTGGAAAGCTGTCACCCAAAGTTCCCTGAGAAGGAAACTGTTTTATGAATTTGCTGAATACAATTACTGACGGGTTTGCACACAGAAGAGGGGGACCCAGGGATGAAGCCGTCACCCCAAAGCCTACATGAAGCAGAACCTTGTGTTAATTTGCTGTGGAATGCAACAGGCCCTCGAGGGAAAGAGACTTTTATTGAAAAGACACTTTACCATTGAAGAACCTGATAGCTGGAACAGAATTGCTGGTCCATGCTGCGAAAGCTCGAGCCTGTGCAGTGCCAGCTGGAACGGAACTGTCAGCTCATGCTGGGAAGGCTTGAGCATGTGCTGTGCTCCAAAGTCCCACCTTGTCCTGTGCTAAAAATGTGGAGAAGGGAGACCTCAAGGCAATCACATCCTGACTTATTATTTGAACACTGTTTCGTTTCTTTTTATACCTTATCTCACACTCTTTCTGTAATTAGTTGTAAGGAATTGGCAATAGGTTTTTCTTAGTATAGGCCCTTTTTATTTTGACACAACGTCACGAGGACTGCCTTATTTTTTATTTGATGGTCGACCTTTACACCCCTGGAAGAAATGCCCGAACTAGCCAATGTCATCGCCCAATTGGCAGCCCATCAAATACAAGCCCAAAACAGACTCCAAGAAAATCTAATTAGACTAACTGAATTACAAGCAAGGCCATTACTACCACAAGGTGTACTTCAACCATATCTCGAAGGCGAAGATTTGGGAAAAATGTTCCTAAACTTCGAACGCCTGGTTGAACAACCTGAGTGGGGAGAGAACCTTAAGAAATGCTATTTGGGACCCTTGTTAAAAGGGGAACTCCAAACCTCTTACCAACTACTCAAGCTTGCACAGGGAGCCTCCTTCCTATCCATCAAATAAGGCTTGTTGAAAAGAGTAGGGCAAACCTGCAATTTTTATCGGCAGAAATTACGAGCCATTATGTTGAACCCCAGGAGAAACTCCTTTGGAGATGGGCGAACGGATCAAAAACAAGATGGCCCTATGGACTAATAATAAAACCCTAGAAGAACTGACCGAGATGATTACCTAAGAATAATTTACAAATTCCGTATCCCCTTTTTTGCAAAAATCCGTCCTTTAATTAAATCTACCTAACCTAGCCATGGCCATTGAGACTGCGCAAAACCACAGGGATGCCACTAAATACTTCCAGTCAGCCCATAGATGGGAAGATCGAAGAGACCATAGACCCATCCATCCCTCCACCCCAGGGAATAAACAAGGGGGTTATATAGAGCCAAGGAAGGGATGCCTTGTGAAAGAGTAGAGATCAAGAAACCTGATCCAAGATCTAAAGATGAAAGCAGACGGGAGCAAGTAAAAGGAAGCAAACCACCTCCGATGGTCTGTTTTTCCTGTAGAGAAACCAGACATATAGCTAGACAATGTCCAAAGAATATAAAAGACAAACCTATGGAAATAGGCTGCTTGAAGGGTGAAGAGTGGGAAGAAGCCGAGGAAGAACTAGAGAACTTTAGCATCTGCTTATGTCAAACCCCTACCAAGTTCACCTATGAAAATACTTGGATGAATGGGAAACAGGCCAAGGCTTTAATCGACTCAGGTAGTAAGCAGACCACTATACGGGCAGATTTAGTTACACCACAAGACCTAAACCATGTAACCCTAGTCCGAGTTACTTGGGTACATGGAGACAACAAAATCTATCCTAAGATATCAGTACACACAGAAATCGGGGGCAAGGCCTGTGAAATACCATCTGCCATCATTCCAGGACTCCATGAGGAAGTTATTCTGGGGCAAGACTTCCCCATCTTCTCTACTCTGTTACAGGAATCTCCACCACCTTTCAGAGACTTTTTGCTCCAAAAGATCCTGGCAGTAAAGTCACAATTACCAAAATTCTCCAGTATGGGATTGGGAAGACTCAGAGCCCATGAAACCCAACACAGATTTTGAAACCCAATTCATAGGTTATTGTAGAGGGGCAGATAAGATCCCTTCACCTCCACCACTTAAAAACAATCAGTGGAATATGCGAGAGAGCCTGGACATCTCTCACCCCTGTTCTTTGGCCAGCCTTAACAGGAAATCTAACCAAAAGTCAGGTATATCCACCTTGCATAGGGAAAGGATATGTGAGAAACCTGAAGGTGTCTCCCAGGCTAGTCCCCAGGGATCTGTCATGCAGGTGGCCAGGACACGGCTATCGCTATTGGATCCAGTTCCTGGGGGTGGACCAGTGAGGGAGGATCACCTGTATTGGGGGTCCTTGGAGAGTGCGCAACGGGACACTGACGGGCGAGACACGGTATCCCCCTTCTTCTTTCAACACCTTTTCCCCATCCTACCACGTAGGACATTCCAAAACACTGCCCCCACCTTTTTCCATACAAACACGCACAACACGAAAGACAACGGACTAACCGCAGGACCATTTGCCTGACGTGTCCCAATACCAGGGTCAGGTAATGTCAGGCAATAGTCCAGAATCACGCACACCTGGCGGCCCGTTCCCTTCCCCACAGGGATAAAAGGTGGAGCAGAAGAGCACGATACGAGCAGGGCAGTACGCACGACGTAAGAGCTAACTCAGCATGGCAGTTCAAGAGGAGGAAAAAGACGGCATAGACCGATGGGAGGATAAGGAGAGAAGTGACCTTGCCCTTTCAGAGCCAGGTTCGTGAAACCTTCGCAAATGGAAATATAAGACTGCAAACAAAGGCCAGCGTGTGTTGCAGCAGATGTCTACGGTACGCGAGACCCTGCTCCACTGATAACCAAGCCGGGTAAGGGCATCAGTCTCGGTGGTACCAACCATGACTCCAAGGATGAAGAAAGGCAAGCAGTTCATCACAGCCGGTGAGTCGGGGGGAGAATCGATAAGAAACCGAACTGTGTTGATGGACAAGTAGCCAACGGCTAATTTGAACTTTGAGAAGCTAAAGAGGGGGAAAACCAGCAACAGACGAGGCCGGCACCACGTGGGTGCTCAGGCAGGAAACAAACTCTGGGCGATTACCCGAAGGTAGAAAAACTACCATAACCAAAAGCACTTGGGAAGAGGCGAAAAGAGGTCCTAGTGGTCATACAGGGGTCTTGTAAAATCCTCTGTACCGTTGAAAGTCTTTGACCGGCAGATGATTGCGAAAGCTAAGGGAAGTGAATCCTGCATGGTGAAAAGTTAATACCTGAACTGTATTTCGGAAAGATTAGCAAGAGTGAACCCGGCGGAGGGATGCTAATGAAAAGGGGCAGCGACGTATAAAGTCCCATGATGAACTGTCTATAACCAAAGCTCGATGAGAGTGAACCCGGCAGAGGGAAGCCGACAACCAAAAGGTGGCGAGAGTGAACCCAGCAGAGGGAAACCAGTAATGAGGGTCAAAGCCCGAAAACCTGTTTAAAAAGACATTAGGATTTGCGAAAGCAAGAAGTATTGCAAGACAAGGTGAAGAAAAGTGTCCCCCTTGTCAATTGGGTTTTAAGCCCGGTCAAGGAAGATCCAGGGGTGGAAAGCAGTCACCCAAAGTTCGCTGAAAAGGGAACTGTTTTATGAATTTGTTGAATACAATTGCTGAGGGGTTTTGCGTCCAGAAAAGGGGGACCCAGGGGTGAAGCCGTAACCCCAAAGCATACGTGAAGCAGAACTTTGTGTTTGTTTGTTGTGGAATGCATCAGGCCCTCGAGGGCAAGAGACTTTTTATTGCAAAGAGACTTTACCATTGAAGAACCTGATAGCTGGAACAGAATTGTTGGCTCGGGCTGAGAAAGCTTGAGCGTGGGCAGTGCCAGCTGGAACGGAACTGTCAGCTCATGCTGGGAAGGTTCGAGCATGTGCTCTGCTCTAAAGTCCCACCTTGTCCTGTTCTAAAAACATGGGGAAGGGAGACCTCAAGGCAATCACATCCTGACTTATTATTTGAACACTGTTTCCTTTATTTTTATACCTTACCTCACACTCTTTCTGTAATTAGTTGTAAGGAATTGGGAATAGGTTTTTCTTAGTATAGGCCCTTTTTATTTTGACACAACGTCACGAGGACTGCCTTATTTTTTATTTGATGGTCGACCTTTACACCGCTGGAAGAAATGGCCGAACTAGCCAATGGATTTAATCCAGATTTATCAGATTTTACACATTTATGCATTAGAGGCGCTAACCTTGTCACCGGCAATTTAGCTAAAATGTTGTTATCCAAATCCAATTTAATCCAAATTAATACGTGAAATCGGGCAGTAGGAAGAATATCAATCTGCCTCTTTTCCTGTCTTCAACAGTATGGTCACCACTGCCTCCCTCATAGACGCTGGCAACTCGCCATTGTCAAGTGTCTGCTAATACACCTCCAGAAGATGCAGAGCTAGCTTTAATGCAAAGTGCTTGTAAAACTCGGCTCTAAAGCCATCAGGACCCGTGGCCTTCCCAGATGAGAATGCTTTAATTGCTTCTAAAACGTCCTGTTCTGTAATAGGTCGACATAACCATTCTCTTCCTCATCAGCACACCAATAAAGTGCCAACTCCTCCAGAAAGCTGTTTATTCAGGTTGCGAAACCAGAGCTTGTGAAGAGTATAGCCGTGTACAGAATGAACAAAATTCCACCATAATCTCCCCATCTACGTACTGCGACTCCCCCAGCACAATTATTATGAACAGACTCTCTGTTCCTGGCCCATCAAAGCCTTAGCTGCAAGTAACCTGTTGAGACACTGCCCCTTTTCCCCCGTTTTGCCTGCCAACCACCCCTCCTGCAAGATATGTTACCTCTGGGCTACCTCCCTAAATGTATCCACCTCCTCCCTGATCTTCCTCTTTACATCCAGGTTCTTCATAACTTCCATTCCAGCCTGTAAGCATTGAATTCACGCCTCACTCTCCTCCAGCTCCCTCTGTATCTGATTCAATACCTCAGCTTCCTTTGAAATAAACTCCCCCACACCACGCATGTAAAAGCCTCCCACAAGTAGAGCTAGTTGTAACAGAGCCCACATTTTCCTCAAAGAATTTGGCAATAACATCTGCAATACTGACCCAAAATACCTCATCAGTCAAACCTTCATTCTTAAATCTCCAGGTCGACTTACTACTCAACCGCCCCAGTATCTCTGGGGCTAACACCACTGGTGCATGATCTGACATTATGCATGCCAGTATTGTGACCTCAGACACCCACTCCACCATCCTATCTGAAATTAAGAAGTAATCCAACCGGGACGCTGCCTGGTAAACCGTGGTGTGGAGTGTATAGCCCTTCTCTGTCCCACGTCTGGTCCTCCAGATATCAATCAGCTCCCAAGTCCAGCACAAGTCCTGCAACTTACTAGTTGACATCATGGGAAGCCTTGAAGTTCTCCCGGTTCTATCCAATTCCGGCTCCATCACTATATTAAAGTCCCTGGCCCATATTATTCATCCACGTCACCAACAATGCACGTCCCTCTTGGTCTTTGACGACCTTCGTTGGACGGAAGCCCACAAACCACACATCACTATGCAGACCCCCCTGGAATAAGAAGAGCATGAAGAAAAATATCTGTGACACCCCCACCCACGCCCAATCCATGTCTCCCCGGACGGGGTCAAGTGCATCTCTTGAAGAAACGCAACATCCACCTGATTTCATTTCATATATAATATGGCCTTACGGTACGTAGATGGGTAGTTCAAATCCTGAAGATTCCATGTCATACACCCGAGTGCTTAAGCCATATTCATAGGTATCCCTCAAACCATATCTTGGGCATTTCAGTGCACATCTACATCTCCACCTCCGCCTCCACCCACGGCTGAGAGAATTCAAGAATCCCCGAGCCACTGCCCCCTCCCAGAACCAACCCAAACTCCGACATTGCTCTCCCAACCTCACCGGCAACCACAACATGCCAGTTATCCCTTCCCTAAAAACAACAACTATCATGAGCTTCTGCACAAGGGCAACTCCAGTGCCCAGCCACCTCAGCACTCCAATACCAATTTCACTTCCTTCTCTCCACTCCAACTTAAACATTACAGTAGTCAGCATCAACTCTTGGGCCATACATATACTTCACAGGGATTCACCCCCTCTGTCATTATTCCCCCTGCACCTCAGGGCCGTAGGCAGCAACTCAAGAAAAGCATTGGCCTCATCTGAGGATTGAAAAAACAATGCACGCCCCTCATGTTCCACTCTGAGTTTAGCAGGAAAGAGCATGGCATTCTTCATGCGCCTCTCCTTGAGCCTCTTTTTGACATCAATGTATGTTCGCCTGCTTGGCTGCACTTCATCCGAAAAGTCTTGGAAGAGTCCGATGGTGTACCCTTTGTACATCAGGGAGCCCTTCTCCCTGACCTTCCATAAAGCCAGGTCCCTGTCTCGATTCTTCAACATACGGACTATAATTGGCCTAGCTGGGGCCCCAGGAATCGGCTTCCTTCCGTTGGGTATCTGATGTGCCCTCTCCACATTGAAGACTGCTGAGAAGTCCTTGCCGCCAATCACCTCACTTAGTAAGGATTCAACCAGGGGTTCCATAGCTTGTTGAGCCACCGTCTCAGAGACACATACTATTCTTTGATTGTTCCATCTGGATCATGACTCAAGGTCCTCCTGCTACTCGCTAGCTCCTTAGGAGCCTTCCAAACTTGCACTAGTTCCCATGACATAGCTCCAGACTCATCTTCTACTATGGAGACTTGCCCCTCAACCTCATCCAACCTCTCCCCATGCCTATACAGGGACACCTGCATAATGTCCACTTTACGTGTGAATCTGTCAATTTTCTGGGCCAATGACTATATACTAGCCTGCAATTGGTTAAATATGGCTTTAATGTCATTGAATGCACCGTTAGGGTTGGGTGAAGAGGACTGGGAATTCCAATCAGATGAGTCCTCCGGCACTTTGATTTTTAACTTGTGTAGGGGTTTCAAAATGTAATTTGTAATGCTGCTTCCCTGTTTTGTGTGATTTATACATGGTGCTGCTGTTCCGAAGCCAGAACTTACGCTGCACTTCCACCTCTCACAGTAATCGCTTCCTCGCAGAGCCCCAGGTGGCCACACCGCATCTTTTGTGCTCCCACGACCGCATCTCCACCAGCTAAGATACAAAGCACTGATCATTAACAGCACTCCTGTCTGGGCAGTCAGAAGACGTCACCCGGAGCAATTGTCCCAGCTGTTAATCAAAAATAATCTTTGGCACCACTCCCCACTCTGCCACCGCTGTCACAATTCCTCCCTGGGCAGGGCAGAACTTGCTGATCTCTTCCATTGCTCCTGAGCACCTGAGTATGTTCAAGCGGCTTACCCATACCCCGCTGAATACGTCGCTGATCCACCATGTCCTGAAGGAGCCGCTGTATCTAGCTTGCCACCAAGTACCCAGGTGTTTGTATCCACACTGTGCTGTAGAATGTCACCTGCGCCACGTTGCTCAATGTGTCTTCCAGCACAAAGAAATCGAAGATACACAGCCAGGCACCTAATGTACTCCATTCACAAGCAACCTCCCATATATGCGGGTACTGACGGCACATTCCCAATTCCAATCGCAAAAGTGTGCTGCATAATGTTCAGGGATAGCAGGAACCTGCGCTAGACCAGACTCATGTGCTCCCCTGCAGCCTCACTCAACAGGCGGACATCAGGCTCCATGGCCTTCCCTACCATTGCTGATCTTGCTGCCCTCTTTCACAGTCAGCACAGTGATAATGATAGGGCCACCAACTCCTCGCCTACAGAGTCCACTGAGCAAGCAGCCAAGCTTCCCAGCTCACCATCGCCAGTGAGCAGCAGGACACATAATGTGAGAGCTAAACCACATCTGCTTTCCAGGTAGTCTCATCAAACTGCAGCCAATGTGCGCCCTAGTCAAATGAACTATGAACGTTCAGCTTGCCGACTCACAGAGACTCCCTGATCCTTGGCAATCGCTGCTGGGCCCTTTCCTCCACCGCCGGCTCCTCACAGGAAAGCACTCCTCGGCTTCCCTAAAACCACCTGGGCTCCTGGACTGCTCCGATGAGCCTCACTTCACCAAGACCCCCACAACAACTCCCATCGGGAGTCCAGAGGCGCTCCTGCAGTTTCTTCGTGTTCCGGCCGGGGTTTCGCCACTCCTCCAGCCAGCCTCCTTATGTCCAACACAACAGCTGTCACTACATTGGCCGTATCCCGGCTCCGATGCCAAGGTGGGCGGGTGCCACCAGACACTCACCCTGATCTCTTGGGCCACAGCAGCGTGCTCCACTGCCAGATTCGCCCACCCACCTCCGACCTCGGGTCCGAAGCAAGCAGCAGGTGCAGGGGCCGATCGCTCGCAGTGCTGGGTGGGGCAGCGGCTTTGGCAGCTCCAATCCTATGTTTCTCCAGGGAAGCTTCCCAGCCACCTACGCACATTTTCCCACGCAGCCATTATGGACAAGGCCCGTTTTTGCTCCACCACAGCTCGCGCCCTCAGATCACGGGGAGTGTTAAGATGGATTTCTGAACTCTGACCTGGTGGGCAGAGGTTCAGAAGGCCAGCCTAGTTTCTTGGAACAGGTGAACCTTCTGGACAATCCAGACCAATCAAGGTAGCATTGGCGTCGGTCAAGACTAGTCTCAGGAGGGGTGAGGGTGATCGAAAGCCCACAATGAGCACACACAGTAAACACCACAAATTACACTCAGTCAGGTGTATCTATCAAAAATACATATACATTTATTAAAGGCCTTTTAAATCAAACACACAGTGAAGTCAAAGCAATATTAACGAAACCAACACAACACTAACTATGAAACATATATACAGTAACAGAGACCTAAAGGAATATTACACAAGTATAGATCCACAACCTGCAAAGAAAGGGGGTCACACAGTGCAAATATCTGTTAGGCAGTCCTTCAACAATTCAAACCCTAACTAATAGGCACTCCAGTCCCTAAGAATTGTGGAGTGTTGCACTCAAAAGTACATTCAGTGCCGGAGCACTCAATTGTGTGGTTAAGTTCAAAACCGGTCTTCTTCAGGGGGCTGTACTGGCTCAGGAAGTTGGGTGAGATGATAAAGAATAACTTCCCACTATTCAAGGAGGGTCTCCCCAAGAGGGCAGAGCAGTTTCCAAAGATTGGGAATAGCTTGGTAGCAGAGGCTACCTCGATAAAGGAAAGTGGGCATCAGGGGAAACTCGTGCGTAAAAGTCTATGGATGCGCCAGAGGCCACTGGTAAGGGATGCAAGTACTTACTGAACCTCGACGCACTCTGGACCAAATTTCACCAGTTAAGTCCAGTTTGTTTACATGTTCAAATCCTGCAGTGGTGCGGCTCTGTTGCTTTCAGGGGCTGCATTCCGGAATTGATTCTGTGGCGGGACAGTGGTGATTTATCTGCTCCTGGTGAAGGGATCAGGCAAGTTTCACTGCAGAGAGTCTGAGGGCACAGGGGGGGCACAGCAACAAGGAACCCACAAAGATCATCACCACAGTTTGGCGACACAGTGGCTGCGTATTTTCGGGTTCAGGCATACTCTTTATTCCAGACCTAGGAATGGTAGGTGTACGAAACGTGGCGGGAGAGTGGCTTATGCCGAGAGCTTACAGTCTCCAAAGGCTCAAGTCGAAACTCAAACAGCGGCTCCAGGGCAAAGGTCCCGTACGAGCTGGTCAGTTCACTGGGCAGTTCAGGAACACTTCCGAAATGGCTTACTTACAGGTTAAGCAGGAGGTGCTGAGAATAGTTAGTCCCACTATTCCAATGGGTAGAAGTGCCCTGCAGGCCTTCTATGATCAATGTGAAACAGGGGCTCTGACGGGACAACGGTGGGGTAAGGGTGCCAAACCTTCCAGCGGGTCACCACCGGTTCCATGAATCTGCTTCAGCGTTTCAGGATACTTGACTCCTTTACTAAGTTTGGTGTGAACTCAGAAGATCGACCTGGAATGGGTGTAAGGTGCCTTCCCTTATCCAAAATCTCCTTCGTGCCAAAACGAAGAGAAACCAATAAAAGATCTTCTCACTTTCAGCCATCCCAGACGTGGAGCAATCACAGACCACGGAGATCCCAGTCAACCCAGCACACCAGACATCCTGGCACCCATGATGTGTATTGGAACTAGACAGCTTGGTTTGAGCGGGGGTCTGCATGACCAAATAAGGAATTTCCCAGTCGGCTCGACCCGGGGAAGGCAAAGGGACAAGATGGCCAAAGGACAGAACAAAGGACCTAGTGGCATGGCCATTTTGAGCACTGGCCACTGTCCTGAGCCAAACGCGGTAAACACTGTTTGGACCATAGAAAAGAGTCAAAAATGCTTTAAAAGTAACTGCTGCCACCAACTCTGCCTGAGCACAATTGTACATTCACAAAAAATCCTTCAAGGGTGTCTAAGGACTTAAAAATGAAAAAGGGACCCCAGCGCGCTGTACTGTAATGTACATTGTGCACTGATAAAATGTTTCTAAGAAATAGCAACAAAGTGAAAGAATAAGGGAAATAAAAGTCTCCCAGTACTGACAGTCTAAAGGGCATGTCAGTTTTCCCCAGAACAAAATGAGCAAAAGCTCAGCGGAGTACAGCAGAAGGCTGGGCTGCACTGGTAAAAGTCAGACTAGGATGGTCAGACAACAGCAACAGGTTGGGGGTTTCACAACTGGAGGGAAAATTACCCATAAATGGAAATCTTTCCTAACAGGGAGAAGCCACAAATGTTCACACAAGCGTGCCCAAGGTGTTCCCACAACCGATGCACCCACATCAGCCAGAAAGTGCCAGCATTTCTTCCGGATATATTGGAGTGCCCAGGAGCTCACAGGCTTGCAGCCATCTTGGCTGGGCTCACCGGCGCCCCTCATCCAGGAGCTCACAGGCTTGCAGCCATCTTGGCTGGGCTCACCGGCGCCCCTCATGCAGCTATTAACCCCCCATAAGGAAGGACCACAATAATGCACATATTCCCTAGGGTGGCACCAGTATTCTCAAACTGCAGGCTGTTCACTTTAAATGTGTTTTTGCTGGCCAAAGACAAACCTCAAGTTATTGGTTTATCTGACCTCTTCAGCCAGCCAGCCCTCAAATCCCCCAGGAGAGCACGTGTGGGAAAAGGGAGGAGGACAAAAAGAACCAATACAAGCTACTTGGTGGTTTCAATAAAATCAAAGAGCATTTTGGGAACATATACACACATTTTTATATTTGACATATAAGTCACAACGATTCAAGCCTGCAGCCCTTCTGAGCACATAACTCTTACTGGCCTTTCTCCCCGATTCATTTATGATGAACCTTACTAGTGAAACGATGTCAAACTATGAGCCATGTGCAATTTGGGGAGAGTTGTCTGATGGGAGCTGGCTGCCCTACATGTATTTCTTTCACGGGCACCGTGCCTATCGCACTCACATGCTATTGTCTAAATCCATGCCAAGCAAAGCTTTAAGAGGGCCGGTGCTAGCCATGGCGAAGCCCTAGCAGTCTCCAGAAAGTGCTCCCAAGCCGGGGCCCACCCCGACTAGCCCCAGCCATGCAGACAACTCGGGCCGCCGTGTAGCCGAAGCGCTACACAGTTACACGGACTGCCTGCAGGTGTCGGCACTTCGGAAGTACTGACATCTGCGGCCAGTCAGTGTAACCGTGGTTTGGCTACACCGCTGCCAGATGACTCTCTACTCTGAAACAGGAGGAGGGATGGAGGGCCCAGTCTCTCCTTTTGTTTCTGAGTAAAGTGTCATCATGCAGCATGAAGCCTTTTAAACGGGGCTTCATGATGCTTGATGAGTCTTTCCCTGCGAAACAAAAGGAGAGACTGGGCCCTCCAGCTCTCCACCTGTTTCGTAGTTCAGAGTCATCACACAGCAGGCAGCCCTTTCATTCAAGGAGCCCCCCGTGGTTTTACATCACGCGTCACCTTCAATGATACGGCTGCCTGCTGCGTGTGAGAGCTGGGGGCACACTGGTGTCACTCCTTTGGTGCTGAGCGCACCAAAGGTAATAATGCCAGTGCGCCCCAGTATGCAGAGGGATGGAATTGTTAGTTAGTTGGCATTGCTGTCCCTGCAATTATGGGATTCCATCTAGGTGCGGCACATGCTGACAGTCACATTTCTATCTAGATGCGACGCAAGCTAGGGTTCAGAATTCCATACGAGTGTGGCACATGCTAACAATCACATTTCTATCTAGATGCGACGTGAGCTAGGGTTCAGAATTCCATACGAGTGTGGCACATGCTAACAATCACATTTCTATCTAGATGCGACGTGAGCTAGGGTTCAGAATTCCATACGAGTGTGGCACATGCTAACAATCACATTTCTATCTAGATGCGACGCGAGCTAGGGTTCAGAATTCCATACGAGTGTGGCACATGCTAACAGTCACATTCCTGTCTAGGTGCAGCGCAAGCTAAAGTTAAGAATCCTGGGTGTGGCACATGCTAATAATCACATTTCTATCTAGATGTGACGCGAGCTAAAGTTAAGTGTGGACATGCTAATATTCAAATTAATTAATTTGTGTCAAGTGAACATGGAAAGAAAACGGGAATAATGATAGGAAGTGAAAGTTTTGTAATAAAAGTTTGTAATAAACTATATGTTACAAATAAAAAAAATAATAATAAAATTTAAAAAAATATTCAAAGTCCTATCTAGATGCAACGCAGGCCAATATTCACAATTCTGTCTAAGTGTGGACATGCTAATAGTCACAATTCTGTCTAGGTGTGGACGTGCTAATATTCACAATTCTGTCTAAGAGTGGATATGCTAATATTCACAATTCTGTCTAGGTGTGGACATGCTAACAATCAAAGTCCTATCTAGATGCAACGCAGGCCAATATTCACAATTCCATCTAAATGCGGTGCGTGTTGGTCTTGACAACTATGTTATTATGTAATGCAAGGCAACTTCTACAATCCTGTCATGGATAAGTTCAGTCTGGTGGTTACAAATATCTCTGATTGTACCTGTGTGAGTCCATGGCAGTCTATGTTATTGGGAGGTAAGATAGATTGGCAGGGGTTTTCTGGAGTGGAGTGATTGCTCTACTCCCCACCTGTGCCACACTCACAGTTTTTGTTGGTGTCTGTTGGCTGCTGGCTTCACTGGCTTCCCCGGGTACACCTGCAGACACATCTCGGAGCCGCCAATGTAGGAGCCACCCTTGGCCTTGGGGCCCTTAGCCGCAGGGGGCTGCCGGGCAGAGGGCTGCCCTGGGAGGACCAATGATGAAGTGTAGGTGGACCAGTGAGAGCGTGCCTGGGCGGGTCGGGAAGCGGTAGACTCAATGCCGACAGTGCATGGACCAATGGGAGGGAGGGAGGCCGGATCGGGCAGCGGGCGGGCTGGGAAACCAGGAAGGTGCTGCGGGGAGGAAGGGGACGCAAGGGCCTGCTCCTGGGCACAGGCCCAGGACAAATGGGCATTTAAAAAAAAAAACAAAGGTGCTTACAGGGCTGCACACTCACTGCACTCCTCGGATGGCAAATGAAGCCGGTGAGACACACGCGAGTCGGTAGACTTGATGCCTACAGTGCATGGACCAATGGGAGGGAGGGAGGGCGGATCGGGAGGCGGGCGGTCTGGGAAACCAGGAAGGGGCTGCAGGGAGGAAGTGGACACAAGGGCCTGCTCCTGGGCACAGGTCCACGAACAAATGGCCATTTAAAAAAAAAAACACAAAGGTGCTTACAGGGCCGCACACTCACAGCGCTCCTCGGGTGGCAAATGGAGCCTGTGAGACCCACGCGAGTCGGTAGACTCGATGCTTACAGTGCATGGACCAATGGGAGGGAGGGAGGGAGATGCTTACAGTGCATGGACCAATGGGAGAGAGGGAGGAATGGAGGGAGGGAGGGAGGCGGGCGGGCTGGGAAACCAGGAAGGGGCTGCGGGGAGGAAGGGGACGCAAGGGCCTGCTCCTGGGCATGGGCCCACGAACAAATGGGCATTTAAAAAAAAAACAAAGGTGCTTACAGGGCTGCACACTCACCGCGCTCCTCAGATGGCAAATGGAGCCGGTGAGACCCACGCGAGTCGGTAGACTCGATGCCTACAGTGCATGGACCAATGGGAGGGAGGGAGGGCGGATCGGGAGGCGGGCGGTCTGGAAAACCAGGAAGGGGTTGCGGGGAGGAAGGGGACGCAAGGGCCTGCTCCTGGGCACGGGCCCATGAACAAATGGGCATTTAAAAAAAAAATACAAAGGTGCTTACAGGGTCCGCACACTCACCGCGCTCCTCGGATGGCAAATGGAGCCGGTGAGACCCATGCGAGTTGGTAGACTCGATGCCTACAGTGCATGGACCAATAGGAGGAAGGGAGGGCGGATCGGGAGGCGGGCAGGCTGGGAAACCAGGAAGGGGCTGCGGGGAGGAAGGGGACGCAAGGGCCTGCTCCTGGGCACAGGTCCACGAACAAATGGGCATTTTTAAAAAAAAAACACAAAGGTGCTTACAGGGCCGCACACTCACCGCGCTCCTCGGGTGGCAAATGGAGCCGGTGAGACCCTCGCGAGTCGGTTGACTCGATGCCTACAGTGCATGGACCAATGGGAGGGAGGGAGGGAGGAGGGCGGGCTGGGAAACCAGGAAGGGACTGCAGGGAGGAAGGGGATGCAAGGGCCTGCTCCTGGGCACGGGCTCACGAACAAATGGGCATTTAAAAAAAAAACAAAGGTGCTTACAGGGCTGCACACTCACCGCGCTCCTCGGATGGCAAATGGAGCCGGTGAGACCCACGCGAGTCGGTAGACTCGATGCCTAAAGTGCATGGACCAATGGGAGGGAGGGAGGGTGGATCGGGAGGCGGGCAGGCTGGGAAACCAGGAAGGGGCTGCGGGGAGGAAAGGGACGCAAGGGCCTGCTCCTGGGCACGGGCCCAAGAACAAATGGGCATTTAAAAAAAAAAAAACAAAGGTGCTTACAAGGCCGCACACTCACCGCGCTCCTCGGTTGGCAAATGGAGCCGGTGAGACCCACGCAAGTCGGTAGACTCGATGCCTACAGTGTATGGACCAATGGGAGGGAGGGCGGATCGGGAGGCGCGCGCGCTGGGAAACCAGGAAGGGGCTGCGGGGAGGAAGGGGACGCAAGGGCCTGCTCCTGGGCACAGGCCCACGAACAAATGGGCATTTAAAAAAAACAAACAAAGGTGCTTACAGGGCCGCACACTCACCGCGCTCCACATACTTGGCCATGCCCACTAATGAGAGCCCCCCTCGATTTAGCACCCCACTTAATCCATGCATGCCCAGCGCTACTTACACACACACACCCACCACGGTGGGAAAGCACAAGCTGAAGGTATAGCAAAAAAACACTTAGCATGGTGGAAGCACACGGAGAACGGGATGGGCACAAATACACACAACAGGGAAAAATACACACTGTTTGGGTAGCCGAGAAGTGAGCCTGGTAAACAGTGTAGAGCATTGGTCGCCATGGCCTATCAGACAATCTAGCATCCCGGGCAGGCATGATACTTCAGCATATCAAACAAATTGGTCACCTAATAGCACATGCCGGATGTCAATTTCTATCCTGTGCATGATGGAATATGTCCACTGATACAGCTCTTTCTCTGCCATTGCCAGTCCACAATCCTCGAGGGAGGACGGGGGCAACCACAGAGAGTAAGGCAAGGACACATGGCTTCCTGGTCAAGTCTTGTGGGTGAGGTTTGCTTACAGGCTGAGCCATTCCCTTTCTGATATATGGACAAATAAACCTATCAGAGTTTACCCCACTGCCTAACACAAAACAAAACATAAGTACCAATAATAATGTAGACACAAACTCCTTAATCAACGCCTCCTGGCCCCAGTCCTATTGGAGTGACAGACGAGGAGCCACAACTGGGAACCCATGTACAGGTTTTTGCGAAATGTCTGTACCACGTTGATTGTATGAAAGAGGATATGCACTTGGGCAGCCATTCGGAAGATAAGAATATACCCTCATGTTGAAATAGTGGAGGAAAGCTACCAAGAAGGATGTCCTTTGCCGAGTTGCAGAAATGCAGCCATTAATAAAATGGTGCACGACATGGATGTACATTAAAGAAAGTCTATTTACAGCAAAAGGATGTCCTAAAGAAGATACATGAACCTATGCTGAAATTATATGAAAATACTTGAGAATGACGATGTAACTAAGGCGCTAATAGAAATATGTACTCCATGATGCAGTACTCATGAACACAAATAAGAATGAAGTGGCTCACAGGTCAATAAGTGTAAATACGCTGAAACGCAAGGTAGAAAGAATATGTAGAAGCTTGCTTATAAGAGGTATATTTTCAATGTTTAAGATGACCATTAGAACAAGACGGGCGACGGCTCATGTCAATAAACCCAACTACCTCAAAAATACAAGACTAGGGTCATAACGTGGAAAGATGATGAAAAAGATGTTTTCCTTGCGAAATAGGCTTGAAACCAATGATGCTATTTCGAGAGATGAAGAAAAAGCACAAAGGGAGTCTAACAAGCAGACCATGTGCAAGGACATATTTCCCAAAGATTAGGAGGAACAAGAACATTTACTGATGCCAAAGATTGGACATTAAAAGGGCATGAAGTTAATATGGGATATAGTGAGCAAGTCTCTAAAGGCCAAGAGGAGCAACTGCACCCAGCATAATTGAATCAAATTGTGTTAAATGCACCGTTGATAAGAACAATTTCATGGCCTTTCAACATGTGACGAAGAGCTCGCAAACAAGGGCTATTCATTAAGTCTGAAGCTAAGATAGTGATGTGCCTACACTCCCTCAAATGTCCCGGGACCATGCAGACTGGCAAGGTAAACCTTCAAACAAAAGACACTGGGCATGAGGCCTACACATTAATGAGGGGAGACTAATTGGGGAAAACAAGGGGAAAGCTGACGTATCTCCAACCCCCTGGGTTTCATTTCTATGTACGTGCTGCTAGCAAGCAGAATGTCTAAGGTTGGATTTGGGTTTCCAACCAATTAGAATAGCCTGCCATGTACTTTTACATACAATGTTGCAAAGTATTATGCTGCTGTCACATTTTCTGCTATGACGAGGGCCTTAAACCACGTGTATAAATGTAGCTCAGGATGTGTCTCACAGATAAGAGACCACCAATGAGGGACTAGCACATATATATTCTATAAGTAGATATGATACCCTAATCCAATCCCACCCCTCGATAGGTTTTGCAGTTTGCCACATAGAATGATGTCATAAATGACGCATCTAGCATTATATAAGCTAAAAACAAACAAAAGGACATTGTCATCTTGCATAAGTCAAACTGATGAGTGTTCATTCGCCCCCTGCTTTACTTCATGAGATGCAGTATTTTACCATCTCCAGTCTGTCCGGTTATTTGGTCTGAAATATTATATTGGTAATTTCATCTATTCTGGTCTAGTCGAACTAACGCTCAGACCTAGAACCCAGACCTAGATTCCCGGAAGCTCGGCGGCTTCGACCGTAAGTCAGATGAGCGCAGCGTTCCCTACGGTGAGTGGTGCGTTAAAATTTATCACATGATCAACATATGGTCGACAGGTCCCCCTTTGAAGAAATTCCTGTTCGGTCCCTGCAGGTGCCCCGCCATCGAAAGGCGAACTGGTGGATTAGGGAAGAGTCGACGCCGGAGGACTCGAGCTGAGTACCAGACGTAAGTAGACCATG
This sequence comes from Ambystoma mexicanum, assembly GCF_040938575.1. Lineage (NCBI taxonomy): Eukaryota > Metazoa > Chordata > Amphibia > Caudata > Ambystomatidae > Ambystoma > Ambystoma mexicanum. Next base: position 403,368,983 of record NC_090934.1, read on the forward strand.
GTAGTTTGGTAAAAGCATATGGGGAGGAGGGATTGTAATTGTGTTATGTTGTAAATAAGAGACATAAAGAGTAACAGGATTTCTGGGGATTATATAAGGAAGAGAGATGAGGATACCTCGAATTCACTGGCCCAAGAGAGATGGAAAGTGCATACACTATAGTTCCGTAACAGAAAGTTAAGGATTCCTACTGACAGAGCCAGTCAGAAGAGTGCGTGTCAAACTCCCAGAAGGGGTAAATAAAAAAGAGAGTAGCATACACCCACTAAGGTAGTGTAGAAAGATGCATGTAAAGGGGACCATGAACATATATATATATATATATATATATATAAAATAAAGAAAAAAAAGAGGAAAAAAACGCCATGGAGATGGATAGTTCAACCTGCACTCCAAGTCATGTAAAGAAGCAGCAAGGTCCCATTCGTAGATAAAAGAGCCAGAAACTTGAAACAAATTACTTTCAAGTTTATTAAAGATACAAAAGCTGCATTATGTTTAAAAGCAAACCACCATAGACCCCAAAACAGAGGCAGGACACCCAGAGAGCAGTCCTGTATGGACGCGTTTCTTGCTATACACAGCGCTTGTTCACCAATATATATATATATATATATATATATATATATATATATATATATATATATATATATATATATTGGAAGTGCACATATATAAAGGGTATAATATGATTGTGTAGAAGATAATGTGTTTAAAATAAACAACAAAAAACAAAGAAAAAATAGCACAAATAAATAAATGAACTATTTTTTCCTTACACTTTTTGATAAAGGATTGACGTGGACAAAAAAGCTAGAATTAGACTAAACTAAAATAGAAGTAAAAAAAACAGTTACAGATACTAAAAAAGCAAGAACGATATAAAAAGAATTCACGGAAAGTGTAAACGAAGGAGCTAGAATAAAAAATAATAAACAAAGGTAGGGAAAATGTCCTGATCTTTTGGAATATGAGTGGCGATTGATGGTGTCTACTCAAAAATATTGAAACAATATATTTACTTAATTTGGAAGTAAGAGAAAAATGTGAGTAAGTATTGACAGTCTGAATTGACTTGTAATGGAGGAAACACCTACTCAGACACCTATGCAGGACACTGCCAAGATATACAGCCAAGATTATGAAGTACCATTCAGAATGGCTTAAGTGCACGACCAATAAGACATTTATGCCCTGGCCTCCGGGAGGCTTGTTGTCAAATACGGTATTACGTAACCTGACGACATATTGACATATTTCATGCCACGCATAAGGGAAATAAGCTAGAGAAAATACTTACAGTATTAGAGCTTTTGTAAATGTACTAGAATGAGAAAGATGACCCAGTCTATAGGGAGTGGATGCTTAGTCAGCATAAAGGTGAAGACTTAACGCCTTCAGCTCCTCTTTCCCTTCCTGAGAAACAAGATGTAGAAGATAAAGAGAAGGGATTTTATCCTTTAAAGGAATTAAAAGCAGCAGTGAGGTATGTTAATCCACCATACAAACCCCCTGCCTATACTAGTGAAGAGACAGAGGAAGAGAGCAAAAGTAGAGAATGCAAATATATATAGGATAGACAGAATAAACAGATAGAGATAGAAGAAGAGGCACAGAAACAATGAAGACTAACAAATATAGCTAAGGTTATGACAATAGTACAGAATTAATGGATGGGAGGACAGATATTGCTCAAACCCAGATGACAAAGGTATTTGTGGAGTTTAAGAAAGAGAGGAAAGAGAAGAGCAAGAAAGCGAAAGAGAAGGAACAAGAGAGGCTATATAAACAAGGAAGAGACAAAGAATGTAAGCAAAGGGCAGAACAAAGAAAATATGAGGCAAAAAGGGGAGACAGAGAGGCTAGAAGAAGAGAAACAAGGAGAAAGAGAAGCCCAAAGATTGAAAGCACATAGGTTACACAGAAGGTGAGAGGAGGAAGAATTAAGGGAAATAAGGGGAAGGGAGGAAGGAATTAATAGAAGCAGAGGATTTAAAGATGATGAGATTGAACATCTATGCCGCAGAGGAGAGAGGGTTTCAACCGTCCTGTGGAGGATTGCGAGGACCATTAGATATGCCAACATGGAGGGAAGAAGATTTAGAGAGCATAAGAATAAGAAAAGGGAAACTATATAGACAAATGAGGGTTAAGGAAGGGTATAGAACTCAAGAGGGCAAACAAGGAGCATCCTTTTGGGGGAACAGGAGGAAGCTTAGATGATGACAGAGTGAATGATCATAGAACTATATCCTTAAGTGGGTTAGATCTTGAGGATGCAGAAGAGGACAATAGTCATACGAGATGAGACATAATAATGTCAGATGAGGAAAGGAAACAAAATAAGATGCAATAAGAGGGCGCATATGGATTTTCAAGAGAATCAATTGTAGATAAAGTGTTAAAATGGTTAGATCTAGAGGACCCTATAAGGAAAACACCAAAACCAATACAATATACTGAACAAACACAAGCACGATTGCACAGTACAGGGGATTGCGTCCACACCCTATGTGAGTAGACTAAGGGCATTGCCAGGGAGAAACCAAGCGGGTGATGATAATGCTGCCTGGAAGAGAAGGAGTGTCGGCAGGTATGACAAAGGCTCAGGGTTTTCACAGTTCCCACTACTAGAGAAAAGAGGGGGTTCGGCCACAGTATATACCATGGCCCCAGATGGATAAAGATAATTTAAAATGCACACTGCCAAGTTTGACTTCCGGATTAAGAAATTAGAGAAAAGAATGTCAGGAATGACGTTCGTTATAGGCAATATAAAAGGCCTATTATCAGCCATCCTAGGAGAAAGATCTGATGACATTTGGAAAAAAGCAGGGTATCCAAAAGTAACTGCGGAAAACACAGTGCACAATGGGGCGCCATTTAATAACTGTAGAGCAAACCTATGGCGAGTACAATGTCCAGATATATTGTATATTGGGGTGATAATGACTAGGAAGATGAGGGAGGATGAAGACCCCATTGCTTTTGTTCAGGATATTCAGCATAGATGAAGTGCAGGGACACATGAACCGTGGGATAAATCTGTAGCGTTATTTTACCACACATTATGTCAGGGTCTGCTAGTACCAGTACAGAGGCAGTTCAAGAAACGGGTAGGAATGGAAGCAAAACCATGGCTAAAGATACAATTGGGAATTGTGCATTATTGCAGAATGCTAAAAGAGAAAGACGAGAAGAAAATTGACGGTAGAAAGCAAGAAGAGACGAAGTTAGTGCAGAAAAAACTATCAAAGTGTGCCATAGAGGGAGCAGTGTTGACAAGTAATGAGGGAAGCACGGCACAAATGATACAGGTCCCACAGTAAAATAACATAGTCAATGCCCAAGACCAGAATGGGTATTGGTGTATGCCCAGAGGCAGAGGGAATGGGCCTCGAGGAGGAGGCTGAGGAGGATTTCAAAACCCTCAAGGAAGGGGAGGATTTATTGGCAGACAGCCCTTGACATGTTGGAGTTGTGGAAAAATAGGACATATGGCTAGAGTATGCAGGAGCAGGGAAGGCATGCAACAACAGAATTGGCAATCTCCAAGAGGGGGGCAGGATGTGCTCCACAATATAATACAGATTCACAAGGTTATTATACCCAAGATCATACGCAGAATCAGGCATATTCGTCACAACCACAGCAGTTTCATCAAGTGCCAATACAGACACAATTGATACAACCACAGCAATACCAACAAGTACCAATGCAGACACAGTCATAACAGGGGCAGCAACAGCAAGCACCTATGCAAATGCAACAGGCACCCACACAACAGATACAATATATTCCAATGCAACAGATAGGCACATCACAATGGCAGATGGACACGGGAGCTACACAAGTAGCTAAACCTAAACTTGGGAGTATGACTGTGGTAGGCGGGAATCCTTTCACAAGCACATGGATTAATTTATAGTCACAATAGGACAGCCCAAAGGACAATCTAATGTGTTTAGTACTATCTGTATCACCAGACCCCCAAGAGGAACCAAGGGTCAAGGTGATGATAGGAGACAAGACATTTTAATTTCTTGTGGACACTGGAGCGACTCGTTCTTGTGTCCGTGAGGGAAAATATCCAATGTCAGGCATTGCCATGAATGCATAGGGAATTACTGGGGTGATGAGTTTAGTTCAATTTCTAGACAAATTAGCCATTTCTATAGGGGAACACAATATGTCCATGTCATTGCTATACTCTAAACAGACACCGGCAAACATACTAGGATGTGATTTAATGACAAAACTTAGCATGACAATAGCCTTTACTGATGAAGGCATATTGTGTTCAACTCCAAGGATACATTACATACATGTGAGGGAATTTATATTAACCTTTGTAGGAAAGAAAGCCTTAAAGGAATGGTTCGGTAAACATTGTTTATTGCCTCTACGGGTCGGCCATGTGTTTTTAAGCCTATATCGCTCGATTTTAGAAAAATTTCCTATGGACCTTACCCGAGTTTTCATCCATTAAACACACGCAAAAACAGGCAGTAGGGCGCTGCCATTTTGTGATAATCTTATCACTAGTCGCATCGCCCTGGCTGACCTGCTTATGCACTATATCATATCCCCCGCCCCTGAGCCTGACATTATCAAAACATTCATATACCCGCGTCTCTCCGTGACGTTTCTGTGCTGCGTAGGCACACGCGCCCAGTCGTCTTCTATGCGACTTCACGCAGAACCTGGAAACCAACACAGATCAACTCACAACACAGCGCGCCACAATTCGGAATATGAAACTGTACTTTAAAATCAAACAGCAACACGGTACATTTGGTAAAGTACATTTATTTGACATTAAATGTTTATAGAATATTCAGAAATTGCCATATGAACTCGGAATGCCATTTATTTTCTTTTATCTCTATCCGCAAAAACTGTTCCGTTTTATCGTGAGTCACGCGCTGTTCCTTTATGGTACACAGGGTGTTGGTTTTCGTTAAAAAGAAGCACTTTGGTCACACGGTGAACCACAAGGCTGTTCCATCAAGTAGGCACTAGGCCAGCGTAAAGGTTGATATGTTGCTTCTAGCCGCTAGTACCGCGTGAGGGCATATGGGCCCTTGGCGATCGTCCCATAAGATAGTCAAAGTGGTGCAGTTGTTGACAAGAAGCTGCAGCTGGCGGTTGAAGAAGCCGTCTGCCGGGGTCTGAAACTGGTGGCAGTCGCAGTAGGGAAGGATATACCTGTTTTGAAAACATAAAAATTATAATTAATCTCGCCAGCCGATCTTTATTAATATTATTCATTTTATTTATTACGGCCGAGCTGAAACTATTTGCTTTCAAGGATAGTGCAATGGAATATGTTCGGCTCTAAAATCAATGCGAAAAGTAACAAAATAAATCGAGGTTAGCACACACTGAGAAACGACTGTTTGTCTACATGCGTATGGAATGTGGACCTGCATGCCCATGTGCCCGCTACAAGGACGATCCCACAAACGTTTTCCTAGCTCTTCATTCATTCATTTATTCATGCATCCATTCATTAATTCTTCATTCCGGTATAAAAGCGTCTAAAGAGTTACTTACATTATATTTGCAATTTCCATTGTGTCTCTGCATAATGCAGTCCGTAAATCCCACTGTGCTCTTGACAACAATTTTTCGTATACTGAACTAACATGAAACTCGGTCTAGTTTCAGAATGTTCTGCCTTATCGTCTCTTACGTTATTGCAAATGAAGTTCAAATGAAGTTCTTTCGGCATGGTCCCTGTCCCTCAAGGTCAAAAAACAATAGAACCTTATACTGCCAGCGCGAGTTGCGGGCCTCTTCAGGCCGCGAGCTGAAAATCAAAGCCGCTGACCTTCACTATAAATGAGCATACATTCTTTCTTTGCAACATCCCGTAGTAAAGCCATCTGTGAGAACTTGAAGTTTCGAATCCATCTATGTACTGCGCCTCAATGTGCAAATGCGAACTGGCTTCTCTCCCATCTGCAACGGCTCGCTTGGCGCGTTCTAAGGCCCCCAATTTTGTCCTCGTTGTCTGCGAGCTTTGAAGCCCCAAAGAACCATAACTATTGAGACTTTTAATTTTTTGGGGAAGGTCAGGAAAAGTATAAAGTACCCAAGGAGTTGAGTTGAAAGTGAGATTTATTGTTTGTTTGTTTTATTATTTGCAATACGCAAGCCTCCCCTCGGTTAACAGTGTGCAGCATTTACATGAGATTGCGAAAATTAGTTACATCAACAAAAATATATACATACACATATAGACAAGGTCAGCAAAATGAGGTGAATAGAGAGAGAATTCAAAGATGACACCCAGGTTGTTCGCCACCCAGGATGGTGAAGGTAGGGGTTAGGGTTAGCGTACTTTCTATGTACACTGTACAATAACATTTATTTACAAAAAGACAATCATATTACAATTATTTAAACCAGGATTTGTACTTCACAACCAGGGTGGACATGGCACAGTGGCAATGTTGGGTGGCAATGGATCAGTGCTCTGCACGGAAACGTTCAAAATTCCATATCTGTCCTTCTCTAATACAGCAACAATAAGGCTTTTGACAAAGTCAAACTCCATTTCCTCTTAGACTGGTTTGATCACCCATTTCTTACTTCTTTTTGAAAAGGCCTTCGTGTAGCGAGGCATCCTTACATTACCCGTAGTCCTAGATTGTTCACGGCCGAGATTCTCGTTATGGGCCAAGACGGCAAGCAGAGTCCTATGTCTCATGCCCTTTATGCTGAAATGCAAGCGCTTTGGCCTGTACTTTAGGCACATATTGTGGAACACCTCCAAACCTCCTGTGTGACAGAATTCTGTCAGTCCCCTCAAATCTCTTGATAGAGTTTTATCAAGACAAAATGCCTTTGTGTGTCGGTGAAGATGGATTCAACCACTTCTTCTTCCGTGCCTCCACTGGGGACAAAGGGCCATGTTCACATTGGTGGAAATGTAGGTTTTCTGACCAGCGGTGCACGTTGGTACAGTGGTGCATCAGTGACCGCCATTTTTCAAGTAGTATTTCCACTGACCCTTCACAAGTTTTGGAGCTCCACCAAAGATGGTTGCTGATAGACTGGGACCACTCTGAAATACTTTCCAAACCTTTTTTTTCCCCTGCAGCCAAGATTTTCTTATTGATTGATTTAGCAAGATGCCATACGTCAAATTGGTGTTTAATATGTGGGAACTGCTCTCTCATTGTCTTGGCAATTGAAACGTGTCTGTCCTTGGCTATGAGGTCGATGTGCATTCCCCTCGATTGTAGATATTCCACTGATTTCATAAATCCTAGTTTCTCCATGGCCACTGAGGATGTACATTGTGTTACCTGCACGACCACCAAACTCACAATTTTCTTACTATCCATGTCCTGAAAGTGGTAGGTGCAGTACTTGGCAGAAAATCCAGGGCTGTCGCACTGTTCATCTCCGGCTAGCCTGAATCGTTTGCCTTCGAATGTACTTGCTAGAGGCAATTGTTCAATTTTCCAAGCATCACTAATGGCCGGAAAGAGATAATCATGTTGGTATTTGTAGTACTGCCTTTTTGAAATGAAATGGAGTCCCACAAACTGAAAGAAAGACTCTAACTTTCTAAAACTGGACCCACTAAAAAGTGAGGCAGCTGCACACAGTAGATTGCCTGCTGGCAGTTTCCTCAGCATCGGTTGTGCAGACCATGAGAACTTATGATTTAATCTACAGGTGGCATGTATTTTGACGTTACTGCCTTGTTTTTGACAAGTCACATGAATCAATGGCTTCCCACATACTTTCCCTCTAACTGAATGCCCACATTTCCGCATACTTATAATATTCATCAAACAACTGTCGAATACTATGTATTTGCCCTCTTTCATTAGACTGTCATCCTGCGTCAAAGTTGTTTCGGCCTGTGACGTTGAGGACATATCACCACATTTGAAAGAAATATCACTGCTATCAAGTTCTGATGCGTCAGTGAATGCTGCTGCTGGTTCATTCTTTGTCATTTCAACATCTGCTACTTCAACATTGATGGGAGAACACAACAGTGTCCACAGCTTTTTTGGTGGCAATTTTCTGGTGGGTGTAGATTGTGTGAATTGATCTGCGACTACTTCAGAGCTATCTTCAATACATCCAGTATCATGTTGTTGTGGTGGTGCGGTCGCACTGTAGCAATGGTCCTTTACAACTTTACTGGATTCTCCGGACACATTCATTTCATGTTCTGGCCATTGGACATGAGCATCTCTAGTCTCAACACGCGGCGTCTGAATTAATAGTTCCTCCATAGTGTAAATGGTCTGGCAAGAAACATCTCTCATTCGCTTCACTGTCTGTGTATGTATAGTTCGGACACCCACGGGTAACTAGAGGATAGATTGGAAAAGGGATGATCAGTTTAAACACAAGATAAAGTATAGTACAATTGACTGGAAAAAAACATAAAATAGTACCCAGCACAAAAATGTTTCTAAAGTTAGTTTGTAACTAACCTTATTTTTGTTTCTTTTCTTTGCAACTTTTTTGACTCGACCTTCAACATCTGCACGCTGTTGCTCCGATTCGTATCCGCATGTCTCCCCTTCCTCTTGCGCTGCAACGACTATATTTTCTGTATCCGCATGGACAGCACGGAATGAGGCTCCATCGACTCCCTGAAACATAGTATTTTCATTACTGTGTATCAAAATATTGTTAGCATAAAACACTCGTGAGGACGAACACACAGGTACATCTCAATAGCCAAACACGATTTAAACATTGTGTGGTACAATCAAACGACAAGTATTCAAGCTCTGATGACCTAGTTCGATGGAGCTGTCAGTATCCATACCTCTGGCTCTGCATGGACTGCCACGAATGATTGTATTGAAGAGGAGGCATCATCAACTCCCTGAAACACAGTACTTGTGTTAGTATGGTTTTCAATATTGTAAACATAACACACACTTGGGGTCAAACGGCACAGGTACATATAAAGATATAACCACAAATGCTGCATTGTCTAAAAGAATCAAGGAATATTTAAATATGATCAGATTTAATCGACTTATTTCTCCGATTTCTTTACATCTGCATCATCTAAATGGGATCTTGTGATTGTAGTGGAAGCTCCACCGTCTCCCTGAAACACAGTACTTGCGTTAATAGGGAAGAAAGTATAGCAAATGGAATCACGTTATATGATCACGCTCGATGGAGCTGTCAGTATCCATACCTCGTGCTGCTGAAGAATATCTATGAATGTTGTAAATGTGGTGCACACTTCCGAAAGCTGTTGCGCCGATTCGTATTCGCATGGTCCCGCTTCCCCTGGAATTACTTGAATGTCAGGCTCTGCATCAAGTGCGTGGGTTGACGCTTCAACAACTTGCTGAAACATAGTATTTGTATTAGTAAGGATTACAATATTGAAAACACAACACACACTTGGGGTCGATCGCACAGGTACATATCAAAGGCCAACCACGAATGAAACATGGTGTAGAAGAATCAAACGACAAGTGTTCCAGTCCTGAAGATCACGGTTGATGGAGCTGTCAGTATCCATACCTCGTGCTGCTGAAGAACATCTAGGGCTGTTGTCAATGTGGTGGACGCTTCAGCATCTCCCTGAAAGACAGTACTTGCATTAGTATGGATAACACTAATTATAACTGAAAACAAACACCAGGGGATGACAACTAAGGTGTAAATCAATTGGAAGGCACTAACCAAACAATTGGTAAAATAATCACACGATGCATAAAAACTATTACTTGACATGAATAAAACAAGTCTGTAGCGGAATAGCCAAGTATGATTACCTGATACGCGCTAGAAGTGTTTGATAACTGCGGGCACGTCACGGATGTAGAATGTTCTTGCTTCAGATTCAGTGGATAGTCAAACAGTTGTAAAGGTAAATTATTGTTTGATGACTAAATGCAAATATCAAAAAATTGCCATGTAAACCGACAGAATACTTGAGAATAATGCTATTGAAAATGCGCAATATAGTACAGTTCCCTGTGGCCATAAATAGATTTCCTTTGGGGGTTATAAAATCAAAAAATAATGTATTGATAAATTTCATTATTCAAAAAGCTATACACTCATATCAATATCGAAAGTATTACAAGGGAGTATTACAAGGGACACAACACCTAAAATATCAATTAATCCATTCGGCTACCTACACACTATCGCAAGGCCTAAAGCTAAATCCGGACACTTGACTCACCAGTGGCGGAATGTGGACGAATAGAGTTGGGATAGTGTTTGCAAGCAATTTTCGTGTCATTCGCCGTTTATTCTTCTTTGTTACCCAAGATGTGGCGTACATGTTTGAGGAAAAGTGCCGGCTGCAGATGCGGTATCGATCACCCCTCTTGTCCTCTAAGACTTGTTGGACTCTACTTTCCAGCTCATCCAGTGGATATCCGCAATGTCTGACCCATTCTCTTATTCGATCAACAGTTTTCGGGAATACATGCATTGTAGCGCCTTCAGATTTAGCATGGGTCTTCGAAGGGCAACCGCTAATCGAACAGGCAGGCATTGTTGAAAATTCTGAAAAGTAAATATCAATATTATTATAAAACCTTGATGAATAAAAATGTCATAAAAAAGTAAATGAACCATACCATGCTCAATGCAAGGTTTGTTTTGGTCGCCGGAACTATACCAGTTCATCATGTGCGGCTTCGTATTTGCATGAATTACAGAATTTTTTTTAATTATGTGACTAAACTCTGAACATGTGACTCGTCCATTGGATGTTCAGTCTTGCACGAAAAGGAAACATGCTTACATTATAGACTGGACCCCCGAAGGATGCAATTTGATGACAATTGACACAGATGAAAATAAATAGATCTATTGATAGCATAACAATTGAAACTCAAGTCAATAGCAATGAGACCAATGACCATAGCTCTATTGGGTACTGTAATCGCAAATAGATAGAAATGTAAAAATGACCGAAATATGACTAGGATACATGGCCTTACCTTGACCAACAAACAGTTGGATTCAGCAGGCCGAGCAGTATGTTGCAGGAGAACAGGTAAATGGCCACAGGTAGCACACTGACGAGTTTGCTCGAAGCGGTCACAGATAGCATGACGATGAGCAGATTAGCATAGATCTCAGTGCTTCTCAGGTAGAAGGTTCAGGAGTTGACTTGCAAAGCACAAAGATGTTCTCATGAGACATATCAAGTGGTTTATAAAGTATTAGAAACAGGGGTGTGTTTGTGAATGAATGACGTGTGTATGTCGTGGTATTATGTGGTTTGCAGGGGGGGCGGCCTGCCTCAGGGGAGGCCTGCCTGGAGACACAGGGTCTGAGGAGGCCATGTGAGCGATGGCCCCTGGGGGTGGGATACCTTTTGAAGTGTACATGCTGTTTGGCACCTTGGCCGTTTGCGCCCGTGACATCCCCCCATGCCAGCGCTCATCCCCGGGTGCAAATCACCTTTGATAGAGGGGGGTGGGATGGATGGGCCTGGGGCGTACAGATAAGGCACAGGAAGACTGCTGAATGGAGACACACTTATGTGGATTGCAGGGGGACGGCGTGCCTCAGGGGAGGCCTGTGTGGAGACACGGGGTCTGAGGAGGCCATGTGAGTGATGGCCCCTGGGCGTGGGATACCTTTTGAAGTGTACATGCTGTTTGGCACCTTGGCCGTTTGCGCCCGTGACAGCCCCCCATGCCAGCACTCATCCCCGGGTGCGAACCGCCTTTGATAGAGGGGGGTGGGATGGATGGGCCGGTGGGCATGCAGGCAAGTGTGTGGGAGCGAGGGGCCATCAGGCCCCTCTCATCCTTTACCTCTCAGTAGAAACTCGGACCAAGTGCCTCCAGTAGTGGGTTCACCCCTTGCCCTTATGTGATGTTAACTTTGGTTGACATTCGCGTAGATGGGACCACTGAGCAGGACACGGGGCATCCATTTTTGTACCCCCTTTCCAATCCATCTTGGTGACCAGGCCTCACTGCGCACAGCACATGGCCCCCACCCTCGTTTCCACTCTGACTGGACAACTCCAGAGGTATTTGCAACAGCTAATAAATGTAACACATCACTCTTCCTTTTCGATCACTGTCCTGCATGTGAACCAGCCTGAACTAAGCACATAGCTCGTTCATCTCTACAAACGTGTCCTCAATACCTGCATGCATTATTGAGAATATATTATGTTAGCTTAGATAGTGACCACCCTGCTTCACAGCGACCTGACCTTCACCCATTCGGAGCACAGATGTCTGACGTACATCCTTGAATGGAGACACACTTGATTCATTTAAAAAATCGAAACAACTGTTGTTAAAATATATGTGGTGTTTTATTTTGTATCTTATTTTGATGACACAAAAATACAAGACTTTACACATTGTACAGGTCAGGTTGCAGCACAGTGAGAGAAAATCCAATGTACTGACCGCTGTCACTCGGGAACGTTTCTCTTATGGCACGAACGGCACAGGCGGGTATTACTCTTCGAACGCGGTGTCCAAGCCTCCCGTGAAGCCACCATGTAAAGGAACGATAGGCCACCAGCCTGTACCACCTGTGAAAATGAATGAAACAAACTGTTTTTAAATGACCAAGATAAGTTTAATAAACATTTGTTGTCAATGACAATTCTTGTAACTAATGGCATTCTGCTCGGACAAATGCTATCTAGACATTGCACTCTATTGAACGACTTTCATGCGTTACAATGATATGTATATGTAATTTTGGATATAGTAGAAGACCATGAAATAGGAGTGGCATGACAAGCAGAGTATACTTACTCGTTACTCGGATTACGAGGACGAACAGTTGCGCGAAGTTCGTGCATAAGCACCATGATTATCCTCAACACGGACCGTGTGAGGCAGGCTGCCCTGAAGTCTGGCAGCTCGGTGATGCATTGCGGTCGTGGCTCGCCTTCCGAAATGTAGGCCACGCATTATGAGTTTTCACAGCAGCAGCAGCAGTTCTCGTCCTCGGTTGGCATTAGCTCGCACCGATTGCATGTGCACCAGGTGGAAACACCGTCCATGCGACTAGGTCCAGGCTCTTCAGCTGTTGAATCGTCCTCCCAACTGCCGTCCGAAGACCCATCGTTTTTGCGTGTTTCCCTTTCCAGTAGTTCCTCCTCGGTATACTCGGGCTCGTACATGTAGGGCATTATTGTAGCCATTGTGTGTTAAACAAACTAAAATAATTTATAGCAGTGGTACTGGTATCTGTTCACATGGGCTACAAGCAACGAAGGTAGCTGACCAGAGCACAGAAACGAGTCACAGAATACTCAAAGTAACACAGAGAGAGGAATGGAATCGAAAATCTGCTGCTGTGTGTTGTGAAACGGTCTGTTTATACTTATTGAGGAAAGAGGCGTCCTGCCATTTCCATGGCGACACGTCATTAGCTGAAGCGCAGCGAATGTTGACACGAGACGTGCTTTGGCGTTGTGAAATGGGTGGTACGCGTCTGCTGATGACAGGCTCAGGGGCGGGGGATATGATTTAGTGTCGCAAAAGCAGGTCAGCCAGGGCGATGGGAGAAATGATAGGATTATCACAAAATGGCAGCTCCCTGATGCCTGTTTTCGCGTGCGTTTAATGGACGAAAACTCGGGTAAGGTCCATAGGACATTTTTCTAAAATTGAGCGACTTAGGCTTAAAAACACATGGCCGACCCGTGGGGGCAATACAAAATGTTTACCGAACCATTCCTTTAAGGGGAGTCCCTCCAGACAAGGAAGTATTCTTGTATGGAGTGAACGTTTTATTATCATGGTTACCCAAATTGGCAGGTAAAATGATAAGGATGCCTAATACATTTTTGTTCAGGCCGGAAATTCCCATGGATGAGGAAGGGCAAGTTATTCCTTTGGAATTAGAAACGCAGCTGTGGTAAGAGAAGAAAGGGTGATGCTTCATGGGACAGACGAAAGAAGGGGATGGAGAACAGTGAAAGCACTCAATGAAGGATATAGACTGAAAGACTTGACTGATGAGGAACTATTTAGGGATGACTATTCAGATGACGAACTAGTATTCTTTATAAGTCTAACGTAAAGTTGAGAGCATAGAGGGACCACTGAGAATGGCAATGGTAAAAGAAAAAGCCATAATTTTTTCAGGTAGACATGGAAAAAGTGCCAAGTATTTTATGGACCACAAGTCCATATGATGTGGGATTATTGAAAGGAGTAGAAGCAGTGAAAATGAAGCTTAAACCAAGAGCTATTTTGCCACGTGCAAAACAATATCCGATGTCCAGAGAAGCGGATGAGGGGATATTCGAAACTATATCCTTCTTAATGAAGCAAGGCATTTTGGTACCATCAGATTCTCCATGCAACACGGCTGTATACCCTGTCAATAAATCAAAGGGGAGGGGGTCGTGGAGATTTATTCAGGACCTTCACCATTTAAACCATATAGTCGAAGCAGAGTGTTCTTTAGTTACAAACCCTGTGACAATATTGTGCAATGTCCCATCAACAACCAGGTATTTTACTGTTGTTGATTTGAAAAATGCATTTTTATCAATTCCCTTACACAAAAACTCACAGGATTTGACTTCCTTTTCATATAGAACAATTCACCTGAAACATACTAGATTACCTCAGGGGTACTTTGAGTCCCCGTCTATCCTTAACAGAGTCCTTCAGATGGGCTTAGGAAATGTTGAGCTCAAAATCAGTATAATTCAATATGTAGATGACATTTTAGTGTGCAGTGAGAGAAGACTCTGTCAAACTTATGACGATACTCGCAGTGAAGGGGTACAAAGTAGACAAAGAAAGGTTATTGTATTATCAATGAAGGGAAAAGAGTAACACCTGAAAGAGCAGAAGCCAATATGAGAACCGTACAGCCAAACACAGTGAGACAAATGCAGCAATTTTTAGGTCTATGCAATTATTGCAGAGCATGGATCTTTGACTACAATACATATATTTGACCACTTTTAAAAGCGCTCAAAGAAACACAGGTGGCTAAAACTAAATTAGTGTTGACAGAAGACATGACTGAAGGATTTCATGAATTAAAAAATGTGATACAGCTCCTGTATTATGGATTCCAAAGTACAGTGAAGAATTTTATTTATGTTCCCATTCAAATGGCAAAGTCATGACAGCAGTCCTTCACAGAAGACGACATTAGGACATGGTCATAAACCATTGGCTTATTACAGTGGGATTCTAGACCCGGTTATGAAAGGACACTATCCTTGCGAACAATCTTTGGCAGCTGCTACATTTGCCATAGAAAAGGCTTCAAGTATAACTATGAGGTGTTCTGTAACTTTATTTGTAGAGGATGCATTTGTTGCAATTTTAGAGAAACCCAAAAGTATGTTGACCACTCAGAGCATTGGGGTATGAGGTAATTATCTCAAACCCTGCAACCAAAATTTTAAGGTATAGTATAGTGAATCCAGCAACTTTCATAGCTGTACCAGTGGGAGAAGATGATGATGTGCATTACTGTGTTACATACACTGAATGTTATAATGATATTCCCCCCAGTCAGATAGCACAGCGAGTAGAGCGCTCGCATTGACATCCATGCACAGCTTCGGGTCCCGGCAGGGCCAATCTCAGCCTTTCACCCTTCCGAGGTCGATAAATGAGCACCACATACCGTGGGTAATAACAAGCAGTGCTCAGATCTCTGAGGGTTCATAGCGCTATCTAAATGCAACATTCTAGAGAGAATGCTCTAAGAAGAGGGGAAGTGGTTTTGATTGATGGTTCATCCAGGCATTCAGGATCAGCAGTAGTAAGGGTGACCCGAGAGGGCGCCTTCAAAGTACTAATAAGCAGACGATTACCGTCAACCTATTCCGCACAGACTGCAGAATTAGCCACGCTTATTGATGCATTACGAAGTTTTGAGGATGAGGAAGTGCCGGTGTACTCTGACTCCGCCTATGTGATGTCAACTGTACACGCAGGCCTAGCACGTTGGAAGAGGAGGGGCTTCCTTTACGCAGACGGCACTGCAGTTCAACATGCAGGGCTATTAGACAAACTCATTGAAGCCTTATGCTTTCCAGCAACCATAGCCATCCTGAAATGCACAGCATATTAAAAAATAAAAGATTTAATCTCTCGCGGGAACAAAGCCGCAGACTTAGTGCCGCATGTTATTCAACCATGTATGAAGATGAATTAAAAGATTTAAAGAAAGCGACAGGGCGATGCATGTTGGTAAAAGAAGGATTAAATATGACATCCATTGTACAGTTCATTGAGATACAAGGATGAGCACTGCAAGAAGAAAAGGAGCTATGGAAAAAGCGTGGGTGTTCTTGATCCCCCACTGAGGCAATTTGGAGATAGGACAGTATAGGAAAGCCAGTTATGCCTTTAGCATTATTGAGAGTAGCATTGGAGCAGCTCCACTATCCCACGCAGGTGACTTGAGAGAGTCTATTTGCTACTATAGCAGAAAACTGGTTCATACCGAACCTCAGTGAGCATGTAGCACAGTTTATTGTAAACTATATTGTGTACCAAATATTTACGGCAGGGCACACCCTGCGAATGGTGAGAGGAGTAATCTCCAGACCTAATGGCCCCCTCCAATACCTGCACATAGATTATGTGGATATGTTGCAAACATGTAATGGCTATTGATACATTATAGTTGTAGTTTGTCCCTTTTCCAGATGGATTGAAGCAGGTTCGTGCACGCATCCTGATGCTGTATGCACTGCAAAGTTTGTAGTCCCAACGTGTTTCCAAGATGGGGGGTGTGTCAAGTTTTGTGCTCTGATAATGGACTGCATTTTGTGAATTAACTCTTTGAAAATACAGTTTCAATTTTAGGCATTAAGCATACGTTTGCTTTGGCCTATCACCTGCATGTCAACGGCATATGTGAGAGATTAACTGGGCTTCTGAAGGAAAGGATAGCGAAGCTCAAATTGACATTAAAGAAAGGATGGCTACATTGCCTACCCCTTGAATTATATGCACTAAGAAACCAACCATTTTCAGATCACCATTTAATGCCCCATGAGCTGGTGACTGGACGCTGATTGAGAACTCCTCTCACCCCCCACCCCCAACAACGGCAAATGCAGATTCCCACAGTGTAGCGAGGGCACTAGACGATGAAATGCATGATTATTTAAAAATAATGATCGCATTGATCACCAACCAACGAGGAGACGTTAGACTGAGGCACTGGGCCTCCTTAGCACTATCCAGTGCCCAATACTGCACCAGGTAATATGCCACCAATTATCACTAGATGTTCATGATATATCCAAGCTGCCTTGATAAAGGCCCTTGAGTGTCGAAACACGTGTCAGCACTTTTAGTAATCATAAAGACCCAGTGGCACCAATTCCAGCTAGTAAGCACCCTTTTATTGAAGTATGATCTAACAAGCCAACTTAAATTTCAACCTTGATCACCTACGACTGGTGTGCCCAGAGCCAATATCATAAGAATCCTACACTCATCCTGTAATGACTCAAAGCTTTTATTTTGTTTCTCAACAGATGAAGCGTCAACAGGAGGGTTCAAATGTAAACAAAGAAGACAATTTGACTATTGATCTGGAAATGCAAACCATGTGCAATTATAATTAAGGTTAAAGGGCTCAGGCGAGTTGTTACTAGTAATGAATTATGTTTGCGCACAAATGTTTAACTGTGTGAGGATGTGATGACCTACCACGGAGGAATGCTAGGAAGAAGTGTGTTCTACAGATGATCTGAAGATGGTAGTTAAGATTATAAGTGGCCAATGAGAATGGAAGAATTGGAGAAAGATGAGATTTCTTTGTAGCGGTCTTGTCCAAACACATATGGGGTGGATGGCAATAAAATATATGGGAGTGTTTTAACTGTTGCAAACATGTTTATAATGTGTCAGCTTATGCGGTTCAGTGAGACTTGGGTTAGTTTGACTCTACAGCATCACCTAGCTTGGTTATGTGATTAGGGGCCCATCCATTCAGGCTTGCAAGTTCTTTTTGAAGACCCTAAACCCTCCCCATGACCCCCCCTGGTGACAGTTAAGTGATTGGCTAGGGTAAATATCCAATCATGGGAGGGGGATTTTAAAGGGAGACCTGGTGAGTGTTCAGCGTGGGTTAGTAGGATGAGGACAGGTAGTGGTGAAGGAGGTGTCCAAGTGACCAGAGGAGATGAGAGTGATTGGAGTACAAAGGATATTGTTAACAGGGGGTCTGTGTCGTGTTTTAGTGTGAGAGTGGAAAGTGTGAGGAGTAGAGGTAGAGTAGGAGTAGCAAAGTGTTAGTGGTAGTATTGACAGAGGTAGTAGTAGTTGTAGAGTAGGAGAATAGCGAGTGAGGGAGTAAGTAGTAGTAATGGTAGCAGGGTAAGGGATAATACTGGAAGTGGAGTAGGTTGCAGGGAGCGTAGTGAGTAGAAAAAGCAATAGAGCAGTAGTAAGTATTAGAAGGTGGTAGCGAGAGTTAAGTACAGAGTAGAAATAGGAAGAGATCCAGATAGTAAGAGTGATAGTGACTGGCGAATAGGAGTAACCATCGACAGAGGGAGATCGAGATTACAATGGAAGAATAGCAAGAGGCGAGGAGGTAGAGTAGGTGGAAGGAAAGAGGAGAAGATAATAGCATAGGTAGCAGGAGGTAGCAATAATAGTAAGTGAAGGAGTTAAGAAGTAAGAGGAGAAGTAAGATTAAAGGGTGGAGGTGGGAAGACAGAGTGAGAGATCGGAGGGATTTTTAGTACGGTGAGTGGAGAACATTTTGGGACATGGTGCAGGGTAGGGTCAGTCGAGACTGTGCGTGCAAGACAAGCAGCTGGACCTTGGTGGAAGGAGGCACAATCCCATAACACCCCTAAAACACTAAGCGGGGCTGGGAGAGGAAGAGTAAGAAGACCCCGGGGGCGTCAGGTAGCCAATAAGGAACCACACTTAGTCTTAAAAAGAACAAGAGAAAGTAGGGGTTGCCTGGCTCTAGCGTCTAACATCCTGTTATGGATGCCTGGGTTAGGGAGGCAGGGACAAGGCCGGCTAGTGAAGATAGAGAGGAACGGCCCTAGTGCCAAATTTGCCAAGAACCCACTTAGCCCTGAGACCTACCCGTCAAACCCTCAGACCAACCACTTGTAATTTTAAATAAACACCCTGTGAACTTCTTCCCATCTCCAGTGTGATTATTTGTTGTGGGCCACCCCGTCATCCTAAGCAGTCTGTTTGTGGATTCAAGATGCACACTGAAATGTGCTGAAATGCCCCCTTATTCGTGCAAATGTGCAAAGGCTGGGGAAAAGGGCATCTGAATGTGTGCATCTAAGATACACACATTAAGATGCACTTTGTAGATTGGGGTGTACTTTTTTTGGCACATCTCATCGCTTGCGCCCAAAAAACATTTGGGAATCTGGTCCAAAATGTCTGCACAATTGGTGTTGATATTGCTCGAGTAACACATTCTGTTTGTGTAACATAGGTTAGATTCTGTAGAATATAGATATGGGAAGGAAAAATACATTTGTGTGTAAATGATTGCTTAAAGAACATAGATGGAAATGTGATTAATTATTATAATTATTAATTATAATTGCTTATTTATAACGCGCTTAATACCCAGAGGCCTCCAAGCGCGGACCCGGGGATCGAACCTGTGTTGCTCCGCATCATCTTGCTGCCAAGGCGGGCACGTTGCCCCTGAGCTATCCTCCCGAGACAATTGCATGATTATAAGTGAATCTTAATAAAAATGAGAAAAGTATGCTGATGCAAGAGAACTAGCTCTTGTATTCAACAATTATGCCTAAAGTACTAAAGTAGCTTAGAGAAGACTCAAATTTGGAA
Source organism: Ambystoma mexicanum (assembly GCF_040938575.1). NCBI lineage: Eukaryota > Metazoa > Chordata > Amphibia > Caudata > Ambystomatidae > Ambystoma > Ambystoma mexicanum. The sequence continues at coordinate 403,388,773 of NC_090934.1, forward strand.
TGATATGCTTGCTGTCAGAATGAAGAAAGAAAGGGGAACAGGCAGTGCCAGGATGGATGGGGGTGGAAGTTGCTTCTCATTTTCTGTAGGTCTGAGAACCAAACCCTTTTGGACCAGTTTGGGATTTGTCACAGGTGTTTCTTGTGTTTCTCTTTCTGTATAGTCCAATATGCGTTGTTCCACAGAGGACTCTCCAAGGAGCTTAAGGATTAATTGGCCTGAGTACCAAGACCACACTCCTTAAAAGAGCTATTCACGCTGGTTCTGCAATTGCAATTGACAGGTTACAGGAATGCCGCACTGAAAGAAGAAAACTTAGCCCACAGCCGCCTGTCTTCTCTCTCCATCTCCTGGTGACCACAAGGATCACTTGGAGCCTGAACCTATGCAAGTTGGTACTGCTCATGGCCCATTGATGAATATGAAATGCCAACGCCGTTGACAGAACAGCCTTTGTATGTACTGTGCATTTTCAGAACATCTGGTCTGCAATTTCCCAACTTCCCCCCCACGAAAGCCGTGAAACGCCAGTACCTGCTCCTTTAGGAATCGAGGAGCGTGTTTCTCTGACTATTTCTGTTTATTCCACTCGGAGCAGACTAATACAGGAGATAACCATCTTATAGTTCTAGTAGTGCTGGCCCCTGCTACTGGATCCAATAAATGAATGGTGCCTGCCCTAATTTATTCCGGCGCTGCTGGCATTTTTCTAGACCAGGATTGGGCACGGGACCATCAGTTTTCCATGATTCAAAAGGCTGCTGCCAAACCTGTTGAAGGCGGAAACCTGTTGAAGGCATGGATGGATGCCCCTTATTATATGGACCAGTAACTCACCACCTAGAGGCCTTGGTCATGAAGTTGGCGGCCCACAAGGAGACACTCCATTTTGATCTGATTACTACAGTTCACTGTACAGTTATACTTGGACTGTGGCTCAAATACCACAGCCCCTACATTAACTGGACGGCAAAAACACTCTTTTGGGAAAATGCATGTCTTGGTGTACATTGTCTCACAAAATGCCTGTTACTGTCTGGAATACCACTCGGTTAGTGTCACTATTTGCTTTATCTCTATGGTACCTCTCAAATACGGACTCTTCACTAAGATATTTAGGACAATCCTACTAGAGTCCTGCCACCTCATCGGGTGAAGATTGCTGTATTGACCTAGTTCTGTGGTCCACAGTTCCTTTCGCCATATGTATGCCCTGTCCAAACACAAAAAGGAAGCTCTCAAATCATAGTTGGCAAAGAACATCAAGGAGGACCTTACTATTGAGTCCAAATCTCCTGGGGCACCCCTTTGTTTTTTATATCTAAAAGAGACAGGATTTCAGGGGTCTGAATAAGATCACTATAAAGAACAAATACCCACTCCCGCTTATTCAGGACATCCATACTGCTGTACAAAGGGCCATTGTTTTCACCAAACTGGACCTAAGAGGAGCTTACCATCTGATCAGAGTCAGTCAAGGCAACGGATGGAAGACTTCCTTCAGAGCACAGAATGGCTATTATGAATATCGGGTGATGCCCTTCGGCTTGGCTAATGTGCCTGCTGTGTTCCAGTGCTTCATGGACCATCTGTTTTCTGTTCTTATAGGTCACACCACCATAGTTTATCTGGACGACATATTGGTGTTTTCAAAGTATCCGTCACAACACACTCAGCATGTCAGTATTGCAGAGACTAAAGGATGATCACCTCGTGCTTAAACCAGAAAAATGTGAGTTAGAAGTCTCATCTGTGCTATATCTGGGTTACCGATTATCGCGAGAAGGCCTCTCTATGGATTTCAAAAAGGTCAAAGTCGTCCTTGGATAACCAACTCCTACCAGTATCAAGGAACTTCAGTGATTCTTTGGTTTAGCCAACTTTTACCGGAAGTTAATTTCTAACCTTTCCCGTCTCATTCTACCTCAGACCAATCTGCTTAAACCTACCGAGGACTTGGAATGAAATCCTAAAGCTCAAAAAGCCTTTAAGAATTTAATGGAGGCCTTTACTTCAGCCTTTAATAATAATAATAATTTGGCATTTATATAGCGCTACGAACCCTCAGGTATCTGAGCGCTGCTTATTATTACCCACGGTGTGTGGTGCTCATTTATCGACCTCGGAAGGATGAAACGCTGAATTTGGCGCTGCCGGGATTCGAACCTGCATTCGAAGGCTCTGCACTGATGTCAAAGCGAGTGCTCTACTTTAGTGATGAAATCCACTTGTAAAGAGTACCATCAGTTCTTGCTTGGAGTCCGACATATCGTGGTGATAGGTTCCAACCACAGAAATCTATAGGTCCTTCAACAAGTCGAATGCTACAACAGTAGGCAAGCCCGATGGGCTTATTCGTCACACAATATACTTTATTTATCTCATACATACTTAGAACCGCAAATACTTTGGCCCATATTTGGTTACCAAGAAGATCAATCTTGTGGCATTTCACCTCAAACTGCTGCCCGGCTAGAGTAGGATCCATCCTGCCCTTCATGTTTCACTCCTAAAACCCTTTGTTCCTAGCCCTTCCCTACTCAACAGAGATTCCTCGATCCCCTGTAATCTCTGGTGATAAGCCTGAATATGAAGCGTATGACTTAATGTGATTCACGCATGTATCGAGGCAAGCTCCAATAGCTTATTGACTGGAGAGGATACAGCCCATCAGACAGGACCTGGGAATCTGCCTCCCAACTCAATGTTTCTCTTCTCCGAAGGTTCCATCTTTGTTACCCTTGGAAACCTGGGCCACCTACATCGGGAAGGGGACATACTATTAGGATGCCTGCACCCCGCTCCAGGACCCTCTACAGACGCTGCAGACATGCACGGTTGTTCTAAAATGGCTGCTGATTATGCTACGGCTCGGTTCCAAGATGGGTGCCTCCTACGCCACCCATGTGGTCCATATGCCATCGGCATGACGACGCGTCTTCTCCCGTGTGAATCTGGAAGAAAAAGGAACCAGAGCTGTTCCTCGGCATGTCGCAATGCTATGCCTTCCAAAAGGGCGCTTCCTTTTAGAGTGTCCTAGTGGAGTTTATTTTCTGGAAATCCGATTTCCTCCATATTAATTTCCTTGCCATATGGACGGACGGTCACCTCAACTGGAGTGTTTCCATTCCCACTCTATCTGAGGTGGTTTCCGGGACGGATAGGCCTTACCTCTATCAATCCCAATGGAACAGGAAACAAGAGGTAAGACATGTTGGTGACACCAGCATCGAAAGGTTTTTTTGAAGCCAAAGAAGACCACATCCACCACCCTTCAACTGGCATAACCCATGGCCAACCAGTCAAATAATTGTCAGGTTTTGACTTTTTTCTTATGTCCAATAACCCTGTGCTTAATGAGTGATCCCAATGACTTGCTTACATTTCAGGCACGTTGAATGATGGTATAGTATAAGGTTGCATACCTGGTCTCTGCTCCCACTTTATTAAATGGAAAAGCATTGGATAGGTTTTAGTTAAATCATGTGCATATTAGTTTACAGCCTTTGCCATAACTATTATCATATGCGGTTTCACAATAAAATCATTTCATATAGCCAAACTGCCATGTAATTCTTATTACAGCAACGTGTAGATTTATTTGATAACCCTTATTCTCAAGCAATTTCAGATGTGAATCAATCGCCCACTCTAAAAGGAACTGTAATTAACCTGTAGGCAGACAATGTGAAGGGAGGGGACACTGGGGCATGAGCAACTTATATAATCATTAAGTGCAATTACTGTAAATATGGTTTCCAATGTTGGTAGTTTCCAAAATCTAAATATCTTTATATGGTGCCCCAAATATATCTGTATGCAGAGGTACACCAATTCTTATGTGGGCTCTGCCAGGAAGGCCATCCACTGTTTGTTTTCATAGTCAACAGAACCCCATGACCTTAGCTGTGCAGTGACGATCTGGTGTGATCTAAGAACTAGTTTCCAGAATGAAATGTTAAGTTTAAAAGTCAGTTTGCATGGCCAATGATCAAAAAATACATTTCAATTTTATATAATTCTCGCATACACAGTAAAATTGAAAATTACCCTATAAAATATAATGTTACCAGTATTTACAAATAGGCATTTACATGCACATAGTGGTTCTAGTCATCAGTGACCAAACAGCAGTTCTTCTTGCCTGTGACCAAACAGCAGCTTTTCCTGCCTGTGACCAAACAGCAGCCCTTCTTACCAGAGACCAAACAGCAGCTCTTCTTACCCAGAACCAAACAGCAGCTGTTCTAACCTGGACCCAAAAAGTAGCTCTTTTCAACCAAAACCAAACACCATTGCTTCTTACCAGAAACCAAACACCAGCTCTTATTGAGACCTAAAACAGCTCTTCTTAAATGGAAACAAACAACAGCTCTTCTTACCCGAAGCCAACCAGCAGTTCTACTTACTTGGAACCAAACAGCAGCTGTACCTATACTCTTCTTACCTGAGATTAAACAGCAGCTGTGTCTACCTTAGATTAAACATCAGCTGTGGCTCCCTGAGAGTACACAGCAGCTCTACCTAGTGTAAAACTGATAACTGCTAATGTAACTAGAGACCAAATGCCTTACTCGGCAGATACCACATGTGATGATACGTAGAAGAGCATGCTTATTTATATATGCTCTTGCCAGGGAAGACATAGCAACCTTATTTACAAGAGGCCTCATGGTCACTCAAAAATCGTTTCCTAGCAGTTCCACTTGTCAGACAACACATAGCGGCTGTACTTAGCAGAAACCACAAAGTTACGTTTTTAAACCAAGACCACATCACAACTGAACGTACCAGCGACTTATTTAGCAGTTCTACTGATAGAAACCACTGAGTGGATCTACTCACCAGAGTAATAGAACTGAATCTGGAAGGCGAAGAGGAAATCTGAGAAAGACATGAGGCAGTCCATGGCGTCCTCCATTAGAACAATCCTGAAAGAAGATGGAGAGAGATTACTGCAAGATGCAGCTTCTGTTGTGATCACAGGTGTAACAGAACTGCTTCATGGAACAAAGTTCACGGACCGTCACATAAATGAGATCAGTGACGAGGCGCACTGTGCAATGAAAAGCAGAGAGCAGTCAAATGGATGAGTGTGCAGTCAAAATAAGCAGAGAAGAGAACAATCACATCGAGGAATGAATCATGTGTCTGAGGACTGCAGGATATACCAGTAATTGCCTCTTGAAGGTCTTGTAGGATCGATCAGCTCCCTACCTTCTGGTATGTTACTTCACTTTCCCCTTGTTTTGTTCCACTCTTCCTTAAAGCAGTCCCTTTATCTTTTGCCTTTCCCTCGACAACCTATTGGTTTAATGTACAGTGTCACTATGAGAACCACAAACCTCCATGATGGATCAATCTAAGGCATCACGAACAAAGAACCACAAGCACTCCCAGTGGATCAAAAGACAGTGCACTGAAAGTTTACACCCTGAAGCCTTGGCGGATGAAGGAACAACATGGGCCCATGCTGCCCCAACCATTCATTGTGCGATTGATGTAACATTGATTTAAAAGGTAAGGAATATATTTGAAAATAATTGTTTCAAATGTATGACCAGTAATGTTGATATATGAATGTTTTGGGGGTGGTTGCGGACCACCCAATAATGTATATTGTTTAGTCAAAATATTGAATTAATTGGGTGTCTTGGACACCATAAAAGACAACCTAAAAGTGGAGGTGACTCACAAATGTGAGCAAAAGGGGATTTTCTTATAATCTTCATGTGATCTTGAGGATGCAAAATGTCTGCTACTGAATAAATGTTTGTCTTTTGTCCTAACTCAAGATGTGAATGATAAAGAAAGCAAAAGTAAAATCAGAACAATTTTCCAAAAGTTTAGGTAAAAAATGTATATTTTTATAAACACAACATGAATACCTTCACTGAAATCATGGGGTTGAGAATTAGACCTACTTTTATCCCGAAGGATACTATGATACCCCCTGAGGTTTTGGCTTTCCAGAGAGCTGTGTTACAAGGTCTTTCACTTGTCAGCATACTGATTTAATAACATAAAAAAGGAAGAATTAGATGCTCTTTAGGACTTTAAAACTCAACCTTCCTTGTTTGTGAAAGGATGAAAGCTATATTTCATACAATGCATTTAATTACATTAATATAGCAAATGCTTGCTACTCTACTTCCTATACCCCCCTGAAACTAAACAAAATCCCATAAACCCTCCAGGAAATTAGATCATGCCTGGACATGGTTCTATTTTTTAAACTATCTGTAAATATTTTGACTGATTCTTCCACCCATTAGTTAAACACACATCAATATTTCTACTTGACTCTAAATATATTATATATGTGCTAGAACGGCTAAAATTTGATAACAAATTAGGAAATATTGGTCACATTGGATATGACTTACCAATATAGCCATATCCTACAGAATGATGCCATAAAGGTAGTTGAATCAGCTTTAAAATGAGGCGGTCCCCTTGTGATGTACTAATGGATTTTATAGAGAAAAAAATGGCAATTGCACAGACTAGAAATTTGTTCCCCTATATCTGTACTGTAAATTTGCAAATGAAAGGTAGTGCAATGGGCACAGCGTTCATGCCTGGCCTGACATATCTTACTTAATATGGCCAATGCTGGCAAGACAGCATCGCGATTTGGAAAGGGAGCATGGATGACTGAGAGGATGTTTAAATGTGGATGAAACACACATACACACCCATGTGGGAGCAATACATTACTGGAGTATGACAGTCCACTTCCCAGAAGACAACCGACAATTCCATACAGCCAATTCAAAACTTTCTGAAGAAAGTACAGGCAGAAAGATATTTAGATATGTTACAAAAGTAAGCGAAAATAAAGAAAGAATACCCATGAAGGTATATCCCTAAAAGATTGTTCTCAAGGTGGCTAAAAAGAACAGGTATAGTCAGTGGTCGAAGTGCGCGAAAAGAAGTAGCGGAACTATGTTCCCTGCTGGCCTGCACCCAATCTCCACAAACCCCATCACCACTCCACTTGGCACACACAATACAAGCCCCAAAACAAATGCACCTGCTGTTTAAAGGAACGTTCTGTGCACTACACTGAAGGTGCACGTTTCAACTTCTTCCTACACTTTTATTTTAAAATGATGCCATTCCGGAACAGTTTCTTTTTAAAATAAAAGTATAGGAACAGTAAAACTTAATTTTCAAAAGTAGAGGAGCACTGCTCCCAACCGCTCCTGCTCACTTCGGTCACTGAGTATAGTATGCCAGAACCTCTTCTAGAGAAAAATAGTCTAATCCAATTGACAAACTGGCTTGTGTAAATGCTTTTTTATAGACATTCGACTTACATCAAAATATTGCTTTCATATTGAAGTGTATCCTGCCATACCTGAATGTGCACCACAGAGTTATGTTATGAGAACTTTTATAGCGCACGGCCGCCTGAAGGCATCATGGCACTAGAGAGGGAGGAACAGATAGCCAACAGGCCCTCAATAGTGGTAATCTAAAACAGATATGTTTTTAAGGCTTTCCTGAAAGCCAGGTGGTTAGGCAGTTTTTTGCTGCCAGCGGAAGGTCATTCCACAATACGAGAGCGCCGGAAAGGGGGAACGCACAGCAAACCTGCCGACGCTGATCACAAAGAGCGTTGTGGAGGGTAGCGGATGCATTTAGAGTGAAGATATTCTGCCCCCTGATCATGCAGCGCCCGATGGACAATGCAGAGTGCCTTAAATCCAATGCGCTGAGTCACTAGGAGCCAGGGCAGGGAGCGCAAACTGGAGAGATGTGAGCCCCATAGGGAGAACCTGTTGCCACACATGCTGTGAGATTTCTCAGGCGTTGGAGTCATTGCACCAGGCCCTTAGGCTGTGCCAGGTAGAGAGAAATGCAACAATCCAGTCTGCCGCAACCACCGGCAGACGCAGTGGGGCTAGTATCATGTGGACCACCTTCTTCAGTATTTTAAGATAAAAGTGGCAAGTCGGGCATACAGCCAATACTTGGGCGTTCATAGAAAGAGACGCCAACCGGATCACCCCAAGATTTATTACCTTAGCCATAGGAACGGGGAGAGGACCAAGAGAGGAAGGCCAGAAAGAGGAGATCCAAAGTGAAGGGTCAGGGAGGGAACCCACCACCACGACCTCTGTCTTGTCCCCATTCAGCTTCAGCCAATTGTGGCCTACCCACTCCACCACGGCCGTCAGGCACGGATGAATATACAATGACACCTCAGGATGATCAAGATCTAGATGGATCAGGATCTGGGTGTCGTCGGCATAAGTATATAGCACCTGATGCTGAGGGAGCGGATGAGACACATTAATGACCAGATGTAAATATTGAAGATAATGGGGGACAAGGCAGTGCCCTGCTGCACCCCTCAGCTAAGGTGGCAGGGCCCAGACAAGAAAAGGAGAGAACGAGTCCTGTCGGCCAGAAAAGACGAAACCAGGCTAGCACTTGACCAGATATTACAATCTGGGCCAGATGAAACAGCAGGGTCGGGTGGGCCACGGTGTCGAAAGCCACTGATACATCTAATAAATTCAGGGCGCCGACTCCCCCTGCTTCCACCAGCCTGGCCATATCGTCCTGGACAGATACCAGGACACTTTCTGTACCCCTGCCAGGCCGAAAGCATGACTGTGCTGGCTCAAGAAGCTCTGATGACTCAAGAAAAGAGGACAGAAGAGGAGAGACCAAGGATTCCAGAAGTTTCATAAGAAACAGCAAGAGTGAAATAGGCCAAAAATTGGAAGGAAGAGAAGAGTCCAGCAAAGGCTATTTCAAGAGAGGGATCACTGTGGCGGCCTTAAATTGTGGAGGAATATGTCCAGACTGAAAAGGGATGTTAATGGCCATAGTGATCTCACTCAATAGGTCGGGAGAGAGCTCCTTCATAACTCCCAATGGCACCACATCAGATGGAGCACTAGACTTAATATGTTGAATGGCCTTCAATACCGATTCCTCAGAAAAAAGAGGAACAGCCCGCCAGCGTATCTGGGCCACCCGACTCGAGAAGCGTGCTCTCAGAAGTAGATGTTGACACAGCTGATGAAACACTACCTGAAATATCAGCTCGAATCATCTCAATCTTCTTAATAAAAAATTGAGACGAGTCGCAGAGCTCCTGAGTAGGCCTAATACCAGGGACACACTTAGTCGAGGAAGACAGAGATTTCACGGCTGCAAAGAGAGCTTTAGGTTGACCATGGGAAGTTTCAATTTTCTGGGCAAAATAAGATTTTTTGCAGCTAAAATAGCCTTAAATTGAGATTTAAGAATGAGGTCGTAAGCATTGCACCACTTTCGTTCCGCCTGTCTAAGTTTCAATCGGGCAGATTTCAGCTGTTCCGAGAACCGCGGCTCAGAAAGAAGGTTGCATGGCTGGATGAGCCGTATCAGAGCCTCTTCATCAGCTGCCACATGGAGTGCTTGAGCAAGGAGCGAAAGAGAAGTGGCAATAGCCACTCTGCATTTCCATTTGGTAGAGGATATACAGCCTTGTAGGTTGGCTGAACGCCAACAGCGCTGCCAAACTCTGCCAGGGTGAATCTTAGGATGAACTTGCACCAGTTTAAGTGTGCAGGTCACCAGGTAGTGATCCGTCCATAATATAGGTTAAGCAGATTGAAAAGCGAGTAGGGCTTCATTTGCTACTACCACATCGAGCGTGTTTCCCAGTTTATGAGTGGGTCCAACCACATGCTATTGGAGATCAAGGTCAGACAAACTGTCAAAAAATGAATCAAATGTAGGGGCCCGAGGGTGGTTGAATTCCAAATTCAAATCACCCAACACAACCAAATGCATATATTTAATGTGGAGATCAGCTATAAAGTCCACTAGAGGTTCAAGAAGGCCGGCATGAGAACCTGGGGGTCGATAGACAATCAGGACATGGCATGTGAAGACAGGGGAAATCACACACCTTAATAGCATGGCCTCCATTGGGGCAGCCCAGCTGGGTCACCAAAAAATTCTGATTTAAAGATTGCAGCAGCACCGCCTCCATGCTGAGGTGCGGGCCGATCTAAATGAAATGACCTTGTAGCCATCAGGGATAGCCTGAACAAGGGCCGGAGCCGAGCTCTCCTGTAGCCACGTTTCCATGAGGCACAGCATAGCAGGGCTGCGATCAGAGAACAAAAAATACATTTCTGCTGCATGCGCAGGCAGAGATCGAGTATTTAGCAGCAGCAGTGGTAGAGCCGTAATGTTGTAAGCCCCATGATGCTGCTGTTGCACACATGACAGTGTATCTATAACTGGACCATCTGTCCATCTCAAAGGCAATTGCGCAGACGGGTTTGCCTTAAGCCTGCCTTTGGCTACACAGGCAATCAATCCGGCACATATGAGGCCATGATTGAAATGGGAGCCAAGCAGAGAACTGCCCACTTCCACAAAGGAAGAGGACTGACCGCGACCACAGCATCCTTCAAGTTAAAATAACACCAGTAACAATGTAGCAGCAAATAGATAAAACTGCAGTGAATTCAAGGAAAGTAGCAATATAATGTTACTAGGGCAATGGACCTTTCAGGTTGGGCTATTGTAACAGCTTGTACCTGGGCCTCCCAAAACACCTCATCAGTATCTACAGTTGATTCAAACAAGGCACCCCGACTCCTCGTGACATTGAATTGGTGTGACCACATTACGTCAGCCCTAAAGTCCCTGCACTGGCTCCTCATTGGTCAAAACCTTGACCATTGCCCATAAGGTCTACTGCAGGAACACCCATGATTACCTGAACAGGTTCAACAAGAGACACGCCCCCACCAGATCTCTAAGTCACTCAAGCGCCAGGAGGCCATCTGTGATGATATTCAGGAAACAATAACATCGTCATCTATCTACAAGGGCTGGTAAGACCTACAAATGGAACCTCTTGCCTGTGAATATTGAACTGAAGGGAGGCCTTTATGGAGATTAAGTGAACACAGCACCCAATTCCACACCATGCACCATTCAGACAGAAAGGTGGTCAGTAAGTAGCCGACCATCCCTCCAAGCACATACAGACACTCAGGAAGGGCTCACTCACACAAAGAAGGAGAATCTGTGCTATCCCAGAGGCATCTGCGTATGCAAGTCAGAGCTGGGTTCAGGCTAGTTATAGCCTTCAGTCCTGGGATACAGCAACTGTATCTCAGGAATGTGACTAAATATTCTCTTTTCCTCCCATAGACACAGAGACGGACACAGGATAGTAATGTGACCCCCTTTATGTCTTCAAGGAAAACAAAGACTAGCTGCATTTTGTGAATGGAGGAATGGTTAAAAAAGACACCAGCTGGGTTAATTGGTTATAATATTACAAAAAGCAAACAGATGCCACCAGCCTAGCCACATGACTAACTGAGAGGGGGCCTTAAGAACTCTTAAGGCAGAACACAAAAAGCATAGCCCCTCGCTCCATCAAGCTTTAGTTAAACTTGGGCGAGAGGAAAATTCCCCAAAAGCAAACAGAGGTGCAGGGGACCACCACATCATGTAATATGTGGGCTTTCCACCTAACAAAAATCTAAAATAGTGAAAACCTCTCAAATCATTTCTCTTCAAGCAAGTATTCCCACCCAACGGAGAGGCTGTGTGGATGCTCTTGCTAGTTCTCTGTGCTACTCAGTTCTCCCGCTTATCTGGGGGCCTTGAAGAGACTAGCACACTACTCTTAAGATCCTTTTCACACAGACACTTTCAGAATTAAGAAAAGAAATATGATAAATGGACTCTGTTCCTAAGATCAATTGATGTTCTGCAACAGTACACTTGTATTAGCTGTTCATCTGCTAAAACTCTTATCAGCTATGTATTTTCTGTATGTTTTTTCCTTAGCACTACACTTGCCTCATCTAGCAAGCCCAGCGGGATTTGCTACTTGTCTGCACTTCTCTCTTTGCACATATACAAATCTAACTCTAACAAGACTTTTGAATTATCAGATTGTTGTATCCCTTCTGTTTTGTCTTTCCTCTCTAAAGTCTCTTGGTGAGTCACAGAGCATTCTGGGAGTGTGGTTGTTGCCATACAAATCAACATTAAATAAACATGTATTGGCATTTAATCAATATATGAATGGGATTAAACAATTTAAGAAAAGCATCTCATTCTTCATTTGATGAATGCCTTAGGACAAAAATATCATCAATGTACCCAGTTCTTGACTCCAACTTTCCCCAACAATTAATAAAACTTGTTCCATGAAAATGTTTGATATGCTGAAGCAATTGGAATTTGAAATATAGTACAATCAAGAATTGGATGCTTGTCTGGAATTGATTAATATTATTCATACATCAATGAAATTTACAATACATTACACTTAGAATGAGCTCATTTTTAGACATACAATAAATTTGTGACAAGGATAAGTTTCAAATTTCGGTACCTGCCCATCTCCTAGAGGCCAACTCAGTGCAGCGGTTTTGCTGCAAAGCTTGTGACATTTTTAGGGTGGTGCAGAGTTAGGCTGTAAGGGGGATATGGGGAGTTGCCCCCCATTAAAATGCTACTATAAATGCAGGGAAACAGCTACAATGAGTTGGCTACCCATGAGTTGTAGCATTCCAACAGCAAGCAATCCTGAAAAACGTATGACACAATTGGAGAGAGTCATTAGGAGAGGAATATCGCAAAAACCCCATGCAACAACACTGGCACAATATTATCGGGCCCAAAGAATCCCACATGGTTTAAGAGTATACCTGAGACCAACGCTCTGTAAAGATAACCTGATTTTGTCAAAAAGCAGGGACAGATTTTAAATAAATGCTTGTTAGATTTAATTCTCCTGACTATAGAAGAATTATCCAAGTTAGTCAATGGTCTAGACAAAGAAATTAAAGAAGTAACAGAACAACTGGCTACCTTTAAGAGTACAGAAGAATTAAAAAATATTATTGAGGAAGTGAACAACACCCTTGAGAACTACCAAAAAGATATTGAACAAAGAAAGTTAAGGAAGTTCCGAAGGCATAACTTGGATTATTCTCAAGACATTGTCTATACCTGGCAGGAGCATTACAATCAGACAAGACCCACACAGAATAGGAGACCACCACCCAACGCTAAAACACGAACACAAGACGAAAGTGAATCTAGCAGTGAAGTCCCAAGTAGCAAGAAGATAGTAGAACCTCAAAAACTGGACCCCGAAGAACAACAATTCTGCATACATCGCAAGAAGCTACAACCTCCAACGCGCAACCGATTCTACCGTCTTTGTTAGAAAAAAGAAAGCTAGAAGAGGCAACACGAAATCTAAGGTTGAAAAGCAAAGCAAACAGCTCGTAGTTAACATCTCTTCAAAGTACTTTACAGAGAACCAATTAGATGTACTAAATCTAGGCTTGTCTTTCATTCCAACTAAGAATTCAAACTTGTTAGAAGAAAAAATGAACTTACACAGACTAACAAGGAAAATGAGATTGAAGGTATTATTTGATTCACAAGATTTTATAGAGTCTCCGACTGCGGAAAATGAATATTTGGAAATAAAACCTAAAAGCTATTTCGACCCTCAGGTGAACAATCTAGCCATTAAAATGTTCGAGAAGCAGATGTTGAAAGACCTAAAAGCAGTTAATTTCACTCGATACAAAAGGATACAACATCAGGCGACATCAAAGCCAATTATTAAGAGATTTAGCCGATAATATCATAACTCTTAAACTGGCAGATAATCATCATCATTATGGACACCATCTTTTATGAAAAACAGATAAAGGAATTGCTAGAGGATGAAAACACCTACATTAAGATCAATCAGGATCCTACTATGGAGGTAGCGAGGATCATAAAATAAACTTTAGACAAGGCACTTGAACAAGACTGGATTTCTCAAAAAAACAAAACATTCTTGACAAATGACTACCCAATCACTCCAGTATTTTATGGATTACCAAAAATCCACTAGGATGCAAAAAACACACCACAGCGACCAATAGTTGCAAGTACAGAAAGCATATTCAATCCACTGGCAATTTATGTAGACAAAGCATTACAACCACTGGTACAGACAACATCCACCTACTTGAGAGACACTGTAGATTTTCTGAATTCAATACGGGAACAGACAAAAGTACAGGAGACTGACCTGCTATTATCCTTTGATGTACAGTCTCTCTACACATCAATTCCTCACAATGACGGACTGGAATCTCTAGAATGGGCCTTATTAAGAAGTGGGAATTGTGAAGCCAGCACGTTATTTATCCTGGAATTAAGCAAGATCATTTTGGTAAACAACTACTTCAGACATAAGTCACAATTTTACCTACACGCCTCAGTAACGTCAATGGGGTTGTCAATCGCCTCAGGCTGTGCAAACTTGTTTATGTTTCACCTAGAGAGTACATCAATACTGTCCAACCAAAGATGGCATGATAACATCATCACTTGGAAGAGATACATAGACAGTGTGTTTGTTGTCTGGAGAGGCAGTAGAATTGACATTGACAATATTCTGGTTTACATCAACTCCATCCATGAGCGAATCAAATTCACCATGGAGGTAGGTACACCGAAATTACATTTTCTAGACGTAGAGCTAGAAATCAAAGGCACTGAATTAATAAAAAACATTTATCACAAAAAGACAGATGTTAACAATTCATTGCATTATCAGAGTAACCATCCACAACATCTAAAGAACACTTTACCGTATAGTCAGTTTCTTTGCTTGAGAAGAATTATATCATCTGAGGATACACTCAAAGAGGAAAATAAAAAATGGACAGAAAAATACTTAAAGAGGGGCTATCCTAAAGAAATAGTCGAGATGGCTAGAAGTAAGACTCAAAATCTGGAGAGGAGAGACCTCTTTTCACCCAAAACAAAATCAAAAGAGATCCCATTCTTGAATGCACTGAGATACTCTGGACAAAGTCATCAAGTGACTAGGCTTATTAAATAAAACTTGCGACTTATACAATTTGTTAGTCCAGCAACTATTTCCAGAACCCCCAATCATTGCCTATAAGAGGGGGCGCAATCTGAAAGATCAACTAGTAAAAGCAGAAAGACCACCAAGGGAAAAACAACAAACCTTGAGTACTAAAAAAAGGGACATATCCCTGCTTGAATTGCTGTAATTGCAATAATGTCATGAGGGGAGTATATGTCAGACACCCCAAGAGAGGCAATAAGATCAAATTGAAGGATTTTGCAACTTGCGACACTAAATCAATCTTATATGGACTAAGTTGTCCTTGTGGAATTTATTACATGGGCCAAACAACAAGAAAAGCCAAAAGAAAGGTGGAACGAATATAAAAGCTGTATAAGAACCAATAATATAACATCACCAGCTGCTAGACATTTTAATGAAAAGCGACACACCATTGCACAATTGAGAGTGATTATTTTGGCGATTGTTAAAAAAGCACATCAGGGAGGAAACCATGCAAAACGCATGGATCAAAGGGATGTCTACTAGATCGAAACAATGAATAGCTTAACTCCTGATCGAATGAACAAAGAGTTCAGTCTCGTCCCTTCCTTTAACTTTGCAAAAATGGGGTGAAAGTCTATACCTACCAATTGTCTACAGCAGTGAGAACACCAAATGTGATATATAAGAAAATACCATTAATCGACTGTACTAATGAATGTTGGGAAATAATTGAATTTACAATTGGAAGTCATAATGTGGAGAACTATGCTTTGACTGTATGCATTGGTAGCTTAGAACATTAGCATGGGTAGAGTTCAACAACTGGACATAAGTTCCTTGTCAATAATCAGTATTTAAGACAACCTTTAATTGACAAAAGGAATAACCACTGAGTGATATTGAGATTGTGAACAGGTTAGAAAGGAATAAAGGGATGAAAGGCTATATTTTTGTATTTAATAGCAGGTGCTTAGAGTGATACTGATATGATATATGATATGATATGATATGATATGGCATTTATAACACGCCTATACACAAGTGTTTCAAGGCGCGACGAGGCAAGGGAGGGGGAACAAGGGAAGACAGACAACGATCTTATTAGGCCCAGTGTCATTCAGATCGCGCAAGTGCATGGGAAGGGGAAAAGGGAAAAGTGCGAGGGGGAAGGGAGAGGGGAAAGTGCAGTACATGGGATAGTAGAATAAATAAGATAGTAAAACGGCCAGGTGGTGGCAAGTGCAAGGTAAGTGCAGACATAAGTGCTGATAGGGGGACTGTGGGGATACAGAAAACAGTCCCCAGGTGCAAGGGAGGCAGTGCAGGTGTGCAACTGGCAGGGCCTGGGCCTGAGATCAGAAGGGTGGCCAGGTAACCAGTGCAGTAACAGCCAGGAATAATTCAGCAGGGGCGAGGGGGAGAGAAAGCAGAAGCAAAGAGGAAGGTTTTGAGGTGCTTCCGGAACCGGAGATGGTTCTCCTCAAGTTTAAGCGAGGCAGGTAGGCTGTTCCAGTGGGAGGCCCCTGCCGAAGAGAGAGACTTACCACCAACTTGTTGCTTGGAGAAGCAACTGACCCTGAGGGAGTTGGAGGCGGATGAGCGAAGAGCTCGAGAAGGAAGATATTTAGGAAGAAAGAGTTGAAGGAATCGCTGCCCCAGGTCCCAGAAGGCCTTGTGGACAATGCAGAGGGTTTTGAACTTGATCCTAGCAGCCACTGGGAGCCAGTACAGAGATTTCAGTCCTGGAGAGATACAATCCCTGGGCTTGAGGCCAAGGACAAGTCTTGCAGTCCTATTCTGGATAAGTTGCAGAGGGTGGAGAGTAGAGGCAGGCAGTTTTAGATAGAGGCTGTTGGCTAGTCCAGCCTAGAGAGAACCAGGGCTCTGGAGACAGTGAGCTTCTGGGGGAAGGAGAGGAACGGCAGAATACCTCTGATGAGATGCAGCTGGTAGTGTGACTTCTTAGAGACGTCAGATATGTGAGGAGAGAAGGAGAGTGTGGAGTCGAAGATGACACCAAGGTTTTTAGCCTTGCAGGTGGGAGCAGGAAGAGGGCCAAGAGAGGCCGGCCAGAGAGGTGCAGGGAAGTAGGGAGTGGGTGTTCTGATGAGTAGAATTGCAGTCTTACTGGCATTAAGGCAGAGGTCATTGGCGGCACACCACTCCTGGATAGCAGACAGACAGTCAGAGATGAGAGAGGGAGAGGAGGAGGCCGAGGGTAGCCTGAAAATGAGCTGGGTATCATCCACATAGCACTGAAAATTGGGTCAGAGAGCGGCGATGCAGTGGGCAAGGAGTGCCAGGTATTGGTTGAACAGCCAGGGAGAGAGGTTAGATCTCTGGGGGACACCACAGGTAGAGAAAAAGATATCGGAGAGGAAGGACCCAAGTTGGACCTGGGAGGGTCAGTCGCAGAGGAAATAAGTCAGCCACGGCAGAACCTGACCAGGTTATCACGGAGACGGTTGAGCCGGATGGCATGGTTGACAGTGTCAAAGGCAGAAGAGAGATCAAGCAAGATGAGGACACAGGCGGTGTTAGAGTCAAGGTTGGAGAGCAGGTCTTCACAGATGTTCAGGAGAGCAGCTTCCATGCTTCTGGCCGCTCTGAAGCCAGACTGATGGTCATGAAGACGACCAACAGATTTGGTGTGGAGATTAAGCTGGGAGATGGCCAGTTTCTCCAGGAGCTTGTCCAGGAAGGGAGTGATGGAGATTGGATGATAGTTGGCCGGGCAGGAGGGGTCGGCAGAGAGTTTCTTAAGAAGAGGGTGCACAAGAGAGTGCTTCAGGGGGGATGGGAAGACTCCAGTGACGAAGAAGTTATGGCAGAAATCCGCCAGGGCAGGAGCCAGGGCAGGAGCCAGGGAGTCGATGTGGTCCCGAGAGTGTGAGCATGTTCTATACAAAAAACACATGGATGATGGATTATTCAAATAATAACCCCACTGATTAATACATCTTGCATTCAATGAGTCAGCCGGGACAGGTTTGCAGAAAACAAATCATGAGAGAAATCATCACCAGAGTCGAAATGCAGATACAGTAGGGTTAGATCATTATGATTGGTAACAACTTTTAAGATTGGATTCACAGTTGAGAAATCGAGATACACTTGCAAGTATGAACTTAATGACAGTCTCTAGCCATGTCTAGTAGCTTGATTGAAGGCGTGAGAATCTTATTACACCTTCTCAGAATTGTGAACATTTATTCCTGTAACAGGGCCTACACTGTTACAAAGTAGATAAAAGTAAATAAACACGTGACGTCATCATGTTTGAACGTGATGATGCACGTTAAAAAAAGCGGCCATTTTGGAAGCACGTTTCTCACTGCTCCAGACAAGGTAAGTGTGCCACACACGCCTGAATATCGAAGTAAGCCCTGAACTATAATGCAAAATTGTAGTTGTTTTAGGATTGAATAGGACATACCAGGTCCTATCACAGTACCCTAATATCTATGCTCGGTCCACAGATCAGGATACCTTCTGAATACAACAGATCATGAAGAACCCGCATGTAATCCTGTCCCATCCCATCAAACCTTAATAGACAGTGGCGATCCAACATCCAATAGGTAAGAGAAAATGCCAGTGGGTGTTTCATCATATAGACTAGAACGAATACAGAACGTGTATCTAACAATTCTCTATTTTTACTAGATCCACTAGAAGAGATCTGTTACAAACCCAGGAAATGTGCTTACAGAAGGAATTTAACCCCCACACTGCCCTGATCCAATAGAGAGTGGTTTGCTCTCTGCAATTACGTACAGGTACACTACATTTTAACCATGTTGATCAGTATTTACAAAAAATCTATTTTGATGCCTAGAGGAGCATGATTTTAATTGTTTTGATAAGATATATCCCCTTTCACTTTTTTACTTTTTTAAGCAAATACACCTTTCCTAACTAAAGGAGATTGCGGGCTGTAAACAAGATACCAAAAGTTAAGGAAGCTAGGAAACCTACAATATTAATCTCAGAATTATTTGTGATTCAAGAACATCATCCAGGTGATTATGAATAGGGGGCATGACAGAATATTATTGATATTAATAAGAAATTGAGACTTATTAGCTGACTATTGTATATTATTATCTTCAGACAAGACAAAGTGAACAGCATCACATTGTATCAAAGAGTTGCTGATGAAGGGAACACATTCCAGAAACGCGTTGAGCAAATACCTATGATAATACAGCACTACAGTCACTACGAACCTATCATCATAATCAAATGAGGGAAATTCAATGAGGATACATTTGATTTATTACTGTGGTCTATATGTTGAGGATGAATAATTGACAATAATTGCATAATTACGAAATTGACTTGTTTCTTTATGTACATAATAAATTTGTGTGAACTTTGAGACACGGAATTTAAATGATAATGGAATTGAATATATTATGTAATATTATTCGGCTGTAATTTACTATATGAGAACAGTAAAAAAATGATCATTGTCATTTACCAGGAAGTAATTTTGAATGTTATTCGCATTGGGAACAACATATCAGACTTGTCTGTAGTTGTATAACACAAATCTGTGCGAGGGACGGGAGAGTTCCACAAGTCTGTGGACATCTGTTGTTACCTATGAGTTGTACCAGATCCAACATTTCAGCCATAGTAAACGCTCACTCATAGAAACACTTTCCTGTCAGCAACCTACGGGCAAGTGGAGTCCCATAAGGCATCTCTGCCTTGAGGTCACCTGCTATGAATTCATAAAATCACAATGGATGAGGACATTGTGCAGCAATATGCTGCATGCATGATGCAAGAATTCATTTAGAGATTTATTTTAAACTGTGATCCCTAAAAGACTGTAAGGGTGCAGAAGAAGGAGACTGACACAAAGCTGACATGTTTGAGGTTTAAGACGTTCATTAAACAAGAAAGCAAGAGAAATTCTATCTATCGCTTTTCCTAAGAGGGGTTTCCCTGCCTCAACTAAACATAAGGTGCCTGTCAGGATGTCTGTCAACTCAAAAGTGTCCACCGTCCTGTGTCAAGAAAACCTTACTTCTGTCCCTTACACTAGAGACTAAAGAAGAAGGCAGTACTGGTTTGGTCCCAGGAGAATGACTCCCTTCTCCTGGGTTATAGTTCCTGGTTTGTTGAAACAGTTTTGAAATCTTAGAACAGTCTCGTGTCTCACACGTTGTCAGGGGAAATGTCTCCCTTTCCCTGATAGTAGAGTTTCGAACAATACTTTCTTGGTGGGCCAGGAGAATGACTCCCTTCTCCCGACATCCAGTCTCAGATAGCCCAGGGGAATGACTCCTCTCCTCAGGTCTTTTTGGACCATACTGCCGGTCTGGGTTAACAGGAGAATGATTCCCTCCTCCTGGTATCATGTTCTCAGTTCCTTACGACTAGGGGTGAACTCCCTT
Organism: Ambystoma mexicanum; assembly: GCF_040938575.1. Lineage (NCBI taxonomy): Eukaryota > Metazoa > Chordata > Amphibia > Caudata > Ambystomatidae > Ambystoma > Ambystoma mexicanum. Next base: position 403,409,065 of record NC_090934.1, read on the forward strand.
CCCCTGGTCTTTTTTTCATCAGACTTCACACCTACAACACCCAGTTCTGAGTGATAGGAGGGTCCATGACCCTGGCTTCTCTTCTCATTTGACCTGGCCCACTGGTTCACTCCCCTGCCAAGCACTGCCACAAGGAAGATGGCTTGTATCTTGTTGAGGGTCCCTGACCCTCCTTGGGCTGTCAGTGGGTTTATCCCAACCACAGTAGTGAGGGACTCTCCCTCTCAAGTGCTCTTTTTGGTGCTTGGGGTCCTCAAGCCTTCCATGGTGGTCAATGGGCTTTGTTCGACCACTGTGATGAGGAGAAGGTCTGTAGGCTTTCTGCACCTGTCGTGCCACCCAAACATCTAGGACAATGAATGATAATTGCTTTTTGTACAAAACATTGGTTCCGTAAGTGCATGATTCAATACATTATTTTAAAATATTGGGAGTGTCACGATAGTGACAGGAATCAACTCTACAAACTCAGAAACGTAACTTTACAGTGTTTTACTACGGAACATTTACACTGTGCGGGCAAAATAATAAAATGGGTAGGAATAAAGCACAATTGAATGTCAGGATTAGTCTGATGGCTTTTACTAACTAAATGTTTGTGGAAACTAAACATTTAGAAATGGCTTCTCTCCAGCCTCAGGTGGGACCCATGGTTCCCATCCCAGAAAAAGGTTGTGTAACAAAAGAATATCTTACAACAAACTCTCTGGGACTTCCACTGGGTTTTCTAATGATTCAAGGTGAGTACTGGGTTCACAGGGACCTCTCCCTTTACTTACTCCTTCTCTTCTGTGACCTAGTCTTACTGGTCTGCTGTTGATTGTCTTTCTTTGGGATCTCCTCTGTCTGCTCCTTGAGACGGTTTTTCTCAGTGGCATAGTCAGGCACCCTTAGTAAAGGAAAAAGGGGCCTGGTTAGTGAGCCTGGTATCACACTCAGTCCAAGATAATGACATGCAGAGCTTGGCAGGATGAGCGAGTGGCTAACTACTTTGCTTAGAGCTCCTCTCCCAAAAGAGAGATATCACCCCCTAAAACTGGCAGGTTACTCTGACTGACCTTTCTTGCAGGCCCCTGCTTCCCTCTCTGCCCCTTTCATCGCCTACCATCTCAGCTTCACCTGTTCAAGGTGTCGATTTCTTCAATTAATGTTTCTATACACTCTCCTTCCGTTCTCTCTCCTTCTATAGCCATCTCTGATCTGTGTACTCATCTTCCCATTCCCCGCCTTTTTCCCTTTGGGTTCTCCCCATTTTTCCATTTCAAAGTGTCCTCACTTTCTTCAACCCTTTGGATACTATATCAAATAACTTCTAGATCTCACCTCTTTCTCTCGGCTTCTTCATCCAGTTGGGCGCTAGATTCACTGTTCTCCGAAGTTCTCCTCCCCTATTGTGTATTATTATCCAGGGATCAAAATTAAGATTGGATAAGCAGTAGCTAAAAACACCTTTCTGGGTATCCGGCATTAACTAGTGAACTGAATCTACCACTAAGGAACGAGGAGCTCGGTAGCGGTCCGTAAATCTAACTTCCACACAAGATATAAACATATCATTTTGTCCATTATTTATGACCACTTGTGGTTTAAATGTCATATAGCTTTGTCCTACTGTATATACATAGATGTAAGCCTCTTCTCTTTCCCACCTTCTTCAACGCTTTGGATACTTTAATCACTCCTCTGAGCACCACTCGTTCCCTTCCTCTTGCACTCTACTTTGACATTCAAGGATTACTAGGTGTCTCCACACAAACCCCTCTTCATAGTTGGGCCCTTTACTGACCACCCCAACAAACCTTGCCAAGACGAAGCAGGGAATGTCCCACCTCTACCAGACCTGGCCTTTGCAGAAAGAAATGACACAGTCCTCACAGAGGCTTTTTCTAGGGTAATTACGGACGAAGTCAGACGTAGCCAGATGAGTCCGTTTTTCTTCTTAAAGAAGGGGTTGTTATATCGGGTTGATGTTCATGTTGCATGCGCCATATTTGTGACCTGGGGGTGCAGCGAAATGGGCACAATGTTGCGATTTCATATGCATCTAGTGTAGTTAAGTAGTTCCCCAATGGAAGCCAATTTATTTGCAATGAGCATCTCTGCTAAGGTCACGTCCACATTATACACGGTGCTCCCAGAACTTACTATCCTGCAAGAGAAATGGGAGCAGGACTTGGGAAAGCTGGAACCGGAAAAATGGGTGGAGGCCCTGGTGTTCCCAAAGGAGGTGGGAATGGCTGCACGACTGAGGTTAATACAATTCAAAGTCCTCCACAGGTGTGTATTATTCCTGCACAATTGGGACCAGATGGGGGAGGGCAGACAGCGACGCTTGCCTTAGGTGCGGTAGGGGAGGAGGCACTTTCTATCACATACTTTGGGAGTGTGTACAGATCTGAATTTTCTGGACGCAATGTATACAAAAACTATCTTTGATGGGGGCCCAGGTTCCCTTGGAGCCAAAACTGATATTAGGAATATGGGCTGACACTGACTTTACGAAACACAGGAAAACTTTCCTGGCAGTGGCAATGGGACTTGCTAAAAGACTGATAGCAGCATCCTGGGGCTCTGCAGAGCGTCCGAGGTAAAGTCAGTCGACTGCGGAACTGGACCGCTGCATGGCCTTGGAAAGAAGAGTATACAGAGCATGGGGCTGTCCTGGGAAATGTACGAAGGTATGGGGGAGGTGGGAGGGAGATGGCTAAATAGCCTGACCATATGGACTGCCCAAACCGGGAACAATTCCGCTGCCAAATCATTTTGCCAGATCCCCAAGAAGGCCATGCTCCCTTGTTAATGTTAATATACTGTATGAAACCTATTGTATCTTGCATAAGTCGTACGTTGGTTGTGTTTTGTTTGCTCTGTTATGAAAATAATAAACAGATTGAAAAGAAAATGTGAATGTGATTTGTTACTTTAAGTGTAATTTTGTGCTCAGGATTGATACATATAACATTTGCAAGCACATAGAAAGATAAATGCCAAAATCACCAAACGAAATATAAAACATGGTCCAGAGTGTGCGATAAATTGCCTAGAGGCTGGGCAGCGAGGAGTTTTTATAATGCACATGCAAGAAAGGGCACTGGTCATAGAGAACCCACTGTGAAGAAACATGCCAGTTATTAAAACATGCATGCACACTGATATACATACACAGGGAATTATAAATCTACACATAGTGGTGTTTTTTATAAATGGATTAAATTTGGCAGCCAGGGTTTCACGAGAGGACTATTAAGTGACTTGCAGAAAGTAGTTTTTCAGAGTTTCAGAGGCCAGAGGAAGGGAAAATGAGTAACTACGACCTTGACAGATGGTCAGCTAAGCTAACAAACCAGCCAGGGTCTTTATGGCCTGGCAGTATTGCAAAGGCAGATGTAATCTCTTAAGTGCATGCGAAGTTGCAGAAGGGTTTCGGTCATTTGTTTTAACCAGCAATAAACATGAGGTGAAGTAACACTTGAGGCCAGAGTGACCGACACCCAGGGGTTTCTATTGTATTCTCAGGATGAGCCGTGCGTGCTGAACTGTTAGTCATTAAGATTAGAGAGTTCCCGGGGTGCCAGTAAAGTTGGGGTGGATGAGATAGTTATCACCAGTTCAAAGCGAAGCTGTTTATTCTGCTTTTCTCATGTCATTTGAAGTATCCATGCGAACCATGTGCAAATTACATTCAGGGTTAACAGGTTTCAGGCCAGTTGTGACCTTTAATGAATTATGTTTGCATATGAATGTGGAACCATGTGCTGATGTCATGACCTACCACGGACTAATCCCAAAGAGGGGTGTGCTATGAATACGATCTGACAATGGTAGTAGAGATATCAATGACCAGTGAGAATGGAGGGATTGTAGAAAGATAGGATTTCTCTGCATAGGTTTTGAGCAATCACATGTGGAGGGTGGATAGTAATACAATATTTGGGAGTATTTTAACTGTTGCAAAAATGTATTTAATGTGTCAACTTGTGTGGTTCGGCGATACTTGGTTTAGTTTGACTCGACAGAGTCAACTAGCTCCTCCCCGGAAGATTGTACAATAAACATGCTTTACGTACAAACGTGCACTCGTTCCTTAAGTGATGGGCCTGCTTGGTTAAGGTGATTAGGGGCCCACCCATACATTTGGCAACCAAAAAGGGATCCCAGTCTTTCTAAGACATTGGGGTTCCCCTGTCCACACAACTCGGCTGCGGCACCTTTCTGTGGGGACCAGCCTTCTATGCACAGTGAAAAAGAGAGATTTACAGGTGCCATATTGGTTAAAGGTCTGTCTCCTCCTCCCCGGAGGAGTGGTACCATGGTCCAGCTGTGTGGGGCGACTTGACCGAGTACCACATCGAATCACTTCAGGTTCATGTGATTGCACTTTTTGGGGTAAAGCAAGAGGGGAACTAGGGGGAAAAAGAGGTTGTTTCTTTGATTTAAGGGTTTTGGTAAAGGTAGAATCGGAGATGGTGTGTGGAGTTAGCCGAGGTTACAGGGATTGAAAGGATGAATGCTTTGAAGGAATGAGTGAACTGTTTTACGTTCTAAGTATTTTGTATATATTTTTACCTAGTTTGTTATTTTAGAGGTGTGAGGTGGTATCCTACCAAGCATGGCCATTGTGAGGTTTGTCCTGATAACCTTCAGTTTGCTTGTCTGGTTGGCCGGAGCCCTCACCTAGAGGTGAGGTGGTATCTTATGGTAATTCCACCCGTAGATACCTCCATGGAGTATACCCTTGGAATTCTTCATTCTGTATGGACTGTGCAGGCAGAGCCCTCACCTTGCTTTTCTTGATTAGTCGAAGTAGTGGAGGGGAAACTTCCTATATTCAGGGAAAGATGTAATTGTTTTAGAGAAGACCGTAATAGTGAGGAAGAGAGTTAGAGCAGCAGTGATGCAGTCCTTCTATGCTCGAGTGAAGGAGATATCTCAGATATTGGCTGGCGTGTGTTTTTTGGATAAAATGGTATATTTTGTGAAAGAGTGAGAAGTATAATTAAAGTAAACATATAAGTGATGTGACTGCTGTGAAAGCGAGTGAGGTGAGTGATTGTGGGGAAGATTAAGAAACCAGGAAGGGTACAAAGGGGGGTTCTTTGGGTGGACATTTTTGTGCCGCAGGTTCGGCTTCAGTGTTATTTTTTGTGAAATTATTTTGGATAACTTGGGTTGGAGTATGAAGACTCTGTTGAATCATTTGTGTCATGTACTCCCTGGCTATAAGGTGAAGATTCTAAAATATCATGGTTACGGGAAACTAAGGGTAAAATAATCAATACTTGGCCTGTTGAGGGGACATACGAAAAGGGGATATTAGAGAACCTGCATACTTTTTTAACTACAAGGCACAAGGGCTGAAAGTTCGATAAATGGTTAAACATCCTAGAGTTATGGAAGGTGTATGAAAAAGGCAGGAAGGCCCAAAGTGTCGACCTTTCAGAGGAGTGGCCAAAAAAGCAGGGTGCAGGAATTCCTTCTACACCGCCCCCATGGGTGCTATCCTCTATCGCCCGCAGTAGGGCATACAGACCCTGAGGTCGAACCTCCACTTTTCCCAGCGGCCACTCCAATGGTTGCGAGACGAACACAGGTAATGCCTCCATCAGCTATGATTTCTAGAAACTGTGATATTGAGGAAAGTGGAAGGGTAGCTCCTTCAATGGTTAGGGCTGCAGAAAGGTTCAGAATGGAGAGCGGAAAGGAAATAACTCCACCGACTGCTAGGTTAGCAGAGAGATTAAGGGTGGAGGAATGAGAGAAAGTGAGGCCGGCAGTTAGAAGAGTAGATGAAGGTTTGAGAATGAGGGCGATTATGCCTTTTTCCGATAAGATAGGATAGTTGCGACATAGGAGCAGGAGAAAATGTAAGAGGCAGTGAGGCTAGCTGAGGAAGAGGTAATGCTGTTATAGCAGCAGAGAAGCAAAGAGTGCAGGAAGAAGTGAGTAGACAGGCAAAGGAAGTAGAGGAAGGAAGGTGGAGGCATGGACAAGTTCTTGTTAGGTTGGATAAATTGATTATCAAAGAGGTCAATGTGGACCTGGAGAACAGAAATATTACCAACGGTACAGGTTTCGAGCAGGGAGAATGGGAGCCAGCATCCTATGGTAGTGCCAAGTATGCTTCCATGCCTATAGAAGTGTCAGAGGAAGTAATGACAGGAGTAGGAGATAAAGGGGAATGGGAATCGGATGTTGAGCAGGGTGCACCAGCCCCACATCCCGCTCCAGCAACAGAGAATACACCATGGGGTCTTGCGACTTGTTGTGGTACTCGAATGGCCATAGTAAATAGCAGGGGAGAGATGGGGGAAGCCCCAGTAAAAACAGTGGCAACTCAGTTTCTGTTGCTTCAGAAGAGGCTGGGAAAGCTGTATTAAATCCTGCGGTCACAAATGGACTGGAATAATTTGATGAAGGCACTCCCTTCGGCCACTGCAGGGGCGGGGAAGTGGATTTATGCATTAGAGAAACACACTGCTGGTGTCATGTTGGCCATAGGGGACATGAAAAGCTTATTCACGGCTCTTATGGGGGATCGGTCAGCTTAGCTTTAGACGAGAATGGGGTATCCGGGAGTTCAGTTGGATTCAAATGCTCATGCAAGGAGCAGTTTTTAAAAATTGCACAGTGCAGGTATGGGGGCTTTGAAGAATCCTATGTATCCCTCACTGAAACCCTGCCTAAAGCTCCTCTCAGGTGGCCAGGCAAAGGCAGACGCTTCCTGATCCTGATCTTGGGGGTGGTGTACTGCAGGAGGATAATCTGGGAAGAGACATGGCCCAGAGTGGTAAGGAGATCATGTGGCAAGAGACACAGTATTTGTCCTCTGAAAAGAAGTATCTTTCTGGACTGCCAAAACGGAATGACATAGTGCCATTGTAGTGTTACTGGCCCACATATTAGATATGTGACCAGGGGTATAGGTTCTGTTGGATTTGAGCAAGCCTTATTAACAGAAAGATCTTTCAAGGTATCTCAGGCTAACCCCCCACCCCCTTACTCCCCAAGGTATAATGTAAAAGGATCTAGAGAAAGTGCCTTAAACACAATGGGCCTCATTACAAGTTCGGCGGTAGCCTTGCCGGTAAAACCGGCAGGCTGCCTGCGGAACTTGCACATTTTTCCCACGCCTGGTAATGGGGAAATACAGGACCATTGCAACCCTGGCGGGCCCTGTATTTCCCCATTGCCAGGAGCCAGAATGCATTACTCCCCATTCCCATTTGAGCCCAATAATGGGAATGGGGAGGTTGGATGCACCGGCACCATTCGTGAATGGTGCCGGTGCATCCGACATGGTCTGCACCTGGGTGCCATTCTGCCCACCAGGTCAGACATGGTGGATGAAAAGACACCCGCGAGCAGACCTCGTAGTTGGCCGGTCTGGTAACAACGGTACCAGCAAGTTTACCGGTACCTTTGATACCGGACCGGCAAACTCGTAATGAGGCGCAATATCTTCCTCTGTAACAACTAATTCTAACAGTAAATCTTTTAATACGTTTAAGGGAAATAAATCTACCCTTAAAATCATCTCAGAAGTTAAAAGAAACAACTTTGTTGGAGGGGACTACATGTCCCATAATCCCATGAGTACAGGGACGCGGAAGAGGGCTGAAGAGGCATGCAGTTGCAGTAGTCATGCAATTAAGCCTAACAGCCCACTCCTGAAGCAACCTGAGAGGCATAAAAGGCCCCCTCAGGTGCAGGCAATTCGAAGGAAAGAAAGGAGCTGGAACTGTGACTGGAATACGAGCTGTAACCGTAGTAGCAGAAGGAAGAAAGCATGAGGCTGGCAAACCAAGCAGAAGTGGGAGACAAGAGGGACGCTGGAACGTGGAGACAGCAGATTTCTCCAGCTTGTTCTGAGAGGGTTCCGTTTCCCCATACTCTGAAGTGCAGAGGCTGCACAGCAGAAGGCGTGCAGGAGAGCTGTCTTTCTCCATTTGAGTATCAGTATATAAAGGTAAGCTCCCTATTTTTTGATAGAGGGGGATCAATTCTCAAACGGGAGTATAGAAACTGTATAAACAAAGAAAGGGAGAATTGATTACCCCTCTCTACAAAGGCCTGAAAGTTTGAGATCGGGGTAGTTTTTACATGGTGTTTAACACACAGACAAACACATTTGGTACATTGTGATCACTCAATCAGAAAAATGATCCTCCAGAGGACAGAAAAAGCACAGATAAATTCAAAAAATAGATTTATTAATGTTTGTTATACAACATTTAAAAGAACAGTTCTAAGAAACTGAACAGGTAAGTGCAATGACGTCACAGATACTAGAAAACTAAAAACATAGAATACAAAGGGGTGTAAGTCACTAAATAGACATTACTTTGCAAAATGAATTGAACAGACTACTATCCTTAGTGGTCATTTGTAAGATAGTCAACATGTTTCGGCCATGTGTTAGATTGGATGCTATCCCTAGTGTCTTTTCAAAAATAGATGTATCGGCCTTCTTCAGGACAATGGATTTCTTCCAATTTATTTTCAAATTAATGATTTACCCCATTTTATGTTGCATGTGTGGCATCACTGATATCTCCAGGCTCTGTGAGAAAAATGATGCGAATTATGTCAGTCTGAATAATTTTTTTAGGATGGACGAAATTTGCAGGAGTTACATTTCGTCATTGTGGCAAGAGAAACCCGATTCTTGACCTTCGTTGTTACTCAAAATGCATCGGAAAACGCTAGATGTAATTTCAGCAGGCATGGAGAAATGCAACTGCAAATGGTGTTGACCGCATATGAAACTGTGGACCGTGGGAGCGCTCAGTTTCTGAATACAATTGCGGAGCGAGCGGCTAGGCTAACGGCAGTTTTTATCGCGTGTCTTGCCATGCATGGAACTGCATAACTTGAGTTATTGTTTGACGAATGGGAAACACTGTGTGAGACTGGTGCCTGGCATCCTATGTCCCCATTTGAGTCTGATTGACGTGGTTGCTGTGCAGAGAACGTGCTGGAGACCGAGGCAAGGAGCAGTTGTCAAGCTGTGAGTTTTAGGAGCGGGAGGGGCTCCAGAAACTTGTGGCCAGACCAGAGACACCTTCACAGAGGAAGGTTGTGGGTCATTAAGAAGCCAGAAGCAGTAGAAGTTGTGGTAGAAGTCGGGAAAGCAGCGAGACCCACAGAGCAAGTGTCAAAGAAGCTGGTGAGTAAAGTATGGTGTTCTAACACCTTGCACAAGCATTGCCGGCAACAGTATCCAGCCCCATGTTAACTTGCATAAGATTTAAAGCAAATATAAGTTGTTCGTTGAAGTCGAAATACCTGAACAATGGAAATGTAGCCACTTGCATATAATGTGAAAGTCAGTTTTACTCGTGTGAGAAGCTAACAGTGCTTAATCACATTGTTCAATCTTTAGAAGACTGTTACTGTCTGAAGGAGTGTTCACGCATCACTAATTAAGAGGAGTGAACGCTGCGAAGACCATTACTGAATACCCAACATTGACAATACAATTGTTGAAACCTTTAACTTATGAAAAATACATCAAGGAGTGGTTGCATGTGCCTAATTGTGATTCCCAAAGGAGGACTGAACTCTATCCTTCACTTTCACATGGGAATACATTTATATACCTGTCTATAAACCTTGAAAACTACATTAAGAAATGGTTGCGTGTACCTAATTGTGATCGCTAAAGAAAGACTGAATTGTATTCTTTTCTCTAATGTGGCAAATGAAGGTGTTTCCAAGGGGCAGGGGAGGATTTCCACGGGGAAGAGGGTCATTTTGCAGGTTCAAAGGAGAGGGACCCCCGGTTTAATGGGTGAGTGGGAAGCAACTATGGAGGGTTGTATGGGATTCAGTGTTGGTCATGTGGAAGGATGGGACACGTGTCACAAAATTGCAGAGATAGGACTCGGTATTTTAATATGGGAGATCAGCACATGCAATCCCTGACCCGGCCATATGCCCCAGGCTCTGTGCAATCGCAACTGGTACGGGTTGAACAGAACCCAGTGATTGGGGCTGCACAGACCTATGGCACCCCACCTACCACGCCAGCACAAACATCGGTACAGACTTGCAAGAAAAATCCTTTACCCCAAAGAATGCTTACTCATTACATTGGCGCAAGTGTTTTTGAAGGGAATCGTTTTTCGCTCCCTGGTTCTAATATGTGCCAAGAGTAGGACAGCTTTGAGAAATTTGAGGGTATTCTCCCAAGTAGACCTTGGGAACCCCTTGTTCAGGTGTCAAGGGGAGGGCTGGCACTCTCAGATCCCAACCCTGGGGGTGGACAAGCAAGGGAGGATCACCTGCATAGGGGTACTCAGGGTTATGCTCAGGGGAATGGTCCAGGTGAGACACTGTATGTTACCAGGGGAGAAGATGAGGAGAGTGAGATCCCTGAGACCTTTATGGGGTGTGCCAAAACTACCCCCCTTCTTCTGATTAGATCTCTCTGGCCCAGATCCAACAACCCCTCCATGCGTAATCAATCCTCTAAGATTCCCACAATCCCTTTTGTTTATTTCACGGCCCCAGCTATTCCCGTTTAACCCGCAAACCCTACCATTCTCGTCCCTCTGATTGTCATCTTCCAAAATCCCAACCTACTATGACAGAATACTACCATTCCCACAATCTCTTATGTTCTGTTCTCCATCCTGGTCATTCTCGTCCATTTAACAAGCCCTCCAAAACCTACCCTTCCGAGAGCACCCCAAGTCCAAATACAAAGGCTATAATCTCATGTATTACTTCTTTCCTTTCAAACTCTGTAGGATGTTTGGAAACTCTACCAACCACTTTTTCGCATACTCCAACCCCTTCCTTTTCTGACATAAACACTGGTTTATGTTCTTGTAATAGAACTGTGTATCTGACATGTTCTGACAGAAGGGTCAGGCAAAATCAGGCAATTAACTTGAACCGCACAACCTGATGGCCCTTCCTTTTCCCCACAGGGATAAAAGGTGGAGCAAGAAAGCGCAGTACGAGCAAGGCGAGCACGGCAGATAGCACGATGACACAGCTATGCAGGCACGGCAATTCAAGCAAAGGAGAAAGGCGACAAGAATCGAGAAGGTGGCAAGGAGAGAAGTAACCTTGCCCTTTTTGTCCCAGACCCAAGGAACCTTCTTGGAAAAGAGCCTAAGGCCGCGGACAATAGCAGAAGTGTCTTGCAGCAGATGTCAACGGTACACGGGGCAAGCTTATGCCGATAAGCAGGAGGAAGGGAAGCTCCCGTGCCCATGATACCGGCTTTGACTCCAGAGAAGCCAAAAGCCAAGTGGTTCATCATAGCCGGCGAGACGTGGGCAGAGCCGATAAGAACCGGGCTGTGTTGAGCGAGAATCACAAAGTGGCAAGTTTTGAACCAAAGCTGGAGAACTTATAAATGAACTGTAAAAAGTGTGAAGGGGAGACCAGCTGCAGAGGGAAACCAGCATCATGTGGTTGCTATAGGAAAAGACTCTGGTTGAGCCCCATATGAGATAAACTATGAATACCAGAGGGCAGTAGGAGGGACAGCGAAATAGGTCAAAGTGGTCGTGCAGAGCATCAAGTAAAATCCCTGTACAATCAAAAGACTTTGCTCTACAAGCACAGTGAGAGATTGGGAAGTGAATCCCACAGTAAAAGTGAACATTGAGAAAGTAACGGTATTGAATCCCGTTAAAGTCAAGAGGGGTCCGAGCCCGACCAAGGGAGATCCAGTGATGAAGCCACACCCAAGAACTAAAGTCAAGAGGGGTCCGAGCCTGACCAAGGGAGTCCGAGCCCGACCAAGGGAGATCCAGGGATGAAGCCACACCCAAGAACTAAAGTCAAGAGGGGTCCGAGCCTGACCAAGGGAGATCCAGCAGTGAAGCCATCACCCGAGAAGATAAAGAGTAGAGGGGTCCGAACCAACCAAGGGAGATCCAGGGGTGAAGCTGTCACCCAAAGTTGATTGATAAAAGAACTGTGATGTATTTTGCAATACAATTGAGAAGGGTCAGCGCCCAGAAGAGGAAGACCCAAGGGTGAACCCATCACCCAGTTCATTCATCACAAAGATTGATACGATTCGTACCAATATTGTCAAGAAACTAATGCTAACTGCTACCGTGGTTTCCTGTCTCCCGGTTGATGCTAATATTACATCTGGATCCCCTATCAATTAGATGTCCATTCTACCATCTCTCGCATTAAGTCGGGGTCTCCTTCTGGTGCCATCCCCTTGGCTATTATGAGAGATATTTCCTCCGAATTGTTGGCTGAGATTACTACGGCAGTGAATAATTCCTGTCAAACGGTCTTATCCCCTCTGAACTCAAGGCCGCCATAGTGATCCCGTTGCTTAAAAAACCTTCACTTGATCCTTCGGTGTCATCAAACTACCATCCTATTTCACTCCTGACGTTTCTTATGAAACTCCTCGTGTCTCTGGTCTCCCCTTTGCTGTCATCTTTCATGGAGTCTACTGGGCTTTTCGATCCTGCCCAATTGGGGTTCAGGCCAGGTTGGGGGACCAAGAGTGTCCTGGTCTCGGTTCTGGAGGATATGGCCAGGTTGGTTGATGCAGGTGGGGTGGGTGTCCTGATTCTATTAGATCTGTCAGCAGCATTCGACACTGTCGATCACCCCAACCTGCTCGACCACCTGGCCCAAGTCGGAATCTCAGGCCAGGCCCATGCCTGGTTTTCCATGCCCGGTTTTCCTCCTTCCTGGTCGATAGAACTCAGACTCTTTCACTCCCCTGTTTCTTTCTTCTATTTTCTCTCTTCTTTGTGGTGTCTCACAAGGCTCTGCCCTGTCCTCCATTCTCTTCAATATTTGCATCTGGACTCTTGTGTGTCTCATCCGCTCCTTTGGCGTCAGATGTTACTCATATGCCAACGACACTCAGATCCCGATTCGACTGGATCTCAATCAGGCTGAGATGTCGTCATGCCTGGGGAGGTGTCTGTCACGATCCTGCTTGCCTGCCATCCAGCACGGCTACATGCACCTCTTCCTTTATTTCCTTGTTTTACCGCTGCAGTTTTGGACTAATCTAATTGCATGTTCCATTCCGGAATTTGGATTAAACCAGCAGATGCATTCTGGGACATGTAGGCTGTCCAAAAGGCAGAGGGCTGGAGGAAGCATATTTGTTTGCAGCAAGCTATTAAGAGCTGCAGTGTGCCTGATTACATTCACCTGTTCCAAGCTACTACAGGCTAGGCTGCAGAGAGCTGGAGAGCACTTGATTAGAATCCACTGCTGCTACTGCTGCAGGCTAATGAAGCCAGGGCTGGACTTAATTGAACACAGCTGCCAGAGTCTGCAATCAGCTCCACCCTGCTGGCCTGCTGGCTGGGAGGGCCTTTATAAGCTCACTCTGAACAGAGGCAGTGGTCAGTCAACTGCTTCCACTGGGAGTTCGTGCTGGTGCTCCTGTTACCAGTTTTTGACCTTTCCTGGAAATCCTCTTTTAGCCTTTTTATTCCTGTTGCTGTTGATGCTTGCAGCTCCCTCTCCAGTCTGCTGCTCTGCCACACTCTGCTGCCTTCTGCCCCGCTCCTCTGGGCTCCCACCTGACGGCTCTGCCACACTCTGCTGCCTTCTGCCCTGCTCCTCTGGGCTCCCACCTGATGGCTCTGCCGCACTCTGCTGCCTTCCGCCCTGATCCTCTGGGCTCCTACCTGACACCTCTGCCACTCTCCGCTGCCTTCCGCCCTGCTTCTCTGGGCTCCTACCTGACGGCTCTGCCGCACTCCGCTGCCTTCCGCCCTGCTCCTCTGGGCTCCCACCTGACGGCTCTGCCGCACTCCGCTGCCTTCTGCCCTGCTTCTCTGGGCTCCCACCTGACTGCTCTGCCGTACTCTGCTGCCTTCCGCCCTGCTCATCTGGGATCCTACCTGACGTCTCTGCCACACTCTGCTGCCTTCCGCCCTGCTCCTCTGGGCTCCCGCCTGACGGCTTTGCCGCACTCCGCTGCCTTCTGCCCTTCTACTCTGGGCTTCCCTACCTGGCAGCCTTGCCACACTCCTCTGCCTTCTGCCCTGTTCCCCTGGGCTCCTTGCCTTGCTTCCTGCCTGTTCCAACTTCTGATATACTATCCTGTCCTGTATCTGGTTATTTCTTTCAACACCGCTTTCTACTTGTATACATCTTGGTCCACTGTTGTGTCTCCACTTGTATCCGTTTTACAGTGTGACCCTGGGTTGGTCTCTGTTCAGATCAGATAAGGGAAGACTTCTGTTGCCTTCACGTAGTCCGTTGAAGTCGTACCTGCCTCAGTATATGGTCCTTCAGTTTTACCCTTGCACTGAGTACAACAGTTTCTTCGGCACGCCCAAGTCATGACGTTGCTGTATGACTGTTGTTAAGAGTAATCTGCTGGTGCCTATCCCAAGGGCTTTCCTTAAACCCTGGAGACCCCTTATCATATTCCAGTACACCCTTATTTCTGATCAATCCGTGTTGCCCAGTGTACTTGCTTGTCTTTCCTTTTCTCTGTCTCTTTGTTTACAGCCTGCTCCTGCAGTTCCTGTGAATTCCTGTTTCAACTAACAGCTTGATATGTACCTTTAATCTGTTATTTGCTAGCATTGTCTCCGGAATCTCCCTTAAATCTACTTGCATATAGGGAGAGAGAGCCTCTGCCCTGTGCCTTCCACCTAGACTTGTGACAATGTCTGACAGCAGTGGGAGATTGGATGAACCGCAACTGGCTGAAGTTGAATGGGGATAAGACTGAGGTGTTGGTGGTGGGATGTGGGATCCCCCTGATCCTTCACTCTGGGTGTCTTCCTTTTGGCCTTCTTCTTTGGGTCCCTTTCCGATCCCGGCCGATAAGGTTAGGAATCTGGGGGCAATAATCTCAGCCACTCTTTCCATGGTTCCCCATGTTGCCGCGGCATGCAAAGCAGGGCATTTCCACCTACATATCCTTAGGAAGGTTCTATCTTTTGTCCCCACTCATCTTCATCCTCCTGTTGTGGCCGCCCTTATGCTTAGTCGTTTAGACTACTGCAACTCCCTTTATCTATCCCAACCTAAGGGACACATTCAGCGGCTGCAACAGTTACAGAAAATGGCTGCTCGGGTCGCCACCGGCTACCCCTATGGTCCCCACATATCCCCGGTGTTGTGGACACTGCATTGGTTGCCGGTCGACTAGCGCATTGTTTTTAAAACTCTATGTTTGGTTCATTGTGCCCTCCAGTCTCAAGGGCCGGAATACCCGTGTACTAAGTTCTTACGCTATGTTCCATCGTGGTCTCTGCGGTCGGCATCAACTGATCAACTGGCCTACTTGTTGTCCCTGTCTTTCAACATTCACGTTGTGGTGGGCGGGCCTTCTCTTTTGCTGCACCCTCACTTTGGAATGGTTTGCTGCTTCATCTAAAAAACTTGAAAAACCACCTTGCCTTCAGAAAGGCTCTAAAAACTCATCTGTTTTTGCGCTGTTGCAGTGTGCACACTGATCCTTTCTCCTCTCTAGCGCCAAGATGCCTTTGGCGAACGTGCGCTTAATAAGTACGCCTAACATAACATAACCCAGCGAACATTGGAAAAGAACTATCATTTGTTAAAGGAACTTTTGTTTTGTTGTTCGAACTTATCAGGTCCTCGAAGGCAAGAGACTTTCAAGGGAAACAAGACTTGGCCATCGACGGCCCTGATAACTAAAAGCTTGAGGGTTAAAAGATGAACTATCAACTCATGCTAGAGAAGCCAGAGTATCCTGAGAGTTGCCATTGGAATTGTCGTCTCATGCTGGACAAGCCCGAGACTGTACCTTGCTCCAAGCTCCCATCTTACCCTGTATCCAAAACGTGAGGAAGGGAGACCCAGGCTACTGCATCCTGACGTATTATTTGAGAATACTTCTTTCTTTTCTTGAGAACTATCCCACACTTTAGTGGTGAGGTTTGGCAATAGGTTTCTTAGTATAGGCCTTTTTATTTTTGGCACAACGCCACTAGGACTGACTTATTTTTCATTTGATGGTTGATGCTTGCTCCCATTTTAGATTTAGGTTTAGATTAGGCGTTTTTTTTCAACCTGCATACAGCATTCATTGTTCAATAAACACCCTTGAACTTGGATCACTTGTGTGTGTCTTACTTGCTGTCACCATGAGTTCCTCACATATGGTGTCAGAGTAGGATTTGATCCAATTGATAATAGTTGGAGGATTATGTTACTGGTAGAAAATCCAATGAAAGACAAATCCTGTCAAACTCCTTTTCCCCTCAATGGTGAGAAATTGATGGAGAGCATAACACTGCCCCTCCTACCCTTGGTACGGAAAATGGGAGTACAATTTATCCCTTTGGCCTCTCAGGCTATTTACCCTGACTGGAAAACAATGGGGGGTAACAGCTACCTCCTCCGATGTCCCCAAGACACTTTAATACCAGGGAGAGATAAAATCGTGGTCTCTCTAGTCCTACAAACAGGTAACCTCACCACTTCTATATACCATCGCTCATTTAGGACACAGCAATACTATGACACATTCGGTATAGCTGTTCTCATACCAACACTTGCCACATACCACCCATCATCCTAACTAAACTCTGCTGGCTACACACTTGCCAGTCTAGGCATTCACCTCAGGCCTAACGCAGCCAGAATCAGTCTGGTTTCACCCTGCCAGAACAAACATACTCCTGATCTCCCAACCACCACTACCGCTAAGAAGCAGCTATCATACGAGTGCCACACCTGCTGCACACATACCCGGTGCACACATGCACCTTATGACTCTCTCTCTCTCTCTCTATTGACTTGAACTACGGTTCCCGAGGGCGTTCAACCTACCAGTGCCTTGAGATCATACCAATGGTACATAAGGTGCTATATAAATG
Source organism: Ambystoma mexicanum (assembly GCF_040938575.1). NCBI lineage: Eukaryota > Metazoa > Chordata > Amphibia > Caudata > Ambystomatidae > Ambystoma > Ambystoma mexicanum. The sequence goes on from NC_090934.1 coordinate 403,425,882, forward strand.
CAAAATAACATAACATAACTTCAGCCGTATATATAATACCCTACAAAGAAAGGGGTATGGAGAAATTTCCCCTTCTATCTTGTGGAGGTGAAGTGAAGTTTATCATACTTAATTTCTCCTCCACTGTGAGATACTGGGAACCCTCTGATATCAGACCACGTGGAATTCCCTCCTAAGGGAACCCCTCAAGATCCAGGAGGATTGGACAAGTCTCAAATAGATCATCCTTTCCTTGCTCCGGAAGACCCAAATTCCTTGACACTGGAGGGCGAAACCTCAATAGGTTGTCACCTCCCTTGGCAACAGAAATACAAAATCCTGTTGCTAGAGAATTTACTCACAACATCGTTCCGGGCAAAAGGGACAGTGGTGCAGGATACCATCCTGGAAACCCACCTTTATTATTCAGAGGGGAAAATAGTGGATGGGCAAATAAGAGAAAAGGTGGGAATCTCAAGTGGAAAGTTACATGGAGAACCTTATGTTAACATGGGGAAGAAGACCTAGAGAACCCGAACACACAGGATTTTGTTTTTAGCCCCTTGAATAAAAATGACAAAGGATCAACATCTGATGGCTATATCTGAAATCTCACAGCTACAAACATGCCTTTTCTGTGTAGAAAGAGGCCACAGTAGGGAAATCTGCCCAGAAAGAATAGAGGAGGAACTCAGGGACACCCCAGAAAGGGAGAGAAAGATCCAAAGAGAAAGAGAGGTGGAAAAACTCTTTAAAAACCTCCCTCCGCAAACCCGAGATACCAATCTAGGGTTATGCTGGAAGACTTGGACTAGCAGTCTAGGTGTTCCATGATGGAATTCCAACATGAAAACCCCATGTCCAACCAGCATAGGGGAAGGGTATGGGTGTTCTCCCAAGTAGACCTCATGAAACCCTTATTCAAGTGGCCAGGGAAGGGCTGGTGCTTTCAGATCCCAACCCTGTGGGTGGAGGAGCAAGGGAGGATCACCTGGATAGGTATAGCAGGGGTTATGCTCAGGGAATGCCCCAGGTGAGATGTGGTATGTTACCAGGGGAGAAGATTAAGAGAGAGATCCCTGAGACCTTTATGGGCTGTGTCACATCTACCCCCTTCTTCTGATTAGATCTTTCCGGCACAGATCCAGATTTTTGACAACGCCACTAGGACTGACTTATTTTCATTTGATGGTTGATGCTTGCTCCCATTTTAGATTGAGATTTAGATTAGGCGTTTTTCCAACCTGCATACAGCATTAATTGTTCGATAAACACCCTTGAACTGTGATCACATGTGTCTGCCTTAGTTGTCACCATGAGTTCCTCACACAGCCCGCAGGGATCTCTGATGTGTCCAGTCCTGTCCGTTACCACCAATCCGGAAGAGGAACACTGGATAGTTGTGCAGGTAGGTGATCAAACGTTTTCATTCATCGTTGATACAGGGGCCACAAAATCTTGCATCAAGGAAGGTTTGTTCCCCCTGTCAGGTAAAACAACCGACACACATGGATTCTCTAGATCTATCCTGTCAGTTCCTTATACTGAAGATCTACGTATCAAGGTAGGTACACAAAATGTATCTGCTCCTTTGTTTTACTGTACAGATACAACAGTGAACCTCCTGGATGCAGACCTCTTGAGCCAGCTTCGAATGTCGATTACTTACAAGGAGGAAGGTATAGTATGGTCAGCTACAGGTTTGTATCTGGTAAGAGAAGCAGGGTGTTTGCATGCATACTGTAGCGACAGCCCGATAAGGGGGTTGCCTGTATATTCAACTCTGTTTCTTTATGGGGTAATGGTTTTGTTGAGTTGGGTCCCTGGAATCAGAAATCAGACATGGTGAGTACCAACTGAGTTTTTGTTTTGGTCTGTTTTGCCACAGGAGGTATACCAGGCACCATTGTCACAATCCTCTTAGAGGCAGTAGTGATCAAGAAGAACAGGGTGGTTCTCTCAGGCACTGATGAAGAAGGCAGAGAGTGGCGCACAGTTTTGTAAATCGATCTGACTTTATGCCCAAGGGACGTGTCCGACGAGCAATTGTTCGAAGACACAGAAGATTGGGGTGCCTTGCCAGATAGCGATAGAGCAAAAGGGCGTATTACAGACCATGCTCATCATTGAAATGTATTGCCACAATGTAAGGAAAGGAAGATTTGGAAAAGATGCTGGGCCATTTCTGGACCAGCAAGCCTCCCGATGTGGGGTTGCTACAGAATATTGGAATAGTGTGAATAAAATTGAAATCTGGTGCGATATTACCACAGGTTGAGCAATACCCCCTTTATCGAGAGGCGGACAAAGGGATTCACAAGACCGTTATGGTTTTATTGAAGCAACGAATTATACAACCTCCTGTGTCCCCATGTAACATGGCCATCTACCCTGAGAAGAAATCGAAGGGGTCCAGTTGGAGGATGGTCCATGAATTGTGCTGCCTCAATATTGTTGAGGCAGAGTTTTGTGTGGTACCGAATCCTGACACCATTCTCTGTTATATCCCTCCTTGGTCGAATCACTTCACAGTGATTGATTGAAAAAATGCAGTTTTCTCAGCCCCCTTATTCTCAGTACCTCACTGCGTTTATGTATCGTGGTCAGATTCAAGCACACAAGGTTGTCCCAGGGATACTGTGAATCTCAGTGTTTTTAACAGGGTGGTTCAGATGGATTTGGGGAGTTTTACATGTGTCCAGTACAGTAATTCATTAGGTGGACGATTTGCTAGTCTGTAGCACTTCAGATGAGCAGTGTAAAGGAGATTCAATGGCGCTCCTTACCCTGCTCGCAGAGAAGGGGTACAAAGTGGACAAAGAAAAACTGCAGTAGGTAGTATATTTGGGGCAATGGATATCGCCTGCAGGAAGGAAGGTAATGCCAGAGAGAGCCACTGCAGTTCAGAATACGCATCAGCCAGTCACAGTGAAACACATTCAGCAGTTGTTAGGGCTCTGTAACTATTGTAGATCGTGGATCTTGGACTACTCTAGTTACGTGAGGTCCTTACTGCAGAGACTTAAGGAAGCGCAGAAGGGGAAGGGTATGATAGAGTGGTCTGAAGAAAGGGTGACTTGGCAACCCCGAATTACAAGAAATAATTTTATTTGTTTTCTCATTCGGACAAGCAGGTGATGACAGCGGTCCTGACTCAGCAAACTTTGCTAGGCCACAAACCTTAGCATATAATAGTGGACTCCTAGACCCAGTAATGCAGGGACAGTTCCCTTGTGAGCAAGCTTTACCATGGGTTGTCCAGTGACATTGTACATGGAGCATGCTTTGATGAGCCAAATGTTTCGGGGTACAAGGTTATTTTATCAAATGCATCGATACACCCTGTGCAATCTAGTCAATCCTGTGACATTTGTAGCCAAGTCAGTGAAACCTGATGACATTGTTCATGATTGTGCAACTTATGAGGAACAAGAGGAAGAGAAGACAAATGTTAAAGATGATGCCTTGGTGAGGTACTTTTTTTGGATGGGTCTTTAATAATTAATCAGGGCACTAGTGAGAGGCATACAGGCGCTGCTGTTGTGGGCTTTGTTGTTGGGGGATACCAGGGCAGACTGAAGAAACAGTTGCCTTTGCATTAACCTGCGCAAGCAGCGTGGCACTTATAGAGGAGCTTGAAATTAGTAAGGGAAAGGCAGTCACTATTTATTCTGACTCTGGTTGTGTAACCTCCACTGTACATTCAGGGTAATCAAGGTAGTAGAGAATAGAGTTTAGGAGATCTGACGGGACCCCTGTTCAACATGCTCCACCGCTATCCAGACTAATCGAAGCATTAACCTTGTCCACAGAGGTAGTCCTATTAAAGTGCACCATGCACACTTATCATACTAATTTCATAGCACTTGGAAATGACGCTGCAGACAGGGGGGCAAAAGAGGCTGCACAGTCGCCATTTACAGATTCACAGAAATTGGAACCTGTGTCTTAGCAGGTACAGTTGCCAGCCCCATATACTGCAGTCCTGGTGCTCCAAATCATAAAGATGTAAGGGAAGGCATCTAAGGAGGAACAGGAGCTTTGGGCGAAGAGAGGATGTGCCCTCTCGCCCACGGATTTGCTGTGGAGACAGGAGCGGATAGGGAAAGTAGTTATGCCTGTAGAGCTGCTCCTTGTGGCTCTAGTCTAGAGCAAGTATACTTCCTGTTGCACACTTCTCGATGACAAATAGCAACAGAGCTCCAGTAGGAATGGTTCATACCGCACATCTAGGAACAGGTAAGTAGATTCATAGGAAACTGCATCGTTTGTAAAGAATGAAATCCTGGAAAGACGATGAGGTCAGTAAGGGGAATTTTGCCGAGGCTCTCTCGGCCCTTTCAGGGGCTCCATATCAACTTTGTGGATATTTGTATGAAATGTAACCAGTAACGGCACCTCACTGTAGTGGTTTGTCCATTCTTCCGGTGGCTTGAGGTTGGTTCCTGCATACACCCTGATGCTAAGTCTACAGCAATATTTGTGGTGAGAGAGGTAGTTCCACAGTGAGGAATTTGTAAGGTCTTGAAATCCGACAATGGAACGCACATTTTAATGCCTTGTTAGCAGAAATGACTTTGCTCTTGGGAATCAATCACAGGTTGTGCTCTGTGTACCACCCTGTTATGTAAGATTTTCATTTCAGTGATAAATCTTTCTGACCTGTGTCAACCCCAGGACTTTTTGCTGGACTTTAGGGTTATTTTTCCCTTATTCCTAGGTGTGTGGGAATCTTTGTCCCCTCTTACCTAGTCTTTTACTCTTTGTAAGGGTGACTTTTTTATGTCTCTCCATAGTGTGTGATTGGAGTTATAGTTTCCTATAACTTTGACTGACTGTAAAGTACTATGACAGCACACAGCATTTTAAATGCAGTGGCTTTCTTTTAATTCTCTTATTATCTTTGGGTGAACTGCTGTTCCCAAGAAAAAAGTGGGATTTGCATCCACTTTACATTTATTTTAGTGAGGCAGAACACCCCTCCTTATATGGAGTGCTGGGGGCTATATCCACTTTCTTACTCACCTGGTAAAATATGTGTTACAATTGCAAGTTTACTTGAATGGCTGGTAGCAGTGAAACTACTTTTATGACTTTTAGTCATTATTACTCGCAGGCTGTCAAATCAGCATCAGTAATGCACAGAAGGGCCACCATTCTGCTAGAATGGTGGGCTCCTTCTTTTTTCGCCTTATCTCATTTGCTTGTCGTTTCCGAGGTCGTCTTCTGCCATTCTTGGTGGGAACGACCTTGGTTGAAGTTTGTCTTCAGCAGGAATCCTTTGTATTCCCCAAAGAGGCTCCAGAGTGTCTGAGAAGGCAGGAAGTGAGGGAGGAGTCGAGAACTCCACAGCCCTTTGCCTTTCACTTTGCCTGAAATGAACCAGTTCCCAATGGGGGGCTGGATGTCCTGTTTGGACAGCAAGACTGCCCCTTTCTGTAAACTTCAGGGAGAGTTTGCAGAAGTTCCTGATAAAGACTCCAATTCTGGAAGCTGCTGACAAGTAGACCACTGGAGCTGAATCTGAAGAGGAAGATGAAGAAAAGACATCTGTAGTGATTTCTAACGACCAGAGAGCCTGCTGTGTAACCGGAGCCTGATGCAACCCTTCCTTCCAATCGACCTGGGGGCCCCGAAAACAATAGCTCCTACTTCGAGGCTTTTGAGACCCATTAGTGTCAAGAAGACCTGCAAAACGAGCCATCCCTCAATGTGCTGTGACCTTCATGGCCTGAAAACCGCCAATACCAGGGGACCTCAAGCCTGAGTGCAATGCATGGTTTTCCAAAGTCTGAATCCATCTGAAACTTTGGTGGATCCCTGCTGGACCTCCAAAGAAACGATCCAAATCCCTGAAGTCCCCTCATCAGAGTGCAGGACCGAAAAGAGTGAAGAGAATCTGACCGCCGATATTCGTTCTTCATCTGGCTCCTGTAAAAAGGTGACTAATCCACAGAGCCGCAATAATCTGAGAAGAGTCCTTTGCTGTAAGCCTCCTCTGGCAACTGCTGCTGCAGGGTCCCACCCAGTGTCCATTTCTTCAGTCTCCAGACCAAAAATCCAGGGATCAGGTCCTGTGCTGCTCCACCCTGAAGGCATCCACCCAGAAGCTCTTTGTTTCTCCGAAGGTACTGTGTTGGCTTGGGTAATACTTATTGTAAGCCTTGCCTGAATCCTGTGAGGCTGATTGGGTGATTTGAGTGGTCAGGTTTTTGCCCATATCATTTATGCAGGCATAAGGCTGGATTGCATATAGGAAGCATTCTGTGAAGTCCCTGAGCACTTTAAACTAACAATAAAGCTAATACTTACTTGTTAAAAAGATATCCTCTGGAACTCTGGCTTTCCTGCAACCGAACCCTATCCTGACTTCCCTACAGGTGGCTCCTAGATCACTGGTGTCCCTCTACTACCCCTGAGAAAACTTATGCTTAGAATAGGGAAGGACTACAAAAGATAAGGCGTCTGTCTTGAAAAGCACAGTAAGTGTCTAAGTACTTACTTGTAAATGAGCTAGTGTTGTAACTGTATCTCTGGAAGAGAATAAGTTACAAAGTGTCTAAAAGTTATTACTTACCTTTAAGTTGCGGGTTGCTCCTTAAAAAAGTATATAAATTTCTTTACTTTCTTTGAACAGTGTTCCACTCTTCTTAAAAGTAATTGTGTTGGTACTGTTTTATTATTCTTAACTGAATGAGTGAAAAAACTTACCAACAGGTTTTGCCTACCTTGAATAACTGAGTTCTTCTTAAAGTGTACTATTGGATTTTGCTTTCCCTGATCTGCCTTGTGTATTTCTAAAACAATCTTGAATTTGATTGATAGTTGTCTTTGAATTGCTGAATGCCCTCCTTAAAAGTATAATAGGTTCTTTACCTACATTAAATAACTGATTGTCATTCTTAAAGTGTACCATTGGGTTTTGCTTTCCCTGATCTGCTTAGTGCATTTCTAAAACAGTCTTGGAGTTAATATTTGTCTTGGAGTTGCGTGTAGCCCCTCTGAAAAGTATATAGGTCCTTACTTACCTTGAACTGTCCCGGGAGGATAGCTCAGCGGCAACGTGCACGCCTTAGAAGCAAGATGACACGAATCAACACAGGTTCGATCCCTGGGTCTGCACTAAAAAACCTCTGGGTATTTAAGCGCGTTATAAATACACAACTAAGACAAACAACTATGCAACTAAAAAAGAAGCAATTCCTGTAACAGCACCTCGATGCCTGCGGGCTCTGTGAGCGCTTTAAAAAATATAAATAAATACCTTGAACTGTTCATTGCCTTTCTTAAAAGTCTGCTAAAGTTCTTTTCTAACTTAGAATTGTAGAATACACTTCTAAAAATTATCATTCATCCAACAATCTTCCTGGATTAGTAATAGTGTAAAAGATATGTAGCTTGAATAGCTGCGGCTCTTCTAAAATTGTAATACTAGTTTGTGCTGAAAATAGAGTGACTTTATAACTAAATGTTACTGTGCTAATTGTTGCTGCAAGCCACTACTAGTTAAACAGTGGAACTGTCATTACTGTCATTTCTCTGTAACCATTGTGGGTGCAAGCCACAACTATTGAAGCAGTCACTTGAAAAAGTGTTGCTTATGTTTTTTATAATTGTGTTTATATAATGTTATAATACTTACTTACCTAAGATTTATCTTGGCCTACTTGTATTTAAATAAACCATTTATGTTTGCAATACATAGTGTTTCAGTGTTTATTTGGATCACAGGTATACTACAATTTCTATGTACCAAGCTACAGCACTCTCTCCCCCCTAGGATAAGCCTCTGTCTACGCTACCAAATGTTCACAGGTGGTTTTGTTTTGCCTCAGATATTGTTTTATGAAGCCCTTAGTTGGACCTTACAAAAACTGTCCTAACATACCCACAGGCCAACAGGATCGTGGAGAGGTTAAACAGGGTCCTTAAGACTGGCTGGCCAAGATGTGCAAAGATTTGAGAACATCATGGCTGCACTGCCTGCCTTTGGTGCTGTTTTATTTGAGAAATAAGACATGGAAAGAGCACAACCTCAGCCCTAACGAGATTGTGACAGGGTGTAGATTACACACACCGCTCTCGCCTGCATACACTGCATCAGACACACATAAGACCGCAGAGGTCCTAGGTGAGGAGTTTAGGGAGTACCTTAAGGCTTTAACCAAAAGTGTCAAGATTATATCTTCACATGTTGTGTCTTCTCATCAACAGTCTACAGGAGAAAGCAGCAAGGACATCGACGATCAGCACAAGCAACCGCTACTCCCGGAAGACCGGATCTATATACAGGCATTTTTTCGCCTCTGGAATGAGCAACGTTTCCATGGGCCGCATCGGGTGATATAGGCGACTCAGACTGCTGTGAAGATGGAGGGCAACAAGAGCTGGCTGCACCGTAGCGATACATGAAGAGATACCTGCATCCCTCCACCGGCACAGGAGCAGGCTCAAAGGCTCAAAGTTAAGTATGCCCTAAGGATTTTCATTTGATTCCATTTGAGAAAGGGGGTGCGTATAGAGATACAGGAGCTAGATTTCTGCGTTTTAAAAGAAAGAAGAAAAATTGTGAATTTATCATGTTTATTAGGAGGATTGTTTTTCTTTTGTCATCATGTTTACAGATGGCAACGAATGTGAATAGTTTAGATGTAACCAGTTTCATTAAATTTGAGGACATATTGTTGAGATCAAGAAGAAATGTTAATGTTCATTTAATGAATAATGAAGATGATGGAGATATAGACCCAATAGTAAATGCACATGGTTTTGCAGCAGACAATGTATGGTACAGCCATGTGGGGAGGGTTGGGAGAGAGAGAGATCTGTGGGATTTTGCTACATCTGCTCTCTAATTTCCCATGCTTCTGTTGTCCGTAGGGTATTTATCCTGAAGGAAATAGATGTAGCAGACACACTGTAGCTAGTGCATCTAGCTCTGTGCAGGGTCCAAGGGCAGTTCAAAGGGCAATCAGTCACAGCATCCATTTTACTTGAATGTAAAGAGCTGAAGAATTTTCGTGTACACAGAGTCCAAGAAGGGGCTCTTTTTACCAGATATTGATGGGAGCAAGGGGTGAAGAGTTGCAGAGCTGGAGGAAGGAGGGATTCTCAGAAGAGGGGGTGTCACGGGGGACACAAGAATGGGTGGTGAAACAGCACAATACACATGAAAACCTAAGCAGACGTCTGGATCAAGAGGAGACGTACTGGATTGACCGATTGGACTCCCTGGTACCAGTCGGCATTAATGAGGAGATAAAGTGTACTTGTGATTCATCTATTGCAACAGGATGTGAACATTAGCAAACCCGAAATGTTAGTAACAACGTAGGTGTAATGAATGATCACATCTATAAGGCGATAATTAAGAAGAGACTTTGGCATGTAATAACTATGCACAGACCAGGCTGAATACCAGTGGTGATTTATGTGGCAATTAGGAATGAGTCATGCGATAAACACAGATAGATCTATACCCCTGCCTAAGTGGTAATGACTGCAGCATGCCATTATGTTACGCAATATGAATAATTTGACCAGCAATAATTCGACCAGCAATATGAGAAGAATATGCTACTACAGCGGCTTACCACTCTTAATAGCATAGACCCAGCATCCTGTAGGCCCTGGGGCAATAGGGACCAGCGGGACGCAAGGCGATTGCTACGTCACCGCGTTCAACAACACAGAGTGTTGCATCGCCTAGCAAAGCAAGATCTCTATACACATACTAAACCTACGTTAACTAACATGAGCAATGAAGATCGGATTTTTGTAAACGCATATTAATCACTAATTGACATTGTCAATGGCACAACGTTGCTGCCACTTGATATCACGTAGGCCCTGGCAACAGGGACCAGCAGGATACGGAGCGGTCGCAATGTCAGCATGTTCAGCAATGCGCAGCATCACTTTGCTAGGCAACGACGAGTGTCTTCTGAATACATTGCACACGCCGACTTCTATGGGCAGTGTGAGACAGACTTTTGGATTCAGACAGGCAGGTAAGACTTGCAAGACCAGGGCATCGGATTAATATCAGATCTAGAATCTTTACAACTGATTAACAGACTGGGTTTATTTTATCTAATACAGCTCAATACTGCATATCACCAGAACCACACCATGAGGTAGGCTGAACCTCGTTCTTTAATTGAAGAGGAATTGAAACACTGAGTATTTACGATTGATATACTGAGCATACCATTTTGGTTATGTTTGACATCTTTCAGAGTCACGCTGTTCAAATATAAAACATATATAAGAAGGTAGGCCACATGGCCGCGCAATCAGGTAAAACCGTCTTTAAGACCATATAAGAGATTTACTGTACATTGATAAGTTTATGCAGACAGGGTCACATGTAGTGTTCTCTGACGGATTGTTACCTATTTCTTTCCCTGAATTCTTGTCATTCAACCCGATTCGAACACAGTAAGTGAAACTAAATGTATTACAACAGCATGCATTGACCTCCTTTGACTATGTATTTGTTCTTGATGTTTTGAATTTTGCTTTCAATTATGTTTCAATGACATGTGGGTACATGAATCTTAATTTCATTTAATATATACACATATATGTTGATGTATTGAACAAAATAATGAATGACTATTACTGTCAGTAGTGCCTTAAGCCCTGAAGACGGACATTGGGCCTCATTACAAGTCCGGCGGTAACCATGCCTGTAAAACCGGCAGGTTGCCGCCGGACTTGCAATATTTACTGGCGTCTGGCTTGCCGAAATCACCGGGGGATTATGACCCTGGCGTTCTCGGAAGTCAGGCACCAGTAAATGTAATTCCCCTTTCCCATTTGGGAATGGAGAACACGGAGGCATTGGCACCGTAAATAACGGTGCTGGTGCCTCCGTTATGGTCTGCTTAGCGTGGTCTCTGTGCCCGGCAGGGGAGACCTACCAGGCACAGCGACTCCGGTAGGCAGGCTCAGTGTGCCAGTCCGGCACACTCGTAATGAGGCCCATAGTCCGAAAATGCATCGGCAAACATATTTGACGGCCCTGAATCTATGGATGCACTTTTTGCTTCCAATTAAAATTTTGGAATATGATATAAACCATAAGAGCTTCCGGCTTTGAATCATAATGGCACTTTAAACAAGAACCAATGTTTACATAACCAACTGCAGCTCCAGTGGAGAGCCCAATAAGAACATACCTAGAAATAGATTGAGTTTTAATTCTTTCTTTTCATCAATATACAGACACTTATCCATTTTTCTCTGTATTTTAAGGGTGATGGCACCGCGCCTGTTGGCACAAATGGGAACTGCGCTGGATGTTCATATTGCCGATCTTGCTGGAGGTAAAGCTGCTATTTAGGACACTTTTTGGACATGTGGATCGAATGCCTGGTGAGGTGTGTGCAGTTTCACAACACTGAATGTGCCAGTCCTTGTCATCCCAGAAGAACACTTGGTCCTGGCCTGCTTCATGCCCAAAGCCACATCTGTGCCCCCTTTGTCCCCTGTGCCACTTGCGGCCCCCATCTCATGACACATGGACATATCAATGACTGTGGCCAATCATGGAAAGGAAAGACTATTGCGGCGGACCAAACAGTCCAATTACATCTCAGCAGCATAGTCCAAAGCTTTAATGGACATTCCTGAACAGTACTGGCTGTTTGGTCACACATAGACTTTCTTCACATTCCTCCTGGCACTTGGCGTCCAAGCCGCAGCAAATGCCAAGTGGCTCCAGGTGACCAGGTACAAACTTTTGTTGTTTATCAATTTGTCTGAATAAGCATTCAGTGCCATTAAGGAAGAACTTCAGGCCCTGAGGCTTTTAACATCACAAAATATGTACATACTCGGCCACCTAACAGCTATGGAGGGAGGGGTTTATCATAAAATAGGAAGCACGTGTTGCATGTTTGTGCCTCCCAAAGATTCAGAGAATGGGTCCCGAACTCAGACTGTTGCCACCTTGCATAAGCTCAGAGTGATTATGGAGAATGAGGCAGGAATCACAAATAACCTGTGGTTGCACTCTTTTTTGTCCTCGGTGCCGTCTTGGATGAGCCTAGCAGTGCAAATTTTATTACCTATTTTTTTTCTTATTATGTTTTGTTGCTGCCAAATGCTCTTACAATGTTTTTCTGCCCAGGTATCGAAAGCAGCTGCAATGATGACTGTGACCCTGTCCAAAGCTAGAATCACTGCCATTTCATCTCACATGGGTACTCTGACTGAAGCGGTCTTGTGTCTTCCACCAAGTTAGGGTGATTGTGTGGAACAGCATGTAGAATGCGGGAAATGGTGGTGGGACGAGTTGGGTTCAGCAGAGGAGTATGCCCATATTGGGACTGGCATGAGGGATGAGTTTAGGGTTTGTCCCTGAGGAGATGGTTTTGACGAATGATTAGTTAAAGTAATAACTAAAGGGGGGGGCTGTTGGGATGGTCAGGAAAGGTCCCAATGATGGAGGGGTTCATATTGTGTACGCCATATTTGTGACTGGGGTGCTTCCGAATTGGCTGCGATGTTGCAATTTCATACGTGTCTAGTGTAGTTAAATGTGAATGGGATATGTTACATTAAGTGTTATTTTGTGCTCAAGATTGATACATATTAGATTTGCATGTGCGAATAAAGCTAAATGCCAAAACCGGGAAAATGAAATAAAAAAACATGATCCAAAGATGGTGTGCAATGAAGTGCATAGAGGCTGGGCAGTGAGGAGTTTTTATAATGCGCATGCCAGGAAGGGGACTGGTCATAGAGAACCCATTGCGAAGAAACATGATAGTTATTAAAACATGCATGCACACTGACATACATACACAGGGAATTATAAATCTACATGTATTGGGCTTTTTTATAAATGGATTAAACTCGGCAGCCAGGGTTTCATCAGATGAATTTTAAGTGACTTGGAGAAACTGGTTTTGCAGGGTTTCATAGGCCAGAAGAAGGGTACATGAGTAACTAAGGCCTTCGCAGATGTCCAGCTCAGCTAACTAACTAGCCAGGATCTTTATGGCCTGGCAGTATCGCGAAAGCAGATGGAATCTCTTAAGTGCATGGGAGCTTGCAGAAGGATTTTCAGTCCTTTGTTTTGACCAGCAATGAACATGGGGTGAAGTTACGCTTGAGGCCAGAGTGACCAACACCCAGGCATTTCTATTGTATTCTCATGATATGATGTGCATGCTGAAATGGTAGTCATTTATATTAGAGTGTTCTGGGACATCAGTAAAGTTGGGGTGGATGAGATAGTTATCGTCAGTTCAAAGGGAACCTGTTTATTCTGCTTTCCTCATATCATATGAAGTATCCACTCAAACCATGTGAAAATTACATTTAGGGTTAAGAGGTTTCAGGCCAGTTGTGACCTGTAATGAATTAGGTTTCTATTTGAATGTGTAACCATGTGCTAATGTCATGATTTACCAATCAAAGAGGGGTGTGCTATGAAAATGATCTGAAGATGGTAGTAAAGATATCAATGACCAATGAGAATGGAGGAATTGCAGAACGATGGGATTTCTTTGTATATGTTTTAACCAATCACATGTGGGGTGTGGATTGTAATAAAATATATGGGAGGGTTTTAACTGTTGCACAAATGGATATAATGTGTCAACTTATGTGGTTCGGCAAGACTTTGATTAGTTTGACTCGCCAGGGTCATCTAGCTCCTCTTTGAACGATTATATAATAAACATTCTTTATATACAAATGTGCACTTGTTCCTTAAGTGGTGGGCCTGCTTGGTTAAGGTGATTTGTGGCCCATCCATACAGGTTCTACTATGGGGAGGTGTGCTTCCCCAAACACTTTTGAACCTCTCTCTGTGTCTCTTAGCACTTTGGTCTCTTGAGGTACTGTGAATAAGGTATTTTCCAAGATTCCCTGTGCTATTTTCTCTCCTTCTTTCAGAGTATAGGGATTATACCTGTGGTTGTGTAGGAGGACTTTAATGTCTCCCCTAAAGTCAGGATCTATGTATCCTGCCATAACATTCAACCCAAATGTCCAGCCTAAAAGAAGTACCTAGGTGGATGCAAGGGTAAGCCCTGTAGGTATCAAGTGCCTCTCACATGGTGGAATTACGATTTGGGCTATACTTCATAAGTCAAAACCTATAGATTGTTCAGTGGCAATAATGGGGGCAGCTTTGGCTCTGGGACTTAATTTGGTAAACAACATGGGTCCCCAACTTCTATTAGTTGGTTGACATCCCACATCTGACACCATATGTGGTGGGTCGAATAAAGGAGTCAGACTCTTGGAGCACATTTCCAAATTACTTTTATTGAAATGATAAGAGAAGGGCCTAGCTTTCCCTATTCTAAAGGGGTTTGCATACCTATCTAAAAAGGAACAAAATGTGCTCATCTGTCGTCAGGAAGTCCCAAAGAAAGAAAAGTCATCCCTCCCAATCTAGTTCTACCCTGACCCTACCATTAAGAAACTAAACTTAAACAGTTCCAGGATATTGGCTTGATTCTCCTGATATAATAGTCGTTTCTGACAGCTTCTTTATATCAATGTCTTTCTTCTGTATTTATCTAGCAGAATCTTCAGTAATAGTCTCTCTATTTCTCTTGCTAACTCTTGTAATTCCTGTACAAAATTATTGGCCTTGATATTCTATTTAACAAAGTATTTAGGCCAGTCTTGTGATACTTTCTCACTTGCTGGTTGGAGGTTTTAGACCTCCCACAGTCTACTGCTCCAGGTTCTCTCAGCTTTCCTATGGTTTCAGCCTACTTGATATTTCCCCACTTATGGATTCTCTCTTTATTGCCACTTTCTGTATTTGACAAACTTGTTACAGCTTGTTGCTCATACAGTACTTTCCCTTTGTTTTTAGGTTCTGGTTTGGAACCTTCATAGGCTTCCTATCCAGGATTATTCAATTCCCTGCTTCTCAGATTTATACAGTTCCAATTACATAGATTTATGTTAAGTAACTCTTTGTGAATACTGGGACAGCTTCCTCTTCTCGTCTTCCATTGCCCCGGAGAACTCCCGCTTCTCCTGCACTCCTCATTACCTGTAACGCTCACCTGGTATCCACAGGGACGTCACTCAGCCTGTTCTGACCTCTTACGACCTCGAACCCTTCCCTGGAGTCTACCCGACTGGAGACTGGGCCTGAAACACAGGATTGGTAGAGTTTAACTCCCTATTGTCTCTGTGTACTTGAACCCCTTCTTTCCCGGGGTCCAACCCTTCCCTTTGATCCACAGCTCACCTTGTTTTCTTGGAAAGTGTGCTCTCCATCCTGCTTTCAGCGCAGGGGCGCATTGATTAATGCGGGCTCGTTGCTGCCTAGTTACTTCACTGGCAAGAGTCTGACAGGTAAGTATAATGAGTCTTTTGAACAGTTCTCTAACTTCGTTCCTTTCCTTCCTTAGATGATGGCCGGCGTCCGGGGATGGCGACGTGCTGCTGAGATGAGTAGCGCTGAGGGTAAGTGAGACACGATGCGCGATGCGACCCTTTCGTATTTGTATTGAACTGAGTTCTTTTTCTGTGTCTTTTAAGTGCTGTGACGTTTTCAGCGTGGATGCCGGTTATGAAGAAGAAATGCGGTGAGTAAGCGCGGTATGCAGTGCCTCTAGATGTTTCCACGCTAACCTGGAGTGTCTTTTCCCTCTTGCAGATGGATGAGAAGTTCCGGAGACAAAGTTCCCCCACAGCGGCTGGGATTCAGGTAAGCGTTTGAAACTCGTACAGTCTTTAAAAATAAGCGAAGATTTGCTGAATGCTTACTAATGCCTTTTTTCTGTTCTTTTCCCTTTTCCTTCGGAAGCGGCGTGCCGGGATGGGAATGACACCGCCGAAAATGCCCGTAGAACAGAAGGAGCGATGACTGATGGGCAGAAGCGCCGCAAGGTATGGCTGTTCCTAGTGGTGTTCTTGTTCTTGCAGGAGCTGAGCGCAGAAGAAAGATGCAGGCCTACTGGAGATCGATCTGAACACGGTGAGTGTCACGCTGCAGGTGCAGAAAACACAAAGCATGTTTCTCAGCCTGGGCGTGGCTTAAATAGTCTCTGGGTATCCTAGGTGTCTCTGGGCTGAACCACACCCTAAAGACTAGGCTGCACATGCAGTTCTGGGAACCGAAATATGTGGGGGCATCCATCTTGTCCCCATCAATGCACTACAAGTCCAATCCCCAATGTTATCCTATGGGAGTAAGTGAGTCTGGTGCCACAAGCGCCAAGTCTGACTCCAAGTGGGTCTTTGGAGGGATGGAGAGGCCCTTGAGGGCCATGTAGGTGATTGTGGCCCGGCTCCAGCCTGACATCTTGGAGGGCTGGGGACATGAGGGGCAGGAATCATGACATTACCTACCTGCAGGCTGGGGAGCGATGCAGACTCTTGTGGTCGCTCAGGTGCTCCCCTCTGGTACTGGCTTTCGCCTTTCTTCCCTTTGTCACGCTCTGGTCCTTCCCTATCCTTCTGCCATGTACAGAGTGGGCAGTGGGAAGCTGCTTGCGTTCCCAATGACTTTCGTGTTCTTTGTGCTCATCGGTTTTCTATTCTCGGCTTCCCTTACGCTGTCTACAGGCTTTACCACTTAGAAGCTGCTGACGTTTCCCGTTGCCTTCTCGGATGGTCTTGGCGTGTTTGGTTGGGTGCCTTGCCCCCCACGGTGGAGACATACTCTCACCACCACCTACAGCAGGACTCTGCTTTCCTGCGGTACAACGATTCTCCCACTTTCAGATAAGCTAGGCCTCCAGCGTCTCAGTCTGGTCGTCAATTGCTCTTTGAAAGTCACAGGCTCTGTGACTGTTCTCTGCTCTACCTCTTTCAGGCGTGCTTATGTCAAGGGGTTTCCCTGGTGAAGGATACTCTCTGCCTCTCCAGCGTTCTCCATTTGTACCAGTTAAGAATGCATGGTCGCTTAAAGAGATATTCTCATTTCCTTCTTCATTCAGGTAGGTTCCAGAATTACCTTCACCCAAACAAATATATTATGCTACAGTAGTCTTTGTAGCAATTAGTCCCACGGATGCTATTAGGTTGGGTGGCTTAGGGAGTTCATCACATGAACAGGAGTCCTTGTCCCCTAAGGCGGAGTCTCTCCCAATGAGGTCCCACTTACCCAGACCCCTAGGGAGGGTCTTGATGAGCAGGCCCACCTACCTAGCATCAAAGGTGAACACTCCACCTTGGGGAGATGGGAAGAATACCTTTGATTCGTCACAGTACAGTTTCAGTGGTAGCTAAAGCACTGTGCATTGGGGTTGGGAAGAGCGTTATTTTCCTTACAGCATATGGTCTCCTCTTCCCAGGTGTAGGGGCTGTGCCCTTTACAGCTACCCTACCACAGTTAGCACCATGTAATTATCCTCTGCCCTAAAATGGGGAGTAAGTGTGGTTGGCCAGGAGATCCTGCCCATCGTTTTGCATGTGAGAGAAATCACAAGAGCGAGGTCAGATTATTAAACATACATGTGACATATATAACAAGAATGTCAAATCTTTAGATGGGCATGATTTTGTAAAATATGGCCACATGATGGCCCAGTTATAATTCCGAACTCTGGAACGTATTTGACCTCATGTGAGAAGAATGGGCAGAGAAAGACGTCTGACAAAGAGACATATTTTGGATTTGTTTTGAAAAATGTGATGACTTGGGCACTTAATGAACCCTTTACACAGGAAGTGTTTTATAAACACAGGAGAGCACCCTTTGGATCATAGGATTTTGCATTGATATGCTTTCTTT